>NC_082596.1:21933387-23411512 GCF_030936135.1 Gavia stellata | reverse complement strand
AGCCTGAAGCAGATGCCTGGTATGCAAAATTTTGGCCCCAACAGTTTAAAATTGGCAAAGTCAAAAGAAAGAGAAACTGTGATGTTTTGATGGAAAGTGTTAGGCAATTTTAACCACACAGCAGTCCCAGCTGTGCTGCACTCTGGTTTAGGTTGTGAACCCACAGGTCAAGCCAGCATTTAGGTGTGTTTCTTAACAGCCGTAGAGATTACTGATATGAAGTTGTCAGTTTTGCCCTAGGACTGGGGTAGGTTACTCTTGTTTTGCAGTGTACATGTGGCTGGATCTACAAGGAGGAATGCAATTACAGAGATCTTATCCTGCTTACCTACTGGCAAGGCTTTTTGTCTTAATAAAACTTCTGAATGTAAAACCCAGGCTTTCTGTTCCCTGGGCCATTGCTTTACCCATTGAACCCATTGGCAAAAGACAGATGTGTTGACCTTCATCTGATTTTCCCCAGCGGGCTTAACCAGATCTCACCTGCCACCTACCCAAAGAACAGCAACAAAACCTCAGGTGGGAAAGGTGCCCATGTCCCCAGCATGGGCATTCCTGGGTCAGCGTGGTCGTCTTCAGGCGCAGACCCCGAGGAACCAAGGATGCCGGGTGGAGGGGTTTGCAGAGGGACACAGACTGGGAGAGCGGGAGGTCAGGTCACTCTCTGCAGCTGGGGTGCCAAGTCTCAGCCACGCCAGGATTTAAGCTGTCTGGATCCTATCCACAAGCACCTAAAGTGCCACGTGCTTGGACTTCTCAGCTGATCTGGGACCTTTCCAGTGGATGCAGCAATGCAAGCCCTCGTTTGATGCACTCGGGTACCAGTTCTGCAGTAGTCACACCGATTTAGGTCAGATATAAGGCCTGACTGATTGTATTGACACGCACTGGAGACCGAAGCAAATTCTGCTAAGTCAGCTTAAAAAATCAGACCTAAGCTTCTGTCAGTCATCCCTGCAGCCTGCATCAAGTTCCCAGCAGCACAGACCTTGCTGGGCTCCAGCAGCCCTGCTGCACAGCAGGCAGGGGCAAGCCATGGCCCCCAACACCTTGCACAGACCCCAGGTTTTAGCGTGCACTTTACAACACCCATCCACCATGAAACAGTCCGGTGAAGAAACCTGCTCTGGGCTTCAGAGCCCACTGTGGGGTACTGAGCTCATCCCCAAGCCCACAGAGACAGTGAGAAGTGAGGGCACTCATGATGGTGAAAGAAAAGTCCTGAAGCAGTGCTCATTTGAAAAATAAAATCAAATTGGTCAGTGGGGATGGTGCACCCGAGAATGAACGCTCCTACCCATGGGGTGTCCTTCATCAGGGACCTCTTTCTGCAGTAAAACTCCTCAGAAACAGTGCGCCTTGTGCTCACTCACGTGCTGCAGCATGTTTCACAGGCTTCGGGGTGGGGGGCAGGGGGGAAGTACAGCTCTGGCTTCTGCAAATGTGCATTGCAAAGAAGAAAAATACATTGCTAGATCATGTGGGCCTTGTAAGCTTGAGTTTGCATTCTTAAAATACTTCAGTTTTAATAACCCTTTTGGAGTACAATTGAATTTAACTCCCTGTAGCAAAGACATGCCAACTATCACCTTGGGGTTTCAAATTTGTTAAGCCCCATCCTTTTAAATTAGATTACTATCAAAAAAGGTCACAAATCCTCTTAGCAGATGGTTTCACAAGAGAAAATGTAAACAAATTCTGCAATCCAATATGAAGTAATACTAGTGTCCAGGCACTGCCAATATTTCACTCCCTCTGTAAAAAGTAGTGGGCTGATATTATCTGCAAAGGAAGTCAAATGAGCTGATACAAATTAAAGCTTTTTAAAGAAACAGGAAGCCTACCATCATATCTAAACTTACAGCCTAGACTAAGCCCAGTCTTTTAACCATTTAGGACTCCGGAATAAGTACCAGGAGACTCATAGGTTAGTATATAAACATTTGAACAAATGACAGCAGTTCTAATACAGTGAAATAATGCTTTCATGACCAAGAACACCCAGATATTAAAAACAAAGACAACTTCTCCCCTGACTTTTCATTGCAGACCAGGCTAGAGATTTTCTCTACATCATATGCATATTTCGGACCTCAGAAAGGTCATAGACTGTGTGCCCGTGTCTGCTCAACTGTTAGAAAGAAAGTTTTACTCAGGGAAGAGACCACTAGGTTGGGACACAGGAGAGGGAGATATAACTCCCAAAACCTTTGTGTGACCTTGAAAAAAGTACACTTATTTTCTCCTCTCTATGGCCAGGCTGACTGTAGCCTGCAGGGAATGGCCTGGCTCTTATCAGGGCAGTTGTACCATAGCTAGCATGGTCCAGTTCTGATGTGATCAGTCATTCAATATTTAATCAAATAGTTATCAGATAATTATTCAATCAATTATTCAGATCAAAAAACTATCCTGCAATGTTCTGAGCATCTTAAGCTCAGTTTCAGAGGAAGTGAGAGCTCAGCACCCTCCACTGCCGCACCCTGGAAGGAGGAAATCCTCTCATGGTAATGTACTGTCTCACACAAATGCTGCCAAACACTGTCACCTTCGTTTGCCATCTGGCACACATGGCATAGGTGACTTTGCAGAGATATGTAAGAGCAAGGCGAAGCACTTAAAGCCCACAGCCAGGTTGCAGCAATAGCTGGTTGTGGCAGTGTGATGTGGGACGCTCCCAAGTCTCCACAAATCATGCAGAGCACCAAGCTCCATGGCAGAGGCATTACTTGGCCACATATAGGAAATCCCCAATCTGCTGCACTGGATTGTATCTAACTTTTCTATCTTACTCTAGTTACACACAATAAAAGCTGCATGGAGCATTCAAAGGAGGGGCCCTGGATTCCAGGTCTGACACCTGCCCAGATGTTACCGGCACATGGAGGTGCCGCTTTACTGCGGGGCTGAAAGGGCTGCAGGCTCTTTGCTAGCTCGGCTCGGGGCAGTACGCACCTCAGCCCACTCGCCATCGTGCCATACTGCAGCATCCCTGTGGACAGCGTGCTTCTCCTTCATATTCTGGCTGTATTTGGCTCTCACATGTTAAGGGTCCTAATACAACTGCTGCTAACGAAAGAGGCAGCACTCTGCTGAAGCAAGCTCTGTCCGTGAACTGCTCTGAAAATGGTCAGAAGAGGAGCACATGCTTTCCTAACTTGGGGTAAATCCGTATCTGCAATGCAGAGCCTCCACCCAAAATGCAGTCCCCACCTGCACCTTCTGTAGTTCTCAACTAGCCCCAGTGCCCAGAGCTCAGGGCACCATCGGCCAGGCCACGTGGCAGGGAAAGGAAGGTCAGGCTCGATGGTATGGCATGTCAAACACTCACGCAAACAGGATCATAGAGCAGCATTCCCCGGTATGGCCTTCCCTAGTACGGCCCTCAGATTATTATCCCCTTTTGATCTTTCAGGTAGGCAGTGATGAAGTAGTGAGAAGGAGTCCAAAAGGCAATGAAGAGAGATTTCAGGGCCTTGGGATGACTGGTCAAGGGATCGGGAGCACAAGTCGTGTTCTCCTCTACCCCCCCAGTTGTGGGGAATGACGAGGGGGTAAACAGGAAGAGCCAGCAGATCAGTGCCTGCCTCCGAGCCTGTGCCACCGGCAGGACTTTGGGGTCTTTGACGATGGCTTGGTTTACCAGACACCAGGCCTGCTGGTAACAGACGGGAAAAGCCTGTCTCACCGGGGGAAGAGGGTTCTAGGACAAGAGTTAGCAGGGCTCATTGAGGGAACTTTAAACTAGATTCAAAGGGGGACGGGGAGGTAACTGGGCTTGCTAGAGAGGTGCCTGGGTGCAGTAGCTCAGCACTTGTGGGGCAGCGTGCTGGTGTTTTTGAGAACCAGAAGGCCTACCACCCCTCAAGAGTGAAAATTAAACACATAACTCCCTCCCTGAAATGCTTATACACCAATGCACACAGCATGGGGAATAAACAGGAAGAATTAGAGATCTCTGTGCGTTCGCAAGACCATGATCTCATTGCAATTGCTGAGATATGGTGGGATAGCTCACATGACTGGAACGCTGACATGGACGGCTATGTTCTTTTTAGGAAAGACGGGCCAGCAAGGCGAGGCAGTGGAGTTTATGTGAGAGAGCAACTGGAATGTACCGAGCTCTCCCTTGGGGCAGATGAAGAGCAAGTTGAGAGCTTGTGGGTGAGGATTAAGGGGCAGGCTAATATGGGAGACACTGTTGTGGGTGTTTATTAGAGGCCACCTGATCAGGATGGGGAAGCTGGTGAGGCCTTCTACAGACAGCAGAGAGTCACCTCACAATCACAGGCCTTGGTTCTCATGGAGGACTTCAATCACCCTGATACCTGCTGGGAAGGCTACATGGCCAGGCATGTACAGTCCAGGGGGTTCCTCAGTGTATTGGGGATAACTTTTTGACTCAGGTGGTGGAGAAGCCAACAAGGAGAGGTGTACTACTGGACTCCTCAAGGAAGTGCTTGAAGAAATCCCATGGGTTAGTGCTCTAGAGGGTAGGGGTGGCTCAAGAGAGCTGGATGATATTCAAGTCCCACTTCCTCCAAGCTCAGGATCGGTGCATCCCTAAGAGCAAGAAATCAGGCAAGGGAAGAAGGAGACCTGCTCAAGTGGAAGAAGGAAGTTTACAGTATGTGGAAGAAGGGACTGACCACTTGGAAAGATTACAAGAATGCCATCAAATTATGCAGGGGTGAAAAAAGGAAAGCCAAGGCCTCCTTGGAATTAAACCTGGCAAAGTATGTCAAGGTCAAGGGAAGGGTTTTCTTCAAGTACATTGGAGACAAAAGGAAAACTAGAGAAAATGTGGGCCCGCTGTTGAATGAGACAGATGATGCAGAGAAGGCAGAGTTACTGAATGCCTTCTTTGCATCAGTCTTTACTGCTTGGGCCAGCCCTCAGGAGTCCCAGACTTTGGAGGCAACAGAGAAAGTCTGGAAGAAGGAAGATTTTCCCTTGGTTGAGGAGGATCAAGTTAGAGACCAATTAAATAAACTGGACATCCACAAGTCCATGGGTCCTGATAGGATGCACCCGCAAGTGCTGAGGGAGCCGGCAGAAGTCATTGCTGGGCCGCTCTCCATCATCTTTGAAAGGTCCTGGAGAGCAGGTGAAGTGCCTGAGGACCGGAGGAAAGCCAATGTCACTCCAAAAAGGGCAAGAATGAAGACCCAGGAAACTACAGACCAGTCAGCCTCTCCTCCATCCCTGGAAAGATAATGGAACAGCTCATTCTGGGCGTCATCTCAAAGCATCTGGACGAAAAGAAGGTTATCAGAAGTAGTCAACATGGATTCAGCAAGGGGAAGTCCTGTCTGACCAATGTGATAGTCTTCTACGATGGCATGACTGGATGGATAGGTGACGGGAGGGCAGTGGATGTTGTCTACCTTGACTTCAGCAAGGCTTTCGACACCATCTCCCACATCACCCTCATAGGCAAGCTTAGGAAGTGTGGGTTAGATGAACAGACAGTGGAGTGGATTGAAAAGTGGCTGATAGATAGAGCTCAGAGGGTTGTGAATAGTGGCACAGAGTCTAGTTGGAGGTCTGTAACAAGTGGTGTTCCCCAGGGGTCAGTATTGGGTCCAGTCCTGTTCAATATATTCCTCAATGACCTGGATGAAGGGATAGAGTGTGCCCTCAGCAAGTTTGCTGATGACACAAAACTGGGAGGAGTGGCGGACACACCGGAAGGCTGCACCGCCATTCAGCGCGACCTGGACAGGCTGGAGAGTTGAGCAGAGAGGAACCTTATGAAATTCAACAAAGGCAAGTGTAGGGTACTGCACCTGGGGCGGAATAACCCCATGCATCAGTACAGGTTAGGGGCTGACCTGCTGGAGAGCAGCTCTGTGGAAAGGGACCTGGGAATCCTGGTGGACCACAGGATGACCATGAGCCAGCAATGTGCCCTTGTGGCCAAGAAGGCCGATGGCATCCGGGGTGCATCAAGAAGAGTGTGGCTAGCAGGTCGAGGGAGGTTGTCCTCCCCCTCTACTCTGCCCTGGTGAGGCCGCATCTGGAGTACTGTGCCCAGTTCTGGACTCCCTGGTTCAAGAAGGACAGGGAGCTGCTGGAGACGGTACAGCAAAGGGCTACGAAGATGATTAGGGGACTGGAACATCTTTCTTATGAGGAAAGGCTGAGGGACTTGGGTCTTTTTAGTCTGGAGAAGAGAAGACTGAGGGGGGATCTTATTAATGCTTATAAATACTTAAGGGGTGGGTGCCAGGCGGATGGGGCCAGTCTTTTTTCAGTGGTGCCCAGTGACAGGGCGAGAGGTAATGGGCACAAACTTGATCATAGGAGGTTCCATCTAAACATGAGGAGGAAATTCTTTACTTTGAGGGTGCCAGAGCACTGGAACAAGCTGCCCAGAGAGGCTGTGGAGTCTCCTTCTCTGGAGATATTCAAAACTCACCTGGACACATTCCTGTGCAATCTGCTCTAGGTGAACCTGCTCTGGCAGGGGAGTTGGACTAGATGATCTCCAGAGGTCCCTTCCAACCCCTGTCATTCTGTGATTCTGTGATTCTGTGAAGTTGTTTGGGGCGACCTCATCCACCCCAGGCCCCATGGGAAGCAGGGTGGGACTTGCTGGTGCCCAGGCAGGAGGAGCAGGTCTTTCTCAAGGAAATGTGGCAACTGGAGGGAACAGCTACAGGCTGGCCTTGCCAAACATCAAAACATTGCCTGAGGGAACACCTTCTGGAAAGTCTAACAGCTGAATTTTAGAGGATGGATAGTGCTTAGCCAAGGCATGCCATTTCAAAATGATACATCTGGAGTTCACCAAAGCATCTCTGCAACCTCACTCCTTAACATTGCCCTTAAGCGAGGAGGTCAGCCATGGCAGGTTTTCAAGAAAGACTCAGACTGAGCCATTTAGTTGCCTTGTAAACATCAGCATGCACCAGCCTTCCCCTGGCACACTAGTCATCCAGAGACGCCAGCCACCGCCTTCTTTGCATGCTCCAAAGGGAGAATTTGGCTTACTACTGTCCTGGCACATCCCCCTCTGGAAACTGCCTCCCCGGCCAGCAGCACGTCATCCCTCCTGCAGGTGATGCCCTGGACCCTGCAGTCGGGGCTGCCCCTTGGCAAAGGGCAGGAGCAGAAGGTTTTGCTCATGGCTGTGGCTGTGAGCTGCACAGGGCAGGTGGGCTTGGGCTCCTAGCCGCACTCAGCTGTCCCCCTCATCCTCAGGGCATGCAGGAGGGAGTGAGCATGCTGGCAGGGTGCAGGGGCATCTGGGCTCCCCACCCCGCGGCAGCACCAGCGCTGCAGTGTAGCGCTGCCCGGGCAGCAGGCAGAGCCTCCGCACGGCAAGTTGGCCTCTGGACAGACACATGGGTGCTCGAACGTCAACATGGCAAGCTGCCAGGAGGGGGATCCCACCAGCCATTCACCCAGCAGGAAGGCCCAACACCCCCTGCCCTGCAGCATCCTCCATCCCTGGACAACATAGGAAACGGGCCAACAACCTCAAACTGATGGTTTTCTGGGCAAAGAATTGCTCAGGGATGTACAGATTTTTCTTGCCAAGAAACGTTTCAGCATTTCAGGCTCTGGCAGTGACTTCAATGTTCTATAAAATTTCATTTCATACCTCTTCTAATCACTCTTGACAAATTAAATATCAGTATTTAGTACTGCTTAGCTCAAGGTCTGCTGCCCTGGGCACCTGCAGGCGCAGGTAACCATCGTGGCTGTGGTGCAAAACGGTCTGTGAGCAACATTTCCATGAGGGACAAGCAGATGTGTAAGTAAGTCATAGTTTCAGCAACAGATATCTATAGCCTCTTAATGTTTGGCCAGTGTGCTTTGTTTCAGTAAATAAATCATTTCTTCCCCAGCAAACAAACAAAACCACACCGCAGAGATGCTCATCTACTGGCCTGAGCTTTCTGCACATTCCTATTGCTCAGATTTGTCACCAGAAATACATCCAAACCACATCTCTGTCTCCGACAAGCCACAAACATTTCCTTCCTTCCTTATTTATTGAGGTGAGGGTAGGGGGCTTGACAGCTGCAGCCACACTGGAGTTTTGCATCTTGGCTTCATCCCTGCTGACTGCCACATCATACGTGCCACCGCGGGGCCCTGGCCAGAGCACTGTGCCTGCTCCTGGACCATCTACTCCAGCAGCAGTGGGTTTTATCTCCACTAATTCATAATTTCAGGGAGCAGTTTCAAAGCTGACACCCAATGAGGGGTGCTGAGAATCTTATATTGATAGAGTAATATTGTTCACAGGCTTTTGGAATGCAGGTGGCCATATGTAGTCTCAGGCCACATGGAAGGAACTTCAAACACTTTTGGTCTGGGACGATACAGGTTTGTTTTCTCCATCGCTCATTCCTCCTTTACTCTCACTCCCCATTTTGGTGAGGCCAGTGCACCTTTGTGCGACAGCATCCTTCATAAGCAAAGTCAAAATGTGTGTCAGAGCATTTAACACAGTTGCATATATTTATAATGTTATTCCGTCACCACGCTTTAGTCAAACTGGAGGAATCTGTGCATTAGACAAACACTTGATTTCAAATGTTATTTGAAGGATGAGCAAGAAAAGCTTTTTTGGAACTGTAAAGACTTTTAATAACTTATGCCATTCCTATAAAAATATTAGAATTCTGTGCACATCACCGAGCTAAGAAAATAATAGTGCATCTCTATGGCAACCTGCAATGAACAGCATATTGACCATCTCTGAAGACACAGGGAATTATATTATTCTTGCATTATTATGGTTTCTACTTAGAGTATGCTGTGTGCTTACATTTCTCTAGGATTAAAAAAAATGTAAGAATTGTGAATCACCAACCTTCCAGCCAAATGTTTGATGCAGGAAGCATTAATTTTATCTCCTGTAGCTCCTGCTTTGCACAGAAGAACTGTAACTTCATTCATACCATCAACATTTCTCTATACAATTCCCAAGGAAAATACAGAGTTAAAGATGCTATATACATTCTTGATGAAAGCATGAAAATAAGGCCAACTGCTTCTCTTCCCCTTTCATCTTTGATCATTTACACTGTTCATGTCTCCTCAGCTGTTACAACACTGAACCATCACATCAGATGTTCCTTTTTAACTCAGGATTTAGCTCAACGAAAGGGAGAAAGTGTGCAGTTCAAAAAGGAGATAGGTCTGGTATAAACTAGAAAAAATATAGAGGACGTTGTAAAGAAGAAAAGGTGGCAGAGTGTGAGTGAGGCATAAAGATGAGGTGTGAAGAAATGTGCCTGCTCTGCCTCGAGAAAGGCAGCAAGCAGAAAGGAGAGCAGGCAAGGAGCAACACGCTGGGAAAGGCAGACACCCATCACACAGCAGTGGAAATCCATCTCCAAAGTCCATTAAATGCTTTTCAAAAGCTTCGCAGCAGGCTAAGGGCAGAGAAGTGCTCACTGATTCACAAACAATAACGTCTTTCAATGTTATTGGAACTCTGTGGCCAGACACGATGACATTGTGCTCACTCTGCCTCGTTGTAAAATTGAAGCCCTGACAAAGGCAGCACAATTTTCTCCAGCTCTTTGCACATGCACCTCAATAAAGCTTTAAGCTTTAGGGCATAAGTCCCCACCAAGTAACAGCAGCTAGAAAGACTCATTCTTGGTGAACAGTTTATTCCATTTCTGACTATTTCATGTTTTTTCTCCATTTGTCAGCGGTGTATCAACCCAGGAGACATGGTGCTGGAACAGGAGGACTGCAATTTGTGTGTATGGCATATTCCCTCCCCTTTCCTGTCCCTGTTCTGCACAGGAAAATTCAGTGGCTTCTGGCCACATGTAAAATAAGTTATACTACAGAATGCTTTCTAGCAAAATTAAGAGGCAAAGAGCAGCAAAAGGGATTTTTAAAAAAAAACTTTTGGCAATGCTGAAAAATGGTAACATGCTGTATAATTATGTGCCTTCAAATCTGGATGAGTGATATAGTCCTTGCTGCTACATCCAGTCAGCAGATTACAGAAGAAGCCGCTGGAGCTGCCTGCAGCAGGCAGAGCCACGGGCAGCTCAGGGCTGCCAGCACTCGCAGCAGCGCTGCGAGACAAGTGAAAGGAAAAGTGGTTTGTATTAAAATTCAGGGAACTTCTGCTCTGTATCAGTTTGATTTGATGGTTGATTTAACTTTCTTATTTGTGCTCATTCAGCACTTGGTGGCTGAATTTTGTATTTCGTGTTCTCAAACAGCAGATGACCTACTTTTCTTGCATCATTATTCCTGGTTCAGGCAGCCTGCCTCCCCAGGGGCAGAGGAGGAGTGCTGGTTGTATGTTTGTGGAGGATATACAGCTGGGACTTGTTTGGTGACTGATTTGGAAAGGGGTAGAGCTTCCAGTATGGTTTCAGGGGAGGTGAAAATGTATTCAGCCTGCAATACTCTACCTCTGCACCCCACCACAGGAAGGTCTGTTTACAGAGGGGTTTAAAACAAAAATGAGTAATTACTAAACAGCAGAAGAGTAAGTAAACTGCCTGGCAGAGATGGGTGCTAGTGAAGGTGCAAAGGGTGGGAGGAGTGGGGCGATGGGCAGTGGGTGGGGAGGGCAGTTTAAGAGTAGGTGGCCAAGAGGAAGGTGCGCAGGCTGGGCGAGCGATTCGAGAGCCCCTGGTTGCTTATGAGGACTGGGTGTGCCATGAGAGGCTGTCTTTGGAGAAAGGATGGAAGGAAGGATGTCAGCAAATGTATTAAGTGCATGGGGGAGCGGAGGAATAAGAAACAAAAGGACAATATGCCTGAAAAACTATATTTTTGCCAGTGTAGGCAGGCGGGTAGCTCAAATTCACCTCCTACGCAAATGAGCAATCTCTGCTGCTTTTAGATAAACATGACTCTAAATGAGACCTGTGCTTGCAGGCCTGTTATAGCTGACACCTTGGTGCATGAGAGCAAGTCTTCATCCCAGCTGAATGTGAGACGTAGTCAATAGGACCTGGGATCAGAAGCAATAAACCCGACCTCTATTTCAGCTTCTATTCCTACTCCATTTGGAAAAAAACAGCCCATGTGTACATTCTTTGTAAGTAACAGAGTTTACATCAAATGCTTAAATCCATCATTTTAATTGCCTGACAGAGCAGAGCCCAAGTAACAGCTAACTTCACTGGCCAAAGCAAAGAATAAGTTATTCTCCTCTTTCTTAATGCATCTGCACAACCTTTCTCCGCAGCTCTTTGGGCAGTCTAGGGCAAAGCTTTTGCTGCTGCTGTCACTGAAGCAAGATGCTTGCAACCAACCCTAGAGCCAGGCAGTTGTAAAAGTGAAGGAAGGAAGAGATGGTCTTGCCTTGCAGCCGGAAAAGCCCACGACCTGCAGGGAGCTGCGTGTCCCCTGAAGGCCACAGGCTTCTTTCCTGCGTTTTGCATATTTGCACATTGAAATCTATCAGCATTAACGAGATTTGATGAAAATCATTCCATTTAATACGGCATCTGAAAGTAATGAAACACCTCCCTGTAAAGGTCTGGTTTGAAATTTCAGATTTATCTTTTCTGATACAGCTAGAGAAAGAGACTGAAAAATTATATGAGCAATAATAATTGAAAGCTCCTTAGTCTAATCCTTTCTTCTAACACTGGCCTCTCAGGCCACAGGCAGGTTGGTAGGCCCTGACACAAGACAGTACCTAAATATGTCACATATTATCTCACATATTTTGTGTACAACTTCTTGAGCAATATGAAAGCTGATTACAGCTATTAGAAAAATACACAATAATGATGCACCTCGTAATGGCAAAAACACGTTTGAACATTTTCCCTTCACTTAGAAATGGCTTTTCTAGTTCCCAAAGCAAGAAATAAAATTACATTATTGTTTGAGAGCAGGGAGAGAGAGAACGTCTATAGCAAGAAGGGTAAATGGCCATTTGTTTCCATGTCATCCACTGAGCAGGCAGAAGACCCAAAATATCCTGCCACTGAAGTAGAAAGACAAGACATGTGGTGTGTCTCTACTTTGTAACTTAAATTATTTCACACTAATCAGCCCCAGATGACCAACAATGAAGATATTTCATGAGTGAATTGATCATTTATGACCCTTCAACACTAGGGAGGCATCAGTGCTGCTCGCTGGAAAGGTCATCTCAAGCTGCAGTCCCCGGAGACCAATAAACACTTTGGCAAAATTTAAGATAAGGAGACATTTCACATAATTAACAGGCAGAGAAAATGCCACCAGCTTCTCACCTTCCCAGAAACTTGTCATGAACGGTCAGTTTCATGTCTTGATTTTCTGAAGAGGGGTCCAAAATATATTAAGGGATTCCGTATTTCTGCCCACTACAGGAAAACTGCCCCATAAGAAACCAGTGGATGGCATCTTTAGCCTAGCCACAACTGCAAAGGAACCTTAGGTTTTGCACAGCAATGAGAGTGGCTGCTTGCTATTTATCATCCTGCAAGGAACTGATGTCTGTTGCCCTGAGCTACAATAAAAGACCGATGAGAATTAAATTAACATCAAAAGAAGCAAAGCCGAGCCATATAAGCCTTCATCAAAGGAGTAAAGCAGACGTGTAATTGTGTGCTCAAAATGAGTTAGGTTTCTGCTCGCTCACCACGACCCTACAGTGGCTGGATCGGGCACTCTCTGCTCATGCGGCCAGCCCAGGGGTGGCCAGCACAGGCGGTTTCCTACCTAGACCCCTTCTCATTTCCATATTTCCAAAAAAAGAGAAGCAATACAACCTTTTCGGCATCTGCACTGTCATTTGCTGCTCGCCCTCCTTGTGGTTCCTTATCAGTGGGAATAATTAGCTTGAACACTGAAAGCCCCTCAGTGGGAATAAAGGGACAATCCCATGTCTCCTAGCACAGAACAGGAGCTCATTAGCTTGCATGAATTCCCCACAAAATGTGGACACATATACAGCATATGGCCTTGTTATGTTTTTCTCCCCAAACAGAGAGCAAAAAAAGTGTATTTTTGTTGATCATTTTCTAGTATAAATTTGATGGGGAGTAGGAACATTTTTTTAAATGAACTGTGTGTTCTGCATCTGTGCTTCATGCGGTGAAGAGAAAATTCAGTAATTTCAGTGTAATTGTTTTATTTACACCAGTTTAACCAGAAAACAAATGGCTACAATAATCTTCTTCTGAGTAAGAAATTATGCAGTTCACACCAGGAGGGTAATCAGCAGTGAAAAAAGTAATATTTTCCTGACAAATCTGGAAATTAATGAATGCTTCTGTGATGGGCAAGAAACCAAACATTAAAATTACCTCAAGCCACTTCACATGACAAAATAACAATATTTTATTCATCCTCCCCTTTTTCTTTTCTCTTCAAACAAGTGCGGGCCAGGTGATTAACTCACACTCAAAAGCCTGGGCCCAGAAACAGAAGGTCCTTCCCTCCAACTCAGGCCAGCACTTAGAGATCTCAGGGATGCACGTCAGTTCTCTCATAGGGTTTGAAGTAGCAAAGTCGCTGAAGGAGCTTGATGAGAGGGAACCTGAATGTCAGTTGTATCTCCTATAAATGTAATATGATAAGAGAAGGGTTTGATTGGACACCACATAATGACATTTCATCTAATTAACATCCTCTGGAGGAAGTAAGCATGGCCAGAGCAGCACTGTCAGACGGTGTCAGCCCGACCCTTCATTTCTGTACCGCCTGTGGAACAAGTACAGAGGACGACTACCTCGCTTTTCAAATTACCTTTCAAAACAGCCGCTAAGGTGCTGATGTGTAAGGGCAAAGCTATAAACCCTTCTCACAACTTCAGAACGGTACCTGAGCGTTTCCCAGGATGTGCCAAAGGGACTCCGGGCTGGGCAACAGGGCGAATCCCAGGAACTGGCCTGCCTGTCCACGTGCACGGGGCTCTGGGGATCACACCATCACCATGTCACCCCCCCACACCAGGCGCTAGCTGGGATGGGCCAAAGCCCTGGCAGAGAGGATGCTTGCAGTTAAGTAGCACTGACAATTGCATCTCAGTGCAACCAGAGGAGTCTTCTGCCGCCAAAAGAGTTGTCAGCACTGAGGAAACAGGGGACTGCACACGTTGGATGCAGCCTCAGGAGAACACCACTGAGCCCCCAGCAGGTACCAAGTGTAGAATCAGCTCAGAGACAGCAGATCCAAGCTCCTGAGGCTGGTGCAGCCTTTGAAGCACACACAATGTTTGCACAAGGTGAGCATGCTGCTGCTGCTCCCCCTTATGCAGGGGGGAGCTCCAAACTTATGCAGACACTACACAAAGCTGAATCTTCTCCTGGAGTGTCTGCAGGCATCCAGGGCACAACCTACCCAGCAAAGCTGAAGCTGAGTGTTCCTCTGAAAGCCCAAGCCACTCCACAGCTCTGAAGCCAGCCTTTCATCAGCACATCTGCTGCATAAACAAATGTTTGACTTAATATAGAGGAATGAGGACTATTCTTTTCTGGTCTTTTTTGCTAGAAATAGTGTTAGCTACCTAGGAAGGACCTGTGCAATGAGACAGAGATTAACTAAAATAACCCACCCAGACACGTTTAGTAATGCGTCCACCCAGCAAGAGACTCCTTTTGTTGAAGGCCGGGATACGGTTCTGCAGGAATGGAGGAGAAGGTCAGAAACCTGCAGCTGCCCACGGGGATGGAGGAAATGGCAAAAAAGGGACACCGTGACCTCCTGTGGCACTGGTGCTGAATGTCCTGCACTACAAGAGGACATTTCTTCAAAAGCAGCAACTGTCTGAGTGCTGCGGCTGAGGCTCCAGCATGAGCTGAGCATCATCCCATGGATGGGAAGATGCAATGGCCAGGCCAGCACAGAGGCACCAACACAAGGTGGGCATGTACATGATTCCTGAGCACTGGTGCTTTCCAGTGCCTTTCTCAAGGAGATCTGATGGCTTTGCCTTACTTTCAGCTTCCAAATAACAGCTCCTAACGAGAAGCAAGAGAAATCAATACAAGTTGCTCAATGGTACCTCTGGACTAGCTGTAAAACTAATTCAGCAATATTATAACCTTGATAATCCACCTTCTCTGAAGTGGGATGGGTTATATCCAACACTTTAGTGACTTCGGACATTTCCTTAGTACAGCAGAGAGCAGTACTGCAGAACAGGGCTAGCTGAGAGATATACATACTTCCAGTGCCTCGACAGCTATAAAAAGGTTTCCATCTGCTTTGTTAAAATAAGGTTGTTTACTCAAAATGCTTTTGAAGCATAAACAAGGAGTAGTACAAAATGCGCTAGGAAAGCAGCACCACTATTTATAATAAATCTGGGCAGAAATACAGGTGACTGTAAATGCTGATGATTACACTGGGACTGTGCAGACAGGTGGGGCGGTGATGGTTTTGATGCCCCTGCAAAGAGCAGCTTTCAGGCCAGAATTTGCTTTTCCCTACAGTGTCAGCACAGATTTCAGTCTCCAACCCACCCAACAGGGCCTTGCTTATTTGAAGATACATTTCGTGTCTTGTGGGCAGTGAAGATACTTACGGTAAGTAAAAATAACAAACTGGCCAGCTGCCAAAGATCACAGCTGGAGGAGCTCTCTGGTAAAAACCTCCAGTTTCAACACCGAGTATCCTGGACCCAAAGCTGCCTGTGATGCAGCTCAGGCACTTTTCAAAATCCCATCCTCAGCAGAGAGCCTGCTCCTCAGAGCGTGGCACATCAGGCACAGAATACCCTGGCCTATCACATAGGATTGTTACTCATGGAGCTATGGGAGAGCGACAAGATTTGCCTTTGCAGAGACCTGCATTTAAAAGATGAGATGTGTTCAAGTGTATCACAGGCAAAGCATGCAACTTCAGTTTCACAAAGGCTTCCCACAGGACTCTTTGCTGAGAGCTTCACTTCCCCAGCAATATCTACATCATCATCATCAAACCTGGCCTCAGAGTGTGCCCAGCACAGTGCGGCAGCCCCAGCATAGCCCCAGCAGGCCCCAGCACAGCACCAGTGCATTCCCAGCACAGCCACAGCACAGCCCCAGCACACCCCAGCATAGCCCAGCACATCCCCAGCACACCCCAGCAAAGCCCCAGCACAGCCCGAGCATGCCACCGCTCTGCACCAGCTGCACAACATCTGAACGAGACTCAGAAATGCTGTGGCTGCCCAGAGCAGTTCAAAGGACTGATGTGTAAAGGAGAGCCCCAGCAAGGGAACCACACAGACCCTGGAATAAACTAAAGACTCTTTTTTTATTATTATTCAGTGATAGGATACTGAAATGATGCCCTAGACAAGACCTGGAAGGAGGGCAGGGAATGGCTGTGGGAACTAAAGCTGTGCATGGACACTTTATGTGTAGGGGCAACCTAAAGAAAAACGCAGTGCTGAGAGGTCCCACAGACGCAGATTGCTGTCCCTATGAGGCTGCACTTTCAAGGCTATCTTTGCAAAGAAAATGAGTAAACATTGACTTTTTAAGATGACAGATCTTCCCAAATCAAAGACGCCCTGCAAGACTTGAAGCCTGTTCCCTACAGAAGTCCTGGCTGAAAGACTAGGTTTGGTCAACAGGTGAAGGGTCGCTTAGATGGTACAAGCAGTCAAAATGTGCAGTATCAAAGAGAATGACCTGCTGTGTGTGGCCGTGCAGCAGCTCCGTTCCCCACCGCCTGGAGCTGAGCGTGGAAACCAAGGCGCTAACAGCTAAAGATTCAGGTACACGGTCGGTGAACCTCTCAAAAGCACCTCTGTACCCTAGTCCCCAGCTGAGTGAGATGTGTAGGAACTTACTGGGGTTTTCATATCTTACATCTAGACACCAAAATATGTTTTTAAAAATGGCCCACGGGCATGCTGCAATTAATACCCCTGTCAGTGAGATGGAAAAGCGATAGATAGAGACGGAGTCACAATGGCTCTGCACAGCTCTCAGACAGGAGGTAGCACTGCAGCATCTATTGCAAAGTACAAGATCACCAACTTTGCAAAGCCAGCATCCTGCAAAAACTGTACAAAAGGCTTTTAAGCAGAATTCAGGAAACTATCCGGGATAAAAATACTCAAAAAATGTTCTGAAGTGTATTTACTGTTTCACTCCTACATTTGCCATCCTACATATTCAACTTGTTTTATGCTTAGGCAAAATAAATTAATCAGTAGGGCTGTGAAGAAAATGTTGCTAATTGAAAGATAAATACACTCCAGAGAAACCTCCTCCAGGAAAGAGCTGACGAAATAGGAAACAGCAGGATAGGAGTAACACATCACTCGAAGAATAAAAATAACGGAAACATCAACAGTGTTGTAATAAAAACAAATATATCCAAACATTAAGTGAACCACACAACCATTCAGAAGTCTTCATTTTTTCATTTATTTAGGAAAAAAAAGGTGTAAGTACTCAATACCTGCCTGCAGGGAAACAAACTCAATTCTAACCTAATTTTAGCAGATGAGCATGATACATATCCCATTTCAGATCTGCAACGGTTAAATCAATGAAAACCTGAATTAGTGGCAATAACAAAAAGTGAGGGATTCACTGCAAGGTTATTTCTTTCACCTCCTCTCTCCCCTGTTCTCCAAACAGAGGGAATACCAGCTTACCTTCATTTTTTCCAGATACTGATACGTTCAATTTTAATCTTTAAATCCTGTTAGTGGGTTTTTGCACACAGCTCATTAGGTAACAGACCTGCTCACACAGATGAAAGATACAGTTAAATATTTTGCTGACTTAGGATTATTACCTAGGGTCAATGGGGCAAAGCACCGTGCTTCACCTCCCTCCATGCTTTCTGTGGCAGCAAAGAAGGTAATGGCTTGCTTAGGGCAATAATTGCTCAGAGGCAGCCAGGACACCTTCAGACCTGTGGTGCTTGCTTTCCCCAGGGCTGATGCTGTGCGAGAGGAGTTGTGATTGCCTGCGAGGCTCTCACCAGCACACATGTGGGCAAGGATCCTTGATAAGATAGTAGTCAGAGAGGGGGGTTCAGCACCTATTCAAGAAGTATGGTTTTAAACTATCTTACATAACATATGACACACATCCAACACGCTGCATTTTTCACCAGTCAGCTAAAAAGGAGATGAGCTACAATAGGATTGTCTGCCAATTTTTGAGTTTCCAGCACCTGCTACAGAAACAGAAGGATTGTTCATAAAATATCTGTGAGAGAAAACTCAACTTGGAGTCAGAGAAGTCTTTCCTCACCAGCACTTCTGCAACTATGGCTATGGGATGTACTTACACTTCAGAAAGAGCATCCACTCCTGCAACAGGAGTAAATGTGCAAATAAAATAAAAATTCATTAAAAAAAAAATGGGATGAGGAAATGAGAGTGACCCATTAGACTAATGATCGATTACAGCATCTAAAGCTCACAGAGGCTGACATGTAAAACCACAGTACTCAGCAGCGCTTGCCACTGTGCACTGTTTAAAAGTCATGCAGGATGTGGTCACCCTTCCTTGTTTTCAGCTACAGAGTTTTACAAAAAATAAGAATTTATTACTGTTAAAAGAAAGGCATTCAATGAAGCAGATACAGAGTTAAAATTTTGATGTAAACATTTTCAGTTGCAGTATCCTTCATTTCTTCTCCTCTCTTCAGTCTGTTCTCTCTTCAGTTTGTTCAGTCTGGAGAAGAGGAGGCTGAGGGGAGACCTTATCGCTCTCTACAACTACCTGAAAGGGGGTTGCAGAGAGGTGGGTGTTGGTCTCTTCTCCCAAGTGACTAGTGACAGGACTAGAGGAAATGGCCTCAAGTTGCGCCAGGGGAGATTCAGACTGGATATTAGGAAAAAGTTCTTTACTGAGAGAGTGGTAACACAGTGGAATAGGCTGCCCAGGGAGGTGGTAGAGTCACCCTCCCTGGAGGTATGCAAGGAGCGTGTGGATGTGGCATTGTGGACGTGGCTTAATGGGCATGGTGCTGTGTGGTGTGGGTGGGTTGTTTTGGTGGTGGGTTTGTTTTTTGGTTTTTTTTTTTTTTAGGTTGGACTTGATGATCTTACAGGTCTTTTCCAACCTTATTGATTCTGTGATTCTGTGATTCACACACAGATGCATCTATCCATGCACACATTAACATATAGCAGGAGAGCAAGTGATGCAATCACATACTGTATGGTAGTACATGCAAGTATATATATGCATAATTATTGTGTAGCTGTATTAATTACTGGAAATCTAGAAACAAACTGTATGACTGAAAGGGACCAGGTCAGCAAGTCTACTTCTTTGCATTGCAGCTGAGACCATTATGGGTTCCTTGCAAAAACTCTCGTTGCGTCTTAAAACAGTTTAGGCTGCTTGCTCTGATACTTACCAATGTCCTAAATCGCAGTCTCCTTTATTTACAGCAGCTCCTACACAGATGCTCTTGGGCCAGCCTTGTCCTTTCCCAAGTAACTGTTGTTCACTGTCGTCCCCGACCTGTTTATGGACAGTGTCAGTGTCCCCGTCACCTCCTGGCCTCAGGGTGGCTGAGCATCCGATGTTCCCTCCATCCTCTTTCCTCTTTCAGTTCTTGCTTGAGCTACAGGATCAAAACAGCCCCTGGTATTTTAGACCAGCTTTCAAAGGGCTCGACACACCGGCATTAGTATGTCCCTATTTCTGCTGGCGATATCAGACAGGCTTACTTTTGCTCTCTGGTGGTTACTTCACCTTGTTGCTCATCTCAGTCTGGGGGAGCCAGAACATTCGAGTCTTCATCATCTGGATGCTCATCCATCTGCTCTGGATGTGCACACAGGAGGTGCATGTACATCCCACGCAGTGTGGAAGCAGCTTTGCATTGGGTTTTGTGCAAGATCACTGTGTACCTGAGCCAACATTTACCTTTCACGCAACAGATTAAGAGCAGGGGGTGCGCGTGGGCTCTGCCCACCTCCATTGCATCCCGCCCGTGGGTTTTCCCTGGTTGCATGGGATTAGTGAAAAAGGCATCCCTGCACCCCTGCTTCCATCGAGCACCTCCATGGTGAGTCGGCAGCAGCTCACCTCCCACTTCACTGGTTTCAGACAGGAGCCTGTTGCCTTCAGCAAGACACAGCCCCCAGCAAGGAGTGCGGAGGTGATATCCCCAAACCAAAGCACTCAGCCTCATTTTAAATTAATTTTTAAATTAACAAGACAGGCAAGGTGTTGCTGTGCTGAGTGTGATGAATTTAGCATGGATCAGTAACCAAAATGGGATCTTTCCCTCTGCATCCCTTAAGCCTTGCACAGCTCAGTGCCCAGGAACAAGGATCCCTCCTATGTCAGGCACACCACCACCTCGTGCTTCCAGCACAAGAGCAATTTCAGCATTTGCTTGTGTGTTTTCTCTCTCTCCCAACTTTAGAAAAACAGCTGGAAGTTTTAAGCTTCTCACAGAGGACATGAATCTGAAATGGTTGTTTAGTCACTTGGTGTTCTTGTTTCTGAGATGGAAAACCATTTCCTCTGCAGACAATTCAGGATTAAGGGTGAGCTTTATCGCTGTCACCAAGCAGTGCCAGTGGCCTTGTACCCTCACACCGCCCTGCGGGCTGGGATCTCTGGCCAGACTGCACCTTCCACCCACCTGAGCAGGGCCATGCAGATGTCAAAGGATATCCCCCTCCAGACTGAGAACAGAAAAATCCTGCATTTGTTTTTCATAATTATAACGAAGAAGGTCCTAACTAGAGAGATCTTCCATCTAACTTCACAAACAAAAATATCGTTTTAAATACTGTTAAGAGCATCACCTAGTAGCCATATTGCAGAGCTACTTGTACATCGGGGATGCAGACAGCAAAGAGTTTTGGCTAACATTTATGCTGAAACATTCACTTCTATAATAAAATGATCATCCTTCTGCCTGTTTGTACATTGGTTAACTAATAAATACCCTCTTTGTTTCCTTCCGTCTGTTATGTGCTGATAGTTTTGTTAGCTTCCTTCATGTCTTTGTTTATAAAATGAATAAAAAGAAATCAGCCAATTCAGGAGTGAGGGAAAGACCTGCTTTGAGAAAAGAATTACTTGAATTTGAATTTGTGGAAAACAACTTAGCTAAAGAGGAGATGTTGTGAGGAAGCTGGATGGGGTTCTACGAAAGGCCGCTTTGAAGCTTCTGAAAATTACTGCAAACAAAGAAAAACGAGATTCTCGGGTTTTACAAGTGCTTTCAGACTTCAACTTTTGATATCAAGAATACTTATAAAAACTAGAGATGATGTTGTGCAGTTCCCCAGCAGCTCTGCGGTGGAAATGATTTCCACCCGCTGCAGCCACCTGCAGCACCAACATCTGGTGCCGGGCTGAGACCCCTCTTCCCTCGCCCCCACCGGGACCCTCGCTCCCCTGCCGTGGGCTGCTGCGTGCAGGAGGGCAGGTGGATAGGGAAGTACGTGTTTCTCCGTCAGCGTCGTCTGAGGTAGACAGCCCGTAGGCACCCAGGGTGGGGTGAGAGCGAGCCCACCCCGGGGCCTGCATCACTCCCAAACACACACTGTGTGGCCAATCTCACTGCCAGCCGGGTGGGACGGAGCTCCGTATCCCGGCTGAAGATGCACCCACTGCAGTCAATTAAATCCTTCTGAGACTTCATTCCTGTGCTGACAAGAGGCACCATTTTTATATAATAGATCTACTTCATCCTGCTGTTTTCTCCTTGGGCTCAGCCCGGCTTCCAGTGAAGCCAGTGGTAAGATGTGCTCTTATCCCTAGGAGCAGGATGTTCTGCGGTGTTGTACAAACCATTTGGCTACACTGGCACTGTGCTGCTCAGAAGCTATTTGCAGAGACAGAAAAGGTAAGACAAATGTACAGAGTGCTACAAACATAGGTCTAGTTTATAAAAAGCTACAAACCCCAAACTGCTGTTCTTTTCTGCTAGGTGCTGCTCACTATAAAAAAATAGATGTCACTTCTTCAGGCATGAGTAAGAAAAGGTGAAAATTCAGGCTTGCAGCTCCTTTCATCAGCAGGTCTCCAACACACCCTTAGGGGTGACCACACGCTGTCACTTGCTTTTAAAACACTACATGTAAGAGCTTCTCTTTTCCCCATCGTGAACTCCTGGCAAGAGATTTCCCCCTGCTTTCCATCTTCTGATTTACAGTATAGTCTCAGAGAAATATGCTTTTATTGGCCTATTTTGACAAACAAATTTGTCATTCCTGCAGTCATTCTGCATTTCTGCAAATCAGTTGGCAAATCTTTGGATAGACAGAACCCAGGTTAAACACCCAGGCACCAAATTGTTGGGCCATGAGCATTTGTGCTGAAATGCCACAGTCTTCATAACCCTCCTGCAGCTGCAATAACTGAACTGCAAACACCAGAGCCAGAGCACAGCCTTGTGCTTTGTGCTCTGCCCTTCTCTCTGTTTTGTGTGCATTCATCTCCAGTTGTCCTCCTCTTCAGAAACAAGGTCAAAATCAGCAAAACAACTTGAGAGCTACCAGCAGACTCGAGCACAGGTCTTCCCTACCCTCACCCTTTATCCACTTTATGCCCCTTCTCAAATGGCACTTGGTGCTTTTTTTTTTAATTAATTGTCAGGCTGTTTTCTTTAGAAAAGGTTCTCTATAAATGAAAATTCACGATGGTACAAAAGGATTAAGTCTTTGTGTTGTTAAAGCAAATTTTATGTTCTCAGCTTTAAATCTTCCAGGTGTCTTCTTTCTGACTTTGCTCAGTCAACAGGTACAAAATAACTTTCTGTTTGACTTAGGAACTTATTTTTACTTATAGAACAGAAGCCCAGTCCCAAACTGGTAATGACACTGAGGTAGTGAGTAAGTCTTAAAAAAAAAAAAAAAAGAGAGTGAAAAAAATTATGAAATTCTACAAAAACTAAAAATCTTGCCCAGTTTCCTATAACACATACTAGCAGCAGTTTAAAGCCTGCCTGAACTGATCAATTGGTCCATTCCATTAATTTAAGGGAAGTTAAGCAGCAATGTAAAAAAGGACACTACAGAATTATATCAGTCACAGGGACTGGTAAAAATTATATTCCACTAAAGCCATTATTAACTGCTCTTTCAACTACTACATTTCCTCCTTTGTGTGCAAAATGTGTTGTAAAATGCAGAAGAGGAAAGAGGATATATTTCTGATATATACATACATATAGCATTTTGTGTACAGGCAGATAAATCTTTGCCTAGCAGAATAAATTACTATATTGTTTAACTGCTATAAAAATCAAATAATATATAGCAATAATTGTGTACAGCCACCCAGGAAGCACAGATACAGAACAAAGTAAAATTGCCTGAAAACATTCAGGAGCTGGTGGTGTCACAGCATACAAAATGCCATTTGACTTAGTGCACTACAGTCTACAGCATTAATTACCAAGCTCTGCTTGGGAAAAGTCTTGCAAGAATATAAATTGCATTTTTTTTTGCCTACCACAAGAAACAAATAACCCTTATCAAAGATCATTCATTCCCTGTCACATGGCTACAGTGACTGGTAATAAAAAATAGCAACCGAAATCAAACAATGGAAACCAAGAAAGAATAAATTAGAAGATGTCATCAGCCTTTCCAAAGGAGCTTTTAGCCAAGTCTGGGATCGCTCCTATTATGTGTGCTAGGTCAAGAGCATCTAAGCTTGACGATATTTCAGCAAAGGCATCTGTGGAGGTTCTCCATCACGGGCAAGCCGGGGTCCGTGGTCGGTCCCCATCCCACGGCGGAGCTACGGCTGGGCCAGGCAGGCGGCATGCAGGAGCAGGCAGCCAGCACTGGGGCTGCCCACACAGGCAGGGGATCAGGGGGAGGGATGAGAAAAGCCTTCTTGGGGGATCTGAAGCACCGCAACTGCATTTCTGAAACACTCCAAGCCCCACACTGCATTTTAATAAAAATGACTTGTTTCCTTAAACAAAAGCAAGCACAGTAATCTGCTACACCATTAACACCAACACTTTCCTCCTAACTTCAGGAGATGCATGCAGGCATAAGCTCAGACTTTTTTCTATTAAACTGCAGATATTTAATCTCAAAATAAAAGAGTTATGCAACTGTATTTTACCCTGTTCAGGACTGACTGCTAGACTGACTCCTGTATTACACAGGAACAAGATGTTCTGTCGAAACTATTAATACCAAATCTTTCAGGAAAAGGTGGACTATTTTGGCAGCAAATACTCATTTCCAGTGGAGAATAGTCCAAAAGGAAGTCAAAGATCCGGACTCCAAACGCAAAACAAGGAGCACTTGTAAACAGTCGAGACATATTTCCATGCTATGGAGGGTGAACCTGGGGCATTTTTTAAGCTTTTTCTTCCTTCATTCATGTATAATCTTATAAACGGCAGTCAATTAAAAGCTTAAAACAAACAACGTAAGTCTTTTTGAAAAATGTTCCTTACTTAACAATAGCCAAGAGCTGGGTGTTTTATAAGAAAAGTGAGCTGCGTTGCAGCAATCTGCAAGCACCGAAGCTGCTCCTGCTTCTCGTGGGGAGCCGGGACCCTCCTGCTGCCCCACGGCTGAGGACTGGGCGTCTGGCTCCGCCACGCCAGCAAACCCATGCTCGCACACGTCTGCACCGACTGCCCCCACCAGCCTCTGTGCTCCTAATCAGCGATTTCTCAGGAGCTGAGACAGAGCTGGAGGTCGGGGATAAGGTGATATGTTGGAAAAAGGGACACTGGCTGAGGTAACGCCACCACAAAGATTTTTCTGAGCAGTTTAAGGCTCCACCATGCTTTGGCCATCTAGGCTGCAGGGTGAATCAAATGAGTTCTTTCAGCTCTGGCACCAACATCCACCTCAGCTATGTCAGGTCATTTCTGCCAGGCTGGGAGAAGTATGGTGCCCCTCTTAATGAAAGGAAGTTCAAGCTGATGAAGTCTCCACAGCCAACACCTGGACTTTGATTTCTACTTTTTCAAGGGGAGAGGGCAGTAGGGTGTTGTATTTGAACACAATAGCAGACTCAACCAGAGCTCAGTTTGGGGCATGAGCTGTGAGAGAGCTTGGCCAGGCCCCCCTACAGCCAGTCCCCATCTGTGTCCCTGGTCCCCAGCAGGTGCTCGTCTCTCCATCGGGTTTCTCAGCCCGTAAGCATGTCACAGCTGGCACAGGGTCTGCAAAACGGTGAGATATTCTGAGCACAAAGGAAGAAAGAGAATTTCTGTTGATTTCCTTGCTCTCCAGCATCACTAAAGGCTAACAAATCCTTAGCATGTAGTAAAATAAGCCCAGAGAAAATAGCATGTTTTCTGTTCGAAACATCTGTCCATTATCAGGGTGTGTCCACCCACTTGAAGGAGCCAGCAAGTCCATGTTGCAGGTAACCACTCCTCATGCAGACACAAAAAGTGGCAGATGCTGGTTGCTGGATTGGACAAGTTCTTAAAGACAAAATAAACACAAGGATTCTCATTTTTTCATATTGTATCATCAAGTCCCCATCCAAGAAATACCCATGTGAATTAGTTCCAGAGACTTTTCAACGAACAGAAGTTTTTATGAACTAACCTGAGCAGGATTCACATGAAGCAACCAGAAGCACTCAGCAGAGGATAAATATGGGTGACTGTGCCCATATCCTACCGTTGGATTTGCAGCTCAGCATATTCTATCCCAGCAGCCCCATGTGAAACCCCAATCCAAATTCCTGTGAATTCCACCAAAAAATCCAAGGAAGCCATCACTAAGGGAACATGAACATCCTCACTAAAAATCACCACCTATGTGTCACAACAGCCAAGCACCCTCACCCCCACAACATATTTTCCTTCATTTCCACTGTATAGCCATCCACCACAAACACAGCTAACTCAACGGCTCTGAAGAGCACAAGGTCACAAAATAGTTCATTGCAGTCATTCTATAGTTTATATTGTCTTACTTCAAATTTGCAGTACTGCCTTTAAAAACAGGAAATTTTCTACTGGTTAAAAATATCTCTATCTCATGTAATTTCAATGAGGCTCTGACCTTCCTTGCAGAGAAACTGAAGGAAGGTTTTTTGCTTCTTCTTTTAATTTTACAAAAAACATCCAATTGGAACAAATGCCTTTTATTTTAACAAGTTAGGACACTGGAAATGTAGCATCATCTCATGTTGCCCCTGTTACAGATTTTGATTTCCTCATCAAATTATTGATGTAATATGATCATCTGGAGCCTATGAAACATGTAGACATGTGAAGTCCCATGCGGTTTTACACTCCACGCTGCAGCCCTGCTCGGCAGTACGGGCATGCCTACTGCTCCATGGTCCTGCCAGGAGGGACAGTGCTACAGGGCCCTGCTATATGTACCAGTGGCCAATGGTACCACTCTGGTTTTATTTTATTTCTGGACAGTACAATGGAGCTGTGCTTTTAGCAGGTCCTGGATGCTCCAGTAATGTCAGCAATATTAATATATCATAAGCTGCAGTGATAGGAAAGGAAAAAGGGGAGAGAATGGGTGCAAGAAGGAAACTTATGAATCTTAAGGAACTTCACCCATGAAAGCATAACATCATGGGGAAACGCGGTCACAAACCCCCTGCTGCTGCCATGCCTTATGCAGCCCATTTCATGGAGCAGAATGTTCTTACAGACAGCAAACAAACTTACAAGGTTATGAAACAAATCTGATGCAGTAAAAAAACAGTCTTTCACATCACTTCTTACTTGTGGGGCAGCCCACAGCCTCCTCCTATATCTCTGAGGATTCACCACCTCCCACAAGCCTCCCATTAGAGGCAGACACAGCACAGCCCTCTCCTGCCCCTCTCCAGTGCAGATTACAGAGTACAGCTGGGGGCAGAGGCTCAGCAGAAGAGAAATTCGGAGGGGAGAAAGTTGGTACTTCTCCTTTCCCAGGAAGAAAGTCACAACCCAGACCCACAGATTGCTGGGTCTGCTGGATTTGTTATTCAGACCAGGGACTGTTTGGCTTTTTTCTTGACAAAGCAAGTCCCATTAGCCAACTTTTCAGCCGAACAAGTAAATTGGAAATGCGTGACAAGGAGGCCTGCATGGGAAAAGAGAAATTGGGACCGCGTACAGTTACTTTCTACCTGATGATATTCTCATATAATCTAGTGCATACTATAGGTATAAATGGAATTCTGGCCTTACAACCAACGAAGAGAGCCTGCTTGCTAGAGCTGATTTGAGTAAAGAACTTTTTTAGTGCTCCCATTTCCAGCTGATACCCTGCACAGCGCTTTTGCACGGTGCTGTGCCTAGCGCATTGCCAGGACACCGCAGGGAGATTGGGCGCAAACGTACACACTCCGTCAGCAGCTCATCTCAGCATCCTTCCACCAGCTGGAAACCTTACATATTCATTAGACCTGCAAACCATTAATTCCAGTGCATGAGTACCACAGGCTTTGAAAAAATGAATAGTCTCAAGTCTCAGTATTTAGCAAATGCTTCTCACTAGTTGGCTATCTCTTCATCAAACAAAAGCTCTGTTCATGCTGTTGACAATCATAATATTTAGTGAAACAGAAGAAAAAGAGTTGTAACTAATCAAGTCTCGTTCCATGGGTGGGTGTAAAAGCAATTTGTTTAATTCATTTTGGAGGTCACAGAACCACAGCATTAAAGCTCATTTTACAATGTTTATATAATTGTGTTGTTTGAAAACCCCTTCTTTTAATTTGTTGATTTAGCTGTTTACACTCCCGACCAGCGCACTGCTGCAGGAGCATGGCAGCAGTGCCTGCGCAGCAGCAGCACACCAGGGCTGGGACAGAGCAGAGCATAGCTGAACACCTTCCAGCTCCTCTGTGGTGACTGTCCGGGGGTGCACAAGAAGGACCTGCTCCCTGACACCACCAGGGACACTGAGGAGGGTCTCTCAACACAGGAAAAGGGAAAAAACATGCCAAGGATCTTGCTGGGACAGTGTTCATCTCCATCTGCAATTTCTCCCAGCAGTGGCCAAGGTGGAACCTCCCCAGGCTCGGGGCATGCCCACCAAACATCACTTTGGTACTTAAGAATCTCTTCTATTTCTGTCCCCATAGCATTAAGTTGCCCATCCCATCATATCCCATCCGCCAGCCTTGCCTCAACAGCAGTCAAAGCCTGCACCAGCTCTCGTCTCCTACCTTCGGTGGCTCTCTGACTTAACTGCACCCATCCATCCCTCCATCTCCCTGTCCCACTCTCCCTCCTGCTCCCCATCCTCTTCTTCTTCTTTACCTCCACAAACCCCTCCCAGCTCCTCATTGCCTTTGCCAGTGTCATTCTCCAGCCCCCTGAGCATCCCTGCAACGTCTGTCTTCTCAACACTTTCATGGTCTGGTCTTGCCACTCTGCGGATGCAGGAGAGAAATCAGGGGCACCAAGGGTGACAGTCGTGGATTGGGACAGATTCAGCAACTGAGAGCAGGAGAGTGGGAGAAGAGAGGGCAGGGATAAGATTTGAAAATAAAATATCTGGAATTAGCAGCAGCCACAGAAGTTGCTATTGAAGAGGAGACTGCCAACCTCCCACACTTACCCCTCATGCTGCTATGTCAAAGCAAGCCCCAAGAGACCATGGCCAACTCCTGCACTCACCAATGAAACTGCACTGCAAGGCGGGTGCAAGGCATGCAAGTGGTGACATCAACATGTCTCGTACATTGTTTGAATCAGGAAATGTCTTCTCTTCCATCACCTGCTGTACCTCTTCTCTTCATCACCTGCTGTACCTCCCTCCTTTGCCAACAGCAGTCAGCAACTGAAACCTCCTCGCAGGGGCTGGATAGGTACCCACACTTCACATCACGCCTTATGCTGCTGCATGGATGGCGTTTGCATGTGGCTGTGGATTTCCACCCATTGCAATGACAAGGAAAGCTAGAGATGGGTTCCACACTGTGGAGGGGGAAGAAAAAGAGGCAGATAACAGGTGCATGAAGTATGTTCTGCAGTGCCATATCAAGTCACAAGCTCGGTACCAGATGTCTAGAGAAAATGCAGGCACTGAAATCACAAGGTGGCGTGGCTCGGAGGACAAGGTACCACCCCCTCCCAGCAGCCAGTGTTAGGAATGAGCGTTTGGATTTCTGCCACCTTTACCTTTCACTTTCCATTTTAATGTTGATCTTTCACATGTCATTCTTCAAGTAAATTCATTCAGGATTGTGCAATGGGATGACACGGTTTACCTGTGGCTAGGGACATGCAGTTTGGATGGCAGAAGATATGCCAGGAAATGCCAGCTCACCCACTGAGCAGCACAACTCTGCTGCAGCCCTTATTCATGTAGCACACAGGTTTTCCTGCTCCAGTCCAAGCGGTCTTATTCTCGGCTGTGGAAAGCCAGCCAGCTAAAGGACATTGGTATCACAGACTTCAGCTTTCATACAACATACCCAGCAAATACAAAGCAGCACTGCATTATCACTTATTACACCTTTTCACTGTGCTCTGGACGTATCACAACAGAAAATCAGGAAAAGCTGTGATGCACTGGAATGCAGCCTGTGACCATGCAGGACTTCTTTAAAACCAGATGTACATGAACTTATACACACACACAGTTTCTCATTCAACACCCAGTCTTCTACAGTCGTGCCTTTGTGCCTCCTATGTTGTGCCTTTGGCACAATGAGTTTGTGCAGAGCCCATACTCAGGCCTGGCACATCTCCATCATCTATGCTTTGGGGTGGGAAAGGCAGGGAATTACAGCCCAGTGCAGCAAGTGACATGTTGCAGAGTTTGTTTCTTTGGCTGCTGGCAGGAGAGGAAACATGCACCAAGCACCGTCTCACTTCATCTCTAGCCAGGGAACTGGGACTAGCTCTCACCCCTGAGCATGCAGCTAAAGCCAGTGATCAGAGAAGTTTTTAGTCTTTCTACAGAAACCAGCCTTTTTGCAGCAGCTCCTGACTCCCAGAACCACTGATGCTGTCGGGCACCTCTGGAGGTCTCAACTCCATCCCCCTGCTCAAGCAGGGTGAGCCAGAGCATGATGCCTAGGACCATGTCCAGTTGGGTTTTGGGTTTTCCAAGGATGGAGACTCCACAACCTCCCTGGGCAGCCGGTGCCAGTGCTTGACCACCCTCACAGCAAAAATCCCCCATCAGCTTCTCTACACCTACCAAGTATGAGGTACCCAAAACCAAATGGTGGTTCCTCTGGGAGCCCACTGATGTGGTGTTTTATCCAATTCATAAAATGTCAATCTTTTTAACCAGAGGCAAAATTTTCCACCTTTCCTTCAAATCAGGAATTTTGAGAAAGCCCTCACAAGCTATCTGGAGCCAGCCAGCACAGCGAGAAGCTATGTTGTGACAGCCTGAGCAGAGGAGCTGCCTGAGACATGCACACCCTAGCATGTTCAGTCTCAAAGCCAAAACCCATGTCAGGAAGCCTGGAAGCCCTGCGGGACAGGCTCAGCATCTCTGAGGGGTTTAGGAGACCATCTTCAGAAAGCTGCAGAAAGCCAACCGTATCCTAGGCTGCATCAAAAGAAGTATGGCCAGCAGGTTGAGGGAGGTGGTTCTCCCTCTCTACTCCACTCTGGTGAGACCCCACCTGGAGTACTGCATCCAGCTCTGGAGCCCTCAGCACAGGAAAGACACGGACCTGTTGGAGTGGGTCCAGAGGAAGGCCACAAAAATGATGAGAGGGGTGGGACAACTCTCCTATGAGGAAAGGCTGAGAGGGTTAGGGTTGTTCAGTCTGGAGAAGAGAAGGCTCCAGGGAGACCTTATTGCGGCCTTTCCATACTTAGAGGCGGCTTATAAGAACGATGGAGACAGACTTTTTAGTAGGGCCTGTTGTGATAGGACAAGGGGTAATGGTTTTGAAGTAAAAGAGGGTAGACTCAGACTAGATATGAGAAAGAAATCTTTTACGCTGAGGATGGTGAAACACTGGAACAGGTTGCCCAGAGAGGTGGTAGATGCCCCATCCCTGGAAACATTCAAGGTCAGGCTGGACGGGGCTCTGAGCAACCTCATCTAGTTGAAGATGTCCCTGCTCATTGCAGTGGGGGTTGGACTAGATGACCTTTAAAGGTCCCTTCCAACCCAAACTGTTCTATGATTCTATGATCTGAAGAGGCAGAGGCCATGCCCAGCTAGATGCAGGACTCCAGGCTTCCTGTCCTGCAGCTGCAGACCACGGGAGCAGTGAGGTTCCTCACCTCAGCACAGGCTACACACCCTGGTGCCTCAGGAACCTGCTTGATGACTGCCAGACATCACTGCAGGGCACACGGGAGGAGTGTTTAGGGGTGAGTGCACGCCCATCATTCTGGTCCCTAGGCATGGACCCTGGAAACATGGCTGACTGCCAGGGGAGGTGGACCAGGAAGGATGCACTGGCTTCCCAAGCTGCTTATCCTGATTTAGACAAAGCTCTCCCAGAACTTGTCTTAATTTTATCTGATGTTTATCACACCAAAGGTACTGTGAGTGAAATAATTCATATTCAGCTAGCCAGCAATTTCCAAGGATACCTGAGGTAGGGTCCATTCACCTGCGCTTGCACAAAAGGTCTGTCACAGCCCTGCAGAGAAAGTGCACTTGTTTCCATGAGGTATGTGTATATATATTTACATAAATAAGTCCAAAATCATGTTGGATATTTGTCAGCATTAGTTTGCAGACTCCTGTTGCCCCTGCAAGATGTTTGGTGAATGACTTATTTCTAAGTTTCCTCCCTCTCCCAGAATAAGCATTTCAAACTGATTTCCCCAGGTGCCAGTTTATTATTTTCAGACATGAATCCTGTTTAATTTTTAGCCCACCTTTTAATGTTGTGATTATTCCACTAGTAGGGGAATGCAATACCTACTGATTATCGTGTGGAAATTTGACTTTATAATTCTTGAAATGTTTGGGTTTAATTACTATTAAAGATGCAGAGGAAGATGAAACTCCAGTCCCTTTGGCCATTCCTTGTGGCTTGATTCACTGCTGTTAATCACTACACATTGTTTACAATTTCTCAGCCAATTTTCAATCAACAAGAAACTGCAAACTGCTCATATAAAAGACAGTCTGAATTACTTCTGCAAGCGAGATTTCCTTAGATGCCCAGCCAAGCTCAGCTCTTATATAACCCGGCTGATGCTGGTGGATTTATCCTAAGGATGAATTTGAACAAGTGAATCAAATTGCAGAGACTTTGACAAAGCCCCGCAATCCAGCATTGCTGGGCACGGGGATGGGCTGCTGAGCCTTGGCAGCACACAAACACATGCGAGCAGCTGCCTGTGCTGTCTGTGGCTAGTTTGCCTAGTTTGCTTGCTGCACCAAACTCGGCACCTCTTCTTCTTTTGCTCACTCTCTGTTCGATCGGGCAGCTGCAGCAGGCACTGCTGGCGATGCTGCCCCGCACCCTCGCAGAGCCCACGAACAGTTGTGCTGCAGACAGCGCGGGAGAAGAGGGCAACACATGCTTCCCCGCGTGCCCAGAGTGCTGACTGTCTTCCTCACTCTGCCAAAAAAACCCAAACCCAGAACCAGATGCTTGCCTGTGGTAGAACCTGTTCTGATAAAACTAGTCTGGACTCTGTTGCTGCTCCCATTTCTCACTACTCTCCCCACTGTCTATCCCAATATTTGACTTGCAATAGAGAGTAGGGCTACCATATCAACACGACTTTTCAAGATCATTCTTCTTCATCTCAGAAGATTAAGATCCATGGAATCATGGAAGATCCAACATTGCTCATGAGGCTGTAGTTTATAACACTGTTATCCCCACAGGGTGGATGCTACCAGACATATTTTCAGGGCTTTCTTTTCCAGGACTGTTTTTTTTCTGGCTAATTTTGTTCTGCCCCGGTCTCCTTCCCCCTCCCAGATAAAGGCACGCACCCACTCCAAGCCCAGATTTACAGATCTGCCCATGAAGAGGCCAACTGGATCAGTACCACCCTGCTCACTCTGAAGCAGCCTTCAAGCAAGGTATCCAACTCCTTGAGGCTTGCGGTATTCTTTTTTTCCTGGGGTCCTTATGCAGCATTTTTCTTTTCCAAAAACCTTATAAGAATCTTTGCCTTCTGTTGCTCTTTCTCATCCTTCTCCATCACCATTTCTGTCTCACCTTTATCTGAACATGTTTGGGAAGGTCTCAGTAACATGATGGTTTACATCTGGAAGGTATCTAAATGTTCTTCTGCCTCTGCCACATCTGCTTTTCCCATTGCAGTGCATTTACTAGTATTTTGTATGGATTCCAAATTTGCTTTTTGTAGATGTGATAAATTTACCACAATGAATTAATGTAATTTCTGGTCACCATTATCCTAGCTCACATCTTCAGGCATTTTTTAAAGTTAATTTACAGGTGGGAAACAGATAGCAACTTCATAATGCATATAACAATATTTAGGAACCAGTCATGAATTAAGACTAAGGATTTCAAACGCCCAGCTCAATCTTCCCTAGAAACCAACTTGCTCAGAAATTAAGCCCTAATATCTCTTAAAGTCAATAGTGAGTTTGGCAGAGCTGATTATAACACCTCTTCCTCAGTAGTCTCAAATCTATTTACAAAATGGTTAATCCAGTTCTACTTCATTTATTCAGAGCAGGTAAATATTATCTCTATCATGGAGATTATAAAGTTTTAATGAAATCTCTCTTGAGCACAAAGGGGATATTTGGGACACAGAGATATTAAGTAATTAACTTGAGATCATGAAACTCATGGGGCTTTTTATTCAACTATAAACCCATTCTTTCCTGTTAATAAATGATCAAGTCTACTTTGGATGGATTACTAATTTTGTTAATGAAAAATATCTCTTAGCAAGTCCTAGAATCTTTCATCATCTCTCTTCCTGTCTTGGGGTGTTTTATTTTTTTTTCTGTTTTTGTATACAGCACCAAAGTACTATGGCACTATCCTACTACTAAATTCTCTCTTCTTTTACTTGGAAAAAATTGCTGTGGTTCTCCACTAGCGCTTGATGGACTTCTACATTAATAGCATCACCTTCACCTGACTTTTTCTCCTTCTTTATTAAAGACAGAGAGATCAAAGCACAATTTTAAAAGCTCAAATTTTATTATCATTTAAGCAATGTAAATACAGAGTAACTACACAGTATGGTCATAAGTAAGAACCAAATTTGCCCAATTTTAGGAACTGCAGCTGTTTTGTCCTGTGTAGTCAGTAACAAAGAAGAAATAAAAATACCTTTGTCATATAATACCAGTAACACTCCACTACTTGGGCACTCAAAAGACCAATGTGTTACAGTCCAGTTAGAGCATGTAGAAAGATTTCAATAAACACAACTGTAAAGGGAATTAAGTATAGGTGAGAAAAAACCAAGAATCAGTCACCCCAAAAGGCTGAGTGTCGGAACACTTCATTTCAGCATTGCTAGGATGTAATGTCTCATTTTATTAATTACAAAGCCAACCTGACTTGGTTCAAAATGGCAGTTTCCTCCAGAAGTCTGTGGGATCGGACAGTCACACAGGTCTTGGATCCAGCCACGAATCACTGACTGCTTCTCTTTGAAGACTACACAGGTAGGGAGGGACCAGACCCACCTGGAGGTGCCCTCCCAGGGCCATCCCTCACCACCTCAATGGTCTGTGAGCTTAAGGCAAATCCTCCAAGGAGTCACTACCTTCTTCTTTGGCAGTCAGTTTATTTCCACTTTCCTGCCCACCGTTATTCCTCCTTTCCTTCTCCCTCTCAATCCAAATCTTTCCCTCCTGCAAAATCTAGCCATCTCCAGACCCATCTGTGATCCCTTCTTTTCAACAGGGCACCCACCAGTTGACTCTCCCCAAAGCTCATATTTTATTTTAGTTTTGCTTTTTCAGTTTGCCTATGACAATAGACAGCTCTTTTCCCAGAGGGGAGAGTGGGGAAGGAAAGGTTGGCCAGTTTTCACTCAAGCAGAGCGTGAGAGTTCAAAAGCCTATGGGTGCAAGAATGTCTGCTGACACCACATGCGGGTTTCAGCTCTTGCACAAGCAAAACCAGAGACATGTCAGGGCTCTGCGGCCATGTCCACTCCCTGAAATGGGGTTTGGCTGCCTGTGCTCATGGGCAGCTCTCATGTGGTGTAGCTGTGACCTGGGATCAGCCTTGGGGAAAGAGCTGCGGGAGAAGGGGCTGCAATGAGCCCTCCTGGGGCCTCCACCCCATCGCCTGGGAGCTGTTTTCAGCTCAGGCACTCAACCTTGGTCCCTGCCTGAGCCATGCTGCTGCCTGTCCGGGTCCCTCGCTGACCCCAGTCTTTGGCCCCAGCCAAGCCCTCAGCCCTGCCTGCGCCCAGGCAAGCCCCTATAAAATCCTAAAATTCATACACCAATCACGCAAAATTAAGACTTACAGACAAGTCTCCATGGTAACTGTATATAAAACAATTATTAGAGATACCTTTAGCCATGCTTCTATATCTAGAAGCAGCAGCTTGCTTCACTCAGGTTTTTTTAATCCAATCACTAGCATATTAATAATAAGCAAAAGAAAGAAAAAATTCACTGGAAAGGTGGTAGATGCAAACATCCTTCAGGAAAAAATAGCATGTGGAGAGGAATCACATCACTGGCATGTGTTCTTTTATAAAAATACACAAGCTTGGAGCAAGTCTTAGCCCCATGTATTTTTTGAAAAGATGCACTCGTTACATATCATTACACAACTCACAATTAGAAGAAAAGTGCTTCCAAAGTCTAATTCCTTCCTTGCATAAGTGACCTATTTCAATCAGTTTATTTACTTGTTGAAAAAAGTACCTGTCATCTTAGCACATTTCCTATTGCCCTCTTCTTATAGGAAGCTAAGGATCATGCATGTTTTTCTAAATTAGCATTCTGTAATCTGCCTGCTTTTTAAAAAGTCTTATACTGCATTAGGCCTTATTAGATAAGAAATCTGCCTTCCACCCACCACGTTCATCCTGCCAATGAACATCAAGGGACTGCAGCATCCTCGACACTCGGTGATAAATCAGGGTTAGACATAAGGAAAGCTGTATTCCACTGAAACTGCACTGGGAAGTTTAGCCCAGAAGCATAGCATTATTCAGATCAGACGCAGCCCGGGATATTGGGATATAATGTCCTGGTTAAAGACAAATTGGAACCTCAGTACCAATTTCTGTTTAATGGTATCCAATAACAAGACCCATGAGAAAGAGACTCTATGTAACAAGAGATAAATAGTCTTCCTGTAGACTACAGCAATTGGTTTGAGTTGGTAATTAAATGATTTCCTATGTACTGTTTGGCAGAATGTTTTGGGATACTTGACATGAACAGCAAATAACTCCATTGTTACCGCCCTCATTGTTTACAAGGCACTTTCTCTCCTAAGTATTGGGAGGCAGCGAACAAACATTAACAAATAAAACTCCAACAAAAACCCAAAGCAGGTTGTGGTACTGGGGAGGCAGCTGAAGTGCCGAGAAAAGATTATTTCTGATGAGTTTGGGATTTTGGTGTGGGTTTTTTAATTAAATGGCTGTAATTCTGGGAATCAATCTTAAAAGATTGATATTAACCTCCAAGGCTGTGAAACACATCCACAACCACCCGCTTCAGCTGGATTTCAGTTCAACGGTCGCTCCAGATTTCATGGCTATTCTTGACACTAAAAATCACAGACATGGAGGATCTGCATTTCTAAAAAATTAGATCATGTCATCTGACATTTAGCAGCTGGAATTCGGGGATAATTTTGAAAAGCCAACCCCAGTCAATCTGCAAAAGGTCATGCAGGAACACAGCGACAGGAGCTGGGGGCCCTGGGCAGCAGGCAATGCTCACAGGCCATTCTCTATGGCCCAGGGCGTGAAAATACAGGCACACAAGTACGTGATGGGAATATGACTGCGTAGGATCTCCCACACAAATGCAAAGTGTGTGCTTCCACTTACCCACAAATGCCTTTTTTAAATCACTCTTCTGACCAAAGTAAAGAAATGGGAACATGCACTGATGCTGTTGCTAACTCCTACTGGTACATTTGCAAGCATACATTTGTACTTGAAAAATACCTTGTTTACATTATGAAGAACACTCCCTTAATGAAGCACTTTCTTAATATATCTCCTTGTACTGACATGTCACTTTAAGCTCTCTCATTTCCTCACTTTAATTACTTTCTCTTAAGGAGCTTTGCTTGCACAAATTATATTGAAGCCCTTGACTACAATATTAGTGAACTCAAAGTCTGTGGTTCATAGCTATACCTCCTTTGGGTACTGAAGCAGCATGTTAGCATCACTGCAGTTTGCAGCAACAGACACATGCCATCACCTCTACAGTGCCAGAAGTATTTTTCTGTCCGTTCCTATCTCAGATCCTCTCTTCCATTCGGTTCCCCCCCTGCCCTCCTCTTCACCCCACTGCTCTACTGCTTGGCTGCTTTTCTGCTAAAGCATCTCTCTACAGATGTCTTCTTTTCATGAAAACAATTATTCCTGGCAGCATCTTAAAGGTCTGTCTTTAAGTCAGGCACCTCCATGAAGTGTGGTGTAAGATGTAGTGAGAAAAAGCAGCAAGATAAATAATCGGAAAGATTTATTTAATTATTTCACTGCTAACATAACTAACTATGAGCTATCTGCTGCAGTATTATGCACTCGCATTTCTGTAAACTCAGCTCTGTGTGTGCCTGTGAAACCTAACTAACCTAACTTGTGCCCATCCTCCTTCACATCCTTTGGTGTGGGAATTAATGGCAGAGCATAGGAGAGGAACCATGGCAAAACTGAGACTCTGTGGGGACGTGATACCAAACTGTACCAAAACTGTGAGGCACTGCTGCTCCTGCAATATCAGTGCCTTCAGCCCAACGCCTGCCCACCTGCAGTACCTCCTCCCTTCCTGCATTTTTTTATTCTGCCACAATGAGCACAGCCTCCTTTGTGGAGGCAGTGGAGGAGGAGAAAACCCTGAGAGGACCTCCTGCTCTCCTGGCTCTGTAGTAGCAAGCCATGTCCTCCCCAGCAGTGCACCGGGACAAAGCAGAGCTGCTGGGCAGGGAGGACCAGTAGGTTTGAAGGTCCCGAGAGGACAGTGGATGAGTTATACTGCGGCCATGGTCCTGCAGCGTTTGGGTAAGGGTTGACAGAGAGAGGTAGTCCCAGCATCTGCAAAACCATCTTGCATTGTGTCTTTCATCCCAGAGGTAGGCAGAAGTACATAACAGCAAGAAGTAGGCTGGAAGTGGGGAGAGAAGGGACAACAGAAAAGATCCCTGGCACTTTTCCACACACCCCTGCCACCCTATTAAACCTCCTGATCCAAATGTTTTCATCTAATTGAGGAACTTGTTGGCATAAGAGTACCTTTCTCTTTTTCTCCTGTTTCTTTTTTCTCTTCCTCCTCACATCACTATCATTAAGGACCTGAACGCTTTCTAATTCTTGTGGGTACAAATCCCACCACTTGGCACAACCGGTGGACTACCGCCAGCTGAGGAACTCCAGCTGCTGCATCTGTTCACAAAGGTGTCCTTCCTGGGATGCATTTAACATACATGGCATCTCACTGTTCTGCAATAGCCATTTAAAAAAGAAAAAGAAAGGTAAAAGGCTGCAGTATAATTGCTGAGACAGGTACCATCAACCAAGGAGCACTGACAATAGAGAATAGTGGGTGTATCAGACTCAAATTATGACCCTCACTACACTGGAGAGCTGATTTTATCTGTTTGATCTAGTTCAACAAGTTAAACTGTTTCAATGTGGAGCAAACTATTCTTCTAAATTGTATGATGCTCTCTGCAAAATTAAAAAACCTAAGAAAATAAGGAAAAAAGACCTTCATTAAATTGTTCATTGATGTGGCAAAAGCATTTTTTAAAAATAAATAGAACTAGCAGTTCAGTGGAGAATTATTTATTATCTCTAACATTCACCCTCCTGCTGGTGCTATCACCAAGTGCAAATACAGGTAGGTATACAACAGGAAATTGGCTCCCATTTTATGACAGGACAACAGCCATTAAAGTTTTTCAGTGATGTTTTAAAGCACAAAATGTGCAGGCTTCTGTTTCACTAGTTGTAATGCCACAAAGCTGTAATTAATATATTCCAACTGTATATTTGCAAAGGTATAACTAGGTCAGAGAAATGTATTTAACTCACACAAAACCTGGACAAAATGTTTTCATTCTTATCACTAATTAATTAAATATAAATCAAGCCATTAAAAGAACTGCCAGCCCATTCTACCCTGGCCATGTTCTGTTTCTTTTCAAATATTTGAAAGGCAACATTTGCCTTAAAAGACTTTTTATTTTTTAGAAATAAAAGCCAAACTCTAATTTCTTAGCTGTCTTGACATGGTGATGACAGCTCCGTAAACCTGTGTAATTATAGAAAATTGAGTTCTGATGTTTGATCCTGAACATACTGTTGCAAAGAAATATTACGGAACAATTTTTGAAAGCTCACTTACAGTGGTTGGTGGACACATATTTATCATGCTGTTGCTTCACAAGCCACCAAAGATCAAACCTGAGGATATTCCCTGGTGCTTTCATTCAGAGGGGTAATCCAGATCACCTCCTTGTTGAACGAGCCTTCGGGCTGCACACACACACACATGCCATTGCACGTGGAAACCCTCACCAGCAAATCTGGGTTTATAGTCTGTGCACTTCCACGGCCATCAGCAAGCAGGTGCCGCAATATGTGGTAACGGCTGGAGAAGTACCAATCTGTTTGGGTATGTAATGCAATTGGATGCATCCCAATAAACACAGGCAAGTGCATAAAATGTGAGTTGGTCTCCAATTTGGGCAAACCTCTGTTTTCATGAAAATGAAATTCATATGAATAATTTACTGCTCTAGAGATGTATAAAATGATAGCCTTTTTCCCATAGTGTTTAATGAAATCTAATTACTTTTAACACAAGAAATGGGGGAGTTAATTGAACACATCCTTCACTCCACAGTGAAAGTTATTACAGACCTTAATGTTAAATAAATGTACTGAGAATTGCCAATCTTTGATTTTGGACAGCTTTCCTCTTGTAATAGAATTGTGTCCTAACATAATCAGGTTACTTTTTGACTCGTACTGAGATTCTAAGGACAACAAACACCCCTTCAGTAACAGGGTTGCAGTGCTGGATCCATTTCATTCACAGAATTAGGCAAAATGCTCTTGTGACTGACAGGATGGGGTGCCTAACCTTCCTCCTCCTTTGCACACCGAGAGCACTGCCAGGGCTGTGCCAGCGCTGCCTGCAGCTGCCCAGCACCAGTGCGCAGCACTGCTGAGGTGAGCATTATTTCTGGGGTCCATCCTCAGAGCCTGGAGAAAGGCAGTTCCAGTCGACTCTCCTTCAGAAGCATCTTCTGAAGACTAAGGGCACAGCGTGCAGCATTGAGGAGATGGAGTAGAGGAGAGCCACCACAGTGCCAGAATATTACAGACTGATCTGCTAAGTGGATGTGAAAGATCCCTGCCAGGAGATTTAGATCTTCAGAGACTGCCCTAAAATGAACTTGAGAGCACTTTCTGTAGTACTTTAATACTGAAAGGATTTATACATTTATTTTAAAAAATCCTTCTGCATGAAAAATCCCCAGTGCCTTAGCAACTGCATGTCAAGAAACCGTCCTCCAGGTCCTAGATCTCAGCCTCTTCTCTGAGAAAGGAGTTTTGCAGGAATCCAGAGTCAGTAATCCCAGCACAAAATGAGGTGGTTTTGCTTTTTTCCATAGGAACAAGAAGGGGAGAAAGAAGAAGTATTTGAGGAGGTGAGGAGGAGTACTGGAAAAAAAAACAATAGAAGCCATTTTAAGCAGAGTTCAAAGGAATAAATAAAATAAACACTAAGTAGATTGCCTACATTGGTGAAGGTAGACGAGATATGTTTGTAGGAACAAAGAAAATGGAATATGCTGTCGTATGAAGGCTTTTTCCTCAGATCTTAAAAATAGTGAATGTAAGTACAGTCTCTTCATGGCAACAGGAGCTGTATATGCTCAGTGTTTCTGACAGTCCAACAGACATACAGAATCCTGAACCAGCACATTATATTTTTCCACTCCATCTGCCCTTCCTTCCCCCACCACGGATATTTGGTGAGGTATTGTGTGGCACAGAAAACAGCCCAAACTTCCCCCTACCAGAGGCCAGGTTTTCTGAACAAACCCCTCCTTTGGCCCCATCTCACGGTCCCCACCTGCGGTGCTACCAGCTCCTGCATTGCTACCACAGTTTGCAAACAGAGCTGAGGGGCTTCTGCGGGGCTATAGTCACCACAGCCATTTTGTATTAAATCCTGAAAGTGCCTGCAGAGCATCCCTCAAGCCCTATGAATATAATCATACTCCTACAGAATACAATGGCTTGTAAATTATTCAGTGGGCTCCCAGGGTAAATGCCTCCACCCTGGGTTGCACGAGCACTGCCGTGCACCATGCTGTGTTTATAGCAGCGGTGGGGTGAGAGAGGAGGCTCCTCATCAACAGCACCCTGACACACACCATTTCTCCAAAACACCACTGATCAAGCAAGGATATACTCATTTTTTTAGCTAAAAGAAACATGAATCCTTTGTTCCACTGTTTATGGGTATTCCTATTTTTCAGCTAGCCATCATGTCTTTACCAGGAGCTTCACCACATTCAGCTTCCTTATGTCAGCCATGGCTCAGGTTGTCCTCATGTCAGTCGTGGCCAGTCCAGGCTTGGGACTGAAGGTACCACTTCTTTACAGACACAGTTCACAGGAATCCTGTTTTCAAAAGGTGTCAGGGATTTCTGAGGAACCAACAAGATCTCTGCTTCAACAGAGATTTCCTGTTTTAATAGACCTTGAACAAAACTTTCTTCTCTGAGAGGCCAGTAGCAGACACAACAGTAGAAAAATCTACCTTTGTCAAGGAGAGAAAGGTCACCAGTCCAGACCTGCATCCCTGGAAGAAGTGCCAGGCACAAGGACCAACTGCCATACAATTGTGATAAGCCTCAGTGCCTCTTTCAAAACTGTTTTACATGAACAGGTAAAAGAAATACAGTATACTTAGGGGGGAAGGGATAGGGCAAAGAAAAACAAACTGGTAAAATAAGGTTTTAAAGAAGAGAAGAAGGTGGCAACTTCCGTTGTCAATTCAAAGCTTCCCTGTAAGACTATTCACCTACCTTATGTAAAAGACATCTGTAAAGAGTTCAAAAGTTTCCACAAAGATCCCTACAAATCTAATTTTTGCCTAGCTGCCGAAGCAGTTTAAAGCTTCTTTCAGTCTGTTCATTTCCCTGAACTAGATCCAGATTAAAAACAATCCCTCCAAAGAAAAAGAAAACCCAAGCACCTATTAAATCTATTCCCTCTGATAAACCTCCATATCTGTATCAGGTGTCCTCAGCTTCTATAATCCCTGTACTTCAGCCTGCCATTCAATATTTCTTTTAATGGCAACTTCCTAAGAGATTAAATGAAGATTTATCCTTGGGCCTATATTCCTCTTGGCAGAAATGATACGTTTCTGGTGCTCTCTTGAGGGTGAACAGAGGTCAAAGCAATCGTAACTGATCCTGTGCACATTTAACTCATACAAAGACTCTTCTCTAATATTTGCTAACTGTACGCACTGATGCCCCGTGTAAGTCACCAGAAGAAAAGCTGCCTAATGCTTTAAATCTGTTGAACCAGGCAGCCTTGTCTCCCTGCGCAGGATGGTTTCCAGTGATGTGCAGTGCAGCAGCTGCAGGTAACCAGCAGCGTACGGTACCTCACCTGCCCAGGGACCATCCAGGCAGAGCTGCTGCCTTTGCTCTTGCTTAGCACTTAGCAGTAATCTATCTTGCTATAAAAACTCCTCAGCTCATTCTGCAGAGACTGTTGGCTAATCTTCTAAAAAAATGGCCATTGTGGAGTTGGTAATAACTTGGAACAGCCTTTTAACTGCACACAACATTGTAGAAAATAAGCAATTTACACCCCTTTAAAAATTCCCGATTCTTCCATGCTAAATGTTCTTATATTTCTTATTCTTATATTCGAAAGTGATACTTGATTCTTTGAAATTGCCTGGACAAAACCAATGTCAGACTAGTTCAGCTCAATGCTCTTTTCTCACAGATAAATAATATCTAGGTATTTGCCACTTCATTCACCCAGCGGATCCTGGGGACTGTAAACAACAAATTATTTTAGAACACTTCACAATTGCTATTATTTTGTCTTATCAATCTTCATACCAATTAAATTGTCCTTATCCCGAGCAGCAAGCTTAAAAAACTTGGGCTGCTGTATACGCAAAAATACAGAGATTTTTTTAATTAGACATGACATACCCAGCAGTGTCTGTCTGCTGGAATGGAGGAAGCTGCCTAGCAACAATGCAAAAAAAATCTTCCAGTAACCCCCAGTGGATCACAAAGACTCTGTTAAAAATGGTAATCTCTCTCGTAGAAAACTAGAGATGGTTTCAATTAAGGACAGCAATTCTCAACTTGTTATTTATATGCAGTGAACTAAAATAACATTCATAAAGTATAAATACACTGTGAAAAGGCCATGCATAATTACTTAAGGCTTTAATTTGCAGTACGTAATTTGCCATTCACATCTGTAAGCTTTTTGTTTTGCTTAATGGCAAAAACATTCCAGCTAGGTCAGACCTACACCAGAGTTTATACAAGGTAGAAATCTCAGCAAATAGGGCTGGAACAGGCTCAAGGAGTCATTTAGTCCATCCCTAAGCACCAAGTCAGGATAAATCATATATAAACCATTCCCGATCAATAACACTTTACCTGTTTCCCAAAACCTCCAAACCCAAACAGTAGACAACCTCCCTTGGCACTCTGCTCGGTTGCCCAGCTCTCCCAACAGTTAGAAAATGTTGGGAAATCTCTAACCTAAACCTCCCTCGTTTCAATCCTGCTTGCTGTAATGGAGCAGGCATAAAGAACAAGACACATTTTTTTAGCAATTTCTGACGTACTTGAAAATGGCTATCATGTGTCAGTCTTCTGTTGAGTAAACAACTCCAGCTTTTCTCAGGCTTTCCTTGTATAGCTCATACATCTTTGCTGAATTGCTTCCTATTTCTTTTGGATTATTTCTCCAACTCCTTACACTCCTTCTGCCTTGCATATTGGATAAACGCATCCTCCCAATCCAAGTCAACAGTGATAGCTCTAGGTCTGCAGCCATCACTTCTCCAGGTATTGCAGGACCCACAAGACCCTTCTCTTTTCTTTCCTGTCCTCCTCTGGGTTCACCTCCCTTTTGTTGCTGGTGCTGTTCATATCACTCATCAATCACCACCACTGGCCTTTCTACAGAAAACTACATCAGAAGAAAACCAGGACCTAGCAATGGCCAGAGGTCCCTCGCACCTCAGCCCAACACAAAGCACCAGAAGACCACGACAGCCCTCGACCATCCTCAGCAGTGATGGCTGCAGGCAGGAGCACCCAAAAGCCCTACAACTTGGCCCATGTTGATCATGAAAATGCATGAAAATGCACCACCTCTCCTTCAAATTAACTTTGTTTTCCCCAAAGGACTAACTCATTAAAGAATCACAGTTGAACACCTTTGGGGATTGCATCCTGGCAAAACGAAGTCCCTAGTCTCTTCTCAGGAACAATGAATCACTTTTTTTTTGATGAAACAATAAAAAAGAGTGAGAGTCATCCAGTGGATTAGCATAAACGTTTATCCTAACTTGTCAGAGCTACAAGTAATGAGGAAAAGAGTCCAAGAAAGGAATAAATAATAGATAACCTCAGCATCTGCGGTCAAAACACTGGGAAAATATTCCCTGCACTACACAAGCTGTGAAACTCAGCCTTCTGAAATACACACTTCCAAATTCAGAATGAAATGCCAAAGGAGCAACTTTAATGCTGTTGACCAGATGTTTGCATTTTGTTGATATTTTTAACAATTGCCTGACAACAGTTAATTCAGTGCCTTGAAGAGGGGTATCACTGTATAAAGTCTTGCTATTGGTATAATTATGAATGGACTTCAGTGTTGAGTTTGGTAAATCAGGGTCCGTCTAGCTCCTACACAGCATGTGCATAGCTACTCTGCAGCTGCAAAGTCTGCATTATCACATGAGAAATTAACTTTCTTATATATATATATCCTTATTTATCAGGGGTTCTTCTAAAACATGCAGAATACATGAAAAATGTATGGATTTGGTTGCAATAGGTAGTCAGTTTTTTTCACCAAAAAAAATCCACTATAATTTTTATTTTTCATCAGTTTTCCTTTTTGATTATTAATGTGACTGATTTCTTACCTTATTAGTTTTTATTCCTCTGTTCTTCTTGCTGGGAGTGGAGTTTTGACTGTGGCACACTCTAGAAGCAATGAGAAAATGCGATCATTCTCAAAGGTCTCAGTCAAATGCTCTGCAACTTACAATAATCAATCAAGTCCGAACCTTTAAATTTGACTACAAAAGGCAGAATGTTCCTACTTGTCCTTCTCATTTCTCCTCTTCAGGTGACTACATCTTGGTGTGATAACTTTCAGCCTGTTCCTGATAGCTGTATTAACCAAAGTGGTTATTTTGTTTTTTTAAGACAGCTTAAGCAATGAGTTGCAGCCACAGTTCTTGTGTCTGCATATTTATTACGGCAAGGGGAAGCTGTATACTCAGGGGCATTCCTTTTGTTGCTGGCAACATAATAACATTTGCTTAATTGTGTTTTATTAATGTCAATATAGCCAGAGGCTCAGGCTCTGCCCGCACATTTTTGTAAATTGAATTAAAGAAAAAATGAATCAGAGTTAAAAGACAGCTGATTAATTTTATTCACTTGCTTAAGGGGGTTTAAGCCAAATGGTCTCTACATCTATTTTTCTTTAGAGAACAGACTTTATAGCCACAGGGCTAAGAGAAGCTTGTCAGTACGCCATTTTCATTGCCATGTGTCAAGGAGATCTATTTAAAGCATTAAAAGGAGTGGACATTAGGGAGAGGTGCTCACCCCCTGCTCTGTACAAATGGCAAGGTTATACAGACACAGTCTCTCCTGCCTGCTGCCAAGATCAGAGGGTTTTCATAAAGCATTTTTTAATGAAGCTTTCAGAACACCCCCTGGAGCCTGCTGCTCAAGACAGGCAAGGACACGGGCACAGCACAAACCCGCTAAAAAGGGACATTTCAATCCACAGAAAATCCACCTTATTAGTAGGTCTGCCTCAACACATACTGTAATTTAAAGGCCATTATTGCACTATTTAATAGGCTTTCAGCTAGTCACAGTAGAAATCAGTTCTTGAGAGAGATTTCTCGTTTGGAAATAAATATAATTCGTTAGAGAAGCCTCGACTGGATGTATATTTATACAAAGCCTGGGTTGAAATATCAGCATGAATGCAGGGCTGTGGAGTAGGAAACCCACTCTATTTACCAGTTATTCAGAAGGGTCTGAAGAGACTCTGTATACAAACGTGTCGGGCATTTCTGGCAACCCTCCTTTGAATTGTGTCTTCACGACTTCTTATTCAAAACTGGAAAGTCAGAAAAGATAGCAAGGCAAAAATCTCAAAGAAAGAAGGATGTTTAAAATGTATACAGAGGCTCGAGCCCCTCCATGTAAGCAAAAGGCACAGCGGAGGTCCCTCATCATGACTGGGACATCATGTCAGGATCAGGATCTGAACATTTTTCCATCTGTTTTGTCAGCAAGGGAGTTGGGAAGGAAAAAGCCTAATCTGAAAGGGAAGGATTTCCACTCTGCCAGGTCCTATCACTGTGGGATGGGCTGGAGAAGGCTTCCAGTCAGCATAGACCATCTCCACCCGCATGGCCGTGACCAACGCTCTCTGTAAGTACCACTCAGGTCACCTTGCGCTTCCCTCCTGGTTAATCCTGGCTCCTCAAATGGCTCCCATCCCCTCTTCCCACAGCTAATGACATAATGATAATGAAAATTACCCAGGAGGAGGAAATGTAGAATATCTGAGAGTAAAGGAAATTATTATTAGGCTCTCCAAATAACCAGTGAGTCTTTTTGCAGGCTTTTTCATGTCCTGTATTCCAGACAAGCAAGATGTACGTACCGCCAGGTCTTGCACGTTGCATGCACTTGGCAAATACTGTGTTGCATCCAATCCTGTGAGATACCTTCGTGTGCCACAGGTATAATCAGCAAAGCTGTTCACCAAGTCAACAGCCACGTTGAAATGTGAGAAATTCATGGCACAGCTCTACAGCTAAGGGTGGCAAGATCTTCCCTTTTGATCTTCTTTGTGCATGTGTCACCAACACAACTTCCTGCTGGAGTCTTTCACACCGCTTGGAGATTCATGGCATCTACGAAGCCCCCAAACAAGGCCTCTGGCCACTAGCATGACATCGGCTCTCACACCATCCTGGCCATCCGCACCATACCATAGGCATCATCTCACACATCCAGAAGTATATGATATTAACCAAACTGCAGCCCAGGACACTTCATTTTGGCCCCCTCTCCAAGATTTGCCTCCTATCTTTCACTGTTGTATCTCTATTGCAAAGACAATGTTCAACTGTATGTTGTTAAATGAGAGCGATCTCCACCAGCACAAGCAGGGGTCGGGGTTATTTGACAAAACTGTTTTGTTTGCAGGGGAACACTGACAATTCATCAGAGCTTTGTTTTCCCTTCGTTGCAAAGAAAACAAATTGAAATGCAGGAATAACAGGCTCTGAATGAAAGAAAAATGTACCTGTCACCCACGTTCCTCTCTATCTTTAATAAAGGATGGAAAACCCTCAGCGCCCATCACTGCCGGACGGGAGCAGCCCTTCTCCCACCTGCCTCTCAGCCTGCTGCGTGGAGACTTCCCCGTGGCCAGCTTGTATTTAGAGGATGTGCAGGGCTCTGAAAACCCACAGAAACGTGTGGGATTTTGGGGTGGCTGGTGCACCCATGTGCTTCCCCAGTAGGCACAAATACTTTTCAATATTCTTCCATCCGCCAGGCTGGGGGGGTCAGGGGTGGAAGGGGAGAAGGAGCGCTCTGGAGAGGTCACCTCCTTTTAGCAATTTACTTTATGCCCATTGTCACTAATGCAGTTGTTTTCCTCCATAATATACAATGCAGAATAAAGACTGATGAGGATAAAAACCCCATTTTCAAAATTACAGCTGAGGCAGTCACTTTTCGGAGAGCTCTCCGCACTGCGAAGGAGACAGCTCTGGGCAAGCCAGCCTACCCTCCGGGGCTCCTAGCTGGTGGGCCACCTTGAGCCAGGCTGTAAGCAGACACTGCTCCTTTGATCTCAGCGAGGGATGCCCTTCCTTGCACTCCAGCTGAGCTTGGCCCGTAGCACCCGAAGCTCCGTAGGAGCCCACCAGAGGCCTGAGAGAACTTCCCAGGCCCTGCTGGAGACCCCTGAGGATGGGTTCACAGGGGGGCCTCACTTCTGAACTTGCCCTGTCAGAAAGAGAGAAATAGCTGTCACTTAAAAATAGAAATAAAGTTTCTACGAGGCCCGGGCACACATGTCCCGTTTGCTTGTTTAAATTACTTCCAGCTGAAGAGGCAGTCCCCCCAACAGATCTTGAGTGATAGGAACTTCGTGCTGAGAAGACTATGTGAGCTTCGGCAGTGTTCAAAAAAAAGCTTTAAAACTAACACAGATTTGCTGTCTCGTAGGATCAGCCTGAGGCACTCCCTTTGCAAAGGGAAAAATGTGTCATGACGGGGCTACCATGCACTTACAATACTAAAGCTTCTCAAAGAAAGCGCAAAGCATATGCATGCGTACGAGGAATACGACTTGTCTGCCAAGCACTACTGTACTCTTCATCGGATCACACCATAGCAGCCAGCTGCAGTCTTCGGAAGGGACTATCCTGTACATTAGAGAGGTTGCTTACAGCAAAGGCTGACAAAATCAAAACAATCAGTGAAACAACTGCCTCCCTAAATTTACATTAACTGAATTGCAATCTTCACAGTGAGTTTTCCAGTCTCACTAACCCGCACTGTTTGCAGTTGAGCGCTGTGGAGATCTGATCCAGAGATACCTTGCTCATCCAGTACCTTCAGTCCAACACGTTGCACCATTAGAAGAACACGAGACATAGTGCAAGATCCAGCTTTAGATGTGCATGTCTGTGTAACGCAGTAGCAGCGCCTCTATCTTTAATAAAACTTCAAGAACAGGTCCTTGAGGCCCACGAGAACTGCAAAAGGAGTACAAATTTCCTTCAGCTGATGTACCAAGGTGTGCATGTGATCTGGAAGATTCTCTATACTGTAACCTTCATCTGCACATCACGTTAATAATCCACCATGACATGTGATCTCATAAATTCCCTAGGAAAAACATTCAGTCTACTCTGGAAAGGACCTCATCCACTTCTGATATTGTAAGACAATAATATGCTGAAAATACATTTTACATAGTTATTTTTAAGACTAAAAGTCTCAAAAATTCGATTTTACTTATATCAACAAACCCTAGGCTCTAGTAAAATATTATCACCCTTACTAAGTAACTGTGTACGTACATATTTTAACTGGTCACTTATGCCAATTACTGAAATGAAATATGGCTACAATTACTGAAAAAACATATTTAGATTTTCAAAATTTTGCAGGCTCAAGAGAACTTCTTAATGTAGTTATGAATAAGCCATTGATTTTATTGACTACAGCATATTTTGATGGGTTTCATCCACAAACTGGTAAGAAGGAGTTTCAGAGGTCAGGAACAGTTCTCACTGTTTTGCTAAACGTCAGAGAGAGTCTAGTTCATGCTTGTCACTGGAAAACAGCTCTTCAGAAGTGACACTACACATTATTACACACTGATCTGTGCTGGTTGTTAGAGGTAAACTCTTCTCACTCTGAAATACCCCTGACCTTGTACAACGGAGGTGGGCAACATGAAACTAGACTAGCTCTTCTACCTACGCTTCACCACTCTCTTGGATACAAAATCCTATGTTGTCACCTTCCCTGAAAATCACTCTTAGCAGTAGATTAATGTTATGGGAAAGTAAAGTATTAATTTACCTACTTCAGTCTGAAGCCTGACAAAACATTTTCTAGGGTTAGAGACACGTATTCAGCTCCAGGATTTCCTCTTTGTTTTCCTCAAAACCTACACAGCTTTCAGTCTTTAGGCAAGACCCTCATCTTAGAGTGATCATGGCTTCAGGACACATCCTGAAATATCATTTTTCTCCCTGGGTTTCTGGCCAGGTTCAAACCTTTCCCACTCCCCTGAGTATTTCCTGTGACGCAACAACAACTCAACGCACTGTCAGAATTACCTAGTTTAAATTCTTCTTTCCAGTGTTATTGGCAGCCTCCACCTATATTCAAATGAGACTCTTGGGCATGCCAAGATGGAGCCACTGCCTGGCCAGAACATAAAAATTTCTAGTAATTGTTCCAATACTTCACTTTATGCAAGTTGTCCATCCGTTGCAAGGAAACACTCTCTGCCCTCTGTCACAGTCGGGTTCAAAATTGTGTGTGGGCTGTTTTGGCCCTGTTAGGTTTCATCCAGCCGTAAGCATTGGCAATCACAGTTCACACAAAAACATGCAGAGGAATGATGCAAATGGTTTGTTACCAGTAAGAGAAAGAGCCCAGGCAGGCTGCTGGCCAAAGAGCATGGAGCAGGGAGCACAGACTGGAGACACAGCCCCTACTCCTGCTGCTCGGGCTGTACAAGTGAACCTCATCATCTGTCTCTCAAGTCACCAGACACAAAGAAAGACTGCCCCTCAAAATTGCACAGCTAAGGCAGGGTACAGCTGGGAACAGAGGCTAGACCTCTCAGCAATGCCTACCTGTGCTACCAACCTCTTTCACATCACAGACTAGCCAAATGCTTACTGTTCTCTGCACTTACTGGCCCACCATATGATTTGGCACTCAAAAAGAGAACAGCATCTCAATGCAGTGAAGACAAAACTGCATTATATATCTGCCATTCACAAAGATCAATCAGCTTGTGAAATATTGAGTATCTGTAATTTGCACTATATTCAACTGGATCCATGGAAGTTCAGCATCTCCCTTTAAGGATGTAACAAAGCATAAAATAAATACTTAAATAGACAAACTCGACATGTTAGCTGGTGTCCCAGCTGGTGGTGTCCCACTTACCCCAGATGATGTTCTGAATATATTGCCCTGTTCTAGCAATGTAACATTAATCTGCTGCAGAATACTCCATGTGAAAGTGAGAATTCAGGCCTTTAATCAAATCAGAGTGCTTTTTCTAAACATTGTCTGAAAAAATCTGATTCCTTTGTAAGGACAGCAACTGCAGGAAGAAAGCATTTTCATCAATGGCTTGTTTACATATAGGATTTTCTCCATGAGCTGTGCTCGGGTAAAAAATTCTGTGCTCCATGTAGTAACTAACTATTGTGTAAAAAATAGGGTTTCTTGAATGGATGCTTAAAGATAAGTATAAAAGCACAGATGGAGATAACTAACACCACAGCTCTGTGACATGAAGCCGTTCACTCCAGCAGGGCACTGAGTGCTGCCAAGAGTCATCATCGTTGACTATTTAACTAATGGTCACCAGATGAAACACAAAGGGAGTGAGCTATCATTTTGGTGTCAAAAATGATGTTTCAGAGAGAGAACTAGTGTATTATCAGATGTTTGGAACTGAAAATCCAGAAAGGAGACACAGATGTGGGGAGCGTCTGAGTCAGAGGAAGGGTAATGTTCTGCACCACACCTCCAGCTCTGTCCCACAGTAGTTGTCAGTAGAGGCTTGGCCTGTCCCACCAGCAGGTAGTTACCCAAGATGGGGTTCTCAAACTTATCGCATCAGAGAAAAGCAAAAGGCCTGTGAAGAGGTTTGAGGCCCATAAGAACAAACAACTGCTGTTACAGGCATGCATGCCAACACGGAAGTGTGGATGTTGATGGCATATCATCATTTATGTAGACAAGGCCATAGGCAGGCAGCCCACCACACAAAGGGTTTAATCTAGCTCAGTTGGTGAGAGGGGAACACACAGTGGACAGTCCCTGACAAGTCCAGCAGTGTTCATGTTCAGGTATCTTGAACAGCAAGCAGCATCCTGAGTGCGGGGAATTTGAGAAGGTGCTTCTGCTCCTTTTCACAGCTTAAATCACCTCTGTATATACCACTACATGGTACAGGTGTGTCACCAAGTGCCACGTCAGCCAGGGTTAAAACCTGGACCATGAAAGAGAAAGAGTTTATTTCTCGCTACACACTACATTTCTGTGGTTAAAAGCTTTAGTTTATAGTCTTTGGCTCCAAGAACAGCTGCAGATTTGATATATGCATACCCTTCCTGATTGCAGCACTCTGATTCCTATGAACTCCTCCCCATCATTAAAGAATAAGAAGTCCCCAGACTACAGTTTTCACAAGTCTTTATTGATTTAATAGGAGAAATAAATGGTTCTGGTAGGTGCCTTAGGAAGCAGAGCTGAATACATGGCTTAACAAGAAAGTCACCCAAAGAAGAAGTTCAATAAGCTATTGAATGCATTGCCATTCATTCCTTCCCATCATCTTTCAGTCCTGATCAAGTGTCACACAGAAAAGAGCATCCCTAATGTTCATAATGTAAATCTGATTGTTCAGCCCATGCATCAAATTGATTCTGTTGTACAAAAGAGAAAGGAATGGCCGCTGGGCAGACTTCCCGCTGGGGTATAAATGGAGCTCGGCTCCAGCCTGGTTTGTCTCGGTGTCACAGGGCAAGCGGGGAGGCAGCACATCGCCTTTCCATGCAGACTCCCCCTGTCCCTGCTCTGAGGGAGCAACCCTGACAGTCAGGCAAGATGCTCTGCTCTTCCCAAAACACTTTTCACATTTCCTCCCAGCTGGACAATACGCTATGTCAAGAGGCTGCAGAGAATGAACTAGTTAGTACCTGTAGAGTCTTCTGCTGTTTAAAAATAACACATACCCAGGCAGACATGTACTCTGCTGTTTGGCTTCTTGGCATGCAATTTTCTTCTGCTTGAACTGTGTATTGAGACAGATGTAATCCTGATCGGATTCTCAATTTTTGTTAAGATAGTCATTAGGCTCCTTCTCTAATTTCTTTTCTTACCCCTAAGTGAGGAACCGTGATTTGAGTTTTTCCCCGTGTTATGTCTATTAATAATATTTTCCTCTCAACCTCTCTACCCCATGATCACGTACACATGCTTTGCAAAAGCCTGGTAACAGGACATCTTTATTCTTTGCCATGGGGGCACACTACCAAACAGCAAAAGGAAGCTTTCCCTTGCATTGCCTCTTTTGCACTAAAATCCTTCAAAAAAATCCAGAAATAATAATTTTCCTTTTTTCCTTTGTGTTCAGCAGTGTCAAAACAACCACTATATGCGTGGGGCAGTGGAGCTCTGTGACAGCAAACAGGCAGAAAATAGTATTTTGGGCCCTTTAAATTGAAAACCCCAATCCCCATCAGTACTGAAGGTTAAACTGCTTTGAGAGTCACTTGGCCGCTACTGTAGCTTAAAATACTCCTTATAGGAAGATGTTAATTAACTTTTCAATAAAGATACTACCTTGGCAGGCACTGTTCTGTCATTGTTAGCTAAGGACCGCTCCCTGCCTGGCCCTGGCGACTGCAGGCAAGGAAGCAAGCTGCCTGCGAGGGCACAGGGGTGCCAGAGCGAAGGCGAGGGGCCAGGCAGCTGCAGTTGCCCGCAGCCAGAGCATGTCTCGCCCCGTTGCTCCATCTCGCTGTGCGACACGGGGAGGCACCGTGGATGCTCATCTTGTGATGGGGGAAAAGCAGGAGGGAGTGGGAAGTAGGAGAAAGATGGGAAGGAGGAGAGAGGCACTGATGACTGAATTTCTCCCTTCTCCAGATAGGTTCTTTACAAACAGAAGTGGGGAAGCAAAAGTGAACCGGAGCAAACGCTTTAGGGACCTCAGTGCCGGGTGAAGTTAAATTGCCAAGAAAAAGGGAAATGAAGAAAACTGGGTGGGTGGGAAGGTGTAGCTGGGGAGCAGAAGAAAAGAGAGAGATGTTTGGTGTGAAGACAGAGGTGTTTGTGGCGCTGAGCACTGGCTGTCCCACAGCTGTCTGGACTCTGGCTTCTGTTCCAGCCAGGGATGTACATGTGCACAGTGGCAGACCGGAGGCTGCAAGAGACGGACTCTGTTGGTTTATTTAGTATTTAGCACGGTGGGGGGTTGGTCCTTTTTTTTTTAGAAATGTATTCCTTCAGCACAGGAAAACAAAGAATTTGCCAGAACTCTGGGTCACCAAGTGCGTAGCTGCGGTTTGCTGTTAGCTCTACTTTTTGCATTCCTGCCTACAGCTGTTAATACTATGATGCTTTTACATTATTCAGACGTTGGCAGGTGCAGAGGCTGAACACGGAAATACAGAAGGGAGGAAAGAAAATTTATTTTTCGAGGTGGCTTCAAAAAGGTATTTATTTATCAGTTTTGTATAGAAACTTTCTCATCATTGGAAAGAAAGAAAGAATCCCACTTTAGAAAACAGTAAGTTACAGTTCAAAGACCCATACACAAATACTTAGATAATATGCAACATAACTTATTTTAGAATCCACTCCAGGAAAAAGCAGCTGAATACAAAAGTCATGTGTGACTGGATACAATCACTACCTATTGATATTTGCCATTGATATTTTTAGTAGTAACTAATGAAAGTCTACCCTTGATGCTATCACACACAGAACAGTCGTCTTACCTAACCTCAGAGGCAGGCGGACAGCAGCTGTCAGGATGCTGCCAAGGCAATTTGCTTGACGCAGGGTGAATGTTACACGCCTGCGTGCACAAACACACATGCACCCAGAAGAGCTCACTGGGAACCCAGGCTCAGCTGCAATTAGAACAGGAGTGAGTTTGCTTGAAATATATTTATTTTGATTGAAGGCTTTCAGTTTTAACATATCTCCACTACTTCTTTTTTTATCATATCATCACATAGCTCCTGTTACTGGTCCATCTAGTCCATTAGCCTTCCTCCAGCAAGAGGTCAACATCAGATACAATCTTTCAAATGGGCAGTTAGGGATACCCTGCCAAAAGGGGCACTTCCAGAGCTGCAGCAGCCGGTACCAGGACAAGACATGCAAGAGCTTAGAACGAATTACATACAGGTACATTCATGCACACGTGTCAAAACAGGGCAGTGTTTGCTGTGATTTCATAACAGCTATTCAAGAAAATAGTCCAAGCTTCATTTAGGAAGAAAAGAAGAGAGCAAAGGGATACACAGGGACTTTGCTCTCCTTCACACTTCCTTCCTGCTCTATTGTCCATATACTGTGAACACTGTCTATAAACCTATATAAACCAACTACAAACACTTTTTGTCAACAGTACAATGCTACAAATACACAGCCAGATTGGGACCTGTATTTCTCATCATTTTTTTGGATATATGATGCATTGTCACACTCCTTTTCATGAAGGTTGGATGCAGTTTGCCTCTGCTTGTGACCTGTTCTTCCATGCACCTTCACTATGTCCTTCTTGTGCAACTCACATTTGAAAAGTCCCATTTGTTTCCACAGAAATTTCTCTAGCCTTTTAAACTATTTTCACCATCTCCATTGCAAACACCTGAAAGTTTTTGGTACGTTTTTTCTTTAGGACTACCAGCACTGAAAGAAGTATTCCAGATGAAGGTCTCCCATGAATTTATGGGTTGGTACAATGATCTGGAGGATTATTTTTCACTCTTTAGCCCAGCATTTTGCTTACTTTTTTAATCTCTTTTTTCTTTTTTCATTAAGAGCTGGATTGGATCCAGTCCTATTAGTGGGAGTATTTATAAACTACTGAAGTGACTTGATAATTCCTACTGATGTGCAGTCTGACATATGTCCGTGCCCACCCCATGGTTAGCAACTTCTGGTACAGCAGTATTTCAACTATCCAAAGCCTAAGCTGGCACACCGTTGCCTACCCCTTCCTTCATGATTATTAGTGTTGAGATGGAGTGGAGACAAGAAGCCACAATAATCCTTTTGGGACACTCAGACTGTCGGATTGTCCTTCCTCCCAGGAGAAGTTGTACATGCCTATGTGTATTGGCCCTACCTTCTCCTTTCAGCAGAACACCATGAGCAGCCATGACCACCCAAAACCCGAATACAAAAATGGCAAATTCAGCAGCACAAATGATTGACAGCCAGTTTCTGCTACCTTCAAAACACAAGAAAAATAACATTTGGAGTGCAGCCTCTTTCACTGCCTCCTGCAGCTGCTTCTGCTTAAGAAATTATGTGAGGAAACACACTCCTTTTAAGGACTTTATCGTCCCATGCTCTTTTTTTTATGGTGTTAAGATATTACAGTGATGGGCACATCAGAAATAATACAAAAATTATTATTTCAGAATAAGAAATTATAGAAAGAGTTTTAAACCAACTGATGAATGTACAGCATGACAAAAGCATTTCTACTAAGACTAACAAGTTTTTTCTGCACTGTCATTCACGTTCACACTGGAGGAAAGACATGGCAAATTCATCAAGTTAAGAGCACCGAAATGAAATTGCTTTCAAAGTAACAATTTTTTTTAAAACCTACCTATACGAACAAAAGCCTTTGAGCAATAGGGAAGATACATGAACAGTGTATTATAACCCTGCTTTATAACCATTCAGAAAGTATATTTTTTTCTTCTCTTCTGTTAAAATGTTGCTAGGAACTGAGAATCAAAATAACCTTCAAGTACTTTATTTTTCAACTTGCCAGATTTTAGAATATAAATATCACAATCACATGACGATCTTTGCAGATATTGGCAAGTTTATACTAAACCATCAAAATTAGTAGATACTTTTCTTTAGTAAAATTTTTGCTTAACTGATGTTTTCATGGGACTTGCAGATAATTTTTGGTGCTATAAAATGCCCACTAATTACCAAGGGCCTAAGCCTGCTCTGGAATAATGAGTGAGATTCAGGGATCAGCAAGAGGAAGACTTGCTGTCCCGTTTGCATATGTCAGAAACTAATCCCATGTGTCTGGGAGTTTAGTAACCTGTGTGACTGGTTCTCTGCGACTACTTCTGGGAGGCAGGATTTGACAGAGATATAAGTCTTGTAGAAACCCTGAAGTGCTTCACCTTCCTTGAGAGACTGTACTTGGAAGATCCAAGCTGTCAAGGTAAAATTTGAAACTTTTCCTGCATTTTAATTGGAGCAGACAGGACTTGCAGCGGCATCAGGAATGTCAGGATTTAAGAACAAATGAACATGCTCCAGGGTGCTTTTGTTAGAAAACTGAAAGGAATTACTGCAGTTTTATGAAATTTTGTGTAAAACTGTAAATATTTCTTACGTTATTGAGTAATCTTGGTAAAGTGATTAATGCCTTGAAATCTTATTAAAATGATGGCAGTTTAGACTTCTCAGCATGACTCAGGATCATTTCATACTTTAGCCTGGAAACACAAAGCAGTTTTCATAAAAAAACAGCTGGAGCAATACTGAAGGCAGTTCCTATATTGACTATAACAAGAGTCCAATCAAAGATTTAATGAAAAACAGGTAAATGAGAACAGGTAAAATCTCATATTCAAATCTACCATTGTTTTTTCAGAACAAACAGATCTAAAAACTCGATATCAAGTAGCAGATAGCTATAATCAGCAAAAAAATTAGCTAAAAACCACCTGCCTCTGCTAAGATGGCAAAAAATCAAATGCATACATCAGTCTGGATTAGCCACACACTGCTAGGGTCTGGGATGAAATACTAATGAAGACAACACCCCCTAGCTTTGATTTAGGTGACCATTTCAAGTTTAACCCCAGTCTATCAACAGGTTTTAATAAGAGCAGCTACCACGTGCCAAAAATACCGGTTTCCCTACCTTCACCATTACCAGTCTCCTTCACTGTGGTGCAGTCAAAACAATCCCCATTTCAGTGGCAGGTCAAATTCATGAGCAGATTGAATTCTTCCAGTAGATCCTGCTTCTAAACTTGCCCAGAAGCCAATGAACATTTTCTGATGAGCTCTGCAGTTTTCTATCAGCACTTCAATTCTACTGCAATTCCCACCAAGGCTTCATGTCCACTCCATTTGAAAGAACAACCAAAAGGGAAAAAACTACAAGGCACCTTCCCGGGCTTATATGAAACAGCATTTCATCTTTAGCAATCAGGATAAGGTATAAGGAAGAGCTGCAAAGGTCAAGACAGGTAAAGAAAAAGTCAAGAAAACCAGGAACAGGAGGACGAAGCTACCCTGCACAGTGGGCAGACCAGTTCGCAGGTGTCTTCCTCGAGGGAACACGTATCTCCAAGGCCATCTTCATGAGCCCCTAAGTATGCTGCTGAATATTTCTGCATAGAAATATCAGTAGAAGTATCTTGCTGCTTGACTTCCCACTCCAAATGTATCCAACATGCTGTCCAGTAAAACTGCGCCTTACAGGCTTTTTTATATAAACAACATCAGAGTTACGCTTTCATTTTTCTGTTTGTCTGAAGTAGGAGTCCAGAGCAGCCTATTCTCTCCTTCAGGCAGGACCCCCCAAGCTATCCTCCACCATGCTTCCCCCCTACATCCTCCATTCACCTCCCACAGCCTCTCCTCTCCCCTCAGCCTGTCTCTTGGCAATAAATCATGCACCATGTCAACCTGTGAAACCGCTTTGTAAAGGGTGAGCAGAGCTGGCGGTACCGTCATGCTGGAAAGTGCTAATTAGCACCATCACCTCCTGCAGACAGCAGCGGAGATGCTGGAAGAAGTGGTGCTGCCGTACACCGGTGGGGGGCACAGGGTGCTTTGCTCCCCCCATTTCTGACTTTCTGATGTGGTGGCCAGAGCAGCCCCTGTAGTGGGGCAAATGACTGACCATCCACAAGCTACCACGCTGTGCAGAGACAGACAGAGCTTTCATTATGTTAGAGTAGAAGGTTTCTGTAAAACCAGTGGTCAAGGGCCAGTTCTGTAAAAAGCACCAGAGGAGACGCACATGAGAACTGGTAAGCAAGTGTGACAGGGGCAGCCAGCAACAGATCACCCCATGTGTGAAAAACAGGACAACAAACAAAAAAAAAAGAACAAGCAGATGAAGGAAAGAGGAGAACATCAAGAAATCGCATGAAATGAAAGACACCAAGGCAAACAAAATGAAGGTTAATTTACTAGAGGAAGGTAAGGAGAAGAAGAGGAGAGAATACACAGCTGGAAAAGGAGGTTGACAGCACAAATTGTCAGGGACAAACAGAAAAGAGTGGAAAGATATAAGGCATAAAGATAGGGAGCAAGGAAGAATGTAGGAGAAAGTAATGAGTGGGCGAGCGTGTGGTGCAAAGAGAAAATAGCCCGAATACAGTAACCAAGGACCAGAACAATGTGAGAACTGGTGCTCCAGCTGGGATGATCTTAGCTCTCCCAGAGACCAGATAAGCTGTCATGTATGGGAGGGAGGGTGGGAAGAAAAATTGTGTAATAGAGACAAGTTGGTCTTACTCTATCTCATGGCATTGTAGCCTTGAGAAGCATTTCCAAGCAAAAATTCTGTGGAGTGTAGGAGAGGAATAACTTACATTTACAAAATCATGACACATGCCGTGAGCCAGGCAGTAAAATAAGCGGCTTATCTGAGTAGACATCAGCCTGTTTAACATCTGTGCTGCTCTGGTACTTTAGATCCAGAGCACTGCATCCAGCATGTCCAACAAAAGGACATGGACCTGTTGGAGCGAGTCCAGAGGAGGGACACAAAGATGATCAGAGGGCTGGAGCACCTCTTCTATGAAGACAGGCTGAGAGAGTTGGAGTTGTTCAGCCTGGAGAAGAGAAGGTGCCAGGGACACCTTAGAGCAGCCTTCCAATACCTGAAGTGGGCCTACAAGGAAGCTGGAGAGGGACTTTTTACAAGGGCACGTAGTGATAGGACAAGGGGGGAATGGCTTTAAGCTGAAAGAGGGTAGATTTAGATTAGATATAAGGAAGAAATTCTTCACCACGAGGGTGGTGAGGCACTGGAACAGGTTGCCCAGAGAATCTGTGGATGCCCCAACCCTGGAAGCATTCAAGGCCAGGTTGGATGGGTCTTTGAGCAACCTGGTCGGGTGGAAGGTGTCCCTGCCCATAGCAGGGGGGTTGGAACTAGATGATCTTTAAGGTCCCTTCCAACCCAAACCATTCTATGATTTTATGATGCTATGATCCCAATGAAAACAGGGACTGAGTCCATAATGGCCAGTGCAGTGCAAAACACTCTGACTTCATTAGCTGCTGTTTTTTCAGTTACCCAGCAGGATTGAGCCTCCAGCAAGCACAACCTTTTCCACAGAGAGAGTCGAGGAAATGCACCAACTGAGCAGAAATTACAGCCCAGGTCCCCTGAATTTGGAGACTGATCCAGCAGTTAAGTTGCAGTGTTTGGCAGCTCCTCAAAACAGCTAGAGTTTAGTATCTCTTCCATGGCATGAAAAAATCTCTCACAGCAGACAGGTTTTGTGGGCACAAGAGAACCTTGAAAAATATTGGCACCAAATATTAGACTGACCACAACTGCATCCCGAGATGACGAGTGAGGACTAGGAAGCTAACCAGGAGGTTGGCCTGTTCCAAATGCAACATGTAGGCTGTCTCTCTCCACCTTGGTCCATATCACACTTGTTCATCAACATCAAACACATCTTCCACACAGTAGATGGAAGGGATCCATAGCTGCATGACCAAGTGGTAGGTATGAAGCTGAGACTTGGTGGCAAGGACAGGTAGCCAGGAATGAGGCATCAGGGATAAGCAGCAGGACTGGGCAGCAGGAAGGGGTATGTCGGGGAACGGGCCATGGGGCAGTGGTGAGCATTCGGTCATGGTGTTGCAGCTTCAGAGCCTGGTATGTCACATGCTAATAGGGCTTTCTCTGTCTCTGGCAGAGGATGGTTTGGTCTTGCTTGATCTTCACAGCTCTCCCTTTGGATCAGGGCACTGTGGGCCACTGTACAAGGGCAGGGACCAATAATGGGGACTTGAGTTCTGGCATTTGCAGTGGTGTCAATGGGGAATGAGTATGGATGTTGCTCTGTAACAGATCTCTGCTATACCAGTTGTTGGCCTAGGAAGGCTACCTCTCGCTGCTGACCCCCGCAGAAGAAGATATGCTGGAGTCACCCTGTGTTAGGAGCTGTATATTCAAAGCTCTGGGTCTTTTAGACAGATAATACAGATCTGCACATCTTGTTTGCTTATCAAGTGCATTACCCAAGGGTTGCTCATCAGGGTGTGGATTTCAGATAATTTTTTGCAAGATCCTACGTCTCCAAGATATTTATGTGAAGTTCTGCTTGTGTGAGCTGTACGATGTCTTTTTTTTCTACTTTTCCCTATCCAATCCCTGAGATAGATGTATCTGCCTCAGAGCAGTGAGTAGGACTGTTTTTTCCCACTTCGCTCTTGTTGTTACATGCACAACAGGGTCCGCAGTGAATAGACAGCTTTAGCAGACGTATCTTAAATCAAGCTCTCCTCAATCTGCAGCAGCTCAGGTAGTAAGCTGATGATGATCAGTCCAATCAGCCATATCCGAGAAGAGGTCAAATGGGAAGAGGTGCAAGAAAAGAGCTACCAGAATTGGCAGGGGAGATTACGAGAGATGTCCTTGCTCAGCCTAAGTGAGCAAAAGCTGAGAGGCGATAGGGTAGCTTGTTATAAATATCCTGGGGAAGGGGAATACCAAGGAGTGAAAAGAGCTATTCAAACTGAAAGACAGCTTTGGCACAAGAACAAATGGTTATAAAGTGGCCACAAACAGATCTAGGCTGGAAATTGGGGTTTTAACCACTGTAATGATGATGTTCTGGGACCAGCAAGACTGTGAGCAGTGGTCTGAGACAAAGCACCCAATCTCACTGCCTGCATGGTTAGGAATATCCCTTCTGTCCTTAATTCATCCTGACAATTTAAATTCAAGGAAATGGGGAGGTGGCAAGATGAAGATCTCCCCATAAGACAGTTGGAGCAAAAAAATCCTCAAATGAAACTAATCTCTGACAAATGGCATGCACTGACAACTCCTCTGTCACAATGCAGAACTGTGAGGAGGCTGTGACAACCTTCTCTTCATGCCCATGGGAGCATGAAGAGGCATGCAATGCAGACATTTCCCCAGTGGGCACTGCTGTACAAAAAAACCCCAGCCTGAGCCACGTGAGATGGTCAGGCACCTTCCACTCACATTCAAAGGAAAACAGAAACAGCTCTGAAAATCTGCATGTGAAGTGGAAAGCAGGTAACTCTCACCCCTTTATTCATGGTACAAAGTCTTTGACACTGAAAGCAGCTGCAAGAGACCCACAGTAAGACTGGCAGACACGGCCGTGGATTGCCAAGTGGCGCACAGGTTAGCAGAGCATGGCCACATCTGCTGGTCTTACTGCGATGAGCCCTTGAGTCGGCCAGAGCCTCAGGACAGACCTGCCTCACCTGTGCTTTAAAACAGGCACACCAAAATGCCTCTGACATCTGGGGGGATGACTCACCACGAAGCAAAATAATAAACTAGAACTAGGCAAAGAGTTGCTGTCTGTAAACAAAAAACAACAACAAACAAAAAAACCAGAATTGCTGGAAGCAAAGTGTTGAGTAAGTAAGACCAGAAAACAAATCTCCCCCAATGCATTCTGACTTCATGGAGGAAGTATCCGGTCTTCTGTCCATCAGCTTTTTAGTCCACATGGTCCCCTAAGAAGATCCCCTCCTTTCCATCATCCCAGAGGCAGAACTGTGGGTCTGCTCCTCCCTAAAGTCCCCTGGTCCATCTGCACGCTGCAGGATCCCTGTTTGCTGTCTCTCCCCACTCCTCTCTGCCCTATCCTAAACTCCCCGTGCTTCTCCCAGCTGAGCCACCTCTTCCCATCCCCAGGGATGGAAACTTGACCTGTTCAGCCAGGCTGAGGTAAATAGACACTCCTCTCTGCTGCCCTGCCATGCCTTTTTTAATAAACCCTGTAGTACATTCTGTCCACAGATAGGTGTGAACATTCCTAACCTGTTTGTCACTCACATTTACTAACACAGGGACTTCTCCCTCAGGCACATAATCTTCCTAAATCAAAGAAACTGAAAGGGTAATGTCGAATAATGTGACTGCAGATCCAGAACTTTTTTGGCATCTGTTGTGTTTAAATATTTTTTTTCTTCATAGTTACAGTGATAATTTCAGAATTAACTATTCTTGCAAAGTCTTTTTTTCACCCCAAGAATAATAAGCTTACATGAAGATACTCTTTACTTCTTCCAATCGTTCTGCCAACTGCTCTTGAATTTGCCTTCATTCTTTGTAATTATTTGAAGGGCAGCTATCTCTTTGTAAACAAAACACTAGGCTTTCCCTGTTTGCCTTGGCTAGGATAACTGTTTATGAATGTAGCTAAACTTCTGCTTTATGACTATAAAATACCCTCAATATTCATCTTTCTGCTGATAAACACATTTTTTGTACTGGGAAGCACAACAGAAAGACAATGCCAAAAAACCACCCCACTCCAAAGTAGCATCTTTTGCAATATTCCTTAAGTTTCTTATCACTTTTGCATTATTTCCATTCATTTCTATGCCAAAAAGCAACTTCGTGTAATTCTGAAGTTGGCAGGGATTGTGCCTGAAAGGTCACAATATGTCTTACCAAACTGAGATGATGACTCTTGATTTATAGCCCCCCATCCACATTCCAGAGAGATTTTCACAATGGGGAATCTGCCTTAAAAGCGGAGTTTGAAAGCTTACATGTGTTTTTCCTTCATTACCCAGACCCTGACAATACCCTGGCTGCTCCAACAGCTATTGTGGTTGATCAGAAATTTTAATGCTACTTGCAACATTGCTATGCAGCGACCACTGTCTGCAGACAGCTAACAAAATCAAGAAACCTACATCAGGCTTGGTTTGCTTCATCAAACTGCCCTAAATCCATCTGTGAGTGGTAACCATGGCTTTGCCCCATTACCCTGTCGCACAGCACGAGAGGCTGAGTATCACAGACTGTATCAGAGCAAAGTCCTCGTGTGGACCAGGCTGATGGTTTTGCTCTGTTCTCTGGGAGAAGCACACCATCCACCTGCGACGGGGACGAACATGAGGGACCCAGCTGGTGTGCCCGTGTTTGGGTTTTCAGGGGAGGGAAGCTGCTGGTTTCAGGCTGGTGCACCCCAAACCGTGGAGCCCCATGCTGAGCCCCACAGCTCCCTCCCTGCCCATGTGGCCACCCTGCACTCCTCCAGCTGCGGTCACTTGGGCTGTGTAGAAAAGCTGGTGTCTGAAAAGGATCAGAAGTTGTGTGAAACATTCTTGAATACTGTCAGATGTCTGCTGTGAGCTACAAAATGTGGCTGTTTCATCTGCTCAGCCTCCACATCTACCACGTTGCAGAGTCCTTCAGAAAAACATCCCACTACGTTGGCATGTCTCTTCTCTGTAGGGAACCTGTGGGACACATCTCTACTGCTCTTTGTAGTAAAGATACTAAATGTTAAAATCTTGATTGTATTAATTCTAGATGTTTCTATGATCTTGGAAAACAAAATTCAGTGCCCCATTAGTTGTAAAAAATATCATTAAAATATATGAAATGACAACAGTGCAGTATTATTGGACAGAGTTGCAGAAACCGGCTTGGGCACATCACAAGCGTTTTTTTAAAGATGAATCTCTGTGTGTCTATGTGTCTGTGAACAAGGTCATAACAAGAGCTTCAATGACAGATCCACGTTTGTTAATGTGAGTTCCTGCCAGCGTCCAAAGTACGATAACTACTGCAGCTACATACAAGGTCCTCCTAAAATATCATCAAAATCTGACTTCTATGACGAGCAACATACCTACAGAGAGGGGAAACCAGTTTATCTCCAAATGCTTACTCAGTAAGATGTAGTGTGTCTACATTATTTACATGCTCAACAGCTGAATATCCCAGGGCTGATGTGTGGTGTGAGATAACCTTAGGAAGAGCCTCAAGCTGACTAACCAAAGCAGGGAGAGGAGTCATTCAAATGTGCGATTTGGTAGCTGTGATTCTTTTGATAGGAGCTCGGTTTCCACACGCCTCTGGGAGCAATCCTTTCCCCGCAGAGTCCCCGGGCTAGGGATGTCACCTCTGAATTTCTCCCCAGGGTGGAACACCTCTGTTTCATTCATTAATGGAGCTGTGATTTTATGATGCTCTTTCTGATAGCGTTTTGTACTGACTGAGACAAAGAAGGCTTCCCTAGAAACCAACATCAGATTATTAACACAGTCAGGTGGGTAATTCGTTAAGCATTTCTGTCACCTTTAACAGTGTTCTGCTGCTCCGGACTTGGATTGTGTGAACAGTTGCAATTGTCTGATCAGAGGCTACAAAATGTTAGTGTTTCAAACAGACCTGCTATTTTCAGCCAGTAATGCACCTTTCAGTCTTCTTTGCATTTACCCTGCCTTCCACCTTCAGTAAATTCAGTAGCATCTGCAGCTGACACCCACTGGGTTCTGCATCCACTTCTTGGGCAGCGTTCCACTGAAAATACTTAACGGAAAATGTCCTTGTAAATATTTTAAGAGGGAAAGAATAGAGTCTGTGCAAATAGACATGTGGAGAAATAAAGTCTTTTTTTTTTTGCTTAAACACTACAATTATAAGTAATTTGTAAGTGAACAGAAAGGTCAACATTAGGAGCTAGTTTTGTATGGAAAGACCTTTAATCAATAGTTCTGGATTTACTTTTCCAAGTTCCACTCCATCTTTTCTAGCAACCAAATGCATATGAGCTAAAGAAAAAACCTCACACACAGTACAGCAGTCATTACATTTTATTATAGTAGCTTTGAGTCGTTACCATCTAGGGAAGAGGAGATGCTTAATCAAAGAACTGAAATTAATTTGTTTTATATTATCCTTCAAACTGGAAAACTACTTTGGAGTACCAAGTTTACTATCACATTCCCAGAGAGCATATAAATGTCACTTTCTGAAAGTCAAAGTTGGAACTGTAAACCACAAAAATCCAGTATTGGTACCACAACTTTTATTACAGCCACATATCTTTATATCCTAGCTATTACTGTTACACTATTAGTTTGTTACTTCCTAAATATCTGCTGTGTGTTCAAGATACAAAAGAAGAAGAGGTGTCTGCCTTGGGGAGGGGGGGGGAGCGGGGAGGGGGAGCTATATGTTTAGACAGATAACAAATCACACAGGGAATAGAAAGGAAGCATATTTTAGGTCTTGTGATGAGGGTAAAGACTGCCCTGCTATATTTTAGCTGCTCTGTCATAACACACTGGTATAAACGCTATTTTGGAATAAAAGTTAACAGGGGGAGTTATTCCAGAATGCCTTTGAGAAATGGTTATTCATAAACAAGTAGCCTGTCAGTTCAGTTCTGCAAGCTGCCTCTCAGTGTCTGTGTATATCTATGTGCATATGAAAGGAGAATGAGACTTCTTTATTGACCTGGGACATCCAGAGAGAATAGGAACTGAGACTGGGAGCCAAAACCTGATCTCAAAAGGCCATTAACATTCTGCATGTTCTTTAGCTGAAAGCTGATACATAAATATTTCTAATTCCTGCACTGAATATCAAGGCTTATATGTGATGACAGGAGATTTAAAATAAGATTTTGAGCTTGAAGCGTGGAAATGTCACAAGGGCTTTAAAAGCACTGCTCCTCGTTGTGAGACAGGTAACAGTTAAATGTTTTTTTTTCATGTAGTGATTAAGACTTCTCTCTGTCACCCATCTTTATGTAATCCTTCTGCTACACAGTGGTGGGCTGCTAGCACAGAAGTACGTATAGTCATTGCTACAATGCTGGGAGAATGAATCTGAAGTGTGTGGGAAGAAGTGCTATGGAAAGCATATCACACAGACAAACCGAAGAAGGCAGCACAGGGAGATAAAGATGGGCTAACGCCACCAGTGCCCCAGAATCCCAAAATGTGCTGGCAAAATCCCATCCCTGCTTCTCCAGCACGGGAATGAGGAGAAGATGCTGCAAAGGGCACTTCATCTTCACGGTTAAGGTCTGCTTGTAATAACAGCTACTTTGTCAAGCTGAAAGGAAAGTAAAGTGCAACTAATTTGCATTAGGTTGGAGTTAGGAGAAAACTTTCACCTACCCAGACGGAGTTGCATAAGACTTGGGTTTTCTTCAGATTACTTGACAGCTCCAGAAAACAAATATTATTTAGAAAGGTCTTATTAGCCCTCACTATTAAGTTGAGGGCTTCAGATCCCAGGACCATGGTGCTACTCAGCCCATACATCTCCTGAGTGCTGCCCAAGCCCTCATCCCCCGAATTAGTGGAAAGGGGTGGGAATGGATGACTGTTCCACCCACTTCAGGTGGCACATGCTTTAATTGTTCAACCCCCCCCACAGATCCCCTTGCTCTCACTTAGTATGGGGGGGTCTGGTCTGCCTTGCAGCAAAGGACCCCTCCTGTGTGTCACCTGCTATTTGCAGTGTCCAGGAGCACACCAAGGTGCATCCTCATAAAGCTTCGACACATCTGTCAGGGAGGTTTGCAGCATCACATTTGCTGTGAGGAGGAAGGAGGTCCTCCTGCCTGCGCCCATGCCCATGCCCATGACTTTCCTCCACTCCCCCAGCCCTGCTGCACAGCTGTTTCACACTCCATCAGGGAAAGGCTTCCACCTGTAAGAATGTTGTTATCATAGCACTGAAACACTTTTGAACTGGCAGAGCAGCTGTGTAGCAATCCTCACTTCCCACCGTTCTAAATGTTCTCCCTCTCTTTTTCTTTCTACCTTAGAGCCGAAGTGTGGCTGGTTTCTCAATGAGACCCTGTGAGGAGGAAAACCACAGCCAAGGAGAGCAGGTCTGCCCATTCCCGGCATGAGTTCTGGTGAGGTGGGCATGGTCCACAGCCCATGCATCCGTCCCAAAACCCCATGCATGGAGACCCTCCCTCCCCTCCATGTTCTGCCGCAGGAAGAGCTACTGCTCGGCTCCTTCTGCTCCTGCGTGTAACCGTATGAGGCAGCTTTCCAGTGGGGCTGGGGAGACCTGCCAGCAGCACTGCAGAGAGCGATGTGACCAAGGAACACTTTAAATCTGGAGCCAAAGCTGACTTCCAAAGGCTTTTGTTGCTGTATATGGTGTATTCAGCAGACTTCAAACCACCACGGGAACTTCTGTGGCTGTTTGTCATGCCTGCTTCTCATGCCGGCTTGTTAGAGGCCAGATACTATCATATATTCAAGGAAGGCAATTTGCATTTCTTAAAATGCTATGGCATAAAATGTAAATACTATTAACATTTCCCCTATTAAACTATAGTTTTTGCTGTGCTCGTCTAAGCATTTGGAGATCTAGTTTTGACTAATGTCATGAAGTTCTGACTATGGAAATTGCCGTGGTGGGGAGTGCCTGTCTGTAGGTTGTATGGGATATCTCTGCCAGGAACAACAGCAGGTCCTTGAGCCCAGCAGCTGCTTACCGAAGGTAGATCACCTTGGGAAAATCAGGCTGGAAGAAGGGAGGGGACAGAAGGAAAGCAGAAATACTTCCAAGAGCAAAATGAAGAGATTCAAGGACAGGGTAAGAGTAGGAGAGGAAAGTAGGGAGGCTGGGGGAAAGGCTCGTAGCACAGAAAAGAGAGAGCAGAAAAAGCAAATCATGATCTTGGGTACCTACCCAGAGGCAGAGGCTTTCTCTGGGTGCTCAGTGTGCTCTGTCTCCCTGGGAAGGCAACCTCCAGAGGTTCAGAAGCTCTGCACGGAGCTGCTTCATCTGATTACAATTAGTCTGACTGCAAAATGCGTTTGAGTGGGGATTTGTCTTTCTTCGTTATCCTTTTTCCTCCTTTTAGGACTGAAATTCCAGGAGGGGAGGACACCAGGCTAACAATAAAGGGTCATTAATCTTGATGATACCCTATTCAAGGGAAAGAGAGAATGTGGTCATGGAGTGGCCCGGGCCGTGGGCCCTACACAGGTAGAAATTGCACGTACCGCTGTCAGTCTAGGGCTGATTTATGTTCCTGGGTCTGAGGCTTTTTTCTCTGTTCCTTGCAACACCCTCCAAAAAAAAAAGAGAAAATGATTATTTTTTCTCTTTGATGTGAAAAATTCTCTCAGGCTAAAAGTCAGTGCTGCAAGTGATGGTGACTGCAGGGAGCTGCCGAGCGCACCGCACACAGGACCGGTCTGTGAGCAAGCATGCTGCGTTAGCTGTCAGGCTCCGACAGCAGCACCCTGGCCCTCCAGGTCAGGCCTAAGCCTTCTTCGTTAGCCTTAGCTTTGGCTTGTTTTGAAAATATAAAAATCTGGCTTGATCCAGAGGCTTGGGACTTTTCTGAGGGTGCTTTCATCTGTAGACGCCCCTAGCAAGAGTTCACATGTTAGCACAACTTTATAGGAAAACTCTCGCTTAGGTCTGTTCCCTATGATTAATTATAACTGGAACTCATTCCTCTGCTAAGCTTCAAGTTACACTTCAAGCAATAAAGGTTTGTAGGTAAGTAGAGAAAACTATTAACAGAGCCAAGAGCTATGGAATATGCAGCCTTTTTTTATATATGGAGTGGGCCATGTGGCGGCAAGTCACGCAGTTGCAGCATAAGCACCCAAACTGTGCATGAAAAGGAAAAGGAAAAATTGCAGGTTTACTGAGAAAAAGGGAGAGAAGAGGCCTACTGTTTTTGGGTGGAGCCCTATTTTCTCCCTGCGCCTCCCTTGCCGGCTGTGCTCTGGGTGGAAGGACGGAGGAGTCGCTGGCACTGTGCAACCTGTGTTGCCCTTCAGCCCCTGTCCCCACTGCACCTCCGTCAGTCCCTGAAGAAGTCATGGGAGGAGGATGCTGGAAAGCAAAGAATGAATCTGAGGATACAGAGAACTAATAGTGCAGGAAAATCCTGGAAAGCATGAGGTAAATACTTAATGCAAAGCATAGAGTTGCCTCCCACTCTCAGCGACTGTATCTCACATTGTATTGTCTTTAATCGTTACCCAGGAGCTATGACATGCAGTAATCTACTTCTTCAGCTTCATTTAGGTTTTACATGACAGAGTCTTATCAAAATAGAACTACCAGGACTGCAAGACAAACAATTAAATCTGAGTGTTTCTAATTAAATCCAGTAGGATGAACACATTACAATGAATGTCATTTCCAATAGTGTCCCTAGAAATGACAAAACAAACCGGCTGTGAGGCGCACACCCCACAGAGCACCACCACGCATGTTCACATGAGAGACATCTCCAGAAGCTGCTGGCAAACCACGTGCAGCACAGCCTCCGGGAGCAGCATCCTTGAGCCACCACCGCAGCATGGTGGCAATTGTCACAGCCGGCACTGTTTTGCAAGAGAAACTGGATGAAGCAAAAGAGGAAGAAAGGGGAAATAATCTGGGGATGGCTTGCAGCTCCAGCTGAATTCACCGAGGATATCTGCGTGTCAGTGGGAATCCAGTCCAACTCTTGTAATCAGAGGCGTTTTGGTAAAAATGGCAGGGGACAGCAGTTAAGGTTACCTGAGAGTCCTTGTGCGAGCATTTGTTTACCAGTCACGCTTTGCCTTCTGAAATGTTGACTTTCTAGACTGTACTTCAGGGCCACACCAGGCACAAAAGTTCATCTTGCATGAAAACGTAGGGCAAGGACAAGGAAATATTTGCCCTTATAGAAATTACATAAATTTTTCTGAGCTGTTTCATGACTCTTTTGAATACCTCTAACACACTGATTTCCTTAGGATATAAGAGTCAGTAAGGTTTTAAAAATCAAGAAGCAAGGTACCATGAACACCGTTAAAAATCTAGTTGCCGGAAAATAAACAATAATGTAACAGAACGGTCCCAAAACCTGCTTTGAAGTGGTGATTCTTGCTGCCAAACCTGACCAGAGGCTGGTCCCCGACAGCTCGTACCTGGCTGTGGCAGCCCCGCACACCAGGATTGCATTGCACTGTCCACAACAACCACTTTCCAGGTTTAGGAAATTAAATGTCTGCAGCCTGTACTAAGGAAAATGCAAAAGCGTGAGTTAAACAAGCCTATTTGAGTGCACTGAAGTGGAACCGTACATACCTTGTTCTCAGAAAATAGGAGTGTGTTCATAGGCTAAAAGAGGTGATCAGCTGCAGAGATGGGAACAAAGGAAGGCCTTTGGGAGGATTTCTTCAGAAATCCTTCCAGAAAAATACCTGAAATTATGTTTTTCAAAAAAAAAAATCTGGTTCTTTTTGTGAGGAATCGATGGCTGAGCCAGCTTTAAGAGGTAATTTCTGTATGAAACAGTCTAAATGCCCTCAACCCCCAAACAGGATCTCAACAGAGGGCACTGGAAGCTGACTCCCCTTCCCAGCAAATCACAGATTTTGGAGAAAACCAGCCCAAGGTGCCAGGTTCTCCCCTAGGACCAGCCCCAGTGTTAGGACACTTGTAATCATAGAGAAACTCATTCTGGGCAGTTTGAATTTCAGATGCTTTTTGTTGTCTCTCCCTGTTGAATTTTTGTCTTTTTCATTGTTTTGGGGTGAAATGCCCCATGCTTTTTTCTTCTGCCAAGGCTTCTTCTGGTAGTAGCCGACAGACCTTAGCTCTCAACCACCGTGGCCAGAGCACGTGGCGCAGAGCACTGCCGATGCTGGTGGGAGGCGTCAGCCGTCTTGAGCAATGTCATCTTCAACATTTATCCCTAAGACTCATGGCTTGTGATGTACCAAATACTGGTAGATATGGCCAGAGGGCTGGGAAGGACTGCTGTGGCTGCAGGGTTTTCCACCACAACCCGTGGGGAAAGGCAAGAACGCCAAGGCTGGTCAGCTTATTCAGAATATTCTTCAAACATAAAAAACACAGTGGCAACAAGTTAGCTTCTTAACGTGTGGTTTTGCATTCCTCGTGAGGAGAAAGTAAAGGGATATTAAACTGGTATGAAGGAAGGCTTGCACTAGACTGGCTAACAGTGAGGCACTGGACTTCACTGCCTGGAGTGATGGTGGGCTCCAGCATTGGAGGCTGGATTATCCTGCCAGGAACACGCTTGACTACCGTGTCAGGATTGACAGAGGTATGATTCATTCTGCCTTGGCCAACAGGAATGACTGTGGTGATCTCCTGAGGCCCCTAGCAGTCTTATTCTTCCATGCCTTGCAATTGTTAGTTCCTTCTGCCCCTTTTGCCCAACTAAAATAATGACAATCCTACTCATCACTGTTCACCTTAAGCGGCTATGTTTCTCCATGCTGTATCCAAACTGCACTAAAATCAAGCCTCTGCTAATCACAAATTTGCCAGCATACCAGTGGGACTTGATGACTCCGTACCAATTTATGCTGTATTTGTACTGCAGAAAAGACTTGCAGCAAGATATTTATAGGAAGTCCAAATGTAGAAGAATATTGTTACGCACTGGGAACAGATTGCAGTCCAGAGTAAAACAAAACATGGAGAAATAGTCTTTATTCACATATCCTACAGCATAATCACCCACAAGGACGTCAAATGAGGCCAAACCCTTTTTTGTTTTTGGCAATCAGTAGGCAGTGACGCCTACTGCATCCCTACCAGGGAGACAGGATTTGACCCACAATGGAGCCTGGGATCAGCATGGGATGAGCCTGGGGTGAACAGGGCTACTTCCAACAGTTCCCACGATCCTTTCCCCAAAACATGTTGATCCACGTCATTTATCAACCATGGCATATCTGGAGGAGTGGTAATGCATTTTGGCATCCCCCCTACATACCCTCACAGACTCACAGAATGGCTGAGGTGGGAAGGCACCTCTGGAGGTCATCTGGCCCAAGCCCCCTGCTCAACCAGCGCCACACAGAGCAGGCTGCCCTGCACCATGTCCAGCTGAGCTCTTGTTTCTCATGGCTTTATTAATAAAACATAATTTTTTGTTAAGTCTGAGTAAGGTGCTAAACCAATCAAAACATCTGGAGAAGGTGTGTGGTGATGAAGGTTTAAAAAGATTAAAGAGAAAATGGCATAAATACTTTTTCTTATCCTCGTCATACGGAAGACACCAGAAAACATCTGATAGGCTGCAAATTAAACAAAAAAGGCACAAACACATATGCAAATACATAAAATAAGGGGGGTAGGGGTTGGGGTGGGAGGAATGCCTTAAATAACTTTCAAAACTGGCTTTTTCTTATCCTCGTCATACGGAAGACACCAGAAAACATCTGATGGGCTGCAAATTAAACAAAAAAGGCACAAACACATATGCAAATACATAAAATAAGGGGGGTAGGGGTTGGGGTGGGAGGAATGCCTTAAATAACTTTCAAAACTGGCTTTCATTAAGCAGCAACTGAAAACACCGTTGATGCAACACTGCAAGAGCTGGGCCTCGGTTTTCCTCTAATGGGTTTGGCCATTCTTTGACCTCTACCTTGCTCCAGACTGCTCTCTTTCCGACTGACAGGCTACAGCTTTATTTGGAAATCAAAAGAGCATCAAGGCGCTTTCCTGAGGGATGGCTTGTGCTCATTGTCTGGGATGTTAAATCGTTTTAAGAGTCCCTGGCAGGGTCTTGGCCCAAACCAAGCGATGCTCTCCCAAACAAGCCCCACAACTTAGGAGTTAACACTGTTCCGGCAGGCGCTGTGGATGCAGCCCCACACCAGGGGTGAAGTGCTAACAGTGCAGGTCCAGGCTGCCCCATGCCACTTGATCTTGGAGCAGATAACAGCCATGGGCACTTCTAATTCAGTAGTGTAGATGTGGCCTCAAAGTCTAAGATGGATTGCGTGAGCTTCACAAAGACAATGGGACTTACACAGCAACACGGTGAAAAATACTAATCACAGGTATGAGAAAGGTGGGAATTTCAGTGTTTATTTATCCTGAGCAGTTAATCACAGCATGTTTCTAGAAAATCAAATATGGCTTTCAAGACAAAAGAGTTCATGTAATAAGCAGGTTTTGTGGGACATCATGTGAAGCAAACCTTAAAGGCTTCAAAACCCATGTTTTTTCTTCAAAACCATGCCACAAAGACCTGGTATGCCAATTATTTACTTTGTGCTGAGGCATTTGAAGAGATTCCCAATGGCCACTGGAAAGGGCTCTTACCAGACTCCATGTGGTACCAGTGTACCTTGACTCAGCTAAACAGCTCCAGCTTCACACCGCCACCCTGCAGCATCAATGACTGGCCTGTGCTATATGCGGACAAGCTGGCGATGTAGCCAAAACCAAAATTTGACTCACTGTATAATTTCCTTTAGGAGGTACAAACCTGCTCTTAATGAAAATTTAATGTTCTGTGACTCACAACTCCATTGAAGTTTATAGAAATCTTTATGGTGGTGACATTTATTAGGAAAGTAACAGGTACAACCTTGGTTATTTAGAGCCAGCTAGAATTACCTTAATGAGTCCTCTCGGTTATTTAGAGCCAGTTAGAATTATCTTAATGAGTCCTCTTGTTAGGAGTTCTTGAATAATCTTATCTTCTCTATACAACAAGAGCAGTTCACACTTACAGGCCAAGATAGGTCTCAATCAACCCACAAGTTCCAATTACAGACTTTAGGAGTTTGGACATTGCCTTGAGACTAAGCTTTTAAATATTTTATTAGCAAATTGCAGTGATAACCCTACAACTGTGTTCAAAATTATTTCCTTCTATGTATTTCTTTCCCACCATGCTATTTCCTTCAAAATACAAGGTGTAATTTTCTCTCCTCTTTTGCAGTATATTATTCTAGTCCAAGACTGTTTATCTTTCCTTTTGTCTATTTGCACCTCGGAAGATTGCTGAAAACAAAACCCTTTTTTTTTTTTTTGCCAGAGAGTAAGTGACAGAGAATAGCTTTAATTTCATACAACCGCAGAATTATTAGTTTTGGGCAAGACAGCATTAGCAATGACATGTTCTTATCCAGTAGGGTTGTTACAGAGCTGGTGGAAACTTGACAAACACAGGGAAGCTCAGATTTAATCCTACGAAATTGTGTCTAAGAGCCTCCTTACTGAACCTCTCTAAATTTCCTGCAGGGAACTCACTTTCAGACCAATGCTAAACTGTTTAATTGTATTTCTGGACACTTCGAAAGAATCTGCATATCTTTGCCATATTTTACCCAAGAGGTGACATTTCAACTAACACAGTTTTACTTAAAAGTACCTTTTTTTAGCTTGTTAGTAAGATATTTCAGAAACAACTTAGGTGAAAAAAATAATACAAATAAACATTTTTCCTCAGGTTAACTAAAAGATTTTCCTTTTGGCATATATTCTTCTACAAATAAGTAAAAATTCTGTGGCTTTTCAAGAAAGATGCTGAAGGGAATTACTTCATACTTTGCTTGTCCTATGGTTTGTGCAATATGTTTTTACACTAACCTCAAAAAGAAGGAACTCTTGGAAGATGAACCATAACAACTCTGAAATTTGTTTCACATGAGTAGAAAATTTATTTGAAGTCTGATGAGAAATTAAATTATGGATGTTAATGCAATTCCATCTTGTTATCCAGTACACACAGTTCTTCGAATCTTAATCAAATACAGGTATTGAATTTTTAAAAATGGATGTTATTTATTAACAACTAAATTGAGGTTTTGCTTTAAGTTACAGTGGCTTTGCTACCTTAAAACCCACCATGAAAAGAACTATAGCTCTTTGATGCACTTTATTTTCTTTTACCATAATCTATTTTCACATGGCTTGGTCTATGTAAATGGTAATGAGGATGACCCTGAAAGCAGAACTAAACCATCTTGTCCCCGGCCTAAAGGCAGTGAGGAAACGACCAGCTGAGGCAGCCAATTCCTCACCGTTAGAGACTCCTCTGTTGGTCAACAAATTCCACTTACCTGAGACCCTTCTCAATTTACCGAAGTAAATACACTCCTGCAAACATCCCAACAACATCAGAACCTCTGTGCATGCCCATGGTGTTCTCCTAGTGCTTGTTTTACCAGGTAGCAATATTAGGAGGAGGGAGGGGGACTAGGAAGGAAAACGACATGCAGCAATAGGAATGACATTGTTTGGAAAAAGGATATTTTGGAGGAAAAGGCAGCACTCCGAGACTGTAATAACAACCCTCTAAGAATTCAAATACATAACTACAACATTATAGTTTTGTAAAATGACCCTGTAATGCATGTGATCTTTTAAAATAGCCTTGGATTGAATTTTGATAATTGAATTGAAGCTCCGCATGGAAGAAATAAAGCCCTTCCAGTAACTCCTAGCATCCATGGCCTTCTGCCCCAGCTTACACTGGTGTAGCGAGAGGTAGTCAGATCCTAGCTGATGCCACTTATATGCATTTTTTTTTTCTCCTTCTATAGCATACTAACATCTCCACGTTCCAAGGGGGTGGGAGGACTTGGAGCTTTTTTCCTTAGATGGATGTGACTGAAATAGGGATAGCTAACCCATCACATGCAAAGGATGTGCCAGCTCCCCTCCCAGCCCCAAAGGAGCAAACCAGAACACAGGAGCCACTAAAGCCACTGTGCTAAAATGTAGGGAAGAAGATCAAGAAAAGCTTCCTAACACCACAGTGTGATACACACTCGGCACGTGAAAAAATCAGATACATAGTGGGTTTCCTGGTGCTGAAGTCCACACAACCTAAAAATAAGTTCCCTGAGCACTTTTCACAGTGCAGAGGCAGATCTTTCCCAAGCAGTGGGTCTAACAGATGAGATAAGGCAGATATGACAGAGCTGATGAAGGGAGATGTGCAGCAGGTAACTGGAGAGAGAGGCATAGCCTTGAATGATCTAGGTTAGGGTTGTACTGCAGAAAGAGATTTCATGCAGCTTGTTTTTTTCTTTCTTTCTTTCTTGAAAAGTATCCTTTGCTTTGCATGGCAGAGAGGACAAACCCATCTCCTGAGCAATTATCTACCTCCAAGCAAAGCCATGAGACATATAGGAGAAAGATACAACTCCCTGAGAGACATGAGACTGCACTCAAGATCTGGTGCTCCTCAGAAGTGAGCTGCAGCTGGGGATCTATCAAGTGGCTACTGAAAGCTCAACTGTGACAGCCTTGGAATTGTCATCATGAACCATTTCTGTTTCTGGAGGTTCTTCATCATGAACTGATACATTTTAACACCAGATGTTCATCATCTGCTCTGATTTCCAGTATGACTTAGGACCAAAACTGCACCCAGGAGGTCTCAAGTCCAGTATCTTGTGTTTAAACCCGAGTTGTTCCTCAGGAAGCCACCCTCACAGGTTTACAGACAAGATTTGGTGCTGAGCCAATACCAGACATATGGGATGTGTATCCCTATGTGTATAGGGAATGAAACACCTTTAAGCACTGTCCTGCAGCCACCTGCAGTGTTTAACCATCAGCACGCTCCCCGGCATGGATACAGGCCCTGCTAGCCACACCAGCCCCTTCCCAGCTGGTGCTCTGGTACAGCCCAGGAACAAGCATGGACCAGAGCCTGCTCCTGGTAGACAAACCCTACCACCACGGTTTGTGGGGGTGGAGGAGAGAAGACTGTAGCCATATGGGCACAAGCCATGCCATCTCATGCCCACAGAAGAATTGAAGGAGAATGAAAATGCTAAACAAATGATGGCAATGCAGTGGCTACAGAGCAACCACGACCGTAGTTACCTGTTACACTTAATACCTACAGCTCCTACTCGACAGTGCTTGGGAAACCTTTCATGATTCACTTCTGGAGCTTTTAACACAAAAAGTGAATGACTGAACTGCTCCCTCGTGCCACTTTCAGGAATGGCAAAAATTCACCCAGGGGACACCAAGGACTCTGAAAGATCCAAAAACGCAACAGCTTCTTCTTTCTTCTGGCTTCGGTGTTGAACAACACAGGTGTTTCAGCAAACCCAGGAGATTTATAGGGTCAAACTTGCTGTGCATCCACCAGTGTCCCGATCTCCATCACATTTTTGGAAGACTCCTTGGCTTGGGTCTAGAGTCCTGTACACCACACATCATCTGGGGCTGCAGTCTGGATGTTAACCAGAAGTCCAGGAGAAAGATATTGTGTATCCCAAGGGAACGTAAGTTAATGAAGTGCAACCGTCCTCTGATTTCTTCACATGAGAAGTTCCATTAAATTTATTCATCAACGGATGTAATTTATGGCAGGAGCCTAAACTCGTGTGGCTGACACTCTGCAGGTTTGGGAGAGTTGCACGGATGTGAGGAAGGTGTAAATTAAAGTAGGTCACATCAAGATTATTCTAATTTACCTCTCCTGGTGCTTGCAGAGTTGGCTTCCACTGCAGCTTCTGCCTCAAGCACCCCAGCCCATAACTTACACTAATTAGGCTCCTAATGCAAGATTCATGTTATTATGTAGGTAGAAATACAAATGCAGTTTGAGTGCATTACCGTACGATTCCGCCCATCAGAGATGGTCCACACTACCTTATAGCCCAGTGCCCCTGCAAAGCGAAAAGTGGTGTGTAAAATGCCCCCGTGCAATCGCACCAGCACCCATCTGCTTCCTCAGGGGGCTGTCTCTGGACAGAAAGCAAGTGCTTTTCTTCAAGGGAATAATTCAGTGGCCCCAAAGCAAGAAGGGGATGGACAGCACCCGCCCCAGGGGCCATCAGGAAGAGGGGCTGGTTTCCATCCAGGGCAGGAGCAGGGAGCCCTGCTCGATGGGGTGAAGGGAGGGAAGAAGACGCCAGGTTTCTCGGTGGCATTTCCTTCCCGCGGGCACAACTCATCACTGGCTCTGCCAGCCCCTGAGAAGAAGGAGCCGCTGGCACCCCAGAGCAGCTGGCAGCCACCTCCACTCGGGAGGGTGCCGCATTGTGCAGGCCAGTGCCTCTGGGAAAAATAACCTGTCAATCACTAACGGAGAGTCACAGGAGATACTCCTACTATGTAGGAGTAGATGCCAGAGAACAGCTGAGCAGGGGGCTGGGGTTTATTTTTAATTTTGTAAAGTAAATTTGCCTTCCACATGATCCTCTCCTTCCTCTCACAGCACATGTAAATAGAAAGACAGTAAACGGCACACACGGGTCCCAGCAGACTAAGCCACAGTACAGAGCTGCTGCAAATCTCAGTGCTTGCCGTGGCTGTCTCACAGACGCACCTGCACTTCACAGAGGCAACATCTACCTTTTCCTTCCACCCCTCTAGAAACACGCCAGGGTAAGCACAAGCAATGGAGCCCGCTGGGTAACCCCACAGCCACTTTCCAGCCTGCGCTGCTTGCCTCTGTTTCCAGGTCCGTACAGGCAGCCACGCTCACTTAGCAGTGCCTTGTTAACTGAACACACCGTCCCAGACCACTGCGCGTTTGGCCACGGAGGAAAACCTCCGGATGCAAAAACCCTTCTCAGGTGGAATCCTGTTTCACTCCTGGAAAGTTTATTGGCTAATCTACAAGAACTCTCAAATACAGTTTACGAGCCTGTAAATGCTCCCTGCCATGAAATGGCCCCAGGAGCTCAGAATAACGTGCGTGAGATTTACCGCAAGCCTTTTAACTGAAGAAACACTGGGCTATGGTGCAGGCTACTCCAAGGGGGGCTCTAGGAAACGGTAGTTGCGAGTGCAGGGAGGCTGAGCTCCTTCCTACAAACATCACCAGCTGCCTCCAGCTGCCCATGCCTGCCGTGGCTGCACTTGGGCCAGAGGAGCTGGCAGACGGCCTGCCCTGCAGAGATGGACAAGTCCCTGGAGGTCTTTGCTGCCCCTGAACCAAAATCTCTCACTCTCTCATGGTCTTATGTTCTTGCCTTTCATTGCAAGAACCAGGCAGTTGTGATAAAATTAGGACAGCTGCAGCTGACAATTAATTAGCTTCAGATAAGGTCTGCAGGGTGGCCATTGGGAAATAAATCAATGCTGTTTAAGCCAGCACTGTAAAGCCCCCCTGGCAATCTCTGCCAGCTCTCACCATGCTAACAGGCACCAGGCTGTCAAGGAAGGGGCACTGCCGGGCTCTGCTTGCCGGGCTGGATCCCCCCCCAGCACAGCTCAGCACAGCACAGCACTGCCCAGGGGCCAGCACGCTGTGCCAATGGACTGCAACTTCATGGCTTTCTGTCTTTCTGTGTTTTTTTTTTAAATGGGTGCTTGTTTTGGTGTAGTCTGAAACACTGCTGGCCCTCGGGAAAGGAAAATACCTGCGCAGCATGGTACAAACCCCACCTTCATCCTAACTTATTCTCCATCTCATCTGTGTGTAGGTATTCCGTTATGCAGAAAGAGCAAAGAATGGGACTTTATAGCTGCTTGTCACACCAAAGCCACATTTCCAGTCTCACATCCCTCAGGCACTGACTGAGTCAAACGTTTCCAGCAGCTCTGCATGATATTCACCAGTATCCTGGGTGAGGATCTGCCTTCCCATCTTTGAGGTCTATGGAATGTGCTTCTCACCGCAGCCACAGCCATCCTTCTGCACAAGCAGAAGAACATGTTCATATTGAACACCACTGATGCATGTGCAGCTGTGGTAAACTTCAGTTTTTCAGTCCCACAAGCAAGAGTAAATGTCTGGAAAAAAAATTCCATCTCCTACTCCTGGGCAAAAATTGGTCTTTTTGTGTGGTTGATGTGAGAATAACCAGACACTGTTAATTCGGACCTACGCTCAGCAGTAACAGGGAAATAAATGAGCAGCCATGTCACAAAGAAAACAGAAGTGGCAGCAATTGCTCTCTGTTTTACGGGCTTTGGGTAAGACCATTTCAGCTTAAAATACAATCAGCCTGTGCTAATGCTGCCACTTACATCTAATGGATGTAAGAGGGAAAGAAATTTGCCTATGCAGGTATCATACCACAAAGTACAGCAGCACCAAGAGTACACGTAGATAAATATTATAAGAGACAGAAGAGCTTTAACACACCTGTTAAGAATCTCATGTTCTTAAAGCATGTAAATCCAATGGGCCCAAGGTAATAAAACCAGAAAGTGGGAAAAAATGGAAAAAATCAAGACAGAGTTAAAAATACAATTATTTTTTAATTACACAGAGGAATTCCTATCCAGTGATTTTCTGTTGCAAACAGACATTGCAATAGGCCATGTCCTAGTGTGAAAATGTCCGCGTTTATCTCAGCAGCTGCACGCAGTGTTTCCCCATGAGTTTTGTCTGGCCTCAGCAGCCTATCCCGCCTGCGCTGGGTGCGGGATGCGCATCCCATGATGTGACCGCTGCCTTCTAGCTCAGGAGGACCTGGGGACACGGAGGAAGGCTCAGCAGCTCGCACCTCCGCCCGGCCCCAGGGCTTGCAGCATCAGCTGGCTGCCGCTCTTTCGAAGGTGGCTCCAAAGGCAGGAGACATCCTCGCTTCACCCCTAAACCCTGCTTGGTGTGGGAGAAGCTGGGAAAACATTTTTGGGCCCTACGCCCTGCTCAGCTAACAAGAGTTAAGAAGACTGGTCCAACTGCATGGAAGGGGCTTTTAACAATGGGGATCTTGGAGAAATGAACTAAGAAACGCTTTTTCCAAGGTGTGCATCCAAAAACGTGGCACATACAGCAGTGGCTGTAGGATGGAGTAGCTGCAGCCCTTCTCCCCACATGGTCCCATTAGCCCGCGCAGGGATGAGTAAACAGGAGACGGAGGGTACCAGAAGGAGCGAGGCAGCTCTGCCAGGGCTTATCATAACACCCATCTCTGAAGCAGGCAATTGCACACGCTATGAATGAAGTCATTCAATAAACATATTCAGTTCTCCAGTCAGTCTAATAGGCTGTAATTTAACTCTGTTTCCCTTCAAATTGAAAGAAAAAAGAAATTAATAACTGATAGGCAAGCCTCTTCCAATGTGGCAGAAATGCTCGCTGTTATAGCTGTAAACCGGTACTCCCTTGCACCATGGGTTTTATCAAGCCATGCTGCCCTGGGACCCCGTAACCAAGTTCTGAACAGCCTTTACTCACTAACCTGGCTTAAATTCATTAATGGCAACTCTTCTCCATAGCTAGCTAGACAGAAGCAACTCACCAGCTGAGATATATTTCAAAGAAACCGCCCTGCTTTCCTGGAGCCTCATTTAAAGCCCATTCTTCCCTACTGCCCTGGCAACCCAGATTTCCTCCTACTTGCAGAGCTGAGATGTCCAAGAGAGAGGCAGGTGTTGGGGGAGCTTCCATGCATTGAAAGGTGGATGAGATGTCCCTGGACCCAGCTCTGGTCTGGAGGAGCTGCGCCACAGATGCCACTCTCCCAAGGGAGACCCTAAGTCCTGCTCCACGCCATGAGGAACAGGACATATGCAAGTCTATGCATGGAAAAAGTTAACCCAGTAGCAAATAAACCAGTGAAGTCCCACAGAAGTGCTTTTAAATGCTAGACACCCAGTAATGAAACACTCAGTTTGGTAGAGAATCGTATTTTTTCCAAAGCTGTAAATGATCTCAAGGACAGGATCTTCTGTGTCCTGCGTCCGTCTGGGCTTGCCCACATGCACGGGCCCTGCTTTGGGGAATGAGGGTCTCTCCACCGAGGTGGGCTGTGGCTCAGAGCAGAGGGATCTCAGTCCTTCGCTATTGCCACTGCCATGTTCAGAGTGGCAACAGCCGTGGTGGGGCTGAAACTCTTGGGGCTCAGGCCTCTCCCAGGTCTGCTCTGGGCTCCTCAGATTTAACACTGGCAGTGAATTTTCCCAGCACTAGTGATTTTCCAGGCCCCCAAAGCTGTTTCTGTCATGACTTCCAATTGAGCAGATGGTATAGCACTAGTGTCATTATTCAGTACTATTATTGAATATTTATTAGTCAATATTTGTGCTGTTCACCATTGGGTTCAGCTCCCCGGAGTTGGGGTGATGGAGCCACCAGGAAAGTGAATGCAGGACATGAGGGACCGCACGAGTCTGTGCATGATGATTATTTTTGTCGCACAACTGCTCGCATCTAAGCAATGAGGAGTAAACCGGCTGTCACTCCCAGTGTCACCAGCACATCTTTTGCCTGTCATACTTTTCCTACCCAAGGCATGTCACTGCCTTCAGGAGCCCCCAGCCCTTCCCTGGGTGGTCCCAGTCTCCTAGGAGGTGGCAGATGTGCCAGCTCAGTCTGCCTTCAACTAACCGTTCAAAACTGCCTGTGCAAGCAGCAAAACAGCCCGTCCCACTCTGGAGATGCCCCGTGGCAGAAGCCAGCGAAAGTGACCACCACCAGCACGCAGTGGGCCCTGGACAGGCCATTTGGTAACAGACCTGCAGACACGGAACGGGTGGAGAGCCTGAACAACCTCCTGCATTGTAAGGTCACCGGCTGTGGAAAGGATTCTTGCATTTCCTCATAAAACAAGCCGGGTATAATCTCTTCTGAACCACATCCGTGGGCTAAGAAACAGTGATGAGCAGCCAAACTTTTCCTGCAGCTCTCAAGCTCGAGTTAGCTTGTGGTGCCAGAGGCTTTCATCAGATGAGTAAAAACTATTTGCACGTTGAGGCTTGTTCTTAACACTTCTCCTGGATCTGCCAACTGACAAGAAAAAAAATATCCCACCAACTACTCTGCTGTTCACCCAGAGCCTGCAGTGCGATTTTGGGAGCTTCCTCACTAAAAGTAATAACTTACGGACGACGTGAGACAGAACCTTGCTTGGGGGGCTTGAAAAAAAGGCCCCCAAAACCACACCAGCCACATGAGTGCACAGCCTGCTCCGAGCCCAGGCTGGGGAGAGCAGACATGGTTCTTGTCAGCATCTGCCCCCGGGTTGTCAGCCCCGTGCTTCACCGCAGGCCTTTCATCTGGCGCTGGCACTGCACAAATGGTTCTCCACAGGGCTTAGTGAGAGCCAGGTCCAAGCCAGGCAGGACTTCAGCCTGAGCCACAGCTGAAAGGTCATGGCATCACCACGCCAGCCATCAGGCAGAGCAGGCAGAGAAGCAACCGTGCAGAGCTGCTTACGGCATCCCAGCAGCTTCGTTTCTCTGTGTAGCCACTGAGTAGGAGTTGTGGCGTGATGTTTCGGAGGGGCTTGCAGGGACAGGCTTTGAGCAGGTCACGTAGCAAGCCATCCAGCAGTCACTGTGCCCAGCACAGATTTTTTCTGACATTCACTGGGCACCAGAGGGATGGGAGGCAAAGTTGGTCTCATGGAGGCATCCAAAATACCTTCTTTTCATCAATCCGTTGATCCCTTTTCATCATCTTTTGGTGATGACCTCCCCCTGCCTCTGCAGCGAGAGGCACTCGTTAAAGGAACAGGCACCATCACGGCCCAAAGGTGGCCTGTTCCCACGGCAGGAGTCAACACCTCGCCCTTGATGCCAGGCTGGTCCACGCAGCTCGCTGTGGCAGCTCTCCTCCTCCTACTAGGAGCTTACTAGAGATGCTGCAGCAGTTGCCCGGGGCCATTCCCAGATTAACGTTAACCAAACTGTGCACTACAGAAAAAAAAAAAAGGGATCGATAATACGGATTCGTCCCCACAAACCCGGCAGCAGCCACACTAGTGCCAATGCAACGATGAATGGTGCAAGCAAATCAACAGCAGTCCTGGGGGAAGGACATTTCCCAGGTAAGCCCTTCAAGCAGATTTGGGAAGAAGGATCTGCAGTGCAGAAGCCCTCTGTCAGCAGAGCTCCGCAAGAAGCTGCGGTATTGGTAGCACCGGTGCCTGTCATAGAAATCTCATGTATGTCACTCACAAATCCTCTTATGTCATTAGAAGGGTCAAAATGCAACAGGGAATTCCCAAGCCCAGCCACGCGGCTACACTCAACCAGCCAAAATCCAAAGCTACTGTTCTTCAAAGCAGGCATGTGTGCTCCACACTGGCCAAACACAGCCATTCCTGAGATTTACCTCTATTTTAAGCTGAAAAAAAAACTAGCTTAAGATTTTGGTTAGCAGAGCACAGCTCTAGCCTCATGGCTTGGGCAGCCTTGCTTCCTAGAGCCAGATTACGTACAATGGGATGGGAGAAGCCTCTGGCTGTGCTGCTGACGCCGTCTGTGCCCAGGCGGCGAGGATCAGGGCAGGCAGCTGGCAGCTGCTAGCAAACCAGGAATAACATCTCTTAATAGCAATATTACAGTGTCCATCTTACCCTTCTGCTCCAGGGAGAGCGTTTGCTAAAACCTGACGTTCAAAGGCTTCTCCCCTCAACTCTGCTTTTGCATATGTGTAGCGTGTATGTCTATGTATACCAGATGTGTACATCAGTGTGCACATATATAAAGCTTATTCATGCACGCGCATATTTCTGCAGAGCGTAATGCGGAGAGTGGTCCCCAGTCACACAAGCACCCTCCTGGCAATCACATACTCGGCTACACATAATATTAACACATCAGCATCTCCGGTGGCTGTTTCTCTCCCAGAAGGTGCTCTAGAGAATATAGCGAGAAAGACATTTGTGTTTGCTGACTCAAGGGCTCCACCAGGAGGAAAACCAGCCCGGATCGTCCCCTCGGATGGGCTAGAAGGCAGGCACTGCTCTGGCAAGCTGGGGAGCGACTGGCAGGGAGGCCAGGCTTGCTGTTTAACAACCTTCAAAGGCAAGGAGGAGAAACATGGCAGGATTAGCACAGTGTCAGCCGGCCAGGGGCTGGCCGCAGCTCCGGGTATGCTGCCACACACACGGCGTCCTCATCTGCTGCAAAAATTTTACCAGTCCAGCAACGTGGCCTCCAGGCTGCCAAGAAAACACCAAGAAAGAGCTTGCTAATTGCCCTATCTTCACGCACTTTCTTCTCTTTCCCAGCAATGGCTGGGAATAGTCACTGCCCTTCTGCGCTCCACAGTAGTTTCATGACCAGGGAGCAGGGCTGGGAGCACACTGTCCGCTTGTGGCTATTGTTAATCAAGTCATGGGTTTTGCTAGGACCCACGTGTCTGCTTGAATGGGAACAGCAGGAGCCACAGAGGCCGTTCGGGATGTTAAAAGCTGGGGTTCTATCCATAAGCCTCAGCTCCCCTTGCAGCCCCCAGAGGAGGTTTCTGCTCACCTGACCATTGCAGACACCTCCGTCACCATGAGACAAACCCCTTCAGAAGCACCTTCTCCGTCCCGCTGGCTATAATGGGAGTCATGCACCAGCCTTGGACTCCAACCCAGAGCACACAGGCTATATACTGAAAGGATGCATCACAACTTCTCTCCCACACACACACACATCCATCAGGCTTTTTTAAGCGCGATGGCCGCAGTGAGACACGCAGAACCAGACCCAGATTGTCCACCAGAGCCCTCAGAGGCACATCGTTTCTGCCCAGACCCAGCGCTGGTGGGACAGGAAGGGACCCTGTGCCCTTCATGCCTGTCTCAAGGAGGCACAAAGGGGCAGCAGAGACTTGACACCCCTGAGGGCGCAGATGCCATCAGGTGTGAACCGCTGCCAGCTCAGACCCAGCTGCCCAGTGCTTGGCTGCAGGCAGGCCTGGCTGGCCCCAGCGCAGGGGGCTGAACCCCACACTGCTGTGCCCAGGCACAGTCAGGGTGCCCGACCTGAGGGCGCGATGCTCTTGATACATCAGATATCCAATACCACCCACCAAAATTACATTTCTGGAGTGTTTCTTCTTTGAATCTAAGGGACTCCCAAGAGATTTCTCCTTGAGCCAGAAAATTCCAGAAAAAAAATATATTTGTTTGCTCCCTAGACTGCAAACCCCATTCCCAGGAACAAGAAACAGCAAGTCAAGAGCTCACAAAGCGCAAGACAGCGTATGGAGCACTCGTAACTTTCTCCCACAACCCAAAAGCTGTGAACACTGACTTACTCTGGCACAGCCCCATTTTATCATTTTGGATTTCACAAGCAAGCATGTAACTAGCAAAGGCATGCTCCTCTCCACGTTCAAGTTTTATTGAAACTACACACATATTTTACATACAAATGGAGTGGGAGCTGTTGTACCAGACTTTGGTATCTCATATACATTTACAGAACCTGAGCACACAGCATTTTCATATTTGAATATTCTGTATACTCTCATCTTAATTCACAACACTCAAAATAAATGCTTTTTAGTACTTTTAGTGACATAAAAATAGGTTCCATTCCTCCAACAACAGACCCATTTACAACATTTTCTCTTTCTCTCCCATCAACACAGTATTTCCAAAAGGCGCTAGATTTTCTCTCCAAGTCCATAGTTCTCTTGCAGTTGCAGGACGTTAGCGAGAGACACCAGTTCCAGCTTTTCTCTGTATTCTCCAGCGCCCCCTCTGCCCTCCCCAAGTACCTTATGTTAAATGATGCAGGCTCTTATCTAGGAAAAAAAAGCTGTCCTGTTTCCATGCTCATTACATACTCATGATCTTTTACTGACACCAAACAAAAAAAGTCAGTTTTGCTGCTTATTTTTACACCAGGGACAACTGTTCACTAGGAACTACGCTAAGGCAGTGGACCTATTTCATGGAACTCAGGTACCCAGGGCTACGGCTGGTCTGGTCTGGCAGGGACATAACACTTACACCACCCCATCACCGATAACCCCGGGCTGTCAGCTCACCTCATGCCAGGCATATCAAAAGCAGCACAAGATGTTTGCAACAACAAGACAGACTTATAAAAGCTCTTATACAAATTGCTGAACATTATGAGAAAAAATGCTTGGGTTTAATAGTTTAATAAAGCCTTTGTCTCGCTCATGTATACACACTTCACCTTTGAAAAAAACCGAGCATGTTTATTTGCAAATAATCCACCTAGAACTGAATAGTATCCCTCCCATCCCAAGTACCACTGCAGTACATTAGGCATTCTTCAATTGCTCCACTTTCTGTATGTGACATCAAGAAACTAAAAAAACTTTTCAGGCACACACTGGAGCACACCAAAAACCAAACAGCAGTCCTTTGTAAGATGCTGCTAATCCACACTACTTCAAGATTTGTTTTTGAAAGGTTTAATACCTTCCTCCATAAGTTTTTCTGTGACAACGGTTTCAATGGTTCAAATTAAACACGCAATTTGAAGTACCTTCATATACTACTGGTGCTTCCTTACAGCCCCAGTAGTATGTTTGTAGCACCTCAAGAGCTAATCCTTTGGAATCCCATCAATGCACAAGTGAAACCGAGAAGGGGAGAATATCAAATCATCCAGCACAACAGAGGGAAGACAGACAGCACCCAGAGCTGACTGTTCCAGTGTCAGATGCCGACTGCAACTCAGCGCAACTACAGACTGCTTAATAAGGCACTTGTTCAGAGAAGCAGGGAAAAACAGGCAGCACAAGCCAAAGAACTACAGGATGTGTTTTTTCTCCACGATTAACAGGCTTGCCTTTTCAAGGACCATTCAAAGTCCGCTGACCTGCTCAATAACAGCTGTAAGACAAAAATTGTATGTATTTGATTTAAACTCCTACTGACAGCCATCAGGTTTGCAAGCAGAGTAAAAACATTTTCAGACAGAACCGAGGTTAAATGGGGAGATCAAACTGTATCCCTGCGTTTAATAAGATTTTATAGTTGTTACCTTATTAATGTCTTCCCATATACACTTATTACTCTATCTGCAGCAGGACAAAAGAAAAGAGCTTTTACTCTAGACCAAATCTATAAACATGAAAATAGAAACCACGAAAATAATTTATAGCAACATATATACATAGAGTAATACCTCATTTGGTTTTCAGATTAAAATACCATAACATGAGGTATATATGCAGTTTGCTTTCTTAAAACACTACCAAAGTCTTAAAAAAGTAGTAGTATCCAGGTCATTTTTAAAGACAGCAATCATAGCAAATGAGTCAAGGGAATCTTAAAAAGGCCATCCTTTTTAAAAGGCATATAAATTTTTTTAAAAAGGACCCCCCCCCTTTTTTTTTTTTTTTAAATGACACAGAAATATATGTAGTCCTCAGACAAACAACATGAAAACCCAGGAAAAAAAATCCCAGTAGACTCCCATTCCAGGAGAGGAAATGAAGACAACTTCACAGCAGAAAGTGAGATGGGGAAAGGGAAACAGTCACTGTTCATTTGCCAAGTTATCAGAAATCTGCATCCAGAGTGAAGACATTGTCCATTGTTTCTGCCATAACAGCAAAACGTTGATATTCCGAAACCCGCTTCTCAAAGAAATTTGTTTTTCCTTCCAGAGAAATATTCTCCATGAAATCAAAAGGATTTTCTGCATGAAAGACCTGGGGAAGGGAAACACTATTATTACACTGGTGATTCTGATAGGGTAACAATGCTTTAAAAAACCCCAACAAACAAAACAGTCAAACCCTTTCAAACTAGATCACCCCTTGCTATAATATGTTGTAAAATCTATGGACACCTATCTAAGCAAATTCAGTACTGTCACTCCCCAGGAGTTTGGTCCATGGTGAAGTTCACCTGCGCAAGGTCCTTATTATCCTTCAAGGACTGCAGCACTTGAGCACAGCGTAAGTTTCCCATTACAAACCTGCAGAGCAGCTGAAGGGAAACAATGGCCTAAACTGTTCTTGCTCTTTTAAACAGTGAAGCATACGTATTAATGCTGTGGTTTCGGCTGTCACTCACAGAAAGTGCAAGCGCTAAATATGATCTGCTCCCAGGCACATTAAGAGAGTGCTTTGTGCTGACAGCTTTCCTGGGCTGTCCTGGCAGGCTAGCATTTTGGGCAATTGCATCTCTTACCTTTGAGAACCCAAGCTCCATTAGTAACCGGTCTGCGACAAATTCAATGTATTGTTTCATCAAAGTGCAATTCATTCCAATCAGACCTACAGGTAACGCCTCTGTTAGAAACTCCTAGAAGTTAAAATACAGATGACATTTAGAGAAATTAAATTTAAGAAGGGAAAAGGAGAGAAGACACCTGTGTTTCACAGTAACACAATTTGTGATATTCCAGGCTCCCCAGGCAGTTGTCTGAATAACTAACTTGCATCACTAAACTCAACAAGTGTCTTCTGTTTTCAGTGGTTGGTTGTATCTTCCTTTATTTTTAGCATGTTTTTCTGGAAAAGGCACACGAATTTTTATTACTGCCCCTCTCATCTGCCCTTCCCCACCCTCCCCCCATAAGATCCCAAGCTTCAGTGTAAGCTTGAGCTCCAAGTTCAGTGAAACCCACAGACCACACTAGTGGGAGCAGGAATAGATCCAGAAATCTCCAGTTTTCCTTGGCTTCCAGCCATGGTAGAACAACAGATCAGAAAGGATAGTGATATATATGAGTGCTGAACCCAGCCATGTGTATGTTTAGCCACCGATGCAATACCTGTCAGTGTTGTGAGGCAAAGCTGGGGCATTTGTCATCATCGCAGTAGTTAGATGACAACATAAAAGAAAGAGTAAACTACAATCCTGCCAAACACTCAGCAATGCAGAAACTTGTAGTTGCATATGGGTACCACTTCATGTGAAAGAACCTGACAGCAACCTCAGAACCCAGCACAGTACATGTGGCCAGAACAGACCCTGTCTTCTCTTGAGAACAAGCAGGGAGGTGTATACATTAGGGAGAAACAAAGATCCTGAAAGCAGAGGTAAACAAACTCTTCTCTAAGAGACAGCTGCAGTTGGACTAGACGATTGTTGTAGGTCCCTTCCAACTGGAACTATTCTATTCTATGCTAAATAAGACAGCCTTTCTTCCTTTCTGTCATTAAGGAGGAAACCAGCTGCCAGCTTCAGCTTCTCCCAGTTGCTTGACACAACTGAATCAGACAGTCTCTGACTCCTACTGTCACCATTAAGGAAGAGGGAAAGGATGGTATAATGCATCAGGGATCCAGCCCTGAGCCAAGTATCAAATATGGAATCCCAAAAATCAGAAGTTAATTTGTTTATTTTTGCACATAAGACTGGTCCTGCGCTGCTCACAATGCTGTTATGGCCAAGCTTACCTGCTCAATTTCAACAGCATTAACAATGATCTCACGGACCCGCTCTTCTGGTGGTCTCTTCACTAAATAATGGAACATTAGACAAGCAAAATCACAGTGTAGACCCTGAAATAACAGAGAACAATGAAAAAACAAGTCAGTTTTTCCCTCCTCCACATAGTTTGCTCTTACTTTGAGGCAGCCTCATTCATGTTGAAGCTTCCTAGCCTCCTGCTTCTTTGACAGCCTTAATGTTACCACCTGTAGCGGGCACTTTTAGTTTATGACCCAGGTAGCAACATCTGAAATCCAACACATGCCACCTATACCAAAACAACGCTCAGCATACATGTTTCTCAGGTAAATATTTTTGAGAGCTGCTCTACTGTGAGGGATCCTACACAGAGCCCTGCTGGGTCCCTGCCTCTCATCAGAGATGCTTTTGCAGAAAGACCCCTACATCAAGACCTGAAAAACTGCCTACCAGTTAACACAGACTGTTTACCTGCTCTCCAATTTGAGATACCTGTACAGAAATACTTGTTTTAAGTTCTTTTAGTAGCATTTCTTCCCTTGCTTCTTTTCACAGCATTTTCAGAAAGGAAGCTTCAGATTAGAGTCATCAAATCCAAGATTAATAAGTCATCTCTCCACACAACATGCAATTACTGCGAGGAATTTGCTACCACAATGTTCATAGGTTTGTAATACTTAAGGCTACTGTGCCCCAACTCAGCCCACCTTCACATTTCACCCAGCTGTCCTGCACAGAGCCCAGTAAATTGTGTTCATTCCCAAAATTTCCGGAAAAGCCTCCAGCCAGGATAAGACAACATCAGGAGACAAGCAATCCCTCACAGTCTGAGGGGGGTACCAGACAGCTGCTCAAGAGGTGCCTCAGTTTCTATTTCAGTTTGTCTGGCTACAGCTTGTGCCTCTGGCTTCAGCCATACCCACCGCTGCTAGACTAAAGGAGCACTGTGCTACTGTCTCTCCTCTCGACAGCAAAGTGGTGATTACAGTGTATAAGCACCATGAGGGCACATCCAGAGCGAAAACCAGTCAGAAGGATTTGGCAGACTATGGGCTATGAGACTATGAGACAATCCAGTTAACAAGGGTCAAAACAAAACCAAGAAGCAAAAACTTTTTTGGAAAGGCTACAAAATCCTTGTGCTTCAGGTCATGAAACAGCCCTGAAACAACATAATTTGGGAAATACTCCCCCTCTAGGGATAGCATTAGCTGCCTGCTGCAGGGCTTCCCATGGTCTTGTCCAGGGCAACATCACCAGCAGGATGCAGGACGTGCCTGGCTTCTCACCTGAACCAGAGTGCTCCGCTGACTGGCACTCCCAGCAGCTTTGCACCTTTAAGAATCGGAGATGCACCAGCTCAAAGAACAGCCTGGGAACAGAGCCTGCAGCTCAAAAAACATATTGAGCATTAACGATTTATCTGCTCAGGTGCATCAGAAAACAGTTCGTGTAGTTTTCCATTGTGGATTCTTTTTACTGCCACTGCTTTTGTAACAGCATTTCCTGGTTTTCGATGCAGGTGCTGTGTGCCCCGAGCCTTACCCTTCATAACAGCTCTGCAGTTGGAATTATGCCAGCGGAGCTCAAGAAAAATTCAGTCTTTTGGTGCTTGACTCTGCAGAGAAGTAGTTACACTGCTGTACAGAGGAACTTACATCTCATTCACCTGCAAGCGATCCTTCTAACAAACAAATATGTCCTCGCTCGAATGGATCAGTTCATGGTGACTCACAGAAACAGAAGACACAAGGAAGGTGAAGGCTGAAGAACTGTTTGATTTTGCTTACTGATTATATCACTTTCTTCAAAAGTGTTTTTTAAATTAAAGGCATCTTGTAAGATGCCTCCTTTCAAACCAGTTTATCTAATTCATGGAAGTCACTTCCATTATGATAAAGCTCTTTATTCTGTTAGACCAGCTATGGTAAGTTCAAACCACGAACGCGTTTATACTGCACACAAAACTGGTCTTTCCACTTTTTCAGTGCTGACAGCGCTGTACGTTGTGCGGTACCTTAAAGACAGGCCCCAACCGTAAGCAACTGCTGCCAACTGGCACACAGTGGTGCTGGAAGCAGTGAAAAGAAAGGGCGCTTGTCAGCACGTGGCCTGCCACATTCGGTGTGCTGACATGCAGCCCCTCAGACACATTACATGTTAAGCTAAGAAGCACTCCCCTCTAATGCAGACCTGTAGTTGCCCCCTCCCAGGAAATCCTATCACTGTGCAGTAACGCAAGAACATGGAGAGGAAGGGTATCTGCTGCTTCTGCAGCAACCTGCCACAGCTGGCCAGGCGATGGATGCAGAAGGCCATCTGCAAGCTCTGGGACCCACAACTAGGGGCAGATGGGGAGTGGTACAAGGAGGTACAAGGAGGCTGCTTGAACCTGACCTGAAGCAGTTAAGGCAGAGCAAGGCTCGGAGTCACGTCCTAGCTAGGTCCTTCCCCAAGCCAGCCCCTACTGCAGTTGGGGACTGTGCAATTCCACACCAGCCCTTGGGCAGCCAGGCCTTTGCCTCCTTTCACAGCACAGGAAAACAAACATCCCCTTCAATCCAAAAAGTCCACCTTTTTGATCATACTATGCATTGGGGTATTGCTAATATTTATGTTTACTCCTTTAAAAACAGGTATTTCTGCTGAGGGACATAGCAGCACCTAGGCTTTAAGTTCATTAGTAACTTACAGCTAGATGTCTGCTTCTTTCCCCTTTTTACAAATATTCTGGGAATAGCCTGCTCCTTTGCAGGACTCCAATCTTCCTACATGTCAGCAGTTACAGCTCCTCCCTCAGGCCGCAGAAACAGGGTCGGGCACTGCTCTGGGGAAAGGAATTCTCTTCTCTGTGCTGCCTAGGAGGTGATGTTAAAGCAGATGCAGAAGAAGTACTGCATAAGAAGGTCTAGGGAGCATGGCCTGCTGTTACCTGGCAGGTAACCAGGACCTCTGTCCTACCAGGACAGTGGACCTTCCCTGCAAAACCCTGCTGCTGACACTTGCTAGCAGACAACGTACTCAGACTTCTACCACCTCCTTGGCCTCCAGCACCGTCAACATTAAAAAGGCTCCATTGTACCCAGAAATGCATCCCCTACTCGCTGCTGGATTCTCTTTTTCACTGGTTCCTACCCAAACACTGCTTTCTGCTCTCTTCACCTTCCCTCCAACCCTCCCTGCCACCAGAGGTGGGCCGCTCTGGCAAGACTATAGGATCTTTATGAATACAATTCTGCCCTTCCCCTGGAAACTCATTTTCCTTTCCAGACATTATGTAGGACATGACACATTACCTCATCTCTGCTAATAAGTTCATTGGAGAAAGTCAGTCCAGGCATCAGGCCCCTCTTCTTCAGCCAAAATATAGCAGCAAAGGAACCCGAAAAGAAGATGCCTTCAACTGCAGCAAAGGCAACCACTCTCTCACCTGTTTAACATAACACATTTTCAGTTAGACACAAAATAGTGTATTGCTCGTCAGCAAAATGCACCATTTGCATCAGACAGACTGATGCTGGAGAGAGGCAATCCCCTTTGCAGCACCAGGTGCTGAATCTGACCACATCTTTCAGCAGATCCCGAGGCATACAGGGTCTACACACCCAACAGCACTTAACCACAGGCAACCCCAGCAGAACTGAAGAACTAGGGTGCCTACTGGAAAGGCCACAGGTCAGAAGGGAAAGAACATAATTGTTGGAAGTCGCCAAGACATTAGTACTCCTTTATCTCCTTCTCCTAAAAAGGCAGGAAAATGGCTGTGTAACTAACAGACAAAATTGAGAGAACAGCCTATCTCCTATAAATTAAACAAAAAACCCTACATCTCAATGTCTGCTTGTTGAGCATCTACGTAAAACCATATTCTTACAAGAGTGGAAGAACACAGAACATCATTCATCAAGACACAACTGTTTTTGTTATCCCACCTTTCACCCAAGAAAAGCAAAGCATTATTGGTCCCAGTTCTCCCTGTTCTCCACAGAAATGCATTTCTTCAGACTACAAGACCATCTGACTGTTTGATGAAGACAGGTCATTCGGTGTATTCTATTTTAAACAACTTCACAAGATCCTTGGGTATATTTGAACGTGAATACATGTTCAAACACTTTTGCATTAAGTGCTGGTGCCTTTTCCCAGTGAGAACTGCATAGAATTTTGTTTAAAAAATAAAATAACCCCAAAATAGCCAGATGTCCCACTTCCTCTACAAGATGCAAATGCCATCTGCTGGTTCATCTGAAGAAATTCAAGTTAGGGAAAAAGCATGAAGACCAACATGAACTTACAAGTATCACAGAAGTTACTAAGGAAAGAATTTGTCTGGCAACACTTAAAAATCTCCTAGGTTATTTCTAGAGAGGAGTGGAGGAAGGCTGGTCATACAACATAGGTTTAATGAAGCACAAGACTGAATACCGGTAAGATTTTTACTACATTCCACCTGACTAGCTGTCATACAAACGAGTTATGCTGAAACAAAAATCATCCTTTGGCAGCACCACATAACATGAGCACGTGCTGGGAGGCTGAGAGTCCACAGAACAGATAGAGCAATTGAACCCTCAGCATAAGAAATCAACCAAATCCGCGGAGACTGGTTACATGCTGGGTCCCCAAGCTGGAAGGAAACACCAAGCAAAGAAGCCATCCAGCCACTTTCATATACCATATCTCATAATCCGTAACTGTAAGACCTGGGCTCACCGAATGGTTTGAACTTGGGAAGCTTTCTCAATAAGATGATAAACAGAAGAGTACAAAAGGACTTCACAAAAAATATGGATAGGATGCATGAAGTTTGGGGGCAGGGAGTGGGGGGAACATTGCTTTTTGAGTCAGGGAACCTTCTGATTCCTGGCACACCCCATGCTGCTGGGAGCCGAATTAAGGAGATGAAGAAGGGACACCACACACAGCAAGCAAAGCCAGACTGGGGAGGCAGTGGGATGCTCCAGGACAGGAGAATCTACAGCTACAAGAAGAACCCCACTCAAACAAGAGCTGTGAACAGATGCTGCAAAAGAATGATATTCAGATTTATTTTGTTCGTCTGGCTGAATCTCTCCATCTCCTACACTTTCTCTAAGTATAGAGGATGTTTGGTTTAGAAAATTCACCAAAGTCTGCCCATTATTCATTTCAGCTACAACACATCCTCCAGAGTCAACATTGTAAGCTGAATGCAGAACACTGGAAGGGATGCCCTGCACCGTGCTGATGGAAGCTGAGCCAGTGTCCCAGCTCTGAAATGAGATACAAAAACTAGAAACCTGGTCCCAACAGCAAACCAGAAACACCAGAGACAGATGATTCTTGAACCTTTTTTGCCCAGGCTCAGTCATGCTGTTACAAAAAAAAGGCTAACATCACACACGAATTTGTCTATATGAACATGAACACAGAAAAAGCCTGGACTTGCAAGACTTCAGCTGTCCAGTTCTGAACACTGGAGTATAAAATAGGAGCCAACTGGAAGAAATAATCAGAAGTCCTAGAAAACACGATTTAGAAGCAAAAACTGAAGAAACTAGGGTTGCTTGGTATAAAGACAAAAAAAGACAGAAACACACAAGCATTTTTCGTAACATGATTCTGGTGGGCACTGCCATTACTATATTGCTTTAGCTGAAGACAAAAACATACATGCTCACCAGAAGCTAATTCTAGTTCTTTAGTTAAACCAGAGACCCACAAGCCACTACAACATCTGTGGACAAGTTCACTTCACGTTCCAGGGATGCAGCTCACTCCCAGAGGATTAGTTTGTGACACGTGCAACAGAAACAAGCTTTTAAGAAGCTACACACCAAAAGTAGATTCTCTGTCTTCAATCCACTTCAGAGCCCAGTCTGCTTTCTTCTTGACACAAGGCATTGTTTCAATAGCGTTAAATAAGAAATCCCTATAGAAGAAAACAAAGAGAAAACATCAAAATAATAAGAAGTGATTTACGTAAATCTGCCCTGGTTGTCCCTTCTGGCTCCACCAGACAGAAGAACCCATTACACTAGGCTCTGAACTAACCTAAGTAAGAGACTGTTCCCACCCAAAGCGGTGATGATCTCTGATAACAATGGCACAGGGAGGCAGATGTGCAGAAAGTGACAAAGCCAAGGTCTCAGAGGAGGCGAGCTGCAGAGATGGGACCTGAACTCAAACGTCCCATCCCAGGAGTGCCCACCCACCAGGCCATGCTGCCTCTCAGACTGCAAGCCAGATGGCAGCCACTCCCTACCCACTGACCTACACCTCATCTTGCCCAACTCCACAAAAGGAACTGGACAATTCCCACAAGCATGCAGGCTCTGTTCCCATGCTAAACATCTGAAAGGAAACCTTGCAATCCTCCCACCCTCACCAGGATGTCACCGTGGGAAACCAAGGTCTGCCTGACCATCACCATGGTGCAGTCTCTGAGGGAAAGTGCTTCTTTTCAAATGTATAACCGTTTGGACCAGGAAGTTCTCCAGACAACAGAGGTGATGGGGCTCTCCAAAGAACCCAATACTTCAAAAATAAGCAGTTCAGATCGTATGAAAATGCACTGACAACAAAAAAGCTGAAAGGATGCAATACATTTATTAGTGTATGTTAGAAACACCAGCTGGATGATGAGCACTCAATTTCCTGAGGCAGATCTTTTGCTGATGTGAGAGCAAGCACCTCAGGAGCACAATAACCACAAGGAGCTTGTCTAACCTTTAACATTTCACATAGTCTGCACTTCCCGCAAGCCAAGATTTATACAAATATTAACTAACCTTCTGCCACTCCCACACAAGTCTGTTGCTCAGTAATACTCCTCTCCATTTTGGGGGTCAGGCATGCAGGCCTTGAAAGGTTTAAGGAACTGTCGCCAACTCCCCCAGTAAGTCAGTATGAAACAGAAGACAGCTGCTGCTGCCCAACAACAGTGCCACTGGACTAGGTGACAGATTTCCCATGGGTCTGTAACACACCCAGAGGTTTACCTTTTCTCAGGATCTTTGATGTAGGTGTCTATGAGCAAGCTGTACATCTCTGAGTGAACGTTCTCAATGAGAATCTGAAAGCCATAGAAACAACGAGCTTCTGGGATCTGCACCTCCTGACTAAAACGCGCCACCTACCAAAACCAGAAAGCATGGCAGTGAGTACAGTAAAACCACTACTGCATGACAGTACTCTAAGCTTAATGGGAGAGACAATAGATCTCCACCACAGAGAAAGGATGGGAGCAGTTCAGCCCTACTTTAGTCACAGATATGTCAATAGGATAGATGTGATGCAGAAGAAAAAAAGCAAGGTAGCTATACATCTGCTGTACATATTGGATAGAGAGCTGTAGTGAAGCATGATGGCACATGTATAAAGGAGGAGAAGAGCAAAATATTGCAATAGTAAACACTTCATATTGAACAAAGCCTTAGACTTTTTGTTCATCATTAAAAAAATAAACAGTATGACATAAGACATGTTCATGCAATATATGCACATATACTATGATATATTCTACACATTATAGACATCCAAGATCTAAATTGGGCATTTGCAGTCAGATACCACTGATACCCTGTGGTGAGACATTCTGCAGCCCAGAACGGATTTCAGCAGAAAGATTTCCCCACCTTTTAAGCAGCACCCACCTGCAGCCCTAAAATATTCTAGGATGCCGTTCAGTGAGAGCAAAATGGATTTCACCAAAATGAAGAATACAGAGCATGGCACAGCACAATCCCTCCCTACTTCTCATCAAACACAAGTATGGGAAGAAGCGCGGGGTTCTATTAATTCATTGAGAAATGCAGATCAACACAGCCAGGCAGAAGGCTGAGCTTAAAAACTGTGTCCAAGAGTGATGTGATTTGGAGTCTGGCTGACCACAGCTGACCCAGTTTAACTCAGACACTGGCCCCAGTAGAACAAGCTGCTTATCCCCCTTGGCAAAGGTGAGATGATGGGAAGAAAAAAAGAGTACACATTTAATAAACTTATGCATTAATGTGAGAAAATGAAAAGCCAATAAGCCAATAAAATGAGTAAGTATTCAAGCTCTCTGTAAAGCTTTCTCACCAGGTTTTCATTTACAATTCCATCACTGGCTGCAAAAAATGCCAGAACATGAGAGATAAAGTATTTTTCATCTGCTTTCAGCTTGTTCCAGTGCGGAAGGTCCTTTGACAAATCAACCTAATGAAAAGAAAAAGTAAAAACATTATTGTCCTTTTGAGTTTGTCGTTCTGTAAGAACAGAAGCAGCCCAGTCAAATGACTGAAGCAGAGTTTTGGTGTTTGCTCTCAAATCTTTACACGTAGAGAATTTAAATACATGTGACTGTAAAAGACAACAGACACACTGCAGTACTGCTGTCTCCCTCTGCAACAAAAACAACACGTTTGCTTTGCAGTTTACACTTCTGTAATTTGCAATAAAAATCAGTGTCTACTGAATTATAAATAAATCAGATTTTGAAAAGCATTAGTATCTTCTTGCCATGAGTATGAACATGCACCAATAAGCAGAGCTCACTCCGAGACACTTGAACTCTACTTGAAATAAATGCTGATACTCCAAGAAACCTATACCCAGGTGTACCAAAAGACAGACTAAGGGGACTTTTGCCTTTGGCAGGTGTTCAGCCTCCATCCCGCCAAAGAATTGCACAGGGCGAATGCTGTGCAACTGCTCTCGTCTACCAGACTGAACTCTAGCCACAGTAGAAAACCACAACTTCCTTTGCATCGGCCTTTTTTGTTTGTTTGTTTGTTTGGAGGGATTTCTGAACCACAGCAGCAGTTAAGTAGGGCCAGATGTGAAAAAAACAGAGGCCTAAAAACATATGTGTGTGTGTGTGTGCATATAAACATGTACACATATACCTGTGTATGTAAACACACACACAAACCAGTTTTACAGTTAACTTTCCAGTTAATTTGGAAACGCACTGACAGATGGTAGGACAGTGTAAGAAGGAACCAGTAATATGGTAAAAGGGCAACGCTGACCAGGCAGGAGTTTAAATGCCTTTTCTTTAATGGCTTAAATCAACCTCTACTGCAACAGGGCAGCAAGCCTCACAGGCAGGCAACGGAATAGCACTTCTATGGACAGCTGCTCCTTGCCATCCCAGGATGCTTTCTGGCCTATTTAGAGCCTGCCAGTGCTTTCAGCTCGCTCCTCTGCAATTGCAGACCACTGCTCACAAATGAGCAAAGGCTGCAGAAGATTCGAGTTGGAACAACCAGCTCAGCTGGCAGGTAATCTCTCCGGATCAGTGCAGTGTTCAGAAGCCTCCACTGCTGCAACTGTAGCGAGCCGAGTATTGGTCAGGTCTGGCTAACCAGCAACGTCGGGGAAAAACTTACAGCTTGCATTACAACACATGGCAAGCCTCTAACCAGGGCAATCAGGAGTCAATTAGAAGCATTTTTAGCAAGTATCCCTGATTATCACCATCCTTCTGGAAAATAGGTGCCTAACGTTAAAGAACAGCATTCACATGAAATTGCCCTGAACATCTTACATGGGCAAGAAGTTAGTTGCAGGTACAGAGACTACAGCAGGGTAGGAGGTATCTGACCACAAATCAGAGCTATCTGACTTAGGCTCCCTCTATAACCAGAGAAGCGCCCCAGGATACAATTCCACCTCATCCTAAACCAAACACCTAAAACAGCTCCACTGAGTCACCCTGTGGAAGCAGCTCTCTTTCCACCATCCATGAAGGGAGTCCTGCTCTGGTGCAGGCACCTCATGTTCAATGCAATTAACTCCAACCCTTACAACACAGAAGCCAGCAGCAGAGCCAGGAAGGAAGCACCAGGACCCTGGTGTGAGTGCCTTGTGCCAACCCACTGGCCCCAGGGCTCACCTCTTCTGCTGTCCAAAAGGAGGCCTGAGCCTGTTTATACATTTTCCATATGTCTGGGTACTGGATGGGGAAGATGACGAACCGTCGGGGGTTTTTCCTAAGAAGAGGCTCCTCATCAGGGTCCAAGCCATTTTCCGCAGTGCTCGGAGAGGAGCTCTGAAGAGAAAGCACAATTCTGGTTAAGGCTGCTGTGACCTACTCCTCCTCTCACCATATCCCAAAGGCATGGTTCAAAAGCCACCCGTGTCATGCAGACACTCACCTGCCCTCCTCGGGTGGATGCACTACCCGGCTCTGGGGTACCTGCCTCCTTGCCCTCCATCCGTGCTCCTGCTGCTGGGGCGGCAGCGCTGCCTGTCTGCCCAGCTCTGCCCGCTCTACCCAGCACCGCTCACACCAACCGCCCCCTCCCAGGTGCGCTGTCGCCAGGAAGAGCCCAACATCTGCGTGCCAAAGATAAAGCCTTTCTGCAGCTCGAGGAGGAAATCTGCCCTGGGAGACAACATCAGCTGCTGCGGTACTGCACATGGGGACATATTTGCAAGGTCACCACAGACTGCCGCCAGCCTGCATCCAGCACAGCTCCGCAAGGCTCACCGCCCAGGTTACCTCCAAATCATTAGTTTTGCATCAAGCCACTTGGGCCTGGACGGACTTCCTTAAAAATACTATGAGATCACAGCAACTAATCCCATTTGGTAGAGGAACAGCCCTGTGCCACAGCAAGTCTCTGCGTGGAGGTTTGTGCATGCAATCCTGCGGTGAACAGAAGGCAACCCGCACACCAGCACGGGTCTGGAGGCTGCTCTGGAGGCTGTCCCTCGAGGGCCAATATGAAGCCATGTGCCTCTCTTTCCAACAGCAGGCAGCAGGAAAACCCCTGCCTGGAGTCGCCCATCCCCACCCTGCTCCCTCTGTGCAGGCTCCCGGAGAACGCCCATACGCAGCTCTTCCTCAGAGAGCTACCAGCCCAGCCGAGGTGAGGATGGCTGACGTTTAGGAGACAGCCCAGTGAAGAGCAGCACGGAGAGGGCACTCCACAAACAGGGCCTTCACCTCGCCTCCAGCTGGGGACATCTGCTACTGGGATCAACACCAGACAGCATCCCTGCCAGGCACGTCACCAAGCACCTACTGAAGACAACCGCTGTGAAAAGCTGTCAGGACGGCATGCTGCAACCTCTCCAGAAGGGCTGGTGACTCACACTGACCAAAAGTTTAGCCAGCAGGACGCATTTCTGGGTTGGTTCTGAGATCCCACTGACACTGCTGTAGAGGATAACTAACCACAGGCAGTATATGAGGTATTATATATAATACAGGAGGGAAGGGGAGCAAAAGGTTTCAAATACCGTTGCTTCTACTCTCCTACGAGGTGCCAAAGTCCTTTCCCTACCCAGTCTGCTTGTAACTACTCACATAATAAAAAGTAATCCTTTACTTCAAGTTGGAAAATACAATCAAACAATTAACTCTACTCACATTTAAAAAACAAACAAAACCCAAACACACATGCACGTTGCATAGCTGGCATACGTACCGCAGATTCCCAAAGAAAACACATCAGGAAGCATACTCTGGGTTACAATTTTACCACTTTATTGTATTTTTAAATATTACTCAATTACATGAGACAAATTCCCCAGCATCACCTTGCAGAATCTCTGCTGAAGGCCACAAGAGTGCAAGACCTTTTGTACTTCCCAGGACACAGACATGGTTGCAGTAACCCACTAGTAGTGCCACAGGGGAGAATTTGGGCTCGGCGGGGACAGCACCCTGCCTTAGCACACACCTTCTCAAGGCCTGCCATGCAGCTAGCATCTCCATCTGCTTCTGCACCAGCCATCAACCTTGAGAAAGGAAACACTGCAAAAGTCTTCCTTGTTAGCCCAGCATCTTCCTGAGCAAAACACTTCTGTACTGCCTGGGGACTATCCCCAAGTATTTATTTTAGCCTAACAAGGTGGACTAGCAGTTACTAACCTCAGCCTAGATGTTCCTGAACCATTCAAAGCCCAGCATGCAGGGCCCATAATGCAGGGAGATAACTTGAAAAATACTTCTGGTGTACAGAAGTGAAGCGGAGCAGCACAGGAAGAGCAAAGTTCCAGTATGGCAGGAAAACTGGAGACCAACACTGAGGCAAGGAGCACTTGTCATTTTTCCAATGGCCTTTAACAGCTGCCATGCCGCAGGCCACAGAGAGAGGGGTCAACACACCAGAAATACTGTCAGTGCACAGTGAGACAGAAAGGCGAGAGAAGAAGAAAAGGCCCGTGAAGCAGTGTGTACACTCTGGAGAGTCTCGATGGCAGGAAAGCAGAAGGATGGCTTCCAGGAGCCAAAGACTCAGAGTGATGGCACGACCCCGAGAAGAACCACAGCACGGAACTGGAAAATGGTACAAGTTGTTTTAAAAATAGGTGGGTTTTTTTAAATTTTAAAAAGGAAGGATCAGCCCACAGAAACTACACCATACTGGAACCGCCCACTCAACCCACCTCCCGCTCCCCCAACCCCTTCTGGGGTGGAGAGGACTTTCACAGGCAGGCTCCATTTCCAAGTCGGCAGCCAGGCAGCTCCTGGCTATGAGGCAGTCCTGTCTCTCTCCATTTTGGTTTCCATTCCTCTTAGACAAAGTTTTATCAGAGTAATACTCATTACCTAGCCTGTTTGTTAACACAGTACATGTCTTGGTACAAGTCAGGGGAAAATTCATGGAAGATCCTTCTCTAATTCAATTTTGGATGTATGGCACATTCTGATCGCTGTCGGGGCTTCAGAGCAGCCACCACCTTGCGCTGAAGGAGCACAATACGTCCCCAGCCCTGTCTTCCTGGCCCCGGGGGCACTGGCAGGGGTACGGGGAGCTAGAGAAGGTAACAGTCACTAGGCTGATACACCTTCTGCTTTCAGTCTGCACCCCAGATCTTTTCCTTAATCCTATGATGGTGTATAAAACAGTCAACACTTGCCATAATAATGAAGAGCATCCAGTTTATAATGCGAACGTGCTACTTTCTGTTGAGATAACATAAGCCAAATGTATAAAAGAGCTGAAGCTGGTGGGCACAGCCCAACCCCTGCTCTAGCAGGGTCAGTCAGCGCAGACTGCCCAGGACCAGGTCTAGCTGAGGTTTCAGTATCTCCGAGGATGGAGACTACACAACCTTTATAAGCAACCTGTGCCAGCATTTGACCACCTTCACAATAAAGAAGTGTTTTCTTACGTGCAAATGGAACCTCCTGTGTTTCAGCGTGTGCCCATTGCCTCTGGTCCCATCACAGGGCACCACTGAGAAGAGCCTGGCTCCGTCTCCTTTATTCTCTCCATCAGGTATTTACACACACTGATGAGATCCCCCGGAGCCTTCTCTTCTCCAGGCTGAAGAGCCCTAGTACTCACGGCCTCTGTTTGTATGACAGATGTTCCAGTCTCTTAATTGTCAGCCCTTTGCTGGACACACTCCAGTACATCATATCCCAATCATTCTGCAACTGCTAGAGGTAAACTCTTCTGGTGATGACAATAAGCCCAATGGACAACAAAGACTGCCTAGTGGTACTGAAATGCCTTCCATTAATTTCAAATTCAGCAAACTAGGAAACAACACATATACACACATACAACTACCACCCCACAGCAATAGCTGTTGAGCTATGTGTACAAGTGTTACAAGTGGGTTACATGCCCTATACCAGTTATAGCCAGGAAAAAAACTAAAGGCGTTGGCAGAGCCAGCAGTGTGATGTGGCACATACCACGTTATGGTACATGAACATGAGCCCTTCCGCACCCCAGTAAGAAGTTGCACGTGCACTCCACTAGCTCCCAAAGTCTCCAGGCCAGCCCTGGGCAGCGCAGGCCATGCTAGCGGTGAGACTGGGAAGATCACCGGCACTCCCGGGAGAGACGACTTCCATCGCACTGCAGCTGAGGAGCACAACACCTGCCGGTTCTGCGCACCCGAGGGGATGCACAGGACTACTGCTGGCCTCTGGCAGGCCAGAGCGCGCACCTCTTCGTGTGGGTACAGCAGGCCGCTGTTTACAGAGGGAAACATTAAGGGGTTTTTCAGGCTTCTATTTAACACAGCACGCCCCATTTTTTGGAAACTTGAGTATTGCTGAGACGCAAAGGTTTGGGAAGACCACCTGGGCTTCTCTGCCGTAAAGATCCTTTACCCTCGCACACCTCAGCCTGGCTGCGCAGGGTCGTACTGGAGAGAACCCAGAACAGAGCTGAGACACCTCCCAGGGGCAGACTCTCCCGGTCCACAGGGGCTGGGAAGCCAGGACCACCCGACAACACCCATGCCTGCCTCCATGGCAGCTCGGGGCAGAGAGGAAAAGCTCTGCCTTTCCAGTCCCAGGCACAGCTCTGCAAGCCCAGACCCCACAGGGCAGCAGGGCCCAGAGCTGCTCAGGCCCTGTGCCAGGCGACCCAGGCCCTCCTGGGCCTGGCTGACACCGGCCCGGATCCTGGCTGACTGTATTTACTCATCACACATACGTTTTCAGTGCGCCCCGCGGTCACGGTGCCCGAAGGTTACGACCCTCCCGAGCCCGAGCGGACAAGGACAAGAGGGTGACCCCGTGCCCTTTCCAGGGCTATCCAAAGCACTGCCACGGAGCCCTGTCAGCGGATCCCCAGGGCGGGCAGGGGTGAAGACACCACGGCCGGGGGGCCGGGACCCCCCCATGCCAGCCCCGCGCTCCCCGGGGCAGACCTAGCCCGGCGGGGAGGCAACAGGAGCTGCCGGCACCCCAGCGGCACAGGAGGCCGCGGCGCCCGGCCGGAGCTGGCGGCTCGGGCAGGGCCCCGGCCGGGCAGGTGCCTACAAGGCCGGAGGTGCGACAGCGGCGGGCAGGGCTGCGCTGCCGCCGGCCGCGCTGCCTCCCGGAGACGCCCGCACGCCCATGGCACCTCTCCCCGGCGGCGGGCGGGTCCCCCCCGCCGGGCGGCAGTGGCTGCGCGCCCAGGACACCCGCCGCGGGGCCCCCCGGCCCCGGCCTTACCCGCTCCGGCCCGGCCGCCTCCTGCAGGGCCGCTCCTCCCCGACGCTCGCCCATGGCCGGCGGCGACTGGGCCGCGAGAGGGCGGTGGCGGTTGAAGGGGGAGCGGCTGCGGCCGCTGCCGCTCCTCCTCCGCGGGGCGGGGCGGGCAGACAACGGCGGCGGCCCCGGGCCCCGCGGCAGCGCCTGGGCCCGGCTTGAGGGCGGCGCGCGCCGGCCCCGGCCCCGGCCCTGAGCACAGGGAGGCGGCCGCTGGGCAGGAGCCGTCAGCGCACCGTTGGGCTCACGGCGGCGGCGGACTCCGGGGTACCCGGTCTCCAGCGAGCCCAGGCAAAGGACCAGGTGCTTCGACCCGGTGTCTGGTCTCAGGGGGCAGCCGGCGCAGGCAGGTTTGTGCCTGCTTGCCCTGGTCTCCACTGCTGCCGAGGCAGATGGAGACAGAAAACTGAGGGAGGTAGAGCATTGATTGCAACTGAGGGTCTTAGTTTGTAAGGAAAAAACCAAAACCAACAACAACAACAAAAGAAACAACCCCAAAGTAGGAGAAAATGCTAGACAAGCCTGTGAAAGATGGTAACGGAAGATGAACTAGCAGAGGGAGGTAACTGCTTTGTTGCAAATATTTACTGAGGAACGTTTACAGAGTTGAAGACAGAAGTGGGAGCTGGCACTGAGAGATAACCTGAACTGTCTGTTACCGGGTACAGGTAGGCACTCTAAAAGCGTACAACAAAGAGCAGCCTCTGTAAGAAAAAAAGTCTTTTGTAATCCATCCTGAGCTAATACAGATCTCAGAACACCCTCCAGTAATTGAGCAACAAACAGCCAGAGTTGTAGTGCTTGGAGGTGCCTGAGTGCAAAGAGCGTGAGTGGAAGTACTATTGACATTTGTTTCTGTCCCTTCTTGCAAGCAGAGAGATTTCATCCAGAGCTGGGAACCATCAGAGTTCAGTGGTTTCTTCATCCCAAAGCTGGCCAGGCCCTTGAGCCCCTTTCCTGTAGACATGTGGGTCATTTACCAAAACAATCAAATAGTCCATAGGAAAACAGAAGTCCCACTCAGTGGGTACGGCCTGGTTTGTCATGAAGACCTGAAATCAAAGACACAAATCTAAAAGCAAACACAGTGAGCAAGAACTAAAAGTTTATAAGCACCAAGACAGTCAGGCAGCACAGTCCTGCCCCTCTTTAGAGGCCAAGAGAAATGCCTGGAGCCCAGGGTGGTCCGTTCAGGAGGAGGAAGAGGACCTGGAGGCCTGGTGTTCCTCAGTGGAGATGAGTCCATAGACATTCTGCACCATTCCCGCGAACGCTGCCCCGTGTTCCCCAGTCGAAGTGCCAGCCAAACATCCCCAGCTGCCCCACAGCCAGGGAAGGTACATAGTGCACAGGTAGGGGCTGCGAGGGTATCCTCTTCCAGAGGATATCTTTTCCAGAAAGGTAACTTTCGGTTTTGTTAGTTCCCTGTCATTAAGAATTTCAGATTTTTTTCTTTTTAAAGAGACCTGGCCACCACAGAGTGACTGAGACCTCCCCTCTCCCCATTTCCCAAGCATGGGAAGTGGGAGCCAAGCCAGCTGGGCTCCTCCAGACCGTATCTACCTCCCGTGGCTTTTTTACACCTTGTGAACGGAGCTCAAGCCTCACAGGCGCAGGGTGTGAGGAAAGTTCAGTGGCAAGATCTGCGCAGCATGGATGACTGTGCTGGTCCGCACGAGAACAGCTTTGGTTTTCTTACACCAAGTTTTCTGAGGAGCAGAAACACATGTCTAAGCAGCAAGTTGCTAAACAGCACACCAGAACCACACAAACAGTAAATGAGAAAAGGTGGTTTTACACTAACAACATCTGCTGTTGCCTGACTATTGCTCACTCTGAGTCAGCCTTTAAGTTTTAAAGTACACAGAGAAACCCATAGAAGTTGCTCAATATTCACATCCAACCACAACTCTGCTCATTGGCATACTGAGCACCAGGGATTCCAGTTTTTTGTCCAGAGCAAACGATTAGAGGAACACTGATTGATGCAGAGCAAACCCAACTGACCCATTAACACTGACAAATTATATTGGTGTCCGTAATGCAGAGTGTGCTGATGGTTTAAGAGGGAGACACATGAGTTTCTGGGCCAAAACCAACAAGGAGCAAAACTCAAGCCTACTAATCATATTAAATAACATTGACCTGCCTATCAGTTGTCTTAGCCCCCTAACCTGATTATCCTGGCTGCTGTTTCAAAATTCCCCAAATAATGGATTGTCCTGCTCAATATTTGACAAGGTTTAAGAACTACCACAAATTAATATAATTAGCAATAGAAAGGAGTTCAAATATTTGGGGATAACTTCTTAAAGTCACACCTGCCCTTTTACATGGTGCCTAAAGATTAATACACAAAGGAAAAATACTGCAAAGGAAACGTACCACAAGGATTAACAAAACAGCAGTTGGCTGTTCTTGCACCTCCACAAAAATCCACCGACTTCTGTTAGCTTTGTCTTACATAAATTAATTACATCATGTATTTAATACTGAAACACGGAAAAACACTTGTGGAACTGTAAAATAGTTTACAAGCAGAATAAATACGCATATGAAATAGAGCATTATGCACGATTTTGCAAGATTTCAGATTACTCAGCTGTACCTACGATGTCCTATTTAGAACAAGCTCCCCGACGGGTGGTGGAAGCTGTATTCATTCCTTAGCTCCTAACTGCCCGGTGGCGTGTGCAGCAGCTGTCCTGCCCTGGTCCCCATGGCCCCTCACCTGTGCTCGCTCACAACAAACATACGCACTAGGAGTTGTGGAGGTGTTTCTGCATGGGGAGGGACTCAGATCTGCAGGATCATGTCTACTGTCACGTCCTGAAAGCGTGGTGGCACTTCCCGGAGATGCAGGACACTCCACAGCAGGAAGGGGAGAAGACGCTGAGCAAAGCGGCATGCTGGAACGCGCGTTCCCGCAGGGCAGCCCATGGCTTCGCAACAGCTCTCTCGCTCTGCTAATTGCAGTTAATGGAGGTGCAGCAGCAGCATACACCTTTAATACATGGTTGGACAGACCCAGATCTTACGGGCTTACTAGCACAGCTTTGCATTCCCAAAGCTTGCTCCGTCCAGTGGAGTAATTTTGATCCACTTTAAAAAACAAACAAACAAAAAAAAGCCTGTCCACATTCTCCTTTGGAAAGACATGAACGAGCACAATCTGCAAGTTCATGCTCTATTTTGTAGTTCTGAAAATAATAAAAGCAATGAAAAAAAATGTAATCTATACTAGCATCAATTACAACTTTTTGGGCAAAGTACTCTCACATGGCAAGGCAAAGTAAGTTACTGATACAAAGTATGTCCCAAAATTTTATCTACTAAGGCATCCAAAATGCAGTCATCACACCTTGAACTATAATGCCTCTTCCCTCCCTCCCCTCAAAAGATACTGTTTATTTTGGGAATACTTAGCTGCTTTTAAAAAATGCTTTATAAATACAATTTTTTATATGAAGAATGCCATTTCAATTAAATTGAAGAATTTTCATTTATAAATTAAAGTGAAGTCCGCTTTTTCAGCTTAAAACTGTTCACTGTATGAAAATAAATTTGTGAATTAATTTCAGTATGTCCAAAACAACTATTTTCTTAAAATAGTCTCCTTGCAGAGAAACCTTACCACAGGTTGTGGCAGCAACCTATTTTTCAATAGTTTCACATGACTATAGTATTCAAACATACACATTTGTGTTAGTTGCCATTGTCACTGGACAAGGAATACTGAAAAGTTTCACCATTATGGGGAAAAAGTCCCGGAACTCTTGGGAGCAACCGGCCACTTCTTGCTATACTAAATGGTATATTACTATAATAGTAACTTGTGGTATTTAATGACAAAAATTACCTTTATATTAAGAAAGCCATGGACAAAGGGCAAAAAAAGTCTCACTTACAGACTTGTATTTCAAGTAAAACATGAAGTTATCCTCTTAAAGACAACTCCACAGAAAACCCTTAAAATATATATAAAAAATTAAAAGCCCTCCATGCTTCTTAGTTCAGCAAATCTGCTCAATGATAAGATACTCAAATAGCTGCAAATGAAAACCACGAAAGCAATTTCCAACCAGGAACAGACCCATTGGTGCTCCTGATGATGCTGGGAAGTCCTGCTGGGCAATGACTACACTGCAATGGAGGCCAGATTCCAGTTGTGAAGCCTGTTTGTGTCCTCCCCGCTCAGACCATGCGGGAACTTCCAGCACCAGGAGTTCAAGATAGTTGCTGAAGCTTTCGCATGACCAATTCACCTACACGTTTCAATCTGTGTGTGGACATTCAGACCTTGGGATAAGCAAATGCCACACACACTGAAATCCAGTTAATCCAGACTTGCAGAATTTTCTGTTTGATTTTGGCACACCTGTTATTAAAAAGGTGAACTGAAGAGTTCAGAAAAAAAGTCAAATCACATGAAGCTTGAAAAGAGAAAGGGAATCAAAGCTACTAAGCAGGGTATCTGTAGTTTGCCCTAGAGAGAGGAAGCCAGAGAAATGCAAGTATCAATGAAGCGAAGAGTACAGAGAAAAAGGTCAAGAATGGCATTTACAGGTTCACACACAGAAACATGATCCACAGGTTATAAGGATACTATAAAAAGGGAGTTAAAGGACAACAGCAGTAAGCTTCCTTCGATGGGGTTACTACCAATCTACTGAACAATCTTTCATATGGTGTTAAGAATGACAAAGTGGTGTGCTGAATTAGGGCTCCCCGTGAGAAGCAGAACTGCGGCTGGGGTACTTCTCCCACTTGCACGCCAACTACTGAGGAAAGGTTTATGCACTTCTCTCTTGGATGCACACGTGGAAGCAAACTTCCGAAAAACAGCAGGTCTGTACATAATTGTGCAAATTATACAAAGATAAACATAGATTAAGAGATTAGGAAAATTTCCTTTCCTCAACCTCCCTGAATGACTGCTTCTGTACAAGAAGGGTATTGCTTTTGATTCACAGATTTTTCAGTTTACAGCTTTTTCACTGCATGTTATCTAATGACCAAATGACTAACTTGCAGGAAAGAAAAGTCACTCCCAAACCAAAGAGATGGGAAAGGCCACTTGTTGTCAAGTCCATACAATTTTTCACTTCTGGAAAACTAACAAAGCCAGAGCAAGCGATTTACTTTCTATGTTGGTTACAGTTAGCTAAGGAACAGAAACCAAGGCGAAGAATTAGCCATAGAAGTTAGCACTAAGGTGTCAGTTTTCCCTAGATTCAGAATAGGAACTAGTCTAGTAGTTGGTGATAACATTTTATTAGCAGCTACCTTTATCTCCTATTTCAGCAGTTATGAACAGCTAAGGATTTAGACTATTAAAAAAATGTAAACATTACAGAATTTTCCTTTAACTAGTTTCTCTACCACATGTTAAAAGTGAACTAACAGAAGGGCTTAAGTCAAAGGGAGATGAGGTGTATGATTTTAATAAACATTTTTCTTATTAAAATCTTGATATAGTTTAAATATACCATACAGAGGAAAAAAAGCTATTTATAAAGCTACATACACATTTCAAGTCAATGACGACAGCATAAATCATTCTAGATTCCCTCTCCACTTATCAGAATGCCTTGTGTGTGTATATATGGTGAGCTACTGTGAGTTATTTGCATAATTTTTGTCTAGCTATACATTACAGGACTTAAAAAAATGTTTAAGCTATATACAGAAATATATATACATATAACATATATTTATATGTTATACATACACATACACTTATATACATATACACACAATACATATATATATATATACACACAGTACTTTACATTTATATATGGCCTTTCATCCAAGGGCCTTGGATACTTTTTAATACATCAAGTCTCACAAAACTTTGTGAGGGAGGGAGCTTTATTTTACAGACTGTAGATTTGATGCCTATTCTAAACAGTTTCTTTTGTTGCTTTCTACTACATTTCAGTTAGAGGCGTTTTTGGTAATGGAAATAATCACACCAGTTAGAAATCCAGGCATAAGGTATATGTTGCTCTGTACCTTTATAACTATCCTCCATAGTATATGAGAACAGCCATACCAGTATAAATTTTCTCTATGCTAATACACCTATATCTAAGACTTGTGTAGCTGTACTGCTTTTTATTTTTAATTGATACTAGCATAGTAAAATCTGACACAGTTTTGAACTTAAGATGAACTGGAGGTCACAATAGGAAATCCAGAATACTCCAATCCTTGTACATTGAAACTATCCTTTTCTAGGACCATTAATTTAGGAAGTGTAAGTACATGCAGAAATAATTCTACATGTGTTTACTTGATTTATCTGCAGTTTAACTACACAAGCTTGAAACAGTCAGCCTTATTTAGAAAACAGGATTTTCAGCATCAATTTGGCAACCGGTGATCAGAATGTCTGATCTCAACTGTCCTTGATACCTCTAGCAACTAAATAAATGATGAAAACAGAGGCTTTTTTGAAAATCACAGCTGTAGGTAACTTCTAGTCATCCTCAACTAGCTGACAGAAAGGAAAACCCGGTGGAGCTCTGGCAAAGGTGAATTCTACTTAGATTTTGATGGAACGTTAGTTTAGCTCTTCCCAACAAAAGGAAGAAGAAAAAAAAAAAAAACCACTAACATGGACTAATGGGGTTGGAGAAGCAAGAAAGAGGGAGATCATCACCACCACAAAAGCCCTTAACCTTCAATACTTCAGCCTGCTAAGCTTTCAGAAATCCTGTTTGACAAAGAAAGAGTAGCTCCTTCCTTTATTAATCACTTCCTATCTCTCAAAAATCTCTTGAGCATTAGGGAAAACAAGTCCTAGGTTATGGTCAAAGACTGCCCTCCCCAAAACCAACCAACCACTTCAAAAGTGAACATACAGGAGAACCCACTACAATGCAGTCTGAGAATTTTATTCTAACCTAATTACCTTGAGATTTTTCAGAACAAGCCACTTTCCCTTCAAACCAATTCTGTGAAAAGAAGGGGTTGCCTGGCCTGTTTCATTCAGGATTCTCTGCTAACTGTAAAATGTGGGCTGAATGTCTTCCATAGGTCAATTTTTCAGTTACAAAATCCAGATTTTTAATGAACAACTATGTTTAGTGTATGCTGTTAGCTAAAATACAAATGACTAAATAAATAAAAACTATTGTTTCTTCAGTATGACTTGGTATTTTGTCTATAATTTCTTTATTAAAAAACTGTAACAAGATACTTAAAAAAAGGCTAGATACAAAAGAAGTTAAGCTGCTCACGAACATTAAAGTTTTCCAAAATGTATCTTCATTAATCATGATCTTATAAACATTTTACAGTTACCAGAAAGTGCCCAGGCTGAGTTTACATAGTTAGATAACGTAGTACAAGTGTCAGGTTAGAACTGGTAGTGGAACAATCTCCTGACTGTCTGTTCACTGAAACAGGGATACAAAAATGTTGATTGTGAACTACGAAATACTGTGCATTGGCCTCATCATATGTACAAAAAAAAACCAAACCAAAAACCCCAAACCACTAAAGGTACAGATTACATGCAAAATATTAGTGATGGTATCTGATGCGCCAGAGTTCAATGCAATCAGAACAAAAATTGCAATGAAAGTGGTTTCGTAAGTGAACGATCCCAACTCTGGGATCTGAGCTGTCAGGAACTTTTTACAAGTTCAATATACATGATACACAACTGCAGCCAACCACAAATTAAACACCATAAAAAAAGTTAAAATAAAACACAGAACATACTTAATTTTTTATTTCGAAATTCCCTACTCCCTCTATACAAGAACCTTTGCTGAAACACTTTCCACAAAGGCAGCAGTGAATTTTCAGAACATTTTACATATTTTCCCTCAGCAAAAAGATAAATCACAGTGTAAATTATATTGTTCTGCTGTCATCTTTGGCTGGGGTTAGGCAAAGGAGTTATTGACTAGCAAACTGTTGCAATCAGATATTGCCAGTGCTCCTTAGGCCTTTACGTTACAAATTTAGTACAGGAATGTTTGCATTTCAATCTTTAAAGTACCACCAGGGGTATGACAGCATTAACTTTCATAAACTTTTATAGACAAATGGAAAAATCTACAAAACTTAGCTAGTAATATTACACAGCAATACACACTTTTTATACTCTACACAAAACCAAAATTCTTGGTCTTAATGGCGAGTAACAATTTCTGTTTCAAAATTTGCTTAGAGGAATAGAGTGGGACATAAAGGCGAGAAATGCAAGTGTTTGCTGTCGGAAGATGTTGGTCATCTGGTGGTCTTATTGTGATTGATGGCATAGGCTGGAATCCCTCCTCACTGGCAGGCAACGATGGACTTGAGGTCCAAAAGTAAACCTGAAAAAAGAAGATGGCATTGAAAATTTTGCTGTAGAAGGCTAAAATTCATACTGCCTATATGTTGTGTAGGGATAGGTTACAGAAGAACTGCACAGTCACAGCAAGTTTGATCGTACTACGTTCTGTTCAATATGCCGACTAAACTCAGTGGTCATGCTACATGCTTTTGTAGTAGCTTCCTTCACTTCCTTTGCTCAGCTGCTCATTATATTATGTACTTCTGTTAAAACTGATAAAAGCAGCACTCAAAATGATCCTGTATCAACAAATCCTCAGTAAATGAAATGTCCCCAAATCCATCTGGTAAGTTGGTGACTGTCACCAATACAAAATGCATCAGAAATCTCTCACAAATCAGTTAGTGATTACAGAGTATAGTACTTGTTCAGACAAAAGGCAGCAACAGAGAATATTTGGTTTATCGTCTCAAGTGTGAAATACTGACTTGCAGAGCAGAGTCACTACCAAAATGTAACCATAGATATTCCTTAACAAATGTGCTCTAGATTATCCGCTTTTCAGATTAGTCCTTGTTTCCTTTTAGCAAACTGTAAAGGAAAGATAGTACCTTAAGTAGTAGGAAGTTAAAAGCAAATAGTTTTAAGAAGCATACAATGAATACAATTTACAGGCAAGTTTTCCAAAATTAAACCCCCTGAACAGTATCTTGTTCTTTCATGCTTCTCATCACAGCTATTCTTAAAGGGCTTTGAGAAGGAGATAGTATCATTACTGACATCTTACAGAGAGGACACAGGTACTGCTCTCAGGATACACAGAAGTCAGGAGAGTAGATGATCCAGGAGGAGAACTCAACCTCAAAACCCTACTAGCCCACAACACTGTTGACTAACCAGTTACTCAGCTTAAGAATGTGCAAAGACTGTAACTGTGCTTCCGTAAGAGACCTGTGAATATGGATAAAGACACACCACGCTTACTTTCAGTTGCAAGAAGGTCTAGGTTTCACACCTAATGTTTCCAGAACTGAAAGTCTAATCAAGCCCTACTACCCTGCTCTGCTACCTTAACCCTTCACATACAAAGTCTCTGCAGGGAGACACAGTTAAAAACAGTAATGATGCCGAAGTTATTCCAGTTCTTCTGCACGTTTCCACTGGGAATGGACAACTTACTAGATCTTGTCTTTCTGTCATACTCATCTTCTCAACTATGGACCAAAACCAACGCTTGAATTGCAAAAGCTTCTCAGCATTTTCGCCTGTGTGAAATAAAAGAGATGTATGATTCAGCTGGTTGGATCTCCGCTACAATCTCATTCATAAAGTCCTGATATTGGAGAAACTAGTAATTTCAAAACTAATACACATACTTTTAAATGTAAAGGCTAACTCTGACATACGTCAGTACAACTCCCACCCCCTCCCTCCCAAAAAAGTCTAACAGCAGGTAAATATAGTTTAAAAATTACGTAAGAAATATTACACTGCATCCATAGCATTTATAGTTCTAAAGTTAGGTCAGAACTTTCAGAAGGAAAGATATGCTACTAATAATACAATCCTTGTATTTAACATCAAGTGACAGCAAAGTCGGAAAAAACTGTGCTTCCCCCCCCCCCCCCGCCCCCGATTGAAGGTAAATATTTTCAAAGGTATATAAAAAACACAGCAATAATTTTATTAAGACTTTCAGTGACTTATTAACTGATGTCAAATTTGAAGAGGTAGTTTAAATTTACTGCTGGTAAGCCTACTCCACACAGAACAGTGTTAAGTTATCCCTGCAACTCTGTTTCTGAATAAGTTATTTCATACCTGACTCATCATTGAAAGAGGTAAAGCTGATTAGCATCTGCACATTTACTTCACCACAGCCGTTTACCAAAAGTCTGAAATCTTCTGCTGTCAAATCTTCTAATGAATTCTTTGGAAGTACATCCAGGAGACCCTTCCTCATTGCCTTAAGTGAAAACCACAAGATTCACGTTATAGCCATATCACTTTCAGTAATGTATTTAAAGTCAATCTGAAGTTCCATGTGAAATCCCCTATTAACTAAAAATTCATTATTCTCCTAGCTGTCCTTTTCTTTCAAAGCTTTACCATCTAAGATGCAAATTTTCTGAAATAAGGAACTGCACCAATCTGTTAAACCCTACCTACTAATATTTCACCAGGAGCAGAAGCAAATGCACTCCCTAATGCTAAAAAGTTCAGGTATTTTGCTGAGCTATGCTGAATGTGATAAGAATTACAAGAAATGCATCTTGCATGTTACTTTTACTTTGCTTCCTCAGACACTTACATGCCAACTCTGCTTTAAAAGTGTTATACACACACACACATATATTTTATATAAATAATGTCCTGAAAAAGATTCAAAATTCCATTTTCAAAATGGAAGAATATGAATAAATTTGGTTTAGTAAATTCCAAAATGAATACAAATGTTATGGTTTTCAACTTGTAAAATAAAGAAGAGTCAAACTATTAATATAGGCAGACATGGAGATAAAGAAGCTTAATTCCAGGAACATGTTATTTCTGTGAGAATTTTGGACCTAAACTGCACAGAGGTTATCTAGCAGGCTGCTAGCATATCTCAGCAGCGCAGCAGGAAACCACAGTCAGCAGAAATGACCAAGTTTAGATATAGTATCGTATGACAGAGAGTAAGTGGTTCTAAGTACTGGACCTTCATTAACTGTTTACAAAAATATATTATTCCATAACTTTTAATTTAAAAGGGCTTCAAAACCCAAATTATTTTTAATATAGCTTTACAGTAAATTGTTAGCTTTCTTGCCAGGCTAGTAAAATAAGAACAAAGTGGTCTGTTTCATAATTGATTTTTCCTTTTAAAACAAGGACACAAGTCAGAAGTTCAAGGTGATTTATGTAAATATTTTGAAATTTCTTGTTAACGTTTGTTTACAAGGCTAAACCTAATCAAAGGTGACCGATTATTAGAACAAAGTAGCTGCTAAATACAAAGCAAAAATTCCAAGAGGATACATGCCATTTGAGCTTAATAAATGAATGCATATGCTTAACCAATGAGATCAAGTTTAGAAGAAATTATCTTTCATTCTATAAAAGAGAAAAATTGCTTGAAGTACTCAGCCTTCACAGTACTGCATAAACAGCTATACAATTACCAAAAAATTGGAAAATTAAATATTTTTAATCAAGCTGTCAAGACTTACTGATTGTTTTTATTATTTTTTTTTTTAAAAAAACACTCCACCAAAGACTTACATGTAGAGGCTGTTCCGCTACTACCAACATTCGGTGTTCTGCGTATTTCCGGACATACTCATATACATTCTGAGGAGTGACTGGTATATTTACACCATTGGAAATAAGTTCAACCTATGGCAAAGTAACAAGGACCATTTAAAAAGAGAAAAAAGGAAAAAAAAAAGGAAATGAGATTATTACAACAGCCACAGTATGCTGCACAGTGACTTATTGCTTAGTATCCCTCTAAAAACAGGCAAAATTTACTACTCCAGGTTATCTTTAAAAATTCCCTAGCACTGACTATGCTATCCAGGCTTTATGGTAGGTTCTACATCACCTTCAAGGAAAAACCCCACACTTCAATGTCTAAGGAGAACACTGTATTTGAATCTAGGAAGGGTAAATCATTATCTCTGCCGTCTGAGAAGAGCATGGATTATGTGTACACTACAACATGCATAAGCTATCAAATTCTGAAACTACAGAGACACTGGTTTAGCTGTGCTTACCTGCCCTCCACCCTCCTCCTTACACAGGTCTATTGCAAAGGCTAAATCCATTGCTGCGAACACTGCATCAGCATCTGTACTCTGGGAAGCAAGGATAAGTTGCCGAAGGCTTTCATACATAACCGGATCAAAAAAAGCGAAGTCGTGCCAGTTGACCTATTTAAAAAAAATAAAAATAATAATGTTTGAAATATACCAGTTGTTTAAGAATGTATTCAAAATTGCATGATCTGTGCCTAACCTATGCACTAGTATACAGCAGTGTGTAACCCATGTAACAAAGCATACAAACACTTGGAAATAAAGGCAAACTCCTATTTTCAGCCTGCTTTTGAAAGTGCATTAGAATACTCAACTGAAGTGCATTAGCAGAATGTAAAAATAGACCTGTAAAGCCTTTCCTGCTGTTAAGGGCACAGAGGTTATAAATATAATTTATAGGGTTTTTTTAAAACAAATTCTTTTACATATCACCTACATCAATAGGGATTTGATGGAGGCTGACTGAAGTTGGAAACAATTTGCATCAGTGCTCCAAAATGCTGAAAGTTCCCTTCCACTTAAAACACATACATACTGCTGCTGTATATACATATTTAAATGATTGATGGCCCAGTAGCTGCATAGCACAGTTTCCAACAACTCAATTACCAATGTCTACTACTTGCTGTTTTCTATAGTTCGTTGCTTCTTTGTTCTTTATCAGCCTGGAGAGAAAAGTCATCTACTAATTAAACTAAACTAAACCTAACTAAAATATTCTTTGATGCATCCAACATTTAACTGGAAGGAATACATACTCAAGAAGAAAAACCTGAAGAAAAGAATTAGGAGGGAATCTCTCTGGGAAGATATCAGGGGATATTTCGAGGCGTATCTTTCTGCCATTAACCCTTTTTCATTAAAGATCATATGCATGTTGCATAACTGATTATGTGATCAACATTGTTTTTAAGGAAAGACCAGGAGTAACAAACCTTGGTTTAAATTTGTTGCATCAGACAGAACTTACGATACTATTGACTAATGCATGAAATGTGCTGTACATAATTAGCGTTTACTGGGGTGGGGAAGCATTTTTGCCAGAAGTTTAGGTAATTACTGCTTGAATTAAATTACACCTACACCTGAGACAAAATTTTAATTACAATTCAATTCAATGAATTCTCCCAAATATCGAGGAAAATGCTTTCAGTAAGCTGAGATGCTATTGTTAGTACTGTCCAACACTACCTCTTTGAGTCTTCAGTCTCAGGAAGAGAAAAAGGGGAGACAGTAAGCTGTTTCTGAAGAGAGTCAAAGGCTAACCTATTACAAATCATTCCATCTTAGTCAAATACCTGACTTCTAGTATATCTACTCAGTTCAAAGTCTAAGAAATGAAAAAATTAATACTCCTCAAATTAAATTTAAAGGCATCTTTACAGTTCCAGTATCAACTCTGCTAGTCAATACATGCAGGTCAGGGAAAAAAGCAGTTTTTAAAGATGAGTTTTTATGTAATTAAAGGAAATTCAAATTTCTACGTTCAACTTACCTTTCTGCCAAGAAGAACTTTGATTACATGTCTATTTAACGTGATGGGACATAGTTCATTCTGCAACAGGCACAATCCTAGGATTCTGAAAACAAATGTTTGGGTTTTGTTTTGGTGTGACAGAAATTACATTGGATATCTTTCAGCAAAACCACATTTAAAAAGTCAAAATATTCTAAGAATCAAGTTGCAGCTAGCTTTCCAGCCCTATCAATCCCCAAAAGAAAATAATGGACATACATAACTTAAAAAAAATATTTCCTGCAGTATAAAACTTCCAGATTGTAAAAGATGATAAAAATAAAAATTTAACAGGAAAAGAAACCTTGAGTTGACGCGCACAAATTCCCTACTATTTAGCTCCAGGTGAGAAATACAGAGCATAAAAGTAAAAGTTTTTGCAGCTTGGATCATTGGTACTTTCCCTGGTATTTTGTATATTAGTCTTTCACATTTTTTCAGACTAGAAAGTTAATAGTAGCATACCTGCCAATGTTTCTGAAACAATTCAGCCTTGCTTCTGTGTTTTTACCAGGTCTTGGTGTATAAAAACCTCGTTTTCCAGGCTGGTAGAAAAGTGGTGCATTATCATCCCCATCATCTGTATCATCTAATTCCATATCTACTACGCTGCGGCTGGAACCATGTCGCTTTCTATTTTCCTGTTTCGAAAGTCAGAATAGCAATTAACAAACTTACTTCTAGTTACTGACACATATCAACAAGCTACTAGACCCAAAGATTCAAGTTCCTTTGGTTAAGAATTTCCACAATATTTCCTAATGGTAACATTTTATACTTTTGAGTAATTACTGCTTAATCTTTTCAAAGGAAAGGAAAAAAAAAAAAAGATAACTCCACAAGATAATTAAACAAAACTTTGTCTTACATGATAAAGGAAGGCTCCAGTTGCTTAAGTTTTTAAAATTAACTGATACGACTGGATCTTAAGAAACTTAATTTGTGCAACAGTTCATTACCTGCACTTTATCTGAAGAGTCTAGCAGTCCAAGATCCAATATACTGTCAGCACCATTCTCCCTTGACACGGGGCGGGGGGGGAAAAAAAAGGCAGATTTCATTTCACAATAAGGAATTGTCATATTCTGAAACCAGACAGATTAGATTAAACCAAAGTCAACGAGACACTTACCAAAGAAAAATGCCTAGAACAAAGCAAGGAATAAGCTTCATGTATCAGAGTTAGATGCAGCACAGTACAAGTGCTTTGGCCACAAAATCAATTTTCATTTCTTATCTAAATCCTTGATACTTTACCTGCCATGTGCAATAATGAGTTCCATTGCTTCATCAACTCTTGCTCTAAGGGAATCTTCACTAGCTAGTAACAGAAGCAGCTGAGCAGGGGACAATTCCAACAACATTCCTGTGATTTTACTTGCAAATGCCTGGGGATAAGGAATGATATATGTCTTACTATTCTCCTCCAGTTCTCTCATTTTCAAATATGGTTTTATGAAAGTTTTAGTATTTTAAATATAGAATGCATTACCAGATACCTCCTAAGCTAAATGACAAATCACAGAAACAAAATCTTAAGAAAATGCCAAAGAATATAAAAACAGCCCTACATGTTCAAATATTTTCAGTCATGCTAAACCATAATGGACCAGGAAATTAATTTTTAAATTCAAAGATGACAAGAACAACATATCATTAAGTGTATTAGATAAAGTCTTACTGGTTGCATTGCTTGCACCCGAGGGTAGAGCCTTTCTCCAAGGGCTTGTCTGTGTGCTGGAAGAGGGTCAGGGTCATCGCTAGGATTTCCTTCTGATGCCGGTCTAAAAGGCCGTGTGTCAATGGAAAGTTGTCTTCTAAAGTCCCTTAAGAAAATGAGAGCAGTTGGTATTCATTTCAGAGGAAATACACAAAAATCCCCTGGAACAATATCATTTGCACACAGATTCAAAATAGCATTAGCTTTTATGCTGGAATAGTAGTGTTGCTCATAGCTGCTTGGAGAGAACGATTCAGAAACAGAGAATCAAAATGAACCCGAGATTTTAATACTACTACTATTTTGGATACAGCAGTCAGACATGCCGCCAACGGCAATGTTGTTTCTAAACCACCTCACAATTTTATTCTAGCACACAACTTTTTGGTATTGTTTTAGCAGGACAGATTGATGGCATATGGTTGAGACATAATCTATCAATGCTAAAGTAAGCATAATTGTTCTTTAAAGAATTAAAGTATATACTGAATTTCAAGAAATTACCCTGCAAATTGCTCTTAAAAATGAAAAAAGACAGACACGTTTCATTGGAGGAAGTATCTTTCCTGAAGATAGCCAAGGCAATTATTCTATTTGACAAATTATCTCCAAGAAATTAAAAATATATCACTTACCTATCCCTATCTCTCCGAGAACCAGCTCGTAAGCCACTACTTCTCCGCATTTCTCTCTCTCGCTCCCTTTCCCGATCTCTCTCTCCCCTATTTCGCAATCTCTGCATCAGACCTGAAGGGGAAAAAACCTCTTAAGCTTAAACATCTTGATACTTTTCTCTCCTACGTAAGCGTCAGTATAAGGAGGACACAGTTTTGGAAGACAGCTTGAAAGACATCAATGAGACAGAACCACTTCACTTGAAGTAGTGACTGGGATTCAGCCAAACTTAAGAAAGGAACCTGAAGTGTTTGTACTAACTTACAATGCCAAAATACTTCAAGAGTTTATATATACTTTCAAAAACATTAAAATGTATTTGTAACAAGCCAAACGGAGCAGTCATGTTAAAAGGTATAAGTTTTTACTATCTAAGATCTTGACAATTACTACCTACTGGAGAGACAGATGCTCAAAAAAGCTGAGAGCATCTAAAGCAGACTCTTTGTTTCAATAAAAACCAAGAGCTTCCTGTTTCTGAAAGCAGAAAAAAAGCCATTTCCTTGCCTCACAGAAGCAACATGCACAATTTTCACAGTTCTTGTGCTGAGCTGACAATCTGAGACAATGCCAAGTATTTCAATGTAAAAAAGCATCCAAGACTTTTATGAATGTTATCTGTAGATTAACTGCTGTGCATCACTTACTTGTATGGGTACCCTTGTTGGCGTTTTGAATACAATCTAGATTTGGCAGTTTCTCGTTTGACAGAAAAGCCTGTGCAATAGCAGTATAAAAGCTTCGTGCTACACCGCTGCCTTCTCCTGGCTCATCTTTAAAAGTGACTTTTACTCGGTGTACAGCCATCGGAGTGGTTGCACACCTGCGACCAAAATGATTGTTGAGCTGCCTCATGGTCTGCTGAATTAGAAGATCTCTGTCTCGATCAACCTAGTAAAAACACAAAAAAGTCTTCTTTTCTTTACCAATCATCATACCAAGAGAATTTCAGCTTCACAAGAAGTTTCTGGACACTTCTGCACAGACTCAGAAAATACCAATTAGACTGTGAAAGACTACAGAGTAATTGCAACACGGCTCACAAAGTAAGGTTTAAGACACCTGCTTGCAGACTCTGAAATGCAACTTCTATCAAGTTACTGCAATGTGCAATAATTCGGCTTTAAATGAAAACAAATTCAGAAGATAAACTAACATTTTTTACCTCCAACGTTAAATCCCTGGATTGCTGGTTTCTAAGCTTTTCCATCTCCCTGCGGAATTTTGATTCCTTTACTTCAAAGCCACCTAATTCAGTCAAGATCTTAAAATAAAACAAAAAAACAAAAACCAAAATCATAATAATGAGGGAGGTTCACAATTTAGTTGTAAGAGGAATTGTCCTTACACTGGGAAATACATACCGATCCGGGCTCTGCTCCAACATCTTCCATGAATACTCTACCGAACAACTCTAAAGAAAGGCGCCAACGTCCCAGCAACATGTCATGAGATATAACCATGCCCATGAAGCTGCACTGTGGCCTGATGGAAGGAAAAAAAAATGACAGACAGGGCAAATCAAGTTAAATTTCAGACTCATTTTGTGTGCTTCTGCTTTTTCTTACCCTCTGCCTTCAAGTAAGTTCGCTATTTCTGATAAACAACAACACAGTACAGTAAGTTTGTGGACAAATGCACATGAAGCTGCTTAGTTTCAGCTGAAACACAAGTCTTGCTTCCAAAGAGAAATTACTCTCAAAGCATGTAACTTCACCGCTATATGGAATTCACTGTTACTGGTGTCCTTTCAATCAAAACCTTAACCTTTTTTAAAAAAGGTTTCAAAAAAGGTTTTAAAAAAGGTTCAAAGTGAGGGCAGTTCAATCCCTAACTGCATGAAGTGTGGTCAGTATCACCAGACACAGATGGCAAGCTGTCAATTCCAGTTTTCAAACTCGGCTACCCAGGACATAATAGGTCTGCAGCAGGAAGCTGGGTAGTAAAGGACTTTTAGTACAGTTTGCACAGACCTCTTTGAAGACTGTTCAACTGCTCATTTTAAAGGCTATCAACCACAAACTACAAATTCAAACTGAAGTAAGCTACCCATTTTAATTTAAAAAGATTTTTCAAAGTCCAAAATATTCTGTTATCAGTTTGGTAATATTTCATAGAGTAGTTTTTAACTCAAACTACCTGAAAGATGTGAGAGGTGGCCCTTCACTTTCTGTCAATCCTATCTCTGCCAACAAGCTGCTTTTCAGTTGTGCTGCAAGATCATGAGCTGATGGCCCTGGCTTTGAACTCTCAGATTCTTCTGTAGGCACGTTTTGTTCCTCCCCTTCCTTCTTTTGTCGATTTTGCATGCTCATAACATTTTTTAAGTTGGCTGCATAAGACATTTTAGTTGGAAGAACCTAAACAAGGAGAAGTAAAATTTAATTGCACTTTCAAAGCAATCTAGAAGGCTTTTTCAGGGTATATATATGCATAAAATTTTTAAACCACACAAAAGTAAGCACTGTAATTGACCTGTTAAAACACAATAACCTCAATAATGTTAACAAATACGAAAAACCATTTTCCCGCTTTATGTTTGCATTTCATACGCTTGCCATTTAATGCTCAGTTTGTAGGCAAGTCTAATCTACTGGGCTATAAGGAGATTTAATTCTTTTTATCACAATTAATTATATAATTGGCATTTCAAAGTTAACTCGGGATTGTACTGCAGCCTTTAAAACTTTTGCCTGAAATCTGCCATAAATCAGTAATCATAAAAGTTCCTACATTAAAAAAAAAATTAAGCATACTTTCATAAAAAGTCCAAGTTTTCACACTTACTGGGCTTTTAAATTATTCTGAAAGCTACATAAAATTCTCTCTGAAAACATTAAAGTGTCTTTTTAAGGAATGAAGGTACTAGCTTAAATTACCCTATTGTTTAAAATAATAAAACCTTTAAATCTACCTCAAGGCAGTTTCTATCCACTGTAACTTCCATTAAGCATTTCCCACTGTTGGCAGAAGATGAATACAGACCCTGACTTGGTCGGCCAAACAGATCTTCTTTGCGAGCATTTGGCTGAAAATTAACAAAAGCATTCTGGGTAAATAATATACTTCAGTTAGAAATGAAAAAGCAAACTGCAGTTTTCTTCCAGAACACCATCTCTGATGTCACCTGTAATAGATGGGGCTGGTCTGCCAGGGGGATGGCCTCTGCCAGAGGAACCTCAAAAGGATTGGGTGGAATGCAGCCAAGGAACGTCATAGAGTCTGATCGTCTGAAAAATGGATGGTTTTGGCCAGTCTCTGCTGGGAGGGAATCATCATCTTTGTCGTTGAGTGTAGCACCTAAATATCAGAGAAGATTTCAATTCAATTTTCACAGTTATAAAAGCAAAGGATTTAAAATACCAAAAATTAATACATTTCCCTCTTAGCTATCTGACTGGAAGAGCATCTCTGCAAATTTAATACTTCTTCAGCAGTCTTCCACAAATCCATATTTTTATTAAGTTGCTTAGTCATCACTTTTACTCTTTTTCCTGTAACTAACTTTACTGAACATGCACTCCTACACTATATGTACTTAGTATAGAGTATATATTCTACCATTTTCAGCAGCAGTTTCATCAGATCAAAAAAATCAGTTTAACTCCAATTCAAATTTTAAATTCTGTTATTGTGTAGAATGATAAGTAAGGGCACAAACTCTGCAGTTTAGAGAGAAAGGAGACAAAAAGAGGGCCCCAAAATGACAACAGGCAATGGCAGAAGAAATTTGTTAAAGTAACAATGGTTAGAAAATCTTACTAAACCCCACCTTGAATGTAATATATACAAGTAGCAAAATTTATTCAAAGTCTCAGCCAGCTAAAGGGGAAAAAAACACTAAAAAAGTGTTGCATTTTGGCATACTATAGAAGTGTTTCTGTATACTAACTTTGATTGGTGTCATCATCATTTTCATGTTCTGAATCTTCATTATCAAGACCCAGTTCCAAAAGTTCCCGAGTTCTAAAAAAAAAAAAAAAAAAAGAAAAAGAAAAAGAAGAGTCAAGAGTCAATCCTCCTGAAGAAAACATTAGGCAAAACATTTACATCTATAGCAATCAATAAAAGCAAGAGTATAATCAGTAAGTATACTTGAGAGCTATACATAACAAGAACAAACACACTCTAAAAATCAAAGTACTATAGAGTACTTCTCATTACATACTCACTCACCACATTACTCACAGTTACCCTTATAGCCATTTGGCCACCTACCAAGTTTGATCTAAAAAGTTACAGCTTCAGACAGTGATGGGTATGCTTGTTTTTAAAGACTATGTCAATATAAAAAAACCTAGGAACCCTGCATTAGTGGAAGAAATATGTAAGCGAATACTATTCTAAAATTTACTGGTGTAGAATATGCTTAGTCCTATAAAAATAATGTCACTGATCACATTTCAGAAGGTTAAGTCTGCAAGCTGCATATTAAAAGAAATGGATTTCACTGTATTATAAAAAGGATCAAGAACTTTTATTAGTATTCCGTTAGTATTAGTATGCAGTTTGTGCATTGTGAAATATGTTTTGAAACTAGATGAAGACCGATAAAATTTTGTTTCATACAGGCTATTAAAATGTCATCTAACAGAAGCAAGTGACTTTCAATTTGAACCACTCACCTTTAATTGAAAAGGTCTAGGCCTTCATAGTTTTATAAGCATTTCATGGGAATTTTGCAATTCTTTGATGAACAGTTATTTGACAGATTTCAATATGTGAATTTTTGGGGACAAAGCAGATTCCAGAAGTATGTTATTGCCTGTAAAAGGCTTAAAGCCACAGCTCTAACTGCTCAAGTCAGCCAGCACAAAACCTTAATCAGTTACTGTATTAAATCATCCCTACTTGTGAGGAAACTACTGTTGACAACAACATCCTCTGGTATACATTTTGAGGTCATAAAAGCCTTACATTACCAAGATACATTGAACATAACATTGGAGCTAAAGCAGCAGTCCAATATCTAAATATCGATACCTCATATTTTACAGTTACTAAATTCATAGATAAAAAAGAAAAAGTTAAGTTCAACCTGCGATATTGAAAATTAGGGGCAGGAAGGGGCAAAGATTTGCATTTATTTAACTGTTGACTACAACTGTTCAGGTACATTAACCTCAAAACTTAGTAAGAAATGGGAACAGATGGTGTAGGCTACCAACACGTGGACATTTCTATGATCATTAATCTCCATTTCAAATCAAAGAACATTTCTAAAAAAAAAAAAATCTTACCATGTTTTAAGAAGTAATAAATGCACCTTGTAAAATGCTATAGTTGAAGTAGCATGGATTTTCAACTTAAGGACATTTTCAGCTATTAATTTCCCTACTGTGCTTTAAATCATCAGGTAAGTCTCAAATATCCATAACCAAATGCAAAACAGAACTACTAATTGCATCATACCTGACTTTGACTTTTTCTCCCATGCCATTCTTAACATGTTTGACAGAATTCTAAATAAGTTGTTATCATGTTAAACGTGAGGAGCAAATTGCATTTTTCAGCTGAGAAATTGTTCTGAGTACATCTTTTAGAGGCACTGCCGTGGAGTTAAAAATCAAACTCAAGTTCAGTGATAAGAAAACCTTTTACCACAGTCAGCATAAAAAGATTTGAACAGGATACTGCAACAGGCTTATCAATCAAATATACGTACATTATATACCATTATATATATTCTTTTTATAATATGCATGTGACTACACACACAGATATACAGATATATGTATGTATTTATATGAGTTGCTGAATAGCAAGGCCAATGACAAACAAAAGGGCATATGCCACTTTTGCAAAAGTTTTTTGTTTCTATGAATCAGCCTCAATACCTTTTTCGTTCCAGCTGAGGAGTATCCAATGTTGTCTGTTGATTCATTGCTTTAATCCAATAAATAAGGGCTTGAAAAACATATGCTACATGCTTTAGCGAACAGACATCTAGAACAGGAAGAACATCTGAGTGCTCATCATTGTGAGAACGCATCAAAGACAGTGCATAGTTCAGGAAATCACCACGTGCTGACATCATTCCCTGACGAGCACTGAGCAAAGTAGCGCGTCTAGTGAAAGAAAAGGATTTAATACAGAGAGATTAGGCATCACAGCAGAATGCATCCTTTACATATTAGTCTCTATATTTGAAATATGGATGTAAAAACTCAAAAAAAAATCCCACAAAAACAGTGTGATAATAAGAGTAACATAGTTTTATGCTTTACTATAAGCAGCTCAGGTGCAGTATATTATAAACAGTTAATACTCAAGATGAATCCAGTATGCCAGAATAAACCAAGTAGTACCAACAACACAGGAAGCCAACTTAAATCAAAACAGTAACTGTAACTACACTGCTGCATTACAAAGTTAGATTCCTAAAATGTCACGTGAACAAGAAGCTTTGACTGTAAAACTGGCAATTCATATTGCATGCAGTAATCAAACTATTTTCATACCTTCTTCCCTCCAGTGTTCTTAAGCTAGCTTCCTCACGAGCTGTCATCCTTTCTCTTCTGGCTGAGTTCTGAGAAGCATGGAGAGGATGATTTGGATGCCCAGGATCACCAGCAGATGCTAATGCAGAACCATAACGCAGCTGAGCTTCGGTAGAGTCCATGATACTAACCATCCAATTCCAAGTAGGAATAAGCTTTTCTTCTACGTAATTCTATAGAAAATGAGATTTAATGAGTTTTGCAAACAACAGAGAACTAGACGATGAGAATGCAATCTCAAGGTAAGCCTCCACCATGGCTTTTACAGTTACACCTGATTTCCTACAAACAAAGAGGCTGTAAAACCACATTCAAGAATGACCAATGAACAGTTTCTGAAAGCTCTATTGAGACTGCTGATTTACTGTAGTGGTATGCAGCTCTCATCACTTAATACCTTGGTGTCTGTAGAGCATTCTCACCATCCCTCTCTTCCTTTAGGGCATCTTTTCTACTTCTCACCTTATGACCACTCAGCATCTCCCAGGTGCGCACATCTTGAGGATTCTGGTCCAATTCCTGACTTTCTAGTAGCTTTAACAGCCCTCAAACTGCTATGGCATTCACTTGCCAGATCTTTCACCATTCTTCACCCCTTCCAACTTACTCAGTAAAGATGACAAAGTTAAGACCTGCATAGAGAACTATGCCTCCATACAAAGCTCTCCTCCTGGTCCAGTCTTTTCTTTACGGGTTCCCAAAACTGTCTCTGGAGCCTGCTTTTCTTGCCATTTGCTAACTCCATTGACCTGTTCTTTTTTTATCAGTCTGCTTTCTTCATTCCTCTACATTCTGGTCTTCAGAAACATCCCTCACACTTCAAATGTTCTTGTATCTACTAAACAAAATGCTGTCTCAACCCCGTTTTTGTATCCAAACGAAACCTCCACTGTCAAGCTTTCACATGCTAATACAAATCTCTTGCTACCTCAGCTGGACAGCTCTCCTGTGCACTCCTCTGGCAAGAAGGTAACCTTTGCAAAACATCTCTACTCAGCAGAAATAATATTTTCCCACCAAGAATATCCTGAACAGAAACAGATTTTAGCCCCCTCATAACAGAACTATGTTCTCTTATTTCTTTCCCTGTATATTTCTCTCAGTGTTTGGTCCCAGAATATCTTTGTAATGTTCCTCTCTGAAATCAGAACCCTTTTTCTTCTACTGCACTGTGAAAACAGAGCCATACAAACAGTTTGTGGCTCAATTACAAGTAAATATATTGTCATGTGTTTTTCACATCCCAGCACACAGTACTACTAACAGAAAACAGCATCACTTGATTTCTTGGACTCCCCAAAGCAGTGGTATTATTCTGACAGTTGATTTTTGAACTAAATTCAGTACAGATGATTACACTCTATATACTATGCCCACATGCAAGTTGATTACATACTTTCTGAACACAGTGAAGTTCCTCCTGTGTTGTCAGTCTCTGAAACTTCTTTCTATACATGCCAGATACCAGTTTTCCCTTTAATGTACTTTCAAAACATGTACTTACATGTACTTTCAAAAACTGATAGTCAAGAGCACTGTACCAAAAAATATGCACATAACAGGGAAAGGATGATCATATCCCTCAAAGAAGGGACAGCGAACAGTGCATTTACATGTACAAATCTTTTATCTCATTTAATTATTTGGCCATTACCTTCTTCTTTTATAGACTCAATAGTTCATGTCAAAAAGAATAGGGCAAAAGATCTCTAGTAGAGATCACTAATATCTCCAAAGCAGTCAATCCTGACTTAACTATTAATTAAATATCAGTCAGACTTAGTTGGGGGGAAAACAAAAATCAGCTGAAATTCCTTTTTTGAAAGAATGTATGCATATGAAATATGAACAATTTAATGAAATTAGTAACTACAGCTACTTCAGCCTACACTATCTCTCATATAAGGAAAGGCTGAGAGAGCTGGGACAGTTTAGACTCAAGAAACAAACTCAGGAGGATCTTATCAGTGTGTATAAATACCTGATAAAAAGGTATAAAGTATACAGAGCCAGACTCTACTCAGTGATATCCAGTGAAAAGACAAGAGGCAATAGGCACAAATTGAAATACTTGGAAAGTCCATTTGAACTCAAGAAAAAGACTCTTTACTATGAGAGATGTCAAACACTTTACAGGTTGCCCAGAGCAGTTGTAGAGACTCCATCCCTGGATATATTCAAAAGCTAACTGGACACAGTCCTGAGCAGCCTTCTCCTGTTGACCCTGCATGAAATTTGGACTAGACAATCTTCAGAGGTCACTTTCAACCTCAACAATTCTATGATTTTACCTAAAAAACCCCAACTGTATTGAAATTATGTTTCTCTACAGAGATTTGGATGTTCTTACCTGCAAGTTAACTGCATCTTGATAAGTCAGCTTCACTGCAGCTGGGATCTGGGAGTATACTAAATGATTGTACTTGGGAATCAGACCCATCAGATCAGATATCTGCCGTATCACAATACTATATGCTCTTGCTAAACTGCTTGCAGATGTTAAATAGCTGCTTGCATTGCTGGCTTCAAGTGCTGCAGCTGCTGCTGCAGCACTTGTACTGATGGTACCGCTCCGACGTAGGTTTGATGGATCAATGTAAATCAAGCCTGCTGAACTTGCTAAACGTAAAAGAAGATAATGACATTAATGAATTTATTTGACCTTTGCTATGTATTTTCTGTATTGACTGATATCATGAACATTTCTAGAAATAAACTTGTAAATATTACTGACATGACAACTGTAACTAGCAAAAAATTACTAGCTACAGTAAGCATATTCATATCTTAAGAACTACAACATCTCCTTCCTTTTTTGGTAAATTCAAAACCAGAACTGGAACAGTCAAGATAGGTCAGCACTGTCATTCTAAGACAAATAGATAAGATCTCAACCTTAAAAGAACAAACAAGAACAGAGGAAGGAACAAAGCCAGAGTTAACTGACATTCATGCATACTCAGACTTGCCTGCTGGGGCTGAGGTACTAGAAGGAGCAGTGCTGGTAGTCCTCTGGTTTTGGGTATTACGTACAGCCCATTGCATGGAACGGGGAGCTTGGGCAGCACCATTGGCATGTGAGCTATTTGTGGTTCGTTCCAGAGGCTCATCAAGCATGAAGGTCTCCTGCTCTATGTCATCACTCTGACTGCTGCTGCTATCAGAGTCACTGGAATCATTTGACTGAGAGTCATCTTCAGAAAAAAATGCTGGAACACTGCTAGCTCCTGTTGAGGAAAATAAGCAACAAACAGTAACGAACAACTGCACATCTGTCCTCATACACATATATCATGTCAGTGTTGTAAACTTTTTCCATAAGAAGAAACTATATGTACTAAAAAGGTTCATGTACCATTACTGAAAATCTTTAATAAATTATCCTCATAACATACTGCTAATTTTCCATAGGTTTCATGAAAAAGCAGTAAGATTACTTACATTTCAAAAGATAAATTAAGAAATAATTTGATTTAAATATTCTTCACTGATTCTGCCCCCAGGCAATGAATTCTAAAAATTATGCTTCCAAACTGGACAGTAGAGCAGTTGCTTTCAAAAAGCCTTAACATGATTGGTCAGGTTTTGCGTTTTGTTTTAAACCATATCTAACTTCTACACTAAAAATGAGTTAAAACATTTCATTTCATTTCACAAGACTGCCAGGTAAGCTCTGGCTAACACATGCAGAAGCTTCATAAGAGCAAAAAAGACAGGCCACATCTTAGTGTATCTCCTTGTCCAAAAAGTCTACATAGTACCTTACAATTATAGGCAAAGGAAAAGCAAAGGAAAAACAGGAAACGTGGGGAAGGTAGAGGTGGGAGGGAAGAAGCTGGGTGAAGAGAAAAAAAATGAAGAAAGGGAAAATAAAATTACAAGGCAAAGGTATTTGTTAAAATGTCACAATCAGGTAATTCTCACTCTGTCCAATCTAGTTGTGAAGTAAATAATTTCTCCAGTATACCTCTGGAATGCTGGATGCAGTCCAGATCCAAAGGCAAAGAATAGTATTTTTCAGGTAAAGCCAGTTCTGCCCTTGTTAAAGCCATATTCAATCACTAACACATTTCTTTTTCCTGTACAACTCCTAACATCTAAATTTAAACAGCTAGATTAAACACAAGATGATGTGGCGTACCTGCTTCTGACCCAGCAGTAGCTGCAGTGACAACACTTCTGCGCCCACTAGCATTGTCCTGATTACTGTGGTTACTCTCACTGTCACTTTCTGTTTCAGCAGCAGCTAGCAAATCCAACTCCATATCACTACCTATAAAAAAAAAAAATATAAAAACATCTCATGTTTAGAAAGAGAAAAAAATAGAATGACTGTAGTGACTCATGTAAGACACATTAAACAAAACCCAGAGCCTCTTACTACAGCAGAAGTTAATAGCTATGCAGGGAAAGGTCATAAAAACAGTGCAAACATGCAGCAATACGTGGAGCGTATTTTCTTATTTTCCAGCAATTAGTAACCCCTGGCCCTCTCACTCCATACTGCACATATACATTCAACGCACATACCAAAAATTAAGACTTTAAGGATTCAGAATTAGTCACTCAAGCAAAAAGACTCCACAACTTTTCATGCACATGTATTAGGACAATTAACCATATGCTGTTTCAAATGAGTATCTAAGGAATACCTGAAAACTTAAATTAAAAAAAAGTAATTAAAAAATACAGGTTCTATTCAAGTTTAAGTTTTGAGAATTAATGTTCTGAATACTCAGGAAGTGAATAAACAGATTTCCTGTACTGTAAATGGCTTGACTGGAAACACAAGGCACAGTCAGAAAGAGAAGATAATTTTTTTTTTAATCATAGCTTTGGGCCATCTAATCCCAAACTAAATGATACAAGACAAATCATATTAACGGCAAGAATTTTCATACATAACGGATTAATTTTTCTACAAAATATTGAACTGTTATTTAATATTTTGTGATTGATTTGAAAACTAGCTCACCATGATTCAAAACCCTTTTGAGAACACGTCTACCATAACCACTATTCTATCATTAGCCATACAAGAGCTAGGCTATTTTTTCAGTTCTTCAAGAAGTTTATGTCAACAACACTTTACAGTAGCAAATATAGTAGACTATTATAGTAGTAGACAAAATAGATATTGTTAACCAAGCATATAACAACATTTGGGTGACTTTTTTTTAATCCTTTGGCACCTTAGTATTTTCTCCTCATGCAGAAAGAGAAAACCAAAAATGTTCATGTCCTTGCCTACTACAAGTTATCTATAATTTTACTCATCTCCTTTTCTAAGAAGTGTAGTCTGAAACCCTTGGATTCTCTCTACTCATGCAAGTCTCTCAAATCATTATCATTGGTGACTCCAAAGACGCCTTTTGTTTTTGATGATCATTCAAGCAGTAATATGCATGATTATACATACCATCTTCATCATGCTCATCATGCTGTCCTTCTGCTTCAGCATTTTCTTCACCATGTTCTTCCTGTTCATCATGATGGTCTTCTTCACCAGCAACCCCCTCAACCACCTCAACCTGTAAAGAGCATTGTAATTTTATGCTAGAATATTTTCCATATCAGAGATAATCTATGTATTTTCAAAAACTCGGTGCAACATTTGATTTAAAAACTAAGAAACAAAAAAACCCACATGACCTCACAATTGAATTGATGTGAACAGAAAACATACTTACAGACAGAGTAGTTGTACATGGTTGTACAGTCCACAGTGTTGGGGCGGGGGGGGGGGGGGGGGGGGGGGAAATCAGGCCCACAAATAAAACATAGTCTTGGACATTAGATTTTAATGCTGGAAGGGTAAAACTGACTATAAAACTTAGAACTAGTTTCTGAATATTGAAGATCTACTATCCTGGTAAAAGACCCTCTAGTTCTCTAATAGAACCTACATAATAGCAACCATGTGCTGAAAGACTTAGTTTTTAACAGGGAGTTATAATCTATAAAGGAAATGACAGATGTATTTATTTGTATTTTAAATCATATTGCAAATCTGTCAAATGCAAGGCACTTCATATACTGTGATATTACTAAATATTGTTGAATACAAAACGATTACAAAGCTCTGCTAAAACAAAATGTTTATGGCACAGTAGGACTTCATTAAGTACTACCCAGTATCTTTTGCAAATCGGAGGTCTTGATGCATGGATTTCTGGTTCAGACATTGAAGCATATGCTAATGCATTAGGTGCCATACTGAGAAGAAAAAAAAATAACCCACAAAAAAAAAGAAAACTGACCTCTTCCACATCTGCGGAAACAATATCATCTTGTTCTTCATCCCTGCCACGAACTGGTTGTGACTGGCTGATTCGTCTTTGCTGAGGATTCCTTATGATGTAGGATGACTGAGATTGACTAGAACTTTTAAAAAAAAATAAAAACAAACCACAACTGAAAAAGTAGATTTGGACCTCTGGACATCACTATGAACCTAAATTACTATAGAAATCTGTCAGTAGGAAAATACTTCCAAAATGCTTGGCCAGAACAAGAAGCCTCACCGTACCTCTGTTAATGAAAAGCTAACAAAAACCCAAAACAAAACCACCTTTAACAGGTCTTTGTGAAGAATGCATAGTGAGCTTTAGTGAATTTTACCTGCTAGACTGGTCAGATGATGGTCTGGGTGGCAGAGGCTCCACAGAAAACAGTTCTTCGCTTCCCTGCATGGCATCTATACTAGTGCTAGCAAGAGTAAAGGGTGCTGTAGGACGTGCAATTCCCATCCTGACTGGAATAATTAGAGATTCTGCTACATTGCACAACTCTTCAACAGCATAAGGCAATAATGCCTGGAATACACGTTTACATTTTCCAATTGGCTGTGGAATAAAATTGCTAGGGAAAAAAATATGGAAAAATAAAGGTCAAATATGTCTTTTTTTCCAAAAAACTTTATGGCGATACCAATTTTTTTTTTTTTCAGACAGTCAAGACAATTATCTTTAACAGATACATACATTCGTGTGTGTATAGTAACAATATGCGCAGCTATTCAAGTCAGTTAAAAACATCTATCATTCAGTAATTCCAGACTAAGGCTGTATATCTAAATCTATTACTGACAAACAACCATAGATTGCAATTTTAACATGTTAAAAAAACCCTACTTCCAAAAATCCTAACATTTTAAGCAAAGGTTCAGTATGAACATGGAAGTTTAACAAGTGTTGTATTAAAAAGGTACATGACATACCAGCAGCTGTTGTGCAATCTTGAGGTTTGCACCTTTCCACACAATGCTGCCTACAGACCGCAAATTAATTCATATGTTTCTGCCTATTGTTGATTTGTACCAATTGATTTAATAAGAGAATAAATATTTAAATTAAAAAAAAAAACAAGAACACCACAACCAACACACACACACCCCCCCACCACTTACTTTTTCTTTTTGGAGGAAGCCATTTCCACACTAAGAATGACAAACACTCTTGCCACAGAACGCAGGAATCTCATTGTAACAGCAATAGCTTCTTCTCTACGTCCTGGCGTATACTTGTTTTGTAATTCCTTTACCAGAGTACCCAGCAAAGTATCTAAGAGCTGTAGAAACAAGTCATTACAACCCAAGAATGGTATGTAATTTAGAAGCATGAAACAAGACAGATTAAGATTCAAAGGGAGACGACAGTCATAACAGTATAAATTCACAAAACCGTAACTAACTTGAAGTTATTTTCAAATTAGTCTCCAAGCGTATCACCTGAGATATGCTACAATCTCACGTTATTCAGAAAATTTATGTAAAACATGGCTAAGGGTGCTTACCAGAATGTCTGCTGTGCACTTGACAATAAGGCAGTGCGTAAAACAGTCCAAGCGAATAGTGCCACTTTGCTGATTAAGGTAAACTTGTTCTTCAGGCAGAAGATGACCTATCCTACTGCTTGCACTAAGACTTGGAAAAAACAAAAAGAGAGGAAATAAAATTTATGTAAGTCAGCAGTTCTCAAATATCAGATCAAACTTTACATTGACAACTATGTGTAAATACACACGGGTCTTTATTTTCCTGGGAGCCAAACATGATCATGGACTTCAATGCATTCCAGTCCTGCAAAACACGTTCCAAAGCAAGCTGGGCAAAACGAGGAGGTTCTAAATCATGATCAGGCATATCAGAATCTAAAGAGACAAAAAAACAGTGTAAGAAAGAGGTACTGAAATATGGAATTTGCCATTTATTTCACTGAAACAGCTCTTACCTTCAGGATTTGCAGTTTTACGATTACGATCTTCCCTAATTCTAGGTGGTCTATACTGGCAGTGTTCCACAGTTTGCCTGGCAACTGTCTGTACTAAAAACAGCAGCAGATGTTCTCCCCTGTAATGAAAAATTGGTTAGTGGAGATATGATATACCACATATTTAAAAATAATAAAAATTATTCTGCCCTCTTCATTGCAAATATGAACTTGCCTGCTATTTGGCATGGTAACAAGATTTGTGGTGGTAAGCAGGCGGTAAAGGAGATCGAGCCGAGCAGACTTTTGTCCAGCTATTAGTGTTTTACACTTGCACTTTTCCCAGCAATCACAGTAGGCTGTTGGAGATGTTCGTTTGAGCCTACAGGAAATAGAAAAGGTGAGCTGCAACACTGTTCAGTAATATACCAAATATTTCCTACACAGACTGAGGATGTTAGTGTACACATTAAGATTCCTGCTAGAGTTTATTGTTTATTATAGCAGCAAGATGCAAAAACCTAACTTAAAAGAGAAATGCAGAGTTTATATGTGGCAACACTTGACATTTGCTATTCTTGTTTCCTACACTCATTTTAAGAGGGCAGTTTCACTACAGAGTTTTTCATAGTGCCTTAGTAAAACTCATCCAAAGACCATTTAGTTTTCCCCAAAATAGCCTCCAGCCAAGAAAGTTAAGTTGGAAATCCTCACGACACACAGTAAAATCTCAGTAATTGTTGCAATGCTGAGAATATCTTTATAGTTGTATCTGTTAGCTTATTATAGCTAGGATATTAATGCTGTAACATTTACACCCTGTAACAGTGGCACAAAACATCTGCAGCTTCAAAGCTTTGGCCAGGTTGATCAGAGACATCTTGACTGTTCATTTGACTGCTTGTTCACTTTTCCCTTTATTACAGTTGACCTTAGAGATTTCTGAAAGTTTACAAGAATGATGTGTCATCAGGATTCATTGCCTTCAGAAAACTCCTGGAAGCACCCAAAATGAAAACACGGTATTATTTAGATATATTATTCTTAGAATATTAAGCACTTTGAGGGTGACAGAATTAGTCATTTACTCTAAATTCTACCAAGTGAAAAGTACAAGGCTGCTTCAAGTTACTCTTTCAATTCTGACCCATAAAATAAATCTTACAGAACAGAAGGAGAAGAATATATTTTAAATATGTTATTAATCTTCTCTTCTCTAATATCTGAACACTTCAACCAAGGAAAAAAACCTATTAACTATCAGTAAACCAATGAAACCACAAAATATTGATTTAACTGTAAGAAACAGAACACGATACTTACTTGCAGTCATGTCCTTTGTGACAGACCCTTGCACATTCTGTGCAACAACAAAGAGATTCCAATAGGCCACACGTTCGGCATTCAAATATATCCTAAAAAAAAAAAATTAGCAAAAATACTATGCATAGTTTTCTCCCTACAGTGCTTGCAATCTCACAGCATTTCAGGTTATAATAAAATTGCACTTGTTCAAACTGATGCCTTCACTTAGAAGTAAGTCAATTCTAGAAAGTGAGACTTTGTTGTTAGTTAGAATATTCAGTGTTTTCAAAGAGCTGTTTCCATAAAAATTTTTTCCAAAGCTAGCCAGAGGGGAAAAGCCACACCCATGAACAACCATACTCTGACCAACAGCCAGCTTTGAGAGTACAAAGCAATTAGTGGAGGCAATAACTATACCAGACTTAAAAGTTACAGTAATTAAAACAATGCAACTTTAGTAATTTAAAAAATTGATTAGTAGATTAACACAATACGTGGTTGAAACACATTCCTTTTTACTTAAAAAAAAAAAAAAAAAGCCTTACTTGGTTAATATGTTCTGCACCAGTCCATGTAAAACTGCATGTATCATTACAACACAAAACATACAAAGGAGAGTCATCTGGATTTGTACCAGAAGGACAAACCATTCCCATAAACACATCATCTTCTTTTTCACTGGAAGTTGCTTCAGCTAAAAGAACAATAGAATATCAGTGTTAAAAACAACGCAATCCCCCCTCCCTCAAACCCACCAACAGAACCCATACTTGACAGACGTTTGCCATTACAAAATCCCATACAGAATTAGAAGTTCGAATAAAGTCTCTGTCACCGTTTTTTGAGAAAGCTTTCTGCTTGTCACATTACAGCTGTTTCTTATAGAAGCTGCTGCAAATTCCTGACTGAAAAATATAACCACCAACTCTTCCCCAATTTTAAATTAACTGATATTCTAATCAATTCAGTGGATCACCATTTTGAAGGATTTAAAAATAATTCATGGGCAATATTCTTACACGGAATACACACAGTCCTATAGACCTTGTCACACCACAGTTCTAATCTGCTTAAGTTTCTCCTTAAATTCAACTTCACATATTTCTCTTAAACAATTAAATACCAACATCGAAAAAGAGTCACAATACATGTGTTTGTATAGAAGTCTTTTCAGGAACAGGATCTAGTTTGGCATACTGCTTTATCATGTCAGTTTTTTCCAATTCAAAGAAAGAAGTGCCAGGTGACACCTTCGTGCTACTGAAAAATCGTACCTTAATCCACTGATATTTGTAAAGCAATGAAATGCTGAAAAGACTATAAAGAACACAAATGCAATAGTATTCATAGAAATCTATCGTAATATACACACTACAAAAGAGGAAGATACTCCATAATAGCAAGATCTCCAAAACGTGCAGCAATATACAGTGTTTCGGAAAGAGGTGTTTATCACCATCACCAGTTGCTCAAGCACATGTAATTTCACACAAAAAAAAGCACTGTTAATAATGAATCTGCACACATGCCAAACTTCAGAAGGAAACCACACACTAATAATTACTGAAACTGGTGTACCTTTAGCAATTTTCTGTGCAGTTTCTAGAATTGTAATTGCAGCAGGATACGCCCGGCCACTAACTGCCGACATAAATGGTGTCATGCCTCTTGCATCCCTAGGGAAAAAGCCAACAGAGAAGTTATAACAAAAAATTTCAGTGTGTTTTAACAGGAGAGGTAGGAAACAAATATATAAGAACTTAAGACTGCTAATATCTTGTGCAAACAGAAAAACCACTGAGCAAATAAGCACTCTTTTATTTGTTTTACTTCTGTGAAATAGACCTAATTTTAAGGGACGGCAGGTCACAAGTACAGCCAATATTCTAACATTCTCCATTTTAATTAATACACCTTTAAATAACCTTTTAAAAAAGGTTCTATGTAATAAATTTCAGGTGATATAACAAAGGATAGTGAGAATTCATATGAAAATCCTTACTTAGCTGACAGCAATTCTCGAAGATAAGGTTGTAAAACAACACTATCACATAGTAATTTCAGTATGAAATGAGCGTTTGCCTTCCGATCTTTTGATTCCACTACAGATGGTTCGGTAGAAGGACCTGTAATGAGAAAAAAAAAAAATTGCAGAGAAACGTTTTTTTCTCAAAAAATGACTACCTATTAAAAGCAAGTAATTCGACTTTTCACTGGGGTGATTAATCAGTAGCTTGATTATTCAGTGGTTTGCCAGTTTCAACAACATTTCACTGAAGTACTGTAAATTTCAGTTCCAAATTACACTCTGAAATACAGACAGTAATCCTAATTTCATACTGATTACCGTATTTTACAGATTTGTCATTCCCCAGATAAAAATATTTTTTACATAAAACACAGCGTGGTGCTTCATTTACTTTCTGCACACTTGCAAAATTCTGCTTCAATCCAATCTTCATCTGATAAAAGGCATTTTCATATGCAGAAAGTCTGTACAAGCAAAGACAGCTTTTGAGATCATTTTCCTTCTAAAGCATAATCAGATAAGCAGTATGTCCTCACCTGGTATTGTGGAGGTGCTAGGTCCTTGGCCGGTGCCAGTCGCTGCTGTGGTAAGAGATCCCACAGCGGGGGCCAGGATAAAATCAATGTCACCATCTTTCAGTAAACAGAACAGCAGGATGTATATCAATACATAAAAACTTCCCTAACAACATGTTCTTTCTGCAATGTCTAACACACTGCAGGTTTTCTGTATTTAACTGGTACTCTTTCCTACAAACGGCCACATTCCTAGATTTGTAATGTAACTCAACATCACAAAACACACTTCACAGAAGTTTGACACCAGTGTTAGAAAGACACGTACTGGATTTGAAAATGGCTGTAAAAACTTCAGTAAACTCTTAAAGCTACCTCAATGACCTCTTGCTACCTCAATGACATTAGATTTCAGTGTGAGACTAAAATACCTAAGTGATTCATCTTAAAAGCCATCGGTTCCTTTATTAAAACTCTTGTTCTATAGTCTAACGTGATACATGAGCAGACTTACCCGGATCCATTGCAGGAGGATCTGGAACCCAGCTGGGAGGAGCTATTGGTGGAGAAACCGGGTCCTGGTGATCACTTGATGAAGCACCAGCTTCATGTCTGCCCAACCCAGCAGCTCTCAAGGATCTTCTCATCATTTCCCTTAATCTCAAACTGAATACAAAAACAAGGTAAAAATTCTATCTCATTTTCATTTATAATTAGAACATTTTAAAGCAGAATTTCACACTGAAAAAGGAAACTGAAATCTTATCTCCATTTTTCTTCAGCATAAAGAAGAATGAGCAAAGAGGTATTTTTCATTCCTGTATTCCATTTTGTGGCAACAGAATATAATGGCCTTGGAAGAAGAGTCAGCCAGCAATGTATCGAGACAGATTTGAGCCCAGAATGCACCCTTAGTCACCACAGCACTGCGTCTTGCAGGGAGCACCAGCTGATGGGCATTATTGCCACTATTCGACATTCCTTTTAGCCCAAGCTCGTTGCCAGGGGTGTTAAGCTTGCGCAAGGATTTGCTCTTGTTGCTGCTGTTTTTTAAAATCTTACTGCAAGAAGAGGTTAATGAAACAATAAAAATGGGACTTGAAAAAAATTTTTTTTGAAAGGAGTTATTTGTTTAAAGTTACTTAACATGAAAATACTATTTCACCGAGGACAGTCAGTAAACAATTTCAAGAAATTCTGTATCATCTTACTAGAGGGAAAGGTGGTAGCAATAAGGTAAAAGCCAAAGAACCCAGTGTGGTACAAACAAAGAGGTACAAACATAAAGGTCGTTTTGTGTTTTTTTAATGCACTTCCTCTTAAGAATAATGTCTCCTACAGAATGTGGGAGGGAAGCTTCAACCCTTAGTCTTATCTCCCATATCAAAAAGATCATGGTGATGAGGACTGTAGCTTGGGAAGGATAAAGACATCATTTCAGGTCAATTGCTTTGACTAAAGAGCTAATAAAAAAAAAAAAAAAGTACTATGCCCTTATCCAGAGTGCTTTGAACTGACTACAACTCAGTACAGATATTGTCAAATTCCCTTGATGTGAGCACCACTCAGTTAACATCACGGAAAGAGGAAGAACATAAAGGTCATCAGAAATTAGGATTCTGTCAGGGTCAGAAACCTATCCTTTAGAGCCACCTCGATACAAAGGACTCCCATGGTAACAATGATTGTGTAGGACAAAAAGAATCAACTTAAGTTGTTCCCCACTGGTGTTATGTTGATCTCAGTATTATTTCTCTGCGTAAGTGACCACCTCCCTCAGAAAATCTCTTAAAAGAGCAAGCCTGGGCACTATTATAGTATTTCAATGACATTTAATTCTCCTTGGTAAAAAGAACACTAGACATTGTCCTCAAATTCCCTTTCCCCACAAGGAGGAGCATTTCCACTTTACAACTGAGAAGACAATTCCTCAACCCCAGAAAACAGAATTAGTTTAGAAATATCCCACCATTAGTTCTCGCACCAGAAAAGCCTTCAAAAAACAATTAGAGCTCTAGTTTGGTGTTTGAAGAAGTGAAATCTGACTTTGAAGTAGCAATAGAGCCCATTCTTAAACTAAACTAGAAGGAAAGAATTAATAAGAGATTGGTAATTAATACGGAAATGAGCATACAGAAAACAAGAAGAAAGTGTTAGTCAGTTTACCTTCTGCTGCTTGATGATCCTGCCCGATTTCCTGGTCCATTACTTGACACAACGGAGATTGCATTTGCAATAGCTTCCACAGCTGACAGCCTTTCAGCAAATGTATTCCTTTCAGAGCGCTCTGCTTCTGGAAAATTAAGAAAAGTGTTAATGCCAAAATTTCACTTGCGAGAATTATGAAGAAGTGGTATGAAATGTCACTAAGCATAAAATGTTCCCTGCATCATCCCCCCCCCCCAAGATTTAGAGGGACAGAGCAGGTTCATATACAACTTTTTATTTTGGACAAGCTTAACTATGATTCTGACTGGGTTTGGTTTCTAGAAGGCCATCAAGGAAGGAAATTCAAGGCACCCAAATTCCAGAATGAGCTTTCAGCTTTCAGTATCATCAAGAGACAAGGACCTATCACATAACTGATTCTAGACACTTGCTGAGTCAAGTCTTCAAAAGTAGTAACAACCAAAAAAACACCCTCACACTTCACAACGAGCAGCTATGAACAACAATGCAAAGTTGCGGGCCTGTAAGATACACACTCTACTTATGAGCATGCTTAGGAAAGCTACCTGTGTTATGAGTATAATAAGGTAGCACAATCAACCAGTTTTCATCAGAAAGAATGAGCATTTCTTCTAACATCTAAAACCCTAAGCACCATAACATCAAAAGTTCCTAGTCATAATGACTGAATTATGCCAAGTGCTATACAGAACGTAAAAAATTGCCTAGTTGTACAGTTACAGTACAACTTGAAGCAGCCACCTGAATCAAAGGCCTAATGTAGATTTATTTATCTGCAAGATAAATACACAGATAAAGCAGTAAGGTCAGCTGTACAAGGTTTACAGAGTTAACAGTCATTGCTTCTTTAGGAGCTACTGGCAATTAAAGATTGCATAGCCACTACATCACAGATTATGAATCACTACAGCCATGGATCCAGAAAGAAAAGCCACTTTCAGCATGATACAGGCCATGACAGGGGCAATTTTCCTTTCAACAGACTGAAAGACAATTTTTGGTACAAATTAGAAGGAAAAGGTATTTCTGAAAAAAGAAAAAAAATTCCTTACAGTGACTCTGATCATTCTTTCAGGACGTGTCTCAAAAGTTGCTATGGCTAGTGCTCACTTTCCATTTAACAGCTTTTCAAACTGACAGTCACCATCCTCTGCATGCATATTTTCTCCACCGACAGTATTAAGACCTAGATAATCCCCCCCCCCTTTTTTTTTTCTCCTCTGTTTTTTTAAACAAGAATGTATTATTAATACCTTTGAGTTCACAGAATAAGGTAATTCGATGGTGTTTGTCCAGCTTTTATAGTATGTTTATTCTTTAGATCTTTCTAGTCATCACTACTTGAAGCAGCAAATATCTTAGGTTTTGCTTGTTCTCAGGCACGTGCAGGTTTCTTAGACAAAAATCACCTACTACCCACAGCAGATGACTATCAAGCCCTTAGCACAATACTACTCTTGTGCCCCTAGTTCTATACTAGTTGACCTGTAGTTGTAAATGAATTGCCATTGTATTTGTGCTGTACTCCTTTCTAAGATCTACTAGTTCTCTTAACTCATGACCCATCACATAGTACTTCTGGACCCCTTACACAGGGGGTCACAGCTCTTGAGAGTGATCCCTCAAGCAATACAAAGCAATGCAACCGTTCTCTGCAATAGAGATATTTCACCTATCCTTGGTCCCATAGTAAACTATAACTGAATTTTTGCTGTTTCACTCAGGAAGTTAGTATTCATTTTTGGAGACCCATCAATTGTAAATGCCCTGGCTCTAACGGTAATTTGCTGTTCTGTTCTCTAACGAAATCTGTCCCAATTCTCTATAAAAAACTCAGTTTGTAGGTGTTCAGTAAAGTTATCTGAAATTTAGTATAACTCTTAAATGGTTTCACATGCTTTGGATGTTTCTTTTGGACCTGTCTTTTCCAAGATCCTTTCTATTGGCAAGACTGAGGAGATATGAAATCACAGAGAAGCAGAGCAGCCTTCCCCCAGCTTTGCAGGTCTGCAGCCACTTTTCCTGCAATTCATTTACCCAACGCTGCAGGAGCTATGGCGAAACTAGGCACAGGATTTGAGAACAAAAAAGGCTTATCCCTGCCCTCCATAATCCCTTTCCAGCAGTTAAGGAGGAATCTACATGAAGAAAAGAGTAGGATCTAAGGCAGGTACTAGCTAGAAGGGGCAGTATGTTCTGTAATTGTTAAGGAACACCATATCTGGAGTCTGTAATTGAAGCCTTTACTCCTAAACCAAAATTCTTTTACAGTTTAACAGATGGCTGTATAAATTACAGACAGTAACATTAGTCACCACTGCACTCCAGATGATGCACAGAAAATAAGCTTGTCCTAATATCCATCACTAACAGTTACAGTGGAAGGTGAATGTGATTTGAAACTAAAGATATGAATCCCCTTTTAAAACAACTTTTGTGAGGGGAAAGAGAGAGGCAGAGGGGTGTTAAAAGTCTATCAGGTTCACGTTTTTCATTTTTCAGAAAGTTAAATTACATCCAAATGAAGTTACTGAAAAAATGCCAAGGTTGCAAAGACAAGCACTCAAATTCGGAAAAGTCAGATTAAGTTTGCCCATGCATCCTTATTTCAGCTTCCTTGTGTGCTTATAGTAAAACAACCTTCAGTTATACAGTTGGGTTTTGTTTGTTTGTTTTGGCTTGTTTTTTTGTTTTGGGGTTCTTTGTTCCCCCACCCCACCCCACAACAAGACCCCTGCCTCAATCAGTGCACAGGATGGACGACACACTGAAGATGGAGGGTTGTACAATGAGCAAGCTGTTTTTGCCTTGTTTGCTGCAACATTTAGAAGGTGTTTAGTAAGGCAGCAACAGCTTGGCAAGGAGAGGGGAAAGCATCATCTTGTGTTTAATGCCACTGAACATCACTTTGGTGAACTGGAACCTATTTCTGCCACATCTAACAGCACACAGAACTTTGAAACAAGTTTTTACCAATGATCGTGATACATTTTACTCATTTCTGGACACCTAAAAGGTGCCTGACTCACAGAAATAATTAACATTCACAGAACAACTAAAACTACTATTAATCCAGCTCTAGAATAAAGTATTTTGAAATAACACCTACTAAAAAAAATGAGATCAGGCCCTAGGCTTCTCAGATAGAACCCTCAAAATTAGTTAATAGCTTTGAATACAGAAAAACTTCAAGCTATAATACCTGCAAGAGATGAGAAAGCTGCAGCATTACCCCCATTTTATAAATAGGGATATGAGGAACAATTAAGGTCTATAAATGACTAAAATTCAATGACAGCACCATACAAAAATCCCACAAGGAAGTTCATTCATTATTCAGTGCAGGGTTTGTATGGTGTGCAATAAGTAAGGAATGGGGCCACACACTGAATGATGAGGATAAAAAGAAATATTGAATAGCTACCCATTCGGTGAGCACCGTCCATCTTGTGCACTGAATGAGGTAGTCCTGTGGAAAAAATAGTATGATGGTGTAATTAAAGACCATTTCACAACGCATACCCATGTACAGCACGTGGGCAAACTTAATTCTGGCATTTCCTAATTTTTGAGTGCTTGACTTAGCAACCTTGTTCTGTTAACATACTTTTACACAACAGTATTTAATAGACATTTTTAAATGGTGTCAGTAACTGGCATTAACAGAAAGTCATTCTTTCACATTTCTTAATACATGTCAACTGCAAATAGCATTTCTATTGGAGGCATTAACATATACTGTAACACTTGAAAAATATTAAATAACATTTCTCTTAAAAGTTTACTAGTGATATAATGGGGATACTAGTGATATAAAGGTGGAAAAATACTTGTCTTCATCTAAAACTAACATGTGGATGTGAAAAGTTTGTCTTTTACAATTAATAAAAACAAATTAGTATTCTTAACTATCGAATTCTTATAAATCCTCAGAAGAGTAATAAAAATGTTGTCTCAGCACCTTTGAAAGGCTAGGACACATTTTAGGTACTAAATTTTAAGATATCCATATATGAAGAATGCAGTCTTTATTTCAAATGTTCTTGAAAATTCATAAAAAGTTTATTTTCAAAGTATTTTCATGATATCGTTGAGCTCACCCTCTTCCTCTTTGGTTTCTTTGTTGCTGGTAGGAAAGCATACAGACACACAAGCATGCAGAATATTGCGATTTCCATCACATCTATGGCCAAGGAACGTCTGCAGCATTTGTGGATTCTGATCCAAGACAACTGCTTGTTCAAGATTCATCAGGTATTGTCTGCAAGCCTCATAGTCACATCGGAGAATGTGCTGCATTAAAGTTTGTTTCTGTACTCAAAAGAATAAAATATTTTAACAATTTAAAATACAAAAGGCAGACATCCAAGTTGCCCAAGTACTTCTAGTTTTCCGTTTCTGAAATTAATAGAAAGGTCTAAATCTAGAACATTGGCTGGAAGTCAGTGCAGAAACTGTTGAGAATATGCATCATCTCGATTATAGCACTGTTAAAAACAGAAAACAGCATGCATTCAGGCACAGACAGGTTAAAGGAAAGGAGATGCTTAAGCAGCAGAAGCTATCAGGCTCACAAAGGTATGCCTTTGGCTTCATAGTGGGTTCTTAAGATAGATTACTTCTATTTCATGGCTACATGTAACATGGGAAAAGAGGTACAACTGAAAAAACTAAGGGGTCTACATTAACTAGCTCTTACATATTTGTTTTAAACAAGCAATACACATGCTGAGAAGTGAACAAATAGAAGCTGTTGAAGGTCTGGGAGGCTCACCCCATATGTAACAAGCTTTTCCACAGTGATGGGATATTCCACTGTGAAATCAATCTCAGTCTAACAGGTACACAGTATCTCCCAGTGGCAGCATAGCACACAGCAGATCTAACTAAGCTGCACCAAATCACTGACAGGTTTATACAAGTATGTTATATAAATTCACAGCTGAACTACTCATACAGCACCACAGATGAGTACAGAACTCCACAGGTGATTCAAATGAAAAAAATCTTCGCTTGACTCGCATAATTTCGTAATGTATGGTTCAAATATAAGATTTAAAAATAAAAAAAGTAAAAAAGAAAAAAGGTATTGCACTCACAAGAAAACAAGTTGTTAGAACCCTCAGAAAAACTGTGCACCCGTAAAACAAATAAAATTGTATACTGGTAGTATACATAAAAAGGTAAGAGTTTTAAAAGTAATGCCTAAAAAAATATTACTAGTTAAAAGCCATGCACCCCCAAAATGGATCTTTCACTTTACTACGTAAATTAGTTTGTGCTTTCATATTTCTAAGAGAATCTTCTGTTGAAATCAGTTTCTTTGAAATAGTGAAAATAATAATCTAAACAAGAAGCTGTTTTAAGCATAACTTTATAAAAGCAAGAGAAAAAAAAAAAAGCATATAATTCTGTAGTAAAGAAAATATTTTACCTCAACAGCCATAATGATAATAGCAGCTTTCTTTTTGATGGTCGAGTTAGCAGGAAGATTTGTTAAGGAATGAACACCCATTCCAAGACTACTAATAGGTGGAAGATCAAGCCAGTCAGGGTCTCGTATCCCACCCATACAATCTTTTGCCATTGGATAGATTGTACCATTTCCATCTCTAAGAATAATAGGAGATTCCTACATTTGGGAAAAAAGTTTTATCATTAAGTCTCCACAATTTATAAATATTATCCTTCTCAAAAGGCCCAGTTCTGCTTGACTGCCAACAGTTTACCTAAAATTCTCATTTACGCCATTGTCTCCTATCATTACAAGTGCTGCAGCGTAATATAATCACACTCCCTTTCCCAAATGCCTGAAATGTGCTTAACATAGTAAATACTATTAAAAGTATCTTCTTTATTATATACATTCATTATGAAACATTACCAATGAAACATATAGTACCTGTACTTTTAGCTTACTTAAATGCTCCAAAGAAAGCTGAATATATTGAAATGAAACACTCAAATTCAGTTCTTTTGCCAAAAATGTTTCTTTCCTTCCACTATCCTAAGCAAAGTATATCGTGTTTGTGGAAGTTACTAAAATGGTTTTGGTATTTTTTTTCTCAGCCCTCCTCATGGATGCCTGCACAGTGTAATCAAGCTGTGTAATCAGATAAAATAAGATACTTAACATTGGATAGTAGAAAGAGTTGCACAAAACCTCGACGTATCATTTTTAGTATCAAATACAGATTTTTTTTTTGTTTGTTTGTTTGTTAACACTTCCATTTATTCTCAAGAGTGGATTTTCATCTGACCAATTCCAAAATATGGCTAGATAACAAGTTTACACTAACACAGGAACTACTCTGTCAATTTTTTTCCCCCCTTTTTTACTTTTTATTCACAGTAAAATTTGAGTAAAATTATTAAAAGTGCGTAAGTAAGTTAGATTGCTATTCCCCTTGCGCCTTCAAAATATTAATGATAGCAGCAAGTCTTCCATAACCCGTTTGAAGAACTATTTCTTTGCCAGTCTTTGGAAAAGTCTTACAAAAGGCTGTACCAGCCCATTCAAAAGATAACAGAAGTGAAGTACAGTGAGGTTAAATGATTGAGATACAAAACCACAAACCTGTCCAGCTGTAAAAATGGCAACACTTCTCTCATTCTGACCCAGGAACGCAATGCTGCTAGTAGGGAAATTATTTTCCTGTTCAGCCTTTCCTGTGGCAAGGTCAAATATGCAGTATCGAACCCAGTTCCCAGTTTTCAGAACAGCATGCACTCCTTCAAAGATACATGAAGAAAAAAGTTAATGCTTTTTACCGATGGCATCCAGTAAAGAACTAACTAAAGCCCTTTCAAGGAATTACTAATATATATGGAAACAACTGTTTTGACAGTAGTTGTTTTGCACAAGGAAGAGAGACAGGTAGTAAAGGATCCAATGGAGTATCTTACGGAGTAAGTGCTACTTACCTTTTGAATCTACATTTACTGCTAGGATCTCTGTTTTTTCAGGAATACACAGCTTTTTAGGTGTCCTTTGAAAACAGTCAGGAACTTTTGGAGTTCCACCAGTTTTTACAACCTGAAAACACATAAGATTTTAAGATGCAATTAAGCTCACAGCGCTGACATTTCAAAATACTGATTGTTTTCTCAATGTTTCACAAAGACATACCTGCAGTTCATCTATTCTGAGCAGCCTACAGTCTTGGAGGAGAGAAGAAGGATCAGGATCTGAATTAGAACTGCTCTGACAGTTTGCATTACTGGACGTGCCTGGAAATTTCACAGCAACATAAGCACCATCCACTTTTAGCACCTACAAGCAGAACACATTACAGTTTTACCAAAAGCTTTGAATAGAAACTGTTTATTGTGTTTCAAAATACACCAGACAGGAAAAGAAAAATGTTTACAATAATCAGTGATAAAATTCTATGGCTCTTGGTCATTAGCCTTGTTGTTTTGTTAAAATTACTGAAACCTTAAAAACTTGGATTTCTTAATGACTTCATAGGCATCCTGAATCTGATCAAAGGTCCCTCACTCCACTGCAACATCCTGTGTCCGACAGGAGCCAACACCAACTGACTAGAGAAGCTCCTACTGATACTTCCCTGGTATCTTTCCAGCTTCCACCTACTGGAAACAGCAGGACAACTTCATGTTTAATAGCCTGGATAGACCCTTCTCCTATTAATTTGTCCAATCACTTTTGGAAATAAACACTATTCTTGTGGCAATGAGTTCCAAATATTAGCTAATAATTCAACAAAAAACATCTACACTGAGCCTCTTACTTCTTTAAGTGCCTGTTAGCTCTTGTACTACAAGAAACAGGAAATCACTCTTCTTTTTTTTTTTTCTTGGTCCAATGGGTCTATTACCTGTTCCTTATACTCGATGATAAAGTTCTCCACTCGGTCCCTTAGGACTGAAGGATACAGACAAGTCTATCCAGACATCCTTCATGTATCTGTGTCTTTCTCTGCCCCCGCCCCGGGAAATGGAAGGTATTTAACCCCACACTGACACAGTCATTTCTGAGACTGTTAAGCCTCTCTAAAGAGTTGCTGCCATGCATATCTAATCAAAACTGTCAAAATAGGTGTCCTTGATATAGAAACATCTTATGCTATCCCCAAACAGCCAGGCCCTTTGAGTTTCCAGTTGAAACCATAATTTTCTCAAACAGAAAATAAAGCTAAGAGGGAAGGAGGAAGAGGGAAGGACAATGTTTTGAGTAGAAATAACATCTCGGTATGCTCTCAGTCTTGATCAAAACTAGATACAAGCAACCGTCAATCTTGATTAGGCCCTAATTTCTCAATAGTTTCTACACAGAAAGTGCTTACAAAATGATATTAAAGAGCTAGATGTAATCAACTTTAAAACATCCCTGACAATAAAAAACATCTCTCAAATTTTCAAGATATTGTAGGTAACAAAAATCCAGGCATTTCCATGTTTTCTCCTAATTTCTCCAGCCAGGTGCAGCCTACCAAGCGTGCTAGAGAAAAGGTTGTATTGACAAATATGAAAGTATTAGCAGTTCTTTTGTAACAAAGATTATTGTGGGTAGAGTCAGAACACTCGCTCCCCATATGCTGAAACTTCACTCTAGTAGCAGAGTTCCTAGTTCTAGTAGTAGAGCATTACCGATGGCTGTAAGAATACTACCCAAAAATTTCAAAATTCAGACCTAGTCAAAAGATTCACGAACATTAACTCTGATGTAGACTATACAAAGACAGATTTCTATTGAGACTTATAAGACAACAATCCAGACAAAAAACATGATTTGATCAAAAAATTTAACCAAGGTACATTTAGGTGATTTTAAGGTAATCAGACTAACTTGGTAAGCCTGAAAGCACATGCCAATAGTTCAACCACAGCTTCTAGGTCTGACATGTAGCATTTTTTTTAATGACTAAATGTTGCTACAAAAGCTTTGTAAATTTGGGCTGCTTCTCAAAACAGAAGATTCTAAATGGTCAATGCCTAGCAGGGCATATGAAGTCTTGTTTATCAAGTTTCAAATTTATAATCAGGGGAAGAAACACACCTTGAGAAAAGGCACATTCCCCAAATATTTAACATATCCTATCTCCATAACTAAAAGTTTTCTTCTGCATGCTTTCTGGCTGCTCTTAGTGTTATCACCTACATCACTTTTCACTTACATCACTTTTCATGTGTTCAAAGAAATGCTGACAGTTTTTAAAGCACTGGAACTCTGTGGTGACTCTTTCAGAGTCCACACGCCAAATATTTCTTTCTTCCCCATTTTGTGGTTCAAGAAGAAAATAATGTGTCTTTAAAAGTTGGAAAATATTTTTATTATTAAGATTTGGTTGAGGAGAAATTCACCTCTTCAAAGGGTAACTAAAACACAGTTCTTTAGTTAAACAGTTGGCTGAAAGAAAATAAAATTATCCATTGATGTAGCAAACATCTAGGAGCTTGAGTGAAACACTTGATAGCAAAACATAGAAAGCTCCAAAGCAGAAATGTGGTATAATGGGCTGGCACTAAACAAATAAATAAGCGACATCAACATTCCTCTTTAACTGAAATTATTAAGTCTGAATTCATTGAAAAACACATTAACAAAAATAAAATGCAAGAGCTTAAAGGATTTAGACACTTTAGCTTACAGAACTAATGTACTTACACTGTTCATATTGCTAATGCAAAAGTTTCATCAGTTAGAAACAAGCATTTTACAGAACTACATATATGTTTGCCTTATTAGGACTAAATTAAAAGAACTGAATCACACAACAGAATGAAAAAGCAAGCAATAAAATGGAAGTTTAAAGATTTTTTTCTAGAAGCAAAATACCTTTTTAGAGCATTTTCAACTACAGGATAATGAGATCTGACCTTTCTTTTTAATGGAAAAAAAAATTAATTGATAACAAGTATGTTCATCTTTCAGTTTATCTGCTTTACTCTTACTATCAACCCATTGCCACACTCCTTCAAACCACAATGCCAAAGCACACCGATTGGCAGAAAACACTCAACTGAAGTCCCTTCCTCAAAAGGAAGTGGAGGCAGGTCCTGAGCCCTGCTTGTCCTCCCCTGTTCCCTCTTACAGCTGTTCATTTAAAATCACATAAACGACAGGCTGAGTAGTCTCTAAAAAGAACAAAGTCAACTACCAGCACTTAAGCCTTTCGGAAGCAAACCTGCTTGGATCCATCAGTAATCTGCAGAATCTTTCCCTCTCCAGAATCACCATATTCCCTCTCAAGACACAGCAGCAGAAGACCAGGGAAAATACATTTTTTCTTATCTAATCTCCTTGTTGGAATGGAAGAAATTTGAACATCGCAGAAAAGGCTTCTACCTCTACTCTCAAAGTAGAATGAACACTTCCAAAGAAATACTGACACAATTTAAAAAACATTCAACTTTGAAGGATTAAAAACAGATTCCTAATAGGGATTAGGTAACTCTTCTGGGACTATATCCAGCCTGAGCCCTTTCAACTTATCCTTCTCATTGGCAAGCTTCAATCTCAGACAGAAATCAAACAAAAAATAAAAAGTTCAAGTGACTGACTGAAATAATACAATACAAAGTACAAGTTAAAGAACAAACTACTCAATCCAAATTTATGTTTCACAAAATCCCTAGAACTTGGTAAGCTTTCTGGGCATAGCAACTGCAAAACTGGTAATACACAGAAGTCTCACCTGATTGAGGATAACTGATGAACAGAAGCAGTTTGGAGAGGCCTTGGACACTGCCTCAGACCAAAACAAACCGCAGCTGCCAAAGAAGAAAAAAGCAGCTCCAACCCAGGTTCCCTACCCTTTTGTTCTAACAGTGGTTCCAGATACCATTTAAGACATTCCAGAAGAGGAGATCCAGAAGGTAATGTGGGTAAGTAAAGTATCCCAAAATGCACGGGATAGACAAAACCAACTTCTATTCCTCTGATACCAGCGAGCAGTAACAAAGGCTTATTTCAGCCCATATCTTTTCTAAACTACACTGAAAGAAGACTCCATCAGATTTCTCACCAATGCAGACAACAAAAGAGACAAGTGCTAGACTTTTTTCATTCCATCAGTCTTCCATTAGGTGGATAATCTTGTAATCATTACCTCCTCCATCTAATGACAGACTTGGAGGAATAAAGGCTTAGTTTTGTTCTAAGCCCAGGAAGGGTTTAAATTGAAGTGAGATTGGAAGACAATATATTCCAAGGAGTATATCTAGCAGACTTCTGCTTTCTTAATTTCTTTCAAGACTGCCCCAATGTAAGAACTTTTGCAGTCTTGCCACATTGTCTGGTCATTTGTTGCTTTGGCACCATATGCAATTGACATTTATGAAGCAGTGTGTAAAATGCTGGTTGTACAATCTACTGGTATCAGAATAACCACAAGTAGTCATCTTAGATCTTAGCACTCAGGGGAGGGCTGTTACTATATCAAGATCAGTAAAGGCCCAGAGAGAAAAAGGCATGTTAGAACTTGACAACATCTACCTGCCCACTGTTCTACAAACAGAACACAACAGTGGTCTCGGAAGGATTTTAACCAAGCACTTTTTGGAGACATCATAAAGTTGTTGCATACATCCAAAAGTACAGGAACACAAATTTTCCAGAAACAAAATTATTTTAGGAACAAAGGCTGAACCCCTTTCCTGTCTCTAAATTCCATCTCCTGAAGCCTAAGTGAAGAATTCTATTTTGTGTAAAACAAAGGATTATCTAAATACTTGTAAAAGGTGGCAAACATTTTGACAGAAGCTCATGACTGTCACACTTTATTCACCTTATTCTAAGGAATATAAATATTCAAAATTTCAGATGCTCTTGCAGGTAAAAGGACAGAAATCAGGTTTTTGTTCCTCTTACTACTTCAGATCTGAATCATTACATAAGGCAAGATTTTTGGTCTCACAGATCAGTTAGTTTAGTGCAATTGACTTCATGTTGTGCTCAAAAAAACACTTGCCAAATTACCAGTGCGTATTTCTCAAAAATGTCCCAATTCACATGCTGCATGACCACGTATTTTACTCAATGACAGCACTTTGAGAGAAGCTATGTGTTGCTCTTTTGACACCATGCTTTGTAACATCCAAGTACTTAAAACTCAAAACAGTGCTTCAAAGCCTTTCCAATTTTCTGAAACACGAAAGGTAACAAGTTCCCAGGTTACATAGGAATAGTACATTCTCATGCAGGATGTTCATGCCACTGAGGGCATCCATAGCAATACATCAAAGATGTGACTTTTTAGAATGTCATTCAGCAAATAAAAGATCATGGAAGATCAGATGAAGGTATATCTGGGTGGACTTTAAAAGGGTAGGACTTCTTAACCCATGAAGTCTTAAGAGCCCAAACCCGTATGATTACATTCTCACAATCTGAACCTCTGTACACATTCAAAAACTATTTATGCACAGAACAGTCACATTGTTCAGAATTCAGATCCTCTTTGTGCTTAATTCAGCTCACAACAAGCTAAATTATGAACATTATTGTTCCACAATGAACATCATCAGCTATTCTGGAGCCTCTAGGAGAACACTGTAAAGAGTAACCCTTCTGCAGACTGAGGTGCCTCCAGTCTTTTTCATACAATCACACAACCGATCCAAATTACAAACAGAACATGTAACAGGGCATAAACTGTATTCCTGTCTTTAACCTGGACACCCCTAGGCAAAAATTGTTTATGGCTTTGTCTGCTGGATTCTATCTAAACTCTAAAGTTCAAGTGTTACAAAACTGTAAAAAGAAAAAAGTGAATGACCATATACATCACTGGAAAAGGACAGCATGCTTTATGAAGAAAAAAAGCATCTTTGCCATAAACGATTGATATAGAATAGACTCAGCACCAATAACTCCATTCAGAAGACAGCCCACTTACAGGTTTTAGCACTTCAGTGAAAATACCAACATATAAAGATTCAAGCTCTTCTATATTTATTATAGTAGTTGTTCTTGACACAGCGCACAAAGACAGACACCTTTACAACTGTATACAGAAGCAGTAAAACAGTCTCTGTCCTGAAAATCTTAGGATCTAAACCAGGAAGGACAGATAAGGACAACAGGGGCTTTCCCAAAACTGGTATGAGAGCCAAACAATGGTTTCAGCAACTTCAACTAGATCTCAAAACCTCGTTTACAGAAACTGAAGTGTTTCAATGAATTAAGTTGTTCCATACTCCCTTTTGCAGATATGACCTAAACTTGATAATGAAAATTCATTGTGGGCCTCCTCCTTTCAAAGATACTGGTCAAGGCAAATCCTCCACTCCTGCACAAGTAAACCCATTAGGGATGCAAGTAAAAGAACTCTGACTAAATCCAACTGCCTTCTATTGGATAGTTATTTCCTCTTTTGGTAACTTCTTTTTTTTTCCCCATGGTCTTCTATGAATCAAGTAGAAAGCAATCCAACCTTTTCATTTTGTGGAAAACCTTTATTGGCTTTCCTGTTGCTCTTATTTTTGAAAAGCATAGCAGAGAACTGACATAGCACAACAACTCTTTACATAGCAACAATGCCAAAGGAAAAAACAAGTATTTTCCTCTATTGCAGTCTTAGCCAGAGCAAAGGTTTTCTAGAAAAATTATCAGGACCAAACAAACAGATTTTCTGCAGTAATAAATCAAATAACTTTATAGTCATATTAATGAAGCATGTAATTTCTAATAAAAACATTTCTGTTCTTTGGTTGCCAGAACACCAGATTCACCCAAACGTTCAGCTGATGTGTATGTAAAAGTCAGTCACAACACGTGTAACTCTTCACAATCTCACTGGACATGTGGGAGCTATTGCTCAAGCCACCAGGAAGAACCTTTTTGGATAAAACCACATCTGCTTTTCTTAATATTGTCATTCAACTTGAAGTACCAGAAAGTTATTTTTTAAGATTCATCATGTTTTATTCACAACACATTCAGTCTATTACTATCATTGTGATATGGACAAATAAAAATGCAACAAAAGTCATACTGGTCAGAAACATTCTCAACCATCCCCAAAACTATGATTCTTTTAACAGTTAGCTTATCTAAAAGGAAAAACTTTTTCTTCTCCTTCCCCAAAGATGGCAGGACAATGTATTTTAGACAAACCTTGCCAACAGGAACATTCTTAACATCTTCCACAAACACAACTTCCCTCAGAGACCACTGCTCTTCATTCACTTTCTCCTCCTCTTTTGGGGCAGGAGTAGATCGTCGTCGCTCTGAGACAAAAAAGTTATTACCAAAAAAATTACTTGAAATATTTAAACAAAGCATCAAAATGCAATGTTCAGTAAACACCAAACCTTCCTCCCCCAAAAAGATTACCAACGGTCAAATCTAGAAATTAATAAGAGGTTAACAACAATTTAAAAGTCAGAGCTACCTAACAGTATACCATACCATTTTCATGTTTTTCTATGAAATTACCACTAATAAAACCTATCTGATAAACAAAGCGATTTTCAAGGATTTTTAAGCAAAATAATTAGAATACAACAAATTATTTTGGCAGGGCTCAGATATTCATGCTGTAAGTAGAAAGGCTGACATTTTAAGACCCTTCATTCAGCCCAGCTACAGCAGTTTACATCACCCTTACAAAAAGTCTGCTTGTCCGCTGCAAAGACATTATCTGAACACTAACTGTAGTACACTCAGTATCAAATTTAAATACATAACATGGCTAAATTAACACTGACAAAAACCTTTAATCTTAATCTTAATTAGTATAATTAATTAGTACATGTTAATTAGTAAAATAAGTATTATCAACATATTTAAAGTAAGAGGCAGAGAACTTCTAAGCTAACTGAGAAGTTAACTTCAAACACTAGTTCAAAATCCCAAGCGAAGTTATAGTCAGTGAAAAATTACAGCTGAAAGAACTGCAGAAGAGAAGAAATAAGTAGCAAAAGACTCTACTGGTAAAATTTATTAGTACTGCAGATCTGAGCATATGAGATTCTTGGTCACTGAATGAGGCCATTTGATTCTCTAGGTGAACGCTTCTTAAAACTGCAGTATATGAACAATTAGAAGAAACAGGAGCAGAGAGAAGATGTCTTCAAATGCTGGCACTGTAATTAACCCTTTATAAATGTAGGGGTTTAAATGGAGAAAAAAAATGCTTAAGAGGTCAGTTACATGAATTCTAATGCAGCCTTCTAGGTTTTTAAGTCCAAGTTGTACTATAAAACTTCTCTCACTGCTTTTGTATGTTAGTAAAGAATGTCTAGTTTTAGACATTTTATGTAATAGATGACAAACTACTGCTTCATGCACTGAAGTTCACCTGCAAGGCAAGCTGTGCAAGAATAGCTTAATCTTAAAAGGAATTTTCCAAAACAACTTTCGGGCTGTAAAGAAACTCACTATCACATTGTAATTAAACATAAACAACTTTATTTTCAGACTTCCTCTTCATCACCTCCTGAAAGATACTTTTGATTCCGAGAACTAAGTGTTATGCTCGCTTAGATACACCTTACATCAAGTAGTCACTGCTTATACGAATACTTTTAAATTTAACACTGACAATTCACTGATTATCTAAAGCCTATTATAAAAGCCTTTACATATATTTCAGTTCAGACTGAAAGACCAAAAAGGATTCTGAAATTAATACAGAATCTTTGTGGAACTTTATGAAAGCCTTTTATGAAAACTTCTTATCTACACAAATATTTTATGTTACTATGAGCTACACATTACTTACTATATGGCATTGATGCACTGCTTGCTATTGAAGATGCATCACTACAAGTGGAAGCTGGGGATGGCGGAGGACCCATCTCAGTTTTCACTGGTTCCTGTTTGCTTTCAGGTCTAGAATAAAAGGTGTTACTTAGAATGAAGAAAGAAAAAGGTGAAAACTTTTCTGTGACAATGGACAAAGTGACAGTGTGTCCCAGCCATGTTCCTTTAATAGTACTTTAATGAAATAACTCCGTACTTGTGAACAACCATCCTAACTGACAAGGCTATACATCTGATATTGGGAATGGTGCTATGCTGCTTAATCAGGGATTAGCTTTATAACATTAACTGAGCACAGATACAACATTACAGAAAATATACATCCTTAGATGCACTTCATTTGAAGACAGGAAAAATTATTAGCTTTATACAGTAACCTGAAACTCTGGAACTGTTAACTTTTTCAAGCTTTTCTTGAAATGGTTTAAATCTGTTTTAAGAAACATTTAAATGGCAATTGTCAACCCAATGATTTTGTTTCGAACTACGGAGGGGCCGAAACAGGCCTCTCAATGCTATGAAGAAGGGCCTGGAAACAGTTAGCTCCATAACAAAACCACTTTCAGTTATTCAAATATAAGATCTTGGATAGTTTATGAAACACTGCAGGAAAGTCTTGATTTAATATTCCTTCTGCGTTTCACACTTCCATAGTGGTTTCACACAACTGAGACATCTTTCCTGCAGCGAGCATTTCTACACATTTAGCAGAGTTTACAAGAAAGCTAGAATCTTATGAAGAAGGCAAAAAGTTCAAACTGATAAAAACCTGACCTTCCTTCTTTTCAATTTTTAATCAATCACCAATTCAAGAGAATATCAAATAAATGTTCTATGTGTATGTGTGTGTGTTCTCAACACTTACTTTGCCTCAGTAGTTTTGCTAGCTTTCTCCATGTTTTTCAAGCTCTCAGGTGACCGAAGCTGAAATCGACAGCTGTCATTCATGTTCCAAACAGATTCCATTAACACACCCACTTTAGGAATTCCGGCACTGATTGAAAAAGCAACTGCTCCAGCATGATAGAGGGGGTTATTTCTTAAACACACCTACAGATAGAAATATTTATTTCTGTGAGAACAATGGATTATACTGAGGGAAATCATATATGCATGCATTTTCTTGGTGACATATGTAGTAGTCAAAAAAATAAGAAAACTTATGGAACTAGATGAACAGGGAAGTCAACATGATGTACTATGCACTTTGCTAGGAAAAAAAGAGGCTGTTGTGCAATTCACAGCTGAAAGCAACAGCTTTAGCAGTGCAACTGTTTAATATACAGTATTTAGATGCTCAACCACAAAAGGAACAATTCATCCAGTAACAAAGACTCATCCCAAAGTTGATTAGAATGGATTTGGAACCAAAAGAAATGTGCTCCCTGGAAAGGAGCTGTTTTGTCTCATACTAGTTCTAATACTAATCACAAAAAGAATCCTACACCTCTGTATCAGCTATTAACCTTTTTGGTAAAGGCTTCAAACCAAAGGCCTATCCCACTGCACGAATAAATACAACCCAGACTCTAATATTGCAGGCACTTAAAAGCCAAAACATTTACAAAGCTATGTGCTCTACTGAGAATCGTATTCCTATACTTACTTTCTCTCAAAATACAGAATCAGTAGGTAAGATAAAATGGAAGTACTTTGCATGAGTACAGCTTGTTCCTCCACGTTTGCAGCAAGAATCATACTTGTATAACAATAACAACACTAACAGGACACATCAATTTACAGTCATATAATTAAAATGTACTATTTTAATTCCATATTACTGATACAACTTTTGCGCATAACAAGAATAGAACCTAATTTGTTTTGTTTTTTTAAGGGCAGGCTGTAATTGTAAGCTCATCATATAGCACTGTAAAAATGCCACTTATGACAGTTGCACTTGCCTGGGTTCCAACAGTTATGTTTGGCATAGAGGAAATACCAGCACTAGACTTCGGCTTTTTATTTTTTGCTCTGGCCTTTTCTAGCATTTTCTTCCTTTGGCTGAAAGGAACAACACCCCTATGGAAAAACACATATTATTTAAAAAACAGCTATGAAAGAAATGCTTGTTTATAACTTTGAACAGTTTATTCCTTCCGCTTAATGTAGTCATTATCAAACATACAAGTCTCTGTGCCACCTTCTCCAAAACCACAACGCACTGCAGAAATGACATCTTTTTCTATATTCATCCCCACTTTCCAAATTCACTTCAACTGGCCAGTTTATTAGGAGGAGGAGGAAGAGGAAGAGCAGGTAAGATATGTCACTGCCAAATGGCTTTCCTTCTAGTTCAAAATGCTGCAAGACCTCAGTCACAGATGGCACGCTCCAGCCACAGCTTTCAAGTTGCGGGTTGTCCCCTCTGAACTTGAGGATATCTTTCCCATGACAAGTGATAATTTCCAGAATTTGTAGTCACTGGGGAACAGGATAAGCTTTTTTGTTCTAAATTCTACAAGCCTCGCTTTCTCTCTAGGGACATGGCTGAAGGAGTCTAGGACTGTTATGACAGACTTAAGCTGCAAAAGGGGAAAAAAGGACACTTCTTTTGTAAGTGGATCCACTCAGTTTAACTGAAAATAATGCTTATGTACACAGTTAAGCATGCTTATTATTTTGATACTGCATGCTTTAGTGAGTGGGTTATAGAGTCTGATGCTTTTATATGAAAACCTCCTTCATATTAAGTAAATCTTGAAAAGCATCAGTCCTGTGCAACACTGGAAATTGAAATCCTGTCTAGCATACTACAGACCACTGTAACTAAGGATAGCAATGGTAACAGAAGCTTCTGTCTACACCAATCTGATTAACAAAATCACCACTGCTGACATTTAACCCCTCCCAGAAAGGACATGTTGGTTAATAAATAACCTTTCAAAGATTACATATAAATGCTAGGAAGTCTTTTTATATATTGTACCGATTATTCTAAAAGCAGTAAAGATGGCAGGTTCTAATAGCCAGGTATCTCCAATGTTATGGCTTATTAGTTTCTACACTAAGAGTAATTACTCTAAGTAAGGTATGTCAGCTGTGACAGAATGTAAGGGCCAAGAACCAGAGAGCTGTAATTTTGAGATTTTGGACTAGAAGTTACAATAAAATACGTCTGTATTTAGGTTTACAAGCCTAGCTACGATCCTACTTAAATATTTTCCAAAGAGTTATTAGAATTTAATGAGAAAGCTGTTTCATAGAATCAATTTTCAATGCTCTGATTTCCAACTCATCATCAAATATTTACGTCATCCATGCCTAAAAGCTACTTGAGCTTTGGGCATAATATGTAACACAATGACTCCTGACACACTGACAAAAATAATACATACTGACAATACATTAGTAATGTTCAGTGAATTCACTCAAATCAGAAATTAATTTCAGAGCTCTTTTGGGAGTGTTATTTTTGAGTGTTTGGGGTTTTGGCTTTTTTTTTTTTTTTTTAAACATAGGCTTCTTAATTATCAAATTATTAGTTAAAATATTTTAACTAACATTTCATATTTTACAATGTTTAAAAGTGTTATATCTTAACAACAAGCTCCAGCAGGAGCATGTGATGTTATTTCTCCCTTCTTTAAGATTTGGAGCACAAACTAACAGACCAAATTTTCTAACAGAGCCTGACAGAGGAATGTGGACCTCATACATGGGTAAGTTTGTTCCATATTTATAATCTGAAAAAAGCCTGAAAGGCATAAAGAAGGTTATTCTCTGATACTGTGTAGTACTGATATATCTGAATGCTAAAGCATTTATACACATGTCCTAAAAGAATAATCTTATTTTCTTCAAGATGTTATAATTGGATCCAAAAGCTTTAGGCATTAAAGAAGAGAATAAATATATTTTAAAAAGGGAACCTAAGCTCAAGTGCAGAGTTACAGAACTCAGAACAACAGTGGTTCAGCAGTTTTGCAATGCTTCTCAGAGCCAAGGACATGAAGGCATCCAGTGGATCTACACTGTTTTACACAAACACAGTATTTACTTACCACCAATACAAGTTGTTCTCTAGTTGAGCACACGTATAAAGAGCACAACAATGTAAAGAAACAATCCGTTCTCCCTGAAGCTCTGAGTATGTCTGTGCAGTGTGTTCTAATTTAGAAGCTACGGAGCTTAAAGTTTCATCTACCCACGTAGCAACCTAAGGAAGAAGGGAAGAAAGGAACAGAAAAGGCAGAGGAAAAAAAGAAAAACAAGAGTTGCACCTTAAATGTAATATTTACTGGTTTTGAAAGGAAAAAAAAAAAGAAAGCCACAAAACAAAAACCAAAAAATTATTCCTTTTAGTATTTTATCCCCTACCACCTTTTCTCTCCCTAGAAAAAAGCTTTTCAGAAATTCCCCCCCCTCTATTTCCAGTCCCCAACAAAAACAAAAAAGGTAAAAAAAAATACAGAGAGGTGATAAAAATACTTCAACTAGTGCATGTACTTTACCAAATCAGTTTCAAGTCCACTCTTAACTGGGCAAACTAACTTTACAGCATTGAAAGCTTCAATGCTCTTAGGTTTTCTAGTAAATATATACAGAACATTAACAAGCTTCTCTATTCGTAAACCAGTGTCCGTTTCTACTGTAACAGCAAACAGTCAAGTATTTCAGCTAATCAGGTAAAACAGATATCTTTTCACAGTTTCAGCTGTAAATCTGCCAGATTTTTTTTTTTTTTTTACCTTTTTGCATTTTTACAAAACACCAGTTGGGTTTCTGTTTTGTTTTTACATCTGTACAGAGGAAAAGCAGCAGAATGAACGAATGAATTAAGTACTTTCTACTACTGATGAAGCTAAAGCATCAACTTCTCTATAATATACTGCAAGTAACTGAAAGAAACAGCTTTGTCAAATTAATCAACCAGCACACATCTCATACCTTGTTATTTTCAGTGGCAACAGTTGCTCTAATACTATTTGCAGAAAGGAGCACTATCTTTTCGTTGGTTAATCCCAAGAACATGGCTCGTGGATGATGTAGCGAAGGATTCTTTGGAAACAAAAAAATATTTTAGATATTCAAGCATATTAAATGCTTACTTTCAGAATGGTTTAAGACGTACAGTACCTGTGTATTTCTGTAAGGCTCTGATTCACTCCACTTCCATTGATAGAGTTCTCCTTTACTGCTAACAGCCACAAGCTCAGAATACAGAGCTCCGATAGAAATAAACTTAGTTCCATCCTACAAATACAGAAATACGAAGTCTAAGAGAGCAATATTATAAATATATATAAATACATACATGCAAAAAAACCCCTTGTAACTGTTTTTTTTCAGAGTTCCCATGGATATTGAACATGAAAATAAAAATAACTACAGCTTGTCTCAAGTTCAGCATGCCCTCCAACAAACACACAAAAAAAGCATTATTGCTTCCGACAGTGAGGGAAGAAACAGATACTATTTTCCTGAAGTTTAGCAATAACACATACACGGCAATTAACTTGGACAGTTTATTAAAAGCTTCCACAATATTTCAAGAACACAACACTGCTCATAGAATTAAAGATGGGAAGATCTCTTGACTTCTGACATTTAAAAAAAGTTTTCCTCTAAAATTCTGGCTTTTTGAAATGAACAAAAAAGCAACATAATTCCATTATTCCATTCCTAAGTATACTCATGAAGGTATCTTCCAACTACCCAAGAAATCAATTATCAAATTCATTGCCTCATCAATTAAACAATTCTTATCTTTCACTTCTGAAGGTAAATAACTGCAAACAAAATCAAGTTTAAGAAAAAAACTAATCAGTGGGTTACATGTCACATTAATGCATCATTATGACCTGATATGCTGGAAAAGCTTCTAATTATGGCTTATTCCTCGCCCCTCTCCCCTGCCCTTTTCTCCTGTTTGACATTTTACCAAAACTCATATGGCAGCTTTCTACTCCTTTCTACTCCTTTGCTCAATTGCTTCATCCTGTACCTTACCCAGATCCCACAGGCCTTTCTTCCCCTCTCTTAGATTTGGTTGTATATCAATGTTGCAGCAACTATGCATCAGTTACAATCTCACTTTTTCCATGTTCCTGTTCCCCCTTGCATTGAAACGAATCTCAAACTACAAAGCTGTGAATTTGAGTGATTTCACAAAACATTTACTTCTGTTTACTGAGAAAAATTTGTAAGGCCCATCCATTCGGTGCTCCTCAGCAAGTGCAGCTATAGGGCAACCATGTTCTTTCTAAACTTCTTTACTGATAACAACTAAAAGTTCCCTTCCACTTAAGGGAGAATACAGCTTAAAAAAAAAAAACAAAAAAAACAAACCCAACTTAAACTAGTATAAAGTCAAATGCTGCCTTTTCTACAGCTCCAAACCTGAAAGACAGTTACATGATAACTAGTCTTCTCTGTAGTAGTTATCTCCCAGATCAGTATCTTCAGCTGCCTCTCTTAGATTACAATATACCACATTTAAGCAATTCAATCATCTGACGGCAAACTGAACTCTCGTCAGACCATTAAACACAGCCCACCATCCAGTACATTTATGTCCCCTAAATTAAGAGACTTTTCTTTCAGCTACAGAAGTTCACAAGTGGAAACATTGTCAGTTTCATAAATCTGGATTCACACTATTTTTTTACTATTTTCATGCCCAGAAGTGCACATTTCAAAATGTGTGAGTGTATCCTTGAATAACACAGGATTCAGTACATCTCTTAACAATAGCTCAAAATGTTTACCAGTATTTTGGGAAAGAAGAGAAGGAAGGCAGCAGGAAAGGACAGAAGCAAATCACAAGCAATTCTCTTTTATACACTGACAACAGGATCGAGAATTAGTTAAATCACAGGAGAATTATTTTGCTGTGGAAGGCACCTACCAACACAGCACAGAAGTAGCATGAATGCTAATCTGTGTCATGATTAATACTTGCTATTGTATAAATATTGCATATTCTGAGAAAGAACTGCCATCAGAACCTACTGTAGTCTAATGAGATGCATCTCTACTTCATCAGCAAAAATGAATCTTCAGAAGTTATCTGGCCTAATGCCTCAAAGTTAAGTGCGGAAAGCAATTAATTTTTCATAGAATAGAAACATTTAGGTTGGAAGAGACCTCTAAGATCATCAAGTCCAACCATTAACCTAACACTGCTAAGTCCACCACTAAACCATGTCCCTAAGCGCCTCATCCACACATCTTTTAAGACCCTCCAGGGATGGTGATTCCCTGGGCAGACTGCCCACTTCCCTGGGCAGCCAGTTCCAGTGTCTGACAACCCTTTCAGTGAAGAAGTTTTTCCTAATACCCAACCTAAACCTCCCCTGGCACAACTTGAGGCCATTTCCTCTTGTCCTGTCACTAGTCACTTGGGAGAAGAGACCTCCTTTCAGGTAGTTGTAGAGAGCGATGAGGTCTCCCCTCAGCCTCCTCTTCTCCAGACTGAACAACCCCAGCTCCCTCAGCCGCTCCTCGTAAGACTTGTGCTCCAGACTCCTCACCAGCTTTGTCACCCTTCTCTTGGACACACTCCAGCACCTCAATGTCCTTCTTGTAGTGAGGGGCCCAAAACTGAACTTTTTTGCTCATTATCACTTCCATTCCTGGGAATTTTTTTGGTTGGTTTGTTTGGCTTGGGTTTGTTTTGTTTTTTAAAGACATCTCCCTGAGCATCTAGGTAATTCATAAAGAAAATTACTACAGATACCCAGTTAGCAACATACAAGAATAATAGGAACATTAGCTATATCTCATGTGGGAATTGTTTCTTGCCTTGAAAATGGAATTAGTGTTACAAAGAAAACCAGCTAACCAAAGCCAAAGGGATTCTGAAGGAGCAACCAATACTCATTTAAGTTACTGGTCAACTCAAAACACAACTGCAAATAAATGTCAGCTTTCACTGTTGTTTAAAAGCCTGATGCACTCAAACTGCAAGTATCTCTGGGAATAGTAACACTAACCAAAAAAGGTTTCCTTGATGCAGATAGCAAACTCATGAAACAATTTAAACTATTGCCTATTCAATGCTTTGAGCACCTAAGTAAGAAAAGAAGAAAAAAAAAAAGAAAAACCCAAACCTTATGATCTACAGCAGTGCCTTTAAAACACATAGAGAAGAAAATTAAAACAGTAATAACAGAAGTGCAGCTATAAGGCTGTAACTAGTTATTTATAATTTTCCTAAGTGCATAATAAAGAATATGCTTTACTACATTATCTCACATAAATGGAGATGTGATATTCAAAAAGGAAGCACGGAGTATTTATTTGGAAAAAACAAACAGATCTATTGCACAGCATGCAAATAAAACAGTAAAAAAATTTCAATACCTTATCTGGCCACCACTGCAAGTCTTCTCCTAAAGAAACGGGACTTTGAACAGGTGTATTCTTCTTGTCCAGGTTTGGTTCCCCTTCCTTACTTGTAGAGCCTCTTTCATTATCAAATGAGGCTCCATCAAGCCACCTTCGTTCACGCAAACGTAAAACGGACTCACGTTCACGCAACAGCTCAGAGTCTCTCTCTAAGGGAAGAAGGAGAACTGGTATGCAATTGGGTCACACCAGTGGGATAAAAGTAAGCCACTCTCTAGTAAAGACCCTTCAGGATGCAACTAACAGCAGTTAAATCTACTCACACAGATTAAAAATAAAGTCCTGACATGCAACATTCAATATATTAACCCTTTCAAGCATATGTACTTTAGAATTACTAAACATAAAAATGAGCTAGAAATAAAGAAGTCTTACAGTTTTGTGCACTATAAAAAAATGCTAAAGCATTTTCACTTACATTGTAAGAGGCCAAATACATTTAAAATTGCAATTTAAAGTTTTATAGTACAATATGCAGAGTCTACCAATGTAGTAACAACAACAAAAAAATCTAAGTCTATATAGTCTGTTAGGTATCTTTATGCAAACCAAAAAAGAGTATTTATTAGAGAGTTTCATAACAACTTTCCCAAAAAAACAGTAATTTGAAAAGGTTAAAGAAAGCAATCATTAAAACAAGCTCTCATATACATGTTTGATAATCCAACCCCTTTTGTTTAAAGCAATATTCCATAGGACTGGATTTAATATATTAAAGTGTATCTGTTTTGAGCAGATCAAATGAAAACTTTTCAAGAGTCAGACAAGTTTTAAAAAGGATCCTTGTAGGAAAATGTTCCTTACCAAAATGCTTCCCCTCCAATTGGCCTACAAACTGTCTAAAGCCAGTACTCTGCAGTTCGCTCATGCAGATAAATTTTTTAAATCAGGTAATCAAACTAACTTTCCAAGAGTCAACTATGCATGGAAAATAAGGATTATAAAATTCGTGGTAACGTCTTATATAGAATAACCTTAGGAAAGGAAAAAAAAAGGAGGAATTTAGAAGGAGTTATGTCAGATGCTGAATATTCGTACATGCACATAATGCACTTAACCTATTAAGTACTTCACTTATGCTCACAAAAAATCAACTGGAATTACATGTATGAGATGACCACATTATTATATCATAGTTTCAACAAATTATGCCAAGTCTTGGGTCTTTTGCTGTATTAGACAAATGGGAAAGTTTTTACATGAGCCAAACACAACAGCTTGTCTTACAGATATATTTCATAAAGTACTGTACTTATTTTCTAGAAAACATTACACTGACCCCGACTAATAATTTTGTAACAGGAACTTATGTGTTCAGCAATTAATATACTAAAACATGTTCATGAATGGCAACAAAAATGTACTAAACAAACAATCACAGCAGAGGTTGGATTAACAGTTTGGAAATACTCTAGGCATTTGCGCAACAGCTTCAAAAAGATAGGGAATTGCTGCATGGTCTGTTATAAATCTTTTAAGTGTAATATGCTTTGAAAAAAAAAAAATAGTAAAATGCCTTAACACTGCTCAAGGAGTTTTTTCATCAGCTGCCAATAGTTCTCCTTATTCAACTATAAAAATGCTTCCAAAAAGTGAAATTTAGATTTCTTCTCCCTCCTTAATATCTAAAGCTCCTCATTCCATAAAGGTGACTTCTGTCATGGAACAATTAAGGAAATGTGAAGAAGAGTGAACAAAGAGCAACCCAAAAGAAAGAGGGGGGGGAAAGAAGGGGAAGAAAAAAAAAATTAAGAATGCTGCATGTCATTAATTGTTACTCATTTTCGAGCCAAATTACGTATTTGTAATGCAATCTATTTATTAGTAGGTATTTACACTACTAAGTTTAAAATAAACTTAACATGCAAAAATTTTAGAACATCTTGCAACACCAATGATCAACAATTAGATTTAAAATACATGACTATCAAGGTTCTTGCAGAACTTACCTGCTAATAGTCAGAATTCATTAATAATTTTGATAATGACTAACAGTCTATTTGTCTACTCTGTATTTGACAACATTATCACAGTCTACTTTCGCATTAAATCAGAATCTAAACCACCAGTGTGTACTATCACTAGCTTTTTCCACAGCAAACTACTTATTACAAAGAAAAAAGGTGCAAAATTACCTCTGGATGAGCCTAGCCTGGAAAGTGATGAGCGCCGAAAGGATGGATAACCAAAGTAACTAATATCTTCTGAAAACATAGCATCAGCATCAATAATGACACTTGGGTGAGCAGAATGTATGTCAGCATCCAGAAGAGACATAAGATCCTCTATAAGAGGAGACAAGGGTCTTAGGTGAATAATCAGCTACTTAAAACATCAGCTAGAGAGACCAGCAACTAAACAAATATCAAAACAAAAAAATCCTATCTATTAATTGAATTTCTGCTCTTCAGATTCACCAGTGCAAACTCATGTGCCTCCTATGCAACCACATTTACAATCAAGCTTGGCAGACTAGTGAACAAAACCAGCTTCCCTACAAGAACTGCTCTGTCACTTATCTAACCACGTTTCCCAAACAAGACTTGCCCCAAGCACATTTTTCTGTAACCCAGAAACTCAAATTTTAGCCTGTCACTTGAAAGAACAAAGCGCTAGGATAAGATAGATACATATACATACATGTGCACACACACTCATGCATGTAACACAGAACTCCAAAGATGACCTAGAATTAAGAGAGGACAGAATTGATGGTGAAAGCTGGCCTTCACAAAGCCACATCTTTGATGTCAAAGACGTTCCTCCATGGAACATTTCTTTCACAGAATGGCGTACTTGTTTAATTCACGGGCTAGTAGCTTGCAGCTCTCAGTACAAAGCTTTAAATGCTAGCTACATTAATAACAACAACAGTTATCCGGAAAAAGCACCATTTTTTAATACCATGCAGTTAAAAAAAACCCGAAACAACCAAAAAGATGAACTTAAATACTGTGACTACCCTAGCTTCTATGTTAGAAAACTTGAGTTTCTCTGAAGTACTGATTATAGTTGAAGTATAAAACAATTTGCTTCCATTTACTAAACTATAGCTACTATCCACACACAAAAGAGGCTACTGAAAATTCATGTAATTTATTAAAGTCCAGCAATATGGACTGACAAGACAACTAAACCTGACTACTATCTTGCTGCTACAGAAAGGACAGTCCTACTTCCCTCCTTCATCCCTGTGGCAGGTGCCTCCTTGGGGCAAGGTGGAGTTTCTAAATCTACAACTAGTGCATTCACCTGGCTTGAAACAGTACTTCATAGGGTATAAAAGGAAGGTGGGAAGCACTCTTCAGACTCACTTAACTGGGTAGTCAAACAGACCCCCAAAGGCAGTGCCTCACCACATGCAGCAAAGCTGACCGGACCCTATTGCTGCCAAAGGAGACAGGTCTGCCCCTTCCCAAACATTCAAGCAAATCTGACTAAGAAATCAGGCACCCCAAATTAGGTTTCAGCTAACCCATGCAGGCACACAAACCTCACCACCATTCAAGGGAATGGCAGGATAGCTCCTTCTGGCAGCAGGACAACCTCATCTGCTTAAACCACTCGTGAAGTTAACATAAGGCTATACACAGAGTCCCTTCCGGAAACACAGAAGGAGCACATAAAATTTCAACACATCCAGTTCTCAGCCTCTACCTCATCATAAGCATAAAACAAAATTGTGACTAGAAATCAAGGTTTGAAGTTAAATAAAAGCATTCTTAACAGTAGGAACTGATTATTATGGGTCTTTTTCTCAGTGTCTGGAATGAAGGGGCAGGGGAAGGAACACAAAGGAGAGGGTATCCAAAAAGCTGGAAAGGAGCCAGAAGTCCACACTTACAGCCAGTATTAATTCACTTAACTGTTCCACTTATTGATATTGAAAGCGTTAGAGACTTTCACCTCCCTGCACATCAGAATATTCATCCTTAAATTTCTAAACTCTCACCTCCAGGAAATGTAACACACACCAACTACAACCAGCTGTCCCAGGAAAAACAGCGCTGTAACTAGCGAGCGCTGTGGATTTCAAAGCAAGACAGACCTGCATGAATGCTTTTTGCATTAAGTAAGTAATCCAAGTATAGTCTGTGATTCTAAAAACATACCATTTGGGACTCAATGGTTCATGCAGTACGTTTTAGGAAGTCATCCTTGACAGACTGCTTGGAAATCCTAGTAAAAAAAAAATTGGATTTGGCAAACAGGCTGTCTTACTAAAATACTTCAGATCACTCAGACTGGCCTTATCCTGCCTGCTACTTTATCTATTTTCCATTGGCTTTCCGCAACGATAAAGCAGCAGCACACCTCACCTTAAGAGTGTCAACTTGTAAGGACCAGAGTTTAAGAGCTGGAAACACAGCTGAGACACTGTTGTATCTCCCAATATTCACATGCTGCTCCTCTTCCCTCCTCCCACACCCACCACATCCATCTATTCCTAGGTAAGCTCCAACCTCTCTGCAGTCTAGCAACTTGTTCTCATTTTTTTTGGTCACTATCCAGCCACAAATTGAAAAAAACCCAAAAACCCTTTGATCTCTTTTTAGGAACAGGATTGGCCAGTACATAAAAGAACTCTCCAGCCTCGTTAAAAAAAAAAAAAACATAGTGTCCATTTTGAAGGTAAGCTAAGCCAGAAATCCTCTTGACAGAAAATACATGCTAACTTGTCACACACACACACCCCTTCCACCATGTTAGGCATCTTGAGTTTAGCTGTGTTTCCAAAAAGGAACATAAAAAATTCAAGCCATCAGACTTGAGAACCAAAACAACATGGTTTTTGGCTAAATGTGCATTAAGACAAGTGAGGAAATGAAGTCTTTTCTTACCCTCTTATTTCAGCTTCAAATCAGATTTTAATTTTCTTCCAATACTTCTGCAAGAGATCCTCTTATTCCATTTTCTATACCAGCAAAGGTGCTAAAACCAGTAAGGCTAGGAGCCAAATCCACTCCCTTTCAAACATCACTAGAATTTTTTTAGCATTGTGAAAACACAGATACTGCAAGGCTACATCCAGTTTAAGAATCCAGGGGAAAAAACATTCTCTATGACTTTATTTTCCTGTTCTTCAGAAAAATCTCATGGGATGGTATCATTCATCTCTTGTGCCGTGTTGGACCAGAATGAGTCCGCACCCTTCACATTTAGATGTGATAATTCTGATCAACTTATTTAGGTAAGAAAGTACCTATGATTCACTAGTAAATAACATTGAAAATTGGAAGGAAAAGGACATCCAGCGCAGAGGAAAGGAAAAACAAAAAACCCCCCACCAATAAAAAAAACTCCAAGTTTCAGTATGCACATAAGCAGCAATTCAAGTACTGAGAAAATTTTTATTTTCAATAGCTCCATGTGTAGGATTATCAATGGATTCATTAACTGAAGGCGTTGCCTAGATAGACTCCAATCTCAAGTTGAGCTCACACTAAATATTTTCCCTTAACGGAACAATCGTAAGTTCTCCCCCCTCTTCTCAGCTGCATATTTTTATGAAACATTCAAGAATTCAATGTCTTCAGCATCTCCTCCTCTTTCAAGTTTGGATTAAATTGGCAAAACTGTGACAGTGAAGGGAGAGAAACATGTATTTTGGTTTCCTAGGAAACCAGACTCAAACAGAACTCCAGAACTCATTTCTTCATAAGATATATTTATTCAAACCATTACCCAACTTGACGTTCATCAAAGAAAAACAAAAAAAAAAACCCAAAGAAAAACAAACCACACCAATAAAACCGCAGAAAAAAACCATATACCTAATTGTTTTCCCCAAAGGCAAGCCACTGAACTGATCCTATGCTATGCTCCAGTTCCCGTCTCCCCTCACTGCAAGAGAATACAGCAAGTACTGCTGCAGCCCATGTCTCTTCTCTCCTTTAAAAAAAAATTAAATGGATTTTTAAACAAGCTCATCTCAGTTCCAAAATCCAAAGTAGTCTGGATGTTGTCAAACCTATGTTTCACAAGTCCTACTAGTTAAGAACCCACTATATCACGCAGGAGTTACTGAGCAAACATGCACACATCTGAACTATACAAACAACAAGCTATTTTAACTTCTACAAAATCTCTATACAGAAGATTAACAGAACATAAAGCCCAGAAGAAGCCTCTAATAAAACTTGATATGAGCTGGAAAATTAATCCAAAGACCTGCAAGTCTTTTCTATGCTAAATGATCTTGTTCTATGCAGGTTTTGCTTTGCTTTATTTTCTTTATGTACTTGTTATGTATCAAATGAACCCACATTCCTCTCTGCTAACTATCAAAAAACAAAAGAAACAGGACTAGATTAGAGAAGTCTAAATTGAAGCACATAAGGGTCCAAAAATAAGTAACTAAGAGACACTTCTTGAAGGCGATCTGTACAGAAAAGTAAAGTTCTGCTCTTCACTTAAGACATTTTGAAGAATTCATGAAGAATTGAGACATGGGTTTTGTTACCTTAAAAAAAATTCAGATGCGTAACCTTTACTAACTCGAATTAACACAACTGATATATTAATGAAATTATGATATGTTAAACAAGAATTTATTAATTTCACAGTGGTTGGAAAGTATCTTAGCTTGCTCCCCCCCCTCCCTTAAAATAAAGTGTAAATTACTCTTAGTGTTTTAAAAAAAGCTTCTCTGTCTTGGAAGGCTTAGAGGAGTAACCCCTAAATTTAAGGGTCACAAAGCACCAGACATGGAGAAGGCAGAAAGTAAAAATTAGCATATACTTTTAATCAAAATGCAAGAGCCTCAAAAGTCCTGAGGCAAAAGCAGTCTTGTCATTTGCTTATTTGTGCTTGGAATGAACAAAATCAAAAAGCTTTAAAGCATAATTTGACATAATTAAAAAACAAGGAAAAAAAAAAAGTTCTTTATCCTTCAGAATAATTTCTAAAAACCTGACTAAGAATTGAATGCAAATAGCATTTATCAGTTATCTACAGCTTTCTTTTATGAACTCTGATGTTATAGTTCCAAAAGAGCATCCAGAGGTGAGACAAGTAAAAGCAAAAAGAGTTCAAAGTTTCTAGAGCAAAACACTTAAAAAAAGGTTCTACGTAGTTCTGAAGGACAGAATGTTTGCATTTTTCCAGAGAGCTATAGGCAAGTTTCTCTGGCCATCAGGTTTTCCTGAAAACTAGCCTGCATGGTTATGTGACACAAGCAAGGGCTGGTAATTTGTACTATTTAATGAACCAACAGTAGAGTCATGATAGCACTGACTAGTGTTCAGCTAGACTTTTCCTACTGTTTTAATCATATTCAGATATCAAATTAATTCATTTCCGTGCAACAAACTTATTTTTGCCCATAAAACTGAAATAACTTAGGCAAGGCATAGCACATTCTACTAATTGCAGATTACACCTTTGAAAACTGCAGTTAAGACATATGAAGTTTCATTTCAGTTGTCATTTCCACATCTTTTCCCACAAGAACTGGGGAAGAGTTAGCCCAGTTTCTCTGTGGGGTAAAAGAAAAAAGGGAAAAAAATACTAATATAAGGAGGTTGCAATCCCTTATAGGAAAGATTAGTCAAAACAGGGGAGAATCTTTAAAAATTAAGCCAAGGACAAAATTGTTTTCTGGACAGCTAGTGAGGACAGTGAAACTCTGCATACTACTTTAACCCATCTCAAATACAAAAGACTCACGGACTGTAGCGCCGGCACCTTCAAATAAAAATTACCAGTCATAAGTCATCAGACAGTCCCTATTAACTGATCGTTATGATCTCAAGAGGTACTAAAAGAATAGTTAATGCTGTAGAAAGCTGATTAGTATGGTTAAAAGGAACCTCTACTGTAAATGATTACTAACAGTGATTTATCTTCTGAAGTTTGGTTCTGGAGGAATGCATTCAGGTATGCTTAGAGTAAGAACTCCTGCTTTGAATACTTGGAAAGAGTTAGGAGAATTTACTTCCTCCAATGCATCTGTCTAATGCTATTAAGCTGATCACTGAAAAACAAGACTCAAATTAAAGGTTTTTCACCCCTTTCACCAGAGGACTCTTGATTCTACAGCAAAATAAAGAAGCTTGACAGATGCAACTAAAACCAGAAAAGGCAAAATGAAATACAAAGCCTTTGCCGCAGAACAAAAAAGCCTTTGTCTAATCACATGACTGACAAGATAAAGATGGAAGAAGCCCATGAACCTTCCTGGTGAACCAGATGAGCAGAAAAAAAAACCCAAACATTTGTTAGAAAAATATCAAAACATCATTCTGACACTCAAAAAGAAAAGCTAATATGTAGTCAGAGTTTAGATGTGTTCTTTTCATGCAATGCATCTACCACAAACATTAGATTTGGCCGCTATGTTTTCAAATATGTTTACTTGGCAAGAAAAGATTACCTAAATTATTTAGCCAATGCAAAACAAGACTCAAAGTCTTTTATAAAAAGCAATCGTATGGGACAGACAATATTTCAAAAACAGCTGGACTTCAATTACAGCATTTTACCAATATAGCCAGAATACTACAGCATTTACAAGGGGAAATCCTCAATCTAACTGTAACAACTGTAAGCTGTTTTGTCCTCACTTGAGGCATTTTGATTTTTAAAAAAAGCTGTGTAATTTTTGGTTGAAAACCTGCTGTATCTTAAGAATATATGTTAGTAAAAACATGCAAGTCACTAGAAGGTTTTAGAATTAGCTTTTATGAGCAAGCCACACAGCAGTCTCAGCATCTCGTTGAGCAGCAAAATACAGATGTAAGTAATGCTGATGTTACAAAGCCTGGGATCCTAAAAAAAAAATAATAACTTTTATGCCACCCATTATCAGGGTGAACAGTTATTCTTCAATGCCTAACCTAATCCCTCAAGACATCCCAGTGCATCTTTTGTTTTGCGAATCTTTAGACTTTGCTCCTATAAGCAAGAACTGTCTTTGCTGCATACCTTGCACAGCACAGAGCACGCTGTCAGTGCTTAAATGCAGAAAAATAAGAACACATTGGCATTTTCTTATCAAAAGCTGCAGGATACAAACCTCCAGGAAGATATGATTCACTTGCTGTGTCATCCCCATCATCTCCATCTTCATCATCACGACTCAACAAATTATTCACAGCAAGGTTTACATCAAGATTTGTTCGCTGGAGTTCCCGAATAATAATACTTCTGGACTTCCCTTGTAAAACAACTTGTGCCTGTGAAAGCAGAGTATAATTGGTTACTGGTCATCCTTAGCTCACCAACCACCATTCATAAGAAAAGGATGCTTAATTCTAAAAGAAGTCTAATAAAAAACAAAAGTCAATCACACTACATACAGGCAAAGGCTCACATAGATTTTTCACAGTATCATGTACTAGATAGTCAACCTTCTCTCAGTTCAAGTTAGGCCACTGAATCCAATTTTGGTGATGAATTTCCTAATGGAGTCTTACAATCTACTTCTTGAAATGCTTAAAGCTGTAGTTAAAGAATAAGCAAAATCTGTTTTTGAGAATGTTCTATATGTTTCTGTAAAAGTGTTTAAACTTAACTATGCCAATCAACTGTTATTCCAAAACTACACCTCAATCCCTGTCTTTTTGACACTGGTTGCTCTTTCCACTGCCCTTCAACATGTGACCACCTTACTTCCTCTGTTTTTTCTCATCATACTATTTCTAAAGGCTTATATCTTCAGCAGTTTCTGCAACAGTTAGATTTCTATTAGCAAAGTACAAATGCAGAAAAAACCTTACAAATGTTAAACAGATGCAATAAATTTACAAAAACCAGAAGCATTCTGGTCTAGTCCACTAACCCTAGGACTCAGAGCATTTTGTTTTTCCAGACAGACTACCCTCTGCTGAATGCCAGAGAAGATGACAGAGTTCTAGAAGATCACAAACTCTGTGAAGAAGGTAAGAAACCAGTACTGAATGTTTTCACAACACAGTAAAATTAAGGCACCAAATAAAATGGTCTGTTGACAAGCAAAAAAAGGAAGGGACATTTTAACAGCACACAAAGGTAAGCTTTTTGTCATAACATTCTATGCCAGAAGTTTACAGATTTTTGAGACACAGTAGAATCTATGTTATATAGACCAGCTCTGAAGATCTTTCCCATTGGTCTGCTTTAGAGTTACCCCAAAAATGTTTTAGACACCTTCTGTTTTAAAGGTAGACTAAGTATGCCATTTAAAAAAAAAAAAAAAAGGGCAAAAGATCACGGCAAGGGAAGCAAAGTTATGACTTAACCAACAAACCATACAATACAGAATAGAACTGTCTGGACCAAGGGGTATTAGTCTGTTTTTCTGTTTCATGTAAGTTATCAAGGATGTCAGTAAACACCCCCAAAAAAACGTGGAGGTGAACAATGAAGTAAAAAAAACCCCACCACTCCACAGTTGAAAGAGACCGCTAGTGGTCATCTAACCAAACCACCTCCTGAAAGCAGGGCTAACTTCACAGTAGCCAACACCTCCAGTATCTTGCCTCTGTGAAGGCAGAAGCTTCCAGCTTTTACTGTCTTTTGAATTCAAAAAGAGAAAGGAACTAGAAGCCAGTCTGTCACTGGTGGGTCTATAGATACCTTGCCTGCTAGCTCCTATCTTGTGCCGGTCATGCTATAGGCCGTTCAAAGCATACAAGCAGATTACCTTTGGCATAGTAACTAACATCTGTATTCCAAATGCAGACCAGCAATTTGTTTTGAACTAACAACTAAAATGCATTAACTAGTCACATATTTTGAATTTATTATTTTCTTCAAACATGGAGAAGAATGCTGTTTTAACAAACTCCGCTTAATCACACGATGCAAAGTCCATCAGATTATTCAGGCTTTAGGGCATTAAGAGACAAAAGCAGAGTAATTTATACCCAACATTCATCAGTTACATTTATAAAAAATTAAGTAGAGGTGTCAATGAAGCAAAATTATTAGCATTTTGAAGAGATTAAATATGTTTAATGTCTTTCATTCAAATCGAAAATGGATTAATCCTTTTATCAAACAAGAAAAAAAGACAACCTGCCTACCTTCCTTATATTCCTTCAAGAAACTTAACTTTATTAGCTACATGCTTGATATGATTCTCAAATATTTGATTTTCTCACTACATCTTCCATCTGCAAATGAACAATGCATGACAATCCTCACCTAGATTAAACACATACCTTGTCTTAGTGGAAGTTTGGGAAACGAAAATTCTAGAATCCAAAAACATCTATCACTCACACTACGCATCTAAGAATAAAAGCAATTCAGCTAGAGAAAGTCAATCTTTTCAATTATATGCCATCACTCCTTGGAGAAAATGCACTACTACTACAACACATTCCTGTTCATATGCTATGAGAAGTTCTCCAGGTTTTTGCCAACAAGCAGTTTCTAGCTCATGTACCTGTGAAATGAGTTCCTCTGGAATGACTGATGCTGGAATCACTGGTTGTGGTTGACTCCCCAGAAGTCCAGATCCTCTATCACGTCCTGTGCGTATAACTCTGGTCTGCCTTCGAGAATCTCGAGCTCCAGCAGATGATCTACCAGAGGATCCTCCTCCACTTCCACCAACCCCTGAACTCCAGCGACTTCTAGAAGATTTAGATTATAAATTTTTTTTTTTTATATATATATAGCAGCATACTTTGGGGACTACAAGAAGTAAGTCTTCAGTTTTGTTATTAATAACGTGTAGACAGTCTCTGAAAAATACTGCAGATTGACTTCACAGACAAACATTATGAAAGTATCTCTCAAAACTAGTAAGAACAAGAGCACCAGGCAATTGATAAAGCTCTGAATTATACAGAAGAAATATAAAACAGGACTCCAGCTGGAAGTTGTACTCTTTCCTACTCATATAGTTGCGTGGATGTATACATACATAAGTACATGCATGCACCAATTCCCAGAGTTTCTAAAAGCAACAGTATCAGCAGCGTAACATCTAACACTCAGCTGTTAACTTCCTACTATAAAAGCACATATGCAGCAGCTTCATCGTCAGTGGACTCTGTTTGACAGAAGGTGACTATACTCACATGGGTCTTCTAAAATTTCTGAGACTTGATTTACATTAAGAAATTGCTTAAGATTACACTAAAAAAATCAAGTAATACTCTTTACTGCAAAACAAATGTTATGCTAGATAGTTCTCTGATCCTCATGGATGGTTTTCAGGAGATACTCTACTCTGGACCTATTCCTACTGGAGAAATCAACATCAACTGTATACGTTGCAAAAACATGCCTAAACTGACTGAACATTTTTTTCATTTCTGTGAGTCAGTATCAAAAAAAAGGAGTAAAAAAGGCAGTGATTTGTAGAAATAGACTAATCTTAACACCACAGAACTGTGTCAACTGAATCTGTTCTGGATGTAAAACGAGATACTCTGTTGTCATGAAAGGCTAAAGCACTCCAGTTTGTTCTTCAAGGTTAACTAAACTTTGCTGTAGAAATATACCTTAAAGGATGTTGGATATGGTATTACTGCTATTTAATAATCAGTATCAGCAGAACGTTCCTGCTCTCAACCACCCTAATCCTCAATCTACTTTCAAGAAAAAGAAAAACATTTAAAACAAGACAAGAAAAAAAGGTATGTTCTCTGAAACAGTATTTAATAAATTCATGTTAAAAGTACAGCACATGTAGCTATAAAAGCTATTTAAGTAAAAATACTTGTCTTACATTTTATGGCTTAAGTTGCTTACTAACTTTTTCTTCCTCCTGACAAAAGGAAGACCATGCAATCACAGAACAACTCAAGTATCTGCCTAAGACAAGGGCTTGTCACAGAGACATCTACATGTACCAGGATTCTAGCCAGCAACCACACAGACAATGACAAGACAAAAAGCAATTCAACAATGGCTTTAGGAAAAGTCTTGTCTCATGAGTTAGAAAAAGAGCTCTAAAAAAAAAAAAATACGACTGAAAACGGAAAAAAAAACCCAAAACCAAACCAAAGAAGAATGTGACATTTTAAACAAAACAAGCCAGTTAATCTGTTTTTAAAGGTGGGAAGGGGACTGAGGGGAAATCAAATTCTTCCTACACAACAATTCTCAATTCAAGTCTCAGGAGAGAAGATGCGGGTTTAAAGAAAAGCTTACATATTAGATTTTAATACTTATTACAGATGCATTTTCTATATCAATGACAGACTTAAGACATCTAATGGTTAAAACCATTTATATTCATATAATTCAAATATTCCAAGTGTGTCCTAACTTGGTCCTGTTATTGAGAAAAAAAATAAATCTAAGGACACAGCTATTCCTATTAAAGCTGTCCAAACCTAGAATAAATATTAATATAGAATGGAAATACTTCTGCTCATTTCTGCTCACCTACTAGTTTTTCTCCACTGCCCACCAGCATGCTAGCAATTTTCCAAATCCAGTGATCTAATATAAGGGCTCTACAGTTTGAATGTTTTTAGACTCATTTCATTAAGTATTTCCTTCATTTAATAGAGCAGTTATAGTGTCTACTGCTATTCTACTAGTTTGGTGACTTTCAACTACCTAGTTCTGAAACATGCAAGGGAAGAAATTAGGAACTCTTCAGGGCTGGTCTCCTAAGCACATAGCTTCATACAATTTTAACCGGTTATGCTCAGGTAAAAGTAACAAGGAAAAAAAAAGTCTTACACTTTCCACAGAAAGTTTTTAAACATGACAATACCAATTTGTCTTTGAAGTTTAACACATGGAATTTAGGTTCAGATGCACAAAGGTTTCACAAAAAGTTTGGGGGGGGAGTAAGGGGCTGGGTTATCTTTTATGCAACTAAGCCCCAGATGAAATTAGCTTATTTGGTAATAAACAACAAATCCACTTTCTTGGAAAAGCTGTAGTTCCTCCCTCTTAACAAATCATTCACATGCAGAAATCACAGTTTGTAAATGCAATTCTCCTTACTACAGTTAGTAACCTTAGGAAGCAGCACTGTTTAACATGTCTTACAAAAGCATAAGAGTTCAGTGTGATTATGTAATGAAGATTAATTTATATTGCTATATAAAGGGACACCATCAATTTTAAAGCTAATGATAAAAAAATTGAATCTGTATAGTACATTTAGTATACAGTACAATTTCAAAGGTTCTAAGCGACAACCTTTTCCAAATGTTCCCTTCCTATTACTACGTATAAGACCCCAACTAACAAAACACCGCTCATTACTTGGGGCAGGGGAGAGGAAGGCACAATAAAACTGAGTGCACAAATGTCCGCAAACGCAGATAATGAAGATTCGTGCTGCATAAATGCACTCATTTTAGTTTATGCTGCTAGCTTGTCAGGTGTTTAAATTGATAGTGTCCCTCTAAAAAACTGCTTTTCAAAATCAAGGAACTAAAAAACGTTCAAAAAAAGACAACACAGCCAAAACCAAGTTATTCTTCACACATATATGAAGAACACTCCGTATCCTAGGTACTGAAGGGTCACTTGCAGATCTGTTATTTTAACCAAGTCAATAAAGTTTTATTTATTATATCCTACCTACACAACTGCTGTAATTATACGTTCCCTTATACATACTGCATACAATTTATATATGTGTATACACATATACTGAAATATGGAACAAACAGATTGCAGCCTCAATCCTATCAAAACTTACCCAAGGGTGTTGCCTGCCAGTCTGCCCAGAGTTTCAGAACCAGACAGAAACCATGGGGAGTCACTAGTCCTGCCTGGCCTGGATGTCCTTCCTGCCCCTGAGCCACTGCTCAACTTTGAACTGAAAGTAAAAGATGGTAAATCAGTCACAAAACAATCCCAAATGGGTTAAGAACAAAACCTGGAATCCCAGGTCTAAATTCTCAGGGACTTAGTCTGGTAACATACCAGCTTAAGCAACACCCTTGGGGAATATTCCAAACTAATCTAACTGTATATTAAGAGGTACACTGGAAAAAGAAAGTGGAAAGCATGCCTAACAGATCTTAAGTACATCGGCAATCCATAATAGCACAGTTGCAAATACATATTAAGCTAATTAGTTATTTGAGTTAGCCACTGCGCTAAGTTTTCAGTTAGCGTATATGTACTAATTGTAATCACCAGGTGTTCTATCCATAAACCTGAGCCTAAGCATGCTACTTCGATATTAAGAAGCAGTTTTCACTTAAACATGAACCATTAAACAGTCCTATTAAGGGCGACTTACCTGGACTGAAGACAGCAGGTCTAGAAATGAGCCTCTCCAGATGGGACCACTTTCAGAGTGGATTCTACATAAAGCTTAACAATTTAACACAGTTTCTTTCATAAGGATTATTTTTGGAGGAGTTTGTTTCCTGAAGTTAAAGAGATCCTGTCTCACTTCTTTTAGAATCACATCTACTATTTATTCCTACACCAGTTTGTCAAGCTAGGCTGTTTGGCTGCATCACCATAATCATTACTTATCTACTCAAAGTACCCATTCCAAAGGCAATCTAGTTTAAAAACAAACAAACAAAAACAAAACCAAAAAAAGCAGCCACGCTGCTTATACAGTTCAAAAGAATGATTTAATATGAAGAAAAGCGTTTCTTACCCATCATTATTATCAGGTTTACCCAATTCCAATCTGTCTGGTTGAACTGAAAAACCAATCCTGCAGACTCTACCATCCTATATTTAAAATAAGAAAACCAAGTGTCCAAAATTGAAATGTAAGACAAGTTACTGAAAAAAAATACAAACAAAACCAAGCCTTCCGTTACTGAAGAATGTTGATCAATCTGATGTTAGAAGAATTACTTTTAACTGTATGGTTTCAAGTTTATTATCTAAGCAGATTTAAGTAACTTACCTCAAGAAGAAATGCTGCATGATTTGGTCCCACCACACACTGTTTAATAGTGGCCTGTTCCAATACATTCAAAGGGGGGTGGCTGAAAACAAAAATGGAGCATGTATAAAATTTTTGAAGTCTGAAAAAAATAAAAAACAAGTAGTATATGGAAGGAACAATGTTCAGTGACAGTTACCGATATAAAAATATTCAAGAATGACTAAACACGTGCATCAGTTGAAGCAACTGTGATGTATTTTTGGTCATTAAGCACAGAAAATGCAGAACAAAACCTTCAAAGGTGATAAGAGTTTTCATTTAATTTGATCAGCAATAAACAACAGGGGTTATACTTCAAATTAAGGAGTCATTTTTTCATAAGGAGATTATTTAATAATATAATTCATCATAACTGAAAACCTAACATTTTCTTCCTAATGTAAGAACTGTGTAATCTGAAGCATTTCTGAACTTTAGTATTAGTAGGATTGAGGTTTTCTAAGGCTGTATCTACAGTACAATCATTTGATTCTTGTTGCTGTTAGAAAAATTGTACTTTCCAAAATGATTTACAGAAGATGATATGCCTTACCTGTTTAAATTATATTTGTTCAGCTTCTCTGAAACTTCCCTTAATCTGAAACAAAAAGAAATGAAGCTGTTGTTTGAAAGACATACCTCACAGTATACAACATCCACTTAAGCAGCATATTTACAACATTATGGGAACAACTTACCACCGCATTTAATGAAGCTTGATATAAACACTATTCGGTGTTGGGAGTCTGTATAAGAACTGGATGGTGTTCAGCTTCAAATCAGGTTTTTGTTTTGGAGGTTTTTTGCTTTAGAGTTTTACCCTTCCACCTACTATCTTGCCACAAAACCCACGTTTTCTTGCATTCCTATGTGTTTTGCAAGTCACTGTCAAAAAGCACTATTCCTGCCTTTTTACCACCATTTACAACTTTGCACACAAAATAAGCAGATGAAGCAATGAGCGTTAACTGTAGATACACTTGTGTTTCCTTGTATAAGCTTGAATACAGTATCCCAGAGCAGGCAGGATTATAATTTTCTAGGAAATCCAAGTATGCGGCACGTCAGAGCCAAAAATATGACAGTAAGTTCCCCAAAACAGAAAAGACAGGAAAACAGATGCACAAAAGCCAGCATCAAAAGGGACGAACAACAAACTTTGACTAGTAGAAGAAACAATCCGGAGAAAATTCACTCTATATAGGATTATGTAAAACATCACCTTTACTAAAAGGGAAAGAATGTTTCCCAAAGTACTTCCATCTCACTTTCATGGCACCTCACCAAATGGAAGATCAGAACCCAAAAAAGGGCCAACCCACAGACCACTCCTGCTTAGAGGGTATCGTTTCCAAAAATGGAAACCAGCACAGAAATTTCTAAGGTAATTTCTAATACATTTAGAAAAGATCCTCTCCAGACAGCAAAGATACTCTCGTAATATCAGGTAGGCATTTCAGGTAAAACTTGGGCTCCTTTCTTCCCAAAGATGACAAGCAATCTGAAAAAGCCCCTAAATAGCTTCCAAATTTAATTAGAATATTCGCATTACATTAAGATATAAAAATTAGATTAATCCTGTAAAAGTAATGCAAGGTCTTCCTAATTAAGAAAAAAAATCCCAACTTTGGTACCACGTTCATCCTAGCATTACACAAATCTCCTTCTTAATCAGCAACACCTTTCTAAACCTAACAAAAAAAAAAATAATCACAGAATCATTACGGTTGGAAAAGAGCTGTAAGATCATCAAGTCCAACCATCAACCCAATACCACCATGCCCACTAAACCATGTCCCACAATGCCTCGTCCACATGTTCCTTGAACACCTCCAGTGATGGTGACTCCACCACCTTCCTGGGCAGCCTGTTCCAGTGTTTCACCACTCTCTCAGTAAAGAATTTTTTTCCTAATATCCAGCCTAAACCTCCCCTGGTGCAACTTGAGGCCATTTCCTCTTGTCCCATCACTTGTCACTTGAGAGAAGAGACCAACACCCACCTCTCTGCAACCCCCTTTCAGGTAACTGCAGAGAGTGATAAGGTCTCCCCTCAGCCTCCTCTTCTCCAGACTGAACAACCCCAGCTCCCTCAGCCGCTCCTCATAAGACTTGTGCTCCAGACCCCTCACCAGCTTCGTCGCCCTTCTCTGGACACGCTCCAGCACCTCAATGTCCTTCTTGGAGTGAGGAGCCCAAAACTGAACACAGGATTCGAGGTGCGGCCTCACCAGCGCCGAGCACAGGGGCACGATCACCTCCCTGCTCCTGCTGGCCACACTCTTTCTGATACAGGCCAGGATGGCGTTGGCCTTCTTGGCCACCTGGGCACACTGCTGGCTCATATTCAGCTGGCTGTCAACCAGCACCCCCAGGTTCTTTTCTGCCAGGCAGCTTTCCAGCCACTCTTCTCCACTGTTTCCCTCTGTCTGAATCCATGTCTTTAAACCCTTTCTTTTGACTTGCTTCACTTCAGTTTCTACACACAGACTGCTATGGACAACAGACTTCAGTTACTTGCAAACCTTGAGCATGAGAAAGAATACAGATTAGAGGTTCAACCAGCCAAGTCTTAACGTTATCAACAGTATTTGACTCTAAAGCACTTGTCCTGAGGGAAAAAAAGGAAAAAAAGATATATGTCTGTTTGAGAAACAAGGTAATTTATACTGATAGAAATAACTTTCAAGCACAAGAAGAAAGGACCACAGCGAAAGGACAGCAGGAAGGAAGTGAACATGCTTAGAATCGCCTTTTGCTACCCAAGCCAAGCTGCTAGTTTGTAAGTAGGCGATTTCACACTCCCAATTGCCAGCCACAACTATTTCACACAGGCCAAGGGTACATAAATAGATAAGGTTTCTGTGAAGACAACCCACAAAGGCGAAAGAGAGAACACAAACTTCACATGCAATCTGCATGAAAGGTATCCCACAACAGTGAACTACTGTGCGATAATGTGGAATGAACCCCGAAGATGAATGGCATACACTCCACAGCTTACCATATGGTTTTATAAAGCAAGCAGGGATCTACTGCATAATATATGACAAGTAAAACACACCTGAAGTTTCATGTCTTAAATATATTGCCTAACAGTTTCCCACAGGAATCCTGAGCAGTTTTCCATTAACATTTCTCCTCTTAGCAAGCATGAGTAATAATTATAGAATAGGAAAACCTACCTTTGAGTTCACTGCACTGCCTATATGAAAAGCTGATGGCAAATAAAGTAGTGCTTTACTGGAGATGGGTTACTAGACTAGTCTATGAGCAACATTTAAAGCTTACTTATCTGAGTTTTGTGTCACAAAACCTGAGCACTACCAAAAAAATAGACATTTTTCAATTTGTAAAAAATCACCATAATCCTTTTTCACTTGTAAAAAAAACAATGAAGTAATAGAGAAGAAATATGCACAGAAAGCTAAGACTTGCATACTCAGTGAATCTCTTAGCAATACCAATCTGCAACAAGCATAGGTCAAAAGAGATCTAACGTTATTGAAAAGAGGCTGCTGTCAACATTTAAGGGGAGGGAGCAGAAAAGGGTATAAGTGACAATGCTTAAAGTACTAAACTCTCCTACAGAAAGAAAGAAGGAAGAAAAAAAGTAAAAACTATCTCACCCCCCAACCATCTTGTATACAACTACTGTAATAGCAAAATTAGCAAGTACTGCCTAATAAACTTAGAGATCCATGAGGACTTGAATTTGATGCAGAACACCACCCAGTGAAAAAGGAGTAGTACCCCTGCACTGCGTTCCTGCTGGGCTGCTGTGCATCCTTTCTCCTGCTGCCACCAGCATTCGCGTGAATGCCAGTCACAAAACTAAACCAGCAGAAAAACAAGAGTAAAGAAGCAAGATGTGTTTGTATATTCTGTATGGAGAATATGTTTGTGCAAATAAAAACTCTAAATATTTTCACAAAAACGTTTCCTGCAGCAATCTAAGCCTTTCTACTTGCACAGTTGCATGGTATTATACTACCGACCCTCTGAAGGAAAAATATGAATTGCATATTTAAGATCAGGTTAACTTTAACAACATGATTCAATAATTTCAGTTGATGGTGCACTGGAGTAAGAGGTACAGACAGAGATGATTTAACCAACTCTCTCATTAAGGATGGCCAACACTTCCACTGAGATCTTTCTGTGGTAAAATGGATCTCTAATATGAATGCATGGACAGACTAAGCTTTGAAAAATTCTCATTAAAGGCAATTAAACTATTTCAAAGGACAAAGGTAGAACCAATATGTATTTTGCTCACAAAATTATTTTTGGGGAAATGCACTAGCTCGCCACGCTTTTAGACAAAAAGTTTAGTGATGATGGCTTCTGTGTTAAGATACACATTCTTTAAATATCCCTATAAATATTGATCCAAAAACAATTGTGAGGAAAACAAAAAAGACAGTTCATCCAAGCTAAGTAGGAATTGCTTTGATTTTGAGTTTTGCAGCTACGATTACTAGCCTCTTCAAACTGATCAGAATACAAGGGAGCTACACTCACACTAAGCAACTGAAGAGACTCCAGGTCAGGACTCAGACTTCACAAGTGACGCTTTTATTCATCACAAGATATTTCCTCTCTCAAAGTACGTTTCTATTTCCAGAGAAGTTTATCTGAGGACCCATCCCTCCACCACATCTTGCTTTATAAAACCAAGCTAGGCTCAAAAATGCAACAAAACTACAGAGAAACTCCATTTCAAAATGCTAAGTATTTTACAGAAATACTGAACACTTCAGCACATTTTAAAGTAACTTTACCTTATTTAAACAAGTGTTTAAATCCACACAAGCAAAATTCTGGTTTACAATTTGTGCGTTTACCCAATTTGTAAGAATGGAAATCTTCTGTTTTAAAGCAGGCAGGCTGTCCCAAGAATTATTTTTAAGACACTACAGACTTCTGTAATACGTGTTCACCATGCCCAGTTCCCTGCAGCAGTCAGTCAGCAGCAGTCCTACCTTGCCAGTCATCCTGCAAGAATATTCATCCTTCTCAAGTATTTCCATCATGCCAGCAACAGTTCACAGACCAACAAACAAACCATAAGACATAAGCAGAACTTTCTTACTGCTATAAGGTTTTAGAATAGTTCAATGAATGTATGTATGCTTATCCTTCTTCCCGTGTGTTAGGAAACTAACAGTTACAAAAATAAAGGAAAAAAAATAAAACACACCTACATCATCTACACTCAGTGAACATCTGCAAGACTTTCTCAAGCAGGCAAGTAACATGAAGAGCACAGTAAGTACACTGCTCATGTAGCAAGATTTACATAACTTCCCCCTCAAAAGCTTACTTGCTCTTGAACATATACAGTATTTACAGGTACTAATATTTAATTTGACATTTTGCAGCTTTGGTCAAACAACAGTACATCTAGCAAGTTTATTTATAAGTTTTAAAACAAATTCTGCCATCTCAGAGATTAGTATCTGTAACAAATAAAGCAAGCTATTTTTCATTTTTATTTGCAACTTTAGACTAAATGTTGAAATGTCAGCTAGGTCTTTAAAAAACACACAGTAAGAAACACTGAAGTGAAGCAATCCAAAGGATTTAACTGCAGAGATGTAAAATAAAATGTTGGCATGTTGCACGTCTCCAGAAAGAATGAAGTCTTTCTGTACACTACAGAGTCCCAAACACAATATTCAGAAGATTCTCTTGGATTTTTCCTGAAGTTGCTCCTTTATAGCCTTAAAAAGTTATTTGTACACTTTAAAATATCAGGCAGGGGCCCCACCACAAGAGCTTTCCTCACTTCAGCACCCCCTGGTGATGGTAAGAGTTGCAGAGGAGGAAAAGAAAAGGTAAATTTTAAAAAAACAAACAAACAAACAAACAAACAACAGCTTGGTATGATGAACAATTTTGAGTAGGGAAATTGAAAATAAAACTAATTTAGCCACGGTAGATTTTTCTAAGTGATCAGGCCTCTCTAAGACAACTTAATATGTCAGTGAAGCCTGCAAGTCAAAAAACTTACGAGACTTTCACACCAGAGCAGAAAGAAGTATACAAGAATGGATACAATGCTTTTCCAAGGGAAGGCTAACAATCAGCAGATATCCAAGAGGGAAAAAACGCCAAACAACTCAAGCACTGGAAAACAGTATTAAGTAACATACCTATCAACACCTAAAAAGTAAATACAGCCTTCATCTCCATCCCTCAGTTGAGGCCCTGAAGTGCTCAGAGCACAGCAAGTCAGACCCAGGGAGGCAGCTATGTGGCCCATTAACAGGTTTTAGCCCAGCAGAGCTGCACAGCCTCCAGACCAAAGCCCTCTTACACGTGTCTGTGTTGAATCACATGGAAACGAAATCCTGTGTCTGTCTATCAGTGTCATGAAAACAGAGTCTCAGAAATGCAGAAAAAGGACACCAATGAGCTTAAGCAAGCATATTATCTTTGCTTCCTGATCCCACAATGTCTTGGACACCGGACACTATGTAAAGTCACATGCAGCTATCTTCCATGCCATAGTACAACATACAAAAGGATCCCGCCCCTGATCGCCTTTTCAAACCTTAGAAAGCAGTTTCCAAAGAGGCAGCCTTCCACAGTTACTGTACCAGACACCTTCCTCCTAATAGAATAAATTAAGAAATAAAGGTGAAAAACCTCTTCTCCATCAACGGGGTGGGGACAGGGGGCAGAAAGGGAGAAGATTCAAGTGTGCTTTAAGTATTAAGTCATTCTGGGTAGTAAGGGGTAAGGAGGCATCCATAAAAAAATGCCTATGTACCACACAAAAGCAGGCAATAAGATTACCTGTAGAAAATATAAAGCAATGCATATTTAAAAAAAAAAAAAAATCCCAAGCACAAGTACAAAATGACAGCCTGCAAGGCAACCAGTACTACTCAGCAGTGGGGTGGGATGATGTGTTTAGACTATAATACACAGAACACTGAAACAAACAAGATGACAAAGTAAGTCTCTGCTCCACTCAGTCAGTAATCAGGTGTACTATGGTTTACACCATGTCCTCTCCCCATTCCAAGAAATATAAACTAGGACTATTTGGTTATTACATAATAAGCCAACACCTACTGCTCAGGAAATCCCTGAGCTGCAAATCATTAGAAGCTGGAAAAGCATCACAGTATGTTTGCCTTATTCTAATACTCTTCTCCCACCACCTAGCACTGGTCACTGCCATGAACAGGAGGAAAACAAGATGGCCCTCTTGCCTGATTGTAACAGCCACTTTTACGTTTCATGGAATCAACCAGAACGGATTTACAGAATATGGCTCCCAAACTATTTTCTAATTTGTAAGATTGGCAGTTTGGTTGATAAAGGTAGTTCTGACTGTTTAATAGTCCTCTCAGGAACAATGGTAACACACTGTACTGAATCAGTAAGCTATAGCAGAAAGCTAATATGGCAAACATCAAACAAATGAATCTCTTGAAAACAGTTTTCTGCAATATCACTGAAAAGTCTTCAGGTAATACAATGACTGCAGAAAGTAAATTCCCTCACAGCAGACCATTATTATTTCATGATATAACAACACTGATATAGATAATGACCTATATCCAGTTAGTTAGGTATAAGCTAGCCCACAACAATGTTAATGCAGGACAAGAAAAATTAGCAAAGACAGGATAGCGGCAACAACATCAGAAGGTTAAAGATAGATACCCAGTAATACCTAACATGCAGAATTAAACACATACTGTATAGGCAGGTAAAAAGACTAACCCATCTTCTTCACCCTACAGAGAGGGTAAGCATATATGTCAGATCTGATTTTAAGAAAGCAAGGCCAATTTCATATCGCTGTATAGGAGAATGAGGGGAAAGCAGTGGATATTGTCTAGCTAGACTTTAGTAAAGGCTTTTGACATTGTGTCCCGCAAGATCCTCACAGAGAAGCTCATGAAGTATGGATGCACGAGCAGACGACGAGGTGAACTGAAAACTGTGTGAATGGCTGGGCCCAGCGGTTGGTGATCAGCAGCATGAAGTCTAGTTTGAGGCCAGTGACTAGCGGTGTACCCTAGGGATCAATACCAGGTCCAGTCCTGTTCAACATCTTCATTAATGACCTGGATGAGGGGGCAGAGCTTACCCTCGGCAACCTTGCAGATGACACCAAACTGGGAAGAGTGGCTGATATGCCAGAGGATCATGCTGCCATCCAGAGCACAGCAACCTCATGAAGTTCAACAAGGGCATGCACCAAGTCCTGTACCTGGGGAGGAACAACGTCATGCACCAGTACGTAATGGGAACAGCCCAGCTGGAAAGCAGCTCTGCAGAGAAGGACCTGGGAGTCCTGGTGAACACCAGGTTGAACATGAGCCAGCATGTCTTGTGGCAAAGAAGGCGAATGGTATTCTGGGCTGCATTAGGCAAAGAATTGCCAGCAGGCTAAGGGAGGCAATCCTTCCCTTTATTCAGCACTGGTGAGGCCACACCTAGAGTTCTGTGTCCAGTTCTGGGCTCCCCAGTACAAGAGAGACATGGACATACTGGTAGAGTCCAGTGAAGGGCCAAAAAGATGATTAAGGGACTGGAGCACTTCTCAAATGAGGAAAGGCTGAGAGAGCTGGGACTGTTCAGCCTGGGGAGGAGAAGGCGCTGGGGGGACCTTATCAACTTATATAAACACCTAAAGAGAGGGTGTAAAAAGGACAGAGCCAGGCACTTCCCAGTGGTGCCCAGTGACAAGACCAGAGGCAACGGGCACAAACTGCAACACAGGAGGTTCTGTCTGAACATCAGGAAACACTTTTTTTACTGTGAGGGTGACCAAGCACTGGCACAGATTGCCCAGGGAGGTTGTGGAGTCTCCATCCTTTGGAGTTATTCAAAAGCCATCTGAATACAGTCCCAGGCAACCAGCTCTAGATGGCCCTCCTTGAGCACAGGAGTTGGACCAAATGACGTCCAGAGGTGCCCTCCAAACTCAGCCATCCTGTGATTCTGAGGGCTTTTTGCTTTCAGGATGTGATCTCCACACATTTGACTTGGAGGCACGGCAACAAAAGGATGGGGTTTTGCCATTGAAAAACTAGGAGCTCATTTTTTGCTATAGAATCCCTGTAAGGGCAGTGGCTTAGAACAAAAGTTACACCAACAAGTCAGGGAAATGTCTGAGAAGTATTGTTTAGACATTGAGTAAAAATATTCATGGGTACTAAAATATCCCTATGGAAGTACTCTGTTTCTCTAGCAGGAGCAGAATCCCTCTAGCAAGCAAGACAGCCACCTGTAGGACTTGTGAAATGCAGCACTAGGTTTGCCAGAATCCCTGATTAATGATGAATGATGCTGGCTGACCGGTTCCTCTAGTTCAAAATCTACTTAGACCCTTTCATCAGATTTATCATTTAAGTGACACTGAAAATATAACCTTCTGAATAATAATTTTAAAAAAACCCAAAACCCACAGTGTAAATCACAGCCATAACATAGCTCAAGAGGAATATAAAGTCAATCACGTTTTTAAATAAGCAAAAACCCAATCCTAAAATAGCTATGACACAGCATGACCCTTTTCTAAAAAAAAAAAAAAAAAGTTGTAATGAAAAGCCTGAATACAAACAGAAAGAAATCACAAATGGTATGATCCTGACAGGACTAGCATATAGCAGTTACAGCACACCTACACATGTTATTTAGCACAATGTCCAGAGGATTTGGTAGTAAAGTAGATCTATGGCTACAGGTTGCCTAAACGCCTAGTGGTGTTTCTGTGGAAAAAAAACCACCACACTACAGGAGAATGAGTCAGCCTCAATCTGCTGTTATTCTACAACAGTAGGCTTCCAAAAGTGTGGGTCGCAGATTCAGACAACACAAGACAGAGATCTGTTCTCTGGTGTAGAATGCATCAAATCATCATTCTATGTTCTCAGATTCTGTTCAACTGCACAAAGTCCTTGTAGCTGCAAAGAATTTCTGTTTAACATTTAGCAGAAGGCTATTTCTTCAGCCAGAAGACCATTAAAAGCTAAACAATTGGATCAATCAACTCAGTTGGGTGCAAGTTCTGAATCTTAAAACAATAAAAAGTTGCAAACTATTTAGCTATCCATCATTTCAGTAAGTATATCCTTCTGTGACAGTAAAATGTGGATAATGGGAATTTAGAACCCCATGGTTGTCTTCAAGGATACTTGAAAACTACTCACATGAAATAACGTGAGCCAGTATTACTATGTTGAGCAACATATGAATGCTAGCTAGCAAAACGTAGCTAGGAAGCCATATGCTTGTTTGACTAGAACAAGTGAAACTTAAAAGACTACATTTAGACAAAGGTGGAAAAAAATCGTATTTTTTTTACTGTCAGAGTGTTTCTGTAGTGATTCCACTACAAAAAATTGCTATCAAGATAAAAACCCAGTCATTGTAAATTCGTAAAACCTTTTTGTGTTCTGTAGTGATAGACTGTTAAAGCTCCTTCAAGAGCTAATTATGAGCCACTGGGGAGGTTGTGTATTTACCAGCACGCCAGGTTAAAGCGAGGAGAGACAGGTTCTGGTCCCAGCTGGGTCTACTGTGAGAACCCAAATCGTAATCTCTCCACGATTTTCCCTTTCATTCCTGCTCTAAGCTTTTGGAAGCCATGACCACTATGTCTAAAGTTGGAAAATGGCCTTTGATTAGAGCATTCAAATGCTACAAAAATATTTTTTAAAGTAAGAACTCTCATGCTATTAAATACTTTGTGTCTTGGCTGGAGAAAAGCAACAGTATATTTTGTACGAGTGATTTTATTAAAAACAAAGCACAAACAAGACACTGAATTCTAAGTGCTCTTCAATGAAGTCCAGCATGCTTATTCACATGCTGAATTAGTTTTTAGCAATAGGGAAAGATCATTTAGCATGTCCAGTCCTTTACTTGCCAATTCCTCCAATTCCAAGGCTTGAAGTCTTGAACAAACTCTGATATCACAGTATTATCTGCCTGTCACTTTTTCAAACTTGTTAAAAACTGCCTTTCAAATACCATGAACTCCCCTCCTCACACTGCACTGTCTTGTACTAAACACACATCTTCAAAACCTTCCTCTCAGACACTGCATCTTTGATTTAGATAGGAACGGAATGAGACCTGGCATAAGGAGTAGAGAGCAAACACCACGCCAGAAAAACAAGGAGCCAAATCGCTTTGTCAGATGCACACTGCAGGCAAAATAACTCAAAAGAAACCCCAGCTTTTGAGGTGCACAGCTCATCACAATACTTTTTTGCATTGCCGAAAAACAGATTCTCTCTTTTCCATCTGTCTGTACCACAGCCACAAAAGTCCAGGTGCTTCCCCTCGGCAGAACTAGTGTTTTGGTTCCTCTACAAGAACTCATGAAGCAGCACATTGCACACCTCCTGCCTCACATTTTGCCTACGGCCATACTATTTCAGGTAACAATCTTGCCAGATACAGATTCTGCACCACAAGAGAAAGAAACAAAGCTTTGGCCATTCGAGCAAACAGCCTGTTACCCCCCATGCCCTCCCACCAAGAGTGGGGCAATCCTAGCCAGATTACATTCTGCCTACCCAATCTGCCCCAGAAGACGCTATGATTTGTATCATTGGAATGTTTTATTAAGTACCTTCAAATCCTTGCTCTAGAGACAAATACATTTTGCTAAAGTCAGCAAGCTGCATAAATAATGCCTTAAAAAAAAAAAAAAAAGGAAAAAAGAAAAAGAGAGAGAAGGAAAACCGCTGTTAATAATGTACCAAGCATGGTCAAAGCTGAAGAAAAGAGTTTCAACAACCTAAGAAAGAGATCTTCATTAAAGGTCAGACAACAATAACTCAGTTATATTAAAAGGAAAAACAATATAAGATGGATTAAAAGCCATAAATCCTCTTTAGAAGAACATTTCTTGATGTTTACTAGAAAGAGAAAAAAACAATGCAGCTCTCTTAATTTTCAGGCTAGGTAGAGAACAGCAAAACTTCATACCATAAATGAAAGAATAAACACTGAGAGACACGTTTAAGAAAATTAATTTTGCAAGATGAACAAGAAATTAAAATGATACCACGCTTATTGGAGGAAGTGACAAACACCAAAGACTTCAAATGACAAGAGAGTAAGGCCTACAGCTCTCACTTAACTGCATTCACATGGGTAAGTATTTATTTTCCATTTAAGTTTTTGGTAAAAACACTGTAGCACATACATTTGTCCATATTAAGTCAATGCCACACTGGAAACTATATAGTAAAATTCTAGCTTTTTAGCAGAATTCAGAGATCCCAATCAAGATCCATCTCATTGTATCGGAACTACCTATGTATGTAAAGAGATAATCTATCCCAAAGGTGAAAAGGTGAGTTTGAGGAAACCTAATGGAGAATAGAGAATGAAGCATAATGGAAGACTGTAAGCAAATTTAAAAAATGCTGTTTTAATACAGGCTTGGCTTAAACTAGTCAACTACCACTTCTACACAGCATAAAAAGAAGAAAATCAGCACCCAGCTTAACTAGAGATGACGGCAAACATGCTGCAGAAAGTAACACCACCAAGCCCTGTGTACAGAGCACAGAGTTTCTTTCTGGGCTATTTTCTAATGAACAGGCAAACTATACCTGCATGGGTATAAACACCCTAGATTACTCAAGATATTCCCAACTGCCCGCAATACTGACTACTTTGAGTCAAAAGCAAAAAAAAACAACCAAACAAAAACAATACCCCCTTGAATGTGTTGGGTTTTGTTTTTTTTTTTCCCCAAAGACAAATTTCATAAGATTATTGAAGCCTCCAGCAGCCTTCGTACTTTCATCTGTTGAGTTACACTACCATTGTCACAAATTAAATTGGCAGACCTCACATCTGGCAACAGAACAACAACAGTAGTGAGAAGTTCCAACACAGTTAATCACCAAAATAGTACTAATCATGTGAATGTTTTCGAAGTTTTTATTCTGCATTCTTTAATAAAACACCATAATGTAAAATTAAATCAGAAACATAAGGGACCAAAGCTATTGTGGGGCATCTTTTCTGATAAAATGTAGTAACCAGTTTAATCAAGAAAAGCTGTGCAAAACAAAATTACAGAAAATACACATTTCATCTCCACTATGGATGTAAACAATTCAAGAAATCGCTAAGAGACATCTTACAGCATAACACCAACAGACTTGGGATTACAAAAACTAGCCAATGACACTTACCATAAGATGCTATCTTAAAGATAATTTTTAGAACTGCAGCAAAACAATCACACTGGGGCATTACAAAAGGGTGGCAAATGAATATTCAAAACTTTTCTGTACCAATGTGGATTGGTACTCTAAAACATACTTCAAAGCACAGTAGCTAAGATTTGCTGAAAGACAGGGTGAAGCATATTTACCATGAGAAATTCCCTTGACAAGTGCTGGCAGTAGCAGTGAGACTTGTCACAGGAAGACAAAATTTTCAAAGATAGTAAATTCAATAGGTACATCACTCCTCAACTGGAACCAAACTGGCAGTTTTACATAAATGTAGATGACCAGTGCACCCACTTTATGCCTTTCTACTCAGTTCTACAGTTATGTTTGAAGTCTTTAGAAGAGGCAAACTTCATACTTTTGTATCAGTGTGGTGGTACATGTTCTCTCTCAAATGTAACAAAAGCTCTTCAATTGAAACAAAATAGTTACTCTTCCTTTGAGGGGAAGGGTAAAAGAAAAGGAAGCGGTGTTGGTTGACTGCTTTTTTTAGGCGCAGAAAGACTAAAAAGTAGAGCATAGAGTTCATTGTCAAAATAGTTATATGCCAGAAAGGGAAAAGAATTAAGATCTGAAACCTGGATAATTATTGCTGTAGTGGACTAACTAGTGCTGTGACCGCCCTCATTTAAACTGACAGGCTTACGGTTTTGGACAAAATACACGTGCACCTTGAAAATTACATTTGCGTACTTATTTCAGTATTTTTTTCTCCTAATAGTTCCTCCCAATTTGAAATCCTCTAGCCATAACAACTAGGCCTTGTCCCTGCGTTTTCTCTGGGGCATGTACAGATGCCAAAACTACTGCAGTCTTCTATGTGAAGTTGTTGCCAAGGGCCAAATCCTTAGTGGACTTCACTGAATTCAAGCTTAAAAAAAATGTCCGTGCAACTGAAAAGCACAAGTAGTTTTTGTATACGGTTTTCTTCTGCATAAGTGGCTGTTGAGTTGATGCAGGCAAAGACAAAACACCAGCTTTTACAGGGAGCATCTTGCAAATTTAACTACCTAGATTGCTGTTAGTGTAATCACTACAATAAAATCTACCTTGAAACCCCTTCTTCTTTATGTAATTTTCAAATACATACAACTGTCCATTTTGTTTAAGCCACGAACAATTAACCATGCCATAACTGTAAAAAGGCAGCTACAACAAACTGCAGAGCTTCCCATTCTTAAGTACATCTTTGGTGTTTTTCTCAAGCATTAAGTGATTTTTCACATAAATTTAATTGCGTACTGAACAGTTATCTACTTAAACTTTAGATAGTTTAAGAAAAAAGTGTCATAGCCTTTACATCTATTTTATGGTTTAATTACAAATTTTTGACAAACATCTTTTGTAAAAAGCATCCTACATGGCAACTAGAACATTTAATAAATACATACTATACCAAAATTACTTTAAAGTATGCTATTGATTATAGATTTTAAGTTTTACCAAGAATTAGCACATAAGCATCATTGACTGATACCTTACTGTTCTTAGAATTAAAAAAGTTGTTTTCTGACAGCTCTGACTTGCATTGCCAACCTTAAAATATGGCATTAATATCTTACTCCATTAATCTTACTTTATCATTGGTCTAACAACAAATATGCTCAAACCTCATAGATAATTTGAGAAGGAAAAGAGGCAGCATTTGTGCCCCAATTATTATTTTATTAAATTTTTTGTGACAGGTCACAACTACTCTCAGCCCCGATCGCATTCACAGTACAGTTTCACGTTACAGTAGCCAAAATAAACTTGCTGCTTTCAAAATGGAAGAAACCCAACCTTGCTTCCTCTTCCCCATTCTTTGCTCCTAACTCTCTCCTGCAGCACTTTTCAAGCCCCCCCCCCCCCCCCTTTCTTAGCCATCTACTCTGATACTCACCCAGCCCAGTTCAACTTCCTAATCCACAAAACTGTATTTACTTCACTTTACCAGGGTTAGCTTTATAACATTTTAGCAAGTTAAGTCAGTTTACTGTGGGATCTGACACTTAAAAGTTAGTGCCAGGTAAGAAGTAGGGAAAACAAACCTCCCCCCTTCAGAAAAGAGCAATTACTTTGACTTACAACATCTCAGAAAAGTTTCAGCAAGAACATTCACAGACAATTACATACATACTCTCTAAAAAGCAGTGTCTGGCGCATAGCAAACAATTGTAACCAGAAGAACACCCTGGCAGAGCAAAGTCCAAAGAGGCCTAGACTATTGGCCTGTGTGTAAGTAACCTTTCACGTTCGACGAGATATGAAACGATGCTTATGTGCAAGGTCTGATACTTAACTTCCCAAATCATCATCCTTAAATAACAATACTGAAATAAGATCAAATCTTAATGCACTGCTTCTCAATGTATGAATCCTACAATGGTTGGTATAACCACAGTGGTGGTGCAAAGCTTTTGATGCAGCTAAAACATTTTCTTTTTTAAAAAGTGTTTCCAACTAAGAGTCTGATGATAATAATGCCATGATAGTCATGCCATTCCCTCACTCTCTTCTAAAAGAAGTCAATTTGAATTTTGTTATGTTTTCAAGAAATTAATCCTAAAAACAAAGTCAACACTTCTCCCGTTACTAAAGTCTCATCAAGCAACTCTAACTCAGGGAATTAAAGTATTACATCAGCAATGGTTTCCCTGTAATTAAACCATCTATTCCTGTTTGAGGCAGACTAACTTCACTTTTGCTGAAGTAGATTAGGAAACGGTTTAAAGTGCACCAAAATAAATCGCTTGAGCTCAAAGAAGTACTGTATTATCTGCACACAACTTGCAGGTTTTCTATTTACGAATAAGTCAGTCAATCCCTTCTTTCTCGCAACTTTGAGCAGCAATGCAGATTACATGCGAGTTAACAACAGGGAAGTTCATGCTCGGTCTGCCTTCCTCTCCACAAGAGGACAGGTACTCTCCCAGCATGCCTGTGGATGTAGAAGAGGGAGTTCAGAACTAAACAAACACTTGCATTATCAGGAGCTATCTCTCCCTCTCTGTGCAGGGCTCTGGCAGACATGTGGGGCCAGGACAACAGCTCCACATCCCTGCTGGCTCCCTGCACAGAACCATACCACACCCTACACCAGCTCCTTCCAGCAACATCTGCTTGGGATTTTTAACAGATTTGCTCATCAGTGAATGCAAAGGGGCGGGGGGGGGTGTGTGTGTGTGTGTGTGTGTAAGAAAATCTGCCAGAGTAACAGCCCACATATCCACTGATCACTTGCTTATTACCTTGCAATGATGTTTTCATGTACATAAGCTATGAGATACCCAGGCACAGACTAAAAGTATATGTTCTTGGTAGGTATTTTTTCCACGGAAATTGATTATCAGAGGGTGTAAACAATGCAGACAATATAAAATACACTAGTTAATTTTTCAGTTCAGGCATGGCCTGAAGTAAGTAATATTTGAATAATAGAGAAAAGCATTGAATATATTATTAAAGAAAAACAAACTCACATAAGAGCGAGATAATCCTTTCTTCCCCCAAAGCTGACTGTACATAACTACTCACTGAATGAACTTTTCCTGGTCACATTACTTGTTTCAAAGAGCTTACTGTGTGAAAACTTACTACATACCACCTCTCTTAACACTCATCTTCAATTCAGAATACCCTCTATTTAACCAAATTCATTACATCTCATCTTCAAGAGGAGAGAAAAAAGCACACTGAATCAATGACCACTTCAAAAATTACATCTTACCCTATGCTAGAACTTCAGTAGCTTAGCTGACAAGACTTTTCTTAGTATAAGGTAAAAACAAAGGCAAAGCCTTGAGACGAATCCTGTCCCTGAAAGTTAGTTCATGTACGGAAAGCCGTTCATGTAAGGTGAAAGACTCCCCTTCCCATTCTACAGAGCAGCAAGTTCAGCTGCTCCAGTAAGGTTTCATAATAGCCAAGAAATGGTTATTTGTAATGGTTACACCCACTTCCTAACCCAACATAAAATCAGTGAATTCTTCTTAGTATATTTCTTAAGATTGACTTATCTATGAAATTTTATGTCAAACTTCCTTCACAAAGCACAAAGTCTACAACCCTGAAACATACACGAAACAGGAGGATAATCAACAAAATGTATCTAACATCCACTGCAACAGAAGCTGGGCATCTCTTTTTCAAAGATCAAAGCCATTAATTATTTACATCCCAAATATTTTATGGAGTTGTTTCTCAAACTGCAGGCCATACCCAAATTTTCTCCCGTTAAACTTCTCATATTCAGTATGCAGACAACCGAAAAAATGGGGGAAAAATTCCAAGTTACCTATCTTCCTAAATAAACTTACCAGAAAAAGCTTAATTACCTCAGTACATCCTAAACTACTATCCATTTCAAAAAATGAATCCTAACACAACCACAAAAGTAAATATAATCTTGTCCTCTGTGAGCTTTCTTCAGTGCAACTAGCTTCCAGACATCTGAGTGAATACCATGAACAAGCCAACACTGCTTCAACTTCTTTGAGAGAGGTCTAATAACTACCATCAAGGTACAATACTAACTAGTATTTTCAAAAACAGTAGTTAAGAAATACTTTCAGATGATGACTAGGCATGCTTAGAAGTCTTCCCAATTATTTGTTGTTCTACAGTTACTTTTTCCTTTTTTCCTTCAAAGTGTTTTACCGTTCTCCAAGTTGCTACATAAATAAGAGTGATAACAAATTACACAGAAAATCTAATAAAAACTGTAAAACGAAGTGACGCAAACTGCATCAAACCAAACTGAAAAAACCTACTTCCTCACATTTTGGAGACTGCTTAAGAGCAGAGCAATACCTTCAGGAGAAGGATGTTTTCCAAACACACTTCACCCCCTTCACACATCTACACTGATTATTAAGCATAATGTATGAAATACTTTATTATAAAAATTCAAAACTGTCATGTATCCTGAACACACACGGATTTCACCAATAAATCCCTTGTGTTTTAAAAAGTGATTATTCCTTAGATGCAGAACACGAATCCATTACTGAAAGCAATACAATTGATCATGTTCTATGTACGCTACAAATGAAAGCATACAATGCAGAGTTATGGTCCCAAAACCAGATTTTGAGATGCAATTATCATTCAGAACACAGACAGGAAAAAAATAACTTGGGCTACTGACCACTGTCTGCAGCTCAGACTCAAAAAAGCCTATGAAGTGTGAGGGGGGGAAAGAAACATCATAGAGATACCAGATGTTCCAAGATCCTAACTTCTATGTGCATGTATATAAGAATTTATTAAGCTATCTAGATCGTGATCTATATTGATGGAACAGTAACAAGCAGCAATGCTACTGATAAAATTGAACTGGCATTTCCAGCACATATGCGTGTGCCTCAACCCTATTTATGAATCATTCTGATTTCACTGCATGACAAGTTCTGATACACAGCTACTGCACTTCTAGTAAAATTATATTTATGAAGTGGAAATTTATGACTTGCAGCTCAGATCCAGGAGCCACTTAATTTTTTCAGAATAAGTCACAACTTAATAGCACTTCTGCAGCTTTCTCCATATATTAATTACCACAGATTATGAAGCTTCCTGTATCAAATAGAAGTTGTAAGAGCTGCTGCTGTGGTAAAAAGGGGGGGAAAAAAGAAAGGAAAAAAAAAAAAAGAAAAATTAGGAAGCATTATGAAGACTGAGGGGGCATCATATTTAACATCAATAAGTCAACAAAAGAGGTGACATTAAAGAAATAACAGATGAGCTCTCTTGGTCTGAGCAAAGTGTGATAATTACATGATAAATATTTTCTAAGGGCCTATCAACATTAAAAAAAAAAAAAAAGGAAAAAGAAAAATCACTGGGGTCCTTTCAAGTTCAAAGTCCTAGATCTTACCCTAAATCAAAAGAGTGCAATGAAGAACTCCTAGTACAGCATCACCTCTCAGAGTTTGTCACTCTAAAGGAAGATGTATGCCAAATTTGAATGTATTACTGTGGAGAAAGCCAATCAATCCCCTAGGAATGGGTAGGCCTCCTAGGAAGCAGAATCCTGTAAAATGCTTTATCAAGTCAAGGAAAAAAAATACACTCCACACTAACACACTTCAGGTTTCGGACCTATTTTATCATTAGAAGTTTCTTTTCCCTGTTTAACGGCAAGGATGATGCAGTTTGGCACAAATTATCTTTATAATGACCTATGTTCCTCATCATAAGCCCTCGAACTTCAGCTGTTTTAATAGAGGCATCTCAGCAAAGACTGAACTAGGAAAAGTGACCTAGCTACAAACAATAGTGGAACTGAGCTGGACCCTGACCTGCTCTGAAACCTGGTAAGATCAAAACCAGAAGAATATAACAAGAGCCTATACTTTTTAATATTTCTAAATATTTAAATAATATTTACAAAAATTAAATAACATTTATCTACAGCATAAAAAATGTTGGTTTATATCCAGCGATGATTAAAGATCTCCATTTATTGACACATAAATTTATAAGAAATTAAAGATTAAAAGTTACACGTTTCTTAAGAATTTCTATATAAAAGAGCACAAGTAAAATTTACAAGCTGTAAGACATACCATTAGTGATTGCTACAGAAGAAATATTTGACAGCCACACAGAGTGCTGTGAAATACACATCAAGCAGTAAGGAAAATTCGGTTCATGGATTTCGTTTCTCCCGAGCATTCTAGTCTCACCCCAGCCTGCAATTTCTCTCCCACAATCCAACATAAAGTTAGCTACAAGGTTTCCAAGCAGACTGCGCTTCTGTTCTAGCTGTCATTCCCATCCCAGCCAAGCCACACACCATCAGTAATCTGGCGATCGGGCCTCCTTCCTTATTTAAAAAAATGCAAGTACGAAGGGGAACGCAGAGCACACTGGCGGTACGTGCGCGAGTAACATCCCCGGCGTACGTCGTCTTCATCCTCGCTCCCGTCATTCTCTCACACAGACCACGATCCCCCATCTGCATTGTCTGCCTCGCTCCATCTCTGATTAATATGGACACGTTCTCGCTCCTCCTCGTCCTCAGCCAGGGAACCTCGGGAACCCACTTCCCCGGGCAGACGCCGGGACTCCCCTGGCAGGCCGGAGTCCCCGCCGGGGCCGCGAAGGAGCGGCGGGCCCGGGGGAAAGTCACGGCCCCCCACCCCCGCTCCCTGGGGGGGCAAAGTTTACGGCGGCGGCCGCCCGGAGAGGCCGGGTGCGCGCGGCGCGGCCCGCACCGCTCCTCGCCGCCGGCCCCTGCGAGAGGAAAGCGCGAGGGCCCTGCGGCTCCGCGGTGCGGCTGCGGGACGGCGGCACGGCAGGGGGGGTGCCGGGACGTCGCCCGCGGCCGGCGCTGCCCGCTCCCCCGGGGCGCCCCCGCCGCGCTCCGGCCGGCCGCCACCGGCCCCTCCCCTCACCCACAGGGGGCCGAGCCCCGCCAGGCCAGCCCCTCCCCTCCGCCCCCCGCCGCACGGCCTGCCCCTCACCGGTCATTGAGCTGGTCCTCGGTGCCCGGCAGCGGGTGCACCACGAAGTGGATCGAGGTCATGTTCCGCGCCGCCGCCGCTGCCCCCCCCCGGCGGAGGGAGGCGGGCGGGTGGGGGCCGAGCACACAATGGGGGCGGGGGGGCGGCGGGGGAGGGGGCGCTCGGCCTCCGTCCCTCCCCCGGGGCCGCTCGAGGCCGCCGGTGGAGTCCTCGGCTCACCCGCCGCGGCGCGGAGCGCGAGGAAGAAGGAGCCCGCCGCAACGGCGCCGGGAGAAGGCTCAGCCCGCACCGCACTCACACACGCGCCGCCATCTTAACTTCCAGCGGGCCCGTCTCCCTCCCTCCGTGCGCCGCGCCAGGGAGGGCGGGGCGGCGGCGCGCGGCCGCGGTGTAAGCCTCGCGCTGACTGGCGCGCGCGCCGCCGCCCGGCGCCCGTTCACTAAGCGCGCCGCCGATTGGTCGGGGAGGCCTCGCGGAGCGCGGTGACGTCATGCGCAGGAGACGTAAAAACCACGTGCCCCCAAGAGTGGCTCCCGGGCGGGCAGGCGGGGGCGGGGTGGTGCGCGCGCGGCTCTCTGAGGCGCCGGACGGGGCCCCTCCCCCGCCGCAGCCGGGCCCTGGCGGGAGCTGGGTGGGCGGCGCCGCTTCCCCTCGGCCGCTGGCGGGGGCCGGGCCGGCTGAGGGGCGGCTGACCGCGCCGCAGCGCCCCGACCCCTTCCGCCGGCCTTTCCCGCCGCGCCGCAGCCTTGTAGCGTGTTGAACGCCTCCCCGGGGCTCGCTGGGGCTGCGGGGGTTGAGCCGTTCCCCGTGAGTGCCATGTGCCTGGGCTCGTTGACCCCCGCCGGGTCCCGTGCGGCCGCCGCGGGGCGGGAAGCTGTGACCGGCCCCTCGGCCGGGACTGGCGCGGGGTGCGGCCCGCCGGAGCGGTTTCGGGGGTGGAAATAGGGGAGCGGGTGTGTGAGACCGTGCCTGCCTCCGGGGGTTCCGGGGGGGGGGTGTGGTGTAGCAGGGCTTCCCCCCCGCCCCGGTGCACGTGTGGCCGCCGGTGTGCTTCAAACCCACTGCCCTTCATCACCGGCTCTCGAAGCCGGCTGCTTGCTTTGTAGTTCCCGGTTATAAGTAACGCAGTCAGTCTTCCCTCCAACAGCCAGAATTACCCGCTCTCTTTCAGGCAGGCTGGTGGTGCATCAGCATAGAAAGTTACCCCCCAAGCCGATGAAGAACTTGATGCCACCCTGGCTGCGTACCCTCCCTCTGGACAGGGTTTAACCCTAGTTTTCCAAAGGAGCATACCTTGCAAATGGAGCTGCTTTTAACAAATTAACATCTCAATTTGCTGAAAGTTGAGTAACAAAGTCAATAAAACAGCCATTTGTTTCTGTAGAAACTAACACCGTGGCTGGGATTGTACCAAGCTTTGATTTTTTTTTTATTTTTTTTTTTTTAACTGGAATTTGCTGGGTTTGCAACCTGCTCTTGCTTATTTTCAGGAAATCAGAAATTTAGACAACCGGCTTGGAATTTTTTAGCATGTGAGGAATGCTGACAGTCACATGATAATAGTAAAAAAAAAATTCTAGAACCTACTTCAGTGAGTTATAATTAATTTCTGAGGCTGTGTAATCATAACCCTAAAAATCTCAGTTTGTTCCTCCACTATCAAATCTAAGGAATTTTGCAACTTGCCATCTTCCATTCCCCTTTCTTCCCTGACTCTTTCTCCAGTACGGTGGAAAGGAGCTAATCCAAGAATCAGCTGATGTAGCTGCTTGCAGCCCAAAGATTTGGGGATTTTGTGAAGTTTTTTTTCAATACAACTATCATTAACACAAAGAAGTGTGGTAAAGAGAAGAAATACTCGCTTGATGTGTTCCAGGTTTCTTATTCTCAGACACTGTTTCCCATATGTTCTGTTCTCAAGTGACAGTGATACTCAAATTGATTCAAGAATGCAAATAAGTAATTTAGCTTATCCTGTAGGGAAAATCCTAACAGGCTGCTGGAAATACAAGGGTGCGATAGGACTCATTCTGTTTGGTAGTGAGACAGTGCAGTAGCTGTGCTTTTTGAAAATTAGTAGATCCATGATTTACCTTTTTTCTCCTGTTTGGACAGAGCTAAGAGTTTTTGGATTATTTAGTTCTGCATTTGGTTGTACCAAAGTTTGTTAGTTTTGCTCTGCTTTTTCTTTTTTCTTTTTTTAAACATCAGTCTTTGTGCTTTTCCTGAAAACAGTTATGTTGTATATTACAGTGGGAGATTCTTCTAAGCTGTTTTGACCTCAGTCATTTTGTCAGAAATATTTGTGTGTTTTGACAATCACCTGAAAAACCTTGCATCTCAATTTGATTATTTTTTCTGGACAAAAATTGAGTATTTGTCTTTGACGGTTATTCATCTTTTCCATTGAACTGTAGGAAGATGGGCCACATGAACTCCTGCAGTAGGTCTTGTTGCATCTTTGGGAATGTTTTCAAGAATTTTTCGTAGGGTTTGGGAAGCTCCAGATACTTGTTTGCTTTCAGGATCAAGATCTAGTTTTCCAAAGCATTTACATTTCCAAATAACGTGACTTATTCAGTGGAGTTCTCTCAGGGGCTAGGCATAAGGAAGAGATTTCAATTACTCTCTTCCTTCCACCCTTCACATGCAAGCTTTAAAAGTTAATGGGTTATGGAAACTGATTAGATAAAAGACAGGAAAAGAGCTGGAAAAGCCCAAAGGGGGCACATGTCTGTTAGGGCTCAGCAGTCTGCTGCTGGCATTTCCAAGTAATCCTTTTCTGTAGCTATATTTACATTATGACTGAACCCCAGTTTTAGCCATTGCCTATGGCTGTGCCAAGGCAAACACTCAGCATAAGCAAAATGAAAAAAAATTAAAATTGATTCCACTGGAACTTGTGCTTGGAGCCAGAATAAACTTGAGTAGTGCAAATGTCAGCTTTTGTTCAAGCTAAGAGTTTATACTGCAGTCTAAAATGGTAACTAATACTAAGTGTAGATGAGACGACACAAAACCAAGTGTTCAGCCGACAGTTTTGTTATTCTGACAGGAGTTTGTAACACAGTGGAAGTTTCAGCGCACTGTCAGAAGCACCTATTACTTCTCTAACAAGGACGCAAGGCTGCATCTTACTGGTTGACTTTTGGAGTACCAGTAAGTGGTAATACATTGAATGCCTGTCTTGTCCAGCGATTCATTTCTTAGAAGATAATCGCGCAGGTAACAGAGTTTGATGATCCTTTAGTTATCTGAAATTACTCCAAATACTATCTCTTTCTGATGGTTGAACCACTTATTCTTACAACTTCTGTTTTTTAAGAACTTCAAAATAAAAGACTTTTCCGAAGTCGTCTGGATTGTCTTAAGTCTGTTGGATGACAACATCCAATACTGAAATGGTATTTAAAAATTCATATTTACCAAGTCATGAAAAAAATCAAGAACTGAACTAGATTTTCTTTCTTTACAAAATGTATCTTTAAGACAGGACTTCTGTCTTGGCCTAAGAAATTTAGTTCTCTGTGTTGCACAACTCCTCAGTGTATAGATGGTGCTATTTTCAGGCCTACTGATAAAGCAGCAGCTTCCTTATGAAGGTGCAGCTATAAATATACCAACACCCAACCAGCAGAACAAGTTCCTTGCTGGTATACTTGTCTGTGCGAGAATTTTTGCCAGCTTGGAAATACCATATAAAATAACTCCTGTGGGATCATTGCTGTCATGTCTGAGTTTCGATGAGAGTCAGCATTTCCTGAAGTTTTCAGACTGGTAGAAGCGCATGGGTTGGAAGGAACCTCTGGAGGTCATCTCATCCAGCCTCCTGCCCTACAAATGTCCAGTTCCAGTAGATCGGGAACTTTCTCATTGGAAACAGCTTCTGAATAATGTGCACCAGGACAGGCTTAACTCCCATCAGCTCACTAAACTCACTTGGCAGCTGCAGGCCTGGTGGTTTTGCACAGAAGTCTGTTAGTCCTAGAGGGAGGGGACCTGCTAGAGCTGGGAGGATTAGGGTAGGAGGACTGCAAGGGACTTCGCTCTGCAAACAGTGCAAGCAGATGCTGGCAGAGGTGCCTGTGGCTGATGGGGTGTGCTGAAGTCGGGGAGGAGGCCCTGAGCAGAAGTAAAGGCTTTGGGCAGCTAAGGAGAGCCCCAGTACATGCTTTCCAGGCTGTTAACTCCAGATGTCAACAGACATGACATCAGGCTGGCAGCCTAAGATTGTATTTTGCTGTGGAGGAAATGAGGCCAGCATTCCTGGAAATGTCAACAAGAATGCTATGCAGAAAACTGCAGCTTCTAGATTATTCCCAAGGCTGAGCAGAAGTTGCTATAGTGAGCAAGAAGGTACGTTGCAAAGAAAGAAATTTCGTTTCCAGCACCTTGTGCCACAAGCTGAAGCAAAGCAGGGCCCTCGCTGCCTCTTGCTCTCCTTCTGCCTAGGTACAGCGTAAGAGTAGTTTGTTTGGGGCTGGGAACATCAGGCTTTTACACCACATCCATGTGTTTTGCAACACAAGTACCTGCATAGTTTGCAAGTTAACACTAGAAATCAGACAATTCCAGCTGAGAACCGCGCTGCCAGCCATTTGCTTTCTGCTGTCCTGGGCTACGTTTTGTCATGCTCATGTCCCAGGTTGTCATAGCCTGATTTTTTTTGAACATTGCTTGTTTATGACAACTGAAACTTCATCTTGATGCCAGGTATTAAGTGTTTATAATCTCTTATTTTCTAACTTGTCCCTGGCTGTCAAGTGAAAGGTCACTGTAATAGAAAAATCATTTATCTTGTGCGCAAAATGATGCTGGTCTTTAAGAAGTATTGTTTAAGGCCACGAAAGAGCAGGTAGCTTAGTAAGGTTCAGAGCTGATGAAAACTTGTTTCCCATGGATTTTTTCCTTACAGTGGGTTCTTTGGTGTCTAATAGTGCAAACACCATTTCTCTCTGCCCTGTGGATACTCCAGCAACTAAAAAAGGTTGAGCTCTGCTGTGGTCTTTCCCTTAGCTGCAGTACTAATCGGTTCTCCTGCCCCCTCTCTGATGCTTGGGTCAACTCAGCTAAGAGAGACCTCTGAGACCAGAACCTCGTGTCAAAATTTGGTCGAAAGATACTCAGATGCTCAGAAGTTAATATAGTGAGCTAGACACTTTGACACACAGCCTGCTGATACAACACTTGCTACCGCACATGGACCGAAATACATCTGTTTAAAATCAGGCAATACTGCAGGTACCTGACCTCCCTTCCCCCTTCTTGTCTGAGCTGCTCGGCATTTCCTCTCCCTGGATCTGCAGTGAAGGGCTCCTGGGCTAGAAGTTAGGATTCTGCATGTTTCTCCTTTCTTTAGTATACAGTCAGGGTTACTTTCTTCTGTTTAGGGGAGTTGGCACGGTATATCTGGGATTGAGATGAGGTCTTTGCCAAGTACTCAGTGGAGTTTGTAGATCCATCAGTATCTGGCAGGCTGAGATTTTGTTTTGGCAGATCCCTCACTTGACATTGCTCCTCACCCTCGTTGTAGCCCCTTACTTGCATCCTTCTCTTCCAGCTCCCACAGAGATACTTCTGAACACCTCTTCCTTCTGACTAGGCATCTGGGGCATCTCTTCTTGTCCAGGCCCAACCACAAAGTTTACGTGATAGCTTTTGTATGTGTAGACCGGACCTGTCAGCTGTCAAATGCAGCTGAGCATGACAAGAGGAGCTCACCAGGCATCCCGGGCACTGTGCAGAAACGGAATGTCCTGGGAACAGAGGCTGTGGACAGCCACCTTGTGTGACCGTCCCTGGAAGGTGGTGTGGGCAGAGCTCACGTGCACGGTGTGTGTGGTGGGAGTATCTCTGAGGCTTTGTGTCAGCTGGGTCACCTGGGCAGGTGTTCCTGTGCAGGCAGCTGAAAAGCAGAGTTGTGCTCATTTACACCAGAGCAGCTTCCTGTAACCTCCTGGTAAGGAAAGACAGAATTTGTTTGAACTTTTGCAACCTAAAAGCTGGGCATGTGGCCCTAGCAGGTTGTCTGGGTTCCCTGTGGAATTGCCTTCTCTTGCTCATCTGTCTGCAGGCTGTCAAGGAAGTCCGGATGATTAAATGGGACAAAAAAAGCTTTTTATTTCCCTTTTAGTTCCATTTGATTGGGTTAGTTACTCTTGCCTTAACCATATTTACTTTCAAAAGTGGCAGTTTTGAAAAAAAAAAATCACCTTTCTAAATTGTGGGGGTGAACTGCATTCACAGCAATAGTTTCGTGTGGTCTTGATTCATGTATTACCTTCCAAAATCATTGCAGAGTAAATTTGTTTCTGGCAGGGAAAGGAGCGGAGACCTTCCAGGGCAAAAGCAAGTGAATTATTCCATGGACTCCAATGGGGCCAGGATTTACCTTTCTGTGTAGTAGCATACTTTTTAGCCGCTGTTCCTTTGTCATCAAATAGCCACCTGTCAAGGACGGCTATTTATAATATAGAAAGAAATAGTAGATAGTTCTTGCATTTGGTTTTAATTCCACTTGAAAAATTACCAAAATTCAAAAAATTCAAGAGGAATCAACTGTAATGTGAAGTGGTGGGTGCTGATGCCCAAGCATCCATCCACAGTGCTGCATTTTGAGGGGAGCCAGCTCCGGGTGTGCCTTATGGACTGAACATCCACAGCTTCCCCAGAGATTGTGCTGCACATCGGGAGCGCAGGTTTCCATTCGGTTTCCCCCCAAAGGAGGCCAGGTTGTGTGTTCTCAGGCTGCTCCGCAACGTGAACTGGAGGTTGGTGAGAGGGAGATGAGTTTCGAGCCCAAACTGCTGATTTGAACGATAACACAGGCACACAGAGAGAAAACTGAGCTGCTCGTGAAACAGCTCCAAAGCAGCCTCCGTTTACAGCTGGCATTTTAAGCAAACCAGAGGCTGTGTCATTTGAGAAGCGATAAACAGTGGCTGTTTAGGAGAAACTTGGCATGTGCAGAGTGTGTGTACACAGAGGCTGCAAATTCACCATCCCTTCTGAAACAGCTCTTCCACATTTCAGCAGCCAGAGGCTCCCACCACAGGCGTGCAGGCACGCTTTCAAACACAGCTCTCCACGAATGACAGCATTCTCATCTCTTGGACCACTCCATTTCCTTTTAATGATGGGCTTTGCTTTGAGGGAAGATCTCACCATTCTGCTAAAAATCTTGTCAGCTTTTTTCTTCTTTGTTTTTTCCCCCTTAAATCACTAAGGACATTTACACAGAACAGGACGGCTGTTTTTTAACCGTTCCTCCATGTCCCTGTAGCATATTCCCAAGCTGGGAACATAATTGCAGTGGGTCATCACAACCAGTTGCGGAAGTGATTGAATGTCAGAAAAATAGATGTTGACTTCATGTGAAGAGAGGCAGCTCTAACAAATGGGAGTCTCATGAAATAAAGTTTTAGGATTTTTATGGTGGTGGAGCTTCAGTGCTGAAAGGGAGAAAAAAAAAATGCAGTGGGGACAGTGGGCAATAGGAGATGCAGTACATGGAGACCTGTGTTGGGAACTGCTTCAGTAGTTAACATTTAGCTTCAGTGAAACTAATGGAGGAAAGAAAATAGGGATAAATAGTCTGGCAGGTTTTTTTGCATTGCAGTGTAAGAGGAAATGGATACAGTTAACTGATGGATGAACATTTTATTGTGAGTAACAGCAATTACAACACTTGTCTGTTGTAGATGCCTTCGTATGTGTTGATGTGTGTATTTGTGTAGATAGGTAGGCAGTAACATGAAACTGCAGGCAGATTTGCAAATACAGAATTACTTGCTACTAACTGAACATACAGGTAGTTTCACTTGCAATGAAAGTTGCCTACTGCTGTAAACCGAGGTGAACTGGGGTGTTTGGCCTTAGTTATTGGGGCTGAAATGTTTAATACTGCATATCTGCCTTTGCCTTTGTCTAATTTTTAACAGAAGTGTCAAGTAAAAGGTTCAGGTATTGCAAAAGGCAAAGATAGAAAAAGATGGCCCTAAATCGTCTTTGAAACATTTTATTGAAAACTGATGCAACTGGAGTCTGAAGGAGGGCATTCAGTATATTATCACTTGCAGGAAACTTCAAAGTTCACCTGAATTTGGGTTATGAGCAGTGGACAAAAGAAAAACTGAACTAAACATGCCGGGAAGAAACTTGCTAGCATTTGGCAGACCTGTTCACTCAGGATTACGTACCTTCCCTTGTCCTTTTCGCCGTACAGCTTGTACAAGCTACCTAGACCCAGCTAGATTTGCCTAAAACTTCCCCTGACGCGGTGCCTTCCAGCTGGCAGGGGAGGAGGTGGCGAGCCCTCCTGCCCCTCCGCTGCTGCTCTGGGCAGAGCGCCTGCCGGGCACGCTGCCGGGGGGAGCTGGCGTTGAGTGGGAAATGTCTTCTGGTGTCGCCTAGCTTTTGGGACTGCAAAGTAAGAGCACAGGCACATTGTTTTGGGATGTTCCATTTAGAAATACTGTAAATTTTTAATGCAGAAATTACAGGCCTGTGCCTGAGGAATGTACAGAAGTTTATAGTGTGTAAGGCACTGGAGCGGGAGTTCAGAGAGCCTTCAGTCATCGTGACAGGTGAGTTGTTTACTGTTAAATGCATACCTTATCCATTTGGCTTCCTATTTCCTAGGATTTATTCTGCTGCTCTGATAAACTGATTTAAAACATGGTGAGGTGCCAGTTCAGGCTAATAGCCCCTTCTCCTACACTGAAAGGTATCAGTGCAAGTAGAAGTCACCGTGCCTTGTACCTGTCTCCCAAGATGAGGGAGAGAAGAGCTGAGAGGTACAGGGCTCAGCCTACAAAGACCGACTCACAGGCTGTCAACTGAACTTGGAGTGGGAATCAGATCCAGGCAACAGAACACTAAATTTAGGTGACTAATCTCCCACTCTAGTCAGTGGAGACTTGTTACAGCAGTCAATGGAGCTGGGACTGTGATCAGCTGATGAAATGTAGGTACCCGTCCTCTGGTGAGCTGAATCCCTCGTAGCAGTGGGAGGTGGGACACTGAGCTCATAGCGGTGTGTCGACACCTCTGGGTGCACATCTACAGCCTGGAGGTAAGCCGATCCCCAATAAGGACCTGCGTGATGACAGGGATTCAGTCTCCAGCTGCTGGCATTGTTTCTCCACTTTAATGAGAGGGGTGGGCTGGACCCCCCTCGCAAAGGCTGGTGCTGCTGAGCCCTCCCGGATGCTCTGAGCGTGTGTAGGCCAGCTTCAGCCCCTCTGTGTGGGGTGGGTGAGTGCGTTAGACCTTATTTAGGGTAGTCAAAATGGCACCGGGAAAGGACACCCAAGGCTCTGCTATAAAGAACATCGCTCTGTTGAAATTATTTTTACAACCTCGTCTGACAAGTTCAGTCAAATAGACTTAACCAAGCCTTCTTAGTATATGAAACGTTAATATCTACCACTTATTTTTGAAGCTATGTTCTAGATTTTATTTTCGAGACAAAAGAGTCATTTAAAATTATGCAAATGAACTGCCAAACGCAAGGCATTATGCAGATTTGTGGAGGCAGGCAGCAGTGTTAACCCTTGCTGCTGCAGCTCACTGTGGAGGGTGCGCTGCCACAGCAGCTCTGCATGAATTCCTTTCAGCCCTTGCACTCTTTAATTACCACGCTCCTGTGGCAGGGCCTGATGTGTGAGGCTAACCCTCCCGCACACGCCTGATTACCAAGTGGGTTTAGGTTGATGGAGGAGGTGTATTTGCTTGCAGTCCTGCCCGGCACAAGCTATACCCAAATCCAGCCTGGGCATCTCGGAAAAGACAAGCATCGTGGCTGTCGGCCGCTGTTTCATACAAGTTGTTTCCAGAGTATTTGAAGTGACTGTCATGGGAGAAATATTAAATTGCTTTTCAAATGTCAGCGGTGCAGTAACACTTTAAAAACAATTGACACTGTCAGCTAGAAGTCCTCCTAGCTCGCTGGGCTGGCTGATGTACACAAGATGCAGTAGCAGCCTTGACTTTCTGGAGAGGAAGACTATTAAAAGAGCTGAATGTTATGCTAATTTGTGGGTTCAGTAGCTCATTATCCCACCCAGCTATAAAGGTGGTGGAAATAACTCTCAGCCAGGAACAGATGGGTTTTGATAGAAATCCAAGGCCTGATCTGCTCTGGAAGTTTGCCCTGATCTCTGCAACCAATGCCAACAGCTGACAGAGACACATTGGTGCAAACACTAGTGCTGAGCAAGAAATCCAGTGGTTTACAGCAGTGAAGTATGGCAAATGGCAGGAGCTGGCAAATCCCCAACACACACAGGGGCATAAGTGCAGCTAATCTCTGATGGAGGTGCCTGCTGCTGGGTTAAAATAGTCATGGTGGCAGCCAAGCCTAGGAGAAAGGGAAAGAGTTCCCATAGGGTGGTTTTGGAAGGGCTGGGTTTGTGCCTCAGCTGTGCCCAGGTGGGATGCCAAGCCCCGTGAATATGGGGTTTATTCAGCATCAGGCAGGGACAAATCTTGCTGAGGGCAGGAATGAGTCTGGCTGCAGCACAGGGGGACTTGATTCCACATTTCCTCTTGCACTTCAGTTGCTCATGGCTCTCTGAGAGAGCTCACAGAGCCGCGCAGGTGCCAAGGAAAAGGAAAACACTGAGGCACTTGGCATTCACTTTCCAGTTGCTAAATGAAGAGGGGGAGTAATTTTTTCCCCTCTGCTATCTTTGAAGAAATATGTATTTGTGTAGTGAATGACTCCAGTAACAAATAACGTCTCAGTGCTGCTCTAGGAGATAGGCATAAGGTGGGTTTCTCTCCTGCATCCCCTTACACCCAAACTCTTTCAAGTTTGCTCCGCTCACCAAATTGCTCCCTCACCTCCTTCGTAGTTAAGGGTGTAATTTCAAACTGACTGTCTGGGCCAGTACAAAATACTGAACAAACATGTCAACGTATTCAAACCTGGATGCTATCAGTGAATTTACAGACTTAAGTAAAAGCTATGGCCAATTTTATACTGGATAAACATGCATGCGCACAAAGGGTAGCATGGTTTAGCTACTTCGATTTTGCTTGTTTTTAAGAGCATTTTTGGCTCAAAAATGTGATGTCTCTCACGTATTTGGAAGGAGTTGTCCAAAGCACATGATCAACATCTGTTGGTCTCAGATACACCAGAGAAACTCAGCAAGAATGTAATAGATGCAGAGATCAGAGAAAAGATTGTTCCTGTGTCTTTTTTTTTTAAAGATGGATTTGGAGTTTTCCTGCTGCTCAGCAATTTGAGCAATGGATTGGTGATCTGGTTAGTGAAAAAAAAAGCAAGTAAATCCACCTACATTAGTTCAGGTTTGTGTTAGTTTTGGAGGGAATAGCTGAAAAGGATATAAGTCAGACACTGCTGCTGTACTGCACCTGCCTTGCTAACTTAAAAGAATTAAACTAGTTTAAATAGGCAGAAATATTGTTTTATGATGGCCCACATCTCAAAACAAATCTGAGCACAAAGACTGTGGAAGGAAGTTGCTAGGAAACCTGTCAGTGTGCTGGGGAATTTTGCAATGCAGGCACCTGTAAGAGCGTCATCACCACTTGCCAGCCTGGGCATTTCCCAAAAACTGCAGTGCAAAATTGTAGTCCACATTCATTTCCAGAAATGAAGCATCAGGAAATGCCTCACAATCCATTTTAAATCAGTGCAGCTTCAGGCGACTGTAAGCCATTCCCAGAGCCATCCCTGAACACTTAACACCAAGGTTCTGTCCACACTACCGCTGAAGCCCTGACTTCTGTGTTCAGGCAAGGTCTGACCACGCTGCTTTGCTAGCACGTCTGCAGTCGTCTTAGTGAGGTTCTTAGGAAAGATCATTGCTTCCCTGGGCTCTAACCTTGCCCATGCTGAGATTTCAATAAGGTAACTTTAAGCCAGGCTAACCCTCCGGAGGCAGGGCCACCCAGTCCCATCTCTTTTGCACTGAGTCTCAGGGTGCGTTTTGCCAGCGGAGATTTCATGCAGGCATGCTGCCACCTCAGGTCGTTTTTCTGCATGGGGATGCTCCAGGAAGTTGAGGTGAATCAATCGACAATGTTAAAGCTGCAGGTCGATACTGTCAACATGCTCATGTTAAAGCCCCCATTTCTGTACCAAGTGGTCATAGTTATGATATCTATCTCAATCCCCTTAACACTTGATTTCTTTTCTGTGGCTACTTCATAGCTGAACACGTCCATTTAAGCCTGTTTCTACAAGGAAACAGGTAGCTGAATGATTGGGGAATCATCAAGGACATGTTTTTCATTCATCATTAGGTCATATGTCAGTACAGCTTGTGACTAGGATAAAACAGGTAAAGACATCAGGTATAGCTAGGATTGCTTATCTGTACACTTCCTTTTCCAAAAATGGGTGATGTGAGGCACAGTGATGGAGTGATGGCTGCTGTGAGCACGATGAGCGGAGCAAGCTGGCCATGGTTTAAGAGTCTCCATGAGATTCGCTCTGCGTGTGGATCCCCTGATGGTGCACCACTGACAAATTCCTGCCTCCCACCACCCTTCCTCACGACGTTGTAAAAGCCTGCCCAGGACATTCCCCACTCCTCCCTGCCCACATGTCAAGATGACCTATCACAGCTAAAAGCCATTAGCACTCAAAAGCTGGACCTTGGGATCTCCACTCCTTCAAAGATGTGCAATAAATTAAGAGAAACCAGGAATGCATATTAAGCCTGAAGATGCTCCTTTGAAGAAAGATTAGTTTTAAAACACAAGGGTTCATTACATGGCAAAGGAGGCACTCTGGAGAAGGTGTGATGCTTATATACGATACTGATACATGAAGTGTGGCTGTTACAGGATTTTCCCTTCTCGTTTATCTAGTCCCTTGACACATAAAAAAGAAAAGATCCAGATCTCCAGTTTAACTTAAAAAAAGCTCTTAGGAAATCCTTTTTTACACAACATATAATTAGCGTATGAAATCAGCCCTGGATATTCCTGACAGGTTTAGACTAGCTCTGCACTTGATGGTCTAGCAGTGTTTGTTAGCTTTGTCCCTGTGTCCCTGTGTGAGGCTGGGGGAGGAAGGGCTCCAAGACATTCTGTAATGGCAGAAACTCAGTTGTAATTTAAAGAAAAGAGTTTTCTTCCAATACAGTTTCTGGAATGGGAAAACTTTGCAAGAGCTATAGCAACATCTGGAGCTTTCCTAGCTCTGAGCAGGTTTTCTGCATTTCAAAAAGGATTTCATACATGCACAGCAAGCATTTCCAGTGGTGTTAGATGGAGTAAGGTTACATCCAAAGACTCTCAGTTCCCACACTTTGGGACTCGGAAAGCAGCACACACCTCACCTGCTCTTACAGCTGTGATGCCCACACCTGAGCTAGTTCCCTGCACCTTCTTTACAGCCAGTGGGGAGAAACAGGGACCTGGCAGACTCACAGAATCACAGAATCACTAAGGTTGGAAAAGACCTGTAAGATCATCAAGTCCAACCAAAAAAAAAAAACCCCCAAACAAAAAAAAAACCAAAACACCAAACAAACAACAACAACAACAAAAAACTAACAAACAAACAAACAACCAAAAAAACCCACAAAACACACCACAACCCACACCAAAACAACCCACCCACACCACACAGCACCATGCCCATCAAACTGAGCTGTACAGCTGCTGGTGGGATTAACCATGCCCTAGGAGCACCTCTCTTCTGCATTGGCTGCAGAGGAAATTTAGAGGGGAATAGATGTGTTTGCCGTAGAGGTTTGAAGTGAAGTGAGCGAGCCCCATCAAGGCGCCTGCTGACTGTAGCCGGGCAGCCGTCTGCCTGTCCCCACTCCGAAGGCAGTGCCACCCCGAACGGGGCGCTGGGCGACTCGCAGGTCCCACTTGGTGTCGGATGGCTGAAGCAGTGGCCTCTTGCAGCCTTCATCCTGTCTACCCTTTGGTAGACACAGTTGCCCTGAAGCAAAGATGTGCTCCTCCTGTGAATCATCTCCTCAACCACAGATGTTAATGTGTCACCACATGTCTGTTGGATCCCAGCATTCACCGCGGCCACGTTCCTAGCGCCAGTGCAGAGCAGAGCAGAGCCCGGGCAGGTCCTGCTCGGATGCAGAGCTGCTGAGTAGTGAGGAGAAACAGGAAAGGCAAGTTCAAAGGCAGGTGTGACACAGAGGAAAAGGTGACGGTAGTAACACGAAGCCAGCAGAAACAGCAGCTGCTGCACGTGGCAGACACCCCCCCATGCAACCCGCTGGTGTCCATTGGACCCCTCACATCAGGACATGCTGCAGCTGCACCATCTCCAGCTGGAAATGAGAAAGGGTCTTCTCTAAAGCATCCAGCACAGGCAGGACTATTAGAGGCAGTGCACCAGAGCAAACCTAGCCCTTGCTCATCACCACAACATCCATGTGCATAGGTAATTGTCTCTTCCAAAGCAGCAGCCCTCACAGACTTGAGCCTGGGAGGTGCAGAGCATCTCCTGCTCTGCCAGACGCATGTGGGCCATCTCAGAGATCAATGCTTCTGAAATAAGCTGTGATCGTTACAGTTCATCAAAGCACAGGCTTAATTTTAAACTCCTCCATAATACAAGAAGTTACTGTCTGACCCTGTCTCACACCCTAACAGTGCTGCCAAAGGAGGAGGAGAAGAATTGAAATTTTACGCAGTGGCATATGGAGGGATTCAGAATTCATCTAAAATGAAGGTGATGACAACAACGGTTTTGTCCAGTCTTTGATCCCTTTCACAAATACAAACCCCTGGATGTGGTTAGAGAGGGCTCATGCTGTGAGCTGGGGTTTTTGTAATCACCGCTGACTGGAAGTGCTTGTCAGTCCGATTTGTGCATTTTTGCAGTCTGTTTTATAATACAATCAAGTTACTGTTGCCACATCGTAAGAGATACTTCACAGGCTTCTTGGGAGAGGAGACCAAACTCCAGGGCTAACTCTTTTTTCCTCTCAAAGAATTTTTCCAATTTTCATTCTTAAACCATTTAATTTGATAATTACCCACAGAGGATGAAAATCGATTCCAACAAATCTTGGGTAACAACACTTCACAGAGCTGTCTTGCGCTATTCCTCCTCCAGGTGCAGCTGCAGTTCAGTGACATGTTTACCTGTGCTACCATCACTGCTCTGAAGCTCCAGCCCTCTTTGGTAAGAGCTGTTGCGGCTTCATGTAGCCTGGAGAAGTTTACTTGTAGCTTCAGAACTGGCTTCTTTTGGGCTTGATTCAGTTTTTGTGTCCAGGTGTTCCCCAAATTGGAAGTCAGCCACTGAAAAGAGAAAAAAATAGAATGAAAGAAAAACCCATAAATTGAGGAACGTAGTCTTTCACAATACTTAAGTGGTGAAAGTGTTTCTCACAGAGTGGCACGTCAGGATGTATCTGATGCCTAGAGATATTTCCAGGTAGAGGTTCAGATCCCTGTGAGCGGCCCTAAACCATCCATTCCTTATGCACACCACTGTTGCTAGTGCTGCAGAAACAACCTACTAGAAGCTCTTCAATTTTAACCACCGGGTTATTTACATCTGCTTTGAGGATACTGTAGATAAAATCTCTGAGGCCCTGGGATAGACTCACTGGAGAAGGTAAGGCTGACACAGCTCCTGTCTCACCACTGCGGAAGGTGGCCCATGCTTAGTGTCAGAGAATAACAGAATCATTAACGTTGGAAAAGACCTGTAAGATCATCAAGTCCAACCATCAACCCAACGCCACCATGCCCACTAAAACATCTCCCGCAATGCCTTGTCCACATGTTCCTTGAACACCTCCAGGGATGGTGACTCCACCACCTCCCTGGGCAGCTTATTCCAATGCTTCACCACTCTCTCAGTAAAGACATTTTTCCTAATAACCAGACTAAACCTCCCCTGGAGCAACTTGAGGCTATTTCCTCTTGTCCTATCACTTGTCACTTGGGAGAAGAGACCAACACCCACCTCTCTGCAACCCCCTTTCAGGTAGTTGTAGAGAGCGATGAGGTCTCCCCTCAGCCTCCTCTTCTCCAGACTGAACAACCCCAGGTCTCTCAACTGCTCCTCATAAGACTTGTGCTCCAGACCCCTCACCAGCTTCATCATCCTTCTCTGGACACGCTCCAGCACCTCAATGTCCTTCTTGTAGTGAGGGGCCCAAAACTGAACACAGTGTTCGAGGTGCGGCCTCACCAGCGCCGAGTACAGGGGCACGATCACCTCCCTACTCCTGCTGACCACACTATTTCTGATACAGGCCAGGATGCCATTGGCCTTCTTGGCCACCTGGGCACACTGCTGGCTCATCTTCAGCCGGCTGTCAATCAACACCCCCAGGTCCTTTTCTGCAGGGCAGCTTTCCAGCCACTCGTCCCCAAGCCTGTAGCGTTGCATGGGGTTGTTGTGACCCAAGTGCAGGACCCGGCACTTGGCCTTGTTGAACCTCATCCAGTTGGCCTGGGCCCATCGATCCAGCCTGTCCAGATCCCTTTGCAGAGCCTTCCTACCCTCGAGCAGATCAACACTCCCTCCCAACTTGGTGTCATCTGCAAACTTGCTGAGGGAGCACTCAGTCCCCTCATCCAGATCATTGATAAATATATTAAACAAGACTGGCCCCAAAACTGAGCCCTGGGGGACTCCGCTTGTGACCGGCCACCGACTGTATTTAACTCCATTCACCACAACTCTCTGTGCTCGGCCGTCCAGCCAGTTTTTTACCCAGTGAATAGTGCCACGAGTCTCTGAGCCACGAGTCACCAGCTTCTCCAGGAGAATACTGTGGGAGACAGTGTCGAAGGCTTTACTAAAGTCCAGGTAGACAACATCCACAGCCTTCCCCTCATCCACTAGGCAGGTCACCTGGTCATAGAAGGAGATCAGGTTGGTCAAGCAGGACCTGCCTTTCATGAACCCATTCTGGCTGGGCCTGATCCCTCGGTTGTCCTGCACGTGTCCTGTGAGCGCCCTCAGGATGAACCTCTCCATAATCTTCCCCGGCACCGAGGTCAGGCTGACAGGCCTGTAGTTCCCCGGATCCTCCTTCTGGCCCTTCTTGTAGATGGGCGTCACGTTGGCAAGCCTCCAGTCATCCGGGACCTCCCCCGTTAACCAGGACTGTTGATAAATGATGGAGAGCGGCTTGGCAAGCTCCTCCGCCAGCTCCCTCAGCACCCTTGGGTGGATGCCATCAGGCCCCATAGACTTGTGAGTGTCCAGGTGGCATAACAGGTCGTTAACTGCTTCCTCCTGGATCATGGGGAGTTTATTTTGCTCTCCATCCTCGTCTTCCAGCTCAGGGAGCTGAATACCCTGAGGATACCTGTTTGGCTATTAAAGACTGAGGCAAAGAAGGCATTAAGTACTTCAGCCTTTTCCTCGTCCTTGGTGACAATGTTCCCTCCCGCATCCAGTAAAGGATGTTGTTACTATATCTGTAAAAACATTTTTTGCTATCCCTTATGACCGTGGCCAGATTGAGCTCTAGCTGGGCTTTTGCCTTTCTGATTCCCTCTCTGCATGACCTAGCGAGATCCTTGTACTCTTCCTCAGTTGCCTGCCCCTTCTTCCAAAGGTCATAAACTCTCCTTTTTTTCCTGAGTCCCAGCAAAAGCTCCGTGTTCAGCCAGGCTGGTCATCTTCCCCGCCGGCTCTTCTTATGGCACATGGGGACTGCCTGCTCCTGTGCCTTTAAGATTTCCTTCTTGAAGAAGGCCCAGCCTTCCTGGACCCCTTTGCCCTTCAGGACCATCTCCCAAGGGACCCTCTTGACCAGTGTCATGAGGTAGGACCTGTACAGCCGCACAGCTCATCCTTCTGGGCCACTGCCATTGCTGCACCTTGCCGGGGACATCCTCATTGCAAACAAGAACTGCTCATCCTTCTTTAAATGGGGAAGAAAAGCTTGAGAGAAGGAAGGCAAAATTAGGGCTGGGGTTTTTTTTGTCATCACCAGAGCCCATGCCTTTTTCCATCCACGCAGAGAGAAGCTGTCACAGAAATGATGGGAGGCTGCTGGTGGGAACTGACCACCAGAGAAAGACATCTTTAGTAGTCTTTGGAGTGTCCAGCCGATGTTGGTGAATGGTATAGATTTATTTGGTAACTCATTTCTCATTAAAACTGACAGATTCTTTTCTTCTTAGCAGAACAAATAACAGTGGAAATGTTTCACATAATCACTGATTTCACTGCGATGTGACAGAATTATCAAGCACTTGAAATCTTTTTCAACTTGATATGAATCCCATAAAATATCAAAACACCAGCATCTAAACAAAGGACTTCAATAAGCTTGGTTTTGATGTTTCTATTATGTTCCAATTTGGAATGAAAGGAGATTTGAAATAATCAACTTTCCCAAGAAGACGTGACTTCTGAGACTCATGCAGCTCTAAGCATCCTTGCGTAAGCCTCAAGAAGCCCAGTGATCCCTGCTGACAGGCAAGTCTCCTCCTGTGCTCAGTGATGCTGCAGCTAGTGCAGCACGCCTGCCACAAAGGGAATTCTCATTCACATCCTATCAGATGCTCAGGGTCCATCTTCCAGGGCGGCAACATCAATTGCCAACACCGTCTTTTGGGGGAGTACTTTCTTAAGCAGACTGATGGAAATGCAGAGGTCTTTCCTGGCGTTCGAGTAACCTTGGCACATCTCTGACAAGTGGGTAGGCCTTACCTTCATCCTGCAGAGGAGAAAACAAAAGGTGGCCGTGGCACATACAAACTGTTTTCTGTTGAAGTGAACATGGATGTTGTAGAAATGAGAGAGTTCTCATTAAAAGAGTTCTCTCTTACATTGCACTAGCACATTGATTTCTGCTCCTGCAGCAAAGCTGAGTTTCATTTGTAGAGGACTGAACAGAAACGGATGTCAGACTGTTAACTAACAACATAAAATGCACTTTTTTATAGCAAAAACCATTTTGTTCTTTATTTACATTTAGGTAGAGAAGATACCTAAAATGGAAGAACAAGACCCAGCAAATACACTACGTACTTAACTGCATGTATTAGGTCTGGCTGAGATGGAGTTAATTTTCCCCACAGCAGCCTCATAGTGCTGTGCTTTGTATTGGTAGCTAGAAAGGTGATGATAACACTCCAGTGTTTTGGCTACTGCTGAGCAGTGCTCCGCAGCATCAACATTCCCCCCCCACCAGTAGGCTGGGGGTGGGCAAGATCTTGGGAGGGGACGTAGCCAGGACAGCTGACCCAAACTGACCAAAGGGATATTGCATACCATATGACATCTGCTCAGCAATAAAAGCTAAGAGAAGAAGAAGGAAGTGGGGGGCCATTCATTATTTATGAAATTTGTCTTCAGGAGCAACCGCTACGCATACTGAAGCCCCGCTTCCTGCAAAGTGGCTGGACATCGCCTGCTGATGGGAAGTAGAGAATAAATCTTTTCTTTTCCTTTGCTTCCGCGCATGGCCTTTGCTTTTGCTGTATTAAACTGCCTTTACCTTGACCCATGAGGTTTTTTGGTTTTTTCTTATTTTCTCCCCCCATGTCCTGCTGAGGAGGGGAGTGATAGAGCGGCTTGGTGGCACCTGGCATCCAGCCAAGGTCAAGCCACCGCACTGTGTAAGCACCAGTGGCTCCTGGCACTCATTTTCAGATGGGAGTTTGTACCCCCGGGGTGAGTTGTGCACTGCTGGGTAATACCCACCTCTCTCATTCATTCACCTGGGAGCTGGAAAGCACAGATAGCAACCATCTTCAGCTGCTCCACAATTTACATCTCTTCTGGGTGCCAGACTCGCTGTTCACTGAGCTATTTGAACTAAATGAGAGCAGTAGGAATACAGTAATGTTGGCTGAAAACAAAAGCTGATGCAAGGGGATTTTTGGAGCAGCTTTAGGGCCTGAAGACTACTGCAGTCCTCCTATTTGCGCTATGGAAAGGTGATGTTGGTGCCTGGAAATTACTCTGGTTGTGACATAGAGAAGAAATTTCAATTTATCAGCAGGCTGTTCTCTTTAAGCATTGCAGCAGCTTTCAGATACTACCTCTGGGAAGAATGGACTGGCTTGATGGAGGGAGAGAGGAGCTCTTCAATAGCATCACCCCCTCCAAATCTGCATGATGGCAAACAGCTGATGCAAGTGCACCTTCCAAGTGGTCTGCACCACCTCATCAGCACAGGAGCAATGGCAGAGGCCATCACACAAGAGGAGCAGGGAGCAGGCAGAAAGCCAGAGCTAGTGGGGAGATGTTGGGACATTTTGTGGTTAGAAGAGGCTCTAGAAAGGACAAACTTAGTGAATGAGCACAACTGACATGCCATGACAGGCACGCCACAGGCTTTTGCTCTCCAAGGTGTGGTGCTGCAGGGTGTTTCAGTCAAGATCCTGTGTACACATAGGGTAAAGCATCTTTAGCAATGATGCTGGATACCGTGGTGCCCTGAAATATGCTGGTGAAAGACCTGTCACTGCTTTAATTGCATTCAAACATGCAGGGCTAGAGTGAATAATACCATGAGCAGGTCAGCAATTAATTAACTGGTTTGCTATAAAAGGGAAGGGTAGCACTCATTTTTTTCCACTTGGCCTGTTTAGACGAGACCTTGTTAGGAAGAAGAACATTTATTCATTTAGGTGTAAGAAAGCGTGGCCCTGCTTTCAGGTCCTCACCGCTATGTGCCAGTGGGAGAGCCGAAGTGGAAGAGAGCCCGAGATGATGCGGGAAGCATTATTTGAAAGAAAGACACCTTAGGACAGCACGAGGAAAACAAGGAAAAGAAAACCCTTTTAAAGTTGACTAAGCGTCAGTGTGTCTGAGCAGCAGAGTGACAAGTGAGTCAGTGTAAAATATTCAACGAATCATTTAAATTTGAATTGGATGAACTCAATTGCTCCATTATGAGTTTCAAGTGGAGGAAGAACTCCTTGAGGAAAGATGTAAAAAGCAGTTATTGATATAACATGAGTATCTTTTCCCATGAAGGTTAAAGAGTGTTAAATATGCCGGCAAAACCAAGAGGATATCAAAGGATTGTCTTATTTACATAAACAGTGTGTTGGGAATCCAGAAATACCATCCCCAGGAGTTAATTCTACAGGTTTGTGTGGGAAGTCAATGCCACTCCAAAGAGCAGGAGGCTGAGCTGGAGCCTGACACCCTGGGTCTGCTCCAAGCCTTTCAGCAATACTTGGCGGGACACACAGGTGTACAGTTAAATGGCTAATTACTTCCGTTCCATATGGAAATTAGGAGAGGGGAAAATTATCATTATTATCCATTTGAGCACATGGTTGCCTGATTTCAGTGTGTGGCTGCAGTGCTCTGTATGCAATTGCACTCTCAGTTAAATAATGTCTGGCTTTCTGTACCAGGATTAGTCCGGACTGGGCTTGAAGCGATATCCTTACACCACACTTAATAACGTGGTTGGGGTGTTAAGAGGTTCTGGCTGATATCTGTAAATCAGTATGTCAGACGCTGTCAAAACCTGCTAGGTCTGAAAATATATTGACAAAACTCCAAACGGTACTTGCTGTACTTGATCTGTTCTTGCTCAAAAGAGACCAAGACAGGCTTTGAAAGAACAGGCTAATTCAGGCATTATATTTGGAAGCACAATGAAGGCAGCAGTGCTTCCAGCCCTTAGGGTTAGATTTCGGGGGTTTGGGGGTTTGGGTTTGGGGGGTTTTTTTTAGGTTTTTTTTGCAAGTTTCGTGTCATTTGGAGTATCTTAAAGTCCATCTGTATGGACTCCCCTGACAAGGTGGACTCTGAGTGGGGGGGTCCCTGGCTCCGTGCTGAGGACAGGAGGAGGCAGTCACACCTGGCAGTAAGCAGTGGTCTGAAGGACATCTTCCAGTTTCCATCCCTCCACTCTGCTTTTACATTTTAAGAGAAAGGTTCTCAGCTTCATGGATGTCAGGAAGATCTTGACAGCCAGGAATGCTAAAGGGCTCAGAAGCAAAGAGCCGAAGAACCTATACTCTGTTTGACTTCACTCTGTTGGGATGATGTTGCCTTTAAGGTCACCGTGGGAGTCAGTTCAAGACAATCTGTGAGACTGACAAGGGCCAGATCAGAGATGGATGCTGTGGCATATGCAGTCCTTCATCCTCCTCCTCACACCGGGTTAGATCTGACTGTGCAGGCTCTCTAGGAGTGCAGCAGACTGGAGGCAGGAGGTTGTCCTATTCCACTGGTAAGAAAAGACAATTTCAAAACAGCATTTGCAAGTTAGGCTTGATAGTGGACTCACTTCCTTGACAGCCCCAAATACGTTTCATTGCCCGGTCTTAGCAGAAGTCAAAATTCGCCTTGAATTCACTGGGCAGGGACCTGACTAAGCTGAACGCTGCATCATACCACAGCAATTTTACCCTGGTAATTCTTCATGTCCCAGTAACACACAGCATCCACGTATCAGCATGTTGCCAGCAACTCGCACATTGCATTTACAGCACTGGGTGACTTGCAGTGAACAGAACCACTAAAAGACCCTCTGTGCTAGAGGGAGTACAGGGACAACCCCACCGGCAGCTGGAGTAACACTCCGTGTGGCAGAAGTCCCTCCTTCCCCTAGGGAAACGGAGCTGAGCTGGTTCTTGATATGACAGACAGCACACATTCAAGGTGGAGTTGGCTTTTGCTCAAAACAGTTCCTATCCATCCACATACCTTCTCAGCTGTGTTTGGTGCCGCTTTCAAGCAGGGCCAGCTAGGCAGACCCACATAAACGTGAGTGCCACTTCCCCATGCCTGAGAAGTCACTAGCTCCTCAGCGGTGATGTTGGCCAAGTCACCTGCACGTGGTTGGTTACTCCTCCAGTGTCTGCCCATAATTACCCATCCATGCCCAGAAGGGCAGGCAAGCTCTCCCACAGCTCACGGGAGTTAATTACAGAGCAGCTTACCTACCTGCAGCACGAAGTTCTTCCTGACACATCCCGGAGGCACCGGCAGCATTACTCACGGTGGGTGACTTTTCCCAGCGTGATTCTCACACCCCAGCTCAGCCATCCAGCCTGCTCCCATCTGGGGCTGGTCAAGCCCAGGACATACGTCAATGCTGGGAAGTTGGGGAGGAAGGGGAGGAGCAGACGTGGCTCTGGCTGTGGGAAGCAGCCCATCAAGAACTGCTTGTTTAACATATGGCAGATTAGCTTGCCTCAGGAGTGAGCTGCTTCTGCAAATTAAACGGCTCCACGTTGAGTCAGGAGCCCAACCCTTTATTACAGAGTTGCGTATTTTCAGAAATTGCTGAAAAGGTAGCAGGCATTTTGGAGAAGCTGTTTCACACTGGTGTGGCCCCACTTCCCGTTTACTTGGTTGGCTCCTGTGCTGAGTCCACAGCTCACCAGTTCCATAAGTGGAGCAGCTGGAGGTGGTCCAGCATGGTGCTGCCCTGGAAGAGGTGCCCTCCCACCCTGATAAGGGAGTGAAAGGCAAAAGCTGCTGATCTCTCATGCCAGCTTTGCTGAAGAAATGCCTTCTTAGCAGCTCCACCTGCAATACTCTTCATCCTCTTAACCTGGAGATGCCTCTAGTCTCCCTTGTTGCTCTGCAGGAGCGGATGCGGGTCTCCAGTGGAGATCCAGCAGCCTCAGAAAGTCTCTTTACCTGTTTATGGTGATGCCTTAAGACACAGTACCTGCCTTCAGGGGGATAACCTCACAGCTGTGGCAGACAGAGAGCTTGTGTGTTGTCCTTGTCTGGTGATACGTGGCGGTAGCACACAACTGAGGGACTGCCCTCCCCCCAGCCCATGGGTGGGCTGGAAGAAGCTGGGGAGTGGGACCTTCATCCTTCACCTGCCTCTAGCCCTGCTCTGTGGAAAGAGGTGAATGCCCCCCCCCGATGGAGTCTGTGGCCATCACCTCTCTCACAAGGCACCATGCGGGCTCTTGTTGTTTGGGTGGTCTGTCACAACAAACACCAGGGTGAGTGGAGTAGCCCATAGCCCATTGTCACCCCAGAGGCTCATGGAAGACCCTGTGGCCCTGTGAGCTGATGCCCACTCAATGACAAGCCCGGTGCATGGGCTCAGCAGGCTTTTCGGGGCTGAGGGAGTTTGACTGAGCACTGAGTTGTGTAAGATATCCTTAGCTGCCTCACCAGTCACCTACTCATGGTGATGTTGCAGAAGATGCCAACTACACTGCTGTCTTTTCAGAGAGAAGCAAGACCATGGGAGAAGGCTGGGAGAGAAGGCAGAGAGAAGGTAGAGAGAGGCAAGACCCACATTCTGGATGGTTTGGAGTGTTTAGCTAAAAACTGGAATCAGTTTATGGGTCATCTATGTACCTCTCTCCAGCCTATTGAGATATGTCAAGCCCGGGCTCAGAAGGACTCGCTAGCATCTCCATTCATCACAGCGTACCAGACCGTTGGCTTGGCATCTGTAAGGAACAAACTTGCTCCATCCAATCTGCCACTGTTGTATCAATATCGAGTCACACATTTCCCCCCAAAAGGGTGGTTGGTGACAAACCTTATCTTTATGGTTTACCCACCTGGGCAGGTTGCTCACTTCCCAACCTGTCCCCTGATTCTCTCACTGTACTAGGAGCAGGTGACATCAGTAATTCAGGGATTTTTATTGTTAACATTTGCTGGTTTTTATGTACCAGGCTGAGGTGGGATCTGAGTCCTTTGAACCATTAAGACCATGGTTTTCTCTATAACACCAGCACCCAAAGGGAGTGAAAGCCTGGAAAAGGATACCAGGCAACCAATTCGCTGCCATCGTTTGCTGAGGGATCCAGATCAGTCTTTCTCCTCTGAATGCTTTTGAGGTCCCTTTCCTAAAAATGTCATCCACAGACAGTAAACTCTATGGGGACGCTACTGGAAATAATCACATATGACCGAGAATGCTGAAACTAAATTTATAATACTCAGCTGCTGTAATCTGCAAACAGTGCTAAATGCTAGAAAGAGGCAGCAGCCGCCTTCCAAAACTGTTTTCAAGTACATACGATCAAGAGAGTCACTTGTCACAGCCAAAGCAGGTGCACACTTCTGCTCAACCCCTAGGAAGTCTCAGTAAGGGTTATCACCGTGTAGATCTTTATAGAAAGATCATAAAACATAAGATGAAAAATAACTATCAACTTGTCTAATCTAGCCACCCATCCATCCCTTATAAGTGCAGGGATTTTAACTAAAAACAGCAATAGAGGCATGAAAAAAGCACGCTGCCAGCATGCAATTCTTGCTTAGCTGCTGCAGTAAAGGGAAATGAGGCTACAAATTACTTTCAGAGCTGTATATTTCCTTTCGGTTTAAAAACTACAGCCCACTTTTCAGAGCGTTAAAAAAATGTCCTGTCTGCAAATGGGTTTTTATGATTTTTAAACACTGATTGAAAATATAAGTGAAGATATGCAGCTGGTGTGACAGTGCCCTCGGGGATGAGCATCTCTGTGCACAGGTGTTTCGGGAAGTCTTTGTAAACCAGTGTTGCTACCCGTGGGTTAATTGATTCCACAGAGGGCACTTGCTGACATGGCATTTCATCCTGCTGCAGGATTTCCCGGGAGGTTTCGGGACACGGTAAGCCAAGGAAAAGCAGGTGCTGTTCTGGAAGCAGGGCCTCCGCACGCCAGGAGCAGTGCCACACGCTGCGCTTCAGCCCGTGATGGTGGGACGGGAAAGGGGGCAGAGGAGGAGAGCAGCAGCTTGGCAAATCTCTGCTTGGCTGATTTGTGTCCACAGACACCTACTTATCCTACGTAGGATGTATGGTGATGCCCTCTGAGTTTATTTTGCATGCAGGTCCCTCTGCTCAGTGCTCAAGGTCATGGCCATACTGATGCTCGCCAGGTCTAGGAACAAACTCCCTGGGTGAGCACGCCTGCCGGGAAAAGCTCACATCCCCTGGCATAAAAATGCATCCCAAAGGAGGCAGCACCCCACGGGCACCCCTGCCTGCAGAGCCTCCCTGCTCTCCTGCGGGGCACATGGTGAATCCTCAAACCCCCTGATTTCATGCACCAGGGGGGTTTAACTCCAAATCGTTTTCAAGATGTCGCTTTTCCTGCAGAAATTTTATTTTGACACACATCCTTGTGTTCAGCGTCTTTGCTTCGTAACAGCTCCTGTGGTCCGTACCCCCAGGACTCTGACAGGAAGATTTAGCTCAATGCTGGGTTCGAGTCGTTTGCTCCAGATCTCGTCTCTTCAGATGGGACTTGGCAAACAAAACTTCCTCTGTGAAATAAAGGATTCAGACTCCCACCATGCAAGAGAGACCTCATGAAAGACTCTTTCATGTGGAGCCAGAAAGACTAGAGAGCGCCAGCGTTTTAAAGACAAAATACTGCCATCAGAAAGGTATACAGACTTCATACAGGAGGGACCCTTCACACGTTGGCAGCCTCCGAATTCAGCTTTTAAATAAAAGATTTGTCTTCAGACCGAAAAAGTGATGCCTTTTATGAGTAATAAAGCGTAAAGCAATTTTTTTTCCTGGAAGAAACTGCCATTCAATATAAAATAAGCTGGCTGTTTTGATTTATTGAAAAGTCAAACTCATATTTCGCCTTGGGAAAATAACACATCATCCAGCTCACCAGTCTGCAGACGCCTGAGGGATGAGGCTGTTGGTGCTGCTGAGGCAGGGATTAGCTTTTGTGTCCCAGGCCAGTCTGAGGGAATATGGTTCATGTCTTGGGCTACAGCACTTACCAGAGATGATGGGACTGAAGCTGATGGTGAGTATCATTGCTGGGAATTGGGGGTTGTCAAGAAGTTTTGCTTTGTAAGTATTAAGCATTTGGCTTTTAACAAAGGTTTTTCATTGTTGTTATATGTAAATGTAATTATATATATAAAGTTATTTGAAGGGTTTAATTTATTCTTGCGTATGATACACCAATGTTTGAATGTGAGCGATGTCCAACAGGAAGCCTCACGTATTTTTGTCCAACCTGAGGTGTGACCTGCTCCCCTTTGTGGTTCTCGGGGTCCCCCTCTCGCACTCCCCGCTCGGCCGCCTGCAGGTCTGGCTCCCTCCAGGCAGTCAGCACGCAGCCCTGCGGGAGCAGCCGCGGGGGCCAGCTCGGCTTTGCCGTCTTGGAGGCTGCAGGGGGGATTTTCTTGTCTGGGGCTACTTGGGCTTTTGGATACAGCTAATAATTGTGGAAGGCGCTTCCTCTGTGGGAAGGTACCAGCAGGGTAGAGCAGCTCCCGGGCTCCTGAGGAGTCTTCTCTTGCTCTCTTAAATAGAGTACTGATACTTGATCCACTGCAAGCCCTTAAAGACCGGATTTCCCCAAAACGTGAAGCACTCCCCACTCCTGTAGTCTTCTCTTAGTTTTTCTAGCAGTATTAGTCCCAGGAGGTTTTGGTGTCAATGCTGCTTGTGACTAAAGTGCACCACACAGTCCAAGCAAATCCATCCATGCCACGAGTGTCACTGACACTGAAACACACATGGGTCACTCTCAAGAAAAACTGATGCAACAGGCTGACAGGACACGACGGCTTCAGAAGTCCTCAAGGCAGCAGCTGATGACAGCGGCACCCCTGCCCAAGCTCACTGAGTGAGCAGGCAACAGATCCCAGCACACACGGGATCTGCAAAGGTAAAACTGTTAGCTCAGATAAGTGCTTGCAGCAATGCCCCGAGTGCGCGTGGCGCCTGTGCCCTGTCTCCTTCTCTGTAAAATAATTGCGGGATGCAGCATCCTTTTTGCTGTCTTGCATTGACAAAAATCCTCATGCCACCCGCTCTTGCCAAGGCAACACCTCGTTCTGATGCATGGGCAGGTGAAAGCTGTGGAGTAACATCTGTAAGGTGGGGGGGAAGCAAATACCTGGGTCTGCTTTTCTTAGTCACTTGTTTGCTTAATATGGTGTGAGAAGACAACATAAATATTTTTGAAGGTGCATGTTCTCAAAGTGTTCCCACACGTACCTCAACTGCAGCTGTTAGTAAGGATTTTAAAGAGAACTCCCATTTCTGCACATTTTTGACCATTTGCTGTGTCTTTCCCATTAAAAGAAAAAGGCAGAGAGCTAATAGGCAAAGGCAGAAGTCCCTGATGGGAGCAGCGGGTTTTAAGTCACATCTGAAACTTGTAGCCACTGGAGAAAACCCTGGGAGAAGGATGGGGAGGTGGAGTGCTCCACCGGGGAGAAGCTGTGTGGGAGTCGCCATGAGCACCTCGCCTTTCCCTGGCACTCACTGGGGGGCCGGTGGTGCTGCCGGGGGTGCCAGCACCCTGCAGAGCAGCCTGACGCATGTTGAGGCCAAGGCTTCTGGTGGCCTCCGCCTAACACCATGCTGGGTGTCGGCGAAAAATGTCCATAGGCATCACGCATCCAATGCCTTGTGCAAAGCACTTGTAAAAGGAGGAAAAAACATAAAGAGCAATTGCAAGTCTCCTTAATTTTCACGTTTTCTTTAAGGCTGTGGTAAACAGCAGCAAAACAGCGAGGAGGGGAAGGCTGCAGGGGGCTGCAGTTTTGCAGCAGGTTGGCAGCAGCCTGCTGCCGGGTGCGCATTTCCCTTCTCCCAAGGCAGTGGTGGTCAGGACCTGGGAATGGGAATCCCCATGAGCTTCAAGAGGAGACCACGCTTAAAAGCTTGAGTGGAGACCTGGGCTTTGTCCACAGGGATTTCTGCCTGGGATTCGAGGGGGACGGCTTGTGTTCCCTCTGAGCTGGTGTGCCAGGGCAGGAGAGGGGGATAGTGTGGGCAGCCGTGCTGAAGCAACGTTTTGCATCAAACAACACCTAAGTCATGCTCCAGAGCCCACGGCTCTGCTGCCTGGCCATTGCACACACCCCCCCAGCATGCCCCAAGCCCCGCTGTGATGTGTCAGCGGGCCCATGATGTCATAAGGCACCCACTGGAAGGCTGCAAGAGCACCTGCAGCTCCACGCACACGGTCACCTCCAGACGAAACTCTTGAGGCAATTTTTTCCTCCCCACGAGTGCAGGCTGCCACGGCTGCCCTCGTGCCCTGATGCGCTTTGCGGTGTGACGATGTCGTTGCACGATCGCCTTTTGGAAGAAGCTGAGTGGGGTTTGAGGCAGGCGAAGAGAGAGATGCAGAGGCAGATGAGGCTGCTGGACCTGCACCTGCGGCAGCTCCATGAGGAGCTGCCTGCCTCCTGCCCGTGCAGCCCAGCCCCACGCTGCTGCTGCCTGCGCCAGCCCGACCTCCACCCCGGGGAGAGAAGGGCCCTCACCGCAAGGCTGGACGTGGAGCGAGAACTGGGCAGGTAAGAGGTCTTTGCCTGCTTTCTATGGGCATCAGCATCCTTTAAGGCAGGATGAAGGGAGGTTTGGCATCGGTATCAGGAGCAAAGCTGGAAACGGATAAGCAGGATGGGAGAGAAATAGCCCTTTTCTGAGAAATTAGTTGAAAGGGGAATGGGAAGGCACAGCTTGTGCAGCCGGGCAGCCCGAGAGGAGCCATGCAGGCAGCGCCTGTGCTGGAAAGGGTTTGGACTATGGCGTTGTGGCATTAATCATCTCACAAACTGTGTCTAAATTAAAGTACACAACTAAATCCAAAGCTGTTCAGCTGTGGAACAAAGTCCATCTTCAACATAAATTCAGTTTAAGTCTGTTAAACATGTAATTATCTTCATCAGTAGACAAAATGTGCCTGTATGCGGTGGGGTGCAGCACTGATGCACCACAGACGTGTGTCCCTATTTTCCTACCTCCTATAGTAGGGGGAATAAGTGTCAGGATTTCTACATCTCCATTTTGACCACTAGTGTGATGATTTTATTTTGTTAATGGAGTTCAGGATTGACTCTAGTAGAGATAAAACCCAAAGGTAGCTTTACAGGAAGGGAGTTGTTGAAGGATAAAACCTTACCATTTGGGTTAAAACACAACCAGATATTGAGAGACCAGAAGAGCTAAGAAGTCCCTCGGTCATCAGCAACAGTAGGATTCTCTTGCTGCATTTGTGGCATTGGTATTTTCTCCCCAGACTCAAGCATCTGTTTGATTTCTCTTCTGTTGCACCAGGAGGTGATGAAACCTTCATCTTGGCAATTAAAAATGTGACATTTTTGTTACCTATAGAGCAGCAATTATTATCCGACAGTCTGCCATGTGCGTTACCTACTGGGTGCAATAAAGTTAGAGGACAAAGGAAAAAAGCCTGACCCCTGAGTTAATTTTACACCGATTTCAGCAAGACAGAAAGTTCCTGTGAGGTTACTTTAAACTTACACGGTAGCTGCAGCTCACACAGGGCTGTTGAGCAGCAGATTTCAGATCCCAGGTGTTACAGGACTGGTGTCTGTGACCAGATTTTCATCAGCACATTGGGTACCAGAGCTGGGCGGGCGGGCACAGCATCCCCTTGCAGAACCATTGCACACCAAAATCCCAGTGAAGGAATGGAAATTGAGTCAGAGTGGAAGCTGGGGGTTCTCAGGATGGGCCATGGGGTGCCGGGGCATGCTCTACCTGAGCGCCAGGCTCCCTGGCCCTGACACGCTCGGGACAACTTGCTGGTTTGAACACAAGTCCATACCACTGCCGTCTGAAACCATACCACAGCAGGTTTTCGGCTCATTGTGCTGGGGAATTCAGCTATCCCCTTCCCACAAAAAATGCTGTGAAGGACCAACTCTTCTCAGCACATTTATTTTCCTCCAACCAGCAATATAAAAAGACCAAAGGGACAGATGAAGGAGCCAGCTCTCACAGAGCACAGAAAATAAAACCTAAAATCATCACACTAGGTTGGATCATTGCAGGCTTTAAGCAGGATTGGTGAAATGGGTGTACCTTGCTAATGAACCACTCGTTAGGGATTTCTCACCTTAGTGGTCATGCCCGTTCCCTCATTGCTCACCCTATTTCCTCTTCCATCACACCCATTATCTTTTTAATTTGGTGCCTTGTGTCCATTTTAGCTATTATAACTGAGGTGACCCTTCCATTGTCTACTTTACAAATGGTTTGAATAAGAGCCAGCCTTCTGGTTGAGCAGAGTCGCTGTTTGACAGTATTAGAAATCATTTTAATGGCTCAGTGAGCCTCCAGCCCAGCTCTGCAGGAACATTTTGGGTACTTTTGCCAGATGTGTATCCTATCCACTGACTGCTTTAAACAAAACCTCTAACTGGAAAATGTGATCTATTGTAACTATCCATTTAAAGTGTAAGTCAAGGCATAAGATGGAGACACATGGCTTCAGGGGTGTATGTACATGTGAAAGAGAAGCGCTGGCTTCTCTGTGTTTAGCTGAAAGAAATTTTCTGCTCCACAATTGCCCCATCCCAAGAGGGGACACTGAAATACTCCTGACCGCTGTGGCATGCAGGTGGGAGCTCCTTCTGATGGTGCAGACACCACCCCAAGTGCTGTGCATCAGCATGAAGGTGGATCCAGTAGTTTCCTATTTACTTCTCTTGTCCTTAAGGTGGTCCATCCATTCTCTGTGAGTTGGACTGGAAGGCTGTCCTCTTGTTTTTATTCCAGCATGCAAAGAAGACTTAACAGGATGTTGAACTCTTCCCATGATCACAAGCTTTTGGCTTTGATGGACGTGAAGGGTTTTGACCCCAAGGAAATCACTGTAACGGTGAAAGACAGAAAGGTGAAGGTGTTAGCGGAGCACGAGGACGAGCACACCACTGCAAGAGGGAAGGAGTATAACTACAGAAACATCACGAGGGAAATCAGCCTGCCGCCGGGGGTGAGCGAGGACGAGGTGACCTACTCGCTGGGACCGAATAGCGTTGTGAAGATCGAAACAGCACACAAGTGCTGCCCTTGTCTCCTGAGCCGCTGAGCCACAGCAGGGAGCAGCACCAGGGCACAGTCGTTCCTCTGCTGCATCCCTCCTCCCCATTGGCTTTAGGTCTGTCCCGCTAACCGTGTGCCAGCACTTCCTCGGGCCTCTTCCAAAATAAAAGACAGCACTCTGAGCAGATGTGTGTGAGCCTCATTTTGAAGGGGTTTGGTGGGCAAAAAGGGGGATGCCAACAGAAAAACGCAAAGATGGTTTGGGTGTACTTGGCTGCGGTCACTCGCTGGGTGCCAAAGGCACAACTGGAGGCAGCATGGTTGAGGGCGGGTATTGCTGTTCATGGATTTTGAAGGTTGAAAGGCACCATTTATGATCAGTCACATTTCTATAAGGACACTTGTCTCAATCCCACCACTTCCCTTTGAGCTGTAGGATATTTCTAGGAAGAAAACCTTGATAATAAACACCTCGAGGGGAGAAACCTCCTCCCAAAAAAATGAGCTGTGCCGCTTGTCCCCTCAGTTTGGTTCTTGCAGAGGCTGCCCAGCTGGGAAGAGTTGCGGTTGAAGGACAGAGAGCTTTTCCTTAGAAGATGCTGGGACTAGGGCAGACCTCTTGCCAGCTGAGGAGGGGACGACTAAAGCATTTCCTGCTGTAGGAATCGATAGCTCCAAACTAATAAGAAATCATTTCTCATGTTGGAAGAGGGGGAGAATTGTCAATATAACTTCTTCAAGGCAATATTAATGAAAAATTTAAGGTCCTAAGTGGGGCCTCACGCAGCCTCAGCCCTCATTCTCCCTGAGCGCAGGGATCAGCAGGATCAGCGGGATGGGGGTGACACCAAGGGACCGCCTTGCAGGGGGATTGCATTTGCTGCCCTGGCCTCGGCACTTGGGCACACGCTCCTGCGGGAAGCAGCATTAGCTTTCACTGCAGAAAGGCATGTAACAAGACAATATACCTGATGCCCGCATTTGTGAGCCGCCTGGGCAAGCCGTCTCTCCAGCGAGCACCACCTGGTTCAGGCTTCGTGAACCCCCAGGGCTGGGGACAGGAAGGTTACCACCTCTTTTTGTGGTGCTCTCCCCCGCGGCAGATTTTACTGGCGGGGAACCTAATGCTTGAGGTTGTGCTGGTACAGAAATGAACCTCTGATGTTAACTACGCTGTCAGGGGAGAGGGTGGGCAGCCTGCGGGCCAGCGCTGTGCAGGCGTGCTGCCCGCTGGAAACCCCGCAGAAGTGGGTTGTCATCCCCTGCCATTAGCCTGGCTGAGAAATGCAGTTGTTCGCTGTCACACAGGGGGACACCGGCCCCCACGGGACCCCCACGCTGCCGGGGCAACACACCTCTGGCAGCCAAGGGGGGCCCTGGTGTGGAGGGCTCCCACCCGCTGCTGCAACGGGGATATTACCCTGGGAATACTCACGCCTAAGGAAAACAAAGCCAGTCTGCAAACAGCCAGCCCCGCTTTTACAATTGACATTCATCGTGTGAAGGTAGTGAAATCAGAGGGGACAGGTAACAAAGCAGCGAGTCAATGGCTGGGAGCACCATGGCTGGGGAGACCCCCAGCTCCACCGCCCCTGCTCCTCTCCTGCTGGCGGGAGACATGCTCCGGCAAGGAGCAAAACCGTCCCTGTCCACGCGTTCAGAAGGCTCAGAGCAGCCTTCTGCACCGATTTGATGCTGTTTGGACAAGGCTGGTGAAGTCGGCAGCACCTCGGCCTCCTGTCGAGTGAGCACAGGCCCTTAGGGCAGCTCCCTGCAAGCATCTCCCCAAAACCACCAGCGCCGTGAAACAGCTCCTTCAGTCAAACAGCAAGAAGTTGAGGATCAGTTTGGCTTGGCAGTAACCAGCTAGGTAATTTAACTCTGGTGTAAGAAATGTGCTGCTTCTGGCATGTTTGCAGCATCCAGCTAGCACTTAAGAACCAGCTGATAACAAATTTTAAGCTTTATGGGCTTGGTGTGTAGCTGGGTCAGTATAGAACCATAGAGCCATGGAATGGTTTGGGTTGGAAGGGACCTTTAAAGATCATTTAGTTCCAACCCCCCTGTCATGGGAGGGACATCTTCAACTAAAGCAGGTTGCTCAAAGCCCCATCCAACCTGACCTTGAACACTTGCAGGGATGGGGCAACCACAACTTCTCTGGGCAACCTGTTCCATCATTGTAAAAAGTTTCTTTCTTATGTCCAATCTACATCTACCCTCTTGCAGTTTAAAACCCCTTGTCTTGTTACTACAGGCCTTCGTAAAAAGTCTCTCTCCATCTTTCTTATAAGCCTCTTTTATATATTGAAAGGCCATCTATGCACAGGTAACCTGATTCTGCTGATGTTGGTCGAGGACATTTAAAAATAAGCCATACCTCAACTAGGCAGCTGCAAGGGAGACTCCTGTGAGAGCAGGCGGCGGGGACGGGGACTGGGAATGCTACAGACCTCTGGAGAAAACCATCTTCTTACGAAGCCAGCCACTGAGTAACAAAACTGAAACCCCTTTGGGATACAGTCTCCTCATTTGGTAGCTATTTCTACAGAGCTGTCTAAGCGTGCAGAAGAGAAAAGTATTTCAACACCTCCCTTCTACCCGTGACTTCAGACTTGCAGAATATATCGAGTCCCACAGCGATCATAGGGCTGGCTATGACTGCTCTTATTCTTATTGCTTATCCTTTAACACATGCTTTTCACACTTTGTTCCTAAATTAGGCTCCTAACACCAAATTACACTCCTGAGCAGCAAGACTTCAGTGACAGATATGACTTCATTTCCAGATTTCAAGATGAGAAGGCACCGGCAGATCATCTGGCCTAATCTCCTCTTACATTATCTTATATCACAAATAAACTGCCCAAAGTCTAACTTCCAGGAAGATATCTAGTCTTTATTTGAAGACCTCAGGAGGCAGACTCCAGCACCTCTCTTTGTATTTTGCTCCAATTGATAATTCCCTTGTCATTAAACCTCATGCCTTGTTGCTAACACGAGATTGTCTGGCATCATCAGTTCATTATTTTTTTCTCTGCCAGATCACAAAAGCCCTCAGAAGCTGACTTTGTAGTAACTCAGTAGCAGCTATGAACTTCTACATTGTAAGCAAGTCACTTTTCAATCTTGAAATTCTGAAGTTTCTCATTGTAAGACCTGGTGTCCAACTCTTTAATATTTTTAGCTCATTCTGGCCCCCTTTTTCAAGCCTTTGGTGCCCTTGGCAAAGGTGGCCACCAGGACTGGCTGCAGTAATTCCCTCTCCCCACCAATACAGTGTGCGGAGGTAGAAACACAATGTTGGCTCTTTTATCATCTTCCCAGGCTGCAGCCTGGAGGGTGGCCTGTGCTGCTCCTCCTCACGCTGCAGATGCAGAGAAGGTTGGCGTGGCAGCCCAGGGGATGTGAGATACATCCAGGGGGAAGCATGCTTCCGTTATTAAAGGTTCTGTTATGTTCGGTTATTAAAGGAAGATTTAGGGAAAAACTGCTTGGTTTATATTTTTTCTTACAGAAATGACCCATAAATAACCATTTTGTCCTACTGATTATGACCTCTAGTGTTTAAATTCAAAGAGGGCTTGCAGGCTGGGAGCCACATCTTAGGGGGCATTCTGAGGAAAATTCCTAGTTCATTTTATATGCCATGAAATTCTAGTCTGGGCTGGTAGGAGCATCTTTAGGACCTTTTCCCTAATAGGAGCAAATCACTCAAATAATCACGTAGTTTTGTGAATACCTACATGCTGTAAATACCTTGGGACATACCCCAAAGCGTTCTCAAAATCTGTACCCTGTACGTTCTCAAAATCTAAGTACCACTTAGATGAGAGTTTGCTAAGTGAAAATACCTTTGGAAAACTACCACTAATACAGCAAGACCTGCTCACATCAGCATCTCCCTGAAAGGAATTCCTTTGCCACTAGGTGGCAGATTTTTATGTTGTTGTTTTTTTTTTAATTTATCACTGTGTAACTCTTTTTTAAAAGCAAACCCGGTGAAGGTGGTGTTACAAAGCAATAAGGCTGGCATGTGCTGCAGCTGGCATTTTGTTTGCAACGTTAATAGCAAACGAAGAGGAGGGCAAGAGTTAGAGCTGTGGCTTGTGATCCTGAGCGGGCAGGAGCCCTCACGACAGGCCACCATCACGTTGGCTTTCTGCACTGGAGTATATTGACCTTTGATCCTGCAGCTCTTCCCCCCTAAGTACAGCTCCTGGATAAGGCGAGTTTCATTTTCTTCAGCAGCCCAGCTCTATTGCAGCTATTAGCCTGAATAGGGATTTCCAGGAGTTAATGTATTCTTCAGCGTATTGATGCACCAAATTATTTTGGGAGCCAATTTTGACCATCCTCATATAGCAAATACCCTCTCTGAATTCCCTGGCATGAAGAAGATGGCTGAGAGGGCAACTTGGCTCTGTAGTTATAAACGTTAGTGCATTCTTGAACTCTAGCCTTATCGGGGCATTTATAAATAGCCAGAGCCCTAGGAATTTGTAACGGGAGGTCATCTGAGGATGCTAACTCCAGGCATCTCTTCGGTCATGGGTTTCTAGGGGTTTTCCTACAGCCGGATAGTGCTCTGCGGGCTTAGCTTGTGTGGAAATGTTATTTCTCTCCCAGCTATTGCAAAACCGGGGAGAACAGTACCTCAGTGGGAAGGTGCAAAGTTATCCCAGCTTTCCTCTCCCTGTGTGCCGGTGCGCTGCTGCTCCCGAGAGCACCGGCGCTGCCCCAGCTCCGGCTCGCTCTGCAGGCAGCGCCAGCATGGGAGGGCTGCTCCTGCGAAGGAGCAAGTTGTTGCCTTTCGCAGGGGCCAGCCCCGCTCTTAAGCCACCGTCCCTCATCCTCTGGGCAATGGCATTGTGAGGCTGTTGGGATCCCACCAGCCATGTGGGGCTGGTGTGGCTGCCTTCCACTGCACAAGGTGAGAAATTTCATCCATCCGTTTTTTTTGTGCCTAAAGTTAAATTTAACCATTGTCCCTGCTAAGCTGTTTGGCACCTCAGTGTCTTAGATAAACTTTCCAAGCCTGTTTTCTCTCACGTCCCCTGGAGAAAGCACTAAGAGTTTAGAAGACAGAGCAGGACCCACGGCTCCAAGTATGCCTCCGTACCAAAGGCTTGGTGGGTTTGTTGTCAGCCTGGACTCTGCACTTGTCACCTCATTAATAATCCTGCACTGGATTTAGGTTAGAAGTAAGCTGATCCTTCCAGCATGCTTGCTGTGACCGTCGAGAAGCTGCCGCCTCCGCGAGTGTGGGGTACTGGCTCTTGCTCCCCCTCTTCCACCCTGCAGGTCCCTTCTCTGGTTACTTGAATAAAAAGTTATTTTTCCGTCTCTGGCCGTCTTCTAGTTCCCCCTGCCATCCCCTTTGTCCCCCTCCACTTCAGTTGTTGTAGGTCGGTCCTTTCTTTTGGCAAGTGACGTGTGGGGTTTTCTTCTTCTTTTGAAAGATGGAGCGGCTTGCTAGGGCTGAAATCCCAGCCTAGTTGCACAAAGCTTGGCTGTCTCTGAGGTTATCCTCTCGATCACTCTATTATCTGTAGGTGATGTGAAATCATACCGATGCAATTGTCCTTGATTTCAACATTAATTACAAACAACAGAAGGTCTCTTGGCTCTTTGGTCCCTCGTCCTGACCCCTAACCTGGGACATTGCATGTACTCTTCAAAGAGCTCTAAGTTAAAATAATTCTATAATTTAAAAAACTGCAAGCTACAAATCAAATTATGGAGAAAACAATCATTCCCTGCACCTCACTAGAACAGATTTTAACTTGCCAGAAAAATAAAATGCGGCTTCTTTTGTTTGGTTGGGTTTTTTGGTGTATCTTTGTGCATCTATGCTTACATGCGTGGAAAAGTCTGCAAAAGGGAGAGCTGCCAGGGCTCTGCCTCATGGTCGCACAAGTGGATGCGACACTTTAAAACGTATCAAAAGATAAAACGAAATCCCCTCCCTGCTGAGGTCTGGGTGCCAAAGCCCAGGTGAGTCCTGGATCCAGACTAAGCCAAGAGGGGCCCAAAGGAGCCGGAGCACGAGACCCGGGCGGTGACAGCACTCACCCCGTCCCCTCACGTCTGCTGCTGCCCTGGGGTTTTCGTCTAGGGGGGTCACCAGCCGCCATGCGTCCTGTGTTTGTGGGGCGTACGGTTGTGTACCTGCAGGCACAGAACCAGAACCACCAGAGCATCTGGCTGTGGCCTGATAAGCATTTTGAGGAGAATTTGAGCCAAAAGTTATGTCAGCAGGAAGGCAGAGAGACCGGGAGAACTTGCTCACAGCCCAGCAATGGGCAGCAACACACCGGGCAAAGCGCTCGAGCCCTGCGGCACCCAGCGCTCCGGGCTGCCAGCGGGACAAGCCCCCTCCAGAGCCCAGCACTTGCGAGCAGGGAGGGAAGGCTCTGTGCTCCTGCGGGGGAACAGAAAAGGGACGGAGAAGAGGGGGGACTGGGGCCAAGCAGGTGCACTGAAGACACTCGAGCCCAGGCACAGTTCCCTTCAGAGCATCTCCAAGGGGCTGCAGTGCCCGCTGCCTCGGGCTCAGGCCAGCAGCGACATCCACACCGAGCAGAGACTCCCACTGCTGTGCGTGTCCTGGCTTCTCCCTCTCATTGGGTTACCTGCTAGATATGTTTAAATATAAGCAGAATCTGCAGGATGCAGTAGAGGTGACTGGTGTAACAGATGCGAGGTTTGAGAACAAGTTGAGAGTAAGGAGCATGTACAGATAAATGATTAAAATCAAACAGCATCCTTTGGTGGAGAGGCAGCAGAAGAGAATGATTGAAAACAGCATGCTATATAGCAGGCAATAAAAGCAGAGTGTAGCAGCTACCACTCATGCAGCCTTGCTGAGGTTTTACTGACTGCAAAATACAGTAAGACTGCAGGACATTAAAAAGAGAGGCATAAATAGAAATGCCAACACTTGGGGTCCGCTCACAGCAGGTCCTGAGCACTTTCTATTCACACTAAATTCCCTGGACAATAACTGCACACAGCAGAACTGTACTGTTACTGGGAATACTGCAAAGGTAATCCCCTTGGGGAAAGAGAGGGACATTTATACGCCCAGGAGTGAGCGTTCCAGCTCAGAGCCAAGCGCACACTGCATACAGAGAGGCCCATGCCAGCAGGGCTACGAGCGTCGGCGTCTGCGGGGCCGGGCCGGGTGTTTTGGCCACGGCACACTCAGAACCACACCACTTGTGATCTGTCACCGCTCATGATGGAAACTCCTTCACCGTGCTCTCAGGTGGCGCGGTGAATAGCAAAGCACGTGGAAAACTCTAACATCTTGGGGAAAGTGTCAAAAACCCACCTTCCCCAAGCAGGTCCCCATCCCTCCTTGGCTGCTCGGTGTGCCTAGAGAGCCAGGCACTTAGCTCGAAATCCAGGGCTGTCAATCACAGAGATTTAAGGATGTTAATGGACCTGTGTAATGTGACCCTGACCCCAATATTTAAAAATAGCCCAAGGGACTGGCCCACATAAACAACTCCAGTCTAGATTGGGTGTCCAGTTAGCATGATGACATTTTAAACATGGTGCACTTGATTTCATGATAATATGGTGGGTTTCTTCTAGGAAGGATATGCAAAGAGAGTACGAAGAACGGCGCTTTGCAGTAGATTAAAGCAGCAAAGGAAACTGGAGGATGCACTCACTGTTTACTCTCCAGAGCAGCTACTAAAGGAGTAGGAGCAATACCTGGACTATAGTATTATTCAACATTTATGTATGCTTTGTACTTTCCCTGGAAAACAGGGGTAAAGCAAGCCACCACGTGGCAGAGGTTGACTGCACACTGGAAGGGACAAGCAGTAAATACCACGGTAAACACTGGCGGGACTGGGGCCCCTGGGGCTGGGTCTCCCACCCGCTCCTAAAAGAGCTTTGTACGGGCTGCCTGGCGTCCCCGGAGGCAGGGGTCCTGCTGCCTGCAGCTTGAGCCCTGCCTTCATGGGAGCTCCTGGAAGCTGACACTCATCCTCCTGGATCCCAGGCAGGGATAGTGCAGGGGTGCCCGTCCAGCACTTCTCAGGCTTTGCACCCTCAGTGTTGCCAAGCTCCTTCAGCGCTGGCCCACCCGAGGGTGTTAGTGATGAGAAGAGCAAGTTTCCTGCTCCGCAAATACCTGCTTTGCGTGGCTGTGAGGTCAGGTGCCACACCGGGAGTCTGCTTAGCCCCCGCTCCCGGGTGCCTGCAGCCTGCTGTGGAAGTGGGATAAACTACCTCAATCCCACCGTGCACGCCCAGAGCCCTTGCACAGTGGAGCTAGCGAGGGCAAACACACCCCACCATGTTTGGGGGGGGATTTTCCAAACACAGGCAAATCCTTAGCAAGGTGCTCCATCACCCTGACAGCAAATGGAGAGGACCAAGCCAGAAGCCAACGCAATCCACGATGGCAAGCACGTGCTTCTGGGAACGGCAGCGCACGGAGCGCCATGTATGGGATGCAGCCAGATGTTTTGTTGCACTTACTTCATTTTGCCTAAACCCTTGACTCATATGGGAGGTCTAGGAGAAAACATATACCCATGGCTCGCCAGGACGGCACTCCCGCGGCTCAGCCCTGGCCCTGTGCCCTCGGTGCCATGCGCTGTCAGGGAGCAGGAAGGCCAATGCAGCAGAGCTTGGCTTCAGCCAGAGGCTCACTCTGGTAAGATTTACATGCAAGGTAAAATCTGGTTTAAAAGAGATGTAAAAATGAACTCACAGAGGACTGCAGAGCCGGGGAGCAGGGGGGTGCATTGCCTGTCAGTGTGTGGGTTAGCAGCAGGCAGCTCTGCAGGCAGTGCAACCGAAACTTCCCCTCTAACAGCCTATGTGAAGGGAATTTATCGGTGACGGCCTGTCCCTAGGGTTCTGTTGACCCTGAAATAAAAGCTGTGCCTTGTTTGCAACCAGATTATTGTGGCCCCTGCTCCATGCCAGGTAGCACCCTGGGTCTGCACTGTGCCAAGTCCCCAGCAGCTGGAGGCAAGAGTCACCCAAAACAAGGAGCGGTGACACCCGCGCTATGCACAAACACAGAACAGCACTGGGACCTTTCTGTTTTTCTGACCATCTCTTTGGGGATGTGTTAATGACAGAACAAGGGTAAGGTTGACCAACTGTGTCAGGAAAAAAAAAAAAACCAGTTTCAGATTAAAATTCCCATAGAAAAGCCAGGCACAGACTTGAGGACATTGAAGTCCTTGTGTTGGGAGATGCTGCATCCTCAGACTTGCCTGAGGACCACGTTCAGTACTTAATTGTTTCAGCAGAAGGCTTCTATGTCTGAGACCCAGCATGGCATGGTACAGAGAGTGCTCAAATCTATATTTCATCTGAGGAAGAAAAAACATGAGTAAAATATTAAAGGAGTAAAGAATAGAGGTTCCAAACAACTTCAGAGGAATCAGAGTGAGGGCAAATTTAAAGCAAGAATTTCAGGAGGAGTGCTGACTTTGGAGCAATGCAAACAGAGAGTGTGCAGGGAGATCCCAGCAAGGACTGCACAAATAGCCTGCCCCCAAAACGGGGAGAGGCACAGGCTTTGGGATATATCTGTAAATAAACCCAGGCTGCACCAAAAATACTTCACTCCTTCAGCAATTTCTCCTCACTAGAGCATGGCAAGATGCCACATTTTTGGCCAGCCACCCATATCCAAGGGTAAAAACAGGTCCTAGGGGCCTCTTCAGTCCCTGGTAGAAAAGGCAGCAGCCCGACACCAGACCAAAGAGCGATGCAAAGGCAGGCAATGACTGGAACATGCTACCAACAGCTTTGGTGGGATTTCCCCCTGCTGCTGATGTGTCATAGCAGTACTGGACGCCTCTCACCAAGTACCGGAGTCGAGCACAAGATTTAGCTCAGTTCAAGGATAGCCAGCTGAGATGTAATGGTCTGAAATAAGGTGCATGGAACTAGATGACCCGATGGTGCCTGCTAGTCTGAAAGGCTCATTAGCTTCTCCTAAGCATACATCCATCCTCGCCGCAGGGCATAGGAAGGAGCTCCGATCCATGCCCTGCCTATGACAGCAATAATTCGAATCCCAGCACGGTTAATTTTCTGTAAGGGAATTTTTGTCTTTCAAATGGGAAATAAACAAAATTACTAGTCCAACCTTCTTGCACAACAGATATCTCCACGCAAGAAAGCTTAGTCAGTTCTTAATTCCTAAATCACCTCAACACATCTTGTAGCCCCCTGAAAAAGTCTCTGGTTTCTCTAGGACTTAAATTCTAGTCCTTGAGCTCTTTTCTTCCAGCAATATTGGGTCAGTCCTGGGCACCCGTGTTGTGGAGGGATGTAAATCTGAGGCTCGGGATCTGTGCAGGAGTGTCTCCTGATGACACCCCTGAGACCTGGCTTTATCCGTCCTGTCCAGCTTGGAAGAGGAACACCACCTTTCCTTCCCATCTGCTTTATTTCACCGCAGGGGGACCCAGGCTTTTGCCTTAAATTCATTTAGCTTTCTAGACCTCAGCTTATTCTTTCTGACCTATTAACAGCTTTCTACCCATCAACCTCTTCCATGTCCAATTTACAAATGAAAAGCAGCTTGCTTCCAACGCTTCGTGTGGGTAGACCCATGAGATCGGGCAGAAACAGCAGTTCGTCGCTTATGTTCACTACACTGGAGCAGAGTATCATAAACAACAAGTAGGAAGATGAGCTTACTTCTAATAAACTAACATTTTTAGAGTATTCGTTTGATTATTGCAGAAGGAAGGGTAACTAAATGAGTTTGAAGAGACAAAGGCTCGCTCCCTTGCCTAGCATTAGCATCCATCTCTGACATTATTTGTGCTAGTTTTCTCCTGGGTATAGAGGCTTAACTGGGTTTCAAACATTATCAGGAAGACTGAAAAGGTAAAGGCCAGGTATTTCTATGCTTGCTGGCTGGAATGGTTTTTATTCCATCTCCTTGACTGTGATTACAGAGACACTTCTTGCTCCTTGAAAACGGTGTTAAATTCACAACTGCTCATAAAGCCATATAAAAGTAATTTATTGCACCTCACTGAACACCCTCAAGAGGCCTGAAGCAGCATTAGCGTTTTCATAGGAAGTGCTGGTATATCCTTTTGCACATACCCTACCTGCTCTTTTGTTCCTACATGATGTTTATGAAAGGCACATAAATGCTTGCGAAGATGTGCCCTGCACCATATAGAAGAGCCAAAGCCGGCTGGAAGAGTCTCCGGCAGGATGCAGCGGGCCAGACTGACTGTCACATCAGCTGCAGTGAGACGTTTTAGCTCCGTTAAGTGCTGAGGACCGCAGGCACGTGATTACAAATCCATCCACGCTGACCACATAAGGCTGGTTACTCCTGACCGGAGAAGCCCTGACTCACGTCACCTCCCGACGGGGTGGTGACACCAGGTTGTGGCAGGTAGCACACAGAGGACCCAAGAGGAGAATTGACTCAGCCTGTCAGCAGGCTCTCCAATAGGTTTTAGGACACACCCATTTCATCTGAAATAAAGGTGACCATCACCAGTGTCACTGATTGGGCAACGAAATAATCTTAAAATATCCAAATAAAGAAAAATAAAGAACAAAAGCAAGCTGCATAGGCTCGTGCTTTCTGCCAGTCACACCAGTGAATGCCACAGTAATTGAAATCTAAAACACCAAGATAGCTGGGCTTTAAAATTCTTCTATCAACAAAGCAGTGGTAAGAGAGTTTCATATGAGCTGATACAGATGGTGCAGATTGAAAGTCACTTGGCACCAGAATGAAGCAAGGGAATTGCTTAATTTTTGGCTGAGGTTCTCTAGGTTGTAAAAGTTACGTTAGCAAATGGATTTGTTACTTTATCAGCTGACATTCCCTCTGATCAAGCTTCTTCTTTTTCTCTTCCCCTATTTTTTGCTTGTTTATTTTAGGGCATTCACTCCTGGCACAGAGGGGCAGCAGGTGCTGTTTGTGGACTACTCTTGGCACAGAGAAGCCACAGCTCAGATTTTGGATACAGGTATATTTGCAGAGAAGGAGCATACAAAAACATCTGCAGCACAAGATGATTTTCTGCTTAATCTGTTGGCCTAAAAGGAAAAAATAATTGTCCTTTGCTTGGACCACTGCTCCACCTGGCTCCAATTTCTGCATTGAAGAGAGCCAGGTTTCGCATCAGGCTGAACACGGGCTGTCCACGGTGCAGGGAAGTGTTCGTTCAGCACACTGTGGGCATCCACAGGTCAGGGAGCACCAAGTTCCCCAGGAGCTTCATCATGAACTCTGGTGTTTGCTAAGAAGCCCTGTGGTTTGTGGTGGTCCGCTCCCAGCTCAGCTCTGAGGGATCTGAAGATGTCTGGGACAGGGCTGAAATTCCCGGAGAGGCTGCTTCAGCCAGACTTTGCTGAACGTTGACCACGGCCAGCTAAAGTAATTTTCTCTCCAAAGCTCTGCTGTAGGTGCTGGCAGGGCTTTTTCTGCAGCAACGCCCTAATTAACACACAGAGAGGAGGTTGCAGATTTGGTCCTAGGCCTTCTTCTGCCCCAAAGCGACCAGCCTTGGCAGCTCACGTTTCTCAAGGAAGCCCACCAGGCAGTAGCCGGCAGCAGGCAAGCCTAGAGCAATTAATCTCCATGGCAGGAAGGGCAGAGCTGGACAAGTAAAGCCCCAAAGCAGGGAATGGACAAAGTGCTCCTGACTGTAGCCTTGGGGCAAGGATCCTTCCTGTGTTTGCCATTTAGGAACATTTACACCAGATGCAGAGTTGTCATCAGGAGGCTGTCCTGGGTGCCAAGTCAGGCTCACTCCCACCCTCCAGAGCTGCGAGCACGCCTCCCTCACTGCTGCTCCAGCGGCTCCAGCATTTACCTGGGCAATGTAATCCACGGGCTGGGGTCCAGGCATGCGTTGAGAAACATCCCAGGCTCTGTCCCTGGGCAGGCTGCAGCTGTCCCCCCATGCTGCTCGGTGCTGACCCAGCCCAGTGGTCTCAAATCCCAAGTGCCCAATACTGGGACTAACACATCCCTGCACCAGTTCCTGCTGAAGACATCCCAGAATCATAGAATGATAGAATGGTTTGGGTTGGAAGGGACCTTAAAGATCATCTAGTTCTAACCAGGGGCAGGGATACCTTCCACTAGGCCAGGTTGCTCAAAGCGCCCATCCAACCTGGCCTTGAACACTTCCAGGGAGGGAGCATCCACAACTTCTCTGGGCAACCTGCTCCGGTGTCTCACCATCCCCAGGCTCAGCATCAGGAGCTGCAAACAGCATGTGGGGTGACCTGGGTTGTACAGCGAGAGAGGTGCAGCCTTCGTGTCAGGTTCTGGGTTGCCCGGGAGGTACCCACCTATCCCAGAGGCTGCACCGCTCGCTGAACAACCCTCCTGCTGCCGGGAATCTCCTGCTCATGTGCTGGCTTAAATTTGTTCCAGAAGTGCAACGGCAGGGAAATCAGTGTTGTTGGGGTGTGTGAAGGTCTGCCTTTTCATCTTTTATTAGCACAGACTTTATTAGAGAATTAACTCCATACATTCAGGCATCCATGTAATTATCAGTGCTCTTCATGCCTTTGGGGGTTAACCATAGCTTAAAAACTTCCCCTGTAAAAAACTTTCCTAAAGACTTTTGTTGTATTTATGATCCCTTGAATGCCCTTGGAAACTCCAGGAGAATGATAAGAATCAGGCTGGAGGCTTTTTGTCAGCTTTGACTAATGAAAAACCCACTTCATGAAATGGAGTGACCTTCTTTCCAAAATACCGTGGCCGTGTCCCAGACACCAAGGTCTAAGGATGGGTGAGTTCATAGTTTATGGCTTTGTTTTCAAATCAGCATATTCATATTCAGAAAAGGTTTGGTTGTTTTTTTTTTAAAAAAGGAAGATATTCTCAGAGCAGCTACAGGGACTGAAAAATAAACCTTCCATATTTCTCAGCGAAGCAGTATTATTTTGGTTTGCCATTGAGTCACCTCAAGTACTGCCATCAACACAGGAACCACTCAGAATTTAATCAGATCAGTCCAATCTGCTGAGAATTGCAATTTGCCTTTCTAATGCCAAAATAAAAATTAATAAAAGCAGTTTTTCTCTGATTTTCTTCTGAATTGCAAAAGGAGCTGTCACATGGCAAACCGAAGGGGAGGAGAGAGGCTGCCTCGCATCCAGACATCACGCCCAGAGCTGCAGGAGGAGGTCTGAGTGCTGTGGGGAGGCCCTTTCTCAGCAAGACATGACAAATGCTGTTTTGTCTCACCACAGCAGCTCGTGCAGACTAACACGCAGGCAGAGGCAGTTGCAGCAAGGATGGGGAGCGAAGCCTTGGTGGCACTGCCTGTTACCTGCTTTGCACAGATGCTGTGTGCCCCTCTCAGCCCCTTTTTGCTTGACTTTTAGCATTACCTGGGGGGAGGGGAACAACAAATGGGATTACCTTGGGGAAAAAAGAAAAAAAAGAAGGAAATTAAAGACATTGCCAAGATGCAACTCCTGGCTGCAGGTTCAGCAGGACCTGCCTCAAGGCTGGGAGGCAGGAGGTTGCAGGTGATGTTAGAAAAGCCACAGGCAGCAGCTTTCCCAGCTCAACAGCAGCAGAAGCGAAGCTGCTTCTCCTGCCTTTGCTGTTCTCTGCTTCCGTCTTGACAGGCATCTTCAGCCCTTCTTCCCCACCACTCCCTATGCTGAGGACATGCAGATGTTCCCGTCAAAAGTTCTTAGATCCCCGCTGTAAGAGTTCATGCCCTTGATTTCATAACTCTGAAAGGGGAAAAAGGAAGAGCAGCTACAAGAAAAACAGTCTCTGAACAACAATTCTTCCCTACGCTCCTTTCCAGAGCGCGTGATGGACAGGAACAGGGATGGCACTGAACTGCAGTCCTGCATCATGGCACCGGCCTTCGGCTCCGCTGAGCGTGGATGGCACGGCAGCTGAGACCTCGGTGCTGCCAAGCTGGAGATGGCACAGCGCTCGCCCCAGCCCGTCCCTCTCGGGCTCACTCTCCCAGGGGGTCTGAGTCAACTAGAGGAATGTGCGGGGAATGCCAACATGCTGAAGTAGAGCAGAGGAAGAAAACAACAAAAGGAAAACATTATTTGGGCTTATTTTTTGCATGAAGCTCACTAAAAATGCCATAATTAGAGAAGGAAGCAGAGTTACAGCTAAGTTCATCACTTCTACAGTTTTTATGCTTTGCATAGTCCTCAGGAACCACAGTTTCAAACCCCGTGAGCCACCACTCCAAAATATCAGCATTCCTGGAGACATCCCCGCCTACCACGTACCTTGCACTCCTCAGGGACCAGCTCTCCCCTTCACAATCCCTGCCCCTCCGCCTCTCACTCTTGCCTTCCTCCAGCTCCCCTCTCCAGGACCGCAAGCCTCCTGCACCACAATTAGGCGCCTGGCACCCGCGCAGCATCCCCAGCCCCAGCAGCTCCCTGTGGACCTTCTCCTTGTGTAACCCCTTCTGCGGCACGGCGGTGGCCAGAGCAGCTGCTGAGCCAGGGCTGGGAGCTGCTGCGCCCAGCCACCGCCACCCAGGGCCCACCACGCACGCCAGAGGTGTTTTCCGATGGGATGTGGTAGTGAAGCGGTCCTTCTGCAACACCATTTCCCTGGCTGCTGCTGCCTTCCAGAAGGCCTTCCCTGTTGCACAGCCCTCGGCAGTCCCCATGGTGCAACGCTTGGCAGTCCCCACGGCACGCCGCGTGACCCGAAGTCTGGGGACTACGCTGGGGACAAAGACCACAAGGAAGTGAGGGGACCTAAGATCTGTCACCCCAAGTTACTGCTGCCGGCAAGGAGCCACAGCTGCAGCCGTGAACTCATCGACGTCTCCCAGGGCAAAGAGTTCAGGCTCCAGTTGCCACATTCATGGCAGTGGCTAACACAAGCATGGTCTCTTTTAACCCTGCATTAAAAATAGCAAATTGCCTGAGGCTATGCCTGCAAAGGCAAGTTTGCGAGGCCTTAGAAGATACTTGATGTGTCCGACACTGTCCTGTAGAAAAGCTGTCCATTTCAGGCACCTCTCAGCGAGGAGCTGTGTAAATGCTGTTTGGAATAAAATACCAGGAATAAACTATTTTGGACATCCTTTAAAAAAAAAAAGCGGGGGGTGGGGGACAACTGCCATATGTTTTTCTCTGAAACACTGAATTACAAGCCGGCTCGGTCAGCCCTGGCGCTGGTGTGCCGGTCGTACAAGAAGGCACTGCTTAAGTGAACACCACCTTTCGTCTGAAGGAAGCTGGGGGGGGGGAGAAGAATAACAGGGGTTTGATTTTCTGCCTTAAGACCAAGTTTTCCAAGATATCCTTAGAAATTGGACCATAATGAAAACGGTGTGGCATGGTTGAATTTCCAACGCCAGCCAGCCAGGAGGGAAAGCAGCGCCGGAGAGCCGGGCTGCGGCCAGGCGAGCCTGCCTTCACGCGCAGGGCCCAGCCGGCTCCCACGGTGGCACGTCCTGTGCCGCCTTGAAAATCTCTCCTTCAGATGGCTGTTCAGTTTAATGCATCGATGTCTCAGGCAGGAAGTGCCCAGATCCGAAACCCACTGTCATGCGTTTTGGGAGGTCGGGGTGCCCGCTGCTTGGGTGGCCCAGAAGGATGGCAGAGCAAGGGGGAATTTCTGGAGGAGGTTTTTGCACCAGCTACAGCCCTAGCAAAAGCTGCAAAATCTTCTTTTTGCAGAGTTCCAGGTGACACCCAGTAAATTTCGATGGTTAATTTGTTGTATCCAGCACACCCCCAGGATTCCGCCACCCTGCCCAGGGCCCAGGACCCTATTTCATATCTCATCTGCAGTTAAACATCTGCTTAGAAAGCAGCAGACATTGCAGAGCTACATTTGTTTCTGCAAGAGCAAGATTTGTGCTGGGTGCTGTATCGTATGGGGGTCGTTGCCATGGGAAATATCGGTGTTTGTCAAAACTTTAAAATTCAACCCAGCATATCAAAGCATCCCGCTTCCTCTTGTGCAGCGCGCCCACAAAGCTGGGGACAAGTTAAAACGGTGGCAAAGCGACTGCAGAGAGGATGGGGAATTAAATTTGCTTGATAAACATTGAAGAGAGAAAGAAATAGGCAGCAGCGAGGAAAACAGAGAATATCAGCATGTAAACAAAAATACCAGGGAAAAACAGGCCAAAAAGCAAAAGAGTTAATTAATAGCAACATTTTATTTGACTTCAGTGACATTAAGAGAGAGTCCTGCAGCTTTAAACCCAGCACTGAAATTACACTGCAATCAGTGCTCAGGGTTGTAAAGAGCTCCTATTACATCAGTATTAATTACACTAATTAGCGGCAAGGCCGGCCTTGGCCATGGTTCCGGTGCAGGTGGGTGAGGGGGTGGCTCTGTCCCTCCGCTCTTCCTGCCTGGTTTTCTCCCCCGCCCCGCAAGCCCCACTTCTGAGGTTTGTTAGTGCGGAGGCTCAGCGTGGGGAGCACAAAGACGCTCCCTCCTCCCCAGCTGATCAACACCCAGGGGAAGTGAAAACCGCCCAGCGCCCTTGAACCCAAGTGATGCTCGGTCCTACTGACTCTCCTCCAAAACGGCATAGCTGTCAATGAGACAAGAACCAAAGCTTTTACAGAGTGACGACATACCAAAGGCTCAGAGCTCGAGACGGGCAGGTGAGAGTCCAGGAGAAAGAAACCCTAAAGGATTGCCAGATACCGACGCTGAGGGTTGTCTCCAAGTTGCAGAGGTAACCAGCGCAGGTGTCCTGCCTGGCACCAAAGTGAAGCAGAGGACATCGTAACGTCTGAACCCTAGCGTGAAGACGCCAGACCCGGCAAGCCCTGCTAAGTCTCTGTGGAATAAGGCTGTTCCTTCCCAAGAGCTCCCAGCCATCACAGACGGCGTACCGCAACGGGACTACTCGAGCAAAAGAAATGGTTTATTTTATAGCCTATTTAAGCCAACCAACAACATTAGCAACACACAGAAATAAAGCGGATTGATTCCTTATTGCAGGGATGATTTTTATTTAAGTGGTTCAGGAAAACAACACCTTTCAGGACAACTAAAAGTTTGCTTTATTGTTGGAATGGCTTTCAACATAGGCTTAAATGCTTTCAGGAGGCAGGGCTATATTTCTTAGATATGACATGATGAAGCCGAGACAGCACTGCGTTACGCTGCTGAAGAATTCTCCTCCTCAGCAGCAGCAGTGTTGCAAAACTAAATCCGTTAATACTTTGTTGCAAAGTTCCCATTGATGGTGGTGGTAAAAGCCACCGAAATACCTTTGCAGGAACGCTTTTCTTTTTCTTTTCTTGTTACCTACTAACACCAACAATACTTTAAGCACATACAAATTGGATGCCCCCTTTTCTTCCCTTAATGGCTGTGGGTAACAAAGGCAGACAACTCCCTTAACTTTAGCAAACAGAACTCATTTTCCTCAGGTGAGGCATCACTTTGATTTCCCCCCAGAAACAGACTGATTTGGGTTATTTCTCTAAAGATGCACTAGTTGAGGAGCTGTCACCCATCTCACAGTATTTACTCGTTGAACTGCTGTCCATTCAAAGCCTGAAATAGTGTGCAAATTGTACTGACCATTTTTTCACTTCGTGTATAGTTAGTTAGTCAAGAGAAATCATCAATTAAACACTAAAGATCCATCCTCCTTCTTCCACAGATCCAGTGCTTTATGAAACTAGAGCCTAAATAAATTCCTAAACACATTAAATCTCATTAGTTACGCAGATATCCCATGAACAGGGATGTGCACTGAACATCAGCACCAAACCATGTCTTGGATGAAAACTGTGAGTGCTGAATCAAGCCACCAGCACATAATCTGTGTCTAAAGCGATAAAGAAAGCTCATCACCTTCCAGTCCATCTGTGGTGTTTAAGCATCTGTTTAACTGTGCCGTGACACGGTTTTGTGACAGGCTTTTGGATTTTGACCTAGCGTCGGAAGTAGGGATGATGTGAGCACAGGACAGGGACATGAAGACAAAGCTGTGTTGGCCACCTAAATGACCCAGGCTGCAGACCGCTCTGCTCCAAAAGCATCAGGTACCAGCAGTCTAACCTCATCCGACACACGCTGATCGTGTTTTGCAGGTGGGACTTTCAAGACCTCAGGTGCTGTTTTGTCTTCTTGGCAATGGGTCCTTTCCTCCAACCGCACCCCAGAGCAGCTACAATTATCCAGAATTTAACTGTCAAAACCCAGGGAGATGCGTGATCATCTGCTGCCTGAAGAGGCCATGCCACGTTGCTTGCGTACGCTCTTGGAGACAGCTCTGGTGGTGTTTGGCAGAGGTGAAGCTTTCGTTGCTTTCTGCTGCCCAAGCCCAGCATCGGGCCACAGTGTCTCCAGATTGAGATCACCTAAGCCAGTTTGTGCACTCAGAAATGTCCTTGCCAGCCATGCCAAGGCTTCACAATTATTGCCAAATAGCTTTGTTGTTTATTTGTTTCTCAGTGGCACCTCCACATCCCACCTCACGATACGGTGGTGTGAGCCGGATGAGCCCGAGAGTTGGAGGTGCTGAACCGTGGAGAGGTTTCCTGCTCACGGCCCAGCACCTCCCAGCAAAGGAGCCATCAGAGAGCGAGCGGCCACGGTGCAGGAAGCCCCTCCAGCCACCTTCGGCCACCGCTCTCCCGGCAGAGCCCCACATCTGCGCCGGCGGCTGTGGTGACTCACACGGCAGTACCTGACCTTGCTCGCAATGAGCTGCCTGGGCACACACAACCAACACATCTGCCACTGCGGCGGAGAGCTCGGGCTGCCTTACCTCCCCGCTCGGCATGCCCGCTCGGGGCAAAGGCGATAAATGAGGGGGACCGCGGCTGCATGGCTGTGCTCCTCAGAGGAGAGCTGCAAAGCTCTCCCATGTCAGGGACGAGTGGCCGGCAGGCTCTGTGGCACGTGGTGCTCCATGCAATGTGATGAATCCTGTCCAAAAAAACACATAGACCCCATCAGCACTTCCCCCCTCCGACCTGGGAGGTTTGCTGTCCGGCGCCTGGGAATACACAATCCCACAAAAGAGGTTGGAGTCACCTTCCAGATCTATCTGCATCTAGAATATATTTCCTTTCTTTCTTTTAGATTTTATAAATAGTCCAGTCTTCCTGCAGCTTTTTTCCTGGCCTGGTGACTCATCATCGACTCATCATACTTGTTGCTTCACTTAAATAGGGAATTGAAAAGTCTCTTGCATAAATGAACAACAAAATAATAAAAAGATCTCCCCAGCTGCAGATTAGCAACTGACCACTTAGGATGTTCTGCTATGGAAAGACCTGAAATAATTCCTTCTGTCCTGTGGCTGGGAGGGTTATTGTTAAGATGAATCGGTGCAAGACATAAGCGATGCTTTCTAGGCCAGCTAATCTGTAAGTACTTGTCCTTTCCATCCACTCTGCTTCCCTCTGGGTACTTCCAGACAGTAACAATTTCTTTCTCCTTCTTAGTTCAATGACAGGTATTTTTGACCCATGTACTGCAATGAGAATTTCACAGGGCTGGCACAGTTTCCCCTTTATTTCAGAAAATGGCAAGACTCTTTTGCTAGCATGGTTTACTAGCGAAAGGAGATGAAGGCGATCACACCAGCCTCCTGAGCCGCCAGCAGCTTTGCTGGCACCGTGGGAAGCTCGCGAGTCACCTTGGCCGCAGCCAAGCGAGGCGGTGAGATCCCGGAAACACTAACATCTCCCAGGCTTTGCGAGAAGAAGAGACCCCAATTTTGGACTGCTGCTGAGCAGGGCTGGGGGCTTGGTGAGTGCCGATGCCGGTCGGGAAGGTGAGCCCATGAGTCAGGGTCAGCGAGGGACATGGCCGGGCAGTGGCACGGCTCCAATGTAGGTAGGGTTCAAGCTGCACCAATGCCCCCAACAAAGGCTCCCATGCAGAGGGGCTACTTCTGGTTTCCCTTTCCCCAAGCTCTGCTCTGGGCTGCAGAAGCCGATGCAGAACGAGGAGAAGTGGGGTGCCAGGGCGATGGGGGGACGGGGTGACAGTGTGGCCATCACCTGCCAGGTGGAAGGGCTGTGGTGCCGGTGGGAAGCATGTGGCCTAATTCCCAGAAGTGGGAGCCCCTTGTAACCCACCCTGCAGCCCGGGGGTGCGGGGGAGCCCCTCTCCCAGAGGGCAGCATGTAGCCACTTGCAGGCAGGAACAGGCGCTCTCGTCCCCAGGAGGGCAGCGAGCCTGACAGCTCTGGGGAGCCCGAAAGAACCCCAGAGTGCCTGTGTGGCACTGTGAAGGCAGGTAATGTTGGTAGGGATAAGAAAAGGAAATAAAACCTCTTATGTTCAACCAAGAGCATTAAAGGCAGCTGCTCCCTAAACCTGCGTAGCAATCAGACCCAGCAGCGGCAGGATGCGCAAGTGCCCTGCGGATTGTACAGCCCCAGGGGCAGGAGCAGCTCCCAGGGCCATCCCTGCCGCACGCCTCGGGCCAGCACTCTGCCCTGCAGCTGCAAACGGGGGAATCCCTCTGGCTAACCTGGCCTCGCTTCTGCCTTTGCACTCCCGCCCCCTTAGTCGGGATTACCGGAGGAATACTGATTGCAGCTGATCAAGAATTATGTCTTCATTAAGCTGATTGCATAGCTTGTTTGAAGATGGCTGCTCCGTTCTCTTGCAAGGCTGCAGCTTCTATCTTTTTATTTAGTGACTGCAGTGACTCGTGATGTTACATCACGGCTGACGGGTGGTCAGGGGAGTTGCTTTGTTGTTTGCTTGATGAGGGTTTCATTAATGTTCTGACCACCCTGCATTTTAGGCCATTAATGTACTCTCTGTACTCTATATTTTCTTTAATTCTGCTCAGGTTGCATGCGATACTCTCTTTCTCTTTCCATTTTGTGGAGGTGGGGGTTGTACTTTCCAGCTGCCTACTAGGCAATTAAACATTAAAAGCTCTATTTCTCAAGCAGAAGTGTTTAAACTGCCTGAGGTTGCTGTTCACAGTAAGTACCCCGTGCCAGTCCACTAGCTATCGCTGCAAAGATCCCAGCCCTCACAATTAAACAATGACAACACGATGGAATCCAGCCCAGCTGGCATGAATGAAATGAGAATTTTGTGAAGGTTTTAAAAAAAATAGACCTGACAAATGTCAGTTCCTCCTGCACGTGTTGGAAGCAGACAGGAGACGAGCTGGGCAGAGAGGAGAAGCTATATGCCTCAACTATTCAAAGCCATTTAAGTTTTGCAGAGGCCCTGGGGCATATTTAGCCAAGGCAGGGTGTGCTTCTGCCTCGCTGCAGCTGTTAGTGTATGGGCACTCCCCTCGACTGCTGCGTCGGTTTATTTGGGAAGCTGTTGCCTTGACACCTACCAAAACCTTCTCTGAAGTAGCGGTAACAGCAGAATTTTTTTCACCGGACAATTACTTTGACTTTCAGAGTAAAATACACAAGCAAGAACAAAGTTTCATCAGAACCATGGCATCCTAACAAAGCTTCTGAATTACATAATGCATTTTATATGACTATTGCCTGATTTATATCACAACAGAGCAAGTGCATTAGCAAGTTTAGCCACCGTTGTCTTGTGAATATAATGAGATGGGTAAAGATGCATTTTGCTCTCATTTTCTTATTGCTTAAGTATCACATTTTCTTTTGGTGCCAACAGAAAGTGTTCTAGATCACAATACCCCTAGAAAAGACGTGGAAGCTCCGTGTGACACGCTCGATTACATCGTAAGGCATACTCCAAAACTCTTTGTTCTAGCTGAATATCATCCCCCCGACCACGTGCTTCAGGAGAAGCAAAGACCTCTCCTGCAGAAAATCTGTGGTACGGAACGGCAGGGAGCTTGAGCCCATAATACCCATATTCATTCATTCATCATTTCTCTTGACCTGATTTTGTGCGCTAACTTTTCTGACAGCTTTGCGAGTGTTTCCTTGGTGATCTAAGTTTGTTGCCAAAGCAGACAAATGAGTCATCTATTTACAGTAAAAATGGGGAGCTGCCAGGGGAATACCTGGTGCCTCTGCATGTGGTGTGCAAGTCTCAGGCCAGCCGACGATAACGCCCTTCCTCTCGGCTCTCGGGCATGTGCCACGTCTGCATTGTGGCACCCACCCTGGCACCAGGGCTGTATGGACCCTCTGCCAGGACCACGGGACCGGTTGGTTAAGGTTGTCTTGAAATAGCACCGCTGGATGGTAAAGCTTGGGAGGAAAAACCTCAGAAAGCCACGCTCTCCAGTCAGTACGGGTAGACAGGCTGCCCTGGTTCTCGTCTTAGCTGTGTCTCTGGCTCCAGACAAGCTGCCCCAGCTCAGGACCCCTCTTCTTTTAAAATACGTATTAGTTCACTCGTAGAGCATCTAAGCCTTCCGCAAATACTCCTGCTGTAATGGAAATTATTCTTATCCAAACCACAAGGGAAAATGCTTGCTTTTTCCAGCCTCCCTCCCTCCTCTCTGAAGAGCTTAAAATCCCCCGAGTACTGGCAAAGGCACACTCAGTGCATGGGCAGGGTGCGCCAGCACCACAGTTCCCTGTCACTTATCCATGCTGATTTAGCCAGGGAGTGGGATAACCAGACCCCAAACCCTGCAGTGTGTCCTGCTCAGCCCTGCTGCTCCTCGGGCCACAGGAGCGAGCTGCCTGTGCAGCTCCCAGGGCAGGCAGGCACCCTCTGCCCCCAAAATGGTTCCCCGTCTCCCGCAGCACCCATCGGCAAGGTAGGCATACCAAGTGTGGGGTTGTATCACTTTGTTTTGGACACAGTGGCTCGCTCCCTCCTTTCCCAGGACAACCTGTTGTGAGACCCCAACTGCTCTTCCCTGCCCGCCGGCATGGGGAACGATTGCTAAGCAGCAAGATGAAGGGTTTATAGATATGTCTGAAATCCGCTTCCAAGAATATATGCTGACCTCCTGGATCTCTTCGGATCTGCTCCCGGGAGCCAGGTGTTTGCACAGCAAACAACAGCAGCGTCCGCCCCGGCAGGCCCGGCCGCAGCCAGCGCCCGCCAGTGTTGGCAGCCAGGTGCTAATCGTGGGGGTTTGCTGAGAGCGTTTCAGCTTGCGTGTCTGTTTGGCTTCATCATTAAACCCAAACAGGAGGCCAAATTACGAGATGTGGTTTTGGTTTACATAGAGGAGTAAGGAAACCCTAATTATTCACAGAAATCTGTAGAGAATTAATAAAAATTAAGTTCCCTACTATGCAACCAAATTTGATTGCACAATAAAATCAGCAATGAAAAGGTGTCTAATAATGTCCTTTCAACCACGTTTTTCAGTTTAGACTTGGATTAAGCCACTGAATGGCTGGTTTAATTTCCACTTGGCTTCCACGGTCAGGCTTTAAAAAATGGCATGTGAGGTAAATTCACAATTACAGCTCTGCCTTTGGCTGGAACCAGTGAGAAGTACACTTCTTACTGTTAAATTCTGTATTTAGAGTGAGAAACTGTATTTCATTTAGCTCACAGCAATGCCAGAAACAGGCTTTCCTCTGCAGCCTCCCCAGCGGTGCCACCAGTGGGTGCTCTCAGGGCACGCCTCACGCACACCTCCAGAGCCGGATGCCACACAAAAAGCACCAGCAGCTGATTTTCTTCGGAAAACACCGGCAGCGGAGATGGACACGGCACAGAAACTCCCTTTCTTCCCCTTTTCTTGCATGGCAGCATGAGAGGACTCACCTGGGAAGTCAGATTTAAGTTCCACTCCTGCTGAGCTAGAGGGGGTTCAAAGCCCGCCGCAGGTGCTGCGGAGGAGAGCCACGGCTGGGCAGGATGATGATGAGGGTGGCACTTACTTTATGCCCTCCTTGTGTGGGGCCACAGCACAAAACTAGATTCAAGGTTCAGTGTGCCAGAGCTGGAGAGGGGACCCGGCTTCCTAGCTCAGTGGCTAGTTGCGGGCGTGAAAGGGTTTCAGATCCAGAGCTGTTAAAATATTTTATCTTATGCCTATGAAACGTAAAATACCTTGAAGCAAGATGGTGGAGTGGGACTCAGGCTGCTGGGGAAGTGTCTCTTTTGCATTGGGCTGTGATGCCGTATTCCCCCTGGAACAAGAAGAAAGGGCAATGACTCAAGTTTTTCCTACGCAGTGCCCTGCGTCAAACAGGATAAGGGAAGGAGTGCCCCTGCCCCAAACACCCCGCAGGGCAGGGCAGTGAGTCAACAGCCACGCAGTTGTGAAATCTGGGGATCCCTGCAGGCAGGGCAGAGCAGGAGGTGGAAGAGCTGCCATGAACAGCACTCAGCGGCCAGCCCCTGCACGCAGGCAGAGGCAGCAGAAGGCAGAGGAACCGTGCTGCCCTGAGAAGGCAGAACACCAGCTCCCGGCCCTCTTCCCTGTAGGGGTCTTCTACAGAAGGCAGCTCTAAGGATGGAGCCCAAGGGAGCAGGCAAAGCCCCTTGCTGGAGAACAGTGACAGTAAGTGCACATCTCTCTACCATGCTGCCTTCCGGCTGGCCCCAGGCAATGCCGCCGAGGGGAGGGATCCGGTCCCGAGGTTCCGGCTGGCCCCAGGCAATGCCGCCGAGGAAACCAGGTCCGACCACCACCTCCGCCTGAAGGAAGAATTTTTCACCAGAGGTATAAGGGCCCACATGAGCACGTCTATTTTTGGGTGCTTGGAGAAAAGGAGAGGGGATGAAGAGTAGGGAGAAAAAAACCACAACAAAACAGAGACTCAGAGTACTAAGTGCAGACTTGAAATTCCACTCCTGTTGGCTTTATAGAGCTTAAAAAAAAAACCATCAAAAGTTACGAGACAGTGTTTCATTGGTCAGGACACATAATGATGGACACTGTATTTTGTTTTGACGTTAGTTTCCTTGCAAAGGGCTAAGTTCTGCTATGAATTAAAAAAAGGGGAAGAGAGGTCTACGTTAAAGAAAATCGGTTTTATTGTAAACAAAGTATAAAGTACAACATAAGAAATGTGCAAATATTTAAAGTAGTCACAAAAAGCGTATCTAATACACTATTTTCAAACTGTTCACTTTCTGATATGTGTCCTCAACATAATACGATAAAATAGAAATAGTGAAAGTTGATGCATTATTTGTCACAAAAGCTAGTTTAAATTCTAGGCCGGTGTCTTTACTGCCTTGTTTTACTTTTCGAATCACAACTTTCTAATTTAATACAATACATAATATATCTATTTCATTTTTAGTATAAACTGCCTTTCAAAGAATAACACGATCAAGAAGCCTAAGATTCTTGGTTTTCTTCCTTAATCAACCAGAGTAGTTTACAGTTACAATGTTTCTCTTAAAAGTGCACTGTATCCGCTCATGAAAAACACAGTGGTACGGAAGCGTGAGAAGGTGTAAAGGAAACCTTAAGCAACACAAAAGCAGAAGCATCATATGATGCCCAGGTACAACCAATTGTAACGCTCACAAAGCTCGCCGAAGCAGCTGGGAAAATAGTACAAAGCTAATGAGGATTCAGGAACATTCCATTCCTACTCTCCCGCTGCCCACCCGGCGCCCCTTAACACCTCTTCCAAGCCCCCTGAACAGCAGTGTAAGGCTTGGTGTGCTAGACACCCCGTGCAGGGGGATAGGTCTAAAATCTCCAGGAGTTTGGCACCAAATCGTCGCTTGTGACTGGGCCGAAGAATGGATAGGAGGAAAAAGATTCCTACCAAGAAAAGGTGGCAGAAGTAGGAACACCAGTTTAGATTATCTTAGGCAGGTGCGTTCTGGGCTTTCAAGTCTGCGTCCGTACATTGCTGTCTTCCTAGTCTGTGTTGTACTGAAGATTGACAACTGAGAGTTAAAATCGGAGTTGGTCTCAAGCGTCAGCAGCAACTTCAGTAACACTTAACGTGTGACTGATCTAGAGTACATATGAATAATTTGCAAAATTCAAAATTGGCATGATGTGTGCTGCTCTGCTCTAGAACCTTCCCTTTCTTTCTCTCCTTACCAGTGCAAAAGACACCCGCTATTCCAGTCAGCCACCGGTTCTCCCAGCAACATTTTTTGTGACTGAGCACAGACCGCCTTTGCCTCTCTGCTGCACTGCCATCAGCAGCCGGCGCGGGAGAACCACGGACCGGGAGCAAACACCTTTTTTTAGCTGGCATGCCCCAGCGACAACAGTTAATTCCACCGTCTTCAGAGTAAGTCTTTTCACTGCGCAGTCGCAGATGCTGGTGGCACGGCAATGTCGTTTAACTTGCTCACTTCCATTTGCCAGTTTGGTAACTTCTTAGCCGATAAGTGGCGACGCGCGTGCTTTGTCAAGTGGTCGCTCCTCATGAACCGCCGCTCGCACATCGGGCAGGCAAACTTCTTCTCCCCAGTATGCGTTCTGCGATGGCGAGACAGTTCATCAGACCGTGCAAACCTCCTCTCACAGCCTTTCCAACTACAACTGAATGGCTTTTCTCCTAAAAGAAAAAAAATTATAAAGAAAAAAACCCCATGAGTACTAACTGAGCAACAAACACTACTGCCTTGATTGGCAGGATTTGACTTTTTTAAAGAAAAGTTTCTATTATGACAGTTGAGCCAAAATCTACATAAATATGAATTATTTTTATTTATATATGAAATGCGAAAAATGGTTTATATACCGATATTTAAACATGCAAACTCACTATCCTCAAGGCTAAGTAGTACAAAGGGTTAAGAATTCCCTGGAACCGAACAGTTTGAGATGCTCAGCCCCACATGAACTGCAGATTATGACGACTTAGCATGCCCAAAACTACCCTCTGAAACACAGCCTGTAATAACATTTCATGTAACAGAGCTCTGGTAGCGCATCGTGCACCTATGTGAAAGTACACGCGACTCTTTTTGCTGCTGCGATGAAGAGCTGAGGCGTGGAGAAGTTACGCTAAAATAACCAAGGTAGGAATAGTTCAGAGTGGATCCTTATTCATAAAATAATCTCTTCAAGTTTTAGCCAATTCTGACAAAGGCATTCTTGTGGAGAAGCCCAATAAGGCATCTTTAGCTCTGGAAAAGCATACTCGACACTGGGCAAGGCCTTGCTTCCACACTCGTAAGAAGCATTACTGAATGCCTTCTGGCATGAAGCGAGTCCAGCACAAACAAACCGCTGACTCAACTTCCCCTCTGGGAGATTTCCTGTCAGAGATCAGGCAGCATTATAACGCACACTGGCAAAAGAAGTATTTCATTGCAGCCCCACAATTTGTTCCATGAACAAATCCGGTAACCGCTAGAATCTTAACAAGTTGTGTATATAGCCGCAATTTTCTACATTGATTTTTAACATCCAGCAACAGTGACCAACCTGTGTGCGTTCTGACGTGAGCCTTCAAATGGGAGCTCTTGAAGTATGTTTTCCCACATCCCGGGTAGCTGCAAATGTGACTTCTTATTCTTGAAGAGTCAACTGGAGGAGTGGTTTTTGCTGCAGAAGGTACGAAGCCAGGAGCAGGGGCAATAGGAGAGAGTCTCGTGCCATTCGGACTAATAATGGGAGCCTTCGTGCTCTGCACAACTGGCTGGGGCACAACAAACATAACAGCACCTTTGGGAACTTGGGTGCCCATGAAGACCATGGGCTGACAGAGAGCCGGCTGCTGGCTTGGCGTGGTGGTGGGCACAACAGCCGTCACAACATTGCTGTTTGCGGGCAGCGGGACCATCTGGCAAATCACTGGCACGGGGGGGGCTCCACTGCCTTGGGCAGGGCACGGCGGTGCCACCCCCCCCGACTGCTGTGCTGACCCGGGGACAGGCTGATGCCTGCTGACCAAGGGCTTTGTCAAGGCCACTGGACTGACAGCCGGTTCTGTGGTTCTTCCTTCTTCCACCAGCAGTTCACCGTTCTCATCACTGGCTCTGCTTGGCGCCACGGCGGAACACACCAAATGTTCTGCTTCAGTGTTTTGTTTACTGTTTGTTTCCCTCGAAACACCATCCTGGTATTTCAGCACACTGGCTGTTCTCACCGGGCAGGTTTTGCTATTACAAAGCTGGGCATCAGCCGTGTGGCGGATCACACTCGTCGCTTGAGCTTTCAGAGGCCCGGCTGCTGAAGGTCTCTCTGCCTCTCTCCACGGTGCGGCCAGAGGAGGCTTAGCAGCCTCGGCCAGCGACTTGCCGAGCGCCACAGCAGGCGCCGGTGTCCCTGGATGGACCACCTGCGACATCTCCAAGTCGGAAGGGCTGTAGGGAGGGGTCAGGCACTGTGTGGGGAGACAGACACAGTAAGGGGGGGCGTGTTACCCATACAGCCCCACACTAATTATTAAAAACAAGCACCCACACGTACAAATTAAAAAAAACTTACAAATGCTGGTATCGCATTAAAGTCTGCTGCTCCAGGAAGCAAAGTCTCGTCACTCTCTTCTGACATATCAGATGCTGGAGTTATAGGTCTCATTTCTGCATGTTTTTTGAAGTCTGATTTCCAGTTGCAACTCATCGACATAAGGGCTTCTACAGCCTCATAATCGCTTTTTTCAGGAGTATTGTTCCAGAAATACCTAGTATCTCTCTGTTTCTCAGTCATCATCTCCATTTCTTCCTCCTGTTTTGGTTAGATGAAAAAAAGGAAACTTTAAACCTGATGCTAAGTATGAATATTTTGCAGTTACTTATAAGAAGGCATCGTAAAAAACAAACAAAGCAACTTGTGCAAGATAAATATGCTTGGTCATGTGGCGGGTATGCCTGTATTTTCCTGCCCTTTTTCTTATTTATATAGTATTTTTATTAAGTTGTTAGTGGGGAAATCTGGCCATCTGGTGAAGATTATATATTTTCTTGAGACAAAAGAACTCCCCTCAAATCTTAAGCAACAGGTTAAGTTATTCCATATTGCAAGTGTTGTGTCCGAAAGCTTAAAAATCTTCACCCAAAAAAACCCCAGAACTTCCTCCCTCATCTCACCCTCCTTCCATTTTTGCTTTAAACACAGCCCTCAGTATTGTGCTTATTTTGACACATGAGAAAGGACCATATTGGGACTGATGCACATTTTCTTCAAAACTTATTAGCTACCAAAAATTTTCCAGAAAATATTCAAAAGGTCTCTCTCACACACACATACATGCCAGGAAAATCACCAGCTTGAGAACTGAAATACATGTGTGTATATTCACCGTCTGCCCTATCACCACATGGAACCAACTCACGCAGAAAGCCTCCTAAGCTGTACGTTCCACCATCATCCCTAACAGAGCTTGCGATTTCTTAAGGACGGTGCCCGCCGCTGCTGGCGAAATCCCCCCCGCCCCGAGGAGATGGTGTGGGTGGAAAAGCCGCGTTTCTGGAAGCAGTGTCTCCAGGCAGCCGGAGTCACGGGTACGATGCATCTTTTTAAGGCGACCTGGGCACCCCGCGGGCGCTGGGGGCGGGAGCCCAGCCCCGGCTGTCACGGACAGCCCCCGCAGCGGCGGGCTGAGGCGGCGGGGGCGGGGCGCAGGCGCGGGCCCCGCCCCCGGCCGTTGGGCGCGCGCCACCCTCACCTCAGCGCACCCCGCCGGCGCTCCCCGCCGCCCGCCCCCGCGCGCACCGCCCCCGCCCTCCCCTATTGGCTCGCCGCGACGGCGCCCATTGGCCGGCGCCGATCGAGGCGCGGCCCGGGGCGGGGGCATGTGAACAAAGCGTGATCAGCGCCTGCTCGGCGGTGCGGGTACTGCCGCGCGCCGACCTTTCACCCAGTTCTCCGCGCGGCCGCCCCCGCCCTCAGCCAGCCGGCAGGAAGGGAGCCCGCCACAGCCGCCGCGGGCAGGGCCGCGCCCCGCCTCCCCTCCCGGTGCCACGCGGGGCGGGGGAAAGACCGGCCGGGGGAGCCGCGCCGCCTCGCCTCGCCTCACAGCGGGCGGGGGCCGGGCGAGGGTCAGCGCCGCCGCCGCACCTGGCGCCTCCCGCCGCGGGGGAAGCGAAGCGAAGCGGCGTCCCCGCGCGGAGCGAGCCCACGGCTCCCAGCGCCCGGCGGGGGGGCTGTGGCTGGCTCTTCCCCGCAGCGCCGGCCCGCTTCCTGGCCCCCGCACCGCCCACCCCCTCCTGGCGGCGGGCCGCGCCTCGCCTCGCCGACCCCGCCGCGCCGGGATCCCCCCGGCTCCCTCCTCCCCCGCCGCCCGGCACATGCGGCCGCGGAGCCTGCCGCCCACACCGCTCCCCCGCGCTGGGCGCGCCCGGGCAGGCGGGCACACAGGCTGCACGTCGCCGGCCCGGCGGTGCCAACAGGTTCCCGGCAGCTCCCCTCCCTCCCGCGGCTTTCCTCGCCCGCCTGCCCCGCAGGCTCTGCCCGTGGGGGCTCCCTCGCTCCTTCCCCTCGCCCCGCAGGCCATCCAGCAGCCCCCGTCCCCCCGCCGCGCCTCACCTCACCTCTTCCCGTCGCCGCCTCAGTCCGATCTCCCGCCCGTGCCGCTGCCCCTCCTTCCCTGGCCCGGGCCGCCGGCCGCCCCCGCGCGCGTCCCCTCGGGATCCCCCTGTCGCGCCATCCCTGGGGACTCCCTCCCCACCTCGGGACACCCCGTCCCCCACCGCCCTGCACACCCCCGGGGGTGCCCGGTCGCCTCCCCACCCGGGGTCCGCAGGCCCGCGCTCGGCCCGACGGGCGGGGCCGGTCACTCACCTCCAGCCGGTGGCGGGAGCCGAGGCTGACCGGAGCCCGCACCCCTGCTCTCCGCCCGCTGCCTTTATTTTCCTCTTTTTGTTCGCCGCTCCCCATTCAGGTGGTGGCTGCTCCGGCCCCGCGCGCGGGGGGGGGGGGGCGGGGCTCCCGGCCGCCCGCCGCCAATCGCCGGCAAAGGTGTGTGAGGCGACGACCAATGGGCCCTCGGCGCCCGCGCGTGATCGGCGGCTGCCCCGCGGCGTGGCCAGTGTGTCAGCGCGGCGTGTGCGCGGCGCGCGGTAAGTCCCCGCCGCCGGCTGAGTCAGTGCCGCCCCCTCCCCCCCTCCCCCCGCCCGCCCCCGGGTGGGAGCGGCGGGGGCGGCCCGGCGCTTCCTCGCGCATGAGGTCACGCGGCTGCGGGGGGGGGGGCGGGGGAGCAGCGGAGCAGCCTCCCCGGCGCGGCCCCCGCCCATCCGCCGGGCTGGGGTGAAGCGGGGCCGCGGGCGGGGGAGAGGAGGGTGGTCCGGCCGCCGCGGCCTTCTCAGGCCTTTCTGGCCCTTCTGGCCCCCCCCCCCCCCGGAGGAAACACCGTGGCTGGGGGCGCCTGGGTACCCGCGGATGTGTGCTGGCGGCACCCCCGGGCCCACGCCCGGTGGAGGCCCACGCAGCCGCGTCTGCGCGGTGGGGGGGTTGCTGCCACGCGTCGGGATCACCCCAGGTTTGCAGGCCGCAGCCGCCCGGGGCGTCCCGCGAAGGCCGGGCGGGGCCCCGGCCGGCTCCCGAGCGCTGCCGGCAGCACGCGAGAACCCTGTGGCGGCCGGGAGCTCCGGGGGAAACCCCAGCCCCGCGGGGCCTGCGGGCACGTCGGCTCCGCGTTGCGGCTCGGCCGTGTCCGGCTGTAAACCAGCCAGCCTGAGCAAGCCGCGCAGCCCACGGCCCCGTGGGCTCTCTCGCCCTGCTTCCCGCAGCTGACATCCAGCTAGCTTGGGTAGCAGCTGCCCATTAGCTGGGTCACAGCTAATTACGTTACACTGCAGTCTGCGGCACTCCAGAGGGGTGACAGCTGTTTGATATATCGTCCTCGATGCAGAGTTTAAGGCAGATTCTTTCTCCTGTCAGAAAGTTCTAATAAAAGCAGAAAAGGTGGCTGTGTGTGTCAGCACCTGAGAAGTGGGATCCCGAGCCAGGCTGCAGCTGTTGAGTGCTGTTCTGCTCTAGAAATACTACTAATGCTTCGTTATGGTTCAGTTCCATTTCTCCTATTTATTCAGCTTCGCTTCAGAGATCTCCCCTCCTCCTCCTAGGCAGTGCAGCCTTGTTCACTCAGAGCATTTTTCTACTTTTTTTTTTTTTTCTTCTAAGATATGTCTTCCTGTCTTTCCCCTTTTCAGTGGTGGTGTGGTCCAGTATTATTTCTTTCTGATTAATTCTTCATCCCCTTGTCAGCTGATCCCAATTGACAGAAGGGGTCTGACAGCAGGTTATGTCCTCCTGTAACTTGCCTGGAAACTTCCCAGAATGTTTCACGATGTCTGAAAGTGAAAAAATGCCGCAAGAATAGCAAACAAGCAGTTTCTGCAGCCTGAAGGAAGGATAAGGATATAACAATTGCAAAACATGAGCACAGAGTAAAATATAATTTAAAACAATTCTTAATTAGTTCAAAGACTTGTGTATTGACAGAAGAGTGGTAATTTTATTATCAGGAAACACATTTTTTTGGTATTGCTTGAACTCCAGTGTTTCCACTGATACATTGTACAGCTGGAATTTCTGTTACTCAGCTTCACACCGATACCCCATGCATATCTGGTGGATTGCGCTCTCCTGCTGTGTCCCCCTGCACCAGACTGCCCGTGGTGGGATCCCTCTCTCCTCACTTCTACAGCTGAAGTAATGATAACAGCTTCCACGATTCTCACGTCTGAGAAAACGTGCCGCCTGACGGAGGGAAAGCTGCATCTCCCATCTTCGGTTTCTGTTATGTAACCTGAGTATCTGCCTGCCTTTTGGCCAGATTTTATAAGATCCCTGCCACGCTTGCAGGGAAACTGGCTTGACTGCCTTATCTAGAGGGAATTCCCAAAAGAGAATTCACTTCAGGATGATCCAAATCCTTTTCACTAGTAGCAGCAAACAGTTGTTCACAAATTACTCCACTGGATCCCATATCTCTGGGTGTCTTAACAGGAGAAAGTGTGTTTATTGTGTATTTCCCACTGAAATCAACAGGAAAAAATGTTGATGAAATGGTTGCTTGACTCCCGGAACATACTCTCCTTTGCCAAAAGGTGCTACCGTCACGCAAGGCACGGCCGGGGACGGACTTCTTGGCTCCTAAGTGCATCTGTCTGCATCTGGTCTGGCTGAAATAAAGGTTGCAGAACTAATACACAATAGTTCTTGGTGAAAACCTGTGTTTCCTGTTTATGGCAGGTTCTGTCAGGTTTTTTGTGATTGTAATTGTTTTTATTTAAAAAGTTTTGAAATATCTTTTGAAGCATATTATTGCCCCTAAAACTAAATCTGTAAAAGTTGCACCAGCATTGCAGTTTAACCCTACATGATAAATTCACTTACAAAACTAATAGCTTCTGCCTGTAAGTCAGCAGAAAAGTTAGGCAGATCTTTGTCACTTCTTTCACCCTTACATGTATGTAATGCATGTACACAAAAGTTTTACTGATACAGCAAGAACTTTAGTGTTAAAATCCAGTTGCCAACATGAACTAAAGGTCTGTAACATGAAATACTGTTACCATTTTTAGTTTGCTTGCTATGGCAAGATGTTGGAGGTATGTGTTAGACTACTCGTGGAAGTTAAGGTGATTCTGCAGTAATTTTCTAGAAGTAGTAAACTGCTCTTTGGAGAAAACACAGTTATTTTCATATAAAATGGAAAGATGAAGAAATTAGTATAGTGATGTTTGAGCTGGTTCACATGCCTTTTAGATTTGTCATAAGGGTAGCTTTCGGGGGAGATTGAGTGAGGCTGTTGTAAATGCTTTGGCGTTTTGGCCGTATCTCTCCGTTTATGCAACATGAAGTAGGATGTGACCCAACAGTGAGAGGTACTTCTGGACTCCACTGTGGTATAACTATGAGAAAATAATGAAGGGCTGATTTGCAATATCAGCTCCCGCTTCAGGTGGCCTGTTCTGTTTTGTTCTTTTCCTGATCTTACTTCTCTCTCCTCCTGTTCTTGCTTTACTTCCTTGTCCATACTCGCCTTGGCTTCCCGGTAAGACTGCCTGGCTCTTTGCCGTTGTTGCTGTGGGTCCTGCAGGACCGCCCTTGCTGCTTGCGGCACCCCTTCCAGCGGTAATTCTCCACAAGCCCTCACAGCTTGCCTTTCGTGGTTGCCAATCTCATGTGCCCTTAGCACACACACCTCTTCTTACTACTTCTTAATGCACCTTCCTTCCCATGACATCCGGGCTGCTTTCACTCTGTGAAAGCCTCTCCCCGTGGCCGTTCCCAGTGTGCCTGCCGGACCCTGCTCTGCACCACCTACGGCCAATCTTACCCTGCCGTCTCCTTGGCCATTTCTGGATCCTCCCTATCTGTTCCTCCCCCGCCGACACCGCCAGCCACTCCATCCCAGGGTGCTCCTAGCGCTGCCACTCCAGCTGCCATATTTCTTTGCTTCTTTAACCAGCTCATTTCAACTTCAATTTCCAGAGCAACCCTCTGCAGCTGCTCTTTTCTTCAGTCTGCTCTTCCGGTCCCTTGGAAAACCTCCCACTCATTCTCCCTTCTCCTGCGTTAGTGTCTCCTCTCACCCCTGGGGTTTGTTCCCACCGTGTCAGTGCTTGTCTTCTGCTGCCACCATCCAGGTGCCACAGGGCCTTCTGGCCCCGCAAGTTCTATGTTATGCGCTGACCAGCTGCAGTCAAAGTGCACAGAATGGTTGGGGCTGGACTGGTAGGCCAAAATCCTGTTATACTTTCCCTCTTCAGGGTCTTTAGGCCAAATCTTCAGATGAGGTCTGAATGGTGATTGTGGTACTTGGCAGGGAGTATGAGCTCTGTAAGTGTGTGTGGCCTAGGGGTGATAGGGATGCAGCCGGGGTGAGGGACTTTGTGTGACAGAGTGGAGAGGGGCTTCGCTGTGCCTGTCCTCCACAGGCAGGCTCAACTGTCATCTGAGTGACATGTCCTGTAGCAGCATTGCTAGCAGCTGGCCTTGGGTTGGGAAAGAACAGCCCTTGAAAGTGGGGAGACTTAACTGCTCCTTGACTCTCATACCCCACGGGAGGTTTGTGTCCCCCCACAGACCTTCAGTCCCTTCTGAGTGCACAGCCAGGAGCCCTGCATGTGTGTTGAACTGCTGTACCCTCCTGCCTCTTCCGCCCCTGCACAGACGCAGCTTGTTCTGTGTTCTGCCTGTCAACTGCAGGGCAGAACTGTCAAAACCACCTCTCCCAAAAATAATCTCTGCTTCAGAGGCTGGAAAATGTGACAGCTCATTTTCATATGCAGAGCAATGCGGTGGGTGTCTGAAAGCAGCTGAGGCTGAGGGGGTGGCCAGGGAAAGGCAGCTCTGAAATGACAGGAAAGTGGCAGCCGGGGAACATGAGAGGAAGGACGGAAGGAAGGGAGCAAACCGAGAATGGGGAGAGGGCGGAAGGAGGGCTGGAGGCAGCAGACGGCGAGTTCAGGGCAGAAGAGGGTTGTACAGTGTGGGGCTGTTCTCTTTTCCCTGGCATGCCTACTGCTGCTCGAGTTCATTTATTAATAATTGGAGATGTGTCTCTGCTGCTACAGACAGCAGTTGCAGAGCTTTATATAGGTGGAGCATATAACTGGCAACAAGGCAGCTTGTCTCCTTTTTTGTCTCCTCTAAGTCTTTTTATCTTCCTCTTCATACCCCATTTTCCTCACACATCCCAGCCTTGGGAAAAACCTGCTTTGTCCTGGTTCTGCAATTGCTTATTAGAATACCAGGTGAAAACCAGAACTTACTTGTAATAAAGACTTGAGTTTATCCATTTTAGTTTGCTTTACCAGTCTGATTGCCAGACAAAGCAAGTCCTGTTTGGCTGGCAGTGCTGTGTTTCTCCCCAGCCCTACATGATACTAACCCCAGTTTCTGTGTACGTGCATTTTACGCAGTATTGCTCATGGCCTTTTTTCTCCAGAGCATTTGTGGCTGTTCCTGAGTCACCGCAGTTCCAGTCCTGCCGTGCCTGCTCAGCGCCGTTCAATGGAAGGCTGTTAGCAGCACTGATGTTTGCACTGCTGCCATAGGAGACAGCCTGGCAAGGGGAAAAAAAAAACCCAAACACCCCTAATGAAGCCTAGGACAGGTAAGAGAAACTTCTTTTTGGCAAGTGAGTAGTTTTCAGTGAAACCGATTTTCTCTAGCAATCACTGGAAGCAGCTGAAGGATCACTGTCAGTTCACATGTATTTGTATTTTCCATTCAGTTTCCCAGAGAAGCTGGGGATGTGGTTTTATGCCGCCCAGGAGAAAACAGAGATGTCTGGGTTTTTTGTTGGGAAGATGTTTAGGATTTTGACTTTTAAGCACTTGTGGGTTATTTATGTATGCCTATTACACTATATCTTAAGTTTAAATTTCCCAGAAAACCACTTGTCCAGCTTGCAGGTCATATTCTTCCGATGTGGAAAGCTAAATTGTCATGGGATTGGCAAGGTAAATTAGGGAAGAGAATTGGCAACACGGCTGGTAAGTCACTGGCCAGCTGTGTAACTGCAGTCCTGTCCAGCAGTCTAGAGACTGAGGCTGTGTCAGGCGAAACTCCAGTCTCCTGAATTTCACCCTTCTCTTAAGAAATACAGCTCTATTATCTGTGGCTTATCTCAGCTTTGGCAGGTGGAATTAAGAAGGTGTTTCAAGTTTCTCCTTTATCCTAAACTCTTGGCTTCTACATCCTAATAAGCAAGATCCATTTTCCACTTCTTGTGATAGGACATCAAGAGGTATTTTTAACCTCTGATGTTAGATGTATACCTGTTTCACAGAAAACTGTGGGCTAGGCAGTTACTTTAGTCAGAGCAGAAAGAACCTAGGTGAGTAAATGATTGCTTTAGTATCCACTGAAGATTGTGAGAGGTTTTATATTCACTTTCTTCAGTGCAGGATCAGGTTGTATGCCAACTAGAACTTTTCTCAGGTCTTGTGGCTGTCACAAGAACTGTGTTTCTTCTCAGGACACTGGATAGGATGATGGTACCAGCTACAGCCCTGCTTCCCATCTATCTTTTTGGAAGGGCAGCCGGAACGGGTGTCTGGTCGTCTCAAACCAGCCAAGTCGCATACTCACTGCATGTCTTGGTCCAAGAAATCCTGGGAATTCTCTGTAGTGGAAATCAGGAGTTAATATTGGAATGATTTGTTGATTCTTTCCATGTAGATCCTGCTTCACATTTCACTTCACATGGTGTGACCATGTGTTATTTTTGTTTAGTATCTTGTGTGTTCTTCACTTGTGCAGTGCTGGTAGTTTTGTTGATACCTCAAAAAAAGGGCAACATTGTTGGATCGTACGTGTGATGTGAAGATACGCCATTTCACAAGAACTTGGATACCTTTGGAAAGCTGTGGAAGAGTATGGCAAAGATGTGTTGCTTATTTGCAGAGAGAGCTTGGAAAATACCGGAAAATGCAACTGAGAGCCTTTTCTGCTTGCGAGCATGATGTATGGGTCTGTGTGTTCCCACACTTTGAATGGTGTATTTATTGTATTCAGAGTTTTCCCAGTGTCATGGTTTATTTAACTATTTAGTATAAAACCCAACTGATCAATTTGAATTTCTGCTAACAAAATCAGATACTTAGAAGCTGAACTGTCAGCCAGTAAGATGAGAAGGAGACAGTCCCTAAGCATTGTAGAATGAGCTTGTGTAGCTAACAAAGCCATCTGTGTGTGCTGAGACAAATGTTCTTCCCCAATGGAAGTGTTAGAAACATGTTTGTGTGCTTTTTCATGCCAAAACAGAATTTACTTGTTACACAGTGACTTAATGGCTGCTGCATTTCAAGAGTTTCTCTGATGGGCTAAATCCTGGAGGTATGAAGGAGATGAGACGGTGGTGTGCCCAGGGCATCTCATGTGACATATCAATATGGTATGGAAGTCAGCAGGGACAGCTTTGCCTTTCCTCCTAACACAGGTAACAGCATTTCTACATCTCCCATTATAGGTATTTTCACAGAATCACAGAATCATTAAGGTTGGAAAAGACCTGTAAGATCATCAGGTCCAACCATCGACCGACCCATCACCACCATGCCCACTAAACCATGTCCTGCAATGCCACATCCACACGTTCCTTGAACACCTCCAGGGATGGTGACTCCACCACCTCCCTGGGCGGCCTGTTCCAATGCTTCACCACTCTCTCAGTAAAGAAATTTTTCCTAATATCCAGCCTGAACCTCCCCTGGCACAACTTGAGGCCATTTCCTCTTGTCCTGTCGCTAGGGACTTGGGAGAAGAGATAGAAGTCATGGGAACAAAGGTCCTTCTTTTCTTTAGACATATCTACCTTTAATAATTTTTGAACTATTGACTAGTTTCAGGCCCATATGACAAATGAGATAGAGATGTTAATAGCTCCTGCAATGTTAATTTGTTGATGCTAATATTTGATCCCACCCCCACTGCATACCTGTTAGTTTATACTCAAGCAAGCCAATAGTCTGTGGATAGGAAAATGCAGGTGCAAAAATCCAGGTAGCATGTCCTACATACAATACAGACTAAACTGCATCCAGTATGGCTCCCTGCACCCAATACACTCCTCCCATATATGTCGGCAGGCCTTGAGCTCTCCCATATCCCACTGCTGTCTCTTGCCAAATGCCTGGCTCACATACCATGCCCTTGGCATCGTGGTACAAAACACACCACTGGCATGCTGTTAAGCAATCTACTCGCTATTAGTAATTGATTTCATCTTTTTTTTTCCTTAAGATGTCACAGTAACTAAGGGCAGAGGACATACTTGAGGGACCCATGGAGATCAAGGCCTTGTGTTTCATTTAAAGAGATGTAATAAGAGTCACAGCTTTGCTGGTCAGATGGTCTCTTGGCAGCAATATAAGGATTGAGCAATACTACTTTAAATTTGTAAAACAAGAGCCTATGCGAAAGCCAGCTTTGGTGCTGCTCAGTGCAAGTATCTCTGCTGTGATCTCAGATACACACAAGGGGCTGCAGAGGACATCACTGTTTACTCTCCAAATGTACAATGTGCATTGATGGTGTTGGCTTTGTCAGAGACCACAGGGAGGGAACCCCCATCAGTGGGGTTGCCCTCATGACCAGAAAAACTTGCCCAAAGATTTTCATCAGGTGTGCCAATCCCCTGGACTTTGCAGATTCCGCCTGTGGAGTGGTTTAGCTGGAGATCACGCGCATTATGCAACATGCAACCCATCCCAACTGCCTTCATGGTCACAGGTTGCTGGCATCTCACCGCTCCCAGAGTTCTCTGTGCAGCTCACTTTGTTCCTGCAGCACAGTTCTGGGGACATGCCCTCATTGCTGCAGCTCCGCATGGGTGTAAGTGCCTCAGCCCCGCAGCTCCCCATGGGAGAGACGCACTTTGGTCTTGCAGCTCACTGTTGGGAGAGAGTCATCTCTGTCCCGCAGCTCATCCTTGGAGACATGCTGCACCTTGGTCGCACAGGCGTTCACTCTACAGGAACAGTAACAAGGAGAGGGACCATGTGGGCCCTGTTTGAGATGACATGCAGAGTGGCACCCTGACCTCATGGAAGCTCTTCTAGAAGAAGAGGGCATTGGCTTGTCCACAGTAGACAGGGCACACTTTACCGATAGGACCTGCAGTGCAGACTGAGCCCATGTAGCTGGTTATGGCATCCGCAACTCTTGATTGCCAGCCTCCAAAGGGTGGTAGCGATTCTCCCGTCCATTGGGATGGGGACCCAGTGAGTGATGCGCCGGAGTTAAAGGGCTGGCAGGCAGCCTTGTAAAGACCACATCAATCTGAACCCGCTTGTGACTGCTGTCTCCCTGGTCCAAAGTCTCCCCTCCATGAGGGAAAGAAGGGATGGTGGATGACGTCAATGCCTGGAAGGGTGTAGATGCGTAGGCATGCGTCTGTTGGAAAACAACCACAGAGGGCTGTAGAGCGTGGCCTGTGCTAGCGAGTGTGCTGGCACAGGAGGCCGAGGAGGCCTGGGGAGGTGGGAAGTGCGCTGGCATTCTCTCGCTCATCTTTTCCATGGGTGCAGATCATCTGCTTCAGAGGACCTTTGTTGTGAAGAGCAGCTGGGAAGCAAGCCAGTTTGCACTGTTTGACCCTGGGCTTAAGGTTGTTCTCAGGTTCAAATAGCAAAGTGAATATAAATGTACCCAGAATCACTATGGGTGGAGTTCATCTAAGATTAGGTGCTTATAACACAAGTGTCAGTTTTTATAGCTCTTTTTATAGTCAGTGGAGCGCTAGTAAATATAAACCACAGGGTTCAGGCATGTTTCATTTTTCCTTGATGTGGGATGAATTGCACTCTGAGCTCTGTTGACTTCATCTCCTGTGCCGATAATGGGAGCCTGGGCAGCTGCCACAGGTAGGTGAATCTACAAAGCAGGTGGAGTGAGGTGAAGTGGATCCCACCATGAGTGCCGACAAGGCCAACAAGAACCATCAGCTGGGCAGAGGAGAGTTTCATGGAGGGATGGACTGAATGATCTCGGGCCTGCTTGGTTTGCTGGCTGCTGGACACATAGGCATTCACGTGCATGGCTGCTACTTGGACATAGCACAGACTATCCTTTGCTGCCAAGAGATTTGGGTAAAAACTATGGGGGGAGAGGCGGTACTGTGATGGGGACTGAAATTCAGGAGAAGTTGAGGAAGCCTGAGGACCTTGCAGGGGCACCACGGAAGTGGTGAAGAAGGGATACTGTAGCTGTTGAGATGGGGCACGTAGAGGACAGTTCCAGACCTTGTAAGGAACCAGGCTTTCCCAGGGCAGCTGCCCTGGGGAACACCTTTGTTACCTCTATCCTGTGTCAGAAGCTTCTGTTTTCCCCTGTTCCCCCTTGATGTGGTATGCAGCGTGGCAGCTGACTGTCACTGTCTCTCAGAGGTTTGCTCTGCTGAGGGGCAGTGGCTCTGTTCTGATGGGTTTTTAGAAACATACTTGTCCACCACAAATCTCTTCTAGGTCCCTGGGTCTGCCTCTGGGTGTAGCCATAAGACTGGGGTCAAAGGCTTTGCGATCCCTGCGGTTTTCAGAGCTGGTTCAGAAGCATAGCTTGTATTTAAAAATAATAAGAACAAGTCAGGAGAAGGTTGGCATATAACTAGCTCTGTCCTCCCAGGAGAGAATTGACATTCATTTCTCACTACTTCCAGAAATGTTTGGTTGTGTGAAATATTTTTTCCTTTCACTTTCAACATTTTTCTAGTCTTTTCCTGTTGGTGAGTTAACCTGAGGTGGGTTTTGCAGGTAAACTCTATTTCTACACCAAGAGGAATGGCTGAAGCTTGACTGATGCATTCATTTTCAGCGTGAACTTCCATGAAGCCTTTTCACAGGTGCTGTTGAAAAATAACTGGTTTGCAGTAGTGGCAGGAAAAAATGATTCTTGCAAAATACTATTTCATCTCCCTTTGTTTAGGGATTGAAAATGCAGATATTGGGCAGAAAGAAAGAGGGTGTGATTCTGCAGTTGTTCATCCCAGTGCAGTGAACTGTTCTGAGCAAGGACTGAAAGGCAGAAAGTGAAAGAGAGATGTCTACCAGAAGAAAGCTTGCATCCAGTTGTTGTTTTTGAGAAGCACTCCTGAAGACCATCTTCATTTATTTGATGGCACCAGTTGTAAAAGAAACATTGATGTAACGTCTGTGTGTGTACATGTGTTTGTTTTGCAGCTGGAACAGTTTTTAACTATCAGAAAAGAGCTCCATCCTGCTCTGCGTGGTGAGGATCATGCGCTTACCAGGAACCGTCTTCAGAGCCCTTCCAAAAAAGGACATTTCCAGCATTGATGTGAGTGTGAGGGGAACAGCAGCAAATGAGGTTCAGGGGGTTCTTGTCACCCACCTTATCTGTCAAGGCCTTTTGTGGGCATGTTTTCCACACTTCTGTTCTGCTTGTGTATTCAGGCTTCCACTGCACGTACCTGGATGTGCAGGCAGTGGATGCCATCCTCACGGGTCCTGTTCACGATCAGTGAGCGCTGGCTGGGACCAATGCTGGAACATGAGTACAGGAGGACAGGTGGAAGCCCTTTGGCTTCCTTTGTCCTCAGGAAGCTTTGACGTTAACCTCAAATCCAGGTCAACCTCATGAGGTGGTATATGGGTATAAGCTGTAACGTATCGTTCTCTGGAGTAGGTAACATCTGTAATTCTCCAGAAAGCTTTGCCTGTCAGACCGCTTCTGGAGGAGAAGTCCTGGGAACTCCTAAAGCTGGTGTGACACCCCCTTCTCCCCCACCCCAGTATTTTCTGCCCTGTGTGGGCTGCGTTGTCACTTATCATCAGTCTCGTAGTTCTCAGTAGTTTGGATCTGTTTCCTTATGTGCAGCGAATTAAGGGCTCAGATTTCATATAAGAGCAACTAGAGGTGTTGTGAATGCTTGCAGTCATAGTGAAATCAGTGATACACCATCCTAGTCAGCATACCTATGGAAGGCAAAGCTTAGACACTAACATACATACATGTAAAATAAAACCATGTCTGGAAAGCATCTGTTAAACTAAAGAAACACAGCATAGCAACCCATCCTGAAGGAAGCTTTATGGATCCAAATTGGGATGACACAGATCACGGAGCAAAGCCACGTTTTTTAGGAGCAGACCTATGTGTGGCCCTATATGCACAGACCCCTCTCCCCTCTTTGGGTTGACTATTAATAGCATGGGGTCTGGCCAGCCCAGACTCAAATGGTGTGTGGGTCTGTTTAGATTCTGCGGGACTATTTGGCAACTCTGGGTGAATGCCCTTAAATAATCCTGCTGGCACTAGGTGTTGGAAAGCTTGAGGCTTTAGAAACTTTTGGGTCAAATTTACTCACGTTAAATAAATAATGAGTATTGATTAGATCATATGACAGACCAACCAAACACTCTTTCAAATATTGCAACTCATTTGAGTTCATTTTTATGTATTTATATACTCAGAATCCCTAGAAATAGTTGCTTTGGTGAAAGAAGTATTGAGTCTTTTACTCATGCAACTCTAAATACTTTTATATGCACAGCCCTGTGCACACGGATAGGAGGATTTTCAAGGCTGCTTAAAGGATTTGGATGCTCACTTTGTTTGGTTTAGTTGGAGACTTGAATCCCTTAGGCAGATTTGAAAATCTCAGCCATAATTCTTTGCTTATTTTAGTACATCGGGGCAAGACCTTTTCCCTGTTGAAATAATTTTTAAGTACTCCTTTCTTGCTGCCATAAAATACAAATAAAAATGTGTTTAAGTGGAATTTTAAGAAGCATTTGTTTCTCTAGACATATCCATTTATCTTACTCATTTGCTGTTTTGTTTACTGAGGAAGTTCTTAAGTCACAGCCTGTCTATATTTCATACTGAGTAGGGTAGCAAGGAGCTTGTCAGAACTAAACATATAGATTTATAAAGGCCTTTTATTATAATTATTTTTACAGCTTAAATGTCCTGAAAAGGTTTTCTCATCTTAAATCTCTCAGCAGCACAACTATGTATCTGGCCTCAAATATACGTCAGGAAAACACCATATGGCCCTGCCAAATGCAGTACCCACGTGCGCACACACACACACAAAGGTATTGGTTTGCAGCAGGGGGAGAAAAGAGAGGAGTGAAATATGTAAACAGAGTTTAGTAGGTGAAAGGCTGCAGGGGCTGTGTGTGCTCTGTTTACGTGGGTCCCGAGCGGGAAGCGCTCATGTTGCACAGGCAGTTTTGTTCAGGCAGGAAGAGGAAAGCACAGCCTGGCTCGGTGTTGCTTCCCAAGGCAGCTTGTTACGCTAATCCCCGTGCCTGGGAGGTGCTGCGTGAAGCTCAGAGGAGCTGCAGCCATGGGACGGATGGACCCGGTGCCCTCCCAGCTGCTCTGCTGCAAGTAAGCCATCAGCCCCCACCCCAGGGGAGGCTGGTGCAAGCAAGGGCCTTCCCTTCATGTCTTCTCCCCAGTTGTCTCCCATGTGGAAGCGGCTGTGGTCAGGTGGATACCAGCCTCCTTGCCCCGTTAGCAGCGCTACGCAGCATGGTCTCGAGATGCGCGGGATCATCGTTGCCTTTCTGAGCTGCCTGGGTGATGGAGGAGGTGAGCTGATGGAGTACAGTATGCTGGAGCAAGCCCGAGTGTGGGGAAAACAAACCCATCCACAGACCTGACTTGGATCTTCTTGTCAGTCTTTTAATACTGGGTTTGACTTCTGGTTTAGGGTGACATTTTCCTGTTTTACACCCACCAAGGAGGGGTTTTACTTGGGGTAGCACACCGAAATAAACAGAACTCTGGAATTTGCTTTTACTCTGAGTGAGCAGGGGACTGGCCATGCACTAGGCACACATGAAGGAAGATGCGAATGAAAGGGTTTAGACAGGTTTTTAAACATACTTTGCCTTCCCTGCGAGTGTTGAAATGCCATGGACCTTAGATTTTGTTTTGCTTGCAAGTGCTGGAAATGGTGCAGGTGTTTTGTTAAAGAAAATACTCACAGACCATTTGTCCCTAGCAGTTTATCAAAGGCATTTTTTTTCCCTTGTTTCCTCTCAGACTTCAAGAACGAGAGCCAACAAGTCAGACTCCAAGCCCTGGAAGGACCACATGCCCTGCAGCTGCCCCTGCGACGGGAAAAGCTGAGTATTCACGTGGAGTGCCAGTCACCTGCCTGGAGCACAAGCACCTTCTACACTCATATCCTATAGCCTTTTTTTTTTTTTAATGGTAGCCTGGCATGTGGCCCCGGTGAGGCTCAGGAGGAGGAGCATGTGGCTGTCCCAGATATCTGTGGTACCTGCCATGGGTGTAAGCCCCTCTGCAGGACCTGCACCACCAGGCTGAGGACGTGGTCGCTTTTTGTGCCCCCAAACATGCTCCGGTTTGACTCCAGTTGAACAGGGGTGGCCACAGAGCCGGCTGGAGGCGTCAGCCCCTTCCCCAGGGCCCTGTTCTCTTGGTGCCTGCCGCAAGAGCCGCCCCACATTCTCCCCGGGGGCATGGGGAGTGTCCGGCAGCTCCTCTGCGCTCCGGGTGGGAGAAATCTCTGCTGTGGGCTGAAAGCACCCACAGCAGATGCAGGGAGGGACAGCTTGCTGGCTGTGTCCATCGTCCTTCAGGAGCGTCTGCAGACACAGTTACTCATCCACACTGGTGCCAGCTCTGGAGACGGGCAAACCACCATGTCGCCCTCCTCCTTTGCTGTTTCTCCATGGGCACAGGACAGCCTGTGAACAACGGTAAAAGGACCTTTTGGAAATTTATTGCAAAACCCTGTGATCACCAATTTTAAAAAAAAAACACAAAAGCCAGATTCATTTAATCGGCCTGTCTCTGCTCATCCTGTCCTGCAATTTATAGACAGCATAGAAACTTTACAGGAGTTACGAACTAGGTACCAAGCGAAGCACTAGGCTTTCATCTGGAGCATTACAGTTCTGCTCCTTGCTTTTATCAGTTTGCTCATTGGGCAAGAAAGCCTAGTGCAGAAGCTGAATGTCTGTCTTTGAAAAAATTAACAATATCTACTTAATGCTGAAACAATGCCTTATGACTTGCTGTCAGGGCCTTCAGCTAGTTTGAGCTTAGCTTATTCCAGACCAGGCTGCTTTATATGTCATGGCGCATGTCCTCAACTTCAGCCCGCTGTTGTACGCCTTATCTGAAACCCTGCTCCTGGGATTTGCAGTCATTTGTTCAAAATTAAAAGTGAGACAAATAACCTTAGATCTCATTTGAATGCATAATCAGTGAGAAGCTGGGAACCATACTGGGTAAAGAAATGACTGGATTATTGAATGTCTGTCATGGGGACATGCTGCAGAAGTGTCCCAAAGCCCAGCATTGCGTGTGTGTGTGTGTGTGTGTGTGTAAAACATAGGCATAAGTAGAGAGCTTACAAGACAGTATGTTTTAAGGTGAAGTTGCTACACTATGAGACAAACCCCAGAAGCTCGAGGGACAATGTAAATCTGAGTGTGTGGGATCTTAGGTAGTCACTGGAAAGGCAAAGAAAAGTTCCCACAGAGAAAGAAAATGTGATCATATGGGAACAGGCAGCGGAAGTGAGCCCAGCCGCCCTTTCGCCATGCCCTGCCAGTGCCGAGGGCAGCATGCGGGATAGAAGGGCTCCGCCTGCGGCACGGGAGCCTGCACCAGCTCCTGGAAAAAACTGGTGCTTCAGAGGGAAAGGTGCCGTAATGGACCGTGGGAGGCTCCAGCGTGGCAGGGAGCACCAGTGGCACCACGTCCCCTCTCTCCTCTGCCCCACTGCCCGTGGCACATCTGGAGTTGTCTCCTGCAATGCTGAGCCCTGTCCTGGCAAGTGCATGGCTCTGGCTGGCAGGTGCGGCAGATGCCCGTACCTCAGCAGCTGGGCGTGCTGCTTGGCCACAGCTGAGGTGCAGGGCTTCGGTGTGCGGATTGTCTGCATGAGTGCACGTTAGGACACTTGGTGGGTGAGACAGGGTTCCCTGCTCTGAAACTGCCCTAACTCTGGCATTCTCCAGGGTTTTGCACCGGGGCAGGAGTTTGTTCCTACTCGAGCTGCAGCCAATGTAACTAGTCTGCAGGTTTAACAGAGGTTTGATGTCAAAGAAAGAAACTCCCTGCTCTGAGCGGGGGGTTGGGTGGGGTGGGGGGGGGCAGGGGAGGGAAGGTGTTACCAGTGACTGCTTGGGCCAGGAGCAGCTTTGTGTGGCTGTGCAGGGCCTGCGTGCCTGCAGCCAGGTGAGTGGCACCAGCAGATTGAGTCCTGAGCACCAAGGTCCAGAACCAGACCTGTGCATGAGCAGCAAGGGAGCTTGCTGGTCTTTATGTGCCTGTTCTTTCATAGGCGGGCTGCGGATGACTCCTTTTAGCTTGCTAACAGCCTTGTTTGAGGTGCAAGATGGTTGAACCCCACAGAAATGCCTGAGCAGGTGGCCTTGGGCTTGGGGACAGCAGCTGAACCCCGGCCATGCAGGCAGAGTGCCAGCAGCTCATGGAAGTGGGTATGGATGGGTGTGTGGTGTGGGCACAGCGGGGCTGGGGTGCAGCAGGGCCGGGGCTGTGGGCTGCCCACTGCCGCGGGGGTCCAGCCCTTCGGCAGTGCAGGTGACGGGAGAGCCCCCGCTCCAGGGAGATTGCAAAATGGATTTGTCAGGAGCAGAGGAACAGCATGCCAAAATGCGCTACGCTAAACCAGCTTTGCGGATTTTTTTCACAAGCCACAAAATAAAATGCCGCTTTGGGAGCTGAGTTGAAGCTGGGAATCCCTCTTCTCTTCCTGCCATTCCCCCGGCCTCTGGCAGCCCAGCCTTCCTCCGCCCGCTCACACCCTCGCAGGATCCCACCCGGCCCCCGCAGCTGCTGCAGCAGCACCGTGGAAAAACTGTGTCGTGGGACTTGGCTTGCTGGTCCAGAGGGACAAAGGGCTGAGACTGCGGGGGGAGCAGCGGCCGAGCCGGTGCCCGGAGTCTGGCATGCTCAAGCCCGAGGGGCTCTCCCCTGTAGGGCTGCCTGTGCAACGGGGACTCCCTAAAGCCATCTGGAGGATGTTTTAAAAGCAAACATTGCAAAGCATTGTCTGGCCGTCCTCTAGCTAGCAGGGAAAGAAAAAAAAAAGCACCCTGGAAATCTATTCTGGTCTCACATGTGTCTCAAGTGGAAAATTTCAGTAGAACTGATTTAGGTTGGCGGGGTTAAGGGAGGTGAGGCCTGCCTGCCGCTGGCTCCGCACGGCAGGGAGGGATGGCTGTGGGCGCCCGTGCCTGCCACGCGGGCAGGGCCGGGTCTGGCAGTGGCTGCCTGTAACACCAGCCAGCGGCTCCGGAGGGGAGGGAAAGGAAGCCTGAACTCGGGGGAGTGTGGAGAACGATGCAGCTTTCAAACGGCATGGCAGCCACCGCCGCCGTTATTCCTCCCAGCATGGAAAAAAAACCATCCCCGACTATCCGGGTGCAGAGGGATGTCTTTCCTTCTTGTCCCCGCCACCCCCCAGCTGCAGTTGCTCTTTTCAGTGCGGCCCACGGAGGGGTGCAGCAGCAGGGATGTCAGGTGCGGTGGCTGGCAGGTCCCAGTCCCCGTCCCACAGGAACAACATGAAGCGTGTCTCTGGCAGCACTGTGCCCACGCTGCGGGTGCTGCCAGCCCGGCCCTGCTGACGGCACAGACCTTGAGCGTCAGCCTTGAAACCGCGGCAGGGCAGCTCACCTCAGGCCGGGCAGCCTGTGGGATGGCAACTGTGGTGGAGGAGCAGGGAGGGGGGGGGCAGCTGTGGGTGCCTCGGGGTCAAGGACAGCTGGAGAAGGAGGCGTCTTCCCCTCAGTGCTGATGTCCCAGGGCTACTTGCTTTGGGGCCTAGAGCTGGCTAGGAACTTGTCGTTGAGGCATTTGTTGTTGGAAAATAGTAATTTGTTGAAATTGGAACTTTTAATGGGAATGTCCATGTGTGTGTGGGAGACCCAGTACCCACATCCTGTGTCCCAGGGTCTGTCTCCCACCTCCGCCTGCCAGCTGGTACCAGCATGAGTAGGTCAGTCCCCATCCTTACATGGAATAGGAAGGTTTTGGACCCTTGAAAGAGAAATGGCTTTTCCAGCCAGCTCTGTCCGTGCCACCTGCTAGCGTGGCTCCAGCCGGGTGAGCTGGCACCGCCCGGGCAGGGCAGTGGCACAACTGAAGCTGAGAGGAGGGTTTGTGATCTGGTGTCACAGGATCACAGGGTAACTCCATGGGGAAGAGGCCCTGGGAGGTCTCTGATCCAGCTGCTGGCTCCGCGCAGGGTCAGCCGTCAGGTCAGACCGGGCTGCCCAGGACTTCATCCTGTCGGGACTGGAAAAGCCTCCGGGGATGGAGACTGGCAGCCTCGCTAGGCACCCTGTTGCAATGCCTAATGCATGCAGGCTGCTCTCCCCGTGGGAGTTTCCAGGGGCATTTAAGGAGTGGGTTAAAACGTTAGGTGGAGGTTGCAGTCCGTATGACCGGGAGGGTGTGAGTCCCTCCAGCGTGGCTCCCGAGGCACACAGCCCGCCCCACGGCCCCCCAGGCCTCGCCGGCTGCCGCCCTGCGCGGCACGCTGCCCTTCCGCAAAGCGGCGGCCGGGTGCCAGGACACGGGCAATCCGTGCCGAGTCGCGGCGCCGGGCACCGGCCCGGGCGCAGGTTAGTGCCGCGGAGGCACGGAGAGCTGGCGGGAAGGGCAGCCCGGAGAGGAGCTGAAAGGGGGGAGACTTCCCCCCCTCCGCCACAGCCGTTCCGGCCCGGCCCGGCCCCGGCGGCTCCCCGGGAAGGCGGGCGGGTGGAGCTCCCTGCCGGCCGCAGCTCCCGGCGCCGGCTGGTGCCCCGGGCAGGCAGCCAGCAGCTGCCAGAGCTCCGTCATCCGCCCGAAAAATCGGGTACAGGCTGCAGCAGCTTGGCCCCGATGCCCCCATGCCGCTCTTTCTGGTGCTGCTTCCAAGCAGCAATACCTACAGAGGGGCTCGCTAGGCGTTTCTGTCTTTAACGGGGACTGATGTACTGGGAGGAGGGTGTCGGACCACATCGCTCGGGTCTGTCGCTTCTGCTGAACGCAAACTGCTGCTGCCCAGCACGGCCCTTTGCCATCTCTGCATTCACCTAACTGGCCACCGCCAGCCATGCACGGGTGACCTCAGGCTGTGTTGCTGCTGCTGAGACCTGAAGCATCAGCTCCCCTCTGCTGTCACCAGCTTAACAGCAGGTATTTCCATTTGAGAAGTGTCGTAAACTTGTGACACAAATAGGTGTTCTTCTTAATGGTAGGAAGAAGGGTAATGTTCAGAGACAGTGTAGTTGAGCAAAATACCCAGTCAGGATTTAAAATCATGCAGGTACTCACTAAACCGCACTATAAAGTCTTGGGCCTGAAATAGTTTTCCCTCCCATTTTTGACTGACACCAAGTATCTGCCCTATATTGAAGTAGTATAGTGGAACGTGTGCCATTATATGATGTGCATTTGACAGAGGTTCTGGTCTGCACTACTATCTGTTGCAGCATTTCAGAGAACATTAAAACGAAGTATTATATTCAACAGAATTTATGGGAATAGCAACATAGAGTCTTTGGAGAAAGGCCTACCTGTAAGCAGAGGCTGCTGGCTCTCGGTGCAGAGATGGTAAGAAGCAGCGGTTGGACTGAAGGCAGGGGGAACCAGCTCCAGCTGCCACCTCCCCAAAACCTTCCCTTTTCTGACTCAGGCTGACAAGCGCAATTAGCTTTGTCCTAGGTAGCTGACAGGGGAATCCTATTAATGCCCCTAATTCAGATTAAAGACTGCAGTTACAAAGATTAAAATATGAAGTGAGAGAAAGCTTGTTACTCCAAGGATAGGGACTGTAATAAGGGGGGTCTGTACCACCCCCTCCCCCAGGCCTGCAGAGCAGACTGTCAGGCTCTCAGGGAACAGCCCCGCAGCCCTGGGTTAAAAAGATCTTCACCTGCCTTCCCGTAGTAGGCTCAGAACCAGCGCTACAAACAAACCAACTCCCCCTCTGGGGTGGGAAGCGGTGCCGGTCCAGCACAGGCTGCAGGCAGTAACAGATCATGCTTTTCCCTAACCCTCAGGGCAAGTACTTGACCCACAACGCTTCTCATCACATTTTAAAGCAATACCTAGTAGTTAACTGTTATAGTGCATTACATGCCACTACTTACTTGAAATTTTGAATTTTAATAAAGGGAGGAAATAAGAGTTCAGAGAACGAACACAAAGCCCACAGTCGCATAATACTTCCATCATAAGGAAAAATTAAACATGTATTGTCCAACACCTTCCTGCAGGGCATGAACTGGAGGACTGCGGCAGTTACAGAGATTACTTTCCCCTTCAGTTATGGTCAGACAAACCGTCTTTGGTACATACCCTGTTTCTCCTCCTGGCTCCTTGCAGGGTTTGGCACACAGCTTGGATCGCCAGCACCCAGGCCTGCCCTCAGGGGATGGGCCACCACTGAGCCCTCCTCGAGCAGCAGCACCAGTGCCTTGCTGCAGTTGAGGCTTCTCTTCAGGGCTGCATTCACTCTTCAGCTGTTCCCTAAGGCCTTGGCAAAGCCCTGCAAGCACCACCACTCTACTCCTCACATGAGAGGAGACCAAAGGTATAGTCCCCCGTAGTCGTGGTGGGAGTCAGAGCAAAGCAAAGCTGATCAGCAAGATCAAGCCAGACCAGAGCATGGCAGCCCCAGCTATAGGGTACTAAAAGCAGTATTTTTTCAAGAGGTAAGAAGAGTTACAAGCCTGATTTTTCACTGCATGCTCCATCTTTTAAAGCATCTGCTTCTATTTAGTTGTCAATTTTTAAATTTAAAAAAAAACCACCAAGGTTCAAACCTATGAAACACATTAACAAACTACTCTACTGCCCCCCCAAGAAGCAGCAATGAAGAATATATATCAAGTGGCAACACATGCAATGATGGATCCAGGGCACCAACTTTTATTTTGAGCCAATGTAAGCCAGTCGCACAGCTGCTTAGACACAGAAGGAAAAGGCAGAATCGTTTTCTCCCCCTTCCTGAGGGATAACTGGCACCACTAGTAACATAGCGCTGTCTCGGGTTGCGGCCCTGGATCTTCCTTGGGAAATGGTATGCAGGCTGGAGGGCTGTGTCAGGGAAGTACTTCAGGCCAAAGCAGGTGGGATCTGTTTGGCATGCACAATGAGTAGTTGTATTATACACTGAAACACTGTCTGCATGTATCAGTATCAAAGAAAGTGCAGCTAGCCATACCAGCAGGGCTGCAGGAGCAGCAGTCTCAGTCAACATGAGGAGTTGCAGACACTTACTGAGCATGACAGAGCTACGTCAGTTCCAAGTACCATATAGAAACCACTCAGCTTTTATATTTTGAGTAAAACTCTGAATTGCGATTACAATATAAATAGTAACACTTAGCAAATCAAATTGAAATACATACTGGGTTCAAACTCCAGGTTGTTTTTAATGGCAGGCTGTCTTCAAGTACAATGAATAGTTCTGCTCTGACCATTTATAGAGGAATTTTTTTCAGCTGATCTGCAAGTTAACATAAACCACCTCTCCTTAAGACTGCATAACAGAATCCTGTTAAATTATCTTAGGCAATTGTAATTTGTATTTAGTTAAAAACCATGCAGCAGTCTGTTTTGTCAAGAGAAAGACCTGAACTAGTAAACTGAAGTGCATATCACTTCTTGAAACATGGGGATGGCTTATAACTTCAGGTTTAAGAAAAACACAGCCAAACAAAACAGTTTTCCCCACTCTCATTTACTCCCTCATTTAATTCCAGTAATAAATATTTCTTAGACTGTATCTTCAAAACATAAGCCATTTTGTACCTCTTTTAGCTGGCCTGTAAAACTGTTCTGACAAGTCCAAATTGAGAATTTTCTTTACTTTCAAGTAAAAGTTCATCAAGTTCTATGAAATCTTTTCTTTACAGAGCCAGAAGTTATTTCTTACCAGCTGGCACTCATGTAATACACACTTGCAACCAAAAGGCAGAAATTTTACCTCCAACTAAAGGGTTAAAAAGTACCCTTTGACTGCAGGATCCAGAACTTAATGCACTCATGTGAAAGCCCTGACACCCCTTCTCCTCCCTCCCACAGTTTTCAAGGAGTGGAAGTTATAGTGAGAAAGTAAAAAAAGGACCTTGAAGAAATCAAGAGGCTCCAGTAACAGAGTAAAGAAATCCTCTGAACAGTTTCAGCAGTTCCAGTTGCTCAATGCAGCTGGCATATGTCCTTTAGTAGTGTGCTTTACCTTTATGTTGTGGATATAATTAAATAAAGTCCAGCACAAGAGAGCTCTGAGCTTTCTGAAGACTTGCATAGCCCTTCTCCTAGGAGTCAGCACTATACAGAACTAGCCTAAGCTGAAAGTTAGACTCTTCAATAAACACCATTTAAAAAAGCACTAAAAGGTTTGTGACAACTTGCAGAGCTGGACTAACCCATGCTGCCTCAGGGGCACTGCATGCACACTAGCTAAAAGACTACCTCTCTGTGTACATCTGTATCTATTTAGGTTTGCTGTTTCTTGTTAAGAACTGAAATCTAAGGTCATACTAAAAAAAACCACCACAAATTGCCTTTTGGCCTTCCAGGAACTTAGGCCTTTCACTTCATACAGGTTTACCAAGCTTAAATTATTTATGGTTTAATATAAAGCTGAAAAAATGGACTAGAGAAAAGAAGGCTTCTCAAAACAATCCTGTATACATCTATTTTATAGCTACCTCTTCTGCCTAGCCCCTCCCAAAGTTAGCCTAAAAAACAGTAAAATCTACACAAAGTTTTATTGCAATCATACAAGGGATACATCAAGGGTCAAATACAACAAATACTATGATGCAATTTTACATTTATTAAACTACAGTTCAAAGCACAAATTTACACATTCTAAATACACTAAACATCTAATGAAGTCACACTGGTCTCCCACTGACATTTGATATATCTGGGCGAAAGACAATAACTTTACAAGACTGTTCTAACAGGAATCCTTAGTATAAAAACTGTGTACTTGTATGTAAACTGTTGAAGAACCCAAGTGATGGGTTTCCATCTCCACTAAGTCATCCATTTTGTTGCATATTTAAACGCTCAGGGGTTGAATGAACTTGATTTTTTAATTTGGACGCCATTATCTAACCCTCCCCCCCCCCCAGTGAATTGTAGCTGTAGCTTGTTTTGCCTGGTCCCCATTAGCTATTACTATTTTTTCAAGTTTTGAAGAGAATGAATTGAATTCAAGATTGTTCCATTTCTTCCACACTGGAATGTTGACCAGACAAACTACAGACTTGCAACTGCAGGTCTAAATGAAGCGTTAATGCCTGTTTAAGCTGCAGTGGAAAAGCGGTCTTCTGGGCTCAGCTGAATGCAAGAAGGCACAAAGAAGAAGTTCTTCATCAATGTGTCTGAAGCAATTCCAGCATCTTGCATCTCATCCCTGCAGCAGAAAAGGATGGGTGTTGTAATAAGTGATTTCACGTACAATTTCAGATCAGAAACCAGCCTTGAGTATAGCATTTGATGTCTGCTGCCCCTGGATGGGCTGGCCCCAATCTCAGCAGAAAGGAGAATCAGCTATGCAAGTGCTTGGTGGGCACAGAAAGGCTTCTCCACTGGCAGAAGCACAAGGCCCTGGCTACCTCACTATTGGAACCTGTCACCCAACTCTCACCATCACAACAGCATTATTGCCGCTCCTGCCTACGATGGTGGTGCTAGCATTGTACGCAAGTTGCAATTACTAGTATTAAGAAACCTCAACAGCTGATGTCAGGCAGTAAAAGCCTATTGTTCAGCAACAACTGCCAGTAAACTCAGTCCACATTGGGTATTTTGCTTTCCTTTGGCAACCCTAAAGCAAAGTAGGCATTTTATCACAGCTCTCAGTTTAGTCTTAGCAAAGTCACACAGAATAGTAAAAAACCCCACCAAGCTAAAAAGGCACACTCGTGCTCAGTTGCATCTTCCTGTATTTGCCATCAAATATAATTTATATGTGGCTGTAAGTGTACACTCTTGAAGGAAGTGAAAACAATCTTGCCACTATCAAGAGAATTTTCTTACCAATCACTGAAAGACATCATGTAGTAAATCAGTGGCCTCTGATAGTCGTTAAAGGTAGACTGTTCACCTAAGGTACCAGAACCCATATTATCAAAGATCAGCCAATCTCCAACACTCAGCTCAGGAAGAAGACAGTTTTCCACAATTTGATCAAGCTCATCACAGGATGGACCCCAAAGGCTGCTTGCGAACAGAGGCTCATCTTCCTTGTATTTCTATGGAAATGGATCCAGGTAATTCAGGCTTTAGTTTATTAAATAAGAAAATTTTCAAATATACAGAAGGATAACTTTATAAATAATATATAATTATATACATATGAGGTGTTAAATATATATATATAAAACCATAAGGATAATAAGGACTATCTCTGAAGAATATAGAAGGACTCACCTTGTGAACCTCTGGGATAGTATTCAGTTTCTCAGACAATTTACTTGCAAAAGAACCATAAACACCATCATTTATGTAATATGTAAACACTGGTTCATCATCATTCCTGGTTTGCTCCACTGGAAGTAAAAAAGAAGTTGTCTTGCATGCATTTTTTGTCATAAGTAGTCCTTTTGCAATCTAACTTAAGTCAACTGCTTTTTCCTGACAAGGGGGTTCCATATATACTAGAATGGGACAATTACAAGCAGAGTAATCTGTACGAGACCAGATTATAAATTCAGTTGTAACATTAAGTGTGAGGGTTAATAAAAGTAATACTTTCAGTAATAATCACCGTTAAGGATATAAATCCAATTTCTGCTTTAGCAGAGAAACAGCTAGATCTATGATATGTTTTTCTATGTTCTTCTAATACACCTTCTGTAAAGCATCCAATATAGGTTTAACCACTGAGAAGTCAAACCTAGTAAGGAAACAAGTGCCACATAAATGTAACAAAGAAAGTGAGATACGGCTAACATTATGGTCAGAACCCAGAAGGTGGATTACAACTCAAACATAAGGGAATGTCTTAAATATATACTGAGACAAAGTAGTCCATCCTGACTAAGAGAAGTGAGCAGTTATCTGTACTGATTCATAACATGTAAAAGAGAAATGTGACCCTTACCTCCAGAAGGAAGAAGTTTATCATACTCAACAGTCTTCTTTGCAATGATGTTAACTGCTAGTGTAAATGCAGATGACACATAGTAAAATCCAGGCTCTGCAATCACATTAACACCAGATTCCTTAGGAAAGTAGACATCCAGCAATGGCCTGATGACATGATTAACCTAGGAAATTGAAGTCAGAGGTAAGACCAATGAAACTCAGCTTATGTATATATCAGATACCCCCCACACACACTTTCAGTCAGCAACAGTTCTAGTAAGCACACCAAAAGCTTACTCTGTTCCTCCATTCTCTGACAATTGCCCTTACTAGAGGTCCAAAATTTATAGAAATGTTTAAAAAAATAGGTCATTCTGCTAAACACTGAAGATTGAGTACCATGAGTCTGAGTACTACACAGTCCCTCCTCCCAACCAAAGTTGTGGTACACTCAAGACTGCCCAAGTAATTTCAAAGTTTGTTCAGCACAACAGATAATGTACAATCATGTATGAATCCAGAAGAACAAAAGTGCCTTTTTGTGATCAGTTCTGAATACTGTCGTATTAGAAACAGAATTAATTATTTAATACTGATGCTCAAATCTTAAGCCAGCTATTTGAAGATAAACAAGTATTTTGAACAAGTATGAGAACAGATAGAACTAAGGAAGAAAAGCCCTGATTGTTGTCAGTAACTTTTCATTGAATCACTTCCACTGTCCTACATTCAAAGAGTTTGCCTTTAAGACAACATAAAATAGAATAACCCGTTTACACTGTTATGTGCCACTGCATACTAAAGATCCCATTTAGGCCAAATCCATATTAAGAGTTTTATTTAAGGCTAGCCAAAGCAAAGATAAAAGCAAGACCTTTAGTCTTTGGTTCTAAAGCAAAGTACCAGAAACTTCCATACAGTAGCAATATGGTTTATGATCCAAAGCATGCTAAGCAATCCTGGCCCAAACCATCCAACAGAGTAACCAGCTGGATGACAACAGTCAACTGCCAAAAAAAATAGCATTACTACTGTTAAAGTGGCTTAGGGTAGTAATTTAATCTGTGACCTGCTTAAGTTAGCATTCACCCGATATGAACAGGATTAAAAAGAAATAATGATCACCTCCAAGGACTGATCACACTACCCATGATAAAGAATATAAAACCAATTATTTGCATCTTATGAATTACAGTCTAACATGAAATTTAGACTAGGTTTCAGGTATCAGTATTAGTTGCAGTTTGAAGGTTAAACACTTAAACTTCAAGATTAGAGTTTCAACTTTCAATCCATTGCATACCTCTTCCAGCTGAAGTTCTGAACCTGTGAAGCCCCCACCAATATCCAACATGTTCATCTTAAAGCCAAATTCTTCCTAAAATGCATAGGCAGAACATAAGTACACAGACATCTGTAACTGTAACAATATTTTTTGTTGCTCCTTACTGTGGTTGTTTTCTATGTACTTGTATTTTTGAGCATATTTAGCTAAGTATGTCTAGTGAGGGAGCCACAGAATAGTAAAAATGAGTTTAGCTCCATTAAACCTAGTAGTAATAGCATTGGGGTGTCAATAGAGGCTGGTTACACAACTCTCAGGTAGAAGTCCCACAGCAACATCAACTCCCATCTTGTGGCATTTGTTGTATTCAGACAATATTTGCCGAACAGGGCAGTGCATTCTGACAAAAGAGAGTTTTAGGAATTTGCAAATATGTATAATGCAAGTCTTTTGGATAGTGCTTACGTGACAAGACTGCTACAATGAATTTGCACAAAGATCTGTGAGAACTTCAGTTCTGTTGCCCTCCATGTGTTAGTCACAGCTAATACACTAACTGCAGTAATAAGAGAAAAAAGATTTGCAGTCTTGTCTATTTAGTTTACAAGCTTCTCATTTATAGGAAGACAAGTGTTCAGAGAAGGGATTTTTGAATTTTGCAATATGAGAAGTAAACACAGACTCACATGAGTCATCTGAAGCATCCAACAAATCCATTCTTCATCCAAATATGGATACCCTCCCCCACCCAATATGACACCTTTATTTCTTATGATGCTTAGTTATTAATCTTAGAAATCACATGCACCAAGTTGGTGGTTATATCATGGTAAGTGCCAGCATACAAATGCTTACTATTTTAATATAACTTAAAAACATCAACTGGGCATTTGCAGGACTGAGATTTGAATTTCAAAAAGCCTTTACCAAAAGTGGGAAACTAATTTTTCATTTGAAAATAGCATACAGGCCTACTGCCTGTCAGTGGGACAGTATTCATTAACCTTTGTCTATAGTTAGGATTATAAAGTTTGTTTTACCTCTACCACACATCTCACAATGGAGTATTTTAGTCCCTTACTAAAAGTTAATTTCCTACATCGATATATTTTGGAAATAACATAGTTGGTTTGTTACTACAATTAGAATAGAATGGATCCTCTACTGTAGCAATTGTATGTGCGTATATATCTACTTACAGCCATGTCAAACACACACCGAGCATCAGATACCGCATGAATGTATGTTTGTGGTTCCTTGCAAGAGCCTGAAACATGAAATCTGAAAGAAATAAAAACACAGTTAATGGACCAAACCACACAGTTTTCAGACCAAGCAAATTGTTTCACCATCTAAAGCAGCAATAGAAGTAATTCATTCCCAAGTGGCTCAAGAGAAGCTTGTGTGATAATACAGTAACTGTGCCAAGAACAAGCTCAGATGATTGTCTTCTATTCCATTGGATTTGTACTTGAGGTTTGTCTTGCTTTTAATGCTAAAAATGTCCTACAATATTCTCATCTTTAAGAAATAACAGATTTACTGAACCTTTCAGTCTTCACTATCAAAGTGGTTAAAATTTTTTCTTTAGTGGGTGCCAATGCTAACACAGTACCTGTATACATTCTCCCCTCTCTTGTCCTACTTTGTGTTGCCTTGCCTGTATACCCTTTCTCCCGGGCCACCCAGTTTTCCTCCCAAAGCTAGGGCTGTACTGTGCACACTATCTACTCTCTCCAACATTTGGGAGAGGGTGAGGAGAAGTATGTCCCACTGCCACCCTGTTCTGAAGCCTTTTAACCCCAGGCCAGGTCCTAGTTTCATAGCAAGACTGAACAGGCTGGTGTGCAGGTCATCAGAAGCAGAGAAGAATTGATGCCTCCCACAAGAAGATCCCGAATCCCCTCTGGTTCCTCGTCCAAAAGGTTTAAGTAGTGCCGTAACACTGGAAATAACTGAAGTGCTAAAACAAGCACCAACATTCCCAGGGGCTTCCTAAAGACTAGTATGGTCTGCTGGTTCTAGACAGACTACACACATATCCGTCTGAGCCACAACACACTCTACTCCAAGTCTACTCCTTTAAGGAACGCCGTTTTGAGGCGGAGGTCGCTTTTTAAACTTATTTGTATGAATCCACCTGTGGATTTTTTAAAATTCTTTTTATAAAGAAAACGCACAAAAGCCATGTGATATTCGTTAAAGTTACTTTAGACATTATAGAAGAGGTACATTTTCTCAGTAGCATCATCTAGTTTTTAAAGACATGTCATTTACAATTATAGTATATTTATGCTTTAATTTAACATCAATTACAAACAGATTTACATCAAAACAATTGTGGTTTAAATCCTCAAAATCTGGCTTCTATTTTAAATACTTTTTTACTGTCTTGATTACCAACCCTCTTACTCATTTAGTTGCTTTCTTAAAACATTCATGAGCATGTGATACATTAGTAGCTGCAGGTAGACAGAACAAAGACTTGTGCAGGCATTGTTCTTCCATATAGTAAAGTCTTTGTCAGACTTCAAATTAAAATACCACAGATCATTTGGAAGCTCTCAAGAACACTAGAATTCCTGCAAGTTAAAAACTTCTAAATATTATGTCTTGATATGATCAAAGAGTAACATAGAACCTAACTCTTAGAAAATCCAACCCTACATTGATCTTGTTCAAAGTCTGCTCAAGCTATCCCATGCTATACTAGAACCTTATTTATTGCTGGAAAAATACAAATCAAGTTACCATGGAAGTTCAAGAGCACAGCTAGAAAACAGGAAAGGCTTCTAAACTTTGGTTTTATGCTGACAGAAGGATTTCTGATTCGCTATTTCAAATTGCTTTGATGTCTGTAATAGTTACTTTGTTTCACACAGTTTTTTGCTTGGGTATTAGTGCTTTGCTTACAAGCAAAACCTCACAATCCAGAAGTAGTTGTTTGGGTTTTTTAAACCCCTGTAAAATAGTGCCAAAAGGGGAAATAAAGAATTTTGTATTCTATGTCTTGAGTACATCATACAAACATCTGCTCAGGCAGCAGAGAAAAATAAAGTTACTCACTTGACACCAACTATTTGGACTCCCAACTCCTTAGCACATTCCATGAGGTGCCTACAGTTCTTCAGGGTGGTACCAAACTTCATATTCATCTCCTCATCAGCAGTAATGTCTTCTGTGGCAATGTGCAGTAAGAGCCTAAGAGAAGGGGAAGATGATTGGGGCAGTTGGTTTACATCATCAGCACATGTGAAGCCTGAAGACTGTCAGAAGTGTGTTGATTATGTTGTCAGTACTCCAGCTCCATCGATGGATGAGTCAAGTGAACCTAATAAAAACAATCCTGTACAGAGAAAAAACTAGCAATTAGGGGCTAAAACATGGAGCCAACAAGGACAACGGATTTCGAAATGCAGCAACAAAGACTCTTTTGTAGCAGCAAGAGTCTGTTGAGTGCTGTAATAAAAGAGAATGTTACCTTCTAAGAAAGTATACTTCCTCATAAAACCATTAATATGGTAATATGTTTTTCCCATCTCTGTCCTCTTTTCTAGCCAAGAGAAGAGCATGGAGATTCCCCTTCAGTCAGTCACGTATCAGATTTAGTTAAACTCAGCATCTGGAGAACACCAGGCTGACACACTGAAAGCACACCCTGGCCACATCCCTCCACCTCCCCTCCTGGCTAAGCACACAGACTGGGGATGGGGTGGGGGTGTCAGTCCGTTCCCTGCCCCTTCTTCCAGGGCACTTGTGGAGCAGGGCAGCAATGAGTACCATCTCTTACAGTCTTATGCAGTGAGACAGCCACCTCCCTCTGGTCAAAGCCTTGTTCTGGGTAGGTTTGCCAAACTGCAGTGCCAGCGTCGACAGTTTTCTACGTTAAAGTAACACTTGAGGGGCAACAGCACGTTCACATTAAAACCTCTAGAGGCATACCCCCAAAACTCACAAATTCAAACTGCTGTCCAAGAAAGTCACTGGTTTCCTCCTCCCTCCCACCACAATAAAGATCAATTAATTAGCCATGTGGTAAACTAAACAGAAGCTGTGTCATGACATACATGCAGACTGCACAGAGCATATTACAGTTAACCAAGATGGAGAGTATAAGCAAGTGGTAGAAGCTCTGCACCCAAAGTGAAGTTAAGTTTCTTAAGACATGCAACAAGCAAAACTTAGCCTAGCCACTACAAAATACATGTTGGCCTAACAGCTACCTTGACTTTTAAAAGCCTTTTCCAAATGTCTCATGATGTGTTTAAAATGCATTTTGTGAAGAGCAAAAAAATCCTAAATTCTCACACAGGTTGGCCAGCAATCCTTGTTAATTTTATACCACTTCATCTTGAGAAACTGACTAGCCTCTCATTTTCTGCTTCTCCACTAGCACAGACAATTCTGTTCAAGAAATCCGTAGTCAAACAACATTTTGTAAAGCATTTGGAAAAAGTGCTAGATCTAACAAAAATTGTCAAAACAAAATTCAGATCTATAATACTATGGTTTCTAACCTCACATTAAGAAATGGTTTTGTCTAATCTTAAAGACATCCAATGTTAAATTTTATTGATTCATTGTTATGGCAGCATTGTAAGTACATCAAGGTATTTTTCTGGTGCAAACCACTGAAAAAGTATAATCCTGATTTCTAGAAATCTAGTAGGATTCTTCTTCCTGTGTTTCAGCCAGTTAGAGCAGGGGTAGAGGATGATGCATGTTTTTTTGTTTATTTTTAAGGAAGCATTGATACTTGTAACAACCATGCCTCTACTGGAGCTCTTAGGACACCAGCAACCATAGCAAACTTTGCCTGGAAAAATCCAAAGGTATAAAGAAATGAGACTAAGCACTCCTTTCTGACATTTCTCCTCCTTCTTAAAAATAATTTGCAATCATTCAGTTACTAAGGCCTCCAAAGGCAGAAACATGAATTATAAGAAGAGACCCACCCATTACTGAGTTTCATGCAGAAGTTACAAGAATTTTCAGAAAGTGAGGAGAATTACAGCTTTCTAAGCCGTGTTTCCTCAGCCAAAGCGTAATTAACTTCATCTACAAAAAGACAACCTAGCTATAACACACACACATAGGAAGAACAAGGGTATATAAAGGCTTTGACTTTTTGAAACTATGCCAAGGAAGGGAAAGAAGAAAACTCATAGCTGTCATTTCAGCATCAAATAACCTGAATAAGAGAATTCAAAGAAAACAAAAGCAAACAAATCTCTACGCAGTAGGAGAGCTGGAGATCAGGTTTCTAGAAAATTTAGATGACAAATTGCAGTTCTTTTGTAGAAATTGAGTTTCTTGTGCTTGGTAAACAGGAACTTATAAAAATATTACACTATGGGATCCTTGAAAAGAAGTAAAGAGTTTATGTTGTTTTTCTCTAGCTCATGGAACTCCTTCATTCTGTCTCCCCACTTTACATTTTCTCTGGCTCAAGAAAAAAATCTGCATCTTAACTTCTCTTGCTGTGGATGTTATGATAGACAACATCTTCCGAGAGGCTGTTAGACTCAAGGAAATAAAGCAATGTAAAAATTAACAAAACACTAAAAACCACCAGTGATAACTGGTAAAACACTGATGACATAAGAGACAGCTTTAGCATTGCTAAGGCTTTCAAATGCATGGAGTATGTCAAGGCCAAGATTTTACACACAAAATTGTTTATTGTGGATAATATTCTTTGCACAGGAAGTACTCTCCAGTATGCAAAGCACTGTCAGGCTTCCATGAGGATGAAGTGTAATCACTAGCAACAGCAATATCAACTCTCGAGGTAGTTAAAAAAATAACCAGGTGGGATAAGTAGAATGTCCGGATACTGAACTCAGCAGCATCTTCCCAATTCTACAAGTATGACCACAGTTTTGGGAGAAGACATTACACTTTAATAAGGACTGTCTAGAACCAAGGGCTTTGTAGAGGGTGTCAGGAATTCAGCGTAGTGCACTCTGATGATGGTTGTACAAAGCTATACCTCGTTAATCACTGGAAAGTTTGTAACATTCACTTGGGCTCAGACTCCAAATTTCTTAATAGTATGGCCCACAGCCAAAGTATTCCTATGTGAGGGAATGTGACGCTTAATGACATGAGTGTCTATCAGTCCAAAAGAGACCACGATACATTGGCAGCAATAAAATTCTCATATTTAACAACCAGAACAGCAGCTTCAATCACTTCTCTACAGCAAGCATCTGGGCCAATACTGAAGTGACTAAAGAAAGAACTGGAATCAAATTTCTCGCTGTGTTAATAGTGGGGAAATACCTGTAGGCATATTTAATAGACCTGCAAAGCATGCCCAAACCCTAGATAGGACCCAATGCACATGCTCATTTGCTGATAGTCTCAGCCCTGACTTCAGCTGAAGCCAATAATAATCCAAACAGAATACCTGAAAGAACTAACACTGAAGCCACAACAGAGCAGGAGGAAGATCTACTTGCGGGTGACGAGGTGACAGACTTCTGAAGTTTAATCACCAAAACCTTTACATGAAGATTGCCCTATGAAATCAAAATGCAAGACTTCTCTCAAAACAAGGGCCTTACTATTGTATTAGGAAGCTGAGACCCAGTAGGGAAAAACTTGCCATAAAGCTACCTTCAATAGAGACATCAGAGAAAAGAAAAATAGATACAAGTGAATCATACTGAAGAAGCCATGTACCTTGCTTGCAACTCAAACAACCCAGAACACAGGCAAAATTAAGTTTCCACCACATAAAAAGCAAAACTAGAATTTTGACACTTACTTAGCGTTTGGATGATTACGTGCTATTTTCTTCAGCTCAATATCATTGTCACAAGTCATGATGTTTATCCCAGCTTTCGCTGCATACTTTATTTGAGAAGCTTGCTTGCAAGGATTTGTATATATAATATTTTCAGGAGAAATGCCCAGGTCTTGTACCAATGCCATTTCAGACTGAAAAACAGGAGCATACCACAGTTTGACACAGTCCAGTGCACTATCTTTACTGAATTTTTATTAGATGTGCTCTAGTACTGGACTAAATAGTCAAATATACTGAAAAGAAAACTATCCACTGCTGCTAGGATGGAAGTATAGATTTGCAACAGCCAGTTACACCGGAGTTCACAATTTAAATTATATATAACCATGGCACTTAATACCAAAAAGCTGATTTTTAAAACAGCAGACAGATGGAAGAAGATAAGGCACACAGATACACAAAACAAAAACTTACTTTACTGGTACATGCAAATCCAACGCCAAGAGTCCCCAAAATTTCGAGTACACCTGGAGTAGAATTGCATCTTACAGGATAAAACGGTTTTATTGGTGCCATCACGTTCTGCCATTGTATGTTCTTCTTCACAAGCTTTCCAAGATCACCAACATAAAATGCTCTTTTTCCAGTCTAAACAAAGGAAAAATAGGAAAATAAAATGTCTGAAATTGTGGGTTTGCTGTCAAAACATAAATAACCCATGAAACAAAGTCTTAAAATAATTATGTACATTTTTTTCATCCTGCTATTAACTTTTAGGTTTGACCTTGAACAACCCTCATTTTTACTTTCACCTAGCAATTTGAGCTAGTTTTAAGAAAAAAAATCAAAGGGAATACCTACCACTTCAGAGATATTACAAATGCTATTTAGACAATATTTGAGATTCCTGAACAAGACATACTACTTAAATGCCAAATGCTGATTTTATCTAAAAAAATACAGAATAGGTTACAAATCTCTTCCAACTTCATATTTTCAGAAGTCTGCAACTTTTTGGAGGAAGAAAATCCACTGGGACAAAAGCTTCCACAGTCTCAACATAATTTATAGCTTATTATACAAGGAATAAAATCTAATGCACTACCATTATTTTAACATCTAGCTAATAGCTCATTTAACTGAAAATTTGTTTGATAGTATTTTAATTCAGGAAGTCAAGTTTGAGACTGGCCTCCACATCTTGTGAAGCACAAAGTTCAAACAGAATTTTAAGAACTAAACTCAGTGTGTTAAGGTTGCAGAGTCAAGTACATAATCTTCATGAAAATGCAGAGACACTTTTCTGGAAACTGTTAATAGTCTACCTTATGCATCCGTTACCATACTCTTTCTCAATATCAAGTCATGATGTGGATGTAGTGGATCAAAATCCAAACAGATCATTCTATATTTGTTTATAATGTGCACTCAGTAAAATCCCTGTAAATGAATGGCCTACTGTATATCAATTAAAGACCATCACAAAATATATGATCAATCTGAATGAAGACTGTACATCAAACGTTAATTCTAGCACTTGACTTTTGCAGATATGAAACTATGTTGTGGCTTATTGTATACAATGTCTTTATTTCTGTTTAAAAACACAAATAGAAATTCCATCGGGTGGAAGCATACTGACCCCCTGTACGGGTCACCAGCAGGAATGGGATCTGGAGCTTTAGATCCATGGCACAGGCCTCTACCCCTTGAGCTAAAGGAGTAAATGAAAGCAGCAGGAGGCAGCTATCCTCTGTGAGCCAGCCAGTGGTTGGAGACATGACATGTTGCCAGTAGTTTACCTATTTATTTGCTAGACAGAAAAAGAATATTAGGAATCAGGATTTGGGAATCCTATGCCTGAGTTCAGAAGGCCATGGGATTTAGCTATTTGCTGTACTATAGTTAAGCACTTGGACTTGAACATTAGTTCTGCTAAACGAAGGGAAAAGTGAACAACTCATAGGTATGGCATATTAAAGGAAAGTGTTTGCTTAATGAAACTTTTTTTTTAAAAAAAAAGCTCTTTCTTTCTACAATCTTGTCTATAAAACAAAGGCTACAATATCTTCCTGCTTCCTAAGAAGTGAGTGAAGCCTTATTCAGTAAAACTATTATCATATACACAGAATTATTTAAGTTTCTTTCCAGTAGATTACTAAACCTTAATAGCTTTTGGACCAGTTTATTTTTTGAAAGAAAAAAGGTAGCACCTCACAATATGCTTGTACCCACGTTTCCAGAGAGAAGGGTAATGGGAAGATGTATAACCATACAACCGTGATTGACCACCGAAGTTTTAAACATGGCTTTACACTGACTCAGCATACATATCTGTCTAAACTTTGGCATACTTTTAGGGAAAGAGCAAAAAAGTTTCTAATTCAGCAATATCCACTTGCCCAATTTCAGGTTCCTGGTCTAAACCCCACTGATAATAAAAATATCTTCAAACAATAAGATGTGAACCTGTATTTGATTACATCAGCAAGATTACTTTCCTGTTAGCCACACTCAGGGAGGTAACAACTGTTGCCCAAATTTCCCCAACAGAATTCAGCCTGAGGCAAACAAACAGCAAAGAAATAAAATTAAAAGAGGAAACTACTTTATAAGGTGAGTTTTAGCCGACTGTTCCTCTGGTGCTGTCAGCTTATCAGCGCTAAATACCTTGACCTAGTTTGAAAACTTAAAGAACTAAACCAGAAGATTTGGAAAACTTGTAGAACTTACATGAGTATGTTCATAAATACAGTTGTCAATAACGTCTGCAAGAGTTGCTCCTTCATCCAACAGGCCAATGGAGTAATTTGCATCCTCAAGAAATCCTTTCATCTCAGCCGTATTCCACAAAGCCGACAGTCATAAACCAAGAAACACAAGGGATGGGCTTCCAAGCCTTATATCCGGGTCCTTAAATTATGCAACAAACTGTACGAAGAAAACATAAATCAATGGGGAAAGACACAAAGCATACAATGCCACTATTTAAAAAATTAGAAAGTTTTCTACATCTTATGTACTTCAAACAGTAGCACAACCATGCTCTCTACAAAAATAAAATATTTTTTCCACTCTGGCCACCCTCCATTTGCCATGGATAAGGACAGTGCAATTCTACTGAAGCCAAGAATAAAAAAGAAGCCGTGCCCTTTAAATCTGATACAAACTTAAAGAAGACGAAGAAACCACCGATGCAAGGCTGGTCTTGAGAAACATCCCAGACTGTACGCGCACTGATCTGTGTTGACCTTATGCAAACTACAGAAACACTGCAAGTGTAGCATACTTGTACAAACACCTCAGCTCAGCTATTCTTAAGTATATATCTTCACTTTGATAGAGGTTAACAGAAAGAAGTCACTAGCTAGAAATAGTTTTAAAAATAACAATTAATCTCAGTAACTGGAACTGATATTAAGTAACAGTTCCAGCCCAGCTTCATTTGCATCTTGTTTATTCTCAGATCTTCACTGCAAATTAGTGATTAGTTATAAGCAGTGTTTTCCAAAAGAAAACCTGAATCAACAAGGTCCCAAGACAGAAAACATTGTTTAATCCATAGTCTAAGACTGTGTGTATTTAACAGTCAGTCTCAAGTAGAATCAGTAGACAGCAGGAAACTACCAACAGCTGATTATATACTTTCATCAGCCTTACTTGATGAATACAACAATCTGCAGTTTACATTAGAGTTGCAGGCCTTGTTTAGAAGCAGTTTATTAGTTTATAGCAACTGACTGAACAGACTTGTCAGCTGTCATCTTTATGACTAACACAAAACTGATCAAAATCAGCCAGCTAACTAGATTGCTTCTTTACATGAACACCCAAGACTTTTTTTAATCTCTCAGAAACTGCAAAGTATTCATAAAAGATGTTTGTTTTCTAAAGCCACCTGTACTTGGCTTTAAAATAACAAAATTATTTTTCTAATTAAAAAGTATTGATGGAAGCCACAAACATTTACAGCCAAAGGTAAAAAAAATGCTTCACTAAGGCTCTAAAAGCTAAGATGATAATTTTGGCTTCAAATGGTCACAAGGCCATGGCATTAACTCTGTCTCATGTTTCTTCCACCACCTCCCTACAGCCAAAAATAAATCCACAATTTGCAGCATAAGTTTGGTTAACATTGTTAATAAACAAAGTTACTTTTGCTCAAACTAATACTAAGACCACTAAGCAGCAGTTGCTCCTGCTTGTCATTACACCCAACAATGGGGAAAAAAGTCAGCAGTTTCGAATGCTTTCTGCGTAACTCAAGTATGCCACCTATGTTTCTTAAGAGAAGTATTTTCTGCTAGGTAAATTTAACTCAGTGGCAGCAAGAATTTTCAGTTATATTCAAATGCTGAATGATAAAGACAAGTATGCTGGGTAAGAACGTACTTGTCTCACACATACAGTGAGTCATGCTTATTTAAAAGAATCCTAAAGATTGAAAAGAATCATGAAAGAGCAAGGTAATTATCACACTGATGTAAGGATTTAAGTAAACTACAATTATAAAAATAATGACTAGGTGGTAGACACTGTAATAACCACGAAAAATGTCTTCAGTCAGTCACATCTCAGTTTAAGTTTTGAGTAACAGCTGAAACACCTTAAGAAAACCCACCACCAAACAAAAAAATAGAGACAAGCTTGTGAACTAAGTTTGACTTAGAATCAGTGAAACAAACGTTAACACCACAGTCATGTTTACATAGCTACTGTCACCCTCTGAACAGGTACTTCATCAGTATCCTTGATTGCTAGCTGATTAGCACAAAGTCCTCAACACGTTCACCTCCATAAAATATCCATGATTTCCAGAAGCAGAGTACCAAAAAGGATTTGGTTTGGGTTTTTTTTTTCCCCTGGAAAGAAAAGCTGGCATCAGCATTTTACTGAAAATTTGAGATAGTTCTGGAGTATTCAAAATGTGAAGATCAAAAGAAAAGCTAACAGCATAGTTTAATTCTTTAAGCATAATTTCTTTATACTATGACTTAAACATCCTAATGTTTAACTAAGTTTTAAAGTACTTATGCATCCTCAGGAACTTGCTGGTCATGTAATAAACACATTAAACTTTCCTTCTACAATAATAGCTCTTTTGTTATCTTCTTGCAAGAAAAGTAATACCCAAAGAGAGGAGTAAGTAAACTAACCATAGTGAACACATGCAAGAGCAAAGTGATTTCCATTTTCAGCAGATTATTCAGATATAGCAGATCTGTTAACCATTCAAAACCACAAGTTTTTTTAATCCTTTTGTGACACAGAGGGGTGTTAAAGGGAAACTTTGGAATTTCAAATATGTTTTATGCTGCATCTAAATCCGTAACATCTTTTAGGACACACCTAATCTGTCCTATGACTTCAGAAAAAGTTCAACAAAACTCAGTGGCAACATTTTGACACAGTAACTCTGTAACAGGATGAGCTTCCACCATCCCAGTTCCTCTTTCCCCCTCCCCATTTGCATCCAACCAGTAAATACTGTACATACCTGCAACTGAATGCATGTGAGAAGTGACTGGGCTGGCAGAAGCCTCATATCTGAGCTTCTATTTATTATTTATTCAAGTTGGACAAATTCTGTGTTTCTGATCATATGCTCACAATTCCCTGACGTACTGTAGAATCATAGAATCATTTAGGTTGGAAAAGACCCTTAAGATCATCAAGTCCAACAATTAACCTAACACTGCTAAGTCCACCACTAAACCATGTGCCTAAGTGCCTCATCCATGCATCTTTTAAATACCTCCAGGGATGGTGACTCCACCACCTCCCTGGACAGCCTGTTCCAGTATCTGACAACCCTTTTGGTGAAGACATTTTTCCTAAGATCAGCCTAAACCACCCAGGCACAACTTGTGACCATTTCCTCTTGTCTTATGACTTGGGAGAAGAGATCAGCACCCACCTCTCTACAACTTCCTTTCAGGTAGTTGTAGAGAGCAATAAGGTCCCCCCTCAGCCTCCTCTTCTCCAGGCTGAACAACCCCAGTTCCCTCAGCCGCTCCTCACAAGACCTGTGCGGTAGACCCCCCTCCAGTGCCCCTGTACAAACCTGTTAAAAAGCCTGAAGGCTAAACTAAAACATTTTAAGGATTTGCTGTATATACAAGGGTACTACTTAGGTAGATTAAGTTTTGGTCTTTTGGGGTTTTTTTGTGTTGTACTGCAAGCCACTACCTACACTCTAAAGGGTGCAGATGGTCAAGAGTCCCTTCCACTGAATGAATGTACACCCTCGATCTGCCCTGCTGGGAGGTCCCAGTACACCCAGTGGAACACGTCAGTCACGGCACTGAAAAGATTTTTAGACTCACCAGACACACCCACCTCCCCCCCCCCCGCAGGCTAATTGCTTGTGCCTTGTATTCCACATGAAGAAGCTTGATCTAAACAGCTAGCTTTTTTTCTTCAAGTCTCAGTGTTCATCTGGGTTACATTGGACTAGATTTATGCTAATTCTGTAGTACTCTTAAAAGAAAGGTTTTTTCATAGTTAATGACTGTGGTGTCTATAGCTTTCAAAAAGAGATAGTGTAGAAGAATACTTTCTTCCAAAAGCTGCCCTTTTACTTTTGGGGACATCCGGGGGGGGGAGGGGGGGGGGGCGGGGACTGCTTTAAGTAAAACATGGAAGAAGGCGGCCACTTAAGCACTAACTCCCCAAAAACAACAGCAGCAAAAAGAACACTTATCTGGTAAGTTATCTTCGATGAAGGTCATTTCCTAAAACAGACACTGTCTCTTGTAGTTCATTCATCTAAGAGCATCTCATGGTCAAGAGGCACAGTCAAAAAGGAATCCATGCTAGCACTGACTTAACAAATAGCTTGCAACAAACCATAAACAACCTGGTATAACCACTCCCAGGCTGCTAAACAGCAATTGCTTTTTCTAAGCATGCCTGTAACATCTAAGGTTTTTCATTTAGCAAAATTAATCTAGTAAAAAAAGCTAACATTAGCCTACCAATTTCTGTCCTCAGAGTCAAAGCCCATTCCTCTCGCTCCCATTTCTCCTGCTCTGGAAGAAATTACATCTTTTCAGTCTTGTTGAGAACAATATAGGAAGAATATTCTACAAAGAGAAAATGGAAATTCCTACCAGAACTGCTACAGCACCACCACAAAACAGTGCATACCTGAGAAGTGTTTCTTTAAGGGGTTAATACCTGCAATAGAATTGGGGGTTGTGCTATAACCTTATTCTGTTCTGACTGGCCCCCCTCCTGAAGGGGGAGGAGAATCAATGATAAAATTTGTGAAAGATCAAATGAATACAGAAGGAAATCAAGAGGATGGTTTAGGATGACTTCTGTGTCTGTAAGATGAGTCAGAAATCATTACAGTACAGAGTTCAGTCCTCGCTGGAAGTGCTGACTTGCAGCAGGTCATGATTTGACAGACTTAGTATGCTAACACCACCCATTTTACCATCCGAAATGTTAGTCTGCACAATGCTCCAGGACATATATTTTAGGGCAAACAGAAGCTGTCAAGTGGTATGAGACTTCTACATAGGCATGCAATTGCCTTCTCTGAAGTAAGCGTTACATCCTCAGGCTCTTTAGGGTTGAACACAATGACTTCCCAGAAAAAGAACTTTAAAGTTTACATATTTAAACACCGCAATTAATGCAGACATCTGGAATAGAAGAAAATTAAAATGCTCTGAAAAGCAACTAAACACATGCTTGTCATATGCAAGCATCCATAGCAAACACAACATTTTCAATTTTTTTTCTTTACATTGTCAGAACTACATGTTGTTTGGCCTGAAAAAACCCTTGAGGTTTGGTTCTTTTATTAAAAGCTTCCTCTGCAAAGAACAAAGTCTCTGCAAACCAAATGGGCTCCCAATAATACCTTTCAACTACATGTCTTATTAAGCAAAATAAGTATTTGAGATTAACAATTATGCTGATGCAAAAATCAAAGAGGTAAAACACATTCATCTCACATTCCTTACAATACTGGTTCTTCAGGGGTAACAGATCAGAAAAGTAGAAGCATTTTGTCACTAACACTGGCAATTAAGTACAGAACAGGTATACTAGAAAAGTAGAAACAACTCCTCCGTTTTCAGTGCAGGAAATGCCTATTTATAATGGGAGTATCTTCCAAAAAAATATTCCAAGGTGCCATTTCACCAACTTACATCCTCATCATTCAGTTAGCTGAATGCAGCCACTAACCAACTGATGGAAATGCTGAAGCAGGTGTCTTTATTTACAATGGCAGTGGACATTGCGCATTACTCAAGTTGCCTCCCTGTACAAATCCACTGAGGGTCACAGCAAAGAACCTGTACAGCTTAGGTTAGTTGCATCCTACCATTCTCTCAGGAGTATTCCATACAGTTAAATGAGCAAAGTAACAAAAGCATCTCTGCTGAAGCAAGCAAGCAAAGGGCGTAGATATTAAAAATAATGCTCCATCTGACATCTTCTACAGGAACCATGCTTTCAAGAACCTCCTTCTGTTTTCTTGAAGTTTGAATACATTATTCAAAGCCAGTAAGCTAGCAAAGCTTACAAAAAAGAGTACTCTTGGAAGTGCATGTAAACTTCTGTGATACTATACCAGCACTTTTCTTTCATGACAGTGCATACAGTTACTTCCCTATGCCATCCTCTTACTTGCTTAGTCAATATTAGTATTTGGCCTCCCCATAGCCCCCCCAGCCCTCCAAACTCCCAGCCCTCCTGTTCCCTGAATGCCACCCAGTCCCATTTAGACAACGTCAAGAGAGCTTTAAAGGCTAGCCAGTCCACGTAACTACTGCTTCCACTTGGCATAGACAGGGCTCGTTAACAGATCAGATTTCCATCACTAATTCCCTCCATTTCTGATCAACCAGATGTAGCAATAAATATAACAGATTTTCAGAGGAGCAAGACTTCAGACCACAGTTGCCGGACTGCTCAGGAAGTCAGAGCTTCAAGAGCAAGACAGAACTAAAATCTCAAGTTCTTCCTTGGCCAGTGAAATACAAGGACAAAAGTGGGAAGGAGAGAATTATAAAAAGGAAGCAAGCTTAATGGGAACGTAAGTACACCTTCAGACAGAAGATTTTTATTTGAGTTACATCAGAACATAATAATTATATTCAAAAGCTCAATTGACCTTCTTCCCATTAAATCACTTTGCATTTGAACAGGACTCAAACTACCAATTAGCTGGCTAACTTACTTCTTAGCTGTGTCTGAGGTAATTACCTGTGCTTCAGCACACCAATACAGGTACAGGTTTACTGACAAACACTTGCAGACTGCTACCTACATCACCACTACATTCAATACTGAACTACTTAAATTTGTGTACAGGATGTTATTACTGAACTCATAATAGATCCAAGGTCAAAATAAACACACAGATCATCTGAACATTCAGCCAGAAATACAGCAAATCCAGTGGCATTTCCATTCTATGACAAGCTATACCTTGCACTATTTGCCACAAGACATCAGTCTACCAGCTAGAGAAAGAATAATCTCAATGAAGGTACCAGAACAGCCTTCTCCTCAAGAAAAACTTTGGTCAAAGCCAAAACTCCTTCAGATCAGTTTTAGAACCTAAAACACATTTATAGTACCTTAAAATTTTATACTTTATTCACTCCTTCCTCCTAACAATTCTTCTGCCTTTCCCATCTTTTTACTACTTTACTCTATTCCTGTTAAAGTGCAAAATGTCACACAAGAGTTCTACCCACATACAAGAGTGAGCCAAAACTCAGAAACTGAACAAGAGAAACAATTTGCTCAGATCTTCTGGTTATAAAAATCTTGTGACACCTACAAAATAACAGTGATATTCAGAGAATTTTTTGTGTTAACTGTATTCACTTGAATAGAGCAGTCATCTACATAGAACCACCTATATGTGGTTAATTCAGTAAGTTTCAAACAAAACAAAAAGAACATAACCTCTGGAGATAAAGCAAGAAATCATGATAAACCAACCTCACCCTGTGCCTCCCTCAAGGCAGTATTTTCAAAGAACAGGGTCATCTACATTAAGTACCTTATTAGGAGACATACTAACACAACTGGCATTTGGACTCTGTGGTCTTTAAAAAGTACCTGGCTCAGTTAGATGCACTTAACCATTCTCATTCTCAAGTTTTACATTAAAAAGCATTATATAAACTTTATAGGTACACTAAGCCAAACGAAAATGCCTTCAGCTAGACAGGAAAAAGGTAGTACTGTATAAAATCAGCTAACTCAGATATTACAAATGCATTTAAGGCTATTGTTAAAACCACATAAAGCTATTGTTTTATGTTAAGAGAACAGGATAACCACACACATTCCAGAGTTTTCTGTGGTCCTTAAGATCAGCTATGCACATTCATTTGTTTTCAGTTATCATGGGTTTTGTTTTTCTTTAATAACTATTTGCCTCTTAAAAATGTAAAGGCGTTTATAATTGGTACATGATTTCCATCCAACAGAATTCCACATTCTACTGCAGCTCAACTACAACTATTTGTGGAAGTGGATAGTAATTAGCAAATAATGGAAACAGGCATTTGAGAAGGCACACCCTTCATGATCAGCATTAGTTACTGTCTAGAACAGCAAATTTTAACTATTTCAGTATAAAATACCATGACAAATCACACAGTACTCAGCACATCATGATTTGATGCTAACAGTCATGCAGTGCCAATTCATGACTTCAGAATTACCATTGAGAGACTGACGTTACAGCATTTGATTTTAGGATTTCTGCAGCCAACAGCCCTAATTCAGAAAAGTAACTGTTTACAAAGTTTACCCCACACATGTTTAAGTCTCTCAGAAATTCAGATAGCTCTGTTGAGAAAAGTATTAGGTGAGTAAAAATTATAGTCCTCTCTTGAATGAAAGCCTCATGTAATATGCACACCACTGTTTTAACATTTTGATAATCTACATCAAAACAGCTATCTTGCTTATCAAAAAGCCAACGCATGCTGTTTGTATTTTTGGAAGTGCTTATCCTCCTGCATATAGATGAAGAGAGAAGGAAAAGAGACTTACATGGACAAGTTAGGAGATGGAACCCTACTATCATCAGCTAGGTTCCCAAGGTGGCTCAGCGTTGAAGTCGAACTGTTCTCTATAAAGCACTTCTCCTAAGCCCTCTGGATAGTTGTAAACTTGATCAGAGATTTTGCCCTGTGGGAGAAAATGCATACAAAAATAAATTTCATAGCCAAAACAAAATAAAAGCTTTATCTTAAAAAAAAAATGTAGCAAATGCTTTTCAGTAGTGCTTTTAAGGAGGCTTGCAACACCCCACCATGAATGTTTGTAATCACAGAAAATGCCCAGTTTTCAAGAGTGAATGTAAACTCTGAGCCAGATCAAGTCAGATGTGTGAAGAACTGCTAAAACACATGAATTAAGCACAAACAAGCAGTTTCATATGCATATCTTTCATAGTCTGAACTGGAAGATTTTCAAAACTAAAGGCAAAGAGCTCTACATGATCCTGCTTTAGGGTAGTACACCTTAATATTGGACCACCCTCCCAAAAGTGTTTTTAACTCTGCAACCACTGTGATTCTTCCCTTTCCCACTTCCTTTCTGTCTTAGAATTTCCCTGCTGTGAACGAACATGGCATGTGGGTGAAAAATAGTGCTTTATATAGTGAAACCGAACACCATACAGGCAAATCCAGAGATGAGCAAGACAGTAAAAAGAAGCTTATGCTTGCCTTTAGGAATGAGGAAACATCTCAGCTGGCCCTTAAAGGCTATTACACACAACACCAAAGCAGCATTTTAAAGTACAGGGCTAGGTTATTCAAATTAAGGTAAAACAATCACACAAAACAGTACAATGAACATTAAAAAGCAGTCAAGGAAACATTAACCAGCCCTGCTGAGAAGTTATTCCTTCTAAAAGGAACTGTCATTTTCATGGAATTAAATATGGTACAGAACTAGTCATGTGTCAACCCAACACAGAACAAAGTTTCTACAAATTCACTGTGGTCTATGGCATGAAACATGGAATGTACTAACCTATTGTAAAAATAAATCTTTGCTGCTCTCATTATTTAAATGAGACTACAAAAAACTGGCTTCTGGGAATCACCTAACCCAAATTATCATCTTTTCAACCACATTACAGTTAAGCAAACTGCTGAAGTGTATTTTTCTACTTATTCTTGCTATTAGAAAACTAAACTAGTATACTCTATACTGAATTACAAACAGGGTGAATGCAACTTGAGGGTAACTGTTTCACAGCAACTCCACAGAGCAATCTCTTCAGCTTTACCATATAAATTAGCATTCAGTAGCATATAATATTAAAAATAAACCTCAGTGCTTCAAAACTAATCGAGATATTAAGGAATTTTGTCAGCTAGAATTAATGTATATGCAGTGTATTTAATCTTATCCCTTTCTTCCACTGAAGAAGTCAGTAACACTTACTTCTCTGAGTATGCACACAACAGTTTTAAAAGCTAGCAACACTTTCCTTTTGTAAACTTAACTAGTAGTTCCACTATTTGAGTGCTGTTCTGATTATACTCAAGAACTCATACAAATTTTCCAGTGATTATGAATTAAGTTTACCTTCCCAGCAAAACAAGTCATTAAAAATAGGTGCTTCTAGGGAGAGCGCATGACCTTTAGTGCAAAGCTTAAAGCCACACTTCAGACAAATACCACCTGCAGTACTATTCCAATAAATATTCTCATATGACCCAAGAAGGAAATGTGCAATGAAAGTTCCCATGGAGCTGGAATAAAAACCAATCGTTTTCCGTAGCAATAGTCAACTCTGAGCTGCGCTGAGTTCTAATTGCCTTTCAGAATTTCTTTTAAACGAGAATTATTTATCTGACAGACCTACACAAACATATAGAAAATAGTCTGACTGCCCTCTCGTGCAGGTTTACCAATACTAAATATCCAGAGAGGAAAACAGTACTATTTGAGCCTTTCAAATAATAGTAATTTTACTCTGCTTTAACCAGCACAGAGACTTAGTTTCCTGTACTGTGGCAGAACAGGACTACCATTTTAAGCAGCAGAAGTGTGTTACATGCCCATAACCCACATGGACAAACCCGGTTTTAGAAAAATTGCGCATGCGATCAGCCACAATGAAGCATTCATTGTTTAAGGGTCTTAAAGTAGGTATAAAAGCATTCTTTGCTAAACAGCAAGGCTTGAGTTGTGGCAATAATTGACAAGACAGCTTTGCCTTTTAAGTGACACCTATACGCATGTATTGATATATCATGTTAGCATACTCTACTAGCAGGTGCCTCAAGTTTGACTGCAGCTTGACCAGCAACACTGTACTTCATACTTGAATAGTAACACTCATCTGAGGAACAAAATAACCCCCCAGTCATCCACAGTGTATAGTTTTGCCAGAACAACTGCATCCCTGCAGCAAGACCTATGAGCACCAGCAGGCCAGTCGGGGCCAGGCCTTTTCCAGCTCACCGGCCCCCTCAGCTCCCCATGTCTGATACAGCCAGGCATACAAAACTGGGCACCGATTCATTTTCTTCAGAAAAAACAATCCACAGCATCTCTCCATTTCTGAAAAGAGACCCTTTTAGTGACCTGAGCTAAAATATCCATGAACCAACCCTAAAAATCTAGCAATATGACGAACTCACATATTTACACCAACTGACAGACTCGCAGGCACCAAAGTTACTCTGGTCCACAAAAAAACCCAGCTATTCTTCTGTTACAATAGGCCTTTTCCAGATTAGGGACAGGGCATTGTGGCAAGGCAGTCCCCAGGGGAGAGCAGGTCCTGAAGGGTGTGCAGGTCCCTGAGGAATTCCCCTGTCAACCTTGCTCTTGCACTATATCAACAGCATCTTGAACTGAAATTTGCCATTATACCCAAATTAGTCCATTACACAATTAATCCTCCCTTTCAGGAAGGGACGGTCTTAATTCCCTTCCAGAGCACTCTGTCTCTCCTTTAACTGGAGAGATGGAATAATTTCCAGACCATAGAGCCCAGCATTGCTGGTAATACACACCTGCATCAGCCTTCCAGCACAGGGAGCAGCAAGAGGCACAAGCTGTTTGCCTGGGGATAGGCTGCAGCACTGAAAGGCGGTAAGCTTACCTCCAGTAAAACTGTCCCCACGGGAGAAACATTTCCATTGCTGTTCACCACTGAACAACACCCTCCCCCTCCCAAAGTCTTGTAAAGACCCCTCTTTTTCTGGGGTTTAACACCCTTCCCCCAGAGCTCAAGGCCCACCAAGAGGGATGGTGGGGGGCAGCAGGCTGGCTGGCTGTGGGGGGGGTCAGCCTATGGCAGAGCAGGCAGGGAAGGGAGCTCACCACAGCCTGAAGCACACGGGGAAGGGGCTGCCATGTCGCAAGCATCAGCCACAGCAGCAGCAGCATTGTTCACACGGTGACAGGAAGGAAAGAACTAGACTGGACCAGTCCAGACTGGAACAAACCCCTCCTACCATCACCATTATTCACAACCCCCACCTCCCCCCCAGAACTGATGCCTCCCACATTTATCCAGGGAAGAATAGCGGGCAAGTGCAATATCTTCAGAGCCAAAAATCCAGCAGCCAGGGTGGAAGCAGAAGTGGGGCAGCACTCCCTCCCCCCTCCCAACCCACCACCACACAGGAGACCCAGCCATGTCTTGCTGGGAGGGTAGGCAGGTCTAACCCGCTTTATCAGACACCACGTGCTGTTTTCGTTCAGGGCAGCGACATTCAACTGGGACTACACCGTCAAATCCTGCTCGGTCACTGGAGACTGCTGCAGAGGTCTGAAATGCAGCGCTTCTCCTGCCTACTGGTACATGTCAGCTGTGCAGGATTTTGCACTGCGGGAGACACACTTCAGAAAGGTTCAAATGAAGATTTAAGCTCACTTACTTCCCTCTTCACCACAACTGCGGTCTCCCCCCAGCACAAACACGCATCTTCTCAGGCTCTGAATGAGCCCAGACTTCTGACTGGAAAAGACCTGCCGTGCTGTCTAGTAATGAGCCACAACAGCATCCTCCTGGCTGCGCCAGCTGCCCCACATTCCTGCATTTGCACCATCCCCCTTACACACACATGAACCCCCCACTCCCACACTGTACTTCCAGATACCCTACAACTGGTAACAGGCACCTCTGCTGACCTCTCACCACTACAACCAGTAATGGGCACTTCTGCTGATCTCTCACCCAACAGGGAAATGCACTGCAGTGAGCACACTCAGGATACCCTGACATCCAGGTACACATGCTTTACACACAGGCACCCAGCCAGCAGCTGAGCAGTGACTGAACCCTCTTCTCCCTGCTTTCCAAAAGCCACCAGTACAGCAGTGGCCAACTGGACCACAAGTACCGGCAGAGGCAGCCAAGCCAAGGGGGTTGAGGCTCAACCAAGAGGCTTCCAGAAGGACTGGCAGCACCAAACCTGCTACTGCTACGCTAACAGACTGACCATGGGGAGCGAGAAAGCGTCTGTCCTTGAGATGACCAACAAACATGCCTGGCAAAGGGAGCAGACTGCTAACAAGAGGGAAAGGCTCCACTTTCCATACCCTGGAGGACCCCCCAGCCCCTCTGTGTGAAGGCAATTTGCCCCGTCATCCCAGCGCTCATCCCGGAAAGTGTCACTTGTGCAATGCCCTTACAACTTGTGCAGTGCCCTGACAGCTCGCGCTGCCGTCCTGCTCCTTGGCACGCCTCCCCATCCACCATGCCAAGGGAGACGGGGTGAGGCCTCGTGCAGGCACCCACAGGCACAGCTCAGGTGAGGGGGGAAAAAGGAGCGTGACAGCGGGAGCCCGGATGGATAGCCACGGTTAGAGACGCACAACATGGCCTCTGAGAAGCAGGCGAGCAGACACCACGGCCGTGCTACCAGCACTCCTCCAGCCCCTCTGCCTCCCGCCAGCCAGGCTGACCTCGAAGCCTGTCACACGGCTGCTCCCCCCGGGCCTGAGGGGGCTTCCTGCGTGCGGGTGCACCCAGGGGAAGGGATCCGCCGAGACCTGCACGGGAGTCAGTGCTCCCGAGCCCGGGCAGCTGCCACAGGGCGAGGGGACGGCACGCCGGGGTCCGGGGAGCCCCGCTCCTGAGGGGTCCAGGCGGGGACGCCCCTCGCCCCCTCCCCCGGAAAAGGCACACTGCGAGAGGTAGCAACGCCCAGCGGGAACGGGTCTCCCGCCGCGGGGCACTGCCCCGGCTGCTGAGGGGGAAAACACCGCACAGCCCCCCTCCGCAGGAATCCGCCATGTTAGGGCGGCCGCCGAGCCCCCGCTCCCGCTCCCCGCGGGGCCGGCGGCCCCACCGCCCTCCCGCGCCCTGCGGGGTTGGGGGACAAGGGGGAACGGCGGTCCGGGCGCAGCCCTCGCCCCGGTTCCCGGCCTCCCCCTCCCGCCTCGCCGCCTCTCACACGCAGGGCTGTCCGCCATGTTAGCGCGGCGGCCGCTGACCCCCTCCGCCACCGCCGCCCTCCGGGGCGCGGGGGACCCCGGCTCCCACCCGCTCGCCCGCCCCCCGGGCGGCGGCCCCGCATCGCCCGGCGCCTCGCTGCGCGCCGGGGAGAGGGGGAGCCTCGCCTCCGACTCATCCCGCCGCTCTCCATCTGCCGCCGCCGGTGGCAGCCGGTCTCGCCCCACGCCGCCGGGCGAAAGGAGAAAGGGCAGCGGGAGGAACCGGCCCCCTCCCCCTCCCCGACCGGCACCGCCACGGCGGCTGGCGGCGGTGCTGCCCGCCGGGCACCCCGCCGCCCTTCCCGGGTGCCGCGGCCCCCGCTCCCCCTCCGCTCCTTGTACTGGGAGCAACAGGGGCCTGCCCCTCCCCAAGCCCCAGGCAGAGGAGAGCTCCTTCCACTCCCTCCCGCTGCCGGTGTCAAGGGACGCCCCGGCCCGCACCGGGGCTCAGGGTGGGCGTCGCCGCCTCCCTCCCGCCCGCCGCCTCCCCCGCAGCGGGAGCCCCGGCCCGGCGGGGAGGCCGAGGGCGCCGGGACCCCCGGCACCGGTACTCACGTGAGATAACGGCCCGAAAGATTTGGTAAATCGTCTTCTCTTTTTAGGCGGAATTTTTAAAGAGGGATGTGGGAACCTACAGCAGAAATACAGGCGGCGGCAGCGGCGCCTTCCAGGGCCATAGGCTGCGGGGGCGACCGGCGGGGGAAGCGCAGCGCAGCGCTGGGACGAGAGGGCACAGGCAAAGAGAGACAGAGCCGGAGCGGGCCGGGGGCGCGGGGCTGCGGCAGCTGGGGGCGAAGGCGGGAGCGCGGCCACCGGGCGGCGAGGCGAGCGGCGAGGCGAGGAGAAGGGGCCGCCGCAGGCAGCGCTCTTATAGGGCGGGCGGGCGGGGAGGGACCCGGCGCCACGCGTCACCGCACCGCGGGGCGGGAGGCGCCGCCGCCGAGGCCACCCCCCCCTTCCCCCCTCCCCGCGGCGGGCCGGGGCGCGAGTGGCGTTGGGCGGGCATGCGCCGAGCGCCGCCGGCGGGCAGGAGGACGCCGCCAGCGCTACCGCCACCGCCGCCCCGGGCCCCGCCGCCCAAAATGGAGGAGGCGCGGCGGCCCCGCGCTGTTGCCGGGGCCGAACCAGGTGCAGGTGCGAGTGCGGGCAGGACGGGGCTGGGCCCGGGCCCGGGGGACGCGACCCGCCCCGCCCCGCCCCGCCCCGCCCGGCGAGGCTGGTGTCCCCGGCGGGCCGCCCTCCCTGGCTAGCACCGTGGGTGCTGCAGGAGAGGCGGGGGTCTTTCTGTAGTTCCTGACCAAAGGCAAGGCTGGGACCACGTAGGGCTCAACTACAGGCGTCCCTCAGGATCCAGGCCACGCGGTGACCCGCATGGGACGTCATACGGAACTTGAAGCTGCGTTTCAGTAATGGTTTCCACAAAACCAAGAGCTGTCCTGTGTCACTACAGCTTTGAGCAGGTGGGAAAAGAAAACAGGTCTTCATGGGCAGTCAGAAGCCTTGTTCACCGAGTTAACAGCAGCCTAGTAGCTCAGGCTGGTTCACTGAGCAGTGGTAAGCTGTTAATAACGCTTACTGGAGGAGGCTAGTCACACTGCGCACCTGGCAGCCTCAGTCGTGAATTTTGGACCTTCAAGACTCCCATAAGTAAATATGTGAACCGAATGCTTCAGCTGACCCATCTGTTTGTGCACAGAGTTTCAGTGAAGCACCCGGACATCTTCAGCACATCCCAAAGCCTTCAGCGCTTTTCAGCCACTCGGAGATCAGGTGCCTGTTAAAGGTCACAAAATTGTTCCATGGTGGAGCTGAGGGTGAACCCTGATCTGCCAGCCCCAGTCTGCCGTGTCAACTTTACCAAGCCACACAGGGCTGGTTTTTTAAAAAACTCATTTCAGTAGTCACAATTCTTTCAGGACACTAAAATACATAGATATCCAGTTCACCAAGACCCACCAAAATATACTTGTTCTGGCAAGTAATTGTTCATCTCAGGGCACATTAATTTTCTTTTTAAAAAGGTATGTTAGTACAGTTTGGATATATTTTTTTCCAAAGCAAAGCTGGGTTTTTTTAGTTTTACAGCAGAGACAATTTAGAAAAGCGGTGAATAGATACACACCTGTCATCTCTTCAGAAATAAAACAAGACTGACGTTCCACAGTGTGCAGGGATGGAGTTAGTTTACTCTTTTCATGTGTTGTCACCTTCTCTTTTGCAAATCATTTTAAATGAGGAGGAAGTGAACTGACAAATATATGCAGTCTCATTACAGTGTCTCATCTTTCCTGATAACAGTGCTAGTAGGTTATGGATGAAGTCAGTAAAAGCAGGCACATTGATTAGAAAGTCAGAAGACCTCTCACATACATTTGCAACAAACCCTGCATTGAGGACTAAAAATGGAGTGGTTTACACTGCTGTTTTCTCAGATATGTTCTGTACCGCACCCTTCATCTGTGACTTGCCTGTTCATTTGGGTTCCTATTCCAGAATGCAAGCGCAGGAGGAGGAATCAGAGTATATAAAAACAAAACCCAACAAACCAAACCAAAAAAGGTATAGAGAGATAGGAAGAGAGATCTGGGCAGAGCTTGGACACAACACAATAAATGTGAATCATTAACAGACAAAGAAAGGAGGAAGGGTTAGAGGGGAGGACAAAGGTTATAGTGACATACACAGAGGAGCAATCCAGAAAGGTGTATTCTTTGGGAAGGTAGATTTTTTAAAACACATTTTTGGAAGGGATTTAAAGTAGGAAAAGGACTTGACTAGTTTGGAGGCATTTAGGTACAGCCAAAAAGTGATCCAGTAGGGAAAAGGCAAAGGATAAATCAATACAAGTTCTATGTAGAACTATGCATTTTATCTATGTTCTCCTGATGGTAATATGCGAAGGTATGCCAGTGATATACAAGTGATGTAACTGCCACACCAGTTACTGTCACTTCATCTACATTCATCTTCCCAGAGGGGTTTTTGTTTTGGTAGATAGGGGGTGTTTTTGAAATTCATATTGGGAGTAAGAAAACAGATGGACTATTTAAGAGGAGAGGACAGTCACGTAGGACAGGAAAAAGAACTTCAGTTTGATATGCAATTAATTGGGGGCACTGTCAGCTATTTTAAAAACGTATGGAGGGAGGGAGGATTTCCTGGTCATATGGAGGAAGCAACACTTGAAAACAGAAACATAAACTTCATCCTCTCAAATCTACTGGAAAAAAAAAAAAAAGAGTGGCACACTGTTTGGGAGAGTACAAGACTGAACTGTGTAGTCACTATATACAAAATGAGAAAAAATTGATGGATGAATGCTTTATACAGTGTTTCCACTACCACTGGTGGTATTAATGCAGAACTAGAAAACTGATGCCACAGCTCAATGTATATGTATTTTTAGTATAGTGCTACACAAAACAGCAGTCCTGTTTTGTCTGGAGAGGCAAAATGTAGAAAGCTAACACAAAATTTCCTTCTGCTTCATTAACAGTTCTCTGCACTCAGTTTTAATAGTTGGATTCCTAACCTTGTATGGCTTCATATGCACAATATATTTCACGGATTACTAGAGTAACAATTCACGTTTTGTTCTCCAAAGATAAAAAGGCAGCAGAGCACAAAATACATGTCCAGCCCCGAGTTTTCCTTACTTCCAACTCTGAGCCACTTCTACCACATTTCCTTTTTTTTTGCCTCCACATTTTCTTTTCAGCACTGTTCACAGTTGGATGTATACAAAATCAGGTGTTACCCCTATGACGCAGATAAACCAGAGCAGGAAAGACACCCTTCCCCACCTCGACTTTTGGAGTGTAAAAAATACTCACTGGTGAGGCAACCCAGCGATCAGGAGCTTCAAATTGGTTTGGACAGATGTCTGAAGGCTGCATAGCCCCATGACCTTCCCCGCTAATCCCAAGTATTTCCTTCTCTTTATGTCTTCCTAGGGGCTACCTCTTCTCTCCTCTGGTTCTCCCATTTCCTCTCCCTCTCTGATGAACCCTCTATCACCAGGCGTCAGCAGCAGGGTCGCATTCCGCTCCTGCAGGTGAGAGAATGAGATTATTTCCTCCTCCATCTCCTCTTCCTCTTCCCCCACTGCTGCCAACTCCTGCAGCAGTCAGTGTTTTTTCTTAAAGCCTCAGGTGCAGGAATTATGTGATTACACAGGAATTTAATCTTCCATTGAGAATAAAATGTCCCTAGCTACTGAAAACTCAGCGCAACAGAAGACACACAAATAACGATCCACCTTTGGATGTAGGGAAAAGGTTGCTTCAATTTCTGAATGCTTGAACTTGACAATATGGTCCCTCTCCTGGCTCCTCTTACACGCAGCAGCACTCAGTGCCGGGTATAGGCAACAATCTGTAGCCGTCCAGTCGGAGCACCCAGCTGTTGTGGTGGGAGGAAAGAATCAGTCCAAATTGCATTTTTGTCTGAGCTGCTTGGGGCAGGAATGCTCGTGCACAGGGCAGAGGCACAAGAAGAAGAAAATTAAGGCTGTGACAGCTCTGGATTCCTCGTGCCCACAATGCTGTAGAAATACTAGAGTTCAAATAGCCTCTCTTTTTAGTAAAACGACCTGTATAAATAGGACCTTGTGGAAGTAATATCAATTGATACTCTGATCTTCAGACCTTTTTCATTGCTGCATAGTTTGGAGCTATCGCTGTTGCTGTCCTGTTGACAGAAATACTGATAACCAGCTGGAGGAATGATTCATAATTATTAAAAGCTCAGAGGTGGTGGGAGGAAAGACATCTCTGCCTTAACTCACACGGAGCAGTCACCTCTTGCCTATATTTACTGAATCGTTTGCTGGATCAAAACAACTGGGGCAGAAATAAGGTCCCAACTTTCTAGTATGGATTAGTTTGGTTTCAGAAGAAGAGTGAATTTAAGTGTAATTTCTATGGAGGATAGTTACAGAATAGATCTCATACTGGTGCTAAGTTGTTTATACAAAGTGAATGGAAACAGCAGCTCAAAGCACTATATAAACATATAACAAGTAAGTAAAATTAAAACGGGTTTGTTTTACAAAATCAAAGGTAGAAGGAAAGAGCAAGAGAAAATTCAGCCTTGGTTTAGGAGTATCCAGCAATATACCATAACCTCCTTTCAGTCCAATGCTAGAATGTTTTCACCTCCAAAAAATCTAGACTGGATGGGCAGAGACTAAAAGAAAGTGACTGTGAACTAAATATCTGAGCTACTAAATAAGGACTATTAAAGGGAATATTCAAATAGGAGAATTACTTGAGAGTCTAGCCACCCACATGCCTACTCCACATTAACTGGTAAAGAAAACTCAAAAGTTTTAAGTATCTGCAACAGGATGTGGACTTTTTACTGTTAGGAAATGTGCCCATGTCCAGCCCAGGTTAGAAATTACTTGGGCTCATTACATGATAGATATTGAGTTGTGTATTAATCACACCCATTCTAGTTCCTGCTATCTACGTGTCATGGATCATCACTAAAACCTGAAGGATCAGCTGGAGGCTGAGGGTTAGGCCTCCGTGGAATTTTTCATTTCTCATCACAAATATCTCTGGATCAGAGAAGAGGCATGGGGTTTCCCTCTGCAGATAAACAGGAGGCAGTGGTTCCCAGAAGAGTGAACTAGTCAGCAGCAGTTAAGACTATACCAACTTTAAAATGCAACAATCCAAACACGAAAGCTGGATAAAGTGGTCTGTGTACTACGCAAGGAGGTTAAAAATGTGCATATCATGTGCCGTTACTGGTGATTACTGAAAGGGGAGATTCTTTTTTATTAAGTCTTTTGGAATGAATACTCTCTTTGTTGTTGTTTGTTGCATTTGCAAGGGGGTTTTGTTCCCAGATGTTTATTCTCAGCCTTGTAGTTCTTGTGTAAGTAGTCTTCCCCAGATGTGGTCTGGGGAATAATTAAGAGTGTTTTCAGGCTGCTTGGCTTGCTAGTTGTCCTTGTCACCCACCTTCCAGCTTTCCAAACATGCATGTGTTCTTGTGATTTCTAGACACAGTATCCAGCCGCAGCCCCCAGTCTTGCTGAGCTTCCCCTGGCTGGTAGGGCATTTCGTCAAGAGTGAAGACTCATAGTCGTCAAGAGGAAGATTTACAGCTAACCCCTGGAGAAGCACTTTCCACTTGTCAATGTCTTTCATCACCCTCCCAGCTCTGAGAGGTGGCGGTGATCTCCCCCTTGTCATCCAAGAGCAGCAAGAAGGAAAGTGGTCTCTTGAGATTGCACTCCAGCACCATCTGAGATGCCTCCAAATGTGCGCCTGCATTTTCTGCTTCATTGGCAATATTGTCTCACACATTTTTGGGATGAGAGAACCACAAGTCAAGGCAGAGGCCTTTCCCACCAGGGCGAAAGGGGCAGGATTCTTAGACAGACAAAACCCGAGCAAAGTCACTGCTTTCAAAGCAAGTGACAACACATTTGAAAAAAAAATATTTGACCTATTCAAGATAAATTCTGTTTACTTTGCTTGCATGAATAGAGTTGGTAATGTTAGCAGGAGGAAGATGAGCAGAATGTGGCACTACTTGCTTCCCTCTGCATTTGAATTTTCTGTAACATGTGCATTCTTCGCTTAGAAGTTGACAGACCTTTTCAAAAAGAACTTTTTTTTTTTTTTCCATAAAAAGCAGAAAACCCATAGATGATAGGCTGGCAGTACTGACCAGCATGGAATAATTACTTCTGTAACACAGTTAAGAGCATACAGAAGGATCTGCAGGATCCATGTCATGTACATATAGGAATGAACAGGCTCTGGACTTGTGCATTTGGTTGTCACACCACTGCAGTAGTGTTGCTGTTGCTACTCGGGGCCTTCAAACAGGTGGCCTGTCAACATGCTTTTGAGTCCCTAATTGTATGCAGCCAAGTTTGAACTTCACCTCTAGGAAACTGTGTTTGTGTACCTGCCGCGCTTTCTATCTCGGGGCTGGGCCTTAACTCTAAGATTTGTAGCTTGCAATTTCTTTTTCCAGGCTCAGCCTTTCTGTGGTCCTCAAAAATGGGGAAGGAAATCCCTTTTTAATTTTGTTGCCATTAAGATCCCTGATCTTGTTTAGGACTTAAGCCACTGCTGTTTCAAGAATGTGGGGCAACCTCCTGGATCAGGCATAACATTGTTGGAAGTGAAACAGTAGCAATGGGTATCATCTGCTGAGGATACTGTGTCAGTGCTATCCCCTGGCTTTGCTATTGCCAGCCAGATTTGCAGAACCAATAGGGAAGTTAGCAAAGCAAAGCAACTAGGGCTGGGTTATTTTTATAACACTCCCATTTCCTCACAGCTGGCCAACATAGTCAGTACCTTCCAAATCTGACCAGCTTAAAATACAAGTGAAAACTGAACATGAAGCAAGCACCATGCAAGGCTGGGGCAGTGTCTTCTGGTTAGTACCCAAACCTCTTTGTCATGCCCCGTTTCAGCTGCAGGAATGTATGGCCCAGTGTGCACACTTAAACCAGAAGACCTAAGTGCTAAGCCAGAAGATCTCAGCTAGTTTTAACACCTCCAAAACTCCAAGGCAAGACCCCAAGGAAGACATTGTGCAGGCAGCAGGGTTACGCACAGCCAGGAAGCCCCCAGGAGCAGCGGGGGCTGCAGATGGGGCCCTGCTGTGTCACTGCGGAGCAGGAGGACCAAACTCCTGAGAGCTGCTGAGCTAAGCCCAGCCTTCAGCCCCAGGCAGTCCTCAGGGCTCTCAACCCTCTCCCAGCCATGGTGTCCCACCGAGGCCATGCCTCTGCTGCCCACCTCCCTGCATACAGGTCCTGGCCCAGTGAACAGCAAACTGCCCAGCCCTTCTGAGTTCAACCACTGCAAGGTGGAGAGAGACAGTCTTCTTCAAGGAACTATAACTGGTACCAGTAAGCATGCTGTGGTGGCTGCCCGCTGCCTACTTACCCTGTGTTCACTCATGAAAAACACCGCTGAAACTAGTCTTTGGCCATTAACTTTGCCTGGTGCTTCAAGACTGGGATTTGGGTTTTTTTTTTTTTTGTTAAAGATCATTTTCCAAAGGGACAGGTAATTGCTGCTCCTTCTTGAATTTCTTGTTATATCTCGTTTTCTTGCATATTTTAGAATTTGTTTCCCCTCTTCTCCACTGCCTGGAAGTGTGGGGCAGGGACCCAGCACAGCACTGGGGATGCTGCTGCAGTCCCACAGCTGAGCTGGACACCCCAAAAGCTCAGATGCCACTGGAGCCAGAGGGAGAGGTGGCTGCCCAAACGTCATTCATCACGGGAAAGAAATGCCTAAAGCAGCGTGTATTTAAGGTTACTGCCTCCCACGTGGTCCTTTACTCTGGACATCCCAATGTTTTTCTAGTCATGTAGCAGGGCTTTGGGCTTATGTTTACTCTGAGAAGCTAAGTAAATGTTTACCATTTTCTGTAATAGAAGCAAAGTTTAAACGAATGATTATAATAATATGTAGAAACTGTGTTTCTGAGATTTTACCACATGTAAACACAATCATAAGCGTAATCAATGTCAATTACTTCCTTTTAATTCTCAGGCAAAGATTGCTTTTAAATACCACACCAGATTTGACACGGCCAAAGATAAATGGAATGCAATTAGTTCTACTATTTGCTTTGATGATATGCTAAATTATTTCTTACAACAGACCATTTATTATCCAAAGCTAATGGTTATACTCTTGCATTTAACAAGTCTAATATATTGTAAACCGTGGCAAACTGATAAGTTTCAAATTGAGATATTAACATCTAGGAAAAAAAGTCATTCCATGAATGAGTTTCACCTAATAAATCCTTGTCAATGCCCAGGTCATAATTTTCAAAAAGAAATCTTAAACTGCAAGAATTTTGTATGTATTTCTCATCATTGCATAAATAAAAAATCTTAATTATGCTGCCTCTTAGTGATTTACATTCACTTAATGAATATATATTCTTCAGGAAAATGACTGAATATAAATGTTCTTATGGCATTTTTAACATAATTACCTTTATAATTGCTAACAAGACCTTTCACAAGACTTGCATTCACCTATACTGAGGCATCTGTTGCACTGAAAAGCCATGGAATTGTTTGAATGCTCATGTAATGTACTGAAAAATAAGTTACTCAGAATTCATGCAAGAAGACCAGAGACGTTAATTAGCTTTGCCTCCATCATTATGCCCTCCAACAAACAACAAACTAATACAATAACAAGAAAGTGAATCCATACAACTAGACTTTCACATCTGCGACAGGAATTCTTCAGACCATTTCCTGGGAATTTGTTAAAATAAGATGATCTTCTAGTACCTAACTCAAACAATTATTACATTTCCCCACCCCCTAAAATTTATCATGAGCTTATCACGGTAATTGCAAATTAATGAAGAGAGTATAGTCCCTGACAATACAAATATTTGATCTTATGAATTGTTAGCCCTTATGCTGCAACATTGCTTGCCGTGGAGCTTACCCAGCTGTGCTGCAGATTTCCATTATCACCCCTTTCCTTCAGTATATGCCTTGTTTATGTGGACCTAATCCAGCTGAGGAATGTAAATGTCTTTTACAAAATAAAAAGCTGAAAACAGGTAGCAGCAGAGCACCTGATCCCAGAAATCGTATTTTGGCTGAAAACGTAAGTGCCTGGACTTAAGGAAAAATGACTTCTGCAAATTTTACCATTTCTGCAAGGCACTAAAGCTACCTTGTGAATGTCAGGCTTTGATATTTTGATGCCTTTTGAAATTCCACGGTGGCAAAGCAGGGTACACATAAAATACCAGAGCTCCAAGACTGTGGCAAGTCTTCATGTAGAGTTAACTGCTACAGTGGAAAGAGTATTGAGTTTTTTAATGTGCCGCACTACACTGACAGCCTCAAGTATTTGAAAAAAAAAGGAGCAACATAAAATTATCACAGGGGCTTTAAAAATTCAACTGTAAGATTTATAAAAAAATAATTTTTTCCTATTTTTCACCCATATTCAAATTTCCTCCTACCATCAAAGGATAGGTCTGTCCCACCTTGGTTTTCTTTATTCCAGGTTTCAAAATAATACAGGCACAGAAAATTCTGGTGGTTATTTAGAGAAAATTCTTCCCTTTCATAACATGAGGGGTTACAGAAGGGGGCATTTAATTCCCCTTTCTGTGGTTACCTTAATAACAACAAGCCAGGCCCTGGGCCACCTACACCAGGGTGCTCTGCCCCAATTCCTCCTTCTTGACCTGCCTCCTCCCAAACCCCTCTTTGCTCTCCCAGTCCTTCTCTCATCCCTTTTCCACCCCTGCCTGGCTGCAGCCCCACCAGGCATATCTCTAGTCTCACACCTTTCTGCAATTCCCCTAATGTTTCTTCTTCCTTCTGTTTATCTAATTCCTCAGGGATCTTTTCTCATCCTAGTACCTTTCCCCATTTTCTGACCTCCACGTTTTCTTACTCCTTGTTGTGCAGGGGACTCTTCTTCTCAGTAGTTTAACCCCTCTGAAGATGATAGGAAGAGGTGATCACTAGGGATAAAGGCAAACTCAGAAAATATATCAGTGTTTCGTGATGAACACTTAAAAACACCTCAAACACCTTATTGTTCTCAGTAAAATCTTAAAAATTAGCCACATGGATTGTCCCTTCTGCCAAGGACTACATGGAAATGGGCATGTAAGGGCATCTTAGCATTTTTCCTGAAGAAGAAAAGAAATGGACTATACATTCAAATCATCCTTCTTATTCTGCTGTCCATACAATGTGTTCATAACTCTGTTCACCTTGAATAAAAATGGCAACTGCAACAGGGACATTTGACATGGGTAACCTCACCTGCAGGACCACAGCTAGGATGCTGCTGTGTTTGGTACCTTTTAGTCTAAAGCTTTGTCTCATTATTGTTTCTGTAAGCCGTCTGGTTTCTAAATTCTGGTCAGAAGAATATTCCCATCATCCAGATGACATCCTGTCTCCTGCCAACCTTTTGTCTGGGATAACATTTCCTTGAGATTCTCCATCTTCATAAAAGAGCCCTCAACAAACTCTGCATGACTGGGCCAGGGCTGCCTGAAACAGCAAGCTCCGCTTCTCTGCTGCAAAACTCCATAGTACATACTCATCACCCCTGCATTTATCACAGCAAGATTCATAAAGATTTTTGACAGATGATACATGGCTTCTAAACTTCAATTTTCCAACAGAAATACCAGAAAGCAGCAGGCAGTTTCTTCTTTTTCAGTTTGAGGGAAGGCTACAGAGGCCGATAGTAGCAGCCTATCATTGCAGCAAAGGCAATCCATCATATTTGCAGTATGTTCCCCTTGGCTACAGTTGGATACAGCTCTGTGATTTTTGCACTCCAAAATCTCTGCGTTTCTCCAGGGTAGCTCCTGCCTTCTTCTAGGGAGTCATGTTAGAAGTCCCACCTGCAGCAGGTCTTGCTTTCAGCTCTTTCTTCCAGGTAGAAAGGATTTATCTAGCAAATAGAGTCCTCTACTTTTGGTGGGAGGGCACTGGATAAAACACACATCGTTTCTATCCGCAGCAGATTGGCTGCTTGCACCGAGATAGGCATCAGCATGAGCTCAGTGATCATCTGCTCTGTTTAGCCAGAGAGCAATGGCTTGGACCAGCTGCAGGGCTGCCTCCTCCCTCGCCAGCCCTTGGCAGGCTCCTGTGGGCAAGGGATGTTAGGGGACACGAGGAGAACCTGGGGTTGTGGAGAAGGAGGGAGATGGGGATGTGATAGCGTGAGCTAGGATTTCTGCATTATGAAAAATAAGGCACAAATCATGGGAAGCAGACGTGGTTCCTGCTGCTGTCCATGCAGCAAATTGTCTCTTCCCACCACACCCTCGATGAGCTTCTATGGGACAGAGACACCACAAAGCCGTGGGGCCCACATAACATTTCCGTTCACCACAGAGTCCCATAGGGGAGATTTAAATCACGCGTTCACATGGCATCCTTAATGAGCCAATAAGCGAAGTATAAGATAAAGGTAACAACAAAGTGCTGCAGTGAAATCCCGTAGGACCTAACTGATGAGAGAGCACGCAGCTCTGCTTCCCGCAGGACGGGTGCTGATTTCTTCCGACGGCAGTACCAAGCTGTCACGGTGGCTGCTTGCTTTAGCGTGAGATGCCGGCTGCATGATACCATTAGCATTCCTCATCAGCCACGGCTTATGTCTCTCTCTGTGCACAGCATTGGAAAACCAGGTCATTCTCTTGGCTCATCCCCCTCTGATAACTCCTCTTTTCTTTCACTGCCAGGAAGCTGAGGACGGCATAATTAGTTTTCACTAATGTTCAGCTCTACGTGCAACTGCTTTTGACTCAAGCCAAAAATGAAGTTTCCACATAGTTTGCATGCCCTAATAGGAGGGAAACTTGAGACAAATTTGAGAGGTACCCATTTTCCTTGTGTTGTAATGATTCAGCTGATATTTTTCAAAAGACCACAAAGAATACTAATGACATGTTAAGCTTCCAGTTCTCGCAGAACAGAGAATAAATGAGTAAGATTCCAATGAAAATACAAAGTTACATACCTACCCATGCCAGATAACAACTGGTACTGCAAGGCTGTCATAATGAGCAACCCAAAATCATGCCTTTAAGCAGAAAACTGCCTGAAGTTGTATTTAACTGCTTGAGGTTTGCAGGCAGATCAGAATCCTGATATTCCAAAGAAGCTGCAGGGGAAAATAAAAAGGAAAAAGTCAAGCCAAACGCCAGAGCAGAAGTTTAGGTGTTCATAATAAGACAGTGGAAATGATGGCTTTTAAACTGCAAGGAATAAATTTTGAGAGGACGGTATGGAGCGTGGTACAGTGAGATGAAGCAACAAACTTTACTAAAGGTCAAGTGATTTTGTGCTGTGGGTAAATACATAAACATAAATGCCCATGAAGAATTATCTGGATGGTACAGTGAGGCTTCTATATTGGAAAGGTAACCGCATCAGTAATTAAAGCCGCATTAACGTGCTTGAGTGATGCTCTGAAAGTGTCACTGTAATGGCAGTCACAGCATCAAATGAAGCAACTAAGCTGTGAGAGGAGGAGCTATGAGCTCCTTGCCAGGAATGTGCTTAGAATTTGACATGCTGGAACACTGTTACAAATAACATGATTTGAATAATAATAATAATAAAACCCCCACAATATTAGTATCCACTGCAATGATTGCAAAATCAACCAAATTATATGCAGTATTTCAGGAGATAAAATATGAAGCAGAAAATGCATTAACAGTCATTCAAGTCCAGGTGGGCTTTTTGGAAAGAAGCACACCAAGTTTCAAGGAACTACATTGTGTTTTGTATACCTTGGGAGGCTGGGAAACATCAGAGGGGCCCTGAAATTATAGTTGGAATTGGTGACACGGGAAACATTTAAATTCCTCTTTTGCAATGATTTAGGTTAAGAAGTCCTAAACATGGGGTGTAAGCTGTCCAAACCTCTGCAAACAAATATGGATCCGTTCATTCAATTAGGTGAAAGTTACAGCTCACTGGGGGAAAAATATCAGCCAGCAAAGTCTGCAGATGGAGTTAGTGGGAATACTTGTGCTTCTAAAGAGAGGGAAACATTTTAAAAAAAAATCATACTCAAGCATAGGTGATCCTAGCTGCCTATATTCAGCAGAGTAATTTCACAGACGCTTCAGATACATTAATTTTACTATTGCCATTACTGAAATAGGATTTGGCCCAAAAGGCCACACAGCAGTTAAATTTGTCACAACAACTCCAGATATAATAGAAGCCCAAGTTCAAGGTATACTTGAGACATGTGGTGCTAATTGCAGATATACTTGTCTTATTTTTCAGCTTCATCTCTTGCAACCCATCAGGTTGGAGAAATAACTCATTTTGATAAATCCAGTCACATATCACCTGTTTCCTGAAGTGGTTAATTTAATAAAAGCTGTTTCAGTGGTACCCACAACCAGTACCAATGTGACAATGAGTATCATTTCAATCCTCTATGTTTTATGAAAGCATTGCTCTAGTTCACAACGGGGCAATCATAATTTTGCACACATACAAGACCAATACTGAGGAGTTAATGGTTGCAGATGATTGCAAAGAATTAATTCAGAGAAGCCCAGGACAGAAATCCTTCTTTGAATCATTTCCAGATTAATACCTTGAATGTTCATTGTGCTTAAAATGTAATTTGCAGCAAAGAGCATTTCAGTACAACTAGGCTTTTCTTATGCATTGCAAGAAGGGAGATAAAGGAACTTCTGTGATGCTTTTGGGCCCAGATTCTTGCAGCCTAAGTTCTTTGGTGATATTTACACTATGTAAATACTGGAAATATAAGTGGTGGTCTTATTTGTAATGCAGCTACCAAGCTGTTAGGAAGAAACCTAAACCTTGCAGTTGCCTCCTCCCATAAAACAAATGGTGTCATCTTCATCACTGGAGGTGCAGAGTAAGTACCCTCTAGTTAGATCCTGTGCTGAAGAGGATCACAGTGTAAAAAGCCCTGCTCTAGGAATAAACTCTGCAAATGAAAAAATACAAGCCACAAATGTTTTTATATGTTTTAATACACATTTCCAGGGGAAAAAAGAAGAAAGAGATTTCCATATTCACAGTATATTACAATAAATGCCCTTTAAAACACTGCGCAAGATAGAACAAGAGGAAATGGCCTCAAGTTGCATCAGGGGAAGTTTAGATTGGATATTAGGAAAAATTTCTTCACGAAAGGGTTGTCAGACACTGGAACAGGGTGCCCAGGGAGGTGGTGGAGTCACCATCCCTGGAGGGTTTAAAAAGACCTGTGGATGAGGCACTTAGGGACACGGTTTAGTGGTGGACTTGGCAGTGTTAGGTTTATGGTTGGACTTGATGATCTTAAAGGTCTTCTCCAACCTAAATGATTCTATGATCCTATGATTCTATGATGCTGTATTGTAATAGCTCTGGTTTGATTCACTATTCATGCCTGATGATTTTCTTTACCGACGGAGGGACACCTCTTCCCACTGCCAGCCCTCGGCCAGCTGCTGCTGCTGGCACTTTGGGGATCATCCTGCAAACAGTTTGCATCCAGGCTCTAGCAGGCCGTTGATCAGTTACTAACACTAACAACTGTGTAGAGACTTCCAAGGCAGAATAAAGTGACAAGAGCAGCGGAGGCAGATTGTAAAAATCCAGCCAGCCATTGTAACATGCACTGGAGGACAACTTGAGTTTGCATATTAGCTTCTTTGTTTGTCCTTCTCTAAGAGATGATACTTCTATTGCATAGTAAATGAGCAACATTATTTGGTATTTTGGGTATGATTAAAAGCTAAAAAACCCAAACCCTAAATACTCTTCTGTTCTTATTTCTTGCACCCAGTGATCTTAAAGTTTTCACCAAACTGTTGCACCAATATTCTTGTAGTCCCATGTCGGGAAGTGGGAAAAGTAGAAAACACTCGAATCATAGAATCACACAATATCCTGAGTTGGGAAGAACCCATGAGAATCACTAAGTCCAACTCCTGACTCCACCCAGGACAACCTACCGTATATATATGAGTGTTGTCCAAATGTTTCTTGACCACAAACAGGCTTGGTGCCATGACCACTTCCCTGGGGACCTTGTTCCGGTAAAGACCTCTGAGAATGTGACCTGAAAGCCATGCAAAGAGACCTTTTGTTGACAGCACTGTCATGGAGAGCACAAACCTTTGCTGTGGTTGTGCAGTTGTGTTGCAAGGGCATGAGAAGATAATAATTAGTTGTGTAGGAAAAGTAGGTCTGTGGGACTGAGTTGAGCCAGCACGGTGGAGCTGCTCAAGTAGAAGACACTGCTTTGAAGCTGGTGGAGGCACTACTATGGTAAGACCTGGCATCGTTGGATGTGGTCCAGAAGGTTTGGCTCCAGCACCTGTGGTCCATTAACATTTATGCAGTGTAATATATTACACATAAAAAGCAGTTCTGTGTGGGTCCTTTGTCCTGCTGGTGACAAGGAGATTCTTTCCATGCTTCCATCCACGCTGGCATCTTTTATAGGAAGAATGGTTTCTAGAGCATTCATTTCTCACAAAACATGTTGTGAAAAGAGCCTGTGATCTTCTTTAGGATTCTGAAAAACGTAGCTGTAACAGAGCAAGATCTGCCTTCCTTCATCTGCCTTTTCATTAAGAGAATATTTTGTATGCAGATCAGCTTTATTTGCCTCTGGTTTATCACAGTTATGCATCTAAAGCATCACTGCCCTGAACGTTATCCATGCATTGCAGTCTTCTACCCAAACCCATGGGGCATATACAGCACTTACCTCATAGGTATAGCCAAACTGAGAAGCAAAATTCATGGGCCTACTTTTTAATAAATAAAATGATGGAGCCACTTCCCTCTGCCTGAAGATATATTTTAAACAAGAAAATAATCTGATGAAAATATTCTGAAAAAGGTCAGGGCGACAAATGACCCCATAAAGTGCCTGACTCTTTGGACAGTAATACCGCTGAGCAAAGAACCGTCTTCCCACTCTGTGCATCGTAAATCCTGTCCTCAGTTCTTAAAGTATTCACAAATAATCTTTCAAAATAGAGCATAAAACTAGTTTCTGCATATCCATGTTATAGGCTACAAACAAGGGCTTCCTCCAGGAGCAAGCCTCACTTCTCCAGCATCACCATAAATTACCATAAGCTCCAATGCTTCGTGGACCATGTCTGATGCTGAAAAGAAAGTTTTATTACTGAAAAGAATTTTCTGAATATTACTGAAATTATTTTTAAATGCCATCCCAAAATGCTTACTTGGCTTGGTCCTAAAATACATATGGCTAGTACAAGCTGTATTTGCAATGGTGGAACAATTTCTGTATTTGTGTGATTTTGGAAGTAAAAAGGATTTAGATCAGCACTTGTAACTTCATAGCTGGTCCTTTAGGCATGATGTGGTCCTTACAGAGCAACTGATCACAAACTGCTACACACTTTTCCTCCAAAATTCAGGTCCCTCTAATGTTCCTGAAAGTGTCTTTAATGTTCAGTGATATGGAAATCACGGGTAGGCAGGCACGGAAACGTCACTGACGCTGCTCATCTCGCAGAAACCTTGTGATGCCTTTGACTAGGATGTGTTATAACACAGACAGTTTCAGTCTTTCCTTTAATCTCTCCAACTAAGACACCAGCACAACAGAGCAAACACTTCCAGGGCACCGGAGGACGTGACATACGGAGCAGGACTGATGCTCTTGCAGGACTTGCTCTTGCAAGCCCCAAATGGCTGCTGAGCTGCGGGTCAGCCTCCTCCAGCCTTGTGTGCTGCCCTGAGGCTTACTACAGCTTTTCATCTTAACTGGGTTCAAAGAAAGGCCAAACCAAACCCCAAACCAAACAAACAAGGCCTATGTGCCCTTACAAGCTTATCAGCACAGCTGAAGCTTTTCTTTAATTTCTTGTTTGCTTGTTTGCGTGAAGAAATCTGCAGTCAATTAACAGGCTTGGCATTGTGTGTGACTCCCTGCACCAACAACTAGGTCAAGCGGCAGGGTAAAGCACTGTACATGCTAGAGGCTCCCTCGGCTCAGCCGGTGCCTGCTGATTATATTTTGGGAATTAGCTAGGTAGAAGAGAATGTCCTCCTGGGCATGTGCTATCCTGAAACTTTAGTCTGTTTGCACTAGTCATCTGAAACCTCTTCTTGGCCCCAGCTGAAATGGGTGCTAAATCCACGGCAGCTAAAGCAAGACTAAAACAGTGGAAAGTTCAGGGGGTTTCTTTTCTCCTTCCATCTTTTCAGCTCTTGTAACTACCCAGTAATTAGTTGCCTTTCCAGCACCCAACACTATACAGGGCTCGTGCTGTGTTCAGAGAGTATCAGCTTTCCAAAGCAATGCAGATAACTCCTGGGTAAGATAAAAGTGAGAGGATAAAGACCTAGGATATTTTTACTAGGACTATTTTTATTTGCCGTATGAACATAATTCCTACCACTGCCTTAGGCGAAGACAAATAAAACGGCAAAGATGACAGCTATCCTTACGTCTAGGCAGGCAGAGCTCTCCATCCTGCCAAAGCGTGGGTTTGCCGGCTCCGTCTCTAGCGGAGCTGCCTCTGTTGTAGTGCCATCAATGTGGAAACACTGCTGCAAGAACATATTTTTGGCTGTCACTCAGAAACTGCTGCCAGCCCTCCGCAGAGCCTGGGAGACCTTTTACGCTGTGAGCTTGCCTTTAAGGGGAAAGTCCTTACAGGATATATGATTTCCACATCACACTCATAGCTCAAATGTTCGGGTAATCTGTAAATGAAAAAGAACCAACCAACAAATAAAACTGACAGCTCTGCAGAGTCCCACCTGGGACATACTATTGCTCTAAAAGCTATGGAATTACACCCACCTTCCTTCCAAACTCACCCATATGATGAAATTTTCCTTGGACCAGGACACCAGAGAGTTTGTGGCTGCACAGCAAATGCAGAGATAACAAACACAGGGACACTTCTGTCCTACCTTCTCCTTTTTTGATCACTTGAAACCTAATCTTCCACATTACCTATAATTCGTAGAATTGCTGCCAAGTAATCTCTCTACAATCCTCTCTGCCCCTCCTTTTGCACTGTGCCCAGCCATCCCTACACACCCGATGATAGCACTTAACCCTATTTCAGGAACCATAGAGTCAGAGGGGCTTAAAGGAGCCTTTGGGGGAGGTCATCAACAACCTCCAGGAGAGGCCACCTGCACGGGATAGCAGTTGAGGTTGCCAGGGGACATGGCTGTCCTGCCCAGACAGCATTGCTCTGCGGTTGCACCTCGGCACGTCTGCCTTGCTTGTTGAGGTATGGTGGGAAAAGATCTGAGCTACGGGGAGTAAGCTGGGACTTTTGCAACATGCTCTCCGTGTGCAGTAGAAGTAAGATGGAGCACATTTTGAAAAGCCCTCCAAGTGCAGAGCGAGGGTGGCCACACAAGAAGCTTGTGCAAAATGGTATTGCACTTTGAATTCACACTCTCACTTACTTGACAACAGCTTATTTCCAGGGTGGGTAAGCCTGAAGATGGAGAAGTCTACTTAAGCACAGAAGAAAGGCATCGGATAATGACAGTAAAGGTGTAGTGTGGATTTCCATTCTCATGATGCAAGGAGAAATGGACAACTGAAGAAATTAAAATGTGACACATTCAGAAGTGATGTGAAGTTAGGTTGTTTCTCATGATGCGTAGTTCAGTTGTGGGACTCCCAGCTACTAGATATTACTGATGGCAAAAACTCTGTAGACAGAGTCAGTAAGGGCATGACTACTAACACGAGTATTCAGAGTTGCAACAGTTTGAAATTTTGAAAGCAGTCAGGGTTTACCCCAATCCTCAGCTAATCAAGATTAGGACATTTCTTGCCTCTTCCTCTGCTGACTACTGTCAGGGAAAGGATATAGGACTACATGAGCCATGCGGCTAATCCAGCAAAACAGCTGGTGTGACATACATATGGATGTCACATTAAAAAATGGTATAACTTTGTTATAGTTATAGCCTTGGTGACAGTGGCATTTCTTTTAAGCAGTTTCTCACCCACTTGTGTATTTTACTTCTCATACAAATTCATGAAAAACTTGAAAGTGGAAATCCAAAAAATATCAAATCTAGTGAACAAAGTACCCAGTGACTGAATGGGAGGTGGAGGCTCACCAGGAGTGTTTGTTCACTGCCCTTTAAAAACAGATAAATGTCCCAGATTACAGGTATGTTATGGCCTTAGATATACGCTAATTCTCAATCATAATTAGCCCTGCACACTTCCTTTCCACAAAGGGACACTTCTAAGAAATCTATTTAGATATACATGAACTCTCTGTAAAAATAACCTGCTCTGAGTATTAAGAAGTAAAATTTTAAAAATAATCACATAAGCAGAAATATCCAGCACTCTGTGCGCGTTACCAACTCGGCAAAGGACATATCAAGTATTAGGTCTCACTCCAATACCCCAGTTTCCCTGAAAGCACCAGCTCATATCAGATCACAAAGTCTGGACTAATCCATGGGACCAGCAGCGTGACATTAAGACGAACGGGATGTGCGAGCTACCGAGGTAAAAGGTCCTGCAAACATAGTGAGCCAGCTGCAGTGTTGAAACGCTTGCTAAGGATTGCGAGAGCCTGGGGTATTTCATGGGTTTTCTGCCTAATTCTGCAGCGAAGGGATCTGCATGTTCATTAAAGGAAAAAAATCATGGGCTGTGTAAAAAAACTCGAAGGTGGGAATTGTTGGTGGCATCAGAAAGGCGCGAATATGTCTAAAATGCAATCATAAGAATTTTTTTTTAATTACTTATTTTGAGGTTTTTGGAGCTGACAATGCTGCAGTTTGTGCATTACTATCAGTATTATGGTTCAGAGCAATGAAGCACAGACATGCGCTCTACTCTTTTCACCTGGCCAGCGCTTGCTCAGCTGTCTGTTCTTCATACAGACACACGATCCACTTCACCACGGAGATGTAAATAATTTACTTTTATCAGAAACAAGTTAACATGGCAAAGCAAGCTGATATGCTGTGTGTACCCCGGACATCAATCCTGGCTCCCTGGACACCTCCTGATGCTGATGTGGCTCTGAACAGGGCACTGCAGAGCTGGATCAGCCCAGAGGGGTATAGATATACCTATGTGTATGACCAGTGGTGGCTGGCTATGGAGGAAAGGGAAGGCAGGAGAGCAGAGCCACCCTACAGAGCCGTTTGCTCTTCTTCCTTGGCCCCTTCCCTGCCGTGAAAACCAAATTGCTGCTCTCATTCCTATCACTGGCTTGCTGCAAAAAATACATGTTTCCTCCGGCCCATTGCTGAGGGCCAGATTTCCATGACTGTTAAGCATTCATATTCCTAAATGAAATTAACAAGAGCCATGGATGCTCCAGACATTGGGAAGCATGCTGTTAATCCCTCCATGCCCTAGGGCATGCCTATAATAGAAAGACTGCCCTACTTTAACTAGATCGATTTTAAAATGTGAGGTTTTAATAGTGAGATTTTTGTAACTTAAGTAATTCAGTCAAGGCCTCATGTTCCCCATCTCTACCTTGTCTATAAAAAGGACTGTTTCTATTAAACAGGCTTAATTGCGTGTGAAGCCCCTGGATGAAGGGTTCTGAGCCCCAAGTGTTCTTGCTGTGTTTGTTATGATGGCACTTTCCAACTGATCCACGGCATTTGCAGAGAGCTGGAAGGTCATGGGGCTCCAATTCCTTTCTCTGGGTTGCAGACCTCCAGCCCCAATCCCCAGACCTCTCACTTCTGTCTCATCTCACCCCGCGCTGGCTTTGAGCAGCGAGTCAGACCCGGGACCCGCAGAGATCCCTTCCAACCTAAATTATTCAGCGTTTCTCTCTGGATATCTGAGTGGACTTCATCTTTCATTTCTCTAAATGCCATAGAAACAAGGAGTGAAGGCAGGTCCACGCTGAGCGCTTTGCTTTGTGAGGTTAAGGAGGTCTCACGGCGAGGCTGCCCTATTTCTGCTTGGGATTTCAGCGTAGGTCTGGCTGGCCCCCGCAGCGCTGCACTGCTGCTCATGCACTGCACGACTGCTGCATCTCATCTGGGCATGCACCATAGGCACATCCAGGCTTTCCCAACGTGCTCTGTCCTTGTGGCCATAGCATACAGTAGCTCCGATCAAGCTGCGGTATAAATATAATTCCATATTATATAATCTGGAATATAATATTCCTCCAAACCCATATAATTCCTCCAAACCCAGTGATGCAACTAGAGGACCAGATCAACATAAGCTGAACTCTTGTTCCTGTTACTCTGGAAACGTGTGAGCCTCTGGGCCAAAAGCTCCCAGGAGCTGTTGTCATTTAAAAGAAGGGGTGAAAGAAACTTAAAGGCCATCTCCAAATCAGGACTACCACAGCACAGCAACCAGCGTGGTCTCTCACTCGTAGGAGAGCATTGCCCTGAGGGCTCATGGGGGAGAGGAGCAGATTGATGTGCAATGTGTGAGGAAGAGTTTGAATATGCAGATAGAAAAAAGCATACTGAGAAGAAGAAAAGCAGATGGGGGAGAAGAAGTCAAGAGCAATTAACTTGCTCAAAGAAGAAATAAAACACACAAAACACCATTAAAGAAAGGAAAAAAATAGTTACTTTCCTGATAATTGTTTTATAAGCAGTTGCTGCAGTTAGCATAGGGACCTTGTTCGGTTGCAAAGGAAAGGAAGTGATCCACCAAGCACTTTTGTGAGCAATATGTGCTCTGCATTGTCAAAAGCACTGTTTGCCAAAAAGACTCCTTTTTTTAAATGGGAAGAACCACAGCTTTCCATGGAGCCTTCCCCTTCATCATGGACAAAGAGGCCATTTCTTTCCCATTGGCAACTATGCCCTTCCTGAGCACATTTTTACCTGTAACGCAGCTAGTAAGGCAGCATTTAGACAGTTGGTTTCAAGTATCATAGAATCATAGAATAGTTTGGGTTGGAAGGGACCTTTAAAGGTCATCTAGCACAACGCCCCTGCAATGAGCAGGGACATCTTCAACTAGATCAGGTTGCTCAGAGCCCCATCCAACCTGACCTTGAATGTTTCAAGACGAGGCATCTACCACCTCTCTGGCCAACCTGTTCCAGTGTTTCACGACCCTCAGCGTAAAAATTTTTTTCTATATACCTAGCCTGAATCTACCCTCTTTTACTTCAAAACCATTACCCCTTGTCCTATCGCTTCAGGCCCTCCTAAAAAGTTTGTCCCCATCTTTCTTATAAGCCCCCTTTAAGTACTGAAAGGCTGCAATAAGGTCTCCCCGGAGCCTTCTCCTCTCCAGGCTGAACAACCCCCAACTCTCTCAGCCTTTCCTCATAGGAGAGGTGTTCCACCCCTCTGATCATTTTTGTGGCCCTCCTCTGGACCCACTCCAACAGGTCCATGGCTTTCTTATGCTAGGGTCCCCAGAGCTGGAAGCAGTACTCCAGGTGGGGTCTCATGACAGCGGAGTAGAGGGGCAGAATCACTGCCCTTGACCTGCTGGCCACGCTTGCTTTGATGTAACCCGGGATACAGTTGGCTTTCTGGGCTGTGAGCGCACATTGCCAGCTCATGTCCAGCTTTTCATCCACCAGTACCCCAAATATAATGATTCCAAGCTGAACTGTACCATTTCTGTCCTTTTCTAAGCTCTCCTTTACTGGGAAGTGCATGCTTTTAGCCAGCCTTTGCGTGGTAGGAACCGAACCAGCAGTCCTACTAATAGAGTTGCATTTCAAATTAAATCTAAATTTCTGCTGTTGATGAGAAAAGACATCCTGGAGAAGGTAGCCACTCCCACAGCGGGGCCATTCTCGCCATGGGCTAGGGGCTGAAGACCTGGGTTCAATCTTTGCTCTAACACAGCTTTACCAGGAGCAAGTCAGGTCCCTTCCCAATGGTTCATTCTCATCCATAAAACAAAGATATATGAGTGACACATATAACTTTGAGATTTACAAATGAAAGTAGTATTAAAGAGATATTGTTGCTGTTGTTATTTATTATTCTTCACACTTTTACATCTCATTTCTCACCTGCAATGTGTTAGCTACTACCTCACATGAAATACCTAACTGCATCTACCAAATTTGATTGTTTGCCATCCAAGTTGTGCTTTAGGCAAGAAAAGATGCCTCCTTATCTTACAGCTGCCTCCAATCCATGTAACAAGTGTCAACAGTTCTTCTAGCTATCTATCTTGTTCTCAATGCTTGCCTTATCTTAAGAAGGTCTTGTTTCATATTGTATTTTCCAAATCCAGGGAATTCGGTGCAAGTTCATGTCTATCTTCATTGCTTAATTGAAACACAGTTGATCCATTTACTAATTCACCCAAGCAGAATAAATGTGATTCAAAGGAATTTGACATGGAAGAAGCTAGTACATTATTTAATCCGAGTCCAGAAAAGCCCAGTAAAAAGAGAGACCTTGAATATTTTCAGCTGCAGAATAAACAAAGAGTAAAATGATGCAAACGATGGTGATTGAATTAACTGAAAGATGTTTATTGTGTTTCTGCGTTCCAGGTGTGAGAGAGAATAAAATGTACTCCTTCCCTGAACTTTGGAATATACTTCTAGAATAGACTGAAAGATAAAATATCCAAAATGCCACTGCTGGGTGATCACTCTTAAATAGGGAGTAAGTGCTACAATAAACTCCAGTACCTCCTGTGAGGTCATTTCATTCTGGTAAAGGAATGAGTAACTTTCCAATGAGCAATGTTTTACTGGGAGCAAATGTCCCGTCCAGACTCCTAAACTCTGCTGTGAACACACCTTTAAAACAATCTTTTTTACCTCACTTTGGCTAATACACAATGCTAAACCACTAGCCTGGCTGTGTTTCAGGTCTTCTTTTCATAGGAAAAATCAATAAAGTACTACATAGCAGTAAAAAATCAGGTCTGAGATGACATGGCTTGTGACTTTTAGCAGGTTGGATGGTATGAATGTTTGTTTATCTGGGCCTTGCTGTTAAAATTCACCTCTTGCACATACACAGACTGCAATTTTAATATGCTTAAATTGTATCCCAAGGGTGTAATCCTATTCCATACATTCACCAGAAGCTTTGCAGCTGAATTAGGCTGGCAGCATTTAACTTCATGTTTCTTCAAATGCAGCAAAGACAACAGCCTTCTCCTAGACTCATCCATGATTTTCAAAACCAGGGTTTGTTTCCATGTCTACGATTTAACTACTGCGCATTTCAGAGTATACTCGTCACCTTAACCTAATCCCTAAGTTAGAACAACTTCAACAGCCGTGCAAAAACTCCCAGCATTTGAATGTTATACTGATGAAGACCATACAAGTACTTAAGAAAAGCCATTAGACCAAGGAGCATTTTCATTTGAACAGCACCTTAAAACTGAGGCTTTTTCTGCACTTTCATTAATGGGCAGAATAACAACTGCTGCATTCACCTGCAGCTTCTGTAAGGCTGGAAAAAGAGCCTCATGTTTCAGTTTTTGTGAATAAACCTCCTGAATTCTCCTTTCCCATGATAGCAAAGCCAGAAAAAACGTCCCATGAGAAAGCAAACATGAGATGGAGGACTTACTTAGCTAAATCTTTGGAGACCATAACACTGCTACAAAACTCTTCAGTTTTTATGCTTCCTGCTTTTACCAGGGCTGGAAACATCTGTTTCAAACACTAGACAACAGCCATTTTTGTTAATTTTTCACCAAAGATCCTACTTGCACCCTCACATTGCCCTGAGACCAGCCTTTCCTGAGTCTTTTCCTGCAGGTTGGTTCTTCTACCAAACAGGACGAAGAAATCCTGAATAATACAAAGATGAGCAAAGGAAGCCACAGGTTATCAAGTCTAACGAAGATGTAGTTGTGCTTTGGGCAGAGGTTTGGCTGGTTTTAACTGACTTTGCTCATTCTCCCTGTATTGTCCATATTGAGCACTTCCAATATGCTGCCTGGATTTTAGCACTTCTTTAGTCCATCTGCCCATTGGTAAAAAACCCACTGTGAGAAGAGAGGGAAGACTTTCCACTGTCACTTGGGGAATATACTCAAAGATCTAAATTTACCAGCAGGTAAACCACTGCCCTTTTGGCAAATTAAAAAAAAACAGGCACTGATATGTAAGTGTCAAATAGTCCATGTGGTTGCCTTGGAGAAAAATGACACTTCAGCTCCCGTGAACCTCGAGTGAAATATTAGCTTTGCTGCATGTCTGTGAAGATCAAAACATACCATCATTTATAGAATGTGAGAAACGAGGGCAGAACTAGGAATCAGAAGATGAGCTGTACTAACATTGCCCTCTATCAGAATTTTTCAGTAAAGTGTACGTGATTTACAAGTTTTGCATTTGGCAGATATTTTTGTTGTAGTTAGCATAAGAAACATATAACACCATATAAACCATAAACAGATAGATAATTTTATTAATGTGAGGACATGATTAGCCATTCAGTGGAGGTGCTGCATGAATCAGCTGTACAGCTCGGTGCTCTTGTACCTTCTGAGCCTCTCACTCTCACACCAGCTCTCTCCTTCCAAGCACTGGCACATTTACACAGCCACTGAGTAGATCAGGTTAAAGAACTGATTCAGCTGAAAAATAACAGTGGGGTGTGTGGAAAAAAGATTGTTTTTCAGCCACATGAGTCCACTGTGTGGCTGCAGACTCCTTGTGCTGGTGCAGCACTGTGCAGAAGGGGAGGTAACACAGGGTAGGGGCCAGCAAGCAAGGACACAGAAGGGAGACGATGACTTTGTAAGCTGGCTCTGATGTCAAATAGTTTCTTATCAAACTATGCCCCAAAACCTTTTCTAATATAATGCTGTGATGGGGAAATATTTGGCCAGGATTATAGCCAAAAGATTTGAATGAGAGGAAACTGAGAATTTAAGATAACACAGTAAGTTATTAAAATTGGTTTTTTAAAAATAATTTTTAAAGGAAAAATCTCTAGGACGGTTATATAGGAGTGAGAGAGGGCTTTTGCTTTTCCTGTCAAAACCACTCTGGTAGCAGCCTGTATTATCTCTTCTCTAGCCAGCAACTTCCGTGTTCAAAGGTACCATCTACAAAGACAAAAGGGTTGCCCTTCTTAGTTAAATGAGTGCTTGCAGAGACGGGTGCCAAGTTATAACAGTACTTTATTGTCACTGGTATCTTCGCAAACTTTCATAAAATTTAAATTGCCAATCCATTATTGCTATCACTGCTATGATTATATATTACTTCCATTTTTCAGAATACACAGACATATAATTAATTTAAATACTATTGTATGATACTGAAATTACCCAAACTAACTTCTAATTCAGTGGAGATTCACAGGGGGATTCAGGCATTTAACTCCAGTGAAGTGACATCTGGCATCAGTGGTGTCCACAGAGCTTATTCCTGGCTCCTCCCACAGCTCCCAAAGCATCCAACCATTCTGCTGACAGACCCCCCCCAGGCTCCGAGATTTCTTCTGCTGGACAAATTCCTAACTGTCTGAAACACTGTGCACCCTGCAAGTTCTGCTGGTGTGGCCAGGCCAGCCGAGCTCTGCCGTAGACACAGGTATGCTGGCCAAAGAGGACGTTGCCTGACTTTGCGTTATTTGAGAGTGGGACGAACACGAAGCCTAATGCAGCAGCATGTGGATGGAAGCACCACGCAGCTACAGGGTTGAATGTGTCCCCGGGAATTGCTGACCATACAGGGTTACAGCCTTCCCAGACCCTTCTGATCCAGACCCCTGGAGCTAGAGTGGCAGAAGAAGTCCCCATCAGCTTATCTCTACAACAGAGCTCTAAATCAGACGCTCTGAAACACAGATTCATGACAGCACCGAGCTTCCCAGTGACCCCTTCCATAAATCAGGAGGTCTCCCAAATATCTTGGCTTCGAGTCCTGCATCAGTAGGGTACTCAAGGACTCTCTGCCCTGCACTGAACAGGCGAGGCAGCGGTCACTGCTGTCTGGGTGGAGCACACACTCAGGATTGCAAATGCTGTTCGTAACTTCCCTCTGCTTGATTTGGAACAAGGGTTTGGACACGGATTTCAAGTTCGCCAGAGTACCTCCTTCCCCAAAGCTTTTTAGACATGCTGGTTTAAGTCTTTCTGCACCTGTCCTGATGCTGCCCACATTGTATAGAATAATTAAATGCTCATATGCATAAGCACATATAAATGGAGACTTCAACTTCAATTGGGGTAATTCAGGATTTTTTAAATTTTTTGAAAATTAAAATTTATTACATTCCTCAAGTCCTTGATCTGATGCTGAAAGCCAGGGAGGCAATTTCAAAACAGAAGCAGCTAGGGAAGGGACATTCTGTCTCCTTCACAAAACTTGGCGGAAGAAAATATATAATTTCTGCTCCAGTTTGCAAACATCTTTTTTCAAAGACTTAAATTTCAATCTTAAAGCTTGTGTCTCCCAGGCAACATCAAGAAAGATTAAAATGCAATGTGCTTTGATAGGTATCTTTTGTTAAAATGCTTTCAAAAAGCCACCTCCAGGAAAATGAAAGTAAATAACAAAGTAATACAAGTTTATTTTCTCTCCACTTTCTTTGAATAACTTTGGGAAAACAATAACATTTTTTCCTCTCATTCTCCTATCAGCCAAACCAATGGAGGCTGGAGGATGGGGTCTTATACAGCACTTTCCCTGTGTTACACAGAACATCATGATCTTACCCCATTGTTTTTCTTATTTTTCAGGTATTTGAATCCTGTGCAACTTGATACTGGGTTATATGTGTAGCAATATTATTCTTTTCTGTCTTTTGATCTACAGATATTCTCAAGCTTTAGAAAATACAGGTTTCCATTTTTAGGGCTTTACCCCTGCAAATTGTACAGAATCTTTATTTTAGCACCTTTATCACCAGAATAAAAAAATCCCACTAACACATTAATAAAACTTTGAATAAAATTCTGATCTTGTTAAAACTGATGATAATATTTCCATTGTCTTCAGGAAGTCAGTATGTCAGCTTTTGTTTGTATAATATCTGAGGAATACAGCCTCAGAGAATGCCAGAAAGGAAGAGAAATCTATACCGTCTCTGCCAATCTCTGTTGTGTATGTCATCTACATACCAAAGAAGAACACGTAGCTCTGCAGAGATCATTGCAGAAAAGTTGGCTACACACCAAAACAAATAAATCAAAAGATAATGATTGGATAATTAGAATGTAAATAAAATCTGTATTTCCCTCAGAAATGCTTGAAGATGTCGAGAGTCACTGCACTAGAACGAAAAGCTAAAATCCTTTCACCACGTTCATTTTGGAAACACTCGTCACCGTGAGGGAACGTGGAATGGAAACCTCGACTCACAGATGAGAGGGTTTCACGGGACGGAGTCCTTGGATGGCTTCTGACAGCAGCCTGCATGGGCTTTTTTGGCTGAGGCTCCCGCGCAGCAGGCGTGGATTCCCCAGCTGGGGACTCCCCATTGCTGCCTGCTGCAGCACACACGCTCTGGGTCGTGTAAGCCCTGTGGGACTCTTCTAGCCCTGGGTAGTGTTACTTTCATCACCAGGATTTTCGAACGGCAGCAGCTACTTCCATAAGCTATCTCATGCATTCTTATTTTCACTCTCCAAATCTAAAAGAGCAACCACGTTCCACAGCTGGTAAAAGGTCAGGCCTAAGGACAACCCTGCCCCCCTGCTGCCTCTTGCCTAACTCCTAGGTAAGCTTTCTCAATTCTAACTGTTTTTCTTTGCTAATATCTCTGTGCACACTCAAGTCAGTCTGTGTTCAGCCTGTGCATAAGTCTTCCTGAACAAAAACAAGAAGTCATTTGAATATTCAGACCTGAACACAGGCCTATATGCAAAGCTGATCTAAGGTCTTTTTTGACAAAAATTTGGGTTGTAGGATGAGATTTGTATGCAAGGATTTAAAGAGAATTATTTTTCAAAAAATACAACAGAAAACAACTGAGGTCTAAAAGACTCATTACAGTCCCATCCCCCCCAAATGAAACGTCAACAAATAAATTTCTCAAGCCATAAAAAAAAGTGTGTACTATTTCTTTCAGGCTTCTGAGTCTTCATAAAAATATCCCTGTCAGGCCAGATGGAGCAATGTTACAGGCAAGTACGTTTATAAAAATATTAGCGAACAGATCTGTTTAATCTACCATATACCCACTCATATCGTAGCAGCTCTGGTTTTAAATGTTATTTTTTACAGTATTCTCCATGATACCATTTATAATTACTGCACACCTGGCTTGGGTTTCTTACTGACAGCTCGCTTAAAGACCATGTTGCAGCTCATTGTTACTGTGTGTTTATTCTGAGGGTGCTAATATGTCGATTATTTAATTTGTGTTAATTCTTTTTTCCTATTTTGTTTTCTAGTGAAGAGTTATAGGTTGCCTACTGCCCTGTTTTGTACCTCATTGATCTTAACTAACCAAATGGCAAATATTGTAATAAAACCAACCACATTAGGCAGTGGACTTTTAAGTGGCAGGTCTAGTTCTCAGAATCCCCTCCTGTGGTTTTACAAGCTTGTTGGCATCATGCTGGTTAGAAATGCTTGCTATTCTTCTGTTAAGTAGTTATTTTCTAGTATCATTTACTAACTACTCTGTTTATTTATAGAGGTTAATATCAAGTTTCTGTCTGATAGCTTGGAGCTATGGATCACACAAAAAAAAAATCTTATCTTGTTCCCAAAATAACATAGATAATGACTTGCATTTGCTAGTTAGTGTTGGCATATGGCATATATTGCCACATTTTGAGGAAATGGCTTGCAATAATAACAAGAAAATGTGTCTATTGTGAAGTTTTATAATAATTTCCACTGAAAACTGAATGTTAATAATTCAGCCATAAATAAATGATTCTTGGTGGAATGTGGGTATTTAAAATTAAGTTTGCCCATTTTTAACGTGGGTAAGTTTCTGATTTACTGAGTTATTTTAGAGTATGCTTTTTTATACTAATACCAGAAATGTCTCTCTAACTGAATTGGAGCGTGTCGAGAGCATTATAAATGGCTGTGGGTAGTTCAGTAATGGGAACATTTTTAGAAGCCTCTGGTGGTTGAAGAACAACATAAATGGCTGAAGGAAGGCTGACTTGCCACATAAGAGTTGTTTAGCAACGTTCACATTTTGAACTTGACTAAGTAGAGTTTGGAGCTGCTAGATCTAGAAATACTTAAGGGGGAGAAGACCACCGGACTAGAGGAGTTGCTCCCAGAGACACGCAGCGACATCTTTTGCTGGGCTGGGACTATGTCAAGTTACCTTTTTGGTATCTGCAATCACATTTATGCCTCCTCTGTGCTGCAGTTGCCCGCTACAGCTATAGGATGGCCCCAACTCTTGCCTACTTGAAAAGAAAGAAAAAATAAGAATGAATCGTTTGGTTCACCAAACCCAGCAAACCGAAGTAGTTTGCTTTTTGTGTATGGTTCCTGCTTTCTCCAGATAATATTGCCAAATAAGGTGATAGGCATTTTCACACAATAAAAGGAATTGACTTCTCTAGTAATACAGCAATTTACAACCCGCTATTTTTTATTTAGCAACTACTGCGCAAAGTAAGAAAAATGGGTTTGGTGCCAAAATAAAACTGCAACAGTTTCCTTCTAAGTTCATCTTTTCCCACTCTTTACCTGCATGCATGTTGTCTTCTTTCCCAAGTCCTTCGCAACACATCAAGAGCATTTAAGTACACACGTACCGATAGTTTTGATCACTGAACTACCATTGCATTTTCCGAGATTGTGTGTCTTCCAAGAGCCGATGTGAGGAAAATTAGCCAACTGCAGCAAGAACAAACAAACACACACGTTTTCAAACCTGTCTATCCTTCTCTGCCCTAAGGCAAAACCGTATAAAGCCTTCTTAATACCATCTGCTTGCTGTGATGGACAAGGCCGCTCTGATCCATATGTGTCTTTCCCAGAAATGCCCTAATCAAGCCCGGATTTATCAGAGGTGGCCAAAGCCCACCAGGCTCTGAGGTGGCCATTGCTGACCAGGCCCTGAGGCGGCTGGTGCCCGCTGGAGCCTGCCGGGCCCTGAGGCGCCCGTGGCGGACGCAGGAAGCTCGGCTCGGCGCCCCGAAGAGGCTGGTGGCGTCCGTGACGGTGTCCGTGACGATGCCCGTGACGGCGGCGGTGCCCGCGGCGAGTCCTGGCTCTGGGCTGGGGAGGAGTGAAGGGACGACCGCGCCGGCCCCGGCCCAGCCGGGTCTCGAACCCACGGCCTCGCCCCCGCAAGCGCCCCGAGCGGACCTGTCAGTCATTGCGCCGCTGCGTCAGCACCTCCTCCTGATCCTCCTCTCCTCCCCCCGCCCCTCCTCCTGCCGCTCCGCCGTCTCGTGACCGGCGCTGCGGCGGCGTCAGCTGACTTGGCGCCTCACGTGACCCGCTGGCGGGTGTGCGGGCGGCGCGCGGCAGCGGCTGCTGGCGGGGGATGGAGCAGTGACAGGTAAACGCCGTGGGGAGCCGCTGCTGGGGGGGCCCGGGCCCGGGTCCAGGTCCAGGTCCAGGTCCAGGTCCAGGTCCAGGTCCAGGTCCAGGTCCAGGTCCAGGTCCGGGTCCAGGTCCAGGTCCGGGTCCGGGTCCGGGCCGCGGAGGGAGGGAGGGAGGGGAGGAGGAAGAAGAGGGAGAGGGCCTGGGCCGCGACGCGCCCCGAGCGACTAGCGCAGCGCTCCGGCCTTCCCCGGCGGCGGGCCGCGCTGGGCCTGGCCTGAAGGGCAGAGGCGGCCGGGCCCGGCAGTACCGCGGGGGCTCGCCCGCCGCCGCCGCGTGTCTCAGGGGCTCTGACAGGCCTGGGCGCCGCTCCGGGGGCTGCCGGGCGTCGGGGCTGCCCTGCCGCCGCTCTGCCGGGCTCCCGCGCCGGGAGTGAGGTAGCCACTGTGGGGTTTTTATCTTGTGGAGGGCGAGGTGAAAGCGTGGTCCTGGGAGCCCGCGCCGGTGGCTGCCGGGGCAGCTGCTGCTTGCCCGGGTTACGGGAGCTGTCGTCTAATCCTTGTGATCCAGATCAGCGGCTCTGGGGAGAGTGAAGCCAGCTCCCCCCACCCCATGTGCCAGCCCCAGATGGCCTCTGCACGAGGCATGTGAACCCTCCCTTGTGAAATCTTCCCGGGCATAGCTCTGGCTTCCTCATTGTGGGCACTTTTGTTCATGAAATGTGGAGGCAGTGAAGGCCAAACGCCAAGTGTCAGGAGTGATTGCTGAGAGTGAGCTTGAAGAAGTAACATCCTGGGGGCTTAGGGCTGGACATTGGGAGACTTCGAAGTCATCTTAGTAAATTGAGCTTTCCTGTTGAGCTAAATAGGAAAGAAGAAACAATCCTCTCCCCCTAGCCTTGTTGTTTTGGAAAAAATGCAATGCAAAGTGTCTTAGTTGAGATTCTGTTTTGACGTTGTTATGTGTGTTTCCAGGTGTGGTATTGAAACAGCTGTTTAGTGGTTTTATTGCTTAGGTTATAGTATACTGTGTGAAAGATTTTTCTTTAGAAATCCATTTTTCTCTTACTATCCCCTTTCCTAATAACATAGACATTAAGCATAAGAAATTAAGTATAAATTGTGGGTAGTAATGCAAAATGCATATTAAATAATATATCAAACTTACTTTGGACGTTTAGTTAGGGTCAAAACCAGGTAAGCTTCAAGGAAAGCTTCAAGGGAAGCTTCAAGGGATTAAATATTTCAAGCATTTTACAGATGAGTTGTGCTTATTTGACTAGCGGAGCGTCTTGGCAATGTGTTTGTTGCTTAAATCTTTATTAACAGCACATGGAAGACCATTACACTTCAAAGTTATATTGTGAGTATACTTATGAGAAAGTGTCAAGGGAAACTCAGTGAGATGATGCTCAGAGAAACGCCTGTTGTAATGAATTTGTAGTATTAAGCCCTTAAAAATGAGAATTTACATCCTTTGTGAGTACTAAAAAAGATGAAGATGGGTCACAGCACTGCCACTCTTGCAAGATTAAGTATTTTCTTTTGAGATACTGACAGTTTGGTCAATCAGTATTAAAATAGTGGGATCTTAAATATCAAGGTAGGTGGCTTAGTGCCATATGTGATCTTGGAATTCCAGAACCTGTTCCTCGAAGTCCTGAACTTTGCTTCAGCATAGTCTATAGAGAGATTCTTATGTAAACTTTTGATGCTTATTTTCCTGACTTCTTTTTTTTTTCAGTTGTGTAGCAAACACTTTTTGTTGAAGTTGGCCAGAAAATACTTACAATGGCATCTCAAAAGCAGTTTCACTCCTTAATGGGTGGCTTTACCCGTGTTCAGCAGAACTATCCATTTATGAATATCTCTTAAGAGCGTACATCAGAAACATTCAAAACAGCAAAAATAGCTAACAGCTGTTAGGTGAAACTATGCTATGATAAGTTCTACTGAATAGTACGTTACAAAAAAGTGCTGGTTATAGAGGTACACAGTGTACACAATAGCTCACTTGTCCATTCTTATTGCTTATTCTAGATTTTATGATTCCTACCTTTTTTTGGTTATTCCCTTGGTTTATTGTCCAAAAACCTAAAAGCAGGAAAGTCTGAGAAAACTTGGCTGCAATGATGCAGCTAATGGTCTTTGGGAGTGAGGAAGGTGAGATGATAGCTGATAGGCAGCTTTTTGTTGGGGTTATCCTCCCTGCTTCTGCTTTAGATACTCAGCTTTAATTAATATTTTCAGTTGCAGTCGTGAGCAAAGTAGAGAAAGGAAAGAAGTTTAATCATCAGGTTGTTAGCCAAGTACTTAAAAATTTGAATGGTGCCTTTTGGGTTTTCTTGGGATATGAGGTGACTAAAAGCTAAACAAGACTTGCTTCTGCCAGCATGCTTGTTGTAACTTCTTTGTTGCTTTGGTTTTGTTGTGTTTGTTTTTCCCCCTGTAACTTAAGTTTCAGCATACAATGCTTCAGACTGCAGATGTTGAGGTTAGGGCTGTATCCTTATACAGGCAATGCTTAATACAATGAAATCCCAGTCTGCATTGGACTAGAATTTTTGGGTGATCACTTGCTTGCAATAGTGTAGTTTTAAAATACTGTCAAAAGTATAGATAAGTCTTTTCAGGGCAAGGTGCAGCTAATAAATGATTGTATCCATATAACTGATATTCTAATGTTAAGGCCAAAAAGAGACTAGTGGTAGGTTTTGCAGACTGCTGAGATGCCAAGGCTTGCCAATTCACAAATACCTGTTGACCTAAAGAAATAATAAACTCACCACAGCAGTGAATCTCAAGGAAGACTATATACCATTATTTGCAGATGAAAGAAATAAAATAATAGTTTACTAAAAACTATCTGTCAATGTACTTGGAAGAGTTGAACACTTGGTATTTCCTGCTTTATTCTGTGGTCCTTCTCTTTAAATTTCATGGCTTTCTTTTTACAGTGGGTCAGTATGTATTTTTTGGCTGACTAGCATTTGTTTCTGTTTTTCTTAACCATTCTGTAGTACTTCTCCTTTCTCCACTTCTTGTTCTTATTCCCTACAGTTCTGATTTCAAACTCCACCCCCCCTCATGTCAAACAAACATACAAACAAACATTTAAAACTTTTCTACCAAACTTGTTTTCCTTGTATGTATTTGAAAATACCTCCATTGAATGAGTACCTGAAATGGGGAATCACCTTACTTTCCATGGCTATTAGAAATTGAACAGAGCTTTAGGAAAACCAACCGCACAGACAAAAATGGTGAGGGAGGAAGGGAAGGGTAAGTCCTCTAGCTTAACGATTCCTGGGAGCTACAACTGTTCCACCTGTGCCTCTTCACTTTAAGCAGTAGAAAAAGACCTTGGTTATTCAGTTGAACAATCCATTTTTGCCTCTGATATTAAGGAATCATGAAGTGCTCTAGTTCATTGGTTTTTAAGCATGAAAAAAGATTTGCTGCAAGTCTGTCAGGTGTTTGTAACTTCAGGCTTGTTTATGGTAGACTTGTAGTCATAATATGAAGTCTGAAGAGTTGGTCTTTGAAAATTAACTTTAAAAGATTGGAAAACTTTACTTATTAAAGCACTTATTCTTTGCAGTGGGTCTAGTAAAGATTTTTTTTGTTTTCCCCCTGGGAAGAGATGTTTAGATTTGTAACGGTGAGCTGATTTTCCCAATCTGTAATGCAGGGAATGAGACTTTGTCATTGTAAGCGTGTAACTGTTTCCTTAAATGATATAATATCTGGAAACTTTATACATATTCTTTAAGGGCTATTTATGTTTTAGTGGAAAACATGAGAATGCGGTGTTCCATACATTTTACTGAATAGGAGGCTGGATTTCTACGTTATGGCTCTTCTGTCTTTTATATCTACTGCTGCTGGTGCCTGAAGTAGTTCCTCTTACTTATCCAATGTTCATTCCAAAGTCTCTGGTAGTACTAGTGTAGTAGAATACAAACAAAAACCAATTTAAAGCTTAAACACTTTGTGTGCCAGCTGTAGTGGTGTCTCCCTGTGTGGGTGAAGTTTACTGTAAACTTGGCTGTGTCTTTTATAGGGCCAGGGTTCAGTGAAGTGTAGGAAAACATGTGCAATGGATTCAACCAAGTTTGGCATGTGTTAAGGAAGATAATGCATCGAAGTAGTCGGAATAAGAGGAAATTTTGTCTCCTTCCAAATCGTTGATAATTAATAGACCTCCTGTTGAGACCTGTTATGTGAGATAATCTGGTTGGTGCTTCCCTAAACAAAGAAGCCCCAGCACATGCTATGTTATATTGGTGATGACCGATGTTGCGTTAATTTTTAATGATACCTCCTGATACCAAAATCATCAGTACAGTATGACCAAGGATTGTTACAGTATGTGCTTGTGAGCATGAGGGGCCGTTGGCATGGGTTTCACCCCCCTCTCTGATTCTGCTCATGGGGACCTTCCCCCAACAGTCAAGGCCACAGCATGGTGGGGGAGGTAGACCCAGTCTTTTCACCTGTCCTCAGAGATAGGACCCCTTTTCTCACCTGTGCTGTTTCCAGGAGCAAAGAGCCCCTTGTCCCTTCTCCTTCCAACCTGCTTTGGCAGCTTGTTAGGGGAGAAGAGAGAGTAGTGCTAGTGAGGAGAGCACAGATAACTTCCAGGTCCTCGACTTTCTGCTGGTGAATAGAACCAGCTGTGCAGGTGTGTGACCCCAGCACAGGAGAGTGCCCAGAACTGGGCTGGGTCAGGCTGGACAAGCTTGTGTTGAGTGGGACATGTGTCTGGTCTTGTAAATACTCTGATTTCTCAAATATCTGTACCTGCCTTGGCATTGTCTGTATTTAGTATTATAGCACTGCTGTGCTACTACCTGGTAATGGAGAGTCAGACATCATGGAGTGGGCGGTATCAAGAGCCTCAATAACTGGATGTCATCATCTCTTGTTATAAACAAGGCCCCTTAATTGAAGGAGGATGGCTGTTATGCCAGTGACAGGTTATGCTTCATGATATTAATTTAATGGTTGGTAAACTTTCTTCAGCTTTAGGCTTCCTGAGTAGCTGAACAAAAGAACCAGCTAACAGGCCTTTCTTTAGCTCATCTCTAACTTCAACACCCTTGATAACTTGAATCTAGAATGATTACAGATTCAGGACCTATATGTGTTGTTTTGGGCAAAGTTTGCTACTGTGTATTAATTCTTACAAATACAATATTTGATTCTCTCTCTCAAAAAAAATTGAGTGCTGTATTCTGTGCTCATTATGAAATGTAGGTTGGTCTCTACTCCTTCAAAGTTGCTACAGAAGACATTGCAAATACCAAAATTTGACGTTTAGATTCTGTCAAGGTATGCTATTGATTTTGTTCTTCACTCCCTTATTTAAAAAATCCAGTAACTTAACCAGGTTGTCTGTTTCTTAGTGACAGAGGAATCTATATACTCTTAACTTCTTGAAGTCATTTTCAAAGTAGCTCAACATAATTTGTATTTAGTACCAATACTCTTTTGACTAATGCCAGTATGTGTAACATTATTGAAGGTCTGCAATGACAACAGAGATACCAAGACTAGTCCTTCTTTTTATTGAAATTTTTAGCTGCCAGGAGAACCTTCTTTGCTTGAAAGAATAAACTAAAGTTTATTGGATTGAAATATATTTCTAGTAATTTACTCACTGGCATTTACGCTGTCCTAATCTGAAAAGTGATTGGAAAAGCTATAATGTCAGAGTTGAAATTTCATTTTTTTTTCTCAAATGTGTTCAGAAAAAGTTGTCTGTTGTACAGATGCTGGAAAATATATACATCTGTGAAAATATGATTTGGGTCCTGTTTTATTGGATTTATTTTCAGTTCGATTGTTTGCTTATAATATTTTGTGGAATTGCAATTGAAAGATGCTAATGTTGCAAACTCAGCCCACTTTAACTTGCAGGATGGATAGTTTATGAAGACTTTCCAACTGTGTAAATGTGATTTGGAAGATAGGAAAAAATGACTTTGAGCCACATGATACTCCTGGTAAAATCTCTTACGATGGCTGAAACTGCACTTTAGTAACATGGAATGAGATGTTTTTCTTCAGGCAAAGCTTTGAATCCTGAACTAAAAGCAGATATTTTTTCTTCCCCCCACCTTGTTTCCCTTCTACTAGCATCTTGCCTCTATCTTCAGAAGCAGAAAGTGTCAAGATAAAGACACAAAAATGACAGAGTTTTGGCTGATTTCTGCTCCTGGGGAAAAAACCTGTCAACAGACATGGGAGAAACTACATGCCGCAACTACAAAAAATAACAATCTTTCTACTAATTCAAAGTTCAATATTCCGGACTTGAAGGTATGTAAGCCCCATTTCATGTCCTACAAAGTACGTTTGGTTTGCATCATCTTTGTTTCTTCAGACTAAAACTGTAGATGGGGAATACTTGCAGACTTTTTAGAGAGAACAGCTGACTTCTTTTGATGATTATAAGTGGATCTAAAAAATAATTGAGACAACAATTATCTTTTTTCTGAAATTCCAAGTTAAAAATTCTTCACTTTGTGAATTTTAAAGGTTCAGAAAGCTGCGTTCTTTCAGCTAATACAGAAGTTTTTCCAGGGATAATAGTCTTGACCTCATACTGCTAGCAGTTAGCTGGAGAAGAAAATTGGAAGGAAAAATGGAGGCTTGTGATCCGAGTATTCAGATGATAAGGTTTCCTTTGATGGTTTTCTGGTTTGGGTTTTTTTTTTTTACTTCTGAATTGTCTGCTTCTCCTTTTCTGGGTAAGATGCTGCAAAAAGGTTCTATTTAAAATACAGGAGGTGATCAAACAGCTGCTGCCTTTTCTCTGTCCAGAAGTAACATTCTTCTGTTCGAATAGTGGTTGTCTCTGGCTGAGCATTCCAGTGTGACCTGCTAATGTGCGTTATAGAAAATGGGGAGAAAACTGAACTATTACTGTGAGAAGCAAAGAGAAACAAAATCTGAAAGCATTTTCTCATGGTTAAATACAATTATCAGAGTATGGAAAAATTATGAGCCGGTGTATTGATTAGGAAAAGGTCTATCCTGACACATGAATGTTTCTTGAACAAGAATAATTGTGAGCTCAGTAACTGAGTGAAAGCTCATCAAAGTGTATCAAAATGAAGAGGAAAAAATGCCACCAATCTCTGTCTACAGAATGGATCAAGTTCAGGTGGCATGATGCCTTGTTCCTATCTCTGCCGAGGAACAGACCCAGGGCATAAAGTGCTTTAGTGTGTCTTTTAAGAGGATCTTCCAACTGCCATGACTTGCATTCTCATTTAGACCGTCCAGAGTTATTTCAAGAGATATACTAGCAGAGGTCTGTCTCTTCCCAGGACATCCTTGGACATGAGTCAGGATGCCTTTCAAACCGTAGGGTGTCTACAGCATTTAGAAGAGTTATCACTGAAAACTGATGTGGCCCATTCCCATTATAAACTATTGTTTTTGTTTCTACTTCCTAAAAGGGGCAGAAGCTAAGTATACTTTTTATACAATGGGAAATAGTCTGGCTTCTGTGAGATCCTTTAGTTAAAACTCCTTGAAACAGTGATTTTAGTCTCCATTGAACAGCAGCAGCCTTGCTTAAAGACTTACTTGTCCTGTGGCTTGTAAGTGGCTTGTCAGAACATTAGCTTCCTTATTCTGCATGTAGCTCAGAAGAAGGTGGGGCATGGGAGGCGATTTGGTTGTGATGTTACTTAAGTAATTGTGCTCCTTTCTGCTTCAAAGCTGAAGAAAACAGGAATCATGTACAGTTGAGTGGTCAAATATATAGAACAAAGATGCTAGACTAAAAATAACGTTAATAGCATCTTGACTAGACAGGTGATTCACTTACACGTAATAGTATTTCAGCAAGAAATATAAACTAGTAGCTAAAATATTAAAGATAAGAAGAGTCGTCTTTTTTGAGATATCTCTTACTTTCATTGAACAGAATGAACAAATAGGTAGGTACTTGAAGAGACAGCCAAAGAAACACTGATGTTATATGTCCTGTTTAAAAATAATCACCCTTTGGCTGTTTAACTTGAGCATGCTGTTTTTACACTTTTTGATGTCTTAGACCCATTTGAGACTTGTTTATGAAAGAGCTAAAGAGAATATTTTACTGTGCTGTAATTTTCATGTTTGCATTATATAGAGTTTAAAATGGTAAGTGTCATCCCTGGTCCCAGAAGGGTGTATGTTTTGCTTTAGATTATTACATGAAATTAGGGAAGAAAGTGTTTTCTGGAGGAGAAGGGAAGAAAGAGTGAAAGCTTGTAGACAAGCTAGATTTTCCATTACTCCAGGTGCAAAAAGTCCAGACTCTTGTTGGTCTGACTGCTGCAGTAGTCTTGTGTCTTCTCAGTTTTCAATGTTCTGGTTGCCTCCAGCACTGAGATACCTGATTACAGAAATTTCAGATTTGATCTAAAGTAGTAAATCAAATGCTGAAGCCAGTGACTTGTGGGAAATGCAGCCAACTCATAATGTAAAAGTTGTTTTAACATGTTTCAGATGGCTGGAATGCAGGACTGAAACTGTGCACCAAACTAGAGTGAGTTAGATCTGAGACAGTGGTGCTTTAGGGGTATCTTGAGCAAATGAAACACAGTGTGACTTTGTTAAATCAACAAGTCTGAAATCTTAGAGTACAGTATTTTATGTAGTTTTGCAAAGCTATCTGTTCAGGACATTTAGTTTTTATTGTTATTTGGTTTTATCTTCCTATGTTTATATACAATTGCTAATGCATTTTGATCTTTCCTTCTAGGTTGGCACACTGGATGTTTTGGTTGGTTTGTCAGATGAGCTGGCTAAACTGGATGCGTTTGTGGAGGGGTAATAGTTTATTTTTACTAGCATGCAAAATACTACAATAATGATGTGATGGTTTGTTGAGCCTTAATAATGCAGAGGTTATTTTTGGGTTTTTTGTTTCATAGTGATCCTCTGCAGGCAGTCAGCAAGCTAAGATTTCAGAAAGCTAAGCTGCTGTTTTCCCTAGTATCAGTACTTGAAAAAAAAATAATCTGAAATTCTTGTGGAATAGTGGGACATTACACATTGATGAAGGATGGTTCTACCTATAGTAGTGCTGTGTGCTGCCAGGTCCTGGAGAACTGTTAAGAATTGAGCCTGACAGCTGCAGGAAGTGATGATGAAATGGAGTAAAAACTGTTCTTTTTGCAAGTTGGAGTACTATTTACAGACTTTGAGAAGGTAACCGCGTTGTTTCCTAATCAACAGAGATGATTAAACAGCATTAATATTAAAATGCAAAAGCTATTAATTTTGAAGAAACTAATGGTCCTTTGAAAGTGATTTTGAGCAAATGTAACAAAATTTCACATAACGAGAACTGGTGGGGCCATCTTCTGTTTCAAGTAGAGAAGTGTTAAGTAGTTGTTTTTAAATAGAAAAGGAAACTATTTGGCATGGCACATGTGAGTAATATTAAACATAGCTTTTCTAATGAGGAAGACAGGTCTTGAGTGTCAGATCTCATGAGGGCTTAGGGCTGGGGTTTCTCCATAGCTCTTCAGTTATCTTTCTTTCATTGTCATGGTTGCCGTGTGTTTAATTCGGATTATTGATGATTTCTACCTTGCTATCTATTTTTAGAAAGGGGTTAGGATTCTGAAAGTACCACAGATTTCAAAAAAAGATTGGAATGTAGTGAGATGACACCTGAAGTCAACCCCTATTACCTGTAGGCGAGGGAAGTAGCCTCACCTTGTTGAGAACTGATGAGTGGCAACACTAGAGAAGGATTTAAATAAAGTTCTGGCATGTATTTGGGAAGTTGGTCTCCTTCAGATACTGAGCTCAGTTTGTGCTCTTGGAAAGCTTGTATGTAAAGCAATCAACTCTTCCTTTTTTGAGCCAATCTCTTTTGATCCAACCTCAGGCAATTTCAGATCAGTTTCATAAATGGTATTTCTCAAAATGGCAGGTTTTTTCATTCTTTTTTTCATATCTTTGTCTTTCATTTTTCAGTGTTGTAAAGAAAGTGGCCCAGTATATGGCTGATGTTCTAGAAGACAGTAAAGATAAAGTTCAGGAGAATCTTCTGGCTAATGGAGGTAAAATGTTAACCATGATACGTGCATCCTGAAAGTGTAGGAGGGAAGGCAATGATCCTGAAACATACTGAATGCTGCTTCTCTGTATGACCTTCTGAAAGCCTAGTTTAGACATGGAGGTACTTTTTTCCATGAGTCACTTGCCCTGAAACAAATTACAGGATCCATAACAGCAAGAAATTAGATCTACATGTTAAATACTCCCTTACAGAAGCCTTTTGATCCTTTAGGGCTGTATTTTGTCATCAGTGCTCTCTGGTGGAGCATAAAAGTTACTGTTACTGATCACTGTAAACATTCTTTGTATTAGTCTGTCATCTGAATAGGTATGATTTTATGTAAGCTGTGCTGAAATACTCAGTTGTTCCCAAACTGTGATAGAATAATTGTGATACAAAACTAGTCGTCTCATGGAAATACTTGTCCATTTTATTACTGTAAAGAATTGCATTGGTCTCTAAATCAGTATTTTGTTTTCAAAGCCATTTCATAAAATTTAATACAGCTTGTATTGATGCAAGAGAGGCTAATGTGAGTGGATTAACATGAAGACAAGTGCAGTGGTCCTAATTAACATAGTTATTCTTAGATTAGGGGCTTGGAGTGGTCTCTGCATAGACAGCTTTACAAAACTGTTCACAAAACTGTTGCTTCAGGTGAGCCACATAATCTTTGCCGCCTTTTTTTCCATTGTAACCCTGCCTTCGCCCACCTGTTTTTCACACAAAGCAAAAAATAGTTGGTTGTGTCTGTACTTCTCCAGCCGTCATTGACTTAGACCCTAAATTATATTTACTACTATAGAGGTGGAGAAACCAATATGTGAAGGCAGAGGTCACGATAACTTACGACTTGATTATTTTCAAATTTCTGAAGCAACAGTGTCCACACATGTGAAGGTCCACAAACAGTCTGTTACAGTACTCTTCTGTTACAGCAATCCTACATGGAATATAATACATCAGTCTTTTTATTGTCTATCTTTAAAATTTTAGTTGACTTGGTCACCTATATAACCAGGTTCCAGTGGGATATGGCCAAATACCCAATCAAGCAATCCTTGAAGAATATTTCAGAAATTATTGCAAAGGTAAGGTAATTTGTTTTATAAAACTTTCCTATTTGAACTTGAGATATTTACGCACAAAACTTGGTACTAAAAGCTATTATAGAACTCAGCTTATAGTTTTCATCTAATTTAGGGACCTCACTGAGTTATTAGACTGGGTACTAAATGCAGAGAAACAGGTTTGCTGGAGTTCAGCCTGAATCATCCTGTTGAGGGTTTCCATTTGTCTGCATGTTTAGCTGTACCTGTCTTCTATAGGGACAGCTTCAGGGACACCTATGTAATAAATCTAATTTCAAATAGTTTAAAAAATGTTTTCAGTTGTGAGCCACAGATGTGTGTCCATAAAGTGGAGAAGAGAAGGAAGATGACTGAATTTGCCTTATGTTCTTGTAGAAGTGATGCCTTAGGAGATAATGTCACAAGACTTGAAGCAGTTTTGTCCCAAGGCAAAGAGTCCTGACATAAGTCTTCACTTTGGCATGTGATTAACATGAAGATATAGGAAAATTGGTAGAGCTACATTAATTAAAATCTGTGAGGCCTCTTGACATGTTGATGTTAAAATAACTTGAAAAGCTTGTAAAATCATGAGTTACTACTTTTCTTGTATGGTTTTATATCCTCCTCCCTCACTATAGCAGCAGATTCTGATGTTTGTCAAAATAAAGAGTCATGGCAACTTCAATGGGGAGTTTGTCAGTTGAGGAAAAATTATAGCAGAGTTGGAAACATTTAAAATAAAAGGAAATCTACTGAAACTATCCATCGAGTTTTTTTGGCTTTTAACTTTCAGCAGTATTGTGAACCCCAGTGTCAATACTGAAGACTTAGAAGATGGTATCTGTGCCATGCGAAAGCTGTCACGTAATCTAGTCATTCTTTGTATTTGAAATTACGGTTGTAAGACTGTTATGCAAGGAGACAACCTCAATAGCCTTAATGCCTTAGTCCAGCATTTTCAGCAACCCAGGTATCTACTGAAGTACAACAGCCCAGTTATATAGTTACAAGAAGACACTCGTGTATTGTCAATGACTATGTAAGTGGTTTAAATATCTGGGTTTTGCTATGTGTAGAAATAGGCCCAGTATGTTCGATTGATACATTCTTTAGCAATATCATGAGCCTGCCTCATTTTGCTGTGACATTTATGAGTTATCCACCAATTCTGCTACCAAAAGGAAGTTTGTATTGTCGCTTCATTTGGCAGTTTTACAGAAATGTATTTTCAAGAGCTCTGCTGTGACATTGAGGTTTGTGGTTCTGCTTTCTCTAATGTTTTCATAGGAAGTAAAGCTGATTCTTGTTTACAGTAAACTCCAGTCAGTGCAGCAGTAACAAGCTTTTGTCTAAGCAGACATCTTTTAAAAGGCTACTGACTTTACAAATGAGAGCAATTAGAGTATTGACAATTAGGAAACGATGAATGGAACTGGTTCATAAGGGCAGTGTTTGGTATCAATGGTTTTTGCTTTTTGTCATTAAACAAAGCATAGTTAGACTGTTGTTGAAAGTTTTGATCTTTGGAAAAGGCAGAGCGGAAGGTTGTCGGTCTGGGAAATAGTCCAGATGCACAAAGGTACTAGCTTAATAGCTTCTGATTAATTTTTCCCCTAATGACGTCTTCTAGCTGTGCAAAAAAAAATAGTGCCACTTCTTGTAGTATAAAAAAGTTTTCATGAAGATGTGTGCTTTGTGACGCCTGCTGAAATGTTTCATATGCTTTGCTAAATGTTAAATCAGTCAAAGAATGTAAATAACCTTAAATGCTCATCTGTTTAAAAAGTAAATTGTCTTATTGTCAGAGTATTTTGTTTAAAACATTGCTGTATCTGTAAAGGGGCAAGCTGTTAACGTGTTGCCAAATGAAACTGCCAGAATGTTCAGGCTTTTAATGACTTCTTCCTGGTACAGACAAGTGAACTTATGTGTTACCATAAACAAGGTCACTATATAACTAGGTGACGTTGCTTTTAAGAGAGATTTATTTTGTGGAAACAAAATCATATCCGGATCCCCAAGCTGAACTGTTATATGCAAACAAAATGTTTTGTCAATGGTCTAAGCCCAAATAAAGGGAGAGTCCCTTACTATGTTCAGATACTTCTCCCTGGGAATTTTTATATGCTTGTATCTACCATAGTGAGGAAGCAGTGAAGGAGGGAGTAGGCAGCATTATGATGCCAAACCAGTACTGTACCACATTCTTTCAGGTATCTGACTGTTACTAAGTATACTGATTTTAAAATACTTCCTTGTATAGGGTACACGCTGATAGGATTATGATTGGATGTTTAAGACCTACCAATTGCTTAATTTGTTTTGTGTTCTTCCACTTGCTGCCAAGTTACCTAGGTGGGAATGAATTGGTTTTGGTAACAGTTCTAATTAATCCTGGAGGATGAATTTGAGAAAGATGGCTTACTTGAGCAGCAATGGCAAGCCAAATGTGAGAGTCTGAGTCTAAACAGTAAAATAGCTGGAACTTTGATATGGAAGATTGAGAGATGAATGAAGGCTGCCAGTGACATTAAACACAGAATGATGCCTCTACTTGATTTGACAGATATATTTATTGTCTGAAATAAACTGAATTCAAATCTGAAGTACTGTTTATCTGTCTACCCTGGAACTGACCCTGTGCAACTTCAGACATGCCAAAATACATAAGTTTTTACTAAATGAAGAATGTCTCTAAAACAGATTTTTCTTTATAGTTGTAAGCCACTGTCAATGTAAAACAGCAGCATGAAAGATGACTTTGTGAAGGGAGATGGTGTTATAATTTATTGTATTTTCTTTGCAAACATACAGAATGGGGAATAGCTCTGCTTGGGAGCATAATTGTGATAATATTTAGAATTGTAAATAGTAACAGCCATTTGGAATCAGGCAGATGATGCATTTAGTTGATATTCTATCTCTGAGTGACCAAGGCTGTTCATCTCAAGGAGAGGTGCAAACTGCGGTAGGCAAATGCAGTGCAACAGAGTCTCCTCTTAAGTTGTAGATGATGCAAAGCATTAATGCTTTGGGTTACTTAATTCTTGATTTGCTACTCATAAAGCTGTATGTGGTGGGTTGATCATGGCTGGACGCCAGGTGCCCACCAAAGCCACTCTATCAGTCCCCTTCCTCAGCTGGACAGGGGAGAGGAAATACCACAAAAGGCTCATGGGTCGAGATAAGGACAGGGAGATCACTCACCATTACTGTCATGGGCAAAATGGACTTGACTTGGGGAAATTAGTTTAATTTATTACCGATTAAAATCAGAGTAGGATAATGAGAAATAAAACCAAATCTTAAAAACACCTTCCCCCCACCCCTCCTTTCTTCCCGGGCTCAACTTCATTCCCAATTTTCTCTACCTCCTCCCCCAACGCGGCACAGGGCGACGGGGAATGGGGGTTGCGGTCAGTTCATCACACGTCGTTTCTGCCGCTCCTTCCTCCTCACACTCTTCCCCTGCTCCAGCATGGGGTCCCTCCAATGGGAGGCAGTTCTCCATGAACTTCTCCAATGTGGGTCCTTCCCATGGGCTGCAGTTCTTCAGGAACTGCTCCAGCATGGGTCTGTTCCACGGGGTGCAGTCCTTCAGGAACAGACTGCTCCAGTGCGGGTCCCCCACCGGGTCACAAGTCCTGCCAGCAAACCTGCTCCAGCGTGGGCTCCTCTCTCCACGGGGCCACAGGTCCTGCCAGGAGCCTGCTCCAGCATGGGCTTCCACGGGGTCACAGCCTCCTTCGGGCATCCACCTGCTCCTGCATGGGGTCCTCCACGGGCTGTAGGTGGATATCTGCTCCACCATGGACCTCCATGGACTGCATGGGCACAACCTGGTTCACCATGGTCTTCACCACAGGCTGCAGGGGAACCTCTGCTCCGGTGCCTGGAGCACCTCCTCCTCCTCCTTCACTGAAAAGAGTTGTTTCTCTCACATAGTCTTGCTCCTCTTTTCTCCGGCTGCTGTTTGCGCAGTTGTTTCTACCTCCCCCTGCCCTCCCTTCTTAAATGTGTTATCCCAGAGACTCTACCACCATCACTGGTTGGCTCAGCCTTGGCCAGCAGCGGGTCTGTCTTGGAGCCGGCTGGCATCGGCTCTATCGGACATAGAGGACGCTTCTAGCTGCTTCTCACAGAAGCCACCCCTGTAGCCCCTCCACTGCCAAAACCTTGCCACACAAACCCAATATACTGTACCATCTCTCTTGTCGCTGAAACTCTCATGAGGGAAAGGTATAATGAGAAGTGAGGTAACAGCTGGGGGAAATGATACCCAGTGTTCACAAGTGGACTTGTATCGCAGTAGGAAGTAAACTTCAAATGTTCTCTTCTGTCAGCTGAGATGGAGGGTGGTAGCCTCAAGGTGATGGAGTGGATCATCAGCTTGGATGTAGTAGCATGTCCAGTTGATACCAGAAGAGGATGTGTAACTTTTATTATTGGCTGATTTTCCTTAAAAGGAATTCTCACTTAGGGTTTTCTGAGTTCTGAGTGAAGTTTGTCAAGCACTAGAAAAATAAACATTTTAACTTGTATATTTTTCAGTAAGTTCTTGTTGGCAGATCTAAGCTTTGAAATGGAGAAATCATTTAAAAACTATTCTAGTTCTTTAGACACTGTTCCTTTTCTTTTTATTTTTAAGGGAGTAAACCAGATTGACAATGATCTGAAAGCAAGAGCGTCAGCATACAATAATCTGAAAGGGAACCTTCAGAATTTGGAAAGAAAGAATGCGTAAGTCACATTGGTTTTTTTGCTAATGTAGCACAGGAGGGTTGTCTAACCATGAAAACTTAATGTGTGAAGAGGTGTAGACTCTAAGCTTAATGTCTTTGTGAGGTGTTTATCAATCTTGAATAGCAGCTGTCATTAAGGAACATTTATTACCAGCTGACTTGCTGGTAATAGCTCACTTCTGATTGATAAGCGATTACGAAATACACAAAAGCATGTACAAATAGTATAAATTGCTGGAGCTTTTGAGAGAAGCTTGTTAAAGTGGTGTGTAACACTGCTGCTTAGGTGTCTGTCTAAGCAAGGAAGTCTTTCCCTTCACTGCAATTTATGCTTTAAGCATATCAATATTACTGCATTTCTCCCCTCAAAATAAACCAGCAGAGAGACAGCAGTTGCATACATGCAGAGAATAAGTTAAACAAGGACTGTGTGCTGTCTTGTCATGTACATGTGATGATTATCTGAAATACAGTTGAGGTACAGTAGTTCTTCTGTGCAAATATGGTTGATGAATCTGACCCAACCCTACCATTACAGTTAATGGTACAAGCCTGCTGGCTGAGAACTGTGGGTCATACTAATGATAGCCATTTTATGAGTGAGCCTTAAGTTCCATCTTAAGCCACGGTAATTTGTCAGCTAAGTCCCATTGAATCTGTGTGTGTCTTTTTGTGAATACAATATGCTCCTCTAAATTTTTATTGAGGTTCTATATGTAGGTCTATACTAAATTAGTTGTACATGAGACTCCATATAGTAGACTTCACAATTATGGTTTTAATGGTTCTTGTGTTTTTAAATCACTTTTAAAAAGAGAACTTGGCTTTTTAAGTGTGTGAGGTATTTGGAATATGGAAATGACGCACAGCAGTGGAGTTACTGATAAAAACTTTCAGTGACTTTAGACAGTAAGATATAAAATGTGTATAAGGACATTTTGTTTGTTCTGCTGATAGTGAATGCTTAATTAAAATACATTTATGAAAATGTTATACTATCAAGCACTGGAAACTGTCCACAGGAATTCAATTTTAAACATATATTTACTTTGGCTGTCTTTGTTTCTCTGCAGGGGAAGCTTGCTAACCAGAAGTCTTGCTGATATTGTAAAGAAAGAGGACTTTGTACTTGATTCAGAATATTTGGTCACGTTATTAGTGATTGTACCGAAGTAAGTTTATTGTTTGTCCTAAGAGCAGAATACAGTAAGAAATTTAAATCAAATGGTAGATCCCACAACCCTACAATACTGTAAGAAAGGACATCTGAGTGCGTTTGGGGTTTTCCTGGATGAACTAACACAAACTTTTGGATACTTAGTAGAGGCAAATGAGCCTGTGTACCTGTATTCCATTGTTCACAAGAACTCATCATAAGGAATGCTGAGTGCTCATTAATTTCTTTAAGGAACTGGAGATTAGACTTGTCTCTTATCTAGTATTAGCCATGGCTAGTCATGTTGCAGAAGGTATTCTTATGAAAATAATAAGTACTGAGTTGAAACATGGCTTGTTGTACATTAGAAGGCTTAATGATTGAATTATCCTGGTTAGGACTATGCTGGCTTTCACCACTTAGTGAGCGAAGTGAACTCTACTTCTTTGCTCTGCACTTTTTTACTTATCTAAGTCTCTACCAATGGAACACTGCTTATATCATGTAAAAGGAAAAACCTGTTTGCAGCAAACCTGTCTGAAGTGTTTAAACAACAAAACCCCCACCTTTTACCCTGGCCAGGGAAAGTGGTGATACAGATGTCCTTAAGAATCTTGTAAAATGAGAAAATAGCACTAGGCTGTCTTTCTGGAGCTGGGAACAAAGAGAGCGTCTAACTTGTAAAGATAGCCACTAGGCTGATTATCACAGGAAGCAGTAGTCTCTGTCACATGTAAAACTCTGGTGAAGGCAAAACAGTTTTGCAGGGGGTTTAGCAGAAAACAGGTGGCTAGTATATCTCGACTGTTACTTTTCCTTTACCTTTGACTTGGTTTTGGAGTTGGAAGGGTGGAACATCTTCACCACCAACTACAGAAAGGCAGGGCTTCCAAAATTCTCAGTGATCCTTCAGGCAAGTGCAGGACTCTGGGGAAACCATTTGTAATTGTGGAAAAAGTATTCCTATTAGTAACTCGGAAGAGCAGAGTTACATAAGGAGTTTCTGATAAACCTTGACAGTTAAGTCCATTTGGTCCTCTGAAATCTGTACTTAATGATGACTAATTTAATTTCATAGTTCTTTGATTTAAAAAAATTACACTTATAAACTTATACGAAGACTGAAGAGAAAATATGTTACTTTTGCTATCATTATAGTTTATTCAGCAATAATCTTAACAACATGAGGAGGACTGTCCCTGATGTCTTGTGTATTACTTACAACCTACACCTGGGTTGGAAGATGTGGTGATTAAATGTTTTTAACGTTTTTTTTAAAAAACTTGATCCATTGATCTAAGATTTCTTACTGCAGTACCAAAAGTCTAACCATAACCTGTATATTCTCTAGGTTAAATTATAATGACTGGGTTAAACAATATGAAACACTAGCAGAGATGGTTGTACCACGTTCCAGCAAGTAAGTTGTTAAATGCTAAATCGCATATTTGCATGTGCTATATTTTATAAGTGTTCCTCATCTGTAGTGACTTTGAATCTTAAAGATTGGTCAAAAACTTGTCAAAATGTCTAGCTTTATAGCTTTATGTGATCAAGCTTGATTATGTTGTAGTTGAGGAAGAATTCAAAGGATCTCTTAACTCTAGGGTTAACAGAGTTATCAAACTAACTTATGTGGGAAGAGTAAAAGAATTGGAAAGTTAATCTAGTTCAGGTCAGGCACTTCGAGCTAGTGCACGGTGGGGTTTAGCAACAAATACTAGCTGTAAGCTTTATGCCTGTATTCAGAGGACTTGAAACAAGTTACATATACTCTTTGAAAGCTGATTAAAGAATTAAGAACTGGAAGTGTAGATGGTTTTCTTGTGTGCAAAGAAAAGTAACTTGTCTCTTTCAGGCTAACAAAGGTGCTTGGTATCTGTGATGGACAAGGCTGAGGCCAGGATTTGATAATACTGTTAAGCCATTTTAGCAGTCTTGTAACCACATTGGAAAAAAAGTCAACGTGTAGCACAAAGCATTGCTGTGCTGTTAATTTTAACTTAGAGTGAGGTTTTGATCAGGCAGATCTGATATTACAAGCTTCATGCCAGTTATAAAATCTGAACTTGCTCTGGCTAACTTCACATTTGAGTTGGATCAAATTAAGCCTAGTGGGAGATCTGCTAATGATTCTTACTGGGAATAATTACTGGGAATAATTACTGGGAAACCATGATCTAGGGATAGCTTAAGAAGAGGTGACTTGTTAAACTGTTGGACAATGCTTGTTTTGAAGACAGTATGACCCTGAGGAACAGTCTAAATATCTTCAAGCTTTTTTCCTAAGGTGAAGTCTCAAAATAAGCAGCATTGTCTTGAACTATAAAACAGTAAATCTAGGGGTCATCTTTACAGCCTAAGAAACACTTTTTCTTACCAACCTGTCTTTTTAATTTGTATGCTTTTCTATTTTAAATCCATTTCCTTTTTCTTCAAAACATGCGTTTCTAAGAATTCTGTAGTCCAAACTTTTCAGAATTAAACCAGCTTTAGTTCCCTTTTCTGTAAAATAATTTGAACTTGAACAAATATCCAGACATGTATGAAGTGTTTCTGAGTGGTGAAGTCTCTGAATGTGAAATGGAAACTGCTGTCCTTTACAAAGGGAATAGTAAGAGCAGTTGCTGAAGTTTTCGTTACTTTCTGTATAAGGTGTTTAATTTGGGGACTAATCCCATGTGATTATCTATGTTTATGTTCTTGCCTGCTAGCGATGAAGTACAACTTCAGCTACTGTATATCAGATCTGTGGTGAGTTGAACCTTATTAATTCTGACACTTTTTTTTCTGTGTAGTGTACTCTTTGAGGATCAAGACAGTTACCTTTGTAATGTCACCTTGTTCAGGAAGGCAGTGGATGACTTCAAGCATAAAGCCAGAGAATATAAGTAAGGCTTATTTTGTGTGTGTTCTGTGTCTCATGCTTTGAAGGATCTCTAGATAGCCACTTTTGATTTTTCACTTCAAAATGCAGATTTCTGGTCCGTGACTTCCAGTATAATGAAGAAGAGATGAAAGCGGATAAAGAAGAAATGAATAGACTGTCAACTGACAAGAAGAAACAGTTTGTAAGTCTGTATAAAGTAGTCATTATAGAAACATGAGACATCTAAGGCTTGTTATTGCTACATAACAATTTCATGAACTTGTGATTCTGAGAAAGCATTGCAAGGATGACATGACGTAGTCAGCCTGCCACCCAGCTAATCTGCTCAGGAATAATTGAGTTTCCTGTAGCACAAATGCTCCTCACTGCGTTGAACCAAGTGCTGATATTGCAGCTGATAATATATGATGTTTGAAAGTGGACAAGCATTTGAATGAAGTAGTCAGATATTACTAAAATGGTCCTTAATATAGTTAGCTCACGGCAGCTGAGATGGTGTACTGAAGAGACAACAGAAGTCTCATTAAATTTCTCTTTACTTAGTGTCGAAACACCCTTAAGGGTGTTAAAGCTTATGTCCATAGTGAACTCTGCCTTTAAGTTGTCTTTATTATCATGGTACAGATATTAAGTATCTGCTCAAACATGCTTAATGGGCTGAATCTTTTTCTGAAGTTTGAATAACATGATTTTTTTTTTTTCCCCCCTCATCCCTTTTACAGGGGCCTCTGGTTCGGTGGCTGAAAGTTAATTTCAGTGAAGCTTTCATTGCATGGATTCATGTGAAAGCACTAAGAGTTTTTGTTGAATCTGTTTTAAGGTAATGAGGCAGACCTGAATAGTGCTTTTCTTTCTAGACTTTCTAAGAATTTATATCTAGCTTGTGTTTATCAAACTGAGGTGTGTGAATGCCGCTCTTCCTGGAAGGAGGAAACAAGAAGTAGGGCAGTAAGAATAGCTGATGGCAATAGCTCTTGTTGCCAGTTGTGGAATATTTGAGGTAGCTAATTGTGTATCTTCCTCCTTGGGTAGTCTTTCCACCAGTTCTTTAGGAATTACAGATACTCTGTAAGTTGTAACAAGGCATTTCTGCTGATTCTTAGCTTGCTTTATGAGCTGCTTGTAAAAAGAGCTTACTATGTCCTCTATTTAAACAGGAAATGTGAATAGTTCAGAGTAAAAGGTATTTGGGCTTTGAGTAATGTAGCTTGACATCTTGAAATGTATCCTTTTTCTTTAAAATATGCCTTTCTAAGAATCTTGTAGTCTAAACTTTTTAGTATTAAACAGTTCAATATTATAACTAAAATTTCTCTGCTTTTTCCTTCATACCGATCCAGAAGTATAGTTACTAAGTTGACTAAGGAACAGCTGTAGTTGTTCTGCAGAAGGAAGGACCTGGATATTTTTTAGAGTTGAAAGGACTTCTGCTTTAATCAGAAAATGGAAAGGCTTTTTTTAGCCTTTTTGATAAGTTGTTATAAAGGAGACAACCAGAGGAGAAAAAGAAAAAAAAAAAAAAATCACATTAACTTGCATTCTAGTCCGTTTCATAGCTGCTACGGGCTTATTTTGAAGGCAGACTTGAGTAAGGAAGAAAGCTGAACTCGGTTTGACTATTGGCAAATGTTTCCACACACCTAGAAAGCAGGATTGACTAGAGACTAAATTCTCCACCTAGTGGCATAAGCAAAGTCTTGCAAGTAAACTAATTGGAATGTTCAAAACAGTCTGAGACTTCAGGTAACTCTGAGAATTGTGCTAAGTACTCAAGGATATAAAATGATTTTAAAAGCATATAGACTTCTGTTTTGTTATTTTAAACTTGAAGAAAGAAGTTCTACTTTATTGATGCCTTATGAATTGCAGAAACAGAATGGTCTTGCAAAAATGAAAATGAGCAGAACTTCCTCTTCAGCAATAGCATTCTTTCTCAAAATAAAATAAAATTCTGCTTTGAAAGACAAAAGAAGGCTTCTTTCAGCATTTTCGTAATTTTCTGCTTGACTTCCTCAGGTATGGTTTGCCAGTTAACTTCCAGGCAATGCTGCTTCAGCCTAATAAGAAAACAATGAAGAAACTGAGGGAGGTTTTGTATGACTTATACAAACACCTTGACAGCAGTGCAGCAGCTATCATTGATGTAAGTATTTTTGTAACTGCTACTCCCCTTCAATATTAGGTTTAGTCTGTTCAAACAAAAAAAGTCTATTGGATTTATTAAAAAGCTACATCTCTCCATATTCTCCATCATTTTCTCACAGTACGGAAAATTATTTCTCCTTGTAAAAATGGCACTTCTATTTTACATTTTGGCAAAGCAGATGGTGTTTAAAGTTGCAACCAATGCATTTGACGAGCTGTCTGGTATAAAAGTCTCATAATTTCTTCTTACTGCATTCTTTCCTACTACTCATGGAAAGATATCTTATAGACTGCATACATATTCATATCCTCAAAGTATTCAAACAAAGTCAATTTTGATCTGAAGCTAGGCTTAAGGAACTTGAACGCATTTCATATCTTTTTTGAGCCCAGAACGAATACGTAAGTTGTCCACAGTCTACAGTAACAGTGGCCTTAATGCTGAAACAATTTTTTTTTGTTTCATTGCTGTCTTTTTTTAAGTTAAGATAGTTGTCCTTCTCCACTGAAGGGAGAGGAAATTGATGTCAAGTTGGAGTCATCCTTCCCATCAGTAGAGGTCTCATTTTCCTGTTTAAAACTGGTTTGCTGGGAGGCTTATTCTACTAATTTGTTTTGTATTGAAAAGCAGTGCTTTTCATAGTTAAAGATTAACTAAAGATAGACCACACAATGAGTTTAGCTGAATTTTAAAATATTAAAAATCATCTTTCTTAATGTTATATTTAATGTAATGTTTTTCCAAAGTATTTCCAGGCCTTTTTGGGGAAAGAGGGTGTGAGACAATTAAGGTGAAAATTAAAGATGCTGAACTTCACAGAATCACAGAATCACTAAGGTTGGAAAAGACCTGCAAGATCATCAAGTCCAACCATTACAAAAAAAAAACAAACCCAAACAAAAAACCCCCAAACAACCACACAAAAAACCACCCACACCACACAACACCATGCCCATCAAGCCACGTCCCACATCTTCATGTAACTTCCTGGATCATTCAGCACCCTATAACATTCTTTTCATAAACTGACTGTGTTTAGAAGTACTAAACCATAATTGCAGTACTTTTTCTTCCATTTAGTGGCAGTGTGTTTACTGTAGCAACAGATGTGAATTATTGATATAAAACTACTTAGATTTTGAAAAAGCACTTGTATTTAATTTTGAAAAATACTGTTATTCATTTGTCAAAGTTCTAACTTTGTCTGTTGCTTAAACAGTCACTTGAACGTGAAAATTTAAGCTTGAAGTCTTACCTGGTTTATTTGCTTCTAAAACATATGAATGTTTCATCTACTTCTGAATAGGAGTCTGAATTGTAAGTGTGTAACTGGCTTCAAAACTTTATTTCCAGGCAACTATGGATATTCCAGGCTTAAACCTCAGTCAGCAGGAGTACTACCCGTATGTGTACTACAAGATCGATTGTAATTTGCTGGAATTCAAGTAAAAGTTCCCTAACATGACAGTCTTCTCAGTGTTGGTGTAAACAAACAGACATGAGGTTCAAGTACAGTAATACTTCTAACACTCTACTAGTCATATGCTTGCTTCTTATGTTAGGTGAATTTAACACACAGCGGTCCATCTCTCTACATTTTCTTTTTAAAAAGAACAGTGTAGGTAATCTGCTTTTAACCAATTATGTCTGTAAATGTATATTGAGAGAGTTGAAGTATTTATAAACAGAGTGATTTATTTAAGGAAAAGCTCATTCCTCTTTCATACGGTGGTCTGTGTTAATTCCATTTACCATTGTTTATAAAAAAACTTGTTTACAGAAGAAGAGTGTAAATGTTCATGGCCATTTTCTTCATTTGATTTAGTAGATACAATTGTGTTAACGTTGTTGAACTGTGATGTAAAGTATGTAAAAATGGTATGAAATTGTGCTTTCTGAGTGGTTTAAAATTACAATCGTAGCACTGTAAACACAGGAAATAATAAACATGCCTGTGCAAATGTGTCATTTTCTTGCATCACATACAACTGTAGATACCTGTGTCTAAACTGAAGCAATGTATTAAGTCTGAAAACCAGTGCTGCATCCTGCATGCAGTGGTACAGAAATGCAATTGCCATCAGCACAAATACTTTTAAGAGATGAGTGTTTCTGCACAAAGTAAAAGAAATACCTGCAAGTATGTTGTCTGGCCGCCAAACTTACATATGAATGTTTTTCGTGCTTATATCTTTGACTCTAAAGAGAGATACGAGATGATTATTGGGAAGATGGGAATAACCTGGGATGCTAATAAGCTAGGTTTATCTGGGATTTTTTTTGATGATACTTTGTTCTTTTCAATGAGTTGAAGCTTGGGACTACTTTATGGCTTTTAATACTGTACTATTAGAGGCTCATATTTTTTTTTGTTGGCAGCATCCTTTCCACCCTACAGGGAATATGACAGCTTCCATTTAATGTTTATAGAGAGGGGTTGTTTATGTCAGTAGCAGTTATCACAGCTATTACAAATATTCAACATATTCCAGTTGCTAAATATGCAGTAAAAACTGCAGTACCTTTTAAAACTGACTTGAATTAAGACTGAGACTGGAGGAGCACTGATTTGTCAAAATTACTATTTGAAGTACTGTAACAACTGGATTTTTTTCTAATTTGGTCACTAACTGAAAATACCAGTACTGTGAATCTTAAGTAGTATAGAGCTTTCAGCTATAGAATCTCTAATCCTGAACCAGAAGCAGTTTTGAGGAATTTATCTTTGATAAGCCAACATTGAGATCTCTGATTATTAAAAGAGAAGGGTAGCTTTTCAGTCCAAGAGTTGCATCTAGCTACTGATAACGAAATGGCTTTTGAGGTCTATAAAAAAAATATTTACTGTGTAAAATTGTATTTGCTTTTCTTAATTTTTTTTTAATAGGGGAAAGAGTGAGATCAAGTGTTCAGTTGTGCTCATGCTCCCATGGTCTCTCTCATTTCTTTACAGAAGATAACAGCTGCTTACTGTGTTGACCAGGTTGTTAAAATTGTGTGAGCAAGTGGAAGGGGTTTTCCCCTTTATCACGCAACTCTGCCCCTTCCACTGGCTTTCGTTATTACTACATACAAAGATAGTTGTCTTGGTTCTGAGCCCACTGTAACTGAGATAAACTACTTAGGGGTAAAGAGATTTTTTGGCCCACTGGAAGCATTTAATCCTGCTTCCCTGATCACAGAAGGAATCAGGCTACACTGCTGTCTGTTCTTCATCTCGTTCTCTTCCGATTTTTTTCAAAGCCTTCCTACAAACAAGTGCAGTATAAAGGCTTAGGATTCCAGTAAGTACTGTACAAACTGCTTTGCTGTATACTTTGCCCTGTTCACTAGTGCCTGCTAAATCATCACTACATCCTCAAATGAATGGAAGCAAGAGGCAGCTGGATAATAGAAAGACACCACCACCCAACGTGAGGGAAGCAGTCAATATGCTGAAAGCCAGGTTTGCTGCTCGGAGGGATGCAGATATGCTGGAGAAATGGGCTGACAGGCACCTCATGAACTTCAGCAAAGAGAACTGCCAAGTCCATCACCTGGGGAGGAATAGCCCTTATGCACCAGTACAGGCTGGGGGCTGCCTACCCAGGAAGCAGCTCTGCAGAAAAGGACCTGGGACAGCTTGTGGAAAACAAGTTGCACTTGCGGCAAAGGCCAGCCCTGTCCTGGGCTGTTGTTAGTAAGAGGGTAGCCATCCTTCCCCAGTATTTTGGCACTTGTGAGGTCACGTCTCTGTAGTACTAGACATGGAGTACCACGATGGAGCAAGTCTAGTGGAGGCTACCCAAGCTTGTCAGGGGGTTGGAGCATGTGACACCATGACATACTGGAAGAATTGTGTCTCTTCATACTGGGGAAGAGACGGAGGGAAAGCAAAGGACAGATGTTACTGATATTTACAACTGCTTGCGCAGAGGATACAGAGAAGATGGAGCCTTCTGATGTGCCTGAGCAGTTCTCAGAGGTACATGGTAATAAGATGAGAGGCAGAGGACACAAGTTTGAAGATGGGAAATTCTCAATAGAGGCTGTGGTGGGTTGACTTTGGCTGGCTGCCAGATACTCACCCAGCTGCTCTCTCACTCCCCCTAATCAATGTGACAGGAGAAAACAAAGTGAAAAAGCTCATCTGTTGAGATAAAGACAGGGCCAATGCTTACCAATTATTGTCACAGGCAAAACAAACTTGCTGGGGGAAGATTTAGTTTATTGCCAATTAAAATAGATCTGGATGGTGAGAAGCAGACAAAAAATAAAACACCTTATCCCCCTTGTTTTTTTCCAAGACTCAACTTCAATCCTTTATTCCCAACCTCCTTCCTTCTGCCCTATGGCACAGAGGGATGGGGAATGGGGGCTTATGGTCACTTCATAACAGTTCTCTGCCTCACCTTCCTCCTCACTATTCTCCCCAGCTCCAGCACGGCTCCTTCCACAGGCTGCAGTCCTCCACGATAAACCTAGTCTAGCATGGGTCCTCCATAGGCCAGGTTTCTTGCAGGGCATGTCCACCTGGTCTGATGTGGAGTCCTCCAGAGGCTACAGTGTGGATATCTGCTCTGGCATGGCCTCTCCGTGGGCTGCAGGACAATACCTGCTCCACTGTGGTCCTCTCTGTGGGCTGCAGGGAAATAACTGCAGTGCATTTCCTTTCAGTGATGCATTTAGACTGGAGTTTTCTGTGGCTGAACAGACTCAGAATTGCTGTTTACAACAAAGGGAAGATTATAGAATATTAAATGTTAGTGACCAGCCATGGAATAGCTGATGTCTGATACTGTTGGGCTTTCCTAGTGGTGAAGAGATGCTTTGGATACAGGGGGTGGCAGTTAGTGTGTGTTAGATTTGATTTATAGGGAAAGGCTAGAACCAAAACCTTCTCTTTTTACAGTTTATTGTATTTCTATGGTTCTTAAAAGTTTTCTGGCAAATGGAACAGGGTTTGAACTGTGTAGAAATGGAAAACTTTCATTCTGTTTCTGAGAAGTATGCCAGGTGATTAAGATAGTAATTTTTGGAAAAATTAAGAACGTAGTCTCTTCTGGAATGTGAGAAGTATGGGAATTTTTTTTTTTATTATAATAAGTAACAAAAGATGATTTATGTCCTAATAGGACAAGCAGGTATAACTGGACTGTCACAATTTACATGTCTGTAGTCAAAATCTGAGAAGGGGAGACAGCTGCTGCACAGCAGAAGTATCTAAAATAACAATGTACTAATAATTCAGTAAATTTAACATAAACCTTGAAATGCTGATGAATACCATTTGAAAACTGACAAATAAAAATGTAGTAATGAAATCGTATGAGAAAACAATACCTGCAGTGAGTTCCAGGATCACCAGGACTGGGGAGACAAAGGAGCGGAGAACTGAGCAGAAGAGGAGGAAACGTGGTAGCTAGGAGCTTGTAGAAGGGGCAGTGCAGATGCAGAAAATAGCTAGTAACTCATTAATGAGCAGGAAGGGGTATGGGGGAGCATCACCATAGCTGAGGACAGAGCAGAAGAGAATTTCAGTGAACTGACGGAAAATGAACCACAAATGAACTTTCTGGAAGAAAACAAACATTGCTCTATCTTGAAGAAGGGCAAGAAGAGGATCTGGGGGACTACTGTCTGGTCAGCCTCAGCTTGATCCCCTGGAAGATGAGGGAGGAAACTGTATTAAGGACAGGAAGGTGATGAAGGGTAGTCAGTGTGGATTTGTGCCTTACCAACCTGATAGCCGCCTACAATGAGATGACTAGCTCGGTGGATGAAAGGAGAGCAATGGGTGCTGTTTATCTTGACTTCAGCAAGGGCCTTGGTGCTGTCTCCTATAGCATCTTCATTGACAAACTGATCAAGTACAGACTAGGTAAGTGGACAGTGAGGTGGGCTGAAAATGAGATGAACTCATGGGCTCAAAGGCCTGTAGTCCACCCAGAGGCCAGTTACTAGTGGTGTACCCCAGGGGTCAATACTGGGACCAATATTGTTCAGCATTTTTGTTAATGACCTGGATGATGGGACAGAGTGCACCCTCACCAAGTTTGCTGGTGATACAAAACTGGGATGAGCGGCTCATACACCAGATGGTCCCCATTCAGAGGGCCCTTGATACACTGGAGAAATGGGCAGACATGAAGTTCAACAGAGGGAAATGTAAAGTCCTGCACCTGGGGAAGAATAACCCTATGTACCAGTACAGACTGGTGGCCAACTGGCCGGGAAACTGTTTTGCAGTAAAAGGACCTGGGACTCCTTTTGGAAAAGAAATCATGCATGAGGCAGCAATGTGCCCTTGCAGCAGAGAAGGCCAACAGCATGCCTTAGGAAGAGCATTGCCAATGGGTCGAGGAGGCTGATTAGTCCCCTCAACTCAGCACTGATGAGACCACATCCCAGAATGACAGTAGTTGAGGTGGGCAGGCACCACTGAAGATCATCTAGCCCCCTTGCCTCTCCCTACCCCCCCAGCTCAAGCAAGGTCAGCTAGAACAGATTGCTCAGGACTATGTCCAGTAAGGTGTTGAAAATCTTCAAGACTGGAGACTCCACAACCTCTCTGGGCAACCTTCTCTGGTGTTCAACACCCATGTAGTAAAACTGCTTTCTTCCGTTTAGACAGAATATGCCGTGCCTCAGTTTGTGCCCATTGGGCACCACTGAGAGGAGTCAGGCTCAGGCACCCTCTTCTTTACACCCTCCCATCAGTTATTGATAAACATTGATAAGATGCTCCTGAGATTACTCATTTTCTTGGGCAGAGGGTGGTGAGTGCTCCTGCAGTATTCAAGCACTTGCTTCTGGGGCTGCTTTTGTTTTAAGGAATGTAGCTGTTAAACACGGCAATCTACAGTGACCAGTGGATGCAAGATCTTTGGTTTGTTTCTTTTTTTTTTAATATAATAGCATTTTGAAATGCTCAGCTTTTAAACCTCTGTATTATTTTAATTTTCATACGGTTATTAATGATTTTGAAAGCTTTCTGGAAGATAAATGCATCTATGTTCTGCTGAACTATTAGATATAGAAAAACATTGCATGCAGTGACTGATTCCCAAGCAGAAGTGTTCAGAAGGTAACTTCTTCCTAGATACCTTTGTACATGAATTTGGGGTTTTTGGCAGAATTCCCATTGCAGAAAGGATGTTTGAATTCTGCTCCAGCGCTTATGTCAACAAATGCAGTGTTTGTCTTCCACCCAACTGGGACTGGATTCTTACAGTGAAAGACTCTAACATTTGCCAGCAGCTTAGTATTTGTCTTCAGGCAGACAGTGTATAGTTTATCTTATACTAACTTAAATATCTTTAAGAGCACAATATGTGAGATGAGTCATAAGCAAACGGCATCACCCTTCACTTCGTGGGGATGGGATGCCTGCCTGGGAGCTTTTAATGTTGCTTCGGTATAAATAAATGAACTCTGTCACTTTCTGTACTATGGCATTAGCTGCAAGAATCACGGAGAGAGTAAATCATGAATGCTTCATCTTGCAAAGGTCTGGGGTTTGTGTATCACCAAGAAGCTCACATTTTATAGGGTCAGGGGAAATACAAGTGTAATATTTGAATTCCTGCAACTTCATTGAATTGAATGTGATTTTCCTGAGGTTCATTTGAGTCCATAAAGAGATTATTGCAATGTTATTTTTCTCTGAGACTTTGAGGCTAGATGGTGATGCTGGTGGGACCTGAGAAGCTGCAGCTGTGTGGACACTTTTGGAGAGCCCTGCAGTGGACAGAGCCAACGGTAAAACTACAGGGGAAGCTAAGTTAAGCAAAAGTAGATGCTGGAGAGCCAGCTTTGAATAGACAACTGCACTTGTATGTTAAAGAAAGAGTTAAACAAGAAGTGTGAGCGTGCACAGTGTGGTAGGGCTGTTCACTATTTATTTGCCCCAGTATCACTCTTCTAAAAAATGTGGTAGTTTTAGCTTTTGTCCTATGTAGGCTTATTAAGAACCCCTCCTGTCTTATAATATGTCTGTGTGTGTGCTCCCTAACGAAGTGTTTTGACTGAATAAAGTCTTCAGAAATGAAATCTTTATTTTTCACCTCTAGAGAGCGACCTCGAGCTACTTTCAAAAAGCTGCCGGGTTAAAACTCTCACGAAGCGTTTGCTGAATTATTTCGGTTTGAACTAAAGTGTCTGATTTTTTAATGATTTCATCTCGTGGTCTCATAATACCAAGGAAATTTTTAATACTGTCTGTAATTATTACATTTTGCTTCCCTATACTCCCTAGAGATTCATATGGTGCCACGCACGTATTAAAACATCTCACTGAAGAGTCTGAAGAGATTGACTTGTCCTGACAGTGGAACAGAATTCTGGTGGGCTCAGAATTGCTACTTAAAATTGTGTATGTCTAACTTCAAGTACATTATGGGATTTCAATATTTTAAATGTGGATTCTTTGACTACACTGTTTACTAATTCTGTTGATTTTACCAAATATTAAATGAAGGGATTATTATGGATCATGTGCTTTTTCCATCAAAGCGAAAGTCTTCAACTTCCAACTTTCTGTGTCGTCTCCTTTTGCAATATACAATCCTGCTTCACGCCCATGGCGACACAGGGAAAAGACCACAGAATCACAGAATCACTAAGGTTGGAAAAGACCTCTAAGATCATCAAGTCCAACCATCAACTAACACCACCATGCCCATTAAACCATGTCCCACAATGCCACGTCCACATGTTCCTTGAACACCTCCAGGGATGGTGACTCCACCACCTCCCTGGGCAGCCTGTTCCAGTGTTTCACCACTCTCTCAGTAAAGAAATTTTTCCTAATATCCAGCCTGAACCTCCCCTGGCGCAACTTGAGGCCATTTCCTCTTGTCCTGTCGCTAGTCACTTGGGAGAAGAGACCAACACCCACCTCTCTGCAACCCCCTTTCAGGTAACTGTAGAGAGCGATGAGGTCTCCCCTCAGCCTCCTCTTCTCCAGACTGAACAACCCCAGTTCCCTCAGCCGCTCCTCATAAGACTTGTGTTCCAGACCCCTCACCAGCTTCGTCGCCCTTCTCTGGACACGCTCCAGCATCTCAATGTCCTTCTTGTAGGGAGGGGCCCAAAACTGAACACAGTATTTGAGGTGCGGCCTCACCAGCGCTGAGTACAGGGGCACGATCACCTCCCTACTCCTGCTGGCCACACTATTTCTGATACAGGCCAGGATGCCGTTGGCCTTCTTGGCCACCTGGGCACACTGCTGGCTCATCTTCAGCCGGCTGTCAATCAACACCCCCAGGTCCTTTTCTGCGGGGCACCTTTCCAGCCACTTGTCCCCAAGCCTGTAGCATTGCATGGGGTTGTTGTGACCAAAGTGCACAACCCAGCACTTGGCCTTGTTGAACTTCATCCAATTGGCCTGGGCCCATCCATCTAGCCTGTCCAGATCCCTCTGCAGAGCCTTCCTACCCTCGAGCAGATCAACACTCCCTCCCAACTTGGTGTCATCTGCAAACTTGCCGAGGGAGCACTCAATCCTCTCATCCAGATCATTGATAAATATATTAAACAAGACCGGCCCCAAAACTGAGCCCTGGGGGTCTCCACTTGTGACCGGCCGCCAACTGGATTTAACTCCATTCACCACAACTCTCTGTGCTCGGCCATCCAGCCAGTTTTTTACCCAGCGAATAGCGCACCTGTCTGAGCCACGAGTCACCAGCTTCTCCAGGAGAATACTGTGGGAGACAGTGTCGAAGGCTTTACTAAAGTCCAGGTAGACAACATCGACAGCCTTTCCCTCATCCACTGGGCAGGTCACCTGGTCATAGAAGGAGATCAGGTTGGTCAAGCAGGACCTGCCTTTCATGAACCCATTCTGGCTGGGCCTGATCCCTTGGTTGTCCTGCACGTGTCCTGTGAGCCCCCTCAAGATGAACCTCTCCATAATCTTCCCCAGCACTGAGGTCAGGCTGACAGGTCTGTAGTTCCCCGGATCCTCCTTCCGGCCCTTCTTGTAGATGGGCGTCACATTGGCAATCCTCCAGTCATCCGGGACCTCCCCCGTTAACCAGCACTGTTGATGAATGATGGAGAGCCGCTTGGCAAGCTCCTCTGCCAGCTCCCTCAGCACCCTTGGGTGGATGCCATCAGGCCCCATAGACTTGTGAGTGTCCAGGTGGCATAACAGGTCGTTAACTGCTTCCTCCTGGACCATGGGGAGTTTATTTTGCTCTCCATTCCTGTCTTCCAGCTCAGGGAGATGGATACCCTGAGGATACCTGGTCTGGCTATTAAAGACTGAGGCAAAGAAGGCATTAAGTACCTCACCCTTCGTGACAATGTTCCCCGCCGCATCCAGTAAAGGATGGAGATTCTCCTTGGCTCTCTTTTTGTTGTTAATGTATTTATAGAAGCATTTTTTTTATCCCTTATGGCTGTGGCCAGATTGAGCTCTACCTGGGCTTTTGCCTTTCTAATTCCCTCTCTGCATGACCTAACGAGGTCCTTGTACTCTTCCTCAGTTGCCTGCCCCTTCTTCCAAAGGTGATAAACTCTCCTGTTTTTTCCTGAGTCCCAGCAAAAGCTCCCTGTTCAGCCAGGCTGGTCATCTTCCCCGCCGGCTCTTCTTACGGCACATGGGGACTGCCTGCTCCTGCGCCTTCAAGATTTCCTTCTTGAAGAATGTCCAGCCTTCCTGGGCACCTTTGCCCTTCAGGACCGTCTCCCAAGGGATCCTTTCAGCCAGTGTCCTGAACAGGCCCAAGTCTGCCCTCTGGAAGTCCATCGTAGTGGTATTGCTGACCCCCCTCCTTACTTGGCCAAGAATTGATAATTCTATCATTTCATGGTCACTAAGCCCAAGACGGCCTCCGACCTTCACTTCTCCCACCAGACCCTCTCTGTTCGTAAACAGTAGGTCAAGCAGGGCCCCTCCCCTGGTCAGCTCGCTTACCAGCTGTGTCAGGAAGTTATCTTCCACACACCCCAGGAACCTCCAGGACTGTTTCCTCTTTGCTGTGTTATATTTCCAGCAGACAGAGTGATCCTGCAGCTGAAGGCTATAAAACAGTGTCACAGGCCTTTTAATCATCTTCTTTTTTTAAAATAATAGATTTCTGAATTTTTTGATGTGTGCAAATATTCCTGTAGTTCCTGAGCTATCAAATTTTACTTCAACAACAAACCTAGATTTTAAATTAAATATTTAAAATGTAGGGTTTTGATAGCTTCTAATAGAACCTGGCAGAGGCTTGCCTTTTCTTTCCAGACTCTTTGGGGGAAATTCGTGGTCTCTGGGGACAGAGGCACTGTGAACATCATTACATGGTTACTTTATTCTTGCATATGTCTGTTTTGCTGTTCTCTGCCTTGTGTCAGTAATAGTGTCAGTCCAAGGTAGATCTGACAACTGGTCCAGCTGAAACCCACCTGGTTTCCCATGTACTGGTTGCTTGCTTTGGCAAACAGAAAAACTCTTTTCAACTTAACTTCACCTGTGAACATGATGAAGAAAGCAACTATAAGAACAAATGTCGATCTGGGATACAGAGAACAATCTCATTCAGTAAGGACCCGTTCTCCACACCAGAGCGGCCAAGGGCAATGGCTTACCTCTGCTTGCTCCCCAGTCTTGTTCTGCTCTATCTTACCACCCTGGTTGCATCACTCTGTCATAGGTCATTGCATCCTCTTTACTCAATCTCTTAGTTCTTTGTCTTTCACCTAGTCTGACTATTCCCATCTTCCCCTTGCTCTCACTTTTTTACACTCTTCCACTGCTCCCTTCCCTTCTTGCTCCTGGATTTATAAAGTGCCACTCTACCAGAGGCTGCAGTTTTGAATGTTTTCATGTTGCTAAGCAATATTCTTCCGCTCTTCTCAGCAGCCTGGTTTTCTTAGAAGTATTCATTATCTGTGATCCCTGCTTGGTTCCCTTAAGTTCGGATGCATCCTTGTCTTTATCTCCCATAGCTAAACAGCAACCTAACTTGCCAAATTCACCCATGTGAAACTTCGTAGACATTAGTAAAACTATTTCTTGGACAATACTGTTTCGGAATTGGTTCTATTTCACAACCTACTTGTTGACTGCCTTGCTACAAGAGACTTATAACCTGCTCTTAAGTGCTTATCCGACCTGAACCAGGCACCGGAGCACGTGACTTGACCCCTGTTGTGCTGCAGCAATCATCAATGCTCCAAAGCATCGTAAGACCAAGTGTACACTGACCAAGTATTTGATCAATCTACTCATTATGCTCCATTGATTAAGGGTCTGGGAAAACTAAGTTATATATGGATTTTTCAGTTACCAATAGTAGAGAAAATGTTTGAAGAAGCAAGAAGAAAAGACAAAGAAGTTTTGACCAGCTACTGAAGCCAAACTGCCCCCAAAATCCCCGCTGTCCCTTCCGAAACTGTGGATCAGAATTACCTATATCGGTGTTTTTACAGCTCAGTTCAAGGTTAAGGTTCAGTAAATAGGTGCCAGAAAAGAACATGAAAACAAGCATCGTGAACTTAGATGAATGCAGTAGGAAACACAGAGCAAAGGCGACCCAAGAGAGGTTCATCACAAAGTGACAGACCTGTACTGCTGCTGGGACTGTTGTGGTAGAGATGTTAGTACCATCATGGCACCACAGGCTTTATCAGCCTGTCGTTAACATACTGGGCATCAAGACTGCTTAGAAGTGCTCAGCACGTTTAGAGACACAATAAGGCCTAAATTTATATTTACTTTTTCAGATCATGGCAAGCAACCTTTGCACAGAGAGAAACGTCCATGATGCAGAGCCCCACCCCACAGGAACTCCTTACTGCCATTTCCTCTAAACTAACAAATATTTTTGGCTTCTTTCTACCCCCCCAGCAGATAAATTCCCATTAAAAATGGATGAACATTGAACCAGTGGGATGCAGTTACTCTGCCGCTGCTCTTACCTGCACGCAACCTGTGCTGTGCAAGCTGCACCGGTGTGAAGCGGCGGGTCCTGCCTTAATATGCCGTAGTAATACTTGCTGAGTTTATTTCCACATGTGAAAAGGATTAGTTCTGACACCATTGCTCTACTGGTGTATCATGGTTGTACGAGTATTCAAGCCAATGAAACTATTTAGGCAGAATATGTGGAGCTGATCCATGTAGCTGTACTTACAGAGAAACTGTAAAAAATCAGATTTTAATTATGGTGGCAACAAAATCTGAAATTAATAGTAATAAAAAAAATTGTGCTAAATAGTAAATCAGTTGCATTTTTAACTGGAGTACTCTGAAGAATATAATTAAACACAATTTTACTTCAACAGAATGAAACAGAAACAGAAAGTTTCTTTCCAAATATCAAACTGGTGTAATTTGAATTTTTCACCTAAACTGTCCAAAATTGTTAGTTTCTACAGATGTGTAAGTGATCCACTTGTAGTGACAAACTTTTCATAAGAATTTAGAAAAGTGCTTGTAAGTGTGTATCTATGAGCATCTTTGTTACCAGGTGAAGGTGCTTTTGATCTCATTTTCATTCTGGTCTCAACCTGGACTTCGCAGCTTGTGGAAATGCCACGGCTTAGAACAAGCTTCTTTCCTCAGCCTTGGTGGAGAAAGGTCTGATTGACTCTTTGCAAAGTGGATAAATCAGCAGTACCTTCTCTGAAGATATGAAGTGGTCCAAAGGCAACATAAATGGTGCATTAATTTTTCAGATGAATGAAAGAAGAGCCAAACCTTTCAGAACCGTGTCTCTGAGACGACAGTGCTAAAGCCATCTTGAAACCCCTACACAGGTAGCCTGCTGTGGCATTTGTTTTAGGTGCTGCATAGACAATTACCGCCATCATGTTCAACAGAGCGCCTGCTGTAGTACTCACTATTAATACAAACAACAATGTCGAACCCATTACTCTGAGTGTTTTCAAATGGGACCAAACTCTGTGGAAAATTTATAATTAAACTATTGCTGATATCGGAACGGGTTATGGCATATACATCTTGGCATTTTTCTAGTAATTAATGTGGTTGGTACTGTAAAGTAGCTGTTTCTAATAATTTTCTAATTTTTTCTAATGGAAAAATATATTAAGATGATTATTTAGGTAGAGCTTAAAAATGACTTTAAATTCTTTAAAAAAAGAAAGCTTTAAATTCTTAAAATCAGGTTTAGGTTCATTGAATACTTTAGCTGACCTTCTGAAAAGGTATTACTTAGGAAAGGAAGAAAAGGATTCTTTTGTGTTTAGGTGAAAAAAGCTGTTGTAATAATAAAAATAATTTTCTTATTTAAATATACAAGTACTTCAAACCTTAGAGCTTCAAAACTGGAAAAGCTAAAAGGAATGAGTTAAATACTGTCCCCATTTCAGTTAATGGCAGTCTTGCCACTTGTTTCAGTCAGGTTAGGATTACACTCAAAATGCTGAATCAAACCTGTAATTTTCCTGTTGCTCTGCTTTGGTGGAAGACAATTCAGGTTCCTCATTCAGGCCTTTGTATCACTTGGCTCTCACGCAACTGAAACCAAGGAATTGAATAGTTGAACCCGAACAATAATACAAAATCCTTTTATGTTTAAAATAACTACGTGGGAATGTTGTTCCTCTTGAACTATTTCCTAATTAAAAAAAAAAAAAAAGCACAACAAAACTCCCCCCACAACTGTGAAATTTGAGTGTAGAAGAAGATAATCGTGAATTTCACAACAAACTTTAGAAGTGGGTCAGCTACTTTACAGTACTAACTATACTCATTTTTTTCCATGTAATTACTAACACCTTGCCATATCTTAAGTAAATCTTTGCAAATTATAGTATCTCAAAGCAATAAATTTTGAAGTATCCAACCTTTTTGCATAACGTGGCAAAGGAATCGGGATGTGTGAGCATCTCCTGTGAAAGAATGGAAGGAGCAGAGTTAGGAGACAGAAGGCAGCTTAACCAAGCAAGATGAGGTGTGAGATTCAGCTCTAGACAGCAAAAATCCTGTTGTCTGCATGTAAGCTGGATGTCTAAGCTCTCACCATAGACAACCTGAGATGTAGTTTGTTACAGCTGTGTGAAACAGAGGTGTCTAGTGCCCTTTCACACACCATAAGGCAGCTGAAATACCCTGCTAGAAGCATAGAACCATAGAATCGTTCAGGTTGGAAAAGACCTTTAAGATCATTGAGTCCAACCATAGGACTGGGAGGTAAGGCATGGGGCCAACGGGAGGCCCTATCCTTCTGGATCCTACCTGGATCACTAGGTGCTTTGCTTATCTACCTGACATGACTCCCCTCTGACTGGGCAGCTGAACTGCTCTCCAAGCTACTCCTTAGATCCCCACAGACTGTAATGGGCCATAGACAGGGTTAGATGTCTTCATCTCTAACTGAATCCTAATGGCTTCATTTCCATACTACGATGTCTCCAACCTCCCATCTCAAGTTGCCGTTCTTACACGATCTCTCTGCAAATGGGCGGGAGTGTTGATCTGCTTGAGGGTAGGAAGGCTCTGCAGAGGGATCTGGACAGGCTGGATCGATGGGCTGAGGCCAACCGGATGAAGTTCAATAAGGCCAAGTGCCGGGTTCTACACTTTGGCCACAACAACCCCAGGCAACGCTACAGGCTTGGGGATGAGTGGCTGGAAAGTTCCTCTGCAGAAAAGGACCTGGGGGTGTTGATCGACAGCCGGCTGAAGATGAGCCAGCAGTGTGCCCAGGTGGCCAAGAAGGCCAACGGCATCCTGGCTTGTATCAGAAATGGTGTGGCCAGCAGGAGCAGGGAGGTGATCATGCCTCTGTACTCGGCTCTGGTGAGGCCGCACCTCGAATACTGTGTTCAGTTTTGGGCCCCTCACTACAAGAAGGACATTGAGGTGCTGGAGCGTGTCCAGAGAAGGGCGACGAAGCTGGTGAGGGGTCTGGAGCACAAGTCTTATGAGGAGCGGCTGAGGGAGCTGGGGTTGTTTAGCCTGGAGAAGAGGAGGCTGAGGGGAGACCTTATCGCTCTCTACAACTACCTGAAAGGGGGTTGCAGAGAGGTGGGTGTTGGTCTCTTCTCCCAAGTGACTAGTGACAGGACTAGAGGAAATGGCCTCAAGTTGCGACAGGGGAGGTTCAGGCTAGACATTAGGAAAAAGTTCTTCACTGAGAGAGTGGTGAAACACTGGAATAGGCTGCCCAGGGAGGTGGTAGAGTCACCCTCCCTGGAGGTATTCAAGGAGCGTGTGGATGTGGCGTTGTGGGATGTAGCTTGATGGACATGGTGCTGTGTGGTGTTGGGTGGGTTGTGGCTTGTTATTGTTGTTGTGTGACGTGGGTTTTGTGGTGGTTTTTTTTTTGTGGTTTTTTTTGGGTTTTTGGTTTTTTTTTGGGTTTTTTGATGTTGTGTGGTTTTTTTTTTTTTTTTTTTTTTTTTTTTTTTCTCCAGGTTGGACTCGATGATCTTACAGGTCTTTTCCAACCGTACTGATTCTGTGATTCTGTGAAATCACTGTTCTGCAGTGTTATGCCAGGCTGCTTCAAGCTTTCTTTTTTTGCTGTTGCTTTTTAACTGTTCTTGAAGCTATTTAAAGTTGTGGTTTTTTCTGCCTATCCTCATGATGAATTGCACAAAGAGCATGAAAAAAAGGTGCTACCACCCTGTTGCATGTGAACCCAGCCGAATGTTGAACACACTGGTATCATATCAGTGATACAGCTGTGGTCAGCGACAGCAGACTCAGGCTCATGACTTTGTCTCAACCTTTAGGAATGCAAAGAGCAAACAACAACCGATGCTCCCCTAGCTATCGGTCTACCATCCTCTGAGGCCAGCTGACTCAGGCTGCTCTGCTTGCACAGACGTAGTACAATAAACTCGCGGCACACAGTAAGGGCTCCCAGGTGCAGAGTGAAACTGCGAATAAATAATCTGTGCGCTGAAGTGATGTCACGGATAGACTTAATGGCCAAGTGAGACAATGCCCTCCAGCAGTGTTTTGGTCTGTAGCACAGCTCCTTCTGAAAACAGCAGCTGAATAAATCCAAAATTCAGGGAATGTTCTCGGCGTGAATGAGCGGACTTCGCCTGCATTAGGTGACATCAGGAGAGGGATGATTTTTCACTAAAATAACTGTTTAATCTCTGTCACCTCGCTGCACTCAGAGTAACCTCACGATTATGGCTGAGATACATTTCCTGTGAGTATACTGGGATAATCGTCTTGTTCCCTGGCCTCTCTTCTTTAACCCCCTCTTTCCCTTTCCTCAAGGCAGATAAAGAAACATACTGATTTTATCTGAAATTAGGCTTCTCCACTCTCTGATTTGCAATGGCATTAGTGATAACAGGATTGTAGCCAGTCTGCAGTTACAGAAGGCTATATGGCTGACCAACACAAAATGCTCATACCATCATGTTTAAAAATAGGCCTCAAAGTCTTTACAATTATGACTAACCCTGTGGTCATGCATGAATTCCTCCTCCCTTTCCTGGATCATGTCTCACAGGCGAATGCTATTTGCACACAGTGATATCAGCATGCAATATTGCACAAACCTCTGACTCTTCCCTTCCTGAAAGAGGGGAAAAGAAAAAAAGTCCCTTTAGCAGGGACAGATTTGACTTTATTAACCTCCTCTCACAGCCGCGTTGATTTATTTTGAGCAGGACTCCTCATGTTTTTGCATGAGGATCTTCACTGCCAGAAATCAGCAGAGCTTAACTTCCCTTCTTCCTTTCCTTGAGGTCTGAGTCTGATCATACTCCACACATCTCTTACGTTTCTCCTCACACACTAGGCTAGCATGAAAGAAGATCAGAAAGAAGATCATAATTATTGTATCTTAATCTACAGTCCTTGATGCCCACTCAAGGGAAGAGGTCCAGTGTGGTGATTTCATCTCATGAACCAAGAGAGACAACTAACAGGAGACCCAAAGTGGGAGACAGCTAATGAAACGCTTGTGGTGGGACAATTTCTTCCCAGGCAGCTCTCTGGTGGGTTTGTACATAGCTAATACAAACTGCTTCCCTTTTAAAACAAAGTAGCAACAGAAGATAAGGATAATTCTTAGGAGAAGGTGATTTTCAAAGCTGTCAAGCTTTTGTATAACATTTATGTTGTATTCAATCATGACTATAAATTTCTTTTGATGAAGACTGGAGAGTGAGACACTAGTTAGACACTGGAATAAGCTGCCCAGGGAAGTGGTGGAGTCACCATCACTGGAGGTGTTCAAGGAATGTGTGGATGAGGCATTGTGGGACATGGTTTAGTGGGCATGGTGGTCTTGGTTGATGGTTGGACTTGATGACCTTACAGGTCTTTTCCAACCTTAGTGATTCTGTGATTCTGTGATTCTGTGAATGTGTTTAAGCCCAACGGGACAGTTATGGGTAGCAATACAGAATTTCACAGAATTTCAGCAAGCAACTTCTGCAGCTGGCTTGAAATGGCTCACTGAGCTAGTGCTTATTTGCTGGTAAAACACATAGTCTTAAACAGCTGGATAAATTAACACTTCAGTAAGCCATAGTTACACTTAAATGATTGCAGTGCCATCCTCTCTGTTTAACAATGAAAATAAAAGTTTGTCTCATTTTTAGCTCCTCCGTGATAGCATCAGTTTTCAGCCATTTGAGATCAGCTGAATCCTAGTGAACGGACTTCTTCCCATGCTGATATCAGATGGGATTTGCCAGGTTAAATGCCGAAGATAGATAGGAAGAAAACCCAAAAGGAAAACCATAGTGTTTAAAAATAACAGATTTTTATTTGGTGTATAGCTCCTCCGCTTTGTGCTTTTGAAGGAGAACAGCAGTATCACAGTACTTTAAGCAGCACTTACTAAAAACACAAAATCTGGTAACTGTTTAAGTTGAAATTTTGGTGTCATGTGTAAAAAAGCAGAAACTTCAGCTCATCATTCAATCACACCACAGCAAGAAAGTTGTAAATAATTCTTTTCAAACTCAGGACAATTCATCACTCTAATAAATAAAGTTAGTTAATATTGAAATGGGTTTTCATAACCTAACCAATAACTAATGATGAAGCTCTGAAATAAGGACAATAAATTATTCCTATTCCTATTCCTATTACTATTAGTAATATCCAGATCTTTGTTCAAAATGTCTGTGATGACTAGTCAAGAAAATGGTCTATTGAAAGGAATTCAGCTGGGGCTGGGACACAACCTTCCAGCTGATGAGAAGCTCCTGCATAGTCTTGGGTTTTTTGGCTAGTTGTGATTACAAACAGCTGTTTAAAGAGGAAATAAAAGTAAGGCATGGAGTCAGGGTAGGATCACCTATCTTTCACTTGCAAACAATTCCTAGGGAAAGGTAAATCCCTGAGATTTTTAAAAAGATGCATTGTTTTATGTGGAACTGAAGGCCTGAAATGTTACTGAAGAAGACAAAGAAAAACTTTCTGACAGTTAAAAACTGGCATCAAGTTAGGTACATGCAAGGGAAAGTGATACACGGAGATTGTCTAATAATTGTGGGAAATGTTGGAAAAGCTACGGATGGCCCAGATTATAGGGCAGGTGAGGGAAGCTTCTTCTGGAGGGTTTTTCTTTAGGTTTGGGCCTTCAGACTGAGCCAGACCTGAGAGCTCCATCAGTGATGGAGAAGACTGACGAAGGAAGTTTAAAGACAGCCAGGGAGCCCTGGGGTCCCTGGAGCGGGACAGGTGGCTCCGGCTCAGCAGCCGCTGTGGAGGGCAATGCTCCCTCAGTTCCCTGTGCCCGTGCCTTCTCGAGAGCAGCCGGGCTCCTTCACAGGATAGATCTTCCACTTGCTAGACCTTTTTGCTTTTATAGACTATGTCCTAGTTTGTGTACCAGTACGGCATCCCATACAATGTATGTATATTTACTTTGGCAGCAACCCAAAGGCTGGAATATTCCCTTTTCACAGGTTTGAGAAATGAGGCACAGAGCTAAACCTCCAAATTTCCAGACATCTTCAGATTTGTAAATCCATCAGATCTCAATTTAATTTAAGCCCAGATATTCAAATATACTTAAATGTCATCTACTCCCATTTAGACACAAAGTATGGCAGAGCAGAGAACCATGAAATTCATAATACAATAGAACACCTCAAATAAATAAGAATGCAATTAATTATTTAATATCATTAACAGGTCAAAATCAGTTATAGTTCTTCCACAATATTGAGAGAGCACGTTACCACTGGAGAATAACTAGCTATTCTAAAAGAGGTTATCTTCATTTTCCTCTCCCAAATCAACTGACTTCACACTGCAGTTTGACTAAGGTTTTAAAAGCAGTACCAAATTTAAACTGAGGCAAATGAATCTGTCTTAAGCAGCCCTTGAGTCGTCATCATTTACAGACTGGCACATCACCGCAAGCGGTGATCAGCGCTACCTTACGTTAATTCACAGATGAGTCAACTCTTCAAGATACAAATGAATGGACCTGCTCTTAATGGAGGCAAAAAAATCTTAGCTGAAGAAGAAAACCTCCATCATAGGAAAAGGGCTCAGTCGTTCAATGGAGAGGGAAGATGCAGCCCTTGCAACACGGCATTTCTGCTCCGTCCATAAGCAAGAGGCTATTGCTTCTGGCAAACTCAGCTGAACCAGCCAGCCGCAGCCACCAGCCCTGCTCTGCTTCCGAGAGGAAAACGCATAGCGGTGTTGTCGTCATTCAGAGGAGTGGAAGGAAGAAATAAATAATCTGCTGAGATGTGAATGGATAATAGAGATATATTTTGAAACTGATGTAAATCCTGTTCGGTGACGTGCTGGTGAGTCACTAGGGTGGGTGGAAGTGATTTTGCATAATAACAGTATCATCTGCTTTCTCCTCTTGCACTGACATACAACAGCAAACACAGGCACTGTGCAGCAGCCGGTGAGTCAGATGCTGTGCACCAACCTAAAAGGGCTGAAACCTCAAAATATTTACAGTTGCATTTCACATCTCAGTGTAAAAAGTCATTGGGAGTGGGCACTGGTGTTGTACCACTATTTTGGTTTCCCCTGGGACTGACCATGTCATACTGAGGAGTCAAAACTTTGGAGGAGTCTTAGGAAGAAGCTGCTCTAAACTCCACAGTGTTTAGACAGAATAAAAGAGGACAGGAACAGGAGGACAGACTCTTTCAGAATTAACTTTACAAAAAATGAGGTTGAATTCAGAATAATTGTACGGACGTAAGTTTTCAATTTCATTTTTAAAAACACTCAGCAGAAGCACTGGAGCTCAAAGGAAGACTTGTACATCAGGAAAGGGTTGTTCTGAAGCTTGGAAATACTCAAAAGTGCTTATTGAATGGAGATTATCTTTATCTCTCATTTTAAAACATTTTAACTATTAAATGACAAAACATGTTTTAAAAATTCAACATGATTGCTCCTAACTGAACTCTTACCTAACAGGCTGATAACACAAATGTAATCAAACCCTGCAGTTTCCCTCTCCTTGTTTTCCATCCTCTTGGCACTGTAGGGATTGGAAACAAAGCCTAAGAAGAGAAGAGAGCAAAATATTGTATTTTGTCAGGTTTATAGTTGACTGAATGGACCTTGTACATATAGAATTAGCAATTCCTCAACTTACAGAGCTTTCCTAATGCAGTACACAACTAATGGTGTGTCTGCCTGCTTCCTTTTTAATTGCATTTCGATTTCCCTGCGCTGTTGCTTTAGGCTGTTAGAACATCTAGTCTATAACAGAACAAATGAATTACCTATAAACAATTAAAATGTAGCAGTACCTGCTTAATCTTGTAACACCCACAGAGAGAAGAATGCATGTGAAGGAATAAGTCAAAGCTATTTTAATTAATATTTAGGTATTAGGGCCATAAAATTTCAGACTCACTCTGCCAGGAACATCTTAAGTGAAAAATGTTTACCCAGTATGATACTTAGTTATATGAAATACTCATTTCATAACCAAGTTTTATGATTTACCTTCTTAATTAGGGACAAAGTGTAGTCTTGGAATGGAGCACAAGGTCAGCAGATTTTATGTGGAGAAGCTCTGCAGACACTCGGGTAAATGAGAATAAATCCATCACCACATAGTGCTGCTACTCTCTTTGTGGTCTGAGGTTTCCAGCGACTTTATGGTTGGTGCCAATGCCAGCTTCTGCAAGGTGGCAGTGGTTGATTTGCACCCTTTTAGTGATAAACTCAATAGCTCTTTCCTCTGGGGAATGCCACCCACAAATTCCCTGTGTGAACAATTTTGAGCCTCACTCTGTATTATCCTTGCTGTGCTTACGCTTAATATCCTTGCTGGACATTACACTTGATCTGCTCTACTCAGGCTCCTTGGTCAATTGATATTTAAACATTCTCAAATAAAGCCTGGTGCACAGCTGTCAATTTTTTTCCTGTAAAATAATTTTATTTCACTAGCTGCCAGTTTATTTGGACAGGTCTGGGACACCCAAAGGGACTGGAGGAAGACCTTCTACCTTCTTTAAGAAGGAGGAGCTCTCAACTTGGCTCTCACAGCCTAGCAATACTTTGTAGGATGTGTTTCCATGGGTGGTTATTATGCCCTTCAAACACTCTGGTGAAGGAAATGGCTTTTTAGAACAACCAGCAGCTCTCAATGTTACAAAGTAACACGGCCAAACCTTCTTTATTGTGCCCATTTTCATACCTCCTCTCCTCTCGATCCCTTCGAACTATTTGAATTCACAGGAAAGTATTTGAGAAGATATTTTCCCTGAGGGAAAATATTAGTAAGCAATTATTAGCAATATTGCCATTAGCAAAAATGCTATGCCAATATCTAACACCCCACTTTCCTGAAAAACCAGTTTCCGTTGTCATCCAACACCTCATCTCTGCCTCCGTTGAGTAGTTGCAATCCACTTTCCATCCTTGACTGCAAATGGGGTGCCACTGTATTCCAACTGCAGCAAAAGATACTGACCCTCACTTCCAAAATCAAGAAAATATTCTGGAATAACTTTAAAATGTCTGAACTCCCAATGTTTTAGAATTTAGATGGAGGCAAACCTAAGATTTTGTCTTTTCACATACCGATATTGAAGATTTCTCTGCACACAGCACACCCAAAAGCACGACGGACACTGCGCAAACATGCACATCTGGCCCAATTTTCAGTCATATCAGTAAGATGCCATGTAGCGAGGAGACTTTGATGCCTGCTATGGAGTAGTTTTCCACTACTTGCTGGGAAAGTGAATATGCTTGTACTGATCCTAAACCTCCTGCTTATGGTGGGATCTCAAGGAAACATTCACCTGAGATGCAGGGGAAGGAGACTGGATCATTGAAAAGGACAGGTCAGCGCTGAAGTCCAGTTGTGGTTCAAAGGCTGGGAAGCCTGGGAAGCTTAAATGACCATGAAATTTTCATGATAGTACACCATCTCGGGAAATCTCTGTGCTGCTGGGGCACAATTATTCCCAATTAGGAATCTGGAAAATTGTTCTTTTGGGGGTTTTAATCAATTTAAAACTAAATCGGCAGGCTCAGATGTAGGAATTCAACACCTTGCTCTCTGACTATGTGGATGTTGGGATTTGAGGTTGTGTTTCAGAGTCGTCTTCAAACATGAAAAAGATGCGGTGGAAGAGTGAGTGAATTAACTTCTTGCTGTTTATGAGCTGTTTGGAGACATCTTACCAAACCTTCAGCTGTAGCTAATATTGAATATCACATACACATTTTCAGGAAGCTGTGAATATGAAATTGAAAACTTTCTTGGTTTGAATGGCCACATGAGATAAACGAATGCTATTGTTTCCTTGTTGAAAGAAATGCATCATTAATGCAGAGCAGCATGGAAATTGTATGGTATACATTTGAAAATTGTTTGAGAGAAATATTTGAGCAATCAAGCCAAGAAAAATATATTTTCCAAGTACTCACACAGTGAAGATGAATGCTTTATCATTTACTTGAAGTAAATACCTGCTGTCAGGAGGAAAGCTGACTCAAATACACAGTGCAAAAGCTTCGGAGGCAATCTTGCTTCCAGGCGTATTGCAAGCTTGGAGCGATGATGTCAAATGGATATAACACAGCTAATTAATTTTATTACTCCTCAGATATACAAAGTACCTGGCTAGATAAAACAAGCTTTAAATACAAACTCCTCTCTGCCCCCTAATGATGCCCTTGAACCACAGGGGTCCCTAGGTAAGTGAGTAAACTGACCTCCTATCTGCTTTCTGGCATGAAGTGAACAGGTTTATGAGAAAAGCTGGGGCCTAAACCCGTATCTAACTGGGGTACTTGCTAAACACCATCTAATAGAACAAGCAGAGGTACCACCCAAAAAGCTGAAGACAGGCAGGACATCTTTTACCTAAACCTCCTATTGCTTCTTCTGCACTTAACACTGAAAGCAAATATAAAAGCTAACATACACCTAGTAGTTGTCACTAGGGCACAAAAGAATTAATTTGATCCAGTAATTTGGAGGGGAAAATTAATAATGGGTCCTACCACAATTCTGTATGGATTTTATGAGGAAAAGTATAAAACCAAATTATTTTAAACCCATTTTAGAAAAATTATAAATTTTAAATCTCCGAGAGTCCCTTCCCTCTCTCATCCCCTGCCCACCCTGTCCCTTTACTTCCTAATCCTGTTTTCAGAGTAGAGAACAGCCATAGAAACAGGCATATACACAGCAGGCGTTACTGACAGCACGAGGAAGAAAAGCATCGCTGCAGCGTGTGCATCAGGCAGCGCAAAACCAGAACAGCTAAAATGCAGTCCCAGCTCCACTAATAGGATATCTGGGAGACCATCCTTTTGCTAATGATTGATGGAGAGAGGTCACATTTTACTGCCTTAATCATCTCCTGGCATGAGGGTAACAGCATGACAAATGAAACGAGACCCAAAAGATTGCGTTCTTAATCTTACTCCTGCTAGGCTACACCACCCCAGGTGCTGAAGTAAAGGAAGAAAAACAAGTTGTAAATTTTCTCCCCCCAAGGTTTCTTGCGGATTTCAGTTCTTCACTCACACATTGCCATCAACCTCTTCCTGCTCTACACCAATTGCTCTCCCCCCGGCTTCAGCAGCAGGTTAGTTCCCACCCAGTTACACCAGTGGAGGAGATGGACTCAGGCCAAGGATTCATCTGATTCTGAGTATTTTCTGTGTTTCTGAAGGCAGATTTCCTTTTCTGTCCACTTTCTTCCCTGACATGATTCTCAGTGCAAAATTAATATTATCAAATTAATATTCTTGTATTGTTGCCTCGCTGTATTAAAGCTGCCACCATCTGTTTCATGTCAGCCAACGCGCAAAGAAAAACGCGTTTCATTGCCATAGGTTGTGGCACTTTACAGCTACAGCACAGGCCCACTCACACAACTGCGATGTACCTCGGAGTTTGCTCGTTAGCTCAGGGGTGAATCAGAAGGGTGCAGATACGTGGACATTGTGCCCCGCACACTTGCTAGTGAGAAGTAATTTTCTTAATTAATCATAATGGATTTTGATACAAAGATACATGCGATTGATCGCATTTGATTCTTTTAACAAAAGAATACAAAACTCTGTTTTTCTCCTAGTCTCTTAAACGAATTTAAAACACACCAAAGAATAAAAGTTCTTTTAGCTGTGGAAAAAAAAATCCAGTTTCAAAAAGCAGTCCTCAGTTCCACCAGGAATTGATGAAAATAAAATTGAACCATTTACTTACTAGAGCTAACAAATGTATTTTGTTTGTATTAGTCATACAAACATTTTCATTTTGAAGGATTTTTAAAATTCATTTGAACCTCAACAAACCTTAATATTTGAGAGTGAAAATTATCAGGTCTTACTGTTGTCCAACTGATTTAATAAACAGATCAACAATGACACCAGCTGCTTAAACATGAAAGCAGTAGTAGTTATATTATTACTTTTCTATAGTAGTTTGCTCTATGTTCCACCAAAAGCGGAAATTTGAAGGTTGATGCAAAGTATAACTGCAAAGCAGGCACCTCTGGAGAGCTCAAGGAAAATGAACGTGGTTTGATATAACGCTTTAAGACCCTACTTTACATTTACGGTCTAATTCCTCTCTAGTGGTGGTAGCAATAACAGAAAAGAAAGAGAAGCCTTTCATTGTTCTCTTGCCGGTGGCTTTTCAAGGGTTTGAAAACTGTGCTAGGAAAAAAATATGCTGGAGGATGAAGTTCCTGCAAGTACAGCTAGAATTGGTATCTAAGTGATGTGAAAGTACACGTGCAAAGCGACAGCAACCTGTCAGAGCCCTTCCAACTTCTAAGTTAAAATGAAACAAAATAAAAAGACTCCTTCGAGGTTCTGTTCCAGCATGAATGTTGTTTAGTCCTCTTGGTCTAGAAAGTTTCTTTACACAGTTACAGTGTGAGACATTGACTGTGTTGCTCAGGTTTTCACTTGGAGAGTCAGGCGTGCTTGGCAGTTTTTCCTGGGCTGTGCCCTATGCCCACCTAGGGCACACACAATTCCTGGGAAGTGGGATGTGTGTTAGACCTCTTTGCTGGCTTTGGACACCACTATATTCCACTGCCCTGGGGACTATCCGCTGGTGGAGCAGTCTGATTAAAATAAAATCTCTGTTGGAAGCCTCTTTTTATAAAAAAAAAAAGGTCTTATTAATCCAGAAAAACATTACCATAGTGTTGAAAAAACAGCTGCTTCCTCTCAAATCACTGCCCTGCTCATCCTGGCACCTTGGTAGTACGTGGGCAATAAATGGCAGCAGCACTCCCATGTTGTAAGGGATCTCAGCAGATCTTGGTAGGAAAGTAAGATCGTCGTGAGTCAGTATTTGGCTGAGAAGCTGCTTAGAAACATCTCAATAGTCATCTGCTTCGGGAAGCGTAATGGGTGATTCAGCAACTCGGGCAGTACTCTCCGACCTGAATCACTTTGGAACCAGAACGCAGGACCTACCGGCTGAGATGCAAAGCTAAGGCCTGTTGGAGCCTCTTAAAGTTCTTCTACCAGCCTTTAGGAACAAGGGTTTTTTGCTCCAGAGAGTTTGTGTTTTTACTTGCAACTCTGATAACACAGGGCAGCCGGAGCTTCTCCAGATTTCCCTGGCTGTAGCCTGTTTAGCCAACGGCCACTTGCATAACAGCATGAAGTGCAGTACACATGATTTTTGTATCACGCTGTAAGATGTCTTAGGGGAAAGAGTCATACCTGCTACTCTACTGCAAAACGGTTACAGGAGAGAAACGTTTATGTGGGATGAAGTCTCCCGGTTGTGATTTGATCCCACAGTGTGTAGTGTTCATGGGGCTTGCTCCATCCCCGATGGGGGCCTTGAGAAACAGCTATTGCAATACAAACTACAGCCACCCATCAATATGTCTCAAAACAGTGTCAAATCTCTCTGTGGGTCTGTCATTTAGATTACCCGCAATAGCATAATTTACAGTCTGTTTTGCAGGAATACGATGTTCCTGGTTGCTTCCCAAAGCGTGTATCCAAGAGGAAAGATTGGGAGTTTCTCTGGAGTTCAGCACGTGGTACTGCATCTTCAGTTCCTAATTATACAGCAGCAAATCAGCTAATGCGGAAGATGGAGGCAAGGCTCTCCCAGCTAAATCAAGGAAGGGGCAGACGGCTTTATGAAACGGGGTGCGAGACACAACCAGGGTACCTAAATGGGGTGCAAAACCAGGCCAGGAGGGCTGCTACGCAGTGTTAGCTACGGCAGGCTGGCATCTGTTGCCAGCCTGTACGTATAAATCCCGTATGCCCAAGTCCCTAAGCCAGGGAAGCGGGGAAGCCTGCCAGCCCCAGGCGTGTGCCTGCTCCCGGCCGTCCCCGCCCCCCCGCCTGCGGGGAGCCGGAGGGGCTCTGCAGGGCAGAGCCGGCGCCGCAGCGGATGCCGCCCTCCTCGGGGGCTCGGCCGCCGGCTCCCGGGAGCCGGGGATGGGGAGAGAGCGGGGACGGGCAGGGGGGCGGCGGGATGGGAGAGAGGGGAGAAGCGGGAGGGGAGGGAAGGGGGTACCGGGAGGAGAAGGGGAGGGGACAGCCGGGGGAGGGGGGGGGGGCTAGAGGAGATAAAGCCGGGAGGAGGGGGAGACGGGCGAGCGGAGCCGGGGGGAGCCGGGAGCGCGGGGATGGGGCGGAGGGCGTGAGCGGCGGCGGAGGGGGAGCCGTGCCCGGCGGCGCGATGCTGCCCGGGCGGCGGCAGTGGCGGCGGCGGTGAGCGGGGCGCCGCCATGGGCTGCGGGGGCAGCAGGGCCGACGCCATCGAGCCCCGCTACTACGAGAGCTGGACGCGGGAGACCGAGTCCACCTGGCTGACCAACACCGACTCCGAGAGCCCGCCGCAGGAGGGCGGCAGCGCCGAGGCCGGCGGCCGGGAGCAGGGCGCCCCGCGCCCCGGTGAGTGGGGGCCCCGCCGCGGGCGGGCACCGCGGGCCGCCCGGCGGAGGGGAAAGGCTGTGGTATGCATACGCGTGTGTATATATAGTGTATATAGGCGTGTCTGTCCACCTATCCATCCGCTGTGTCCGCTTGTCGGAGACCGTCTTTTTCTGCCACCGCCGAGAAGTGTAGGCGCGAAAGTCTGCGCTTAAAGATAGGGTGGGCTCTCGCCGCGGCAGCACCGCAGAGCATCCGCCGTTCCCCGCCGGCCCCGCAGCTCCCGGCCAGCGCGCCGAGACCGGCCGTCCGCGCCCTCGGCTTTTCTCTGACAGAGCTGGTTCGGTACCTAGAGACCTTCTCGCGGTGGTGCCTGGTTATGAGAGAGAGCATATAAATGCCATCAGCTATGTCATAACATCAGCAGAAGGGAAGAGAACTTGGTCTTTGAGGCTCTTGCTGTGGAATACACGGCTTTTTTTGCAAGACAAGTCATTTAGGAAATAGGTTTCAAAGAAGGAAGAGGTAGTGATACGCCAGCCTTCTTGCGCACTACCTCAAATTAGGATGATAGACAGAAAAGAAAACTCATCAGATGGTGGGCTGCACAGGCGCTGACCTGCAAGTTTGAATTTCCCAGTTCTTGTCAGTGTGGGACACTCTTAGTTGTCCACTTGAGGTATTACAGTGGGGACAGAGATGGGAAAGGGAATGAGGAGCTCTGATCTGATGTGGGGTTTAAAATGTCTTCAGAATTGTTAGCTATTGCACCAGTATCTAGAAATCTCGGTCTAGGTCCAGAAATTCATCGTGCTAGATGTTGTACAAACACAACATGAAAATGGTCGCTGCCCCAGATAGATTATAATTTGCATATAAAGCAGTAAATGCTTATAGGCAGCTTCAGAGGAAAAGAAGTAGCTTTGCAGACTTTTATAGCAAGCTACAAAGCACCAGGAAGAAATCATGAAAGTGCAGGAGTGAAAATCCACAAAGGTGGGCATCACAGGCCAACTGGAATAGGGAGATGATGACTCTGTGCTGACCAAAACAGGGAGGGAGAAGTCATAAAGGGTCTATGTTGTACTCCTGAAGGCTAAAGAAAGACTTTGTAGTAATCACATGTGAAATTATGAAAATTTGCAGGTGAGTTGGTATATGAAATGCTGTATTAAAGAAGATGATATAAGGAATTTAAAGAGGTTCAAGACGGTACTGGCCAGTAAGCTGGAATGACAGGTGACAGTCTTGTCTCCAGCAATGAGGGCTAAACACAGCAAGTGTTACCTCTGTACCCACGCTTAGCATTATCTTAGCCGTGTTTACTTTGAGTTGGTGCCTAAACATCATAAACAGAAGCCAGATAGTCCAAGATTTCATATTGAATAGGAGGTGATAAAGAGGTGGATCAGTAAGTATTCTTCCTAGAAACATGCGATAATTGAATTTGTGTTTACAGATGAGAATACCAGAGATAAGAAGAGGACAACGTTCAAGTCCAGTAGAGAGTCATTAGGGTAAGAGAAACTCTTTACAAGAAAACCATGCAGAAGAGATTAGAGAGGAAGGGAATGAGGAGATGACAGACTAGTAGGAGCAAAGGAAAGACTAGTAGGACTTCAGGAAGGGTGAGATTCACCCTTAACACAGCCGTGGTGGCAGCAGCTTAAGGAACCTGAGGAACACACACTGGTCCCAATTAGTGCCTTGAAAGTCATAAAGTACTTCATTGAGAGCTGTTGTGGGGTAAGGCTTGAGGTAGGAAAGGAATGGAATAAGGAGAGGTACTCCAGGGACTAGAAACAGCACCTTCAGTGAATTTACAGATGAAAGGGAGAGGAAGAAGCAATTGGAGGGGCAAATGAGGTCAAGTATGGGTTTAAGACATGAAGAGGAAAACATGCCTTTATTGTGAGAACTGAAAACTACCTAAGAGTGAGAGACGAAAGGGAAGAGTAAGGGAGGGCATAAGAGCAGGATGGGGGAGATGAGGAGATGGGACGTGACATTGGCGTAAGTGGAGGTAGGAAGCTCCTGTAACTAGGACGTAGAAAGGGAGGAGGCAGCTGGGGAAGGGGGGGACCAGCCAAAGATGGCTGGGGAGAAGAGAATGAAGTTGTTCTTTGTCATTTTTTGCTTGGAATAAATTGGTGAAACTCTGTGAAGACAGAGAATTGGAGGCAGGATGACGGAAAGATTTCAGGAAAAAGCCAAAAGCAGTAAAAGGTGGCTGTGATTGTCAACATGTTTCAATTAAGTGGAAAAAACAACACCAGACATTGGACATCAAAATGAGAAGAGGGGTAAATCACTCAGGGATGAAAGAATGTATGGTATACAGGATCAGCAAGCATATCAATGAGGAAAGGGTTAGTAACTACCGTATACTAATCTTAGTAATCACATCCCACCCCAAAATTTCATTATATCCTTCTCTTTTTGTCAGCCAGCATATTTAGCTTTCTGTGTCTGCTCTGACTGGAACTAGAAGTATTTGTGTAGCCAAATGTTTGTATCTTTACTAAAGCATTTTGAAAGCTAAAATATTATTAAATTAAAAAGGAAGTCACGAGGTTTTTTAGTTTTCCTTCGCTTTTCCTTTCTTCCTATTTCAACTGATCCTTTCTTAGAATATTTGTTCACTTCCCGACTTGATTTTTTAACATCCATTTTAATAAAGTGTATTGCAATCTCCCTATTTTTTACAGGAAGACATACAGGACAATATCAGTTGTTATAATATAGCTAAAATAAGACAGACAACTTTTCCTAGGTTCATGACAAGTCACTAACAGCCACAAATACAGGTGGTAGCAACTTGTTGCAATACACTGCTGAGGCTTTGACAATGATGAACAGTGTAAATTGATACCACTGAGGAGGGGTAGAAGAGTAATAAATAACTTCATGAAGCACTGTAGGTGGTGAAATTGAAAGACATCTTCTAGAAGATAAGCGTACGTTCTGTTCATAGGGTCAGTGGCTTCCAGGAGGGAGGAAAAAAGGAAAGACACCCCGTGAGCCCGTAAAATAGAGCAGTTTCTCTTAAGAACATCCACTGCTATGTAAGTGAAGAACTTTTCACAGGATTCAGCTACTGCACAGGCTATAGCTGGGGAAAATAACAGACTACATTTCTGCTTAGTAACCGTTCCTTGATCCTTGCAACCCTTTGCATAAATTGCGTTCTCTTTTCGAGGGTCTGATTCAGCTAAGTGGAAGTGTTAGCACAAGTAATGACTTTCTGGGAAAGTAAGAATCTGCAGGAGCAGTCGAGTCCCCAGGGCAGTCACCATGGGTTACAAGCAAACCGCCGGGAAAAGGTTGAATTAACAAAAACTGCACAAAAACTGTCAAGTATTTTGAAACACATTTGCATAGCCTGCTGTGTTACCTTGGGTTAACTTGCTGATGTATATGTATGTATAGGCTAGTAACTTAAGATGCACAATTTCCTACCAGAAACCAGTGCTGTAAAAGTGCTTTATAAACCCGTTCAATATCAACTATAACAAAAATTAATTTTTGTTTTGTTTTAAAGCAGGCTTTAAGTCATCTTATTTCTATTTTTTTCCATTCTTCAGTGGCTAAGTTAGCTGCCGCATTCAATTATTTTTTCTTTATTGTACTTGAAAGTGCCTCAGAGTGGTTAAAGCAGCATGTTGCCTTGTGGTCAGAGAGACCTTACAATCATGATTTAGCTAAAGGGCTGCAAACTCCTTAGGGCAGGATCTGTCTTTCCTATTCTCCAGCAGCAACCAGCACAGTAAGACCCCAGTCTTGGCTGGAGGTTGTTGCTGAAATGCAGATAAAAGTAGTTAATTTTTAAATGATGTAGCAACCAAGTAAAAACCAATTGTCTTGCATCAGAACTGAAAAGCTGTGTCTTGGTTGCCTCAGGACTCATTTGTTCAGTGCCTCAACTAATAAAACATTTCTTTATTTTTATCATTACCTGACTCACAGTATTGGCTAAGGCTTCAAAAACAAAGACAGTTTTCATTCTTTGTACTTTGCACTATTTCTATAGCAAAGTCTTTTCTCCTGAGGCGTATTAAAGAAAAACATTATCCGCATTTCACGCAGACTCACCTGATGCACTTGGGAGAAAAACTTGCTCACGGCATCAGCAAACGTACCTGCAGTCAGTGGTTTGCCATGAATGAAAGCTGCAATTTAGGATTGGTTCATTCCCTAGTGAAGACACTTGCAAAATAGCTATGAAATGGGAGTAGAATCGAGTCCTTTGTAAAATAAATAAATAAAATCAGAGGAATGCAGGAGAAATTTTGTCACTATCTAGCAATCTGGCCGGCTAACAGTTTATCTTACATAGTTCCCTTTAATATAGTTGTACATTTATGAATAATTCTTGTCTTACATGACCAGCTTTTGCTGCTGCTCTGCTGGTTTGTGATCGCTGACAACTGTGGGAAGTTTTATAGACCAGGTTCAACTCTGCAGTTAGCCTCTGGTCGAGACTCAGTGTGCAGAATCCAGGGTTTCAGAGGTAGCCTTTCATAGAGAAGTTTTTGAAAATTGCTTTTCCCCTTTACAGTAGGAGAGGCTGGAAGCAGCTGCATCCAAGGCGCAGGGCTGTGTGAACACCAGTCGCCATAACAACAGGGGCTGGTGCTGGCTTGGACCGCAGCTGCGGACATCTGCTCTTTCATTTACCAGGTATATGTCCAGTTAAAAGCTGAACAGAAATGCATAAGCAAGCATCAGGTTGTAAACGAAGAACTTATTTTGTGCAGCAGATGGTTTCTCGTAAATCAGACCGCTGAGAAGTATTTAATAAAAAATCTGGTTTAGGTTAAAAGCCAGAGAGGGATCGCTTTTGCTAGTGTGTAATATGGGTATATCAGTATCTCCTTGTGCTCTTATGCCCATTTACTACTGTTCTTTTACTAATGGGTTTGTTCAAAATCTGGTATGTTTAAGACACAATTATAGTGATTCTGACATGTGGTCTTTTCAGGAGATAACCTTATTACAGTTTTACAGTAAAAGCTAATAAATACAGGCTTTTCCTGCACTGTAGACATGTTACAGTGATTCCTTATTCCACCTTAGTCCAGACCTTGGATATAATGATACGGTATTTGCTAAAGGATCCCATTTTACTATTGTATCTGGATTTTGATTGTATGATCTCTGCCATTTCAGTTGCCACTAGCCTCTGTATGAAGTGCGGTACTGAGGAAACCTTTCTAAATCACACAAAAAGGGGAATAAAATTTAAAATAACATGTGGGATGTTTCATACAGTAGGGAGAGAAAGCTTTTGGATCTAATTTTTACTGCCTAGCTTTCAGAAAGCAGCCTTCTCATGTGCCTGCTCAACTTTGTACACCAACTTTTTTGTGCGTTAACATTTATATGGATGGGTAACAGACTTCTTATATCTGTGAAGTGTCTCTGTAGAATGGGTTTGTGTAGGTCCTTCCATCTGCACAAGAAGAAGACTGGGTTCAAAGCCCTCTGAAAATCACTTTCTTAAAAGCCTGATTTGGTAGAGCTATTCTTCAAAGGGTTCCTTTCCGAATGGCACCTAGTTTTGTGTCATCCCTCTGCAGCTCTGGAAGACCACATAAACAGCAAACCTTGCTGTCAGTACTGCAAGTACAAACTCAGTACCAAATGTGGAGGTAAGCCAAAGCAACGGAAAAGCCCAAAGACCCTGCCGCTTCAGAGGAGTTAACCATTCCCATATGCTTTAGGGACTTCTGGTCAAACTTTTCACAGCACGTCTGCGGGAGAAAGGTGGGGAGTGTTGCAGAATGGAAGGGAAATAACACGGATGCACTGCCCAGCTGTATGCCTCCCTCAAAAATGGAAAAATAACAATTTTTGCTAGTAAAAAATGACATTTTTCCATCAGTTTATGGATCAGGGAATGATAAAGAACCTTAGATAGCAATAGAGGAAAATAATAGAATTAAATGGATAATCACTGTAATAAATGATGGTTGTCAACCCACTGACCTGAAACTACTCCAGATTGCTATTCTTCATTTATCACATACACTTGGGGTTTGCTCAGCGTAGAACCCAGTCAAAGATTCCAGTATTGGCCTAAACCAGTATTTACTCCACCACAAGACAGCATTTAAATTGTTGGAAAAATTAGACTCAACAGATAAATACAGCTTTTTGTAATAACCATATTTTTCAGCCTGACCACTGCTGTTAATCCTTCCAATCCATACATTTTCATCTTTGCTGTCATTTGATAGTTTAATACTGTCTTAATTTCACATAGGTACAGATGTCATTTAAGAACAAAAGCTGAAATACAGATTGGAAGCAACAATATATTTCAACATATTGTCAGAGAACTTCAGCATTTTCATTTTATGTCCCCGAGTCATCCCACCCCCTCCCCATTCCACCCCCCAAAACTAAACATCTCCTCATTTTTAAGCATGGAAAAAGTCCCATTGATATTGAGACCAACTGTGCTTACGCTTTTTGCTAAATTATGAGAGTAGGATTGTTACAGGCACAAATGTTGTTTGAGATAATGCGTAGGGGATGTAAGTAATTTGGATGGGACTGTTGCTGCCATTTTGCACTATGGCCATTCTGTGTAATTATATACTTTGTGGGTGTTGTATTTATTTTGTTCTGTTGACTCAGTTAAAAAACATCAGTGATACTTATTTGCCCCACCAGAACATATTAAGTGACAACCCTCCACCACCTCTAAAAGTATTTTTAAATTAATTCTTTATTAATAAATATCAACTGCCATATAAAAAGGAAGAGCCTATAGCAAGCAAAGCTTTTTCTTTAAGTATCAGAAATAATTGCTGGATGAGAAAATTTCTTCTATTATGAGCCTCCAGCTTGCTATTTTGTTAGATGTATTAGACTCAACTGCTGAAAAACTTCAGTCTTGTTTAATGGTAGGTGGTTAGTGGCATTCAGGTACTGCACAAAGCCTCCTGGAAGGTCCTGGTGTCTCAGGCGAGAGCAGCCGCCCCGTGCCCCTGAGGCAGGAGGGGAGGGCAGGGGCTGGGCAGGGATCTCCAGCTGCCTGCTCCTCCCTTGGCAGCCTCTTCCTTGCACTTTTTGCCTCTAGGATTCTCTCAAAGCACTCCAAAAGCTGTACTAAAAATAAAAATTTAAAATATATTATGATAGCTTTTCCACAAGGTCTCTCAGTCTCTGACTAATTCCCATTTAGCTAATGGCCAACATTCTTGCTAAATCCCTCCTGCAGTCTAAAGCAGACCTACTAGGATTGATCACCCGCAGTTTGCCCCAGTATAGTCATTTACACGCAGAGAAAGTAAATTCGCTAAACATGCTATGTGCATGAACACTTGAACTACATGAAAGGCTTTCCTAACTGTCACAGCACCAGAAAGGAGAAAGGTTGGTGAGCATCAATAGAGATGATTTGCAGGAGAGATGATTTGGAACCTTCTCTCTGGATAATTTTCCAGCTGAAAAAAAAATCCTTCTTGCAGCATTGAAATCTTTCATGAGAAAATTTCTCGTAGTTACTGAGAGCCAAAAGGCTGTCATTAACTCGTGAAGAGCTATTGCCCTCTGCCTCTGCAGCAGGCGGTGGGGAGGAGGGATGGTGAGAGAGGGAGAGTGTCTGAAAGGCTTTGAGCAGGAAACCTGAGCAGTGGTTTCTGTCAATGACAGGTCCTGCCTGCAGGATGCTCAGAAGGAAATTGGTCTGCAAAATCCTTCTTCTTGTGGAAAAAGCTCTCCTTTTTTTTTTTTTTTTTCTTTTCTCCTTTATATTCTGATTCAGGACATTTAAAAATTCTTTTTTCTTTTCCTCAGGAATGAATTTATGCTTTCTGGCCAGTTCTAATCCTATATTTTCCAGTTTAGGAATGCATAGTTCAAAACGAACACTTTAAAAATGGAATTAGCTTTAAGTGAAGACTCCTGCCAGTCTCAAAGTAGAGGTGTAATGTACTTCATTCAGCAAACACAGTTCAGAGTGCAGTTTACCTCATTGTCCATTGATTAAAATTTCCAAAATTTCCACTTTTTCTCAGGTATTCCTGCAGTTTAAAAATGAAATAAATTGATTGCAGTTAAAAAAATCTGTGATTCAAAGCTGGGTTGTACCTTAAATCAAAATACAGTAATAGTTAAGTCTCAGAAACTGAATGAGCAAAGCCATGAGTTTATTGTAAGGCTTTTTGTTTGACTTGCACAAAGCAGCACTCTTTTCTAGACTATGCGGATAATATTTTGAAAGCTGTGTGATTGTGTGCATTTCTTAGCAGCGGCCTTGCGTGAAAAAAGTGGCTTGGTCCTTTACTGTATACAAATAAATAATGCGTTCCTATCCCAATTTTATTATCTGATGAGTACATGCATAATTACTTCCCTAGACTGTCACAGTGCCTTTTCCACTTAGGAAAAATACAGGTTAAAAGTAAAACAAACAGGTAGATGGGGGAGTGACGTTCTACCCGTTAGCATGGGCAGCTGTAAGCTGCAAGGCAGGATTTTCCATTTTAAGGTTTTCCTGAATCCACCAAGCCCCTCCAGATTGTTTCTGCATTGCTGTTTGCTTGACTGAGCCTTAAATTTTAAGCAGCTGATGAAAAAGAAGTAACGCTGAGCCTCTCATTCCTCCTGGAAGATCATGGATTCAGGCTAGCCTGTTCAGGTGGATGCTAGCTACTGAAGAGCAAAATAATCAGCCAATCCCTCTATTGATTGACTGAAATATTTTGATTTTTTTTGCCAGTTTCCTAGCAATGCATATAGTTGTGTTTCTGTCTCTGTACATTTCATCTGGATATTGTCCCCATGTTGCAATTGTCATTCTTGTAAACTGCTAGTATTTCCCAGGTGGGCTATCAGAATTGTTTCAAGCACTTGCAGTGCTAAAAGTACGAATTTCTGCTACTTGCGTAAAGCCCAGGTGCTTTTTGAGTGTTTACACTGTCTGTAGAAAAGATGAAAAAAATTTTATGGATCTATCATCTAGTGGATTGTTAACGGCTGATGACATTAGGTTTTAACACAGCTACTGCCCTCATTTTAGGATGAACACTAAACATGAGTGATAACTTTTTCACGTGCATACAGATATCTTAAGCCAAAGCATTTTATGATTGCAGTCATACCGTGAGCCAGTTAAGTCATCCTATCCTTTCATATATTCATAGATTGTAAAGCTGGAAATGTCACCTGGCCATACAGCCCACTAGTCTTTCCTGAATTAATTCCCATATGGAGCATACCTTTGGGACATTCGGACTTAATTTACAGCTTTCCAGTGGCTGACATTTTGCCTAAGCCTTTGTAAATTAGGCCAGTAGCTAATCACTCATTGTTAAAATACATGTCTAATGTCTTACCTGGAACCTTTAGCTTCAATTTCCAGCTGCTGAACCTTGGTGAGCAAAACTAAAGAGTCACTTCAGCTCAAGTTTCACGCGCATTTAGATGCTTTTCATAAGGATTCCTGTTTAGTCTGCCTAAATATTTTTGCTGCTCCTCAGTATGATTAATTGAAATGATACTACCTACTCATCTTAAAATTCCATGCGTGATTAGCTAGGTAATGAGACCGATAATAATACTTGCCATTTCTGTGTTAGAAATTAGTCTAAAACATAATGAGTGATGTTTCATTACCACATCCCAAAGGAGAAGGAAAGACCACGTGAAGGAGGAGGAAAGACCATGTGAATGTCTACAGATCTAAGCCACTGTTCAGAACCTGTCTTCAAACAGGGTGGGTACAGGTGTGGGAAGGATGGTTGAGCCTGCTGCTTGTTTTCCATCTCACACAGTGCTTTCCTGTAATGGGAACTTCTTTCTTTATATTTTAAGGAAAGGGTCAGACAGGAACTGAGTCAAAAGCAAGCACCTTTGGAAAACAAGCTGACTTGACTTAGTTTGGACACCCGTGATGTGAGGTATTGTGCATGGAGGGTATAATTTTTAAGGTGAATTTTTCATGGGCAGTACAGAAACATAGCCTGTATCTTTGAATGTGGAGAAGCAGATCTCCCTGCACTGCCTATCCTTCTAAAATGCAGTATTATGAAAAGCACTTCAGAGGTTTGCTATTTGTATGTTAGTTTTTTCACTTGGGAGGAATTAGTGATCTGTTTCGTTTCTGACACATCATGTGGCACTGGTATGTTGCTTAATCCATTCCCTCTCCTGATTTTCCCAGGCGTAAAATGTACTTAGCCTTCAATGTCTTCCAAAATATTGCCAAATTCTTATTCCACAATATAGTGAAAATTCAGTTCTTCTTTCCTGTTCCAGTTATTAAAATTTGTATCTTCATCCATCAAACTCTGTTGTCTTTCTGCCATTATGTCCTTCCCTAGCACCCTGATTACAATTCTTTGAAGTTTACCTTTCGTATCTTCCCTTCATGGTCAGACCAATTCCCCCTTGTTCTGCTTCTGGAGTCTATTTTCCATGTAATATCCTTTGTCTTGACCTTTAACATGATGACACATTGTTAGAGAGTGTTGCATTGTGCTTTTTCTATTTGGAATAAATATAAATTTTATATTCACCTTTCATTTCATAGATGTGGTTGCAACAGTGCTAAGTTTGTTTACAAGATAGTTGTACTATGATTCTGTATCATAATTTGAAATCAAAATATACCAATATGCAAAGATTTAGCATCTGCCTTTACCCAGGAAATTAGGCCATGTTGCGCCAGGGGAGGTTCAGGCTGGATATTAGGAAAAATTTCTTTACGGAGAGAGTGGTGAAACACTGGAACAGGCTGCCCAGGGAGGTGGTGGAGTCACCATCACTGGAGGTGTTCAAGGAACATGTGGACGTGGCATTGCAGGACACGGTTTAGTGGGCATGGTGGTGTTGAGTTGTAGGTTGGACTTGATCTTACAGGTCTTTTCCAACCTTAGTGATTCTGTGATTCTGTGATTCTGTGAATGTCAAGGTTTGCAGCTTTAATGCTGCCCTTTTTGTATTCTACTTGTCTGCTAGAATCCTTGAATACTCTGTAGTAGAAATCTTCATATTATAGTAATAAATCTGATCAGACTTTCAGAGCTATTTATAGTATACTTGTTTATGCATGTACATGTTAAATTCCAGTTTTAAAATCTTTTAGAAATTTCTGTTACCTAACAAAGAGGAGCCTCTTGCCTCATTTCAAAACAGCAATGGTAAAAGAAGTTTTGAAATACAGAAATTTATAGGACTGTTGTTTGTTTTACACTCAGAAATGAAGTGGCAGGAAATAGGAAAATAAGCAAATCTGCCCACCAAAACTGTCGCAAGATGTAGTGCTTGGTCTCCCAGTTTTGCCAGGATTCCAATGTGCATAAAGTAATTTAAAAGCATTAAATATATTCATTGTGAGCCAGTTCTTTCTGTCCTGAATTTGACATTAAATACCATAATCTTACAAAAGAACATCATTCCATAAAGCTCCTGAATGTGACAAAACCATGATCAGATCAGGATGTAAAAGCCTGATTTGCCTTCTGCTATTAGCTATTATCTGACCCCCATTGCCTTGCATAAATATAGAATTTCCTCTTATTTATAACCTACTTCCCTTAGTGCCGAAAGTAAAGCATATACCTTCTAAATGGAGAATGAAGAGGCTGTTCGTGCTCTCGGGTGAGCTGAGTTCAATTAAGCATCCCACAGAAGTAGGGAGGAAGGCCCAGAGTTCCCCCCTGCTTCCCCACGCCTGTCGTACCTGAGCTGCACGGCTCAGCCCTGCCTGGTTCAAGTCAGCTTTGGAGGGACCTGCCGTCCATGGAGGGCTTTGTGTCAGGAGAACAGGTCTCCTTCCCCCGCCTTTTCCGCAGCCCATGGGGGAAACTTTTCCCTAAAGAGCGACTCCACAGATTTTCGATGGCTGATACAGAATGTGTGGAAGATGCAAATACATTTGTTTTGGTGTGGTTTGCTTCACTGTCTAAAATTCATATCACATTAGAGTTCAGATAAATCATTCTGGATTCTCTGAATATCTGGGCAGTAAATTTATTGCATTATTGTATTTTCAGATTCAATAAATACAAAACATTGTTTCTGATGACATTTTTCTGCTGCAGCAGGTCGTCCCTCTGCAGATCTTCTTGATCCTTTGTCCTGCCTTACAAACCTATTCTCTGCTATGTCTGAATGTTTCTAAATTCTTTCTTGTTCTGGAAAAAAGCTAGTGCAGATTTCCTGAGCATCTGGCCTCACCTCTGAGGCTGCTGCTTTGGAGGAAATGACTTAAACTGGACTTTTGTCACAACCTCTACTCCATTCATTTTTGATAGGAGCCATTCTATGTTCTATTTATTCAGTAGAAGTACATACCAGCTCTCAGGCCAGCAGATACGTAGTTTTCCCAAACACGAATAGTTTCATATCAGGAAAACAGGTATAGAAAACAGGTATTTCAGTGCTCTGTGTACTTGTTATTACTCTGTAGCATTAAAAACAAGAAACTCAGTGTTGGTAACAGATACGTATTTCCTCTGGAAACAACTGCATGTTGTGATAACATTGTTCATTATTCTTTACTGTGAGTTTTCTCAGAGTCCATTTTTACAGTGCAGTATCTTATTATGCAGGCATTTTATAAAACAGCATCTTATGCATCATTCATGAGATAACAGCCATGATAAATAAAAAAGGGTGTTGCTGAACCAGAAAATTGAACCTTACTGGTTTGTTCATAGTCAATTCCAAAGATACAAACTTAGCATACTAATCAACAGCTAACCACTTTAAACAAATACGTGCTTGTCATTCAATAGCAGAGTGTGTGACGGCTCAGATCTATAGCGTATTTGGGTCAGAATTCATCTCCAGTTTTGGCCACTACCTGCTGCTTTAAAATCAGGTAGGAGAATATTGTGGCAAGCACATGTGGAACAATTTTCTCCACAAAGGTCTGATCCTTTTGGCTACTAGGCATCATACCCCTTCCAGATTTCTTGCCAGCATTAGATATTGCAGCACTGCTGATTTTTGTTAGCCACAGAAATTTTCAGTTCATTTTGGATCTTACTAAGATATTGCTCTTTTGATGAGGTTTATGCAAAGAGATCCAGGCGGACCTACCTTCATGCCACCTGTGGTTTGAGAAGTTTCCTGTAGTCCTGAGAATTGAGGGCTACCCCTAAATGTTGCTATCTGGTTCCTTCTCCCATTCTTGATCATTAGAAAACAAATATTAGCTTTCTAATACATAGATAAGGTCTAGCAAAAAGCCTTGAGCAAGTCATACCTTTATCTTTTGTCATGCACAAAACTGACCCCCCTAGTTCTCTTTTTTTCCTTCTCTCTCTGTGCCAGCTGTTGATCTGTGACATTATTCTGCTTTTTACTCCAGTTTTACTTTCACAATCGGAATTAATTATGTCATTTCCCCCCTCTTCACATCATCTTTATTTCCATACTAAAATCTGATTAGAAAGAGTTAAATCTTAAGAGTGAAAATTTCCTCTCATGTTTATGAGATACTCTCGTAAAGGATCATTTGAATTCTTAGGTGTAACCAGGCTGTATGAAGAACTACAGCAACATCTATGCATTGTTTATCCTTGGTTTTGTTATCACTACTGTTGTCATTATAATAAAAGAAATCAGAAATACAGGTCTAATGTCTAAAATTTCCATTCCATGTTTTACATTTTCTTTAACTGCTCTGTGATGAGCATCCTGTTTACCAAAATGATTCTTTTAGACAGCTCCATTTAAATGGTTTTAAAGAGTGATAAAGTATGATTTAAGCATTCTTTATTTTGAACAGACATAAGCTTGCAAATCTGTGAGCAACTTTTTGGAGTACAATTTTAAGTATGTATCTCCTAAAACACAAAATGTCTGCGGTATTAAGAACTTATGCACTTTAATATTATTATAAATTGCTTTCAAGTATCTAGTGCTTACAGAAAAGAAATGTTGCAGGGGTGGCCTTAGTATTATGTAATTAATTTTCTGGTGATGTGTAAATGAATCCTATCTGTACATTACATCTTATTTTCACTTCTCACAGTTGTGGGATGCTGCTGTCTGGGAATTTCTGAAAACTGATTCAAAATGTAAAAAATTATTAGGATTGTAGACAAAAGAACACATGCCAGTACATATTAAGAGGTCTCATAGAACATGGTGGAAGATGGGACTTGGTGACTTTTGCTCATAGAGAAGTGAGGTGCAGTCTGCCAGGAAGATAAGTGAGGCAGAGAGGGAGATGTTGAGAGACAGAAGTTAGAACATAGGTATGTTACAGCCAGCAGAGAAAGAAAGACATCACGGATGGATTCCTTTGAATGCATTGGTGAATGTGCATCAAATTTTCAAGTATCATTTAGGAACTGAAAGACACCTTTGAACAGTACTGTTTGCTGCCTACAATTCTGTTATGGAGAAAACATCTGTTCTTTAAAAAATGGTCATGTCCTACCTGTGATGAATACACAACTTAATAGTCTGAAACACAAAGAATTGTGCTTATAATAACTATGGTTAATTGACAAAGACAATTTTAGAGAACTAAGATAACAGAAGCATTGAAGTGTTTGGAGCCTTCTAAAAACTAATTTTGATGTTTGCTTGGACACACTGAATTTTTGATTACATTTACAGCAGAGAGAGTAGGAGGTTATCCCAGAAAGACTGGAAAAACTTGGTGTCCTACTGGCAGTCTGAATATTCAATGTTAAGATAAACTATTAATTATGAGTAGCAGCAGTTCTTGGAGAGCTGATTTTATTTATACTGTTTATACGAACTACTTAAAAATACCAGTGCCTTTATTTTTGTGTCAGTAGTGACAATTCTCACATTCTATTCTCTTTGTCCTCTTCTAGGAATTTATATTACCTTTAATACACCTGTTGTTCTTCACATAAGATACATATTTCAGGCAGATTTGTTCTGTCTTTCTGGTCTTCATACTCGTATTGAGATACCTCTGATTTTAGGTAGCTTTCTGTTCATTACATATTGCTGTAATTGTAAAGCTGTTCTTAAACGACCCTCTTTTAGATTGCGGAACAGCTAAAACATACCCAGATGTCCTAGGGACTGATTTTTAGTTTTGATTTGTAAAATTCAATAACTACAGTTGATTTTTGTCAATATCCATATTTTCCAAAACGTCTGTATTTTGGGAATTTTGAACAAAAGGCTGTAATTTAATGCCAGCATTTTAGTGGAAGAAAACTTGGGTAAATTTGGTTTTTCAAAATCTATACAAATTTTCAATGTGAAAACACACAAAACAGAAGATTATTTGAACTGCTGTCATTTGGTCTAAATAATCAGATTTCTTGGTGAAAGAGATTTTAGAAATAAAGTTTCTTTGTATAGGTTATTTGTAATCAGTCAGTCACATCACATCTTACTCTGGGCCAGCAACTTCTTTAGAAGTCTTTGGGACACTGTTTTTCCTGTAACACAATGGGAATCCTTGGTGAATCTGAACTAAATGGGTGAAATAAATGCATGTCCCCTGAGGCAGGGGTAGTTGGAAGCAATGTGAGTATACCTCCAGAGGATTTAGTGAGCTCAGCAAAGCAACTCAATGAGAAGAACGAGTGTAGCTGGGTGAGTGGGGTTCGGTTTTGTTTTGTTTTATTGGATAGCTCACCAACCTAAGCTGCTTTCTGCTGCTTGTTTCGATTCCTGTGCTACCTCCCAAGTTGTGCCAGTCTGACTGCTTGCGTCATTGGGTGATGAATAAAGTATAGGGATTGATTTCAGTTTAAAATAACCCTTTTTTTCCCTGGTGCTGCTGAAAAAAAGCATTTGTCAAACTGCAGCCTAAAGGATTTCTATTGGACTGGTGAGAAATGCAGGAGTTAGCTCGCCTGTGCAGCCTAGCAAGCCAGTGAAAAGGAAGACGACAGTGAGCATTGCCGTGGGTGGACAAATTCTTTTAAGCACATTTCATGCTGGAAAGATAGACTCGGATTTGTGAGCAATGGGGCTGCTGCTTGGGTATTCTCCCTGTGTCCATTGAAGGAGAACTCCTGTACATTCTTTATAAATAAACCTGATTGCATGCCATGAAATACCTGCCTCTTATCATCCATTCCTCCCCATAATGGGAACAGCCTGGCAGTCGCCCAAACCCTGACGAACCACTCCTGAGGGAAAGGTCACCCTCACATTGGTGGGGGTTTGATAATCGCCCAGAAACTCAGGATTTGGGAATGGAGCCGTAAGAATATTCTAGGCTTGCCAGTTCATTCGAAAATGAAATACATGTATTTGACAGGGCATTGTGATGGGATCTGCTGTTTTCCCTGGCCTCAGGGGGCCCATGGACTTTTGGCAGGGGTTGGCCTGGCAGAGAACATGAGAATGAAAACAACATTACTGCGCCCGTTTGTTTAAATTTCTACTGAAGCTCTACAGTGAAAGACCGAGGAGGTTATTTACCGAACCCATACTGCAAGGATGAGATAACTAACGGCACTGAGGCAAGACCCTGAGTATTGCCATCCTGCTAGCTTGCAAATTCCAGACTGTACAGAAGAAGAAAGTTAACTCTTCCATTTTTGTGTACTGTGGCAAACCCTAAATAGCAATGCAGAAATATTTGCTATTTTAAAAGCAACCATGTGTTCCTAATCTTTTTTTAACATCATCTGTTTTGTGCTTTGTATCTAGTCTATAAAATAGGTGTTGCTTTATGAATTGCCAACAAACCTCATGGTCTTACTTCCACTGCTCATGCATTCTCACTGCAATTTCTGCTCAGTGCTCATACATAAAGAGCAAGTCACTGAAGTCTTTAAACTGTTGCCCACTCTCTAAATCATCTGTTTGACATTGAAAAAGAGTTCATATTTCATATGCAAACATATTTCAGAATAAAATAAAAAAGCTTTTTGCACTAGTGTTGGTGACCATTAGGTCTCCCGTATAAAAATACAGCAGAGTGATAGTGGAAGGCTCAGATTCTGATACCTGGTTCATTTCTGACAAGTATTGCAAAAAAAGTGTCAGCCCTGCAATGCAGGATGCAACAAGGATGCTCAGGCTGCAAACTAACAGGAGACAAAAAATGAAGGAGATGTACCATTTTCAGGATAGAGATTTTCCATCAGTCTCCAGAAATGGATTGATGCAAGAAAAATTGTTCTGTGCAAGACCAAAAGATGCAACACAATTTGATAAATGAAAAATTGTGCTTAATAACAAAGTGGCTTTTCAGCTGACAGCTGTTTCACCAGACAATTTAGTTAGAGGCCAGATGGCCAAAGGAACACATGGTGGAAAGTAATTTGGTAGGATGACTCCACAGAAGGAAAAACTCATAATTCGTGTATGTTTGAAAAGTCCAAGATTCAATTAATGGAATTAGTATGTAATGCCTAGAGCATTTTGCCTGTTCAAAGCTGTGGTTGATCTTGTTCTCACAGCTCCACTGCAAGGTGAAGCAGTAGACTAAGGCGTGAGCTTAGAGCTCTGAATCACACGTGTCTAATTGCCTCTCCATCTCCCTACCTGACAACTGATTTTGTCTATGGTATCAGTCTATGCCACTTACTGTTCTGCACCAAGTCATGTTTCTGTCTCTCATCTGGCACTGTGGAGTGGTAGGAAGAGATAAGAACTAAAACATAAGTAGGTGTAGACGTCTGGGAAATGTGGGAGAAGTAAAGTTTAGTCTTGTCTTATGGAAAGTTGCCTGTAGATTTAGATGGGAGAATGACATTAGTTTTTATAGCTAGCAGAAAAGGCAGCCTCCAAAGACTGAAGTTTGTTGTTTTTTTTTTTTAAATGAACTATAATGTAATATTTTCACATTTCAACTAAAAATTTTTTCTGTCAAAAAGTAGATGACTTAGCATTATTAGTTACCACTACTACAAGTTAAATTGTCCTTGGAAAACTCTTAACACCATCTTCTGACTGCTCAGGGAAATGTAGTGACTAGTTTGTATTTAGACTTCTTAAATCTTACACAATTTTAGATATTTTCAATATCAAGACTTCAAATATTTGCTTGGAGCTTAGTTGATTTCAGTCATTACCTTTGCTAGCTGCTACTGATGTTGCTTTCTACTGATAAAGCAGCTTTTCTTACAGATTTCTGGGAAAGAATTCAGGACGTTGCTTCCTTTTTAATGTCCTTAATACTGTGCTTGAATTCCCACCTGATTCATGGCAGAAGGTTTTGATGACACAATGCACACTTCAAGTAGCAATGAATTGTTGTTGCTTTTCCTCATACTTATTTTTCACTTAGTATCTGTGACTCCTTGCTTCTTCTTCCAGTTTTGATACCTGCATTGCCAGTTAGTAAATCTGCTTTTCTTTTTCTTATTTGAACATAAAGTTTATTATAAATCAGTTTTGCCAAAAATGAAATTGAGAGCTACAGTCATGCATCCCACTTGCTCTTTGTATTTGGATTTCAGGCCCAGTGTTGCAACCAGATGTTTAGTGCTCTGCACGCACCATAAATGACAACTGATTTTTGTTAATGCAATAAGATGAGAAAATTCTTTTAGGCTGGCCAATATCATATTGTACAACGCATGCTTTTAGCCACACAGCTAGAGCTGAAAGCAAATTAATAATTTATTTGATTACTGATAGTCAAAACAGTATGAAATATATTTTTTCTGCATTTCTTTCCTCAACTTATGATGGAAAAAAATGTTCAAGGCAATGAATAGAGCAATCTGTCCATCCATATCAGTCTCATCTGTCATGCTCACATCTAACCCTTTCATTTCCCGAATTGAAATAGATTTAAGGGGAGCCTCTCTGGGTCCTTAGTTAAACCCTCAGTCATGCAAGCTGCTGTGTGTGTGGAGAAGCCATTGGAGATCCACAGGTGACCAAAAGGCTACTGATATGCTGCACTCATTAACTGGTTTTCCATGTTTTCTGAGCTGGTGTTTCACAGGGCAGTGGACTATAGGAGAAAGGCCAAATAATGGAAAGTGTGAGGATAAAGGTGACAAAAGGAGGTAGACTGCTCTCACTGTAGTACTGTACCGTACCTTCCATGACTTGTGCTATCACAAAAACGTGGTGAAACAGAGGGAAGCCAGAGCCAGTTATAAACTGCTCCTCAGTATTAATCGCACAATTTCATGTGTCCCTTCTAGGTCTTCTGGATGATGGGAAATCAGCTCAGACAGGTGTAACTACAGCATCAGCCACAGCTGGAACGCTGAACACCGAGAAGAGGAACAACTGTGGCCCTCACTGTGCGAGCCCCATGGTCCACAGCACGGGAGCTACGATGCAGAGACAGCACAGCTTCAGGACAGCAGAGGTAAGAGTATGATTATGTTTCCTGACGCTCAGCACTAGCTTCAGCCAGGTCAAACTTATTTTTGTGACAATCTTCCTCGCTGCAGTCAAACTGTATTTAATGCCTTGGGATAAGAGAAAATGGCTGCACCACAGCCACGGCATGATTGAGCCTAGCACCTCTGACAACACCTCATGCCTGAATGGCCACAAAATTGATGTTTTATTTGGCAATTGGAGTAACATACACTTGTTACAGCAAAAAAAACCCAACCCACACTTATTTTTTTCCAGCTCAGTCCAGCTGTGGCATGTATTGTGGAAGCTGTTTAATTATCGGAGAGGGAATGGCTTTTTCCTTTTTTGCTGTTTTGCCTAAATTATATGCACTGCATGAACGCTGGTTCATTCAAGGCTGGATGTGAAGCCTGAAAAAGTCAATGGGAGTCTTTCCAATAACTTCAAAAGGCTTTGGATCAGATCCTCCCCCCTTATTCCTCTCACCTATATGTTGCATACATTGTAGAAGGATCATCCAGTGTAACAATAATGTATGAACACCCAAGGCTTTGGGGCTAGACCAAAGCCCAAACTTCTCCCATCCTAGCTGCCTACCTGCTTGTCTCTCACAGGTTTCCACCTGCTGCCCTGTTCGTATACCAGCTGCTGAGCTGCTGCAGATTAAAGTAATCCAAACCCTACAGTTGGTTTACTGCTTCCTCGGTTTCTCAGACGGGAAGACCTCTCAGCACAGTGTGTGGTGGAACCACTACACCCACCCCATAAGAAGCTGTCCCCTCTTGAGAATCACGTCCTTGAGAGAGGCAAATTTAAACCCAGGGGGACTAAGCAAATGAAAAAGGGAATTTGGATTGAACTTCACCTTGCATTTGCTAGCAAACAACACATTGGTACACATCTGTTTATTTTATACATTCACTGTATTATCTTCTGTACTGCTGTAGTACAGAAATATTTCCCGGTGACATGGATCCTGCTGTATCTTTCCAAGAGATACTGCAGCTCCAGATGTACAGGGACATATTCTACAGCAGCATGACATCTAGAGCCATGGATTTGCTGTAAATGAAAAACATAAATGCCTGTCATAGCCACTAGCCCACAGAGAAAAATGAATTGGTCAGGTTGGATATGGTTGAACAGAACTAACATAATTATTAATCCGATTTGAAAAAGACTTGGCCACACTTGAGAATTATGTGTATACTTGACATATTGTTGGAGAAAATCGTTTGTCTAATTTTGTAAGCGATTGAAAAATTCTGTCTGCATTTAGACTTACTCGGAAGTATGGGCAAATTCCCACAACATATTAATAAAGTGAGTGTTGACTGTAATGGGACTACTCAGAGAAGTGTGGGTTCCTGACCTGGGGCCCTATGGCTTTGAATGTATTCTCCCACCTTTTTCTAGCTAAGATACATTCAGTAATATATACCTGTACTGTTGCAACCCAGTGCAAAGAAAATTTCTGATGCTAAGTAGGGCATTTACATTATTCTACGCATCTAATGCAGGTGTCTAAAAAAGGAAAGTAATTTGTCTAAACTTCTTATAGTCAAAAAAGAAATGTATTTTCCTACAGTGAAAGTGTAGTATCTAAGTTAGGCTCCAGCTCTGGTTTGCCATGCTGAAGCTCTGTTTCTCCACTGACTGTTTAGGGAAGCGTAAGATGAGTAGGTTTCCAATTTGGACACCTAAAGTTTAGATGCCTAGAGTAGAGAATGTGACTATCTCCCCAACTCAAAATGTGCCTATTTTATTCACCTGAATATTCACATTGACTACAGTTTTTCTTTTACCTCTACATGCTGTAGAATACAATGCAATGCAACACCCAGTGCTCTCAGGAGACTTGGGTTCTGCCATCGGCCTGTGGGGCAGCAGGGGGTAAACTGCTTTACTTCTCTGTTTCTCATTTTCTCAGGCATCAAGCCCTAAAGCATCCTACTGCCTTACCTCCACCATCAGTTACGTGACAGGGTACAGTTAGTGGTTTCAAAAGGGAAAGGGTTTGACATGGGCTGCGTCTGGGAAATATTAGTATCCTCTCATAAGAGTCATGTCAAAACAACTTGGAAGTAAAATATGCTGATGATGAAAAGAGTCCTAATACCAGTGAAGGCAATATAATGGTCAAGCGCCTCAAAAGCAGAGATGGTATCCAGATTATCTCCCTGTCTGACAATAACCTGGTTTGATTTTCATGATATGCGTAGTCTTTGAAGAGTCCTTGTGTGAACATGAGCACTAGGGGAGTAGACAGCAAAGGAGCGGATGTATTCAGGCTACAGAAATGTGCAGTAATACACACCGGCAAATAAACACCAGTTTTTGCTCTCAGATGATTATGTACCTTCCACTCACGTCAGTGGAAGTTTACCAGACAATATTGCACCTGGCATTATTACCATGTAAATGATGCCTAATTTACCTGGCAATCTTTACACTCACGAAGTGTCTCATGAAACACTGGAGATGTAATAAACAAATCCACCTAACTCAGCTCTGTGTCTCCATCAGCCCAGTTCTGAATGTCCTTTGCTAGACCTATCCACTTTATTGCGCAGTATAGTGGGTTGCTTATGGCAACAAGCAGACAGACTAGACGATGGAGAAGGATAAATTTAAATTAGGGATGCACTTGCATGCCTCAGACAGACTGACTTTTTTGAATATTTGGAAATAACCTGATGAAGCTCTGAAAGCTATATATTGTACTTAGGTCTTATATGCAGGTAGAACTAAGTGTTATTTTGAAACTGTATTTTCACTTAAGAAACGTAAAATGAAGCAGAGAGAATTCTGTCTCAGGCTAATCACACTCAACTCCCAGTGACACCAAAAGGAACGTCTAATTTCCACTTCTGGACTGAAACTAGATTTATTTGCTCCGCTTATAGAATGCACATGTGTAGAGATGCTAATGGTAGCCAAGAGGGTTGATCTAAAGCCTACTGGCGTCCACAGCCTTTAGAGCAGTTATAAAACCTTGTGTCCGTGCTGAATGAGAAAGTTGCTCCACATCACAGTACTGTGTGAAGAATGCTGGAGTCTTTCTGTTTATTAAGTGGAACTGTTTTCATAAATTAGGAGGTAATCGTCAATGACTCTTTGTGCTGTCAGTGTGGAACTCACTGTACTGTTTAAAACTTTCACAGAGTAAATGGGATGCACAGAAAATGTCCACAAAAGAAGTCACCATTAATGTTACAAAAAGCATCAGACAAAGCGACAGAAGGAAAACAAAGAATTGTGTCAATTAATGAAGCAAAGCGCAAGTGAGGATGGACCTAACAATGCTTCGCTGTGCTTTAAATGTCATCAGTCACTGAAGATATGAAGATCTCCAGATGTTCCACGTTGAATACAGCAGGCAGCTGCTGCTGAGTGCCTTCAGAAACATGTCTTGTAGAAACTAGCTGCAGACACTGTAGGATGTTCAGATGTCATTTGTCTAAAGCAGTGCCACTGCACAGACATACACCAAAATTCGTGCCATTCAGGTTTTACTAAGTAAGTCCTACGTTATCTCCTTGTGTATGTCTTGTTCTGCATTGCTATTAGGATGAGGCTGGACAATGAGAGGTACATTTCACCGCAATTTAAAACAGGAAATGAACAAATGACTCTGCATTTTCAGTGGTAAGGGGTTTTGAGTGTGTACATTCAAACCGATGGAGTTCATTTAAAGAGCTCACTTTCATAAAACTCAAACCCAGAGATCCCAGAAAGAGACACACAGGTGGCTTCCATTAAATCTTATATATAGTTAAGTCATATAGTAACTTTTTTATATCTTAATCTTTTAATTACTTAATTTCAATTTATTTTCTGTATTGACAGAATTTAGGTCTTAAAAACAGTAACTGTCATATTGATCAGCCTTACTTGAAGTTCCCAGTCTTAGCTGGCAGGTAGGGCTCTGCCTACTTTGTTATTTCATATATGCCCCTTTAATTACGCTGAGGCCCAGATTGACTTGGAAAAAAGTGATCGCTAATACTACATGAAAATAACCATAATTCTTAAAACAATATTCCAATCACAGCTCCAAAAATTGACTTTATTTGATCAGGTATAGTTGATTTGCTGTGCAGAACTTATTTAATTGCATTGTAAGTATCCTGTATCATAATGCTCCATGTTTATCATAAATACACAGCTAAAAATAATATAAATGTTCAGTGTAGTAAAGACCAGGAATTAATTCAACATATTACTTCTTAATATAGAAGTAATAATATATATTCTCTGTGAGTTTGTACACTTGTGAGGATAAAAGAGGTAAATTTATTTGCCTCCCCCATCAGACATATATGAGTAACCTTAGAGGGCCATTTAAAATAACTATTCAAAAGTTGTTCATAACAAACAGATGGCGTTGGGAAGAAAATCCATGTATGAACTGCAAGAAGACCTTTTTACATGTAGGCAAATAAGTATAAATAGAATTGTGGGACTGAATCCTAATTTATTCCATATTAGGATCATTTTAATAACTTGCTGCCAGGTGTCTGAGTACTTAATACTTTCCTTGGAGTACAACAAGTCTATGCAATAGGCAATTGTTTATTAGTTATTCTGATACAAAGGCAAACTGAAATCCAGAGTCAGTGCGAGATTTTTGCATACAATAGCATACCTATAATACTTATTTTTAGATGCCCTAAAAAGTGGCAAAGAACTTGTGCTAAGCTTTCTGCAGGTTGGTACATTATCTGGTAAGTGACCTTCTGCTGCACATTGACATAAAAGAACTAAAAAATAATGACAATAGTGTTGTACAGGTAAGACAACGGCAGTCTGCGTATGTCCTTCCAACTTGTGGCTCTCTGCCAACTTGCTGGCAACATTATAGGAGAGGAAGGGACTTGACTCACTCTAACAATAAACAGTGGCTGTAGCAGCTCAGCAATTTTAATTTAGAAATGGATAGCCATTGCTGGTGGCTGTGTACTGACCTAATTGAAAGCACGTGTTCAGGATTCTGCATTATTTGTCTAGAGCAGAAGATGAATCATTTCAGATCTGTGCCAGACTTGTAACCTGCTTCTCTTTCAAAGGATTTACCGGCAGAGAGAGTGCAGTATAAACCTGTATGCTACAGGAAAGCTACAGAAAGCGATTAATGATGCTGGTGTGTGAAAGGGTAAAGGGGATTTTGAAGGAAGGCAAAACAGAAGGTTCATTGTGTAAGAAGCTGTACCACAGATAGTTGTCGTGGGTGGATACCACCGTAGGGTAAGTAGATGCACGAACAAAGGAGTCCTGGCAGTGAGATTACTTACTAGCTAAGAAATTGTTTTGTAATGATGTGCTGACCAGATGCATCTGATGGCTTGGGTCACACAACAGAAGCAAGCCTGCAATGCTGCATTGTGCAGCTGTATGAGAAACAGCCCTAGCTGCATGTCAGCAGCCAGCTGTGACAGGATGGTCAGCAGGAGATGGCCTTGGTACATAATTACCTGGGCAATACTAGAGACCTTGCTTATGTTGACCACATTCCCCATGGAGTGGTGAAGGCTGACTGCCCTGGATGACCCCTCTATCTGCTCATGATAACTTTCCTGAGCTACTTCAAGATCCTATAAACCTGTTTATATCCTGAAACTTAACTTTAGGGCATTCAAAGACTGGATCCAACTTCTGTGGTGCAAACCATGTCTAGTTACAAGCAACTTTATAAGCTCTTCTCATGTAACACATTACTGTTCTTATTCATTAGGTAGTAACTGAAAAGAAATTACATTATGTCTTAGATGGCTTCTTAGTTCTTGATGTGTAAGCTTCCAATGAACTTAATAAAACTAAGAATGTGTTGTGGAGATGTGGATCCTGCCTCTGTATGTAGATAGGGTTATATTCATGTTTTCTTCACTTTTCTTCTACTAGACACAACCACCAGTAGAAACAACCAATTTGTTTATAAAATAATATACCACTCTGTATAATTAAGGGTGACAGAATCTAGTCTATACTGCTTAAGACAATTTAAAGGCCTAAAAATAGATTCCTGTGCTAGTTTCAGTGGAAGAAGCAAGCTCAAAGAATCATCTGGACATGTTTGCTCCAGGTGGCCTTCCTAGGAATGAAGAGTCTTATTTACATGATCTGTTCTTCGAGTAGCATCTTTCAAATATAAACAGCTCAAATACAGGAAATAACATAACCATGTTAGAAGAATAGACTTTTAGATAAAGGACCTGTGGACATCTCTGTCTTCTTATATGACAGGATTTTTGAAATATAATTCTCCCCCAAAAGATATTATGCGACTTAATTTGTTCGATGTCCTGCGGCTGCACATGAGGATTTCTACAGCTACACTGAAACAGGACGCTTTCTGCTGGAATGATTTGCCAACACCTGGTGAGTTTTTATGATTTACCTGAGTTTAGGTTTTAAACAAACTTACTTTGTCACGTTTCCATAATTCCAATACAATGTGTAGATAGGATTTTCCTCTGATGTGTATATACATGTAAAATACATTTTCTTCCACTATGTGAGAAATGGAATCACTCAGAAGAAAGTGGACATTGGATAAAGAAGAGAGAGAATTTACAGTTGCTAACAGACAACATTAGGCAAATTGATCTTCTCAAAGACTCAGTGCAATTTTATCTTTCAGTATTCCTTCACCTTGTTCCTTATGCTTCCTTAATGTATTTCATCATTTCACCATTAATGTAGGACATTGACTGGAAGACACACAATTTTACTGTCTGACAGAAATGATCTCGTACTGAAAAAATAATAAAGTATAATTATTGTGTAAGCAATATATGAGTACTGGGTTAAACACACATTCTTGTTAGCTAAATGGCTGAGATCACACACAAAACAGAAAACAGATATTTTTGATCTTCCTAGTATGTTCATATACATATATATTCATATGTGCATATCTCTGCGAGTATACATTGTAAAGTCTTCACTGTGTAATTCTGTTCTGCAGTTCAGGCATGGGTTTTTGTGAACCTTTTACTTGTGTTTTTAATTCTCACACCCAAGTGTAAAATGTTTTAATGTTTGAACTGAAATCTGTTTAATATGCCTTACGAAAAGAATGAGCTATATAATTTGTGCACAGAAATGGTCTTTGAAAAAGCAGGCTTAGTTTTATTTGGAAATAATGAATAATCTATCTAAATTCAAACTAGGCTAACGGGAGCATTTTTGTACTCTCATTTTATCTGCAAATTATTGAAGATTGACCTTGAACTTGAAAATGAAAATAAAGAAAATTTTTTAAGTCTCTGTTTATTACTCCACGCATTTTGCATTCCTGTGTTTGTGGCTGATTTATCTTTAAGAGCTAAGACCAAAGACTGCGAAGGTATAATGAATGGTTCTCACCTCCTCTCTTCATGGAATCAGAATATTTCTATGTCTGATGTCCTCAGGCTGTGGCTCATGGACTCTGTGGTCACATCAAAGAAGCTAAAATACATATATTCCCCATAAGCAATTGCTGTATTTGCCAAAGAGGGCTTATGAGGTCAAAATGAGAGGAATTGTAGCTCTGTAATTATAAATGGGAGAGTTTGTAGTTGCTGTCATGGCTAAAGTGGAAGACACTGGGAATCTGAGACATTTTCTCTAGTAAGATGCCACATTATTGGGGGAAGAGAGGAGACCAAGAACTGAGAGTTATAGACCAAACTCAAAGTTGCCTCTATAAATAGCAAATTCAGTACACGCTGAGGTAATCCTTTCCCATTACACAGCCTCGGGAAGGTCCCTGCTGAAGCACTCAGCTATTTCTGGCACCTCACTTTAAGCAAGTCAGGAAGAGACCAGCAAAAGCAACAGCAGCCTCGGAGGCACAGTCCCCCAGGAGAGCCCGAGGAAGCCCGCCTGCTCAGTGCAAGAGAGCACTGATGGAATCATGCTTGTGGTCTTCCTTTACACTGACTAGGAAGAAGACAAGAAGAAATGGACTTAAGGCCAAGTTGGAAAGATTAATGCTAGAAAATAAAAAACTTTGAGGATCAATAAGTATTTGACAGATTGTCTAGGAAAGTTTATTACGAACACAGTTGACACATACCTGTTGTGTGGTGTAGGGACAACTGATTCTGCACTTCATATGTTGTTCTGCGACAACCCACGGAATCCCCAGTTCTACTCAATTTTTTAGAACCTCTTGTTCTTCAAGGAGGTCTTCCCTTAGGTAACCTGTGAATAAAAAAGGCATTTGACATACTGCATTAGTCTTGTACTATTTGGGGCTCATGCAAATATAATGACTGTGGGGAAAAGGGATGACATGCTCATATCAGGCATTACATGCCCATGTAATGAAAGCCCTGCTTCTCCTTGAGTGGTAATGATAGCTATTTGTCCTTCTTCCTCCCTTGTCATTTTTACCACTTGCACCCAGAAGATACATTACTGACATGACTGTGTAAGAACACAGGATGAGACAGACCTTCCCCCAGGAGACACAGAGTGTTCTCTGAGACAAGACATGGGAACTGAGTATGATCAACAGGAAAAAAAAAAAAGCTGGCTGAGGAGAAGAATGATTCTGTACGTTAGCCATGTAGGAGTATTCTGCCGGTGAGGAATGTTTTGAAATCTTGGAGAAAATCTGTATGGCACAGCAAGAGATAAAGAAGGTGTATATTCAAACGTGAAAAAAAGACAACATGTACTTCTGAATCATGGGAAACTGTTCAGTGCTCAGGCAACATCCAGAAGAATCGCTACAGGACATACTATAATCATCAGAAAGGCATTATCAAAAATGCTACTGTCAAAAACCAAGTGAGACAATGTATAGAGTCAGTCCTGGTTCAGGCTTCAGGATATAGCTACATCCTCTTCTTCCTGCAGAGAATATTAGGCATTTCTGATATGTTTGATATAGCCATATCATATTGTGCTCTTCTTGCACAAGATATTAATCATTGCTGATCTGTTTGAGACCCTCCTGTAATGTGGTAAAATGAGTATGCAATAAGTGACTGTTACAAAGGTAGCCAAATTTGAGAGAAGGATTAAAAAGTACCACAAGAGGCAGCAAGAAGCTAATCCTGCTTGGCAGCCTCATCGCGATACACAGCAGGCACAAAAAGCTCTTTTTTATACATACCCCAGTGACATACCAATATAGACGTGTCTTTAGTGAGGGTTGTGCATTTGGGTCCCCATTAAAGGCAATGTATCTATGGTGTTTAGAGTTTTCTATGATGACACTGAAAAAAAATCAATGAAATAATGACAAATTCTAGTCAGTACCTGTGCAAAGATTAAAAAAAATATCCAGTAGTGTGGAAAGAATGGCAGCTAAGTACAATGCTGAAGAAAACAGTGCAAAGCTGCTGCTAGAGAAATTGCATGGCCCATGCTAGCAGCAAAGCTGTTAACTGCCTATAGAAAAGATCCATGGTCTCCAGGACTCCAGCAGCAACAGATCAGCAGCCGGCAGCCTGGTTCACATCCAGCAGAAGAATCAGTGGGGGGGGGAGAGTAAAGGGGACATGGTTTATTCTGTCTGTTTATTTGGTGCAGGTGTTGTAAATGTATGAGGCAACTAGAATACATAGCTGATAAAATACCATTGCTCCTCCTGCCTGAACTGGAAAGCAAAGGGTGGAGAAAGTAGCTGCTGTGTTGTTTAACCTGTGCCATAGAAATAAACTCATAACTTTTACAGATAGCACTCTTTTGTTTCAAAATTACAGTAAATTTTTAAGACATTTTTCCTTAGTGCCAGAAAGGGTTACTCTTGCTGAAATATCATCCCCATCCTAATTGCCTATGCCTCGGGTGTTGTCTGACAAGTAGCTTGTTCTCTTTGATTCCTAGCCAAGATGCTGACACAGCAATTGGTTTGTTTCCTGTGGAAACGGAAGAATAGTATCAAAGGAACAGCTTTCAGATCTGCCAAAAAGAAAAAGTATTTGGGGACACAAGGAAGCTGTAGTCAGGCATTCAGGCCTGTAAGACCCCATGGGGACCCTGCGAACAGGACACTTCAAATTCGGGGGTCAGCCTGTGGCTTGCACGCAGAGCCCTTATTGCTGCAGGGAGTGACAGAGGCGGGGATCTTGTTGCAAGCGAAGCCCCCAAAGCAGTTGGGGTTTAATGGACTCTGTTCCTTTTGTGCCTCTGGGAAATATGTGCTGAGGTGGCATTTCTAAAATTAAAGCTTAGGAGGTGTTACGTGATCTACAACACTGTGTACACAGTGCATCCACAGTACATTTTCATTCCACAGTGAGGCAAATTTGGCCTCATATTTTGAAGAACTCAATACACTGTGATGTTTGAAAACTAAACCTTCAGTGTCCGCAGGCCAAGCATCCCTCACTGCACTAGTGCCTTGCCAGGTGCCTCCTTTGCAGATTTTCTTGGTGAAGGATGTGAAAGAGGTAACAGACAGAAATAAGATGTGGTAGACTAAGATGCAGAGGTGCAAGATCTCTTGTTCTGTCCCGTTGTCATCCTGGGGTTTTCAAGACCTCCTGTCGGATTTCAGATAGCCTATGCATATTATCCAGAGTTAAAAGCCACCCTCCTGCCCAGGAGTAAACTAATTGCAAAGTTGGATCATTAATATAGGATAAAAAGTGAACTGATTCACGAGAAAAGACATTTGTTAACATATTCCACTTTAAGAAGATAAAATCCAAGTTTGTTTGCAACAGCTCCTGGCACAGAAAAACTCACAAAACACTAAAACGTAGGAAATAATACTCTAATCTTAATGGTATAATTAGGATGTTCATAAGCAAGAAGGAAGAAGGGAGAACATAATATCTTTTCTTTTCTTTTGGGAGGATTGAACATCATTTAAGTCCTGAGTGAGAGAAGTGGGATGCCTCTAAATCCGTCCATACCAAGCTTGCGAGACTGTTTCAAACAAGGATTGCGGTGGGTGGCTGCTGAGGAAAAAAATAGGGTGGAGGGAGAAAGAAAGAGACTGGTGTCACAGGTCAGGACTGAGCTGTGCTGCCAGTTGTAGTAATTAGCCTTGCTTGCACACTCTTGCATTATAACCAGTATTATTCAGCTTTAATTTAATTTCCATTAACCTTTGCAAAACACCCACGTGTTTGGATACAGGGAAATACATCTGGGGCATTACTGCATGGATAGAAAGAACAATTTGCTCACAGTCAAAAAGCAGCTTAAGAAAAGGCACCACGGCTAATCAGCAGCCTATTCTTTATCAGCTATGAGGAGCTGTCAAATGCAAAAGGCATGAAAATAGTTATGGTCATTTGTATCTGCTCTTACCAAGAAATAAAAGTATTGGACTTGTTCATGCAAGGCAGATAGGACTTTCCAGGTCACGCTTAGTAAGTGGCTTAATGTTCGGTTTGCCTGACTCAAGGGCTGAAGGGCTGATTTGATCCTAAAACTGAGTGCTGAGTGTTGCCCATGTGCCTAAACCATCCCTTCTGCAGTGCTGTGGCATCTACCTTTCTCTCAAATTAGTTCCCCCCCAAACATTTTTTTCCACTTTATTCAGAGTATTAATATGACATAATTTTTGCAGCATGTTATTAGACATGTTATTATATTCCAGAGAGCATAATTTTACCAATTCAGACATGGACCCAGGGAAGCTAAAGCTCATGATCAAAACTGCCAAGCACAGAAGCAAAGTTACTTCTCATTGATTCACAGTCCAGCTGCAGCCCCACACAAGTAATATCATCGCCTCTGAGTTCTGCTGGGATGCAGGGAGTTCAATATTAATGGACAGGTGTAGTGCTCTATGTAAATTACATTCATTATTCATGTTTCCAATTCAAAAATATCTTTCAGATGAACTAACATATTTAAAATCATTGCTAAGGCAAGTATTTACATGCACTTCTGGAACGCGGTACTTCACTGCTCTAGCTGGGATTTCACACCTAGCAAATAAGGATTTTCTGTCCCTTGACTGTGGTTGATATGATGGCAATCTTTTAACAGTTTGGAAGAATAATTAATTAAATACAACAGAGTAACTTCCAGAATATAGACTGGGCTACATTTCCCAGCAGGCACGCAGATGAAATTGCTTTCATTACTGCATATCTGTCTGCATGCTCTGTTTTCTTGCAACGCATTAATTACTTGCATCCATGGTAAGAAAGCAGCTTCTTGAGACTGCACTATATAGGTTCTTTTCAATTCCCTTTAATAAGCTCTCACTGGCATTTCATATTACAAACGCATTTTTATCTCACGGTGAATCTACACTGCCAAATCACTTAGCTCCAGTACTAGTCCCAGACCATCTGCACTGTACATATGCACATGTGTGTGTTCACTCCTGGTGAACACGGGAACAAAACAACCAGTTCCCTCTGTGATAAAACCGGGCTGGCCCTGGAGCTTTGATAAAACCGGGCTGGCTCTTTATTGTATAGAGCTCAATGATTGTGATGACAAGGTTGATTGCTTATGTGTAAGGATGAGGGGGAAGGCAAACAAGACAGATATCCTGCTGGGTGTCTGTTACAGACCACCCAACCAGGACGAAGAGGTGGACGAAGCATTCTACAAGCCACTGGCAGAAGTCTCGCAATCGCAAGCCCTTGTTCTTGTGGGGGACTTCAACTTACTGGACGTCTGCTGGAAATATAACACTGCAGAGAGGAAACAGTCCTGGAGGTTCCTGGAGTGTGTGGAAGATAACTTCCTGATGCAGCTGGTAAGGGAGCCTACCAGGGGAGGGGCCCTGCTTGATCTGCTGTTTACAAACAGGGAAGGACTAGTGGGAGAAGTGGATGGTCGGAGGCCGTTTTGGGCTTAGTGACCATGAAATGACAGAATTCTTGGCCAAGTAAGGAGGGGGGTCAGCAATACCACTACGATAGACTTCCAAAGGGCAGACTAGGGCCTGTTCAGGACACTGGTTGAAAGGGTCCCTTGGGAGACAGTCCTGAAGGGCAAAGGGGCCCAGGAAGGCTGGACATTCTTCAAGAAGGAAATCTTGAAGGCACAGGAGCAGGCAATGCCCATGTGCCGTAAGAAGAGCCGGCAGGGAAGATGACCAGCCTGGCTGAACAGGGAGCTTTTGCTGGGACTCAGGAAAAACAGGAGAGTTTATCACCTTTGGAAGAAGGGGCAGGCAACTGAAGAAGAGTACAAGGACCTCGTTAGGTCATGCAGAGAGGGAATTAGAAAGGCAAAAGCCCAGCTAGAGCTCAGTCTGGCCATGGTCATAAGGGATAACAAAAAATTTTTTTACGAATATATTAACAACAAAAAGAGAGCCAAGGAAAATCTCCATGTTCTATTGGATGCGGGGGGGAACATTGTCATGAAGGGTGAGGAAAAGGCTGAGGTACTTAATGCCTTCTTCGCCTTAGTCTTTAATAGCCAAACAGGGATCCTCAGGGTATTCCGCTCCCTCAGCTGGAATCACAGAATCACAGAATGATAGGGGTTGGAAGGGACCTCTGGAGATCATCTAGTCCAACTCCCCTGCCAGAGCAGGTTCACCTAGAGCAGATTGCACAGGAATGTGTCCAGGCAAGTTCTGAATATCTCCAGACAAGGAGACTCCACAACCTCTCTGGGCAGCTTGTTCCAGTGCTCTGCCACCCTCAAAGTAAGTTCCTCCTCATGTTTAGATGGAACTTCCTATGACCAAGTTTGTGCCTGTTACCTCTCGGCTTGTCACTGGGCACCACTGAAAAAAGACTGGCCCCATCCTCCTGGCACCCGCCCCTTAAGTATTTATAAGCATTAAGAAGATCCCCCCTCAGTCTTCTCTTCTCCAGACTAAAAAGACCCAAATCCCTCAGCCTTTCCTCATAAGAAAGATGTTCCAGTCCCCTAATCATCTTCGTAGCCCTTTGCTGTACCGTCTCCAGCAGCTCCCTGTCCTTCTTGAACTGAGGAGCCCAGAACTGGGCACAGTACTCCAGATGCGGCCTCACCAGGGCAGAGTAGAGGGGGAGGACAACCTCCCTTGACCTGCTAGCCACACTCTTCTTGATGCACCCCCGGATGCCATCGGCCTTCTTGGCCACAAGGGCACATTGCTGGCTCATGGTCATCCTGTGGTCCACCAGGACTCCCAGGTCCCTTTCCACAGAGCTGCTCTCCAGCAGGTCAGCCCCTAACCTGTACTGATGCATGGGGTTATTCCACCCCAGGTGCAGTACCCTACACTTGCCTTTGTTGAATTTCATAAGGTTCCTCTCTGCCCAACTCTCCAGCCTGTCCAGGTCACGCTGAATGGCGGTGCAGCCTTCCGGTGTGTCTGTCACTCCTCCCAGTTTTGTGTCATCAGCAAACTTGCTGAGGGCACACTCTATCCCTTCATCCAGGTCATCGATGAATACATTGAACAGGACTGGGCCCAGCACTGACCCCTGAGGAACACCACTTGTTACAGACCTCCAACTAGACTCTGTGCCACTAATCACAACCCTCTGAGCTCTATCTATGAGCCACTTTTCAATCCACCCAACCATCCATTCATTTAACCCACACTTCCTAAGCTTGCTTATGAGGATGATGTGGGAGATGGTGTCGAAGGCCTTGCTGAAGTCAAGGTAGACAACATCCACTGCCCTCCCCTCACCTATCCATCCAGTCATGCCATCGTAGAAGACTATCAGATTGGTCAGATAGGACTTCCCCGTGGTGAATCCATGTTGACTACTTCTGATAACCTTCTTTTCCTCCAGATGCTTTGAGATGACTCCCAGAAGGAGTTGTTCCATCACCTTTCCAAGGATGGAGGTGAGGCTGACTGGCCTGTAGTTTCCTGGGTCTTTCTTCTTGTCCTTTTTGAAGACTGGAGTGACATTGGCTTTCCTCCAGTCCTCAGGCACCTCACCTGTTCTCCAGGACCTTTCAAAGATGATGGAGAGCAGCCCAGCAATGACTTCTGCCAGCTCCCTCAGCACTTGCAGGTGCATCCTATCAGGACCCATGGACTTGTGGATGTCCAGTTTATTTAATTGGTCTCTGACTTGATCCTCCTCAACCAAGGAAAAGTCTTCCTTCTTCCAGACTTTCTCTGTTGCCTCCAAAGTCTGGGACTCCTGAGGGCTGGCCCAAGCAGTAAAGACTGAAGCAAAGAAGGCATTCAGTAACTCTGCCTTCTCTGCATCATCTGTCTCATTCAACAGTGGGCCCACATTTTCTCTAGTTTTCCTTTTGCCTCCAATGTACTTGAAGAAACCCTTCCTGTTGACCTTGACATCCCTTGCCAGGTTTAATTCTAAGGAGGCCTTGGCTTTCCTCATTTCATCCCTGCATACTCTGACGGCATTCTTGTAATCTTCCCAAGTGGTCAGTCCCTTCTTCCACGTACTGTAAACTTCCTTCTTCCACTTGAGCTTTTTCAGAAGCTCCTTGCTCAGCCATGCACGTCTCCTGCTTCCCTTGCCTGATTTCTTGCTCTTAGGGAAGCACCAATCCTGAGCTTGGAGGAAGTGGGACTTGAATATCACCCAGCTCTCTTGAGCCCCCCTACCCTCTAGAGCACTAACCCATGGGAATTCTCCAAGCACTTCCTTGAGGAGATCAAAGTTAACCCTCCTGAAGTCCAAGGTTGCAATCCTGCTTGTTGTTTTGTGCATACTGCACGTGATCCTAAACTCTATCTTATGATCGCTACAGCCAAGACTGCCCCCAACCTTAATGTCCTCTACCAGTCCCTCTTTGTTTGTCAGTACTGGGTCCAGTAGTACACCTCTCCTTGTTGGCTCCTCCACCACCTGAGTCAAAAAGTTATCCCCAATACACTGGAGGAACCCCCTGGACTGTACATGCCTGGCCATGTAGCCTTCCCAGCAGGTATCAGGGTGATTGAAGTCCTCCATGAGAACCAAGGCCTGTGATTGTGAGGTGACTCTCTGCTGTCTGTAGAAGGCCTCACCAGCTTCCCCATCCTGATCAGGTGGCCTCTAATAAACACCCACAACAGTGTCACCCATATTAGCCTGCCCCTTAATCCTCACCTACAAGCTCTCAACTTGCTCTTCATCTGCCCCAAGGGAGAGCTCGGTACATTCCAGTTGCTCTCTCACATAAACTCCACTGCCTCGCCTTGCTGGCCTGTCTTTCCTAAAAAGAACATAGCCGTCCATGTCAGCGTTCCAGTCATGTGAGCTATCCCACCATATCTCAGTAATTGCAATGAGATCATGGCCCTGCAACTGCAGGGAAGACAAGGATGGAGAGCAAAATAAACTCCCCATGATCCAGGAGGAAGCAGTTAACGACCTGCTATGGCACCTGGACACTCACAAGTCTATGGGGCCTGATGGCATCCACCCAAGGGTGCTGAGGGAGCTGGCAGAGGAGCTTGCCAAGCTGGTCTCCATCATTCATCAACAGTCCTGGTTAACAGGAGAGGTCCCGGATGACTGGAGGATTGCCAATGTGACGCCCATCTACAAGAAGGGCCGGAAGGAGGATCCGGGGAACTACAGGCCTGTCAGTCTGACCTCGGTGCTGGGGAAGATTATGGAGAGGTTCATCTCGAGGGGGCTCACAGGGCACGTGCAGGACAACCGAGGGATCAGGCCCAGCTAGGACGGGTTCATGAAAGGCAGGTCGTGCTTGACCAACCTGATCTCCTCTATGACCAGGTGACCCGCCCAGTGGATGAGGGAAAGGCTGTCGATGTTGTCTACCTGGACTTTAGTAAAGCCTTTGACACTGTCTCCCACAGTATTCTCCTGGAGAAGCTGGTGAATCGTGGCTTAGACAGGTGCACTATTCGCTGGGTAAAAAACTGGCTGGATGGCCGAGCCCAGAGAGTTGTGGTGAATGGAGTTAAATCCAGTTGGCGGCCGGTCACAAGCGGAGTCCCCCAGGGCTCAGTTTTGGGGACGATCTTGTTTAATATATTTATCGATGATCTGGATGAGGGGATTGAGTGCTCCCTCAGCAAGTTTGCAGACTACACCAAGTTGGGAGGGAGTGTTGATCTGCTCGAGGGTAGGAAGGCTCTGCAGAGGGATCTGGACAGGCTGGATGGATGGGCCAAGGCCAATTGGATGAGGTTCAACAAGGCCAAGTGCCGGGTCCTGCACTTGGGTCACAACAACCCCATGCAATGCTATAGGCTTGGGAACGAGTGGCTGGAAAGCTCCCCCGCAGAAAAGGACCTGGGGGTGTTGATTGACAGCCGGCTGAAGATGCGCCAGCAGTGTGCCCAGGTGGCCAAGAAGGCCAACGGCATCCTGGCCTGTATCAGAAATGGTGTGGCCAGCAGGAGTAGGGAGGTGATCGTGCCCCTGTACTCGGCGCTGGTGAGGCCGCACCTCAAATACTGTGTTCAGTTTTGGGCCCCTCACTACAAGAAGGACATTGAGGTGCTGGAGCGTGTCCAGAGAAGGGCGACGAAGCTGGTGAGGGGTCTGGAGCACAAGTCTTATGAGGAGCGGCTGAGGGAACTGGAGTTGTTCAGTCTGGAGAAGAGGAGGCTGAGGGGAGACCTCATCGCTCTCTACAACTACCTGGAAGGGGGTTGTGGTGAGGTGGGTGTTAGTCTCTTCTCCCAAGTGACTAGTGACAGGACAAGAGGAAATGGCCTCCAGTTGTGCCAGGGGAGGTTCAGGCTGGATATTAGGAAAAATTTCTTTACTGAGAGAGTGGTGAATCATTGGAACAGGCTGTCCAGGGAGGTGGTTGAGTCAAAAAACATGTAGACATGGCATTGCGGGACATGGTTTAGTGGGCATGGTGGTGTTAGTGGATGGTTGGACTTGATGATCTTAGAGGTCTTTTCCAACCTTAGTGATTCTGTGATTCTGGAGCTGCTCCTTGCAGGCGGCACTGGTTACGCTGTGTCCCTCTCCCTCCGTCCTACAGAGACCTCCAACACCCCACAGGGATCCCAGCCTGGCACACCCACAGATGCCCTTGCGTTATGCCCCAGGGCATGTCTCACAGAGCATCAGCGGTGTGTTACAAAGAGCTCCTATGAGCTGCAGAGCAATCCTTTAATTACTCTGGGAAAGGTGTTTTCACACATCTTGAAAGCCAGTTCCTATCAGCTCCTCCTTTCCAGCTTCCTGAGGAATGCCACCTGGGCAGCCCAACCGCAGCCCAAGCCCTTAGCTTTTAAGTCTCCATCCTCCTTCTCCAGGCAGAATGACCCAACACACATTCCTTGTTTCTTCCGTAGCTCAGCCCTCCTGGGATCTTGCATTTCTTCACATACACATTTCATCGCAATACATCACTCTTTCCACTGTCATTCATCACACGTTTCTGTCCACTTATGTACACGGATGCTCTCCACTCAGCTACACAGTCACCTGTGCTCGAGTTACAGGTACCACCCCACTGCATCAGAAGTTACAGTCTGGGTAAAATCAGCTGTTATCTTGTGTCATTACTGTAGGCTGGTGCCTACAAAGGGCTGTTCACAAAAATGCCACAGGGCTCTTGGAAGGGCTTTCTGTGTCTCTTGTATGCACAGCCAAGAATTTATTATCAATTTAATAAAAATGTTAACAGTCCAATAAAGTAATTGCTATCAGTCCAGTTATACAGTGATATACTAATACTGATAGTCCAAATTGTCCAGTTATTACAGCCCATTCCCAGGAAGGATACCCGCTGCTCAGCACCCACCCCGCTGTCTGGGGCTGTCCTCATCCTGCCTGGCCCCTCTGCGTGCTAGAGTCAATGGCACCGGTCTGCTCCAAGAAGGAAGGGGGAAGCCTGGGAGGAATATGATGTTAATGTTCAAAGTTTTCCATCTCACCTTCTCCAGAAAGAGTATGACTGATGCTGGAGGGCTTCTTCCTCCTCACTGTGGGTCTGTCTGGAGTAATTTTTTATATGTTTTCTAACACAGTCTGCTTGCTTGCTCTTTCCTCATTGGTTTGCAATTCCATGTTTTGTTGGAATTTGCTGATATATAGCATATTTTACTTGTGTTGGAGGCTCATTGTTTGCTCTCTTTGTTATCCCTAAAACAGGTTTAACCCAATCCACGGGGTTGTTTTCCTCTAGAGACTAATAACTGACCATGTGTGATTTGTGCTTACAGTCCTCGCACCTTTAGTATCAGTCTGCGCTTGCACTGTGAAGGCCTCTACTGTCACCCCGTGCTTGTACTTTCAGGGACTCTGTTACAACCCCCTGGTTTCCTTCAACCATGGTAAAGCTGTAGCTTTCTGATAACCTAATTAATGTTTTATTAGCACAGCCTAGTCGCACACACATCCTTGCTTTACAGCCAACTCTGTCACTTTACAGCAAGAACACCCCATTAGAAGACACTGCTATCCTGCGTCACAAATCTTTTCTGAACTACAGAGAAACTGGCAAGAATGTAGTCCCAGTGACTCCCGGCAGTTCATTGTGGCAACAGCCTGCCCATAAGCTGGCTTCCCTAGGATGGATGGCTGCTCTAGTTGTCAGGATTGATGTCTCCAGCTTTTTTGGGGGAGACTTCCTTCAAGGGTAGGAGTCAGGTATTGGACAGACCATAAACAACATCAAAGTTTCTTTGACATGAACATGACCAGTAAATACAGCAGTGGCAGAAGCACTAAAAAGCAGTTGCAGTGGCAAGTGCAATGGCAGCAGTGGTGGGCAGCATGTTCTTGCAGTAAGGGGATGTCAGCGTGGGGAGTGTGTAGACAATTTTTGCGGAGTCTGCTGGAGCGGTCGCTTGCCATACATGAGAGCAGAAAGTGCCATACATGGCACACCAGAAAAGGCCAAGGGGTGAGCTGGAGGAAAGCCTGCTGGATACAGACCAAGCAAGCTCCACAGCTGTGCAGTGTGGATGCAGCTAGCCTGCTCTAGGAGGGACTAACCTTGACATTCTGAAGATAAGCTACAATAGGGCTGATGCCTTCAGAAGTATAGCTGCTAGCTGCCCATAGCCGAATTTGGATCTGGATAAAATTTGGACTAAGAAGAGTTCATATGTTGCTCCCCACACAAAAAGCAAAATATTTCATTTATCTCCACTCATAAATTTGTAAAGTCTGGGTTACTTTTAATTATATACCTGGGAAAATCAATAAACTAATCCTTCCAGAACTGACCATGTGTTACTCCTTTTCGATCACAGTGACTAGCACAATTACCAAAATTTGATTTAGGAGGACATTTTGATGACAGATCTCTGATGTAGTCCTGTTTATTTATAGAGAGTATACAAAGTTAGGTTGCCCTGGCCACAGCAGGATGCAAGCAATGGGAGATAATTTCTCTAACGTCTCCAAGCACTTCTGTGACCAACATTTGCTGAAAAGTTTTGTCTAAGCTCTTTCTTCCAGCCACATCAGCACTGCTTCTCTGACTCAACACCCTTCAAGTTAAGCACGTCCTGTGACAGAGGCAAGTTATCCACACTCACAGTCTCTATGTCCTCCTTGGAAGATCCTGCAGTGATTCAAAATTTGCCTTTTCCATACATGAGAGAACCTTCCACTGGTAGTTTAAGCACATGACTTACATTGCAAAACAATGAGAAGTTACCCCATGGGTGGTCAGTCACCCTGTCTCAGGTGGGAGGTCGGTCATTCAGAACCAAGGAGTGGTAACTTCTCAAATGCATTTCATTACTTGTGGTTATCCACTTAGATTAATGGAGAAGTCTTTCCTACTGTCTTAAGCACATTGTGTCCTGGAAGTCCACTGTCATAGGTATTAATAACTGAGGGCTTTTATTTTGGATGCTTTTGAGGCAACTGGAAGGCTGCTCCCTAAGAGGAAGTACTGCTGGTTCTTGTTCACCAAATTTATCACCACCTTGCGGACCTCTCCAGTGGTAAATTAATGATCTTTTCATATTAACTCACAATATCCTGATTTATTTCTGCTCAGTTCTTTGAACTGTTTCTTTTCAAATCCAAATGGCACATATCTCACATACTTGAACAGACACTGCTACTAAATTCTTAGATATATTTCTGTCCTCTCAAAAACCTGTTGGAGATTTGCTTGACCAAACGCAGGTGACCACTTTTTTGACATGAGTAGTACAGTAAATAAATATATCTTGACACTGCTCTCAGACTGCCTGTCAGACTCTTAGAAAAGTAATAGCACCTTCCACTTCTGCTGGGTATTTGGGTTGTCTTTAAGGTCAAAAGAAATAATGATTTCCTTCTTCACACGACAGACAAGTTCAAGCTTTGCTTAGCCACACCAGTGCAATTTAGTATAAATTGTTTCTACTCTATGATTTTCTTCCATATATCTAATGTAGCAGTTTAAAACTCAGTGGGTATAGGTCTACATGACATCTTTCTTCCTCCATTGACTGACTGCTTTGGTTGCACCTACCAAAGGTCAGTTTTGATTCAAGTGATGCTGATTTTCACTTCTACTAAGACCATTGCATACCACGCTGTCTACTTTGTTAGCATAAAGGCTTTAAAATGAGTGTATGTTTCACATTCTCATGAGTCCCTTTATATTGCGAATGTGGTATAAGGTGACTTAACTGTGGGTGAAAATCAGTGGGTTTGTATTTTTTCCAAGGTTTTTGTTTATATAATTTTATACAATATAAAACCAAATTACTTTTGTGCATATTCACAAGTTAAAACAGCCTCTTTCTTTATTCACTCAACATGTATTATGCTGCTGCTGTTCTCCCACAATAGCCCATAATCCAGAAGAAACCGTGTTGCCTTACCGTGAATTAGTATGAAATTAGAAAGCTCCAATAATGCAGGTTAGATTTTCTTCCCTTTTTATTGCTTTCAAATTCAGAAACAGGTTAAAACCAGCACTTGAACTGATACAGCTAGAGCTCCTGAATATAAAGCAGCTTTAGATTCTTCCAAATTGGTAGAAATTTGAGAATTCTTTCCTGGCATTCAACAGTTTCACTCACACAGTTCATGTAGAGCTCAAACAAAAGCTTAGCTGAATTATTAGCTTTACTCTCAGGAGTGTAGAAACCTTGTATTTGCTAGTGGCTGAAGAAAAGACACAATGCAATTGGCAGAGATGCAAAAACATGTATATCTTGCCAAAACAGGTACAGAGAGGAGAATGGAAGGAGGGGAACATATGAATTATGGAATTATGGAAATGTCACTCCATTGGATTAAATCCTGATGCTAGTTATATCAGTGTAAATCAATTAATACATTAAAATTTTTGATATGATAACAGAATTTGTTCTTTGTCTCCTATTAAAAATGTTAGTATCTATTTTTAGTATAAATTACTCCCAACGGCTGCTTAAACACCTTCACCTGAGCTTTGCAAAGGAAGTTGAATGAATTTGGTGCAAAATATAACGAGGCACATGCTAGTATAATGCAAGTGCAAAGAGAAGAATAGAAACAAACTACTATCTTTGTCTGTTATTACTGATTTGGATTTATTTTCAGTCCCTTCGTGCAGGAGCAAATAAATGCCTGAGTGGTGAAGAATGAAGTTCCTAGATACTTATTTTCAGTTCTTAGTCTATGCCAGCTGTTATGACATTTGATGCACAAAGAAGAGACAGTAAAATCGGATTTATGAATCTAAGGGCCAGACTGAAAAATCCTAGCTACATTATTCCAATTGCATTTCCAGCAGAAATTGAGTTGGGTGAGTTAAACTGATTTTGGTCTTGTCTATCCATTTTGCTCTACTGACATTTGAAAAGGTCCCAGGAGCTGCATTACAGTACTTTTGGTATGGAATTTCCCTTCGTTTTCTGACCTCTGTAAACAGTGCCATGCCTGGATATCCCTGCTCCCCTTTTTAGAGACTTGGACTGCTGGTTGGCCTAGTCCCTTAAATGCTGTCAGTATCTTTAGGTCTGTATGAGCTACCAGCCATGATCAGCCTCTCCATCTAGATGCCCGGTAGACCTATGGCCTCTACTACTATGCTGGGATTGTTTTGCTTATCTTCACTTTTCACCATGAAAGTCATTGGTCCTACAGCATGGTACCACTGCAAAGTTGGACCAGACATAGAACCTCATCCCAAACTTATCCCTAATGCAATCATTAAAAATAATGTTCCAGGAGAATGTGTACTTCCAGCATATCGTGATCCCAATTGAACCTCTCAGATGGTCCTTAAAGTGCCTGCAAGTTTGATCATCAGTGCATGGGGTGACCACTAGTGGCACAGGGTGAATCACCATGGTCATTTTTGCCCAGATGGCCCAGCACAGGTATAAATACAACTTATAGCGGTGCAAGACTAAAATTAAGGCCCTGAGGCAGACTTGCAAGACAGTTAAAACCGATAATGAACACTTAGCCATTGCTAAGTCATTGTCCTCTGCTACTGTGAGGATCTGAACTGTGTTCTATTGTGGGACAGGGGCATTATACCAACGTACGTGAGTGTCTCTGTGGAAGGAGACAAGGGGCATCCCTATCATTCAAGGGCAGTTTGGGTCCTCTGAGGACAAAGACAACCATGATGATTAGGCTGCTGTTGGCAAGGAAGGCCAGAGAAGTTTCCCATGAACCCTAAGTGTCTCTTTGTCTCACAGAAGCTCTCTAGGATCCAGGAGATGATGGTATGAATGCATTCCACTTTCCCTTTGTAAGAGGGAATGCTTTATGGATACTTCTCAGCCGTATTCCCAGTTTGGAAACCAAGACCACAGGCCTTCATGAACCAGTACTCTGAGAAGGGCGGGTTAGGATTCCTGTGTCACAGACATGCATAAATCCCACCTCACATCCTACGGTTCTCTTTTCTTATTGCTTATATGACACATTTTTGCTTTGCTTTGCCATTCTGGATGCTTCACAAGATCCTTAGCAACTGCCCAGAGCTGAGCTTTATAAGTTCCATCCCCATCCAGCAAGTAAACTCTCACCCAGCCTCCTGTCTGCCCTGCTCAGAGAAGCAAAGAGCCTCCTGGCCTTTCTCCTCTGCTTGTCATCCCACTGCCTCAGAGAAGCCCATCCCTCTGTCCCTTCCCCCTTGTCTTCTGGCCTTCCTTCTCTATTTGAAGCTTTACTTTTTGGCTTTTGGCTTCCTCTTTCCCCTTCAAGTTGAACACATTCAGTTACATGGCAGAAAGTCCAAGAAAGAAAATGAAGGCACAAACATGGAACCAGTACACTTTGTTACAAAAATCATGTAAAAATACATAACGGAGTAGTGGCTAGCCCCTTCTCTGATTCCCCTTTTCTAAAATCATCTGTCAGTCATAGCTGATGATAACTGTGAATTACCAAAACTCTGCCGGGTGGGAAGACAAATTCAAATGTAAACTGGATGTAGTCAAGAAAATGTATTTTTGTGTTTAGAATCAATTCCTTGCTAATGAAGCATTTTTTTCTGTTTATGACCTACTGAGATTACTACTGACACATCCTAAAGCCTTTCCTTTCTCATTCATTATTGGCTTTGTCTATTTTTATTTTTTTGTCTAACAATATTTCACATTTCATTTTTCTGACATAATTTGTATTTGAGATGCTTTCACACTTACACAGTTGGCTCCATAATCTTTCTGACTACGAATTCCTGGATGGATAGGCTTCATTTCCAGACATTGACTGGTGATATAATTGTTGATCCTAAACAGCAAGGATGAAAAGACACGGAAGGAGACTGAGAAAATGAGGTTTATATAATTTGTAAGTCTTAACAGTGGTCAGCACTATCTCCCAGGACATGGTATAACTGGTTCCATAAGCATATTTTGCAAATCTTAGTTTAAAACAGTAATGCTGATACAAGTCCTGGAGTGCAGCAGATTTTATTAACCTGAGAAATGAGTTGTTATGTGGTTACAGTTACCCTAAGATCTAAAGTGTGGCTCATTTCTGTATTCTGCATTGATCTCGGGCAGAACTGTATGCCTCAGCTGAAAACATATTTAGTATTCTGCATGATGTTTCCATTTTGTAATAGCTCAGGAGCACCTGTGAAGAAGCTTAGGAAAAGCAGATCCATTCATTATTTCTGAGTATTAAAACCATAAGATTCAAATAATTTTACTGTTACCATAAACAGTGACAAAAAATTTGACAGAAAACAACTTGCTGTTCTATTTGTAGAGATGATGGATACAGTGATCATGATACTTTCTACTTAATTCTTACACATTAACAATAACTTTACTCCATAGCATTTTAAAAAAAATGCTGTTAAAGATAAATAGAAAATTGTGAAGCAATGAAAACCAAAAATTTGTGCTTCCTATCTGAACTTCCTCCTTCACAGTTTAGCAAATAGTGAATCTGCCACTCCAGAAATCCCACTGGGGGGAGGTGTTGGGAGGATGTACTTACAGACAGATCCGGTTTTTTGTACAAGGTACTCTGTTACGTAGTTCCCCAGAACTTGTGAAGTCCCTGCAGCACAGGATTGTTATGATGGGAAGACAGTATGCACTAGCTGGGTATGGGATGGGTGTAATTACCAATACCCTGGAACAGTGCTGTGGATGCTTGTTACTCTGCCTTTAACATGTTGATTAGTACCTTCGGCATTGCCTTGTAGTAGTTAGCCCCTGAGCTTCTAAAACTATTGTTTTCTTGTATCCCTGGCATCCTCACATTTCAGTAAATATCTTGAACTACCAACTTAAAAAACAGCATTTGAAATGCGTGTAAAGTCAGTCCTGCTTTGCTAATTGCACATCGTATTTATAGGGACAGTTCAACTCTAGTTAATGCATCAGTGTTTTGGAGGGAGCGAAGAACAAAGATACACCATACCCCACTAAGTCAGGACTTAGTTGGGTATTGTTGCTGTCAAATGTGTTATGTGTCATATGTGTTATGTGCATATGTGTCATATGCATATATACACATATGCATATGTGTCATATTTACACTTACGTGTCATATTTACACATATGTGTATATATGCGTATGTGTCATATGCTATATGTGTTGCTGTCAGCGTCACCTGTACCTTGCCTGTCCACTCTAACAGGGTGCTTGGTTTGTATCAGTCTTTTCCACTGGAAATGACTCATGCCCTGTAGCACAGATTTCCTTTCCCCCAGCCTTTGTGAAATTGTCCAAAGTAAGTACCACCCCAGCCGCAGAAAAAATGAGGTAAGAGGGGCTCCGTCAGGAAAAACATTCACCCTCGCTGCTACTGTTACTCTTATTCAAGAAGACATGCTGCAGATTTATCAGGAGTGAAGGCAGCTGCTAAAAGTCCACAAGGAATGAAATATCCTTGATCATTCTTATGAAAGTTTACTCTTTACAAGCATATTTCCTGTTTAGTTTACATTGTGCTTAATATCCGAGGCTAGGTGATGTGACCTTGTTGGGAAAGGAATACTATTAGCATAATCACTGCTTTATTAAAGCAACACTATGAAGGCACAGTGTTGTAATGTACAGACAAATGAAAGATTAAATCCTTCTAGCACAAAGGAAATAAAAATCTGCTTATGTGAGGGTGCCACAACCCACACAGCCATAATATTTTGAAGGAATAAGGTCTAAATAGCTCATACTTTGTTCAGGGAAGAAGATGACACGAGTTCCAAGTACTCAGTAATGCGGTTAGCACACGGCAATGCATAAACCTTCTGGCTTTCTCAATATGCTTCCTTCTCCAGTTTTCATTGCCATTGTGGGTTGAGGGGCAGGAGATGTCACATTTTAAAGGCTTTATGGAAAAAAAAGTATTATAAAGACAGGTTTAAGCTGACACATCTGCATGAGATTGGAGAAGTGCTCAGAAGACATTAACTCATCAAAGACTGGATTTTCTAAATAACTAGGAAATTACTGTAACACATCTGGGTGTTCTTACTAAGCCTTTCTCAGTTTATTCAATTACATGGTAGAGTTTTGACTTAGGAAACACATTCTGTTTATAAACTGAAATGTTTTCCCAGACTATTACTGTAGACTAATAAGTATAAATTATATCAATAATGCTGTTTTTTCTAGGTTTTTTTCATGTCCAAAATGTATTTGAGAAAAAGACAAGAATTACACTTTTCAATTTTAAGTCTCACAACAGGATTTATTGGTGCCATCTACTGGCTATTTAGTCCTTTTAAATTTCACCAAATTATGAATAGTGTGTTTTAAATGTAGAATAGTAAGAACATTATGAACCTTGTAACTGAATCAGCCAACATCAAACTATGTAATTGGCAAATCTGTAATATTTAAATTACATTAAGTCAAACTTTGGTACAATGTTCCAACGGTGTAATTCAGTTATGAAGCTTTTAGATGTGCCAACAGAAGAAAGCTCGAGCCAGCATACGACTGCTTGTGTGCAGAATTCAAGCACTAAAGCCACACACATACATACCCCTTGTGTCTTAGAGGTAGGCTTCTTCCTGACAACTGCCGACCATTTTAGATCCTTCCTCCCTAGTGCATGAGCATGTGGGGCACTAACATGTTCACGCAGCAGGTAAATGTGGTCACATTACTGTTTACCTTTTCTGGAGGGATGTCCCCACAAAAATTTGAAGGAGAACAAGGTGCTTCAGTTCATAGCCCAGGCAAGCTGTTAATGTTTCTGCCGAAAATGTGTTCAAGCCAGTCGGATGGAGTGTGGGCAGACAATCTGTCCCACCACATCCGTCACACAGGTGGTAGGAGCCAGCAGAGCTTGGAAGGGAGCTGCCATCGGCCACTGCTGAAACCCCCTCTGCGACATTTGTCGAAAGGCGTCTGAAGATGACCTAGGATTTAAAAAAGGCTCTAAATCACTTAAACTCTTTGTATTAAAAATTGCTAAACTATAATCGTTTGAAGCGGTGCCAGAGAAAGGTCAGCAAATTAATATTACATTAGCTGAAATGTTAACAATATCTCCAGTGCCAGGTGAACAAAGTACTTACACATCCGAGTAGTTGCATCCCTAATCAGCAATATATTTGAGGACGTGCTTAAAATACTTAATCATACTTAAAGGTGCTTTGCTAGATACCAGTGAGAGTGCTCACATTCCTCACTCTGGTTAGTCAAGACCTTTACAGAGCCAGAAACAAATATATTTAAATCACGGCTCTGAGAACCAACCTCTGGAATAACTTGCTTAGCAACTAGGTTGTGAGCAAAGAAAGTATATTAATACTGTGATTGAAGAAAGAGCTCATCCTTCCTTTTCTCTGCGTTTTTCTGTCATCTAACAAAAACACGAGAGTCTTTAAGGAAGGAAAACAATGCTATTTAGTCATATCTGTTTGTCAGAGATTTAATTTATGTATGAAAAAGCATTCTGATGGAAGGAACTAAGCCATCACTTTATATAATGCCATATTTACACAGTATGATACTAGCAGAGCATACAGCTAAGGCTGCTAAACTCACAATACCTTATTTTCAGGTGCTTGCTACTTTGACAAATTTCTGTGGTTTGGCTGAAATTTCCACACCTTGGATTTTTGTCTGGTTGTTTCAGTAAAATTTCTTATTAAGCTTTCATGAAAATCATGTAAGACATGCTGCTTTCCCCATATTAAAATTATAACAGAAGCTTGTCTGAGAATTGTCAACCCTACGTACTGGGAAGCAGAGACTTTTCACTTGGTATAGATGGTCCTAGATAGTTCTGCTGCTGTTTCCATGAAAATGCCTATAGGCTTAGTTAATGAAACTAGAAAGGAAAGAGAATTCAGTAGAAATCTGCTGGAGTGTGAATCTGTACTGAACATGTCCTGTCCCTGCAAGGTTTTGGTGTATTCAAGGAACTGATGGTGTTCCCGGAGTGGAGAGCAACTCAGCAATTTCATCAAGGGCTGAGCAAGAGCTTCCCTAGAATAGCTTCTGCAGATGCGGAGTGGGGAGACTCTCTCTTGCGTGCTCCTGGTGCTTTCACTGCCAGAGCCCCAGAGTGTGTGGCGTCTCAGAGCTCATGAAAAGAAAAATGTTAATATGTCTAGGATGGGAAGTTGCTGCTGAGAAAGACTAGGACAGACGCCAGCTGCAAGACGAGAACTGGAATGATGACAGAGGGTAACATAGATGTCTCCGTAAACTTAAGCACATTCACTTCCACAACCTGCAAACATGAAGATTTCATTAATGTCACCTGTGAAACCTGCTAGGAAAATGTCAGTCACCTCCTGATTCAGTTGTTTGTTTGTACAGCAAATTTAACACCATTATAGCTGTGTGGATCTGTGGCAGGTAGGTACAATCCTCCTCATGATTCATACAGGTGCTAAAATAGTTTCACATAAGGGAATCTGGAGGGGTTTCATGTTTCTGCGGAGCGACACAGGAAACGATACACAAAAGATCAGCATGAAGAGAGAGTTTTTAGATGCTTGTGGTCCTCCGAATAACCTCCCCATCCATGGATGGATTTGCTGGGTAGATGTGCCCGACTGCACAGACTACCTTGGGGCACACTAGCAGAAAGGCAGCGCTGCCTGCACGTTGTCAAACCATTTCTAAACCTGGTTTGCATGTCTTGGCATCTGGTGCTTCCTGTTCCAGCCCTGGAGCGCAGAGTGAGTTCCATGGCTAAACAGCAGCCTGCTGAGACCTCGGGTGGCTCTGCGCAGAGAAGTTTGGTCATGTCTGCCTAGCAACCTTCAGCATGTCTATAGTTAGGTCTCATAAGCTCAGGCCTGTGTTTGCAAACACAGCTAAGCACTGCCGGACACATATCTGATGTGTGTGTGGTCTCAGCCAGCAGCAGACGGTGCAGCAGGAGGACAGTTCACGCATCCTTGAGCCGGGTCTCTGGAAGACAGCAGTGGCCTGAGTGCCAGTGGCTGGTGCTCCTCCTTCATCTGGATACTCATTTCCCTTTCTTCTCACCTCACCACATACCTCAAATCACTTCCCTTTCCTTCTTTAAATTCAGTCGTTCCACATCGACTTCTGCTATCAACCTCCTCCTCAGCCTTAGCCTCACCTAACGGGGATCCGCACCCCTCACCTCACGAGGAGTGGGGCACTCTGCAGGACCGTGGCAGCGAGCCCTCGCACCTCCCGGCAGCGGCGCGGCTGGCTGCCAGCCAGGCGCTTCTTCGGAAACAAGCCTCAGAATCGCTTCCACAGGCGGGACAAGCTCATTTCCCGGCGCTTGAAAGTCCGTAAACCGTCTTAATATTTATACAGCGTATTGCAGAGTCAACACCGAGTATTTTTATGAAAAGAAGCCGTGCCAGGTATTGTTTGGACGGATTTCTCATGCCGTTTCCATCTGCGCGTTCAGCCCCGGAGACTTTCTCACCTGAGGCTTAACCTGCACCTGAGGTGCGCTGGGCCACGGACAGGCCTGCGCGCCTCGGGCCGCCGGACCGCGCCGGCCGTGGCCGTGGCCATGGCCGGGAGGGCCGTTGCTCTCTGGGGCGCCCGGAGCCCCGCACACTCCCGGGGGAAGGCCCCCGCGAGCAGACCCCGTCCCGCACCGAGGGGCGGGGTGGGAAGGTGCGGGCCGCCCCGCCCCCGCCCGCCAAGTATCGCGCGAGCGCCCCCCGCCTCCCGCCGCCAGACGCCACATCCTGTCGGTGGCGCGGGGCGGCCGCGGCCAACGCAGCCGCGGCGGGGAGGGGGCCGCTGCCGCGCCGGCCCAGGTGAGTGCGGCGGGGGAGGGGGGCGCCGCCGCCGCCGCCGCCGCCGCCGGGGCGGGACGGATCCCGGCCCGTCCAGTCCCGGGGAGCGGCGGCTCCTCCCCGGAGCGGCGCGCGGCGCCCCGGGGCGGCCGCCGAGGGGGAAGCGTCCATCGGGAGGCGGGTCCCGGTGAGGGGGCGGCGGGGGCGCGGCCCGGGCGTGGCGAGGATGCGGCGCCGAGGCCGCGCCCGGCGAGCCCCGGCTCTTGGGCCGACTTCTCGGCCCGCTCCCCGCCCGGCCCCGCGGGCGCCGCTTCCCAGGGCGGGGCTGGGAACCGAGCGCCGACAACGGGGCGTTGGGAGCAGCGGTGGCTCCGGGGCCTGGGCGGGAGCGGTGGCCAAACGCGCTGCTCCCCTTGGGCGAGACGGCGCTCCCCGGGACGGGGCGCAGGGGGAGCGCGGGCTGCGCCGTGCCGCGGCCCCGGGGGGGTATGTGGGGGCCGGGGGCAGTCGCAGACGCTGCCCCGGCGGAGCGGGGAGTGGGGGTGCGGGGGGTGCGGTGCGGTCCCGGCGGGAGGTGCCCTGTCTCCTGCAGGTTTGTGAGGAGGCCGAGTTCGGCCTTCGGACGGGTGGTCGTGGTCGGGTTGTTTCGGCTGTGAATTACTCTGTCCTGTCTTTTCCTGCTTCTGCAGCGTACGGGCTCGAGGAAGAAGGCATTTAGTAAAACCGCGGTCAGCCAAAATGGGGAGATGCCTAAAGCAGCGGTGAGGAGTCTGATCGTCTGCCTTACACCCCTGTCCTTGCCTTGTGCTGGAACTGGCAGAGGAGGATGTGTGTTTTTATCCTTGTGCAAAGCCGGTCTGTCTAACTACTGAACAGAGCTATGTGCTGAAGTTAGAGATCCTGACAAAATGGGAGTACTTGTGTTCTCTGCAACTTGCAGTTTACTTCTAACTCTGGTGCAAGGGCACAGTTTATTCACATGTGAGCCAATTACTATTTCCAGATGCTCAGGAATGCCTTACAATATGACTTTTTTCCCAAACATCATGGGACACTATGATCAGGACACGGCTGCTCTCCAAATGGAGGTAAGTTCTCCCACCCCTACTGTAGTATGTAAGTATAAACACTGTGAAACAAACTTTTTTGTCATTGAGAAATGATTTGTGGTATCTGTTGCACTGAATGACAAGGCAGGTAATGTTTAGTGACTAGATGTTTCTTTAAATCTTCTTGGAGTGAGTGCATTAGAGCTGCTTGGTTGTATAAGCACTGTGTAAGGGAGCTATAGATGCCCTCCCCCCACCTCGCCCTGGATCCTGTATTAGAGTGGAAGAGGAATGGGTGTAGCAAAGCGGTATGGCTATTCAGAGCTCTTTGGCAGAGCTGATCGCATATAGCCCAGGCCCCTCAGTGATACACAGAGCAATTATTGAAATACTCTGGCGACATAGCTTATGATATCCTGGCCTGCATGAACTCAGGTAGTGTAAAAATAATGTTTCGAAGTTGCTCTTTGTTCCTATCTTAGCTTATGTCTACTGAGGAGAGGTACCTAAACTTATTCTTAGCCCTGTTCCCTATTGTGGCTTTTGCATTTTGTTGTCTTCTGATTGGATGCTGAAACTTCTGACTGAAAGAGCAACTTTCCTCCTTTTTTTTTTTCTTTTGTGTCTGAAAACAAACACTTTCCTACCTGAACTGACTGTAACATATGGCTCCCTTGAGAATATGCCACCTTGTGGAAAGGTTTTGCAGATAGCAATAGCTGTAAAGGGCGAGAGCCTCTCTGTGTGAGAGGCTTGTAAAACAAGTTTTAAACCTGTTTTAATAATGGCTTTTCAGTGGTAAGAGGAGGGGGAACATCTTAGCACAGGTCTTGAAAAGCTTACTATCTTGCACTGTGCAGAGTGAAGCGAAAGTGAGTTGAAAATTCAGAAGTTTCTGGTTTAAAAAAAATTATAGGTGGTATTGGAGGTGGCTACTATTACTAAAATCTTATTTGCATATTCTTTACTGACCTTGGAGGAGGAGCTTGGTTCAGTTGCCAAAACATTTTTTTTTAGTGTTGTTTGGGATAGTCAGGATTCCCTGTTTGGCCTCTAGCTGCCAGTGTGGAAGGGCACAGGCTTTGGTCTCACATCATGTTTGCCAGTCCAGTGTAGACATATGGAAAATTCTCGTATCGAATGTTAAGACACCTGTATGCAAACAATTGAATTCAGCTGCAGATCTCAGATAAATTGTGGGCTTTTAAATTGGAAGGCAGGCTGTAGACTTCAGTTGTAAACTCTGTGCAATGCCTTCTCTAGACATCATTTGTCAGGAATGCTTTCTACAGCATCTGCCACTTTATCTCGTCAGGTATGCTGCTGGTTCTTACTTGGTGTGTCTTAACTACATCTGTTGAGCCAGCTTTTGTCAGTATTTGTGCCTTCCAGTTATGCTGCTGTTACAGCAGAGAGACCACAGAACCATTTTTATTAGTTTGCTATGACTGACTTTTCTGAACTGTCAGTAACTTCTGCCTAGTACATGCCTTCTGTGTGGAGGGATTTCCTTCTGGAAAGGGTTCATGGCTTATCTGTTCTCATATAGTTACTTCCTAAGAACTGTGTGGTACTGAGAAGTTTTGTTGTTCGCTCTTTTTTCATCCTGTCTCCCTTATAACCACCTCTGAGTGGTTGGTCACTACTCAGCCAACTGACTGGGTGGCTATGTGGACCAACAGTGTCTATTAGGGTTTGATTTCCCTGTGCTGTTTCATTTGCTTCCTAATGTCTTGTCATTGCCACTGTCTGGCCTCTAATTTGGCATACCTCACTACTCTAGTGTTGTGCACATTTCTAAACTACCTAATGTGTACGTGTGCTGATCTGCCTGCCTTTATTTGTGGTTCAGCAGTGCAGATTGACTGCTTTGTCAAACTGAATTTTTCAGACAGCTGCTTTACTGATGAAAAGGTAAGGAAGTTTCCTCCCATTCTATATGTAGCTTGTGTTGAATCTGTTGCTAGCGGTTAGGTTGGAATTAATATGGTAAGCTTATGGTGGTTCATTGCTGGGCCTTTTTTCTGAGGGAGATGAGTGCCAATGTTGCTTACACATTTCGATGTGATTCTACATGGTATTCAGTAACAGCACTAGTGTAGCTTGTCCGTGGTTGATTGCAACAGGAAACCTTCTCAGGATTGTCAAAGGGTTCTGCTTTTCAGGGGACTTGGTGTTGCAGCAGGGGAGGAGGAGCTATTGACTTCTGGAGTTGTTTAATTTCACTTCACAGCCATAAAGAGGTAGTGGGTTGGGAGGTGGAAGAGACTTCTGTTGTTTTAAGAGCTTGAATTTTTCTGTAATTGGTAGTCCAAACTTTGTTCATACCAAAGAAAGAATTTTAATAGTGTGTTGGTTAAAACCTTTCTTTTGATCTTCAGTAGGAATGCTTAAAGGCATTTTAATTCCATCTCGCTCTTCCCCCTCCCCACAGCCTGTTCTCAAGACTGGGCATGGTCTTAGGATGTAAACACTGGGTTTTGAGATTGAGGCTTGTAATATTTTCCTCACTTTATCTTAACTGACTTTGAGCAAGCTGCTTGATCATGTAATCCTAGGGCACATGGTGGAGACTTCTTCAAGAAATCCAAGTATTTTGTGCAGAAAGGGCCTTGATGTTAGTCCTGTTTTCTGCTCCTAGCCCCTCTGGAAGCTTCTTCCCATTACTTATATGGAGTGTTTACTTCCAGAAAGAACAAAGATTTGTCAAGGGGACAAGTCTCACCTGAAGGTGAAGTTCACTCACCAAAACTGTGGTAACTCTATCCTATGTCCCACTCTCAAGGCTCTACAGGCATGTTCGGCTGTGGGGAGTCTTGTATAGCCAGAAGAGCTGTGCTTTACATCTGCTGGAGCACAAAGGCTTCTGTACAGTTTCTCTACTTTCTGGAAAGATGTTAAATTGGCATTCCTGGGATGGTGTCTTCACAGTAATCCTCCAGGAGAGGATGATGTGGAGCCACTGTCTCAGGTGGTGGTTGTCCTCCAGGAAATCAGCTGATCCGTGGTCTTACATTTCTGCCTTACGTATCAATTCTTCATAATGATGCGCTATAACCAGAACACTGAACTGATTAGAGCAGGAAAAAAGACTAACTCAATCTTATGGCCTCTGTTATGGGTGTTCTGGCTAGTGATTATAGTCTTTCTGGGATGTTATCTTCTGCAATAAAAAAAATCATAATTTCCTGTTGCTCCCTCCATCCCCCCCTTATTTTATTTATTTATTATTCTGACCTTTCAACTTGACAGATTGAGTTTAGGCCACTTAAGTTTTACTTTATATTTGGATTAGTTTTGTTTATACAACAAATGGTGACTTTAGGAAAGTAAAACCACATGGCTTTGTGGTGTGAAGTTTTGTCTTTTGTGTAAGTTAGGTAAACAGCTGCATGACAGTGGAATCTAATTATTTGCAGAAGTTTACTGTATCTGTGTCTCGAAACAGTTTTAACAGTAACACTGCTGATGTTACTACTAGCTCAGATTGGGAGGCTGAAGATCTAGGGTTTATCTAGTAAGGAAAACAGGTGGACACAGCAGAATAGCTGGTTCGTTACAGCTATACTTGAATAGGTGTCACACCCCCTCGTGGTCATGCACAAAACCAAGTCACTTCTAATTCCAAAGTAATTCCTTCTTTAACTATCCCGGAATAGGTTGTCAACGTAAGTCGTTACTTCAGCAAGGCAGAGAATATTACTGTGTTGTAACTTTTTGTTCATATCGCTTAATCTGTTCTGCTGCAGTTCTGGAATGCATCCACTGTAGACAAGCCCTTAAGACTTCCTGATCTGGGTAGGATCTACAGGTCTGTAGAAGCACAAAGGCAAAAGGCTTGCCAGTGAGTTTTTAAAGCAGACTATACAAAACACTGGAAAATGTCCCACAGGGAACAATAAAGTACCTCAGAGAGACTGGAAAAATGAGTCAGTAGTGAGTTTTCCGTTCACTTGAGTTCATGACCATGTGCCAGAATATATGTGTGTGTGTGTGTCTATGGAGAGTTCAGTGCCACTGGCTGCAGCAGAGGGAGAAATTATGAGAACTAGGGTTGGTGGAATAAGTACCACCTTCAAAAGCTTAATACTGAAGTTCTGTGAGTTAAAATTTTTAATGTAATCACTTAATTTGCTTCCACTAAATATAAATACATAATTAATTCAGTATGAAGATACTTCCAAAAACTAGAAACCTGGGGTCTGGCAAGTTTAAATCAGTCCATATATGTATGTGTGTGTGTATACACACAGGGATGAGGAAGCTGTCCACCTTCTGTAAGCTGGGAGTTCTGGGGAAATAAGCACTGTTTAGTGTAGATGGTTGTTACTGGGATGTTCTGCAAAATAGCACAGGTGTGAATTTACTGAAACCTCTATGGACAGGCATCCTGCTTCTCCCTCTTACTCTATATGAGCAGTGCTTGGTGTAATAGCTGAACCACTAGTACTTGAAGCTTAAATCTCTGTGCTCTTAAATTTTTGGTAGCTCAGCTTCATTTAGGAAAGCAGTCAAGATTCTCTATCTGCTTGGAGTTACGTTTTGTCCCTGATGCTACCTCAGAGCTTAAGTTGGAGAAAGGGTGCAGAGGTGTGGACATTGACCCAATGGAACAAGCACAAGGGGCTCTTTAATTCATATTTTGCTTGTAAAATTTTTGCTGTTTCTTTACCATATATCACTGGTACTAACAGGCAGGGAAGGCTTGTGTAAAAAGGGGTAAATGTAGCATGCTGTACATCATACGTTACTTAGGACAAACTAAGGTAACTTTTTTCTAGCTTATCAGAACAAACTGTTGGTCACAAAAGATTTTGGTGGTGAAACAGCTAAATTGCTGCTTGTTAAATGAAAGTTGGCAAATGCCAAAGTATTTTTTATAGACACTTCCTATGGTTCAAGGGAAATACAAAGCAGTATGACTGACTTCTGTGCTGGGTAAGTCTCTAGAAATACAGAATAGTTGGATATGAATAATTCTGGTTTGAGCATCACCATGTCGCTTGTAGAAAAGCTTTGGCTAAGGGGTCAAAAACATATGAATTAGACACATCTGTGTCATTTTGTACAGTACTATACAAATTTGCGAAGTGTGTTTTCATATTTGCATTCTCTTGCTCTCAGGTGTTCCAAAGAAACATAAGTCATCATTAGTTCTTACAGGGGCTCTTACAGCAACACATTCATAAACCGTCTTTGCAGATTCCTGTGTGTACGCTAAATTACAGCCCCTGAAAAAGCGTTTGTTACCTGTAGTTCTGAGGCCCTTCATCAAGTGTGATTAGCTTGTGCAGATTGTCTGAAACCAGATGGGCAAATGTGTGTAATCCTATTGCACTGGCTTTAAGTGTATCAGTCATCTGCAAAATCCAATGCTGTTTTGTCTGAACAGCATTCCTTGCCTACTTGATAATGTGAATAGTACTACCTTGCTCCTTGTAAGGCTCCTTCCAAGCACCCTTGAAAGGATGCTGCTTAGAATGCATAGGGGTCCAAAGTAATGCATGCTTGACGAAGAGAGGGTATTTACCCTATGGTAACTGGGGTTCATTGAGATGGTGCTGACTGTGATTCCCAGAGCCTCATCTTTATCCGTGTTCAGAGGCTATGTCTACACTAGCAAGTAATTTGGTGTTACAGGAGTGGATCACTAGTTGAAGTTGTTAACACACTTCTTACCTGTCCACTGCATGAGACTAAGGGCTTTTACTCTGGACTAGATTTAGGCTAGTCCTACTGTGCATGAGGTCTGGAGTTGGCCAACGGAAGGCTGTCTTCCAGATCTTTCTCAAGAGCAGACCTTTCTGGGAAATACTGTGCTATCCTGTTGTTGGTCCCCTGCAGATTGCTGTCCCTTCTATAGGGCTCTATCTAGTGTTCCTGGGTAGCTGCAAGCCCTGGTGGTTTCTGAGTCTTGTTGTGCAGCCTATGTCTTGGATCCTTTCTTCTCCACACTCGTATGCTAAGTGTGGTCACTGACTAAACCAAGGCACCGTAGGTGTGGAGTGATGGGCTTAGTCCTGCGGCTGTAGCCTATTGCAGGAGGACACCTGTGAATAAATGGAGTCATGCAACCTTCCATTAATCTGTTTATATAGAGAAGGAAAACATGGACAGAGCTACTGAGTTTGGAACTGCTTTGCCTTCATTGATATGAGGCAGTTAGGGCTTGGGAGCTGAGCCCAGACTGGTGGGAACACATCAGCCTTGGAGTTGGGGAAAGCCAGCAGTGGGTACAAAGCTTTCAGACATAGAAAGGTGTATTTGAGGCTGACATTTGTCCTTACACTTCACCATCATCACATTCAATTCCAAGATCATCTCCATGTTTTTAAGGAAGTGACTGTTGCCCTGTGGAACCTTGTGAACTTCATCTGGTCAGTAGCAAATCAGATTAGGGAGGAAAAGTCTACTAAGGGTGATGTGATGACTATGATTTCAAAGGTTATTCTTCACGTTATCTTCCTTTGAATTGTAGACAAGTGGACAAAATTGTATACTGTTGTGTACAGGTGGCCCACGCTGTTTTCCCTCTGCTGTCCATGAGTTGTCAAACTGTGGGATCAAGCATCTCATTAACAGCTCACATCCAGTGCATTAGCCTGTGGCAGCTCTGGCAACAGCAACTTGATTGTCTTGCAGGCCTTGGTGAACCACCAAGGTGCATTTGTGGACATCTTTGCAAGGCTCGTGATGCTTATGCCTTCTACAAATCTAGCCTCAGAATGGAAGAGGATTCTGATGCCTTCTTTCCGAAGAGGGCTTTGTGGTGTTTAGGTGCCTTCCTGCAACTGAGAGAGATGCTGTTTGTCCACAGTGCTGCATGGGTCATAAGGCTGTATTTCTAAAACTACTATTGTGTCATCTCTGTAGTTCTCTACCCTATTCCAAAAGAGAGGGTAGGAGTGTCTGCACCACAAAACTTGCCACCTTTTTCCCTCTCTCAGTATCTGCTTGCTGTTGATTCACCAGCCGTTTGGGGCAAACATGGTTGCTTTGTCTCCCGTTGCCTTTTTGGACCTTTTCTGTGTATTGTGTGCAGCTGTGATTGCTGCATCACAGTAGTAATTTGCTTGCCCAAGGAAAAGATGCATATATCTGCCCTCTTCTCCTGAATTACGTGGTGGAGATGCGTGGAGACTTGCTTGCTTTCTGCTTAGCTATTAGAAGAAGGGGAGGTGTGCAGCGGAGCACAAGAGCTGTGTAAGCAGCTACTGTAAACGGGGAGAGAGAAACTTGCTATGATGTAGAGTCATAGGGGACAGGCCTGGATAATCAGTCTTTGCAGGACAGAAAGGGTGTCCTCTTACCAAAGATACCTGCTCCTTTCTGTCCCTGTAGTGAGACAGGTGAGAGCTTCTGGGGCAGGGAGAATCATTCATCTTTCCTGTGCTTAAACTTCTGGTAGATCAAGTTCTTTCAGGCAATAACCATATCTTTCCCAGTTTGGCCTATGCTGTATTCCCCAGAGGGCCTGCACAACCAGATTTCTTGAGTCCCAGTAACTTCAGTCCCACAAAGCACTTAGTGGCCAAACTCTCCACACATTTATCCTGCATACAAAAATTAAAAGCATATTTTCGGAGAGGAACTGTACCCATCCAGCCTCATCATTGCCTAGCAATACCCGGTTACCCAGACTTCATGTCCTGGATCCGTACTGCTTCACATGAGCTCTTGCTAGGAAGGTGCAGGGTGCATCATTTTAAGTAAAGCTTAAGAACCCAGCTGGGTGGAGGATCTCTCTGGGGAGTATGCCTGGAGCTACAAACAAAATGTTATATGCTGAAGGATAACATGGCACACAGATCATAAGATGAAAGGGTAGAAGAAAGGGTGGCCTTGAGTTTTTAGAACAGGAGAAATAGGGAAGTTAATGGTGGGGAAAGGCACCATGGCCAACAAAATGAGCACTGTGGGCTAACAATAAGGAAACACTGGCTAATACAGGCATTCAGAACTGGGGAGAACAGGAGGGCTCCCAGCAGCCACCTTGCTGTGTCGAGCATGCTGCCTGCCACCCTCTCTTGGGTGCTTAGGTGCCTCTGGATGGGGATGAATAGCAGTTATTGATAAGGATGGAGGTCGTTCTAGGATGGGGCTGACTTCTTATAGGCCTTCATGCATCTGCCCCACTGGTTGCCACTATGGTCAATACTTTGGTAGCTCTGGAGGGGAATGGAAGGTCTCCTGCAGAAATTGTCACCCCTGTCATGTGTCTAAAGCTTCCTGATCCTTTGATAGTTGGGCAGCAGGGTGGGCCAAGAACTGCTTTGGTCCTCTTCCATGTCCTTGGTGGGCCTTTCAGTGACTACTTGCACAGTGTTGTTTCTCTGTCTGCCTTCCCCAGTGCCACCTCAGCTGCAAGGTGCTGCAGCATTGCCTCAGGGGTGACTGACACACCCCCCCTCGGGTGTGTGCTGCCTTTTGCAGCAGTGTAAGAATGAGATGCTAGGGAAAGAGGGAGAAGGAAGAGATGCCATTGCATATGCCTCTGATACGGAGGTGGATGCATCTCCCTCTTTATCAGAGGCATTTGTGAACGAGAAGAAAAGCAAATGTGAGTCCTCGATTGCCTCTGATGTTACAGTGCAATAACATGGCTTTTGAGCTCCCTACAGCCCCCAGCTTCTCATGGGTGAAGATTTTTGCAGTGTGATGGAGGTGTTAGGGATGTACCTGTTTCTGTTTAGACTGGCTCCTGTGAAGGGTGGGTGAAAGCTCACACGGGGTGGTCCCATCAAGTAGTGATGAGTTACTTCTGTGCTACAGTGAGCAATGAACTGTTGGGAAACTGTCTCTCTTGTGACTCTTTGATCTCACTAGCAGGAGGAGACAGGGTGTTTATAGTGTCAAGGATTTGGGTGGGTATTTTGAAGGGATAGAGGAGAGACTGTGTGAGGCAATGCGTGCAGGAAGAGGCTCCTGTAGTAACATCATTAGCTGCGAGAGCCCTTTGTTATAGTTGGGTATCTTGCATTTGGAGGAAGAGGCGATCATAAAGTAATGGAGTAAAGGAATTAGCTTCTTTCCTTACCAGCTGCCTCATCAATCCTTTAGAATTTGGATATTTTTTTTTAGCATTATTTAAAAACGAGTTGTTTTTCTTGCTTTCTTTGCCTCTCAGCTTGGCCTACGTTTCAGAATAAAAAAAATTAAGAGCAAATAGACATTAATAAACAAAAGTAATTGAATTAAGGTGCATACATATTCCTACAGAGCAAAACTCTATAACTACTCACGTTATAATTGTTTTAGACATTTTTAACTTCATAAAAATAAATAACTGAACAAAAATGCCACAAAAAGAAATATGTGGAAGATAAGAACTGTTTCCCACAAATACTTGGGAATGAAGTATCATTTTTTTTAAAAAAAAGAGATTTTACATATAACTTTCTGAAAATCTTAAGTACTGCTTTTCCTATTGCAATAATGGTCTACTCTGAATAGTAATAATTATTAATAATTACAAATTTATATTTTCAAGCTGTAGTGAAGATGATAGCTATAGAAGTGAATTTAAAGTGGAAGGCCTGGTTTTTCATTTTGCACTAATCTTCCCAGAAGCAGTGAATTTACAGAAAATTACAGTGGATCAAAATTTACAGCAGATCGTGGATGCTAAGTATTTAGAAAGTTGGCTACATGGTGAAAGCTTCCCAAACACAAACAAACCAAGGCTGCCATTCAGTTTTCTGTCATTCTTTTGAACTGTCTCTGGTTTGTGGCTCAGGCTCCCAGGTCATTCGTTTCTAGTGTTGAGTCTGACTTGTGTTGCTTTGTGCTCCTGTGTTACTGATAATTCATTCGGAAGATCCCATCCTCCTTGTCAATCCGTGTGCATGATAGAATTGACTTGTGTAGATTTTTCTAGGGACTAAGCCAGTCTATTTGAAGTTCAGGAAAGCATTCGATACTGTACTGCATGAAAATTCTTAAAATTACTAATTTCTGTAAACTTTCGCTAATCCATTCACTTTGTTCTGATGTAAGAGACAATGTCAGTCAGGCATGCACAAGTCAGGTGATGGAGTTGAAGCCCGTGAAGCTGCATTTATCTACCTCACTGCCCGCAGTTCTTACCTCTGTCTTCTGATTTCAGTATTTCCAGTTGGTCATACCTTGAGACACTGACACACTGCTTGGCTGGCCATGAGACAAGCTATGTCTCATTTTTATGAGATATGGGCAAGAAATCAACAGATGTGGTTACTTTTAATTTTGTTGGATTTGGGAGGCTGAGGTGGCAGTTTATTATTCCCTGTTAGCATGGGAATTAACTTCATAAGCCAGGTGATTTTCCAATTTATATACAATATCTCTGCCCCCACCTAACCAATAGCATGGCTAGCCCAGGTCTGCGAAGAGTGGAAAACTTGATGCAGGCAACAGTGTGGCTCCTTGCAGAGCTTCCTCAGGTCTAAGGGGGCCAGCTTTTAGCCAAAGGTGTTGTGCCACATAACTGTTCCTGGGTGGGCCCAGAGCAGGATCAGCAGCCATGTAGAAATGGCACCTGGCTGGTCAGATCAGTGCAGAGCTGGTTCAGATGCCTTTGCATCCACAGAACTGGTTTTCTTGCTATTTCTTGCTATAACTGGCTTGCTGGTAACTCTGAGATGGCAAAGGGCATTGAATGCTCTGGTGTTCTCCTAGTATTAGTGTGTCTTGGGTTTAGAAGAGGGGAGTTGAGTATCTTGTGGGGAAGAAAACTGGTTGTCCCTTCCAGGTTGAGTTGGCAGTAACAGGTAAATCTCTAACTGCAGATTGTATGGCTTTCTGGCACAGAAATGTCTCTCGCTTTTCTCTGTTGAACCTGTATCACCTTATTTAAAATACTTAAATACTCAGTGGAACAGGATCCCCAGTTTCTCTCCCATGAGCCTAGCAGTTACTGAGCTATTGACTTAAGCTCTTATTTTATTTTTTTAAGACTGCTTAAATTTTTTTTATAGGCAAAGGAGGTGTCTGAACATGGATCCCTCAGCATTCTGAGAAGTAGTTTGTTGCATAAACGCTGCCTCGGAGCTTGGCATTAGTTGCCTAACTTTTGGAGATATGTACTATTTGATTCCTGCTCCTCTTGAGCATTTTCTTCTGGCTGTGAGGTTATGTCTGCTTCCTGAATTCTGTGAATGTCGTTCTCGGGTGCCTCTCTGAGTGGACATCAGATGGGGAAACTGCTTTTGAGGACTTTGAAGTGCCTGTGAGTTAGGCATCACAAGTTTCTGTTGCAATAGCTAGTCCCCTTTGCAGATCTGGCTCTTGATTGCTTTACTTGATGTCACAGAAGACTGACAGAAGATTGCTTGAGAGAATCAATTCTGTCATGACTGAGATTTTCCTGATTTAGTTCATGTGTGAAGTAGGCAAGGAAGAAAGCATGGTGCAGGGTTACTACTCTGGTAACCTGCATGGTGCTGTTCCACTAAAGTGCATGTCCACACTCACAAAGATGGGGGTAACATGAATCTGGTTTGACTTTTTTTGGAACCAGAGCAATAACGACTTATGCTGGAATTCCCTTCAAATGAGGAGCTTTTTTGTAGATAACAGGCAGTCTGTCAACAGCATTACTGGTAATCTTCTAAATTGTATTCTACACAAAAAGTTCAGTAATAAATCCATTTACTTCAGTAATACATGGCAAATACATGAAGGATTTAAGATTATTTTGAGGTTCTTCTGCTACCACTGTCCAGATGTAATGAAGCTCTGTCTAGACTTCAGATGTTTGAGGTCCCACAGTATACTTTCCTTCAGCTGACTTATATTTGTCTGTCTTTTATGCTCTGTGTAGTATACATGGAGACAAAACCATATATAATTGAAAGCTTTGTATAAATAGTTCAGTTCTGTAATGCTTGGGAAAACTCTCTCATGTTTGTTTTGGACTGTAAATTGCAGAGGCTGGAATATCTATAATTTAGATCAAGCTATAATTTAGGTTAGAACCACAAAATGCAGTGAATTTTGCTAATAAGCTATTTTGGAAGGTATTGGAATACTTGTACTTTTAGTTTGATTCAGAATAACTCCTTAGTGAGATGTAATGTTCCTGTTATATTGTTTCTAACCTTTGTTATAGTTAAGAAATATAGGGATATATGTATTTTTATTTTGTACTTAAGAAATACTTAAAGGGAAAACATGGAACTAAGTTGTTTTACTACAGAATCTGTAGTTGCTAGTTAATGCGAAACAGTCCAGAGCCCATAGAAGCGAAAAGCAGAATAGCCTGCTTTGTGTTTTTCTGTGCGTGTCTGTGTATACTGGCAATGGCAAGTTTAGTGCCCAGTTGTGGTGGTAGAGCATTTTTTTTGTTTTTGCTTTTTTTAAAGTGAGTGAGTATCTTGCTGCCCTACTGACCTCTGAAAACCATCCCTCATGTGCCTTGTCCTTACCCTGGTTGGATTTCTCATTAATAGTTCCATCAATTTTGAACAGCTAGTATGAAGGTTCACAACTGAATATGTGTTAAAGTATGTTGCATATATATGTATGTAGGTGTAGGGGTGAATGATAGTGAAGAGTTTGCAAACATACTCATGATTTTGTTGCAAATATATTGAACGTTTAGATGATGAGTAATTCAGCTTGTTCAGTACTTGCAGTCTGCGATCTGAACTGATGCCTGGCTAGTTTAGCTTGAGGTGAGTGATGAAGGTCTGGCCCCCCAAGGTCTGCACTGCATGGGCATCTGGCTGCTGGCCAGTCAGTCCCTGAGCCACTGGAGTTCACAGCACAGCATTTTTAAGATCAGATGCCATCTGACTTTGCCTTTTGAATTATGGTACTTCAGGTGCTGACCGGTTGGCAGCTCCCACAGCTGTGGGAGGAGCAGGCTGCTGGGAACAGTTCATCTTATCAACTCGTGCAAGTTAAGCTGTCCCCACGCTTTGTTCAGAGCCCTAAAATAACTTGTTGCCTTTGAAAGTCCAACTGCATGCATTGCCTTTGCTGTTCAGCTGAAGGACAAAGATGAAAGCTCATATCTTTGCAAACATCTTCCATTGCAAAACAGCATTGTTTGGTCCACTTGCTTGTTTACTACATTTTTCTTTCTTTTTTTTTTTTTCCCTCGGCTCCTTGAACTCTAGATTGTCCTTGAGTAGGAAACTTAAACTATTTGTGTCTTTTAAACTACTGGGGTAACCTGATTTCTATTCTGACAAAGGATTTCATTCTTACTTCTATAAATGCTAGACTGATTACATTTAAAAAATGTTTGACAAGCTTTTAATTTAAACATGATTGTATATGCCTTAATTCTATTTTGAAAGCTGTAGAAAGTAATGCTGCTTTGTTTAGAAGCAGCTTATTTTAATAAGTCAAATTCATGTGCTTTCAATGGTTTTCTTTTACCTGTCAAATTAATATGCATCATTAGTGCATGCTAAATTTATATATATTCAGATCTGAAATATTTTATTCCTATCAGTGAATTTTAGTCCTGCAATACTTTAGTCTTAGAGGAGTTACGCATACAGTTTTGACTGAGATTAGAAAATACAGATTATGACTGATCCTTGCTGCTGGCAGCAATAGTCAGTTATTACCCACAGCTCAGGTAGTGACACAGAGTATTTGGGGCCCCCCTAAATCAATAGCAAATTAGTTCATACCATCTTCATTGGTAGTTTAAAGGATGGCTGACATTGCACTAATGTTCATAAGCTGCACCCACATTTCTGTTTTGCAGCTCTGCTGTTCAAGTAGCAACTTCTAGCAGACATGTAGCAACAAGACGCTGACACTCAAACTGCCTTAGCCTCCTGCAAAGTAGTTTCTAAATCCTTACATACCAACTTAAAAGTGTCTTTAACTTGCCTTTGATCTAAATCCATCCATACGGCATCCAGTTGGAAGAACCTAGTCTTTTCTCAACATTGCTTTGAACCTAATCAAACTTGAAAATTTCATCCTTCATTTAGTTTCATGTGTTAGGACATTTATTTATCGTGACTTAATTGTGCATGAATTAGGAGTCAGAGTTTCTTGGCAGCTGATTCACTGTGGCCGTGAGCAAATTACCACCCTTGCCAGCCCATCTGGGAATTGTATGAAGGCATTAATCTCTCTGGGTATGATGCTAATCTCATTCAGATCCAGTTGAGAATCGCTCTATTGAAACAATAGTGTAGGATTAAATCAACCATGCCATACTTGTTTCATTGTTTTTAATTGAAACAGATTATCATTATAAAAGCGGCTAAAGATACTGTGAAGATTAATCGTTAGTGTAGCTCTGAGTATAAAGAATAATTACTGCCTACTCTTTTGAGACAATTTATATACACCATGGCTGACAGTGGCTATATTTCCTACATATCGCGTATGAAAGTGTATATGTAAAATATTGTGTTTAGGTTTTGAGGTTGTGCTTTCATTCTGTAATGACATTTACTGGACAGTAGTTGTGTTTGAGTCTAGTGCTGTAAATTATTAATCATTATTTATTAATCGTTAAGGTGAGGTGTTATTTCCTGTAAAGCAGGTAAATAGCTTCATGAATAACAATGCATATCTTTAATATAGATAGGAATCTGGGGTACATGATTGTAGAAATTGAGATTTAAGCTGGTGTTCACTTCCATGACTGAAATACAGTTATGTAAGTGACAAGGTTGTAATGTTGCTTTAGGTCACAAGATTGTATCCAATCATGAAACGGGTACCATTGCTTAACAGTGAGACAGCTGGTGTCTCTCATTGTTTAACTTAGCTTAGTTAACCTAGTTAACACTGAGGTTAACTAAATGTTTTAACTTGGTAGCTAGACCTCAGTGGTTAGGAGAGTAGGTTGTTAACTGTCTTTAAATAACTGGCTCCGATGGCTGAACAAAGGCTCTTATCCTCTGTATACCTCAGCAATTCAAGATATTTCCTGTCTCTTACAATCAAGGTTTGCCATAGCTGATTGTAACAACAACCTCAATATTTTGATCCACCGTTTTCTATATTATTTAAATATTTGTGACATTAATCAGCAGAGTACATGAGAACGTTTTCACTTACTTGTTTTGACATACGTTAGTAGTTACCATACATCCCAACCCCAGAAACATCTGATCATCTCTAGTAATACTCTTCTCTAGGATAAAACTGAGATGAGGTAGGACAGAGCATCTGCACTGTCTGCCTGGAATAATGAGCTTGTTTCTGCTGTGTCTTGGACTTGTAAGCCTGCTAAGCACAAAACAGGGAAGCATGCCGAGCACGAGATTCAAAAACACTTCTAGGTTGCGATTTACTTGTTGGCAAAGCATGTTTAAGACTGTGTTTGCACCTAGCCATTTATTCTGTACTCTGCACCGTTTGTTTTCACTTGTCTCAGTTGTGTTATTGTTTGTAGGACCACACCATAACTGAATTTCTGAGGTAGACTGGCTTTTTGCTTCTGGATAAAATGTAACATAGACATACTTTGTAAAGAATCTAGAATTTACTAAGTAAGGTGTTGGTGTTTGCTGCACATGAGTGTTCAGTGCAGAGGATATTCTTCTTGCTGGCCAGCGATGCTCTGCTCACTTCAATTGTTTGACCTTATTCACAGTGGGTATGTGTATGCTTCACAGGGTTCAATTCAGACTGTTTTGCACTGACAGGTTTCTGTACAGGGCATATGCCCCTCATACTCTGCACTGACAATGCAGTGGAAAGTTTTCATTTCACAGCCCTCAGTTCTTCACTGCTATGGCTTGAGGTAGTGTTTCTGTTGTTACAGACTACATAATCTTTGGCTTTACAGTTGTGATTAGTTTGTTGGAGGGTTTTTTGGTAGATTGTGTTCTAGTAGGTGTGTTCTAGTTTGCCTCATTTACTGGGGTTTTTTTCCCATTGGCAGGACAATGAGAATTTATATTTTAGGACTTGTATTGGCTTTGTGAGGCTCCATTCGTGGTTTTAAAGAGGCCTGGCTTCACTCTATTTTTAGCACTGCCATCACCAAGTCTGCAGGTTTTCATCTCTGTTCTTCACATGACAGGGCAATGGTTGCTAATGCTAGATATGCCAAGTGCCTTTTTGTGGGGCTGTGCCACCTGCACATCCTGACCTTCCTGAAGAGGAGAGGAACATGGTACTAGATCCTAGATTCACTGGCTTGGTGAATCCGCAGGTTTAATCTTGGACTTGCATGTGTTGATGTCTTGAGCATCCATGTGTGCAGGTTACCCAGCTAACCACTTGGGTAAAAAATGGTTGGTGGTTTGGATACCCATGATCCAGATAACACAGCCTTGAAGCAACCAATTCATATTCTCAGTGAGCTTGTGATCTCGGTTTTACACTTTTTGCTTACATGCTATCCAGCAGGAGGAGTGAATACTTCGGTTTTGGTGAGATTTTGCTTTTATGGTCCGTCAGGAAATGCAGACCTATTATTTTCTATAATGAAACATTTTCAAATTGCCTAGCTGGAAGTGATGCCCACATTTAAAGATACATAATTGTTAGCAGACTTCCAGGAGCAATTCATGACCTTTTTCTGCTGTTCTTAAATGGTAAAACTAGGCAGTTTCTGAAAATAAATATATGGTTTTTTACAAATACTATTTGCGTGTGCTTGAGGCAAAGGTTTACGTTTTATAGAGGGTTTTTTGGTTGAGGGAAATCATTGCCTGTAAAAATCTATTGGAGTTTTTTTTTGTTAGTCTCAATAACTTTGTTGAAAGGGGTGATTCAGCCTGCATATTATACTTCAATTTTCAAAAGGGCTTTGCCAGGGCCATAACCGATGCTTTTTTAAAGAAACTATTCTGGTAACCCAACGATAACTTTATTTTCCAATGCCTACCTAAAGAACAAGAAGAAAAGTAGGAATAAATAAATCTTTTGTCACTAAGTAGGGTATAAAATCATTAGCTGATAGTTTTGTCCTATAGCAAGTAAATGACTAGAGTGGTTCCCCCTAGTCATCTGTACTGAAACCTCTGACACACAGCTAATTCATAAATGACCTGGAAGAGGGATGGATAGTGAATTTGCTAAGAAAAAAAAAAAATTACTAAAGAGTTGCAGAAAGGTCTTGTGATAGATGCAACTGGACAATAAAATGGTAGGTAAGATTTAGGGATGATAAATGCAGAGTAATGAATATAGGGGAAGATAACCCCCACTATTCATACAAGTAGATGTGCATGGTATTATATTAATTACTGTCACTCAGAAAAAAGTCTTTGTTGTCACTGTGGATAGTTCTGTGGAAATGTGAGATCAGTGTTTAAATGTAGCCAAGGCAAATAGAAGGCAAAGTATATCATGAAAGGAGTAGAAATAAAAATGTAAAACATTATAATAATATATAAATATAATATGTAAAGGATAGCAGGATGGCAAAATGGCATGGACAAAGTAGAGAGTAGTCTGTTAACTGTCAAAACACAAACTAGGTTGCAAACCCAGGAGTTACAATAAACAATTAAAAAGCAGTATTTTCTCAATAGTGCCTGATTAAATTAGGCAATATAACTTACTGCTGTAGTATTTTACAAAGAGTATAAGCATAAATGGTTGAAAAAGAGATTAGATGTGTTCTAGGAAGAAAGGAGGTCTCTTGGTGTCTTTCAACACAATGCTGGTGTTATAACCTGCTGCTCGTAAAGTTTCCTAAACCATTGATTGTTGGAAACTGGGAAGCATGTCAGCTTGTCGTCTTGTACCCCCCTTGCTACCAGCCAGGGTCAGGACTGTATGTTTGATCTGACTCAGAAGGACTGCTTGTGTTTTCAGAACACCAAACCTCCTGCTCTTAACTTGTGCTCATACTTTCAGGTGTCAAAGCTAAATATTTTTAGCAAGCTGGAAGAACTACTGTGAGAACAATTCCTTGTCAGCCAAGTCCTTGGATTTCTACTCTGAATACATTACGGGCTGAGCATAGCTTCCTTCCTACAGTTTTGCATTTTTGCATTTATCTGTTAGGGTAGTTTTGTACTTAAATAAAATATGTTCTTTAAACAACAGTATTTCGCCAATGACAACATGCTGCAGTAAAACCCTTGCAACCATTTAATTTTTGCTTGTCATTACACAATAATACTTTATATTAGAGGTGTAGATAGTGATTCTTGTGATATTTTAGCTTTTAAGTATTTTCATGTAACAGGAATTCTGTTAGAATGGTAAAGGTTGGTTTTACGTCCTGACTTTCTTCACCAGACATGGCTTTCTTTATACCCGTTTTCTGTATCAGGGGAGCGAACTTAGGATATGTAGCCTTATTAGCTGTGTTGGAAAATGCTATTTAAAAATTGTTAGTTGCTAATTAAAATAACTAGTAAAATATCTCTTTATCTAAAGTTGGTTTCATAGATAAGAATATTGTTGTTTTTTTTTTTTTTAAATTCTTGCTTCTAGAGGAAATATTGCTGTTTTAACCAGGTCTACAAAAGTTCTTGACTGGGACCCCAAAACTTGCTGTAGAAAATTAATTTTATTTTTTATCAACTCCGATGACCTGTGGGTGATTAAAAAGGAAGAATTCATAACAATCAAGACAATTTCTACAACACTTAATTTCAAAAGTAAACTAAACTTCTATAGGAAATGTATATGACTACCCAGGCTATATCTTTATTTTTTCCTCAGTGCCAGAAAGAACAGAGCTAACAAATTAAACATTGGAGCAAAGAAAACAAGCATAATTGTACAAAGGAAACTTAATTCATTTAGGGTTAACTCCTGACTTTTTTCACTGAAGCTGAGTAGCATTTAGGAAATAATCCAATTTATGGAACTGGAGCGCATTATACCAGAGCTATACTTCTCTCCTTGTCATAAAATACTCAAGTCTTGGGTTGCTGAGAAGGCGGCTCCAGAGCAGACATCCAGAGGGGGGATCAGACTTCTGTGCGCCTGCTGTAATGGCATCTGCAGATGCAGCACACAGCCGGAGTGCTCTGAAGGATGGGTGCCAACATTTTTTTGGTTTTTCATAAAGCATTTTTCTGTTATTCTTGCTCTGCCTTATCTTCTCCCTCCCCCCCCTCCCCACACATTCCTATGTTTATTACAAAGGTCCCTTGAGGATTTGTAAATACTCCATTTTGAAGGGGAAAAAGTATTTATCAATGTCTCTCCTTTTAAACTGCATGCTCAGTAGTAAGGCTTGCTCTCGAGGTATAGATGTATATATGTTTGGGATATTTAAAAGCTGACAAAAATAAGGATGCTATTCTGGGCTCAGAAGTTAATCCTTCCTTTACCAGACATTAGTTGAATATTTGAGATACATAGCTGTTAATGGCAAAGAATTAAATAAAATTCTTACTAAAAATTCTGCCGCCTCTGACAATTTCCTGCAGTGTCCCTGTTTATCAGCACTGTTTCAGCTTTCCTGATGCATGAATTTGACTATTTACATGTGATATGGAGATTCCTTTTTCCTGAAATCCAAGAAGCATTTTATCAAAAAGCCTACGTAAAAAAGGCTGCCGTGATCCTACAGATTGATTTCACCCTCAGAATGGTGTTTAAATTAGCTTGGTTTACTCTCATGAGCTGGATCAGGAATGTGTGCCTGGCGTGGCAGACAGGACAGTGACCAGCAGCCTGCAGTGGATCCAAAGGCTGGGGCTTCTTGAAAACCCAGTGGGGTCGGAGCCTGTCAGCACATGTACGCCCCACCAGCCGCTCTCTGCTTCCCTTCCTTTTTGCTGGGCAGTCTCTGCAGGCCCGGTGAGCGGGGCGGAGGAGCCCATCCGTTCTGCACACCCCCACCGGCCTGCCGCCTCACCACTCTTTACGTTGGCGCATCCTATACGTGCCCTGTGTCCTGGCGATGCTGCAGCCTTGTGGCCCTAGCTGATCTGTGATCTGGTCTCCACGTGTCCAGAGAGTCACCAATGGGTCCCCAGTGCGTGGCTGGCTTCTTCAGTTTTATTTCTGCCTGTGCTCGTAAACATGAGGGCCTGCTTACGCAGCCCCTCAGCACCTCTGCCTTACGTTGGCCCCACCGCTTTAGACGTGCGGCCCACTTAGAAGTACAGGAGCACGCCTGGCGATGCTGTTAGTGTGTCATCGCTTGCTTCCTTCAATAAGCTCCCCTTCCAGCAGTTGCAAAAATGACCGACAGCCTCTGGTTAGTCTGAAGTTTGCACACATGGTAGTATTTTGGCTAAAATAATTTTCCCTAATAGTAAAGTTGTTAAAATGTAGAGGAGGAAAGTTGGGTTTTTTCCTTAAAAGCCTGTCTGACTGTAAATAATTGATTGAATGAATTGGGGGCAAAAAAAAGTTGCATTAGATTTCATTCTGTGAATTCTCTAGTAAGAACAGTCATCAGTTATTCACTGCCTGGTGCTCAGTAATACAGGTAGAGAAATTCTCAGTCATGTTGAGATTTTTTTTTTTAATGCAGTGTTTAGAAAATGAGGAATAATGATATTTGGACCTCACTAATCAAAAAACCCCAGACTTCTGTATCATGAGACAAGATGATGAGTGCAACACACTACTTGGGATTGAAAATCCTAACAGGAACTACAGGGACAGACCACCTTTAAAAATCTCAAGGCACTTATTCAGAAGCTGACTGGTGAATGTAGGAACTTAATGTTTTACCCTGTTTTTTTAAAATAGTGAGCTTTCATAATACCTTTTAGATTTCTAATATTGTCATACAAGAAAAATCAGGTTTGAGTAGTTATTGATTGGCCAAGATCCCGGGGCAGGGACTGGGCTAGAAGTGCTAACAGAGCTTCTCCCTGCTCGGGCCACCGGGTTTTGCTTTTTCACAGCTGCTGAACAAACACTATTTTCTAGTGTCTTTTCAAACGTAAAGGGGGACAAATGTGAGCTGTAGTGATGAAAGTCTTGATGCCTTGAATTACCTTTTTAAAATTACTAACCAAAGCCTTTTTCTTCCCTGTAGCCTTTTCTTACGCTTATGAATCTTCACTGTTCACCAGATGTCCACACATTTCTGTGCAAAGCCTTTGTCCCTGCCTGCCTGGAGCAAGTTCATGTGATTCACCCTTGTCGAAGCCTCTGTGAGAAAGTGTATTCTGACTGTAAGCAGTTGATGGACACTTTTGGAATCATATGGCCTGAAGAGCTGGAATGTGCCAGGTGGGGTATTTTTCATGTTGACAGGTGGTGGGGGTGATAGTTTCATATTTGACCTAGACTGAGTTGTCAATCTGAGGCAGAATGTTAAATATCACCTTGCTATAGCTTCCTCATCACTGGTGACCCTACAGTGCTTATGTGTAGGACTATTTTTTTTAATTAAAACATCTTTATTATTTGAATGATCACCTGCATTTCCTGCTTATGACTTTTTTGCAACAAAGTTCTGCAGCACTTCTTTTCAGTATTCTGATCCCTGCAAAAAGAAGCTTTTTACTTTAAGTTTCTTCAAAAATTGAAAATATTTGATGTTACAGCATAGATTTTGCTTTGGTTTCTGATTTCTAAACTAGGGAGGATCATACTTACTTCACGGGGGTTTTAAAATAATTGCTTATAAAATAATGAAATATAAAATATTCTGTATTTGAATGGACACAGATCATTAAGTAGTAGAAGCCTTATCTTACTCCTAACTGCTTCAATGTGCAAATTGAATCTTGTTGCTTTTCCTGTACTGCCTGCCAAAAGTATCTTTTTTAAAAATTTCACCTTTTTCTCAAAGATGTTCATGTGTCTGTTCCACAGAAGACAGTTAATACTACATTTGGGGAAAAGATGAGTCTATATATATGAAATGGAAACCACTGAAAACACTCCAGTGTAATCTTCTTGAGATTCTGACCTTCAACTGCAGATATTCATAAATTATTAAGGCCAGATGGATGTTTTTTAACATGTGTCAGGGCAAGAAGTACAGGAAAGGAGCAGAGAGTGGAAACTCAAATCATTTTTCTAACCCCCATGCAGTTGCTGATCTGTGATAGGGCTGAGGGAGGGCTGGGACAGTAGTCCTGTGCCATGATCTCCAGTAGAAATCCATATCAGAGTGAATATGACAGGTGGTATTAATGTTATTTCCCTTAGTTCTGCAGAAAAATTGAAGTTGTGGGGTTTTAAAACAAGAAGGCATCAACTTTTCCCATCTAGTGTGAGCTTCTAGGCAACAGTAGTGCCACTCAGCACAGCAAATGTCTTCAAGAATTGTTTTGAAAAAATAGGAGAACTACAGGTGAATCCAGTTATTCAATATAGCTTTCAAATGACATTTTCAATCAAATGACATTTTTGCAGGAACGACTGCAGCTTTAAATTACTGCCAGCATTTACTGAAAATGAACCTGCTCTGGTCATATGTGAAATAATGTCTCCCCAATAGCCAATACAGAGAAGTCCATGTAATACAGGATGTTCTTATACCAGCAGACATCATGCTGCTGGAGCCCATGGAGGAGGAGCTGGCATGCGGATGGCAGTAACAGGAATCCTGAGATTCACACTCTCGTATTCTTACAGACATACATGGTTAATGAAAGAATCTGCTACAGAATCGGTTTTCTTAGTGGTTAGTCTGGATTTATTTGGACAGCATGCTAATGCAGAGAAACAAAGAACTGAAGGGGTTTTTTTAGCTCCAGCTGAGCCTGCAAACTGACATTGAGGGACTCTATTATAATATAGCGTTTGACAAAGAATATTTTGAGATAACAAATCTTACTTTAAAAGCTAGAATATTAAACTTGTTCTTTTTAAATATACGCTTAAACTTGGAATGCATATAAATAGAAATCCCATTTTGAGTAAATGCCTAACTGTTTGAGTTATACTTACATAATCTGGTTTGAAGATATGTCCAACACTGCTAATACAATATTGACCATATTAAACGGTCACATATTGTGTCCAATTAAACCCTTGAGCAATTGAGTTTTGAGCAATTTTTAAATGAACATTATGGAGCTAGAAAAAAAATTGCTAAAATAGTGATAATTTTTTTCCAAATGCTTATATCTTTTGGTTTTGTCTTTTTCAGCTAGGTAGTTTTATTGTTGTCAACAATGAAATATCACTATAACACAAATTACAATAATAATCATATACTAGTCATCAGTTAATTCCAGATACTGTCAGCCTTCTTTCTTTGTTTCTTGAAGATTGCATTTTGACAAGATCGTTTGCTGTCTCCAACAGTCTATCCAGATTTAAAAAAACCTACTGTAAATATTTTTATGTACTTATGTAAAAGTTTAGTAGAATTTAAGACTGTAAAAGAACAATTGCAATTTGAGTAGTGTTTCATAAGCAATAAAACAGGTAGAGAACAACAGTTAAATGGTTGTGTTTGAGTAGTCTTCTAAACTGAAAATATTTGAAGTCTGTTTTTGAAAATGCTGACTGATTTTTTTTTTTTCCCCACATAATGCATATTTTGCATTATCTATAAAATTTAACAGTGCTTAGAATCAGGTTTTTTTTTCTTATTTCTAAGAAATAATTATAATTGAGAATGAGGGGTATTAAGATATTTCCTCTTGTCTTTATTTATGTAGACTAGTCAATTGTGATGAGACTGTTCCTGCCACTGCTGCTGTAACCACAAACATACATGGAACTCAGAAGACCCCAGGCCAGACCCGAAGGGATTATGGATTCTGGTGTCCACGACACCTACACACTACCAATGGACAAGGCTACAAGTTTCTAGGAATTGATCAATGTGCACCCCCATGTCCCAATATGTACTTCAAAAATTATGAACTGGATGTTGCGAAAAGCTTCATTGGAATAGTTTCAATCTTTTGTCTTTGTGCTACACTTTTCACATTTCTGACTTTTCTGATTGATGTTAAAAGGTTTAGGTACCCGGAGAGGCCGATCATATATTACTCCGTCTGTTACAGCATAGTCTCTCTAATGTACTTTATTGGATTTTTACTTGGGAACAGAACTGCCTGTAATGAGGCAGATGATAAGTTAGAAATTGGTGAAACAGTTGTTCTTGGCTCCCAAAACAAAGCCTGTACTGTCCTTTTCATGGTTTTGTATTTTTTCACTATGGCAGGAACTATATGGTGGGTGATTCTTACAATTACTTGGTTCCTTGCAGCGGGAAGAAAATGGAGCTGTGAAGCTATTGCACAAAAGGCCATGTGGTTCCATGCAGTTGCGTGGGGAATACCAGGTTTCCTAACCATTATGCTCCTTGCAATGAACAAAGTTGAAGGGGACAATATCAGTGGAGTTTGTTTTGTGGGTCTCTACGATCTGGATGCCTCTCTGTACTTTGTGCTTTTGCCATTGTGCCTTTGTGTTTTTTTCGGTCTCTCTCTCCTTTTAGCCGGTATTATTTCTTTAAATCATGTGCGGCAAGTCATACAGCACGATGGCAGAAACCAAGAGAAGCTAAAGAAATTTATGATCCGAATTGGAGTTTTTAGTGGTTTATACTTGGTGCCACTTGTAGCCCTTCTTGGATGTTATGTCTATGAACTGGTGAACCGGAAAATCTGGGAAACAACTTGGGTATTTGACCACTGTGACCAGTACCATATTCCTTGTCCTTATCAGGTAAGTAGTAGTTTCATTTATAAATAATACATTTATAAATAATTGCAAAAACCCTTATGCATCACTGTATCTGCCATGCAGTTAGTAAATTATTTTCACATTAAGTAATCATTTGAAGAACATGCAGTGATTAGTTGCTTTTTTAAGTCAAAATCGGTGGTATCATACTTTTGCTTTGAAACTTTTCACTAATCAAATTGATAGCACTCAGCAATTAAATTCTAACTCGTAGCTCTAAAGGGCATATATAATCTTTACGATATTTGAACTTCATGTTACAAATTGTGCTGGAGGAAGGATCATTCTTCACAGTATCTATTCCTAAAAGTAGTTGCTCAGTATTTGGGTGCCTAGCTCAGTATCAAAGTACCTAAGGTGAATTTGCATCAATTTCAGTTGAAGCTGAAACAATGATTCTTGAAAATTGAGTCTAAATTGGATTTAAAATGTTGCTTATAACCGTAGATTTAAAATTACTTTCATCTTTTTTCTTCGAAGTGTACAAGTATAAAACAATTGAAACTACAAAACAAATTTCCAGTATATTTTTTCCATGATAGCTGTCATTTGCAGGCTGATGTTCAGTAATGTGAAGAAATCTTTAAAACAACAAACAACCCAACAGCACTTTAAATTGTGGTGGTGTTCATATTTAACATTTGACTCTTAAAAAACCAACTTCCTTGGAAAGGCTTTTAAAGTAAATCTGCCCATGTTCAGTACTCTGTGGATTAAATCTCTTGTAAGTACAGAAAACTCCCTGCAATCTCAAGTAATTTGTGTTTTTTTTCTTTCCATTTAAGAACAAATATAAAAGAAGACACCATCACTAAGAGAAATGCAAGTGTCTCGTGTCATCTTTCATTGCTTTGCACTTTCCATCTACGTTTTTACTGCAATAAACTGTCATTAAAAAGAGGAATATAAACACATGCATTATGGAATGATAAGGCTTGATCCTTCCCCATTCTTAAACATCCTCTATATCCTCTGTATTGAAGTCAGTGTAAGCTGAGAGAAGCACAGTTCACAGACTTCTTGGTTATTTTTGCTTCCGTTACCATTCTTAACAAGTGCACTTTTTCTTCAGCAGGTTTTGCACTGAGCTCTGTGTCATCGTAAATGGTCCAAAATATACAGGGTTGAAGACAAGGCTTTTATGGTTTAAAAAGAATCCCAAACCTTGTTTTTTTGCTGCTTAAATGTAACAGCTTGGCATAATGAGGCAGAAAGAGCATGTATTCTCAGCCTTTAATTAACCCATTGGAAAGAGTAAATAGCAACAGGGAATGTTACACAAAGACGTACTTAATGGGATCTGTCCCTGTAATAAACAGCGTGTGCTAACTATGGAGTAGCTTAAAGTGGCGTGCTCGGCCTTGGCTTACCTGACTAGCTTGTAGACTTTTATTACATTGGCCAGACCAAAACCAAATAGAAACAAACTTCAGTTAAGTAGCTAATGTTACCTGGCCATCAAAAATAGTGACTTTCGTAGATGGGACTGACAGATAAGCCAGGTAATGTAAATTAAATTTGGATCATGGGAGCAGAAGATAATGATCTCTTACTGAGTTAAATGTCTCAGCTCCTATGATCCAGTTCTGCAAATAGGTGGATTAATTTTGCAGTAAACAGAAAACTACTATATAGTTCCCTGCGGCTCCTTGAAGATGCTGTCTAATCTGATTAACTCCCAACTCGTCCACTTACTGTTTCTTTTAAGTTGAAGGGATAAATCTTATACACACAAACTATCTCTGAAGAACATGGTTACTAATACTATTACCCCCAAATTATCTTTCCTTTCAATTTAAAAGAAAAATATTTCCTTCTGACTAATCTTCTCACTGTGTATTCAGCTGTAGACATTAACCAGGTCTGACTTGACTGTACATGTCTAACATTTGTCCGCAGTACAAGCCTCAACAAAGAACAACAGCCATGAGGAGAAAGTCTCTCTTCTACATAATTTGTTTTCTGTGTTTAAAAAAATAAATCAAGTATATTTTCTTCTTTGCATTTATTAACTTTTGTTATCTTCTAGGCAAAGGCACTAGCAAGACCAGAAATATTTTTGTTTCTGATGAAATATTTGCTGACATTAATTGTTGGCATATCTCCAGTCTTCTGGGTGGGAAGTAAAAAGACCTGTTCTGAATGGGCCAATTTCTTCAACAGAAACCGCAAAAGAGAGTAAGAATGTTTTTTTTTATTCCTGTTTTTTAAACTGTATACTTTAAGTTGGATTTCAGACATGTTTCTTAAATATAGCTCAGGTAATCAAAATGTTGTCCTTAAACTGTTTCTTCTTTTTGGAGTCTAAATATTGCATATGGGCATCAGCAAAACTCCATTGGAGTCTGTGGGAGTTTTTCATATGCAATGACTTTTTGACAACATTCTCAGAAGACAGAAAATATTTTCCTCTGATTTGTTCTCTTCATAGAGCAGAAGACATGTTGTTGTGTTCAGCATTGGCTAATACATCTCTGGTTTCCAGTCAAATGAGGGAAGACAATTTCAGCCATCAACTTAGATACTTTCACGTGTTCTGACTACTTAATTTGGCACAGTACTTAGCTGTGTTTACTATCATGCATCCTCTGCTTTTCTCCTCTGCCAGGCTTGTCTTATTTTAAAATTAATTTTCATTGAACCCTCCTTTGTATCACTTTTATTGTATTAATTTACTGTTCCTTATTTTTTTTCTGAAACAAAATAATTTAGTTTTATTACTTAATTTTAGTAAATTTATATCTATGTATTTAAACAGATTACAAGAAATGGAGATGATGTTTATAGTTGTCATTTTTACCATTCCTTTTTATTCTTTGATTATTTCGTTTTACATTGTCTTTGTTACTTATAAATTATACTGTATTTTTAGATCTTTTTATTTCTTTGGATTTCCCAAGGCAGCAGTCCTTTAAGCTCCTTTTATTGTATATCTGCATTCTTTGATGGTGAGCTTAGAGGTTCCTTTCACTCTCCTCTCTTTTTCCACTTCCTGTATAATTTTTCTTGTGTTTCAGATGTTAACTGCTTTCAGCTATAAGAATTTAAAAACAAAGAAGTCAATTTTATAATGCTTACCTTTTTTTCACTTGAATGAGGCTTACTTTATGTAAAGTTAATTTGGTAATACAGCTGCTTGTGAGCTAATCCTGCTTTCCTCTCTTAGATGATTAATCTACTCAAGTCATTGGACCTACTTGCAGAAGTAAGAAATGTAGAAATCTGCTTTATTTAATTGTTCCACAGACATAATTACTTTGGAGCCATTATGATCAGATTTTTTTCTCCTCTTTTCGCATATAATTGTTTGCCTCGTGTTCATTAACATCCAGCTCACATTGCATCATTGGTTGCTATTCTTTCATGGTTTTGTGTATGAAGCTATAGTACATTACATCTAAGGTTATCCTCTTCATTCAGTTACATGCTTGTATTTTCTTTCAGTCCAATCAGTGAGAGTCGAAGAGTGCTGCAAGAATCATGTGAATTTTTCTTGAGGCACAATTCCAAAGTTAAACATAAAAAGAAGCACTACAAATCAACTTCACACAGATTGAAAGTCATTTCGAAGTCAATGGGGACTAGTACAGGTGGCACAACGAATCATGGAACTTCGGCAGTAGCAATCACTAATCATGATTACTTAAGCCAAGAAACTGTTGCAGAAATTAAAACCTCCCCAGAAACATCTGAGAAAGAGATAGAGGCAGACAGAACATCAGCCCGAAGAGTCGAGGAAGGTGAAAACAGTGGAGATCAAATGTTACCTAGTTCTAAACTGACCATGGATCCAGTGGAAAAAAGAAACAAAGCAGATAGCACATGTGATATGAGTAACTTGGCTGAGAGTATGAAGAGAATAGGTGAAGGAAGGTAAGGTTCCTTAACTCGATCTTTTGCTTGTTTATATGTATTACCACTATTTTTGTAAGTTTTCTGTTTCTTCTCTCTGAAGAATCAGTGTACTCTCAGAATACAATTAACCCTCAGTAGCTGTCAAGAGTACTGTAATTCTTACGAACTATTTCATATGGCCATGTATCTTTAGCACATGAGCTATTTCATATTTTTTTTTTTAGGATTCTTCTTTTCCTTTTAAGCGTTGAGCGCTGGAGCTTAGCTCATAGGATATTTTTGTATTGTTGAACAGTGACCCTCAAGAAATCTGTGGCTGCAATGCAATCATTTTGAGATGTGACAAGTTTAAAAAAGAACAATCGTGACCCTAGGCTTGGAAAAGTATACAGCACTGTATTGCATTCTCTTGAAAGGAATATAGCTTAAGATACATTATAATTTTGTTGCTAAAAATGAATTTTTTGCAGTATAATGCACTGTGCTTAAAACTGACTCCCTGTGTTTTTATTTTTCATTACTTGCAGAATAGCTCCTAAAAATGATTTTATTGAATCTCCTCCATTACAAAGCAGCTGTTCCCAAATACCTGGTGTCTCACAGTCAGCTTCCGTATCGCTACTTGTCTACTCGGCTTCAGACACCAGAAGAGAGCTGGATTCAGGAAACAGTTCAAACCCTTGAAAGATTAAAATTTTATATGAACATTTTCAATGTATAAAACTGATACAGGTTCTGTGTTACACTGGAAATAACTGATATTCTGTGCCTTATTAAAAAACACACATATCTTGCTTTGCACTTAAAAAAAATGTAAGTTTTGTTGTGGGGACAGCTAGCAATAATGTACTATATTTAATCCTATCCAGGAATAATGGCAATAGAAGTTCTGTAGGACATGGCTGGACTGACTAGCAGTAATTTAAGAAAAAGATGAGAGAAACAAATATTATTCCCAATGTAAAGAACACTTTGTAATGAATTGCATTAAAATAATGCTTAGAAAGCACTGTTACTTTTCAAGGCGTAAAAGTTATATCTGCATCTTTGATATTTTTCAAAACTTGTTAATTTTTTCTCTTTTTTACTGTGTCTTAAACAGCAGTATCACTTAAGGGATACACAAATTTATAAATACTCTAAATTATATATCAGTTATAGCACTGTTTTATGGTAGTTTGTACACTGAATATGAAAGGGAATCTGCAATTATAGTGATTTATTTTGTACATAAAAATGGATTTTGTAAATAACTGACTACGTAAGGTCAATATTTAGAACTACTGTTTTGTATGTATTGTACAAACTTGGTAAAGTTAACATGCTTCTCTTAGATGTTGCTGAAGTCAACAGTCCTGTGGTGATCAGACAATGTTACTTAGTTCCAAGTAAAGCAGATTATACCTTCATATGTAACATGCACTGTACACTGTGTGTTTGGGGCAAGACTGGTCAGACGTCTGTGCAACCTGTTAAAGCGATAGTGCATTAGATGCAGCACTGCTTCAGAAAAATGCTTCTTGGAGCCCCTCCTGGTGAGGTGTTCCAGTGCATCGTGCCAAAGAAGAAAACACTTCAGATCCTGAGTGGCATGTGGGACAGAATCTGAAGTATACACTTTGGTTTTTTTACTGAGCTGCAGTGAAAGTGTATGTTTCACGTTGTTTCTATGCAAGTAACTTTTTAATTCTCTAGAGAAATATCTTGCAGAAAATAAACTGTTGAGTTATTAATATACAGGCTTGTTTAACAATGTATTTACTGAAAACAAGATACTTTTTCTACAAAGCTTAATTTTCTGTGCACTACAGCAGTATATTTTCTTTAAATCAAAAAGGTCTTCATACATGTAGCCTTTCTTATGACAGGGTGGCTCTCAAAAGCAAGTACTACTGACGTGGATAAGAATTTTATCAGTTTGCTCATAAGAAATCCTGGCTCCAATGAAGTCAATGTGGTTTATTACTTGAGATAATTTGGAGCTAGGATTTTGCTGTTTTTAAACCTAAATATCAGGGCATTTTGTAAGACTGTTCAGCATCTTGCATTTGATTACTAATGAGAATATTTCTCAATATTTTTATACTATGCAGATAAACTATTGTGTTCCAATTTGGGCCGTGTTCATGGTGAAGCTTTGAACAGTCAAGCAAAATTACATGGTACAAAGGTCATGTAAATGCTCAATCAACAGGAACTACAGTTCTGATAAACCAAAGTTAATTTGTTTTATCCATCCTATATTAAAAATTGAATGTATTTACCTTTATATTATGGCATCTGCATTTTAGCATTTATAATTTATTGCCTTCAACAGGACATGCTGTTTCTTTTACAATTTCCCCATTTAAAATATCCAGAATTCTTGCTGCTCAGAAGGGCAGTGAGAAAGATCTGAAAAGTCTCCTGTGAAAATGCACACTACGTACCCTTCATTCTTGTAGTCACATTTGTAAACGGGTAGCTTTATACACGTATTCAATAGTTTTGTTATTACTGTCTTTGTTAGTAATAAAATATCCTGTCGTATAGTAAGAGCTTCTGAGTTGATGTTTCTTATTAACTAGATGTAGCATGTTTGTTGCTGTATTACTGTAGTATTTTTGCACCTAAGACACTTCAGTGTTGTTATTTTTAGAGCTCTGTGAGGTAATAAGTATCGCAAAGATTTTTGTCCCTCCTGTGTAAGTGAGAACCTGAGACAGAACAATGCTGGGAATTGTTCACATGAACACAGAAAGTTATGAAGGAGTGAGAAACTGAACTAGTTCTTTCATCCTAACATTTAGAGCATTCTTTCTTTCATGACCTCTAGTTAAAGACCTCCTTTAGATTACACAGAATATGAATTTCCACACTATGCCGTTGCTCAACTTTCTTAAAATATTGATACACATTTTAAATTTATTTAATATTACTCACTTTTTTTAGGTAGTTCAATAAAAGTCTTGCTTTTATGGTAACTACTCTAAAGATGAATGCAAAGTAATTTTGAAGTTACAGCAATACCATGGGCTTGAAAATAGATACATTTTCAAAGAACTGTGATATACTAACTAAGCATTAATCATAACATTCATTGGAAGTGAAATGCATCAGTGGTAAAACGAGACTGTAGCACTGCTGCTGTATCAGAAATGATGTACAGAATGTGAATTCCCAAGGTGACCTTTATAGCTAAAGAGACTGTGATCCCTGGATGCTTTCCCCTTGAAATGCCCAAGCACTAACTGGAAAGTTGCACAGCTATTTGAATACCCACAAAAATGATGGGGGGAAAGAAACTGAAAGAAAATAGGTGCAGAGATGAGTGAGGGTGTGAAAGGCTGCCTTACAGCAATGGACAGTTTCTCTAACAAAAGGTGTTTAGGTTATTTGCTTTCATCTGTTATCTGACCAAAGTTAAAACTGAAAACAGACAATTCGTATTAAAAGGGCTTTTCTTAAACTGTAAGAATAGCTTCTTACTGGGACATCTCCATCAACTTAAGTCATTTAATGAAGACTGGCTATCTTCGAAAGACGCACTGTAAATCCAACAACTGAGAAGATTGATACAGGCATTTTGGTCTTGTTTTCTGCTTTTGTAGAAAGCTAGAATAAAGGATACTGATAACTTCTCCAGGCCTTAAAATATGTGTGCCAAATGGTCTTTTACTTTGCTTTTTCTTAATGGATCTCTGTCATAAATCACTTCAAAATATGAGTTACACTGAGTTTTGAGGTTGCATAGAAAATCTTTTAAAGGACAAGATACATTTAACATACTAAATCATATTTGATTTGTGATATAAACAGCACCTGAGGTTACCACTACAGTAGTTTTATGGTACATTTTGTGTATACTCTTATTTTACTGTTCTATTTTGCTAATTTTTTTTTGGTGAAAATTGGGATGAAGTTTGCCTAGAGTATAAAATAAAGCTATGCACATATTTGGAAAAAGTAGTCCAAGTTTGCAAAACTAACACAGAATATGGAAAAAATGGTGGTTTGTTTCTATTTTAACATTTGAAAGGAGCTATTAGCAGATGATAAGAAAAATATCTGCAGTATTTAAAATATCTTTAAATCTTTTTGCTTTTTTAAACTTCAAAAAACCCAATTCAGATACAGAGTACTAACAAACTGAAGCATCATACTGTTTTCTTTGCCAATTGTTCAGCTGATTTACAGAGAACTGTAGGTCCTTTTTCTTTACAGGATGCAGAATATACTTGGTTTAAAGATGGTCAAATCTAGTTGTATTTCAGAAGTGAAAAAATATTTAAATATGAAAAGTTGAACTTTAATAAAAACAAGTTTAGCATTCTACAAAGCACTGAAAAATGCTGTAGCTGAACAGGATGAGGAATCACATTTCCCTTTGAAGTTTGACCACCCAGTCTCAGTGTGCAATCTCAGCTCACTGCACATCAAAGGAGAAATTCTGCATCCCTCCCTTGACACTGGCTGCTTGTTGAATCGGTTTTTGAAGGTATCTGGCTGCCCTCTGTTTGGCTGGATTCACTGGTAAAGATCTCTGCCAGTATTAACCACTGGTATTTGCAGTAATTTGTATGGCTGGCACCAAAGGTATTTTAGAGTCTCATGAGAATAAGTGTTATTTCCTGTGCATTACCTTTTTTGCACTTACTCTTTCACTCTCATTTTTGTTCCTTATCATACTTACATATTTTTTTAATGGACTAGAGTTTAACTGTAATTAAAAATAAAGAGGTTGGGCAACCTGTACCACACCTTCATGAGCTGTCTGCTTTGTATCTCTGGAAGCGGAGCTCAGAGTATCTTTCTGATGTACATCTATGAAATCCACTTCGGTATATTAACCGGATTTTACTTCCTATTAAAAAGCACTTGAGAGGCAAAGTATAATTAAAAGATTAAAAACATGCCAGGACATTTATATCTGAGCTCTTCATTAATGCTTATTCCCTGCATTTCAACTTTGTTAATCAAAATGAAATCTAAAATAAAAGTTTGCTTTATTTGAGATTCTTACTAGTTAAAACAAAGTAATGACAAACATGAGAGATCTTTAAATCTACCTTCATTAAATGGCTCACAACTGGTTTCTCAGCACTAACACGAGCTGGAGAGGAGAATAGTTCCTGCAAGAAAAGCTGTGTGGAAGAAAGCAATTTTTGTGGAAGAGAAGTGCTAAATGGGCACTCAGTACTGGGCGTAGGTGAACTGGAGGGACACTGATCTCAAGCCCGGAGAGCATACTCTCAGGTATGGCGGTATAGTCATGAGAGAACATGAGGTGTTTTAAGTGGAGAGGAATACACTGATATTTTAGGACTCACTCTTGACATACAAGGTGAAGGGAAATGGCAAGAAGAAATTTTACAGAATCACACAATCATTAAGGTTGGAAAAGACCTATAAGATCATCAGGTCCAACCATTAACCCAACACCACCATGCCCACTAAACCATGTCCGGAAGTGCTACGTTTTTTGAACACCTACAGCGCTGGTGACTTCCATCAAGTAGGTTTGCAAGTTACGGAGATGATGGTGGGATCATTAGTCACGGCCATCAGGGGAATCTTAACAGGAAAAGGTATGTTCCATGTTTGTTGTGTATGAAGGATGAGCAAAGTATCTATATTTTTATGAAGATAATGTGCATCTCAGTTTATCTTCCTAATGTTTTGCTTGACCACACAAAACTGGATCACAAGAAATGACATGGGGACAAAAATAAGTCACTGCCAGGTACGTTCCTTGAGAAAATTATTAGTAAGATATTTAATTAGTTGATCACTTAAGCTAGCTGGGAAGCTGCATTCTCTCCAGACCCAGCTCTAGCAATATCATACCTACTATCCAAGAGTGTATGGAGGTCTTGAATGACCCAGCCAAAGACCGAGCATTTGAGGATGCTGAAGCAGCTGAACAAGTTTCTTGGCACTGGGTTTAAGTCACCGATGTTGCCCATCGGACCCAGCCCTCTCTTGGACTTACTCTCCTTCCAGATTCCTACAGGCAGGGCTTCAGTCCAGACTTCCAACTAAAGAACAAGTGGATGTGCTACAGGGATTAACAATCCAGACATGTGTCATTCAGTGAAACGTGAAGAGATGGCACTGACAGGGGTGTGACATGCCAGTGAGCAGATGAGATGCAAATGTGTTGGGCTGGCTGAAGTCAGGAGTCACCATGGGAATTAATTGGAGCTATTTTTCTTAAAATGTGATTTTAGTAGGCAAGATCATCCTGAGAATGGACACTGTGAGAGAAGCTGATAGTCGGGATGAGATTCCCTATGGAGAAAAATGGAAAGTCACCAAGCCAGTAGGAAAACCCAAGAAAGCACACTCACTAAAAAACAAGGGAGGCCTTGGTCTTTTAAATTAATATAACCTCAACAGCATTAGATATTTTTAGGGCACACATACTGCAAGTTTCTCTACTTGGCAATGGGAAATTGTGAACTCATAAATGAGATTTTTAATCAACCAAGAGGTGCTGTAATTGCAGCAAAGTTACAAGGACAGAAGTAAGGAAACCACACTAGAAATAAAGTCATGCCTCACAAAAGCATAGTTAGATGAGCACCTGCTGTAAAAAATATAATTCAAACAAGGACTTGAAAAGACATTTTTTTTCACAGGAACCTGGTAGGTCTTTTGCTGTTCTGGCCAAAACCAATTTCATCTCCACGTGAGCCAAGGATTCGGTGTCGTGCTTGATCCTTTCCAGCACCGTTGCACTAGTCAGTTGCTGATGCAAGTCAAATAAGATTTCTATTCTAGCACATATAGTAATTTTAATGCAAGAGTTTATCTGTTGAAGAATCCTCGGGGCTAGCTATGGGATGACCCCACTGAACCGCTCATGGTGACTCTCTCTCACTGTGCCTGACCCAGCAGCCCCGGTAAACCTACTGCCCTTTTGGTGGGAGTGGGTCATCAGTGAACAGATGAGGCAGGTGCTGCCCAGAAGCTCCACAGCCCTGCTTGCAGCATGCCATGGTGCTTCTTCACTGAGGTCAGGCCACGTGAGGGGACAGTGTGGATGTGCAAGCCGGGTCTCAGGAATGCCGCGGGCTCCAGTTAGAGCCACAGCGACCATGCATGTTCAGGTCCGTCATCGTTGTTGTGGGTCTGCCCCTCTCTCTCTCTCTCCCTCTCCTCTGAGACAGGAAGTTTTGTGCAACTGTTGAGTGTCCTGGGCCAATTTATTTGTTTCTGGGACCAAATCCTCTTGCATCCACAGGCTTCTGTGTATTTTGTGTGTGCTAGCTATGGTGGCTGTAGACCTCTGGTTTCTGTAAGCCACCCTGAAGCGCTATGCAGCCCTTCCTCAGCCTGCAGCCCACTCCTCATTGCTGCCTTGCTTCTCCTGAGGAACTCCTTTTCAAAGGGCTTGCTGGATACAAATAGAAATAAACATTTCAAAGTTCAGGTCCATTCCTTTAATTTTAGGATTATGACTGTTTTGAGGTACTGTCTTCCAAAACTGGAAGGACAGACCTGTGGCAGCGCACTTGATGAATGGTGTAGAAAAACCAAGACTGTTCCCTTCAATGAAGAAGCTTTCCTCTCTGAATGGAGCATTGTATTTCACATTCTAATAACGATTTACTAGCGCAGGATTCAAGGAAAATTAGCTTTTCAGTTCTGCAAAAGGCCTTTCTATTCATTGAGGATTCATGAGGCAGTCAAGTAATTTTTCTACCATTGAATAATTCACAGCCACTCTCATGAGCAAATGTTTCTCCTGAGCCTCAGCTCTCTCCTTGCCCATGATGATTCACTGGAGGCACAGTGAATTTAACATAAAACTGGACTGAATTAATTTTCCCATTCCATCACGTGCACAAGTCCTTGAACAACCCGGTCTAACTGGACCTGCTTCGACCAGATGCACTCCAGGCATCTGCCCCTTCCAACCCAAACATTTCCATGACTGCGGCCAGGGTTGCGCCAGCTGCGCTTGGGGGACAGTCTTGCAGAGGTACAGACCAGGCTCCTTCCGAGTCAGACATTTGTAACCAGCAATCAATGAAAACAGGTCTCAGTATGGGCTTTTCATCATAAAGTTTACACTATGGAAATGTCTGGATACCCTGAGTTACCCTTTATCAGTGAAGCAGACAGTTCTCCCAAATAGTTTTATTAAAGTTTATCTAACTCTGTCTGACAGTTTGTGAGTGGTGTTTAGTTTAAGATACTCAATGCTTCCATTATTATTGTAAAAGGCACAGCTTTAGGGAAATGCAACTATAAATCAACTGATGACTTGGACAGAAAAACAAGATCTGCCTAGAAGCCCCAGCAGGCTATGAAAGGAGCTGTTTCCACAAGATGAGCTCTTTGGTATCTGATGTACGTCCCAGTCTTGGCTTGCTGGTAACAATGTCAAAGATTTATCTCGATAGAAAACTTAATTAATCTGAGTAATAAAAAGTGTTAATCCTCTCTCTAGTGTTTTCTGTTGTGCAAAAATACAGTGTTTGCTATAGTAACATTAAGAACTGCCATGTGCTTATTGAGAAGTAAAGAATTAACACTTAACTGCAGGATTTTTCTCTCACACTCAAAAAATGCCATCCTCCTGCACATGGACACAGGAATCTTCTTCCGCAGACAAGCCTCTAAAGGGTTAGCATATGCTTTCCTGACAGTTATGCCCCTCTTGTCTTTGACAAACTCTGTTATCATGCTCTAACCTCTGCCTGTCCTTTCTGGCTGTCATTCAGATGATCAATATTTTTTTTCATGGCTTGCATAGTGAACTGTTACTATGACTTGACTGTCAGCTGGAGATGTAGAGTCTCAGCAAGTAGAATACTGATATTACTTACACTTTTAAGCTTTTCTCAAAGGCAGAAACAGGACATCGCTGAGTATTATAATCCACTAAAAAATCTGCCCCAAACTAGTTTTTAAGATTCAAATGTTAATATGTGTACCTGCAAAGCCTTGCTATGACTACAATGCCATGCTTATCATTTTATGTCAAAGCTACTGGAAGATTTTTTTGAATAGGTGTATCTGTGCTAGGAAAGGAACAAAATAGAGGGAGAGAAGTTTTGGATTATTTTAAAATATTAAGCATGCTATATAAATAATATATTTAAATTAAAAGGTGTTAGAAGGGATCAAGGCCATGATCCCATTGATTTTTATGCAGTTCCAAGGCTTTTTTGTGGAAGAAAATGAAATCTATTTCTTAAACCTGTAATAAATTTCCCTGAGAGCTCTTACTTCGGTTTTCTTCTACAGCAGTACAGATGGCTCTTTGTCTCCTTGATCAGACAGGCAGGCTGCAAAGAGCCATTCAAGAAATTCAACAGTCTTCTCTGATCTCAGCCTTTTACACCGACTTACAACTCACCCTAAAATATCAGTAATAAAGTGAACAAGAGCTAAATGATGAACTGCACAATTAAAAGCACCAAGGGTAGATCGGCAAAGATCCTGAGCGTTGCAATGCTGAGCACTGCAGTGCTAACCCTGAGCGCTCTGCTGCTTACCCTGGGGTATGCACGCGTTCCCCAAAGCAATGCGTAGATAGGACTGCCAATCAAAGTCAAAATCCGCAGACATTGCCAGAACAGGGAAATGTAGAAAGCAGTAAGAGTTAAAAGCAGATGAGAGGTCCAGGTCTTGGCACTTACCTTACTGGGCCTCTTTTGGCTCAGGATCCTCAGCCTTGAACCTTCTGTAATATTTAGACACCTAAGCCTGGTTTTCCTGGTTGTGAAAAGCCGCAAGTAATATAGTTCCCATCTGAGAAGAATCTATTTCTGAGTGGTTAAAGCTTCCCCTCACTGTTATAAAGAGACTCTTCTACTAGATCTGGGTCTCTTCTACCAGATTTGGAATATGGACCTGGTCTTTCATTCCCAGGCTCTGCATTAACCATAGGCAATGGGTTCCCATGGTAAAATGCTCCTAATCTTTCCTACGGTGGTTTTTTCACTTTATGAAGACCAAGGAATGAATAGCAATTATTTACTGGTTGAATTCAAACCAGTGCTCTAATAAATAGTATTCATAAACTGCAGGAGTTTGCACAAGAAAGGCAGAGAGACCTGGTGACCCCGTGGACAGCCCCATGAATGTAAACATTTTATAGCTGATGTGTGTATGAGCACATCCTCCTCTCCCAGGCTTGTGTGGCTTTTTTTTGGGGATGCTGAGAGGCTATGTGAGGGGAGGAAAACAGCTCAAGTCACAGCAGAGAAACTGCACTCATGGCACCAGCCTGGTGGTGTGAGCATCTGCTGTGTATGGTGAGCTGACGGCACCACGGTGACCGTGCATGAGCCTGCCTGGGCTGTGCAGCAGCAGACTGATCGTGTGGAAGATTTTAGCGACATTTAAATGGTGGGTGTATGTACCTCTTTGCTGATATGTTTGTAAAGTCGCATATAAAAGATAAAATCTATATCATATGGCAGTATGGGTAAGATGAAGGAATCACTAGTTGACATAATATGGATCCTGGTCTGAAGATGCTCAGGCAAGTTTATTATAACAGCTCCCTTTGTCCGGGAAGTATTTAAGGCAAAGTAGATCCGTAGTTCTGATTCAATTCAAGTATCTCGCCAGCGTTCAACACCGGTTGCTGCCCTCAGAAGCATTTAAATATATCAAAAGCCCACAGAGCATAAGCCTAGCAGATGGCAAGGCTTGCTCAGACTGAAGCAGCCTGAGGAGGATGTTGATATTTCTGTTTTCCAGATGGTAATGCACATTGCAAGTCAAATGAGCGCTAGGAACTGCGCAGTGCACTTACCAGAGCTCAAAGCAGATGTCTCACCATTATTTGCTAAGACCTTCTTTCACAGCGCTCCTCAGTTTGCTTCCCCTGGCAAAGCCAGCCATTTGGGATTTAAAATCTTCTAGCCCAGACCCAAACTCTAAAGGTGCACAAACCCAGGTGGGGAAATGCATACGGACGTATGTGCAAATTTCGTTATCCAAAATACTGAGTAATTGTATTAGGAAGGTGTACAGTGCTGCTGTGCTGTGTGCTGTTGCACCTGGCCTGAGGAAATTAACTCTGTAATAGAGAAGTTTGGCAGTCTGAGAAGGGACCTGCCTTAGCAACAGCCCATATTGATGCTGGGGACCCCCAGCCGCTTGCTAACGATGCTTGTGTGAACACCCACGTTACAGAGAAGCCAAACGTTACCATCTTCACCAGTATTGCCACCAACCTGGACCAGAGGCAGGAGGGTTTGCTGGCAGCGGCGCACAATCGCACAACGAAGCCTCTGCATGTGCATGTTCATGGATGTTCACTGAGGCTGTCACAGAAGCAATTGTTACCATTAAGGATTTACATAATTCCGTAAGTTTTCCCAACTGGTTTAGGGAACCATTATTATTTACTAGCCGTTCTATGAAGTCGGCTGGGTGTATCGCTGCACTTCTCCACAAGCAGAAGCCCACACCTCAGCAACGCGCCTGGCATCAGTACCCGTTCTTAGGACCACGTGTGACAGCGTTGACGATAGCAGTGTGACCTGTGGTGCAAATCGCACTTCACTGCTATTGTTCAGCCAGTACGGACGTGGAAAGGGGAGAAAGACAGAAGCAGCTCACAGTGCAGAGGTAACTGCAGTCAGAGCAACACGAAGAGGTTTGGTGTAAACAAAAACCTGGTTCTGTGTGGTCTAACGTGAATGACTCAATGTCTTGTAACATGCATTCCTGCAGGAGAAATGTGTGTTTTTGTTAAATACTTCAGAAAAAAAATGTATTGAAGCTTATCTCCCCCTTCTGGAAACTCTACCTCCACAAACCCCACGAAGATTGCAGTATACAGAAGTTATCTTTCAAATATTTGTTATTTCTATTTTTAATGCTTAAGGACATAGGACATTCTTTATTTTACAGTGCTTTTATTTCTAGAATGATGAAAAGTAAAATATTATTTTAAATGAAAGCAAAATGAGATGGTTTACGCTGGATTGCCGAGGACTTTTCTTGCGTCATTACATTGACAATGTTCAGTCGGGCAATACCAGGTTCTTCGATAAAAGTCCGAATTCCGCTGCAGTTCAGAGGGATTCTGTGTCCTTACCTTGTACTTCTGTTAAAATGAAACCAGTGATTTATACCCAGCTGCTATTTTATCACCGTTTCCCCCTCAGGCTTCCACAGTGGCGTTACGCGATTTCTCGGCAAAACAGCTCTTCCGTCAGAAAGGTGTTACCGTCCGCAGAGCGAATTCTCGAAGACCTGAAGGAGGGCTCGGTGGTGCTCTGAGAGGGCCGGGAGGGCGGCCCCGCCGTGCCCGTGCCCGTGCCCGTGCCCGCGCCCCCCGCAGCCCTGCCGCCGCTCGGCGCAGCGCGGCGCGGCCGGGGGTGCCGGCATCGCCCGGGGAAAGCTCCGCGGGGCCTGGCCCGGGAGGGCGGGAGCCCCCCGGCCCCCGTGCCAATGGCTGCGGGGGGATGGCTCTGGCTGGACGTTCCCGCTCGGTTACAGGATGGAAATTCCCGGCCTCCCCGGGGAGGGAGCTCGGGCTCCGCGCGCTGAAAGGCTCATTTATCCCCGCGCTGCCGCCCCGAGCGGCGGACACGGGCCCCTGCGCCGCAGCCTCCCGGCCCCCGACCCCGGCCCCGCGCATCCCCGCGCCCCCAGCCCGCACCATGCGCCGCGCCCCGGCCGCCGCCGCCGCCCCGCTGCTGCTGCTGGCGCTGCTGCTGGCGGCGGCCCCGCCGCCCGGCGGCTCGGAGAGCCCGAAGGGGAAGCAGAAGGCGCTTCGCCAGCGGGAGGTGGTGGACATGGTGAGAGCGGCGGGCGCCGGGGCGCGGGGCGGGGGCCGGGGCCGGCCGGTCCGGGGCGGGGGCGGCGGGGGCCGTGGGGCCGGGAGGCGGCCGGCCGGGCGCTTGGCGGGGGCGAGGGCGGCGGCGGCGGCGGCGGGGCGGCCGGCGGAGCCGCGCGGCTGCTCTTTTCTGGCAAAGACTGGGAAACGAGCGAAAATCAGCGGCTTTCGGAGAACCTCGCTGCCGCTCCGGGCAGCCCTGCGCCGCAGGGCTCGGTGTTTTTTGTTGCGCCCTGGTTGTGCTGAGTCAGGAGAATGCCGAGGAGGGCTTGGGCGGGCTTTGACAGGAACCGCTGGCTGTCGGCGGCTGGGCGCGTGTCTTCGTGTTTTCTACGTTGGGTCAGAGTCTGCGGCGTTTGCGGCTGAAGCCGGCATAGTCTCCGCTCCCAGTCATCCCCGCACGGCGCAGCGAGGCCGCGCCGGAGGGGAGGCATCGCGGCGGGAATAAAGGCTGCACTGTGAGCTGATTCCTGCCCTCTGCCGACTGCAGGGGCCGCGCTGAAGTCCTACAGCCCTCGCAACGTAAGTAGTAAAGGCGGACTAGTTCCTAAAAGGCTAGCCAGTAAACTACAAGAAGAGAAATAAATGGACTGCTCTTTAGCAGCCATTAGATACTGTGAAAACTGTATCCGCACGCTTGCTGAACCCGCTTTCCCTTGGAGTCGCGTGAATGCGTTAGTCCCTTTGGCACCTGGGACTGCAGAGCTCTGTTTGCAATTCCATTGCAACTAGAAACCTGAATGCGTTGGGACTATCCCATCTCAGGGAGATTTTCCAGGCCTTGGAATGTAGAAAGCAGATGTGAAGCTATTTCCGTGAGCTGCTGGACTGCCGTTCACCTCCTATAGAAAATCAGTGGCATGGCCATTTCTTCCATGATCTCCAGAGAGATCCCCAAAAGTGATGTGCTGGAAGCACCATGGGTGGCAAAGCTCCTCCCCTTTCACATCACCTCATTACTCTTTCGCTGTTACTGTGGAAATTGAATTGCATCGAGAAGAAGGAGTCTGCCCACACAGAGCAGCTTGCGTCTTCTGTTGGAGCGGTATTTTAGGGGCCCCCATTTCTCTTGGATTGCTCCATGCTTTCGGGTGTAGCAGAGTGAGCAGCAAAGCACAGGTAAATCGATGACGGGTGAGTCGGGCACAGCCCGGTTGTATGGACTGCTTTAGCTAAAGCCCTTCCAGGGCAGAATGAAGTCATGCCCAAGAGGGGATCCTGCCTTCAGCGGACATTTTAAATGATGTTTTATGCATTTCCAGCTTAAGAAAACATGAAAAAATCCCTTGATTTGGCAAGTGTAGTTGAATTTAGTTGGAGTGGAGCCCAAAGCCCAGGTAATTCTTTTGCTCACATCAGTTTTTTTGGGTGTGCCAGGGCTGAGCTGCTCTCTGGAAGGCAGCGGTGCGGCTCTAGGCGCTGCGGTGGCAGCTCCTCTTTCGGTGCAGCCCTGCACCCTTGTAGTGCCCCGGGGACGGGGGGGTGGGGGGGTGGCAGGTCTGAGGCTTGGTGAGCCCCAGCGCTCGCTGCTTTCCAGGTCCTCGGGATTTCTGTGGTGAGTAATCATGTGCAAAAACCATAGCCAGGCACAATAGAGTCCGAGAGGAAAATAACAGCAAAAGCAGGTAACCAGCGCTGTGTGAAACAGAAATGTCTTTGCATCATTCTCTCAGTCCCTAGGTCAGTGTGTGCGTCGCCAAGCAGCCTTCTCTCCAGCTGTTTTTAAACAGAATCACACTATCACAGAATCACTAAGGTTGGAAAAGACCTGTAAGATCATCAAGTCCAACCATTACCAAAAAAACCCAACAAAAAACAAACAAAAAACCCCAACACCACCACCCACACACAAAAACCACCACACAAAAAACCACCCACACCACACAGCACCATGCCCATCAAGCCACGTCCCACAATGCCACGTCCACACGCTCCTTGAATACCTCCAGGGAGGGTGACTCCACCACGTCCCTGGGCAGTCTATTCCACTGTGTTACCACTCTCTCAGTAAAGAAATTTTTCCTAACATCCAGTCTGGCCTTCTTGATTGTAACATCCCACTATTTCCACTGCCGTTTGCCAACAGTGTTTTCTTTGGTGAAGGCAGTAAGGGAATCCCGGCATCCATTAGTCTTGACTCTCATCTTACCTCTTACTGGAACTATAGCTAGTATACTACTATAACTATATACTACTATGTAGTTACTGATTTTATTTGTAGAGTGGCTCCAGCCAAGCCTGTGATGCCCATGTTGGTTTTTGCACTGACACACAGAAAAAGGAACAACCCCAGAACAAGAGTGATAGTGTAATGCAAATAGTGGCATGGCTTGGAGGAGGGGGAATAGTTGTATGATTGTTTCTTTTTGAAACTAGTGGGGATTAGGTGGTTTAGAAGGGATGAACAGAAATAGGTGTGGGAAGGGGGAAGAGGAGGATATAGAGTTATCTATCTGTGAGGATTTGGGATGAAGGCTGGAGGAAGCAGTCAGTCACCAGATGGGAAGGAACCGTCCTCCCATGTGTGCCTTCCCACTGCTGCAAACAGGGATCCTGAGTTCAGGATTATTCCAGGGTGCAGCTTTCCACGTCCGCATCAGCACCGACACACTGTGTGCGCTCTGGAGTCTGACTTGTGTGGCTTGACTATCGCAACGTGATTCTGTCCCGCGGGAATGGTGGCAGAAGAAAACCAGCGTCAACCTCTGCTCTCTATGAAATGCAAAAGTTTCTTTACTTTAACAAAAAAAAGAAAAAAATAAAAATGAAAGCTTATTAGCCAAGACAGTTACAAAAGCAATGGTGGGTTAGGGGAAAGTAACTATTAACATGTAACTCTTTTCTTTGTTTCTGTATTGGAATGTTTTGAATCTCCTGATGTTTTTCTATCGAGTTTTAATCCTTGGACTAGGACAATTTTTAATTCTAAGATTTATGCATCTTTTCATAAAATAATTGGCAACTTAATTTACAGGAAATTCTGCTGGCACTGCTTATTTTTTTAAATTTTATTTTTCCTGCTTTTTCCTCGATGCAACCATTTTCTTGGTGATCTAGAAATAACCCATTAGTTTGTGTCACAGCAGGGGTTTTTGTGTTTTGTTGTTGATGTTTGTGTTTAACTTGGTTAGCCTCGGAGTTAATGGACAGAAGCAGCAAGATCTGTTCTGTATTTTAGTACAACGGCGTGTGCTTGCAAGGCCCCAGTGGTGTTCCTGGACGGGATGGAAACCCGGGAGCCAACGGGATCCCTGGGACACCTGGAATCCCGGGACGGGACGGGCTGAAGGGGGAGAAGGGCGAGTGTATGCGCGAGAGCATTGAGGAGTCCTGGACGCCCAACTTCAAGCAGTGTTCGTGGAGTGCGCTTAATTATGGCATTGATCTTGGGAAGATAGCGGTAAGTTAGCTTTGCCTGGGATGCTGCAGTTCACCAGCCAAAGTGGTACCACAGCAGGCTCTAGATCTGCCTCTATGAGCTGGGTAGCACCAATCGTACAGATTTCCTGCTGGTGCCTTTTTCTACATGTAAGGGTGAACTTCTCAAAGGTTTATCTACTTCAGATCCATCTCAACTGTGTCTTACAGCTATGTGCCCACTGCATTTCTTTAATAGTGTTTCAAAAGAATGATGTGCCTGGTGTAAAAGTACATTCAGAGGGCCGTATCTGTAACTGTGAAGTCATGCTACCAAAGTACATCCAGCTTGCCCAAAGCAGGGCAAGGTTTTTACCATTTCAGTCAAAAGGAGCAAGAGAGACATACATCTTTAATCTGTTAATTGTACCTGTCTTTACAACCCCTGCTTCAAAATGGTTGTTCACTGAGACTCAGTTGCAGGATGCTACTGCAGAAAGGATCAGCATTGTTCAGGAGCAGAGTTAACAAGCGTTACGCAGACTGACCCAAACGGCCTCTCCTCCACCGCAGCCCTGGAGCGTAAAACTTTCAAACACAACGGTGCAAGCCTAGAGGAGGGGAAGAAATCCCAGGTCAATCCCAGCTATGAAGCAATGCCCAGATTGGTTGGATTAATTTAACGGCTATTGCTGTGGCTGGAGTGAGAATCAACTTTTTTTTTTTTTTTTTTGAGTAGACATTTCTCACTGCCTTGCACTTGCAGAACTGTCCCTAGTTCCCCCCCCCCCCCCCCCCCCCCAATATCCAGCATTTTGAAGGCAGAATAACAACCTCTTAAAAACCTGAAAATGTTTCTTACTCAGTTGTGGAGCTTTTATGAGAGTTTAAGCCTCTTTTTTTTTTAACCCAGACAAATGAGCACTGTTAAATCCAGAATTTCTGGTAACAGAGGCAGAAATTGTACTGTCTTCTCATGCAAGGATTTGAGCGCAGCTTTCAGACAGCTCATACCCCTTTACATAAACCCCAGAAGGTAACTAGTTACCTACTTAACAGCAGACAGTGTCTAAATAAAATTAAGAATTTCCATAATCCCCCTTCTCCATGATCATCTATGAAGTGCTGTTTCTGATTTGCATCTTTGCATCGTATGGTATTTGCCAGGCTCTACTTTCTGGGGTTTTGGTGTTGTGGTTTGGGGTTTTTTTTTGCAGAGGGAAGGGACTAAAGAGAACAGGCAAAACATTCTGAAAACATTTCGGAAACATTTTTGTCTCATCTTAGGAATGTACATTTACAAAGATGCGCTCAAACAGCGCTCTCCGTGTCCTCTTCAGTGGATCGCTTCGGCTGAAATGCAGAAATGCCTGTTGTCAGCGCTGGTACTTTACTTTTAATGGAGCAGAATGTGCTGGGCCACTTCCTATTGAAGCCATAATATATTTAGATCAAGGAAGCCCGGAGCTGAATTCTACTATTAATATACACCGAACTTCTTCAGGTATGTATGCCAAGACTGCATGAACAGAGATGGAGTAGAAGCCAGTAGCAAATCTAGTTACCAAATGCACAGTGCAGTCTGCCATAGAAAGTCAAAAGACTGAAAGAAGAGGTGGAAGAGTGGCCAGCTAACACTTGCTACTCCGACTCTGCTTTCTCATAGTTGGCTATCAATAGTAACAGAATTATTTATTAAGCGTAGTTTATTACTTGGTATTTTTCATGTTATTCACATCCTGCAATTTAGAAATGGAAGACAGTTCTATCCACGCAGTTCTACTGATGTCTGCTACAACATGAATACAGAGACATTCTGTGTTGTATTGGCATACGGAGAAACTGCCTTGCTGCCAGATAGACGGTGTCATCCTGGCTTCAAATACTGATATTTGTGCATTATCTGTGCATACTCCTCCTGGAATTTCTACTGTAATTTTCAGGTGGGGCACAAAAGTACGTCCAGAGTGAAATACCTAGGAACAATTATTCTGTTGCTAAGCAAAAGGCAAATCAGTGAAGTCATTCAACACCAAAGGAGGTGATACTAGGAGAAGGGGCCTAACGTCAAGTCTATACTCTGTCTCCTTTCTGATGGTCGATACTTACACTCTGAGAAGTATTTCTAAACCTAAAAGGGTTGCGTTGAATGTAACAGGCTTCTGGCTATGAATACTCTCCACGTTACATCAGTGGTCTAAGCTGTATTTTGTCCTCAGCTTCGAATAAAGCTGAAGGACGGCGATGCCAGCAGCCCAGCTCTTTGCAAAAGGACATTTTTTCTCCCTGTACTACTTCACGACTGCATGAAGTCTAACATCTAGAGCTATGATAGGGTTTTTTCATCAAGCGGTAGAACCTACCTGTCTTCATTAACCCACCTCCAATTAGTGATGCTAGTGGGGAAAAAAAAAGGGGGGGGGTAATAGAAGTGGAACTTTATACAAAAGCAGTGAATTAGGTAGGAGTGGAAAAGATTACAGGGTGGCAGTCACCTTTGTAAGGCTTAGCTGTGGAAGCCAGGTACGGCTGTGTCCCCGTACCCCCTCTCCGTCACTGCTAAAAAGATGTCTGGATGGGATTGATGCCATATCCCTGCTATCAGTTTGTAAATTTGGACATTTAAAGAAGCAGGTATACCTCCCATTTAGCCATCCTGTGGATTGTGATCTGCTTCAGGTACTGCAACAGACATCAAGAAGCAGCATGCATAAAGGCAGTGCATGACTCTGTAACCTATGTTGCCACATCTCTAAGTAATAGTTTTTATTTCTAAAAATGCTATTCAGGTTTAGCTAAATAGCATGAGTTTGCAATGAACTGCTGTTCTTAAATGCTTGTGTCCACCTTCAGTTGCGAAACACAAAGCGATTGTGTCGGCCGAGGTAACTTGATTTTTGTCTTTAACCAGTGGAAGGTCTGTGTGAAGGGATCAATGCTGGCTTGGTGGATATTGCCATCTGGGTTGGGACTTGCTCAGACTATCCACGGGGAGATGCTTCTACTGGATGGAATTCAGTCTCCCGAATCATCATTGAAGAACTGCCAAAATAACTTTCCCTCCCTTTTTATAACCTCTCCCTATTTTTTTTATTTTGTACAATTTTCTTCAGAATTTTTTTCTATAGAGTTGGATGCAAGTATTTGACTGAAAGGCACCAAACTCTTGCATCTGTAGTCTTTGTCTAGCCTTTTTTTTGCACATTGCAGAGGCTTTTTATAATAATCATTTTAGAATATAAATATAAAAACCAAGTTAATTAACTTTTTTACTTCTTTGTTTGACGTATGAAAATATACCATCACCATTTTCAGAATTGACTGTAACTTTTTGTATCAAATAAATAAGACCTTTTACAAAAAAAAAATCCAGGCTATTTTATTGATCATCAAACTGTTTAAGGTATTTTACATGGTATTATGATACACAATTTTTTTTAGAAGACTTCATATAAAGTTCTAAGAAAGTAAACTCAGGTCTTGGCTTTAGCCTTCAGAAAACATACGTTAACATCTACTCCTGTGAACCTGACTACAGAATAGGATGCTCTGCTGTTACAGTCTTAAGTCTCTCAACAAACTCTTGCTGACTTAACTGTGACCTAGATGACATGGTAAGCATAAATACCTCATTCTGAATAACAAAGTAAAAATAGACTACTGAAGCTCTCCTTCCCTCTTTTGCTTCTTGATAGACTAGATTTCAGTATAAACTTCTATTATTGATCTCCACTATTAGCATGCAGATACTAAATAATTTCACAGTTACAAAACTTAATTTCATTGCTCCAATAAAATAATTCTCCTGGATTTAGCTTTTCATATATATACAATCACTATGGTGTTAATTAAAAGCAGATATATTAAATAGTTTGGAAGATACAGAAATAAGGCAGGCTGAAATGCCTTGTTTTTCAAAAAGTATACTGGTAAAGTGAAAGAATAATGTCACAGCTATTTGACTGCAGCCTCCAGACTGGACAAGTGACAACACTGATCATGCCAGCACAGCATTAGCTTTAGTGTTTTAAGTATTTGCTTCCAAATGCAACAAGTGATATATAGTCAAATTTTTTAAAAATTGTAGATTCTAAAGGGAAACAATAGCCATGTTTCTATTACAAAATCAATTTTACATTAATGAAATAAAAAAACCCACAAAAAAGCATGTACAACATGCAGAAATCTACACTCTTCCCAGAAATTAAAAGGAAAAAACCAATTAAATCTGAGATAAGGAATTTATTTCAGCTGTTTAGGATTAAATCTCAGCTTTGTTTCTGAACAGGTTCTAAGATTTTCCCCAGGCATCTCCCAAATTGGTCACTCTTGTCTGCAGTTTTTGTTAAAAATCTAGAGGAACACACCTGCAGCTAGGAGAGGATTCAGGCTTTCCCAACTGCAAGCTGCTGTGTGATTGCAAGCCAGCAAATTATACAGCTGGTATTTTGTCTCTTGTTTTCATTGGCTTGGATGATGGGTTTTAAGGTATCTGAACACAGACAAGTTACTATGAGCTAAGCTATGGTGTGAATTTACAGGATGTCAGTGAACATACAGTAACTGATTGTGTACATGCTTGTAGCCTGTCTTTGCATTTATCCTGGAGCATGAGTAAGCTATTCTGGGCCTAGAGCACACTAATCCAGGGTAGTAAATGCACAACTTTTTTTCTTTTCTTATGATTTATTAGTATGTCTTTACAATATTTTTTGGACCCTGGGTGGCAGACTTAAGTCAGTGTTCCATTAAATTAATTCTGCATACTAGAAAACACACAAGACCAAATAAACACCCTCCAAAGGCAAAGTAAGTCAGTAGCTGTTTGGGATCTGTAGAGTAATTTGCATGGTAAACTTCCAGTAAATTTGATCTTCAGCTAAATACACATGGAAACTTTTATAATAAAAACCAAAGCCAGCCATAACGGCCACATGCCCTTTTCAGATGAGAGTATCAATTGTATCAGTAGAGGGGATGGGATCACGAAGGAGGAAGTGTAAATTATTAATAAAGTTAAGTATACACAAAATGTGGCATGTGGCAATAGTTATCAACAGAAACAAGCAAGTGGATTGCTGAATTAAGATTCAAAATATTGAGCAGTTTCTGTAGCCTTCCGGATTTTAATTTAAAATTGAAACCAATTCCCTAATCTGTTGAATTTTTATTAAAAAGCCTTATTTCTGCTTTAGGTTAGTCTTCTGTTAAACAGAAAACTTCTCTAAGTGATTATTCAGGTGTTTTGCTGGATAGTATTCTCTGCTCCTGATGAAACTGATTATTTCCCTCCTAACCTGTTGAATAATCTTTGCTAACTTACTTCCTCCTCAGTTAAGTGACACTTTCTAGATACTTCTTAGTACCTTCTTACTAACAGAAGGCAGGTGTTATAACCAGTAATGTATTTTCTTAAAAGAAGAACTAAAAAAATAAACTAATCCCAGATCTCCAAAAAGTACATATCCTTGACAGCAATTACTGCATGCAAATAAACATAATTATTATTCAAATTTACCGAGAAGTACTGTAATTTAGTTTATCGCTAAGTTAGCAACTGATATATTCTTACAGTCCTTTCCTTAGACCAAATCAGAAAACATTAATGGACCGGTTTGTTTTTTTTTAAAGAAAGTCTTGTGCACAATTTTTTTGAGACTACTTACGGATTTTTTTTCCAGAGAGTATTATTGAAAAAAGCATCGTCATATTTGTTATTAAAGTGGTTTGAAAACTGCATCACTATGAGATTACTAGAAAAGACAAGACCCTCATTTTTAAAATGCAAGCAAGCCTGCTTTCAAATATGCATTTACTTAGTAATATTTGGTCAGATGTATCAGTAATGGAGACAGAATCTCTTGCACAGAGAGAGCGAGAGGGCAGGCAGAGAAGAGAGAGAAAATGAATTAAGTAAGTGGCCAGCGATGCACACAACATACATACACTTTGGTCTGGTGCTAAAAGCAAGCCAAAAACCACAATGCAAGCCTGTCCTTGTATGAGACAAGAACTGGGTTTCATCAGATTGGCAATTATTCAAACCCAAGAATGGACAGCTGCTTTACAAAACAATTTGAGTTCCCAAACTGCACCCCGCTGAGGCAGCATTTTTTGTGTTGGATGAGCAATGGAATTTGGAGCATTCCATATCCTAAAATCTGACAAATAACACAGAAGTGGATTCAGAAGACACTGCTGTAAACAACTACATACATACTTTCTTCGTGAGACTCAGATAAAGATTTAAGAAACTTTTGACAGACCCCAGAGTTGCTTTTATATGAAGTTTTTCACTTCTGTAGGAGTAGAATCTGACCAACTGTTACCTTGTGACTTGTCAAAGCAGATTAGTCCATTATTCCAGGCAGGCCAGGATGAACTGAACTGCTGCACAGCTGCCTTCACCCAGTCACAGTGCTATTATTTCACAGTTGTAGAGTCATGTGTTTAAAGCAGACACAGCTGATGGAGAGGAAGGCAGCAATGCAGGAACATTCAAGAGAAGACATGTTGGCAGGGTTTTACTATCTCCAGGTTCTTTCCTCAAAATACTAGGTCAATTCACAGTGTCAAAAAAGACTGCTGAACTAAATCTCCCAGATCATAAATATAAAAAAATAAAGGGTAGATTTCTTATGAACACAAGCTCGAACCTTTAATTATTTTCTTTTCTAAAACCAAGTAAAAAACCAGACACATTTTCATAAACGACAAAAGTAATACAGCAGGCAGGAGTCACTCTGATCACATTGGGGATAATTCCTTTGTAAAATCCATGAATTCCTTCTTTCCTTTAAAGACAAAGAAAAACATTTAGTTTTAATTAATGTATTTTAATAGAAATCAGACATAAAACAAAGCCTGGCATTTTTCTTCTTGTGCTCGCACTGAGAGAGGTACTTCAGGTTAGGATAACAATTTCAGAATAATTCCTTACTACAGTGTTTAAAGAGCCATAATATATCAAATCATAACCCATCATTTTCTGAACATACAATACTATTCTGTAGGTCAGTTATTTAGCCTAGGGTTTAGGTGTGTTTTTTTTTTTTCTTTGTATTGTCTAAGTAGGAGGCAATTTACTATCTTTATTCATGCCACAAGAACTGGTTAAAGTAACTTAAAATTTCTGCAGCCTGTTCCAAAAAGCAGTTACATATTTAATCAGACTGAAGCCAGAAGGGCTGAAAGGCTTGGTGGTTTTGGGTCATGTAACAGCAAGTGAGCTGAGGGTCAACATAACTAAGGCAAGTCAGCATTTATTTTCAGAGAATTAAAGCACCTCCTCCAGAATTTTGATTCCACTGGCCAATAAATGAGAATCTAACTTCTCTCAATTTGAATCAGAGTATTCATGTTAAAAAGTTTCCAAGACTTTTAATCTCAGCTCCCTATTTTCCAGCTTCATAGGGACCTAGGACACCTGCAGCAATAAGTACAGTTAACACAAATCCTGCAGAGTGCTTGGGTGTGGTTTACACTACCCTCCCTAGAGCTCTAGGTTGCATTTGTTTCATAATGAGTACAGTAGTGGCCCCAGAATGGCTGTATACATTCACAGTTCATCAGAACTAATAAGCCTTCCTATAGACTGCAGCACTGAAGAGCACAGTGCTGAGACATCAGAGCTATTTTCACTTTGAATTGGCTTCAGTCAAAACCCCTGCTTCTGAGCCAGGGGTGCTCCTGGAACAACACCCCCTCATTCACTCATTCAGGTGGCACCTCTTAATACCCCAAGAGTTAGCTGACCCCATTCACATCTCTCTAGCAATATGCTGCAACCCAGAAACATTGTCTAAAGCAAGATTAATATTGGTTGCATACTGCAAAGGTGGCCAACCTTAATAACTATAGAGTTCTGTGTGAAAACTCTCATGTGCTTTCTGAAGCTGAGGGAAAAGGTTTGTAGGAAGATAAGCATAGGTGTGAGGTAACAGTTCTCTAAAGGTCCTATGGGAAGCTGGGACTTGACTACAAATTCAGCCAGGCCACAGGGTAACCCAAGGACATCAGTATAAACAGCTCTGGCTAGCTCACTTCCTTCTGCCAGGAATTTGGATTAACCACAGCTCCCACCAACACAACCTTCCTGTTGTATGTGATAATCTAAAGCAGTTCAAGTGAGATTTCATTGTTTAAGAGCCCCAAACCAGCGAACTCAATGTTATTTTTTAACCTGTAAGTGAAAGTTGTTGGGGAAGAGAGAAGGGAGACAGAATAAACAACAGAAGTCTGCAAGCTAGCATTGGCCCTCTCCTATCTCCTCCTTTGTCCTTGGAGTATTCCTATTAGTGGCATCTTGCACAAAATGACTTTGTACAGCTAACATTTTTTTGCTCTGAGCTGCACTGGTTCTGCAAGTCAGCAGCATGGAAGCCAGTAAACATAGTTCTGATTCTGTAAGACTCACTTTCCAAGATGTAAGCTTTTGAACTCTGCATGCCTACCTCCATGTCCTACGGATCACATCAAACACACCAGAATACGTATTATGCTGATCTTGAAGACGAGCTCGCACAACTTGATAGGGATATGTTGCTGACACAGCGAATATTTTGGATACAGCTGCCATCATTATGTATTCCACGGTGTTCTAAAAACAACAAAAATTGCCAGGCTAGACTTAACTATGGATTAAATTAGCCAGTTTCCCAAAATCTTATTTGGTTTTTAAATGTTGAACTAAACAATACTCTAGATTTTTTTTCCCTTTATAATACCCACATTTAAAAAAATGGCAAAGTTTACTATACACAGTGCTGCAGGTAATTCATTATAAAATGTGTGTGGAACTCTCTCATTCCTATCAAGTCAAACACTTTTTCCAAAAGTAACTACCTTTGCCCAACTTGCACCTGACCAGTTTTCCATGTAAGTGTTTAAGACCTCCACATATGGTTCTTCAAAGGAAGACAAAAAAACATTCTCCCTCTAAAATTCTCAAAAGACTTGCCAAAATAAGAAGTTGGTTTCCCTACAAAGAAATAGCATTAACGAGTTGCTTTTTTCTAAAAAGTGAAAAAGCATTATTTCCTTCTATATATTCTACATTCCAATTAATGTATCAATACTTTGTAAATTTGGCTGTTCTATGACATAGAGAAATGGAATAAATTTCCACTTGTACACATGCCACAATACATTTTTTTCTCAATAATCTTACCAATTTTGTATCTGATCCTCTGTTTCTATACTTGTTGTATCTCAGTTTCAAATCCTCATATGCCATGAACTGAAGTGCTCCATGTGAAGTTCCAAACAGACCAGGCACAAATCCCTAAAAAAAAAATAAAACAAGGTTAAACGGCAACACACAAAAACTATACAACTTGACAGAGCTCAGCTTACACACATACTTATGTCCACCATTACTCTACAAATTGTGACGGCACACATTTACTGTGCAGTACGACTCGAAGACCGTTCTGGGTTGGTATTCTTATTAGTAGGTATCACACAAAAGTGTAATAAATGTTACTTTTTTCTGAATGACATACAGGCTAAAGATACCTAATGAGTGAGCAAGATAAAACAAATGGCCTAGGGACTCCACCTCAAAGAGCACAAGCTCAGGTCTTAAAAAGCTGGCGACATGGAGCAGGACTGTAAGAACACAAATCAAGCTGCAGTCTTGCAAATGTGTGCTCAGTGCCTGCCCCTTTCCAGGGACTGGCACTAAGCTGTTTGTTTCCTGAGACTGGTAAGGCAATGACAAAAGCTGATGTCTCATTGAGGAGGGCCATCAGGAGAACAGACACAAAAAAATTCCTGTGATCAAATCCTGGAGATAGATATGTTCGTGTGTGCGTGTATGTGTGTATATATAAATGTGTATCTATGATATATATGCATTTCTATATTAAAAAAAGTGTGTGTATATAGATTCATAGATTCATTTAGGTTGGGAAAGACCCTTAAGATCACTGAGTCCAACCGTAAACCTAACACTGCCAAGTCCACCACTAAACCATGTCCCTAAGTGCCACATAATACATGCCTTTTAAATACCTCCAGGGATGATGACTCAGCCACTTCCCTGGGCAGCCTGTTCCAGTGCTTGATAACCCTTTTGGTGAAGTAATTTCTCCTAATATCTAATCTAAACCTCCCCTGGTGCAACATGAGGCCATTTCCCTCTCATCCTATCACTTGTCACTTGGGAAAAGAGACCAACACCCACCTTGCCACAACCTCCTTTCAGGTAGTTGTAGAGAGTGATAAGGTCTCTGCTCAGCCTCCTTTTCTCCAGACTAAACAGTCCCAGTTCCCTCAGCCACTCCTCATAAGTCGCCTCTTTAGACTCTTCACCAGCTTCGTTGCCCTTCTTTGGGCACGCTCCAGCACCTCAATGTCTTTCACACACACACACTTGCACAGTGGAAAGCTGAAGGGCACCGATGGAAACCTAACTCATACAAGTACTTATGGACAATTTACATTAAAGAAATAAATCTAAGATTTGAATCAGTTTGAGTGCATTCCTCACCCTGCTCAGAGCACATCCCAAGGCAGCCCAGCAGAGGTGGCCAAAGGTATAATAAAGCAGTCTGGGAAATGTTCCCCATTTGTAAGAGGCAGTAATGGACAGTAAGAGTATAATACAAAAATATACAGAAACCTTTTCTTTCAAAAAAGTTGAAAGGAAGGGGGGAACAGGTATTTTTCTGAAGTGTCTCTACAAGAAAGAGACGGCAGGAGTTCCTTCAGGAGCAGGACTAGCTCTGTTGAAAATGAGCTGACAGCTGCATGGGTTCTGAGAAGCACTAATTCTCTTTTTTTGAAGACTTGGTCACTTACTCTGGAGAAATACATATAAATGGAGAATTAATCACCTTGGCTAGAAATGACTTAAGGGAGCCAAAAGTTTGCTGAGAACTGTTGCAAAGGGACAATTATAATGAAGTAAGTGATCAAAATGTGGGTAAAAGGACTCAAAGGACCAAAATTTCCCCAAAAATACTGGTATTGAACAGTGTTATCTTATTTCCCATGATCCATTCAGGTAAAACAGAGGAATTAAAAGATATGTCCAGACACAAAACTCGGTATTAGACTAAATCGGAAGCCCAGAATATTGAATAAAGACTTATCAATATACTAAGAGCCTGGAGAAGTAGAAGAAAAAGAGAAGGGATCCTGGTAGGAGTCCACTGAAATAGTGTAACAGGACAAAATGATAAATTACTTCATAAATTCCTAACTTGCAGGAAAAAAAAAAAACCTAAAACAACAGCAGGCATAAAAATTGCACAGAGCTTCTACCACCTCAGAGATTAGCTCTCTGCATGCTATAGATTTCTCAGGTTTACGATATTACAGCCATTCAGGAAGTGATTTTTAGGATCTCTTTTATAAATGAGGATGAATTCCTTCTCACAGTAGAAAATAATGGTCATGAACTAATCATCAGTAACCATGAACTGATGAAATGCACTAAAGGCTAGCTGAAGTCCCAGAAAAAACACTTCCACAAATGAGAATAAGTGGAATTAAACCAAACATCTATATTATGTCAACTGTGAGCATAATCACAGAATTCCGTGAAGTTTGAAGCCAAAGGGCCATAACAGAGGGAAAAGGACAACTTTGGTTTTCAGAAATCCTGGATCAGAAAAGAAAATTAACCATTAATATAAAAACAGAAGAGGAAGAACAGAGAAAAACAAAATTATCAAAAATATAAAAGAAAAAATTATCTGGGTCAGCAGAACAAGGAACAGTATGAAATTTATATGTAGTAATAGCAGGGAAAATCTTCACAAACATTTGCCCATGATTAGACAGTAAAACTGTTAAAAGACAGAGGAAGTAATTGCTCTCTACTTGGAAAGAATTAGAATGATGTATTTATATCATAGGAGAATGAGGTAATATTTTCCCCACCAACAAAAGAAGAATGTTGAACAACATTTAAGAGTGCTAAACTCTCAAATTTAAGCCAGCAGATTTGGATAACTTGCACCCAAGAGTCCTAAAGCATCTACTGATGATACTTGCTAAATGAGTACCAGCACGCTCTACGCCTTGTGCTGATGGGGAAAGCTTCCAAAGACTGAAGGGCTTTTAATGTTGGGCCAATATTAAAAAAATGCAAGAAGGGAGTGAGGCAACTGTCAGCCAATGCGCCTCAGTAAAATAAGAGTTGACCCAGGCTTCTATTAATCTTACAAAACCATGTGTTCTTATGGAAAAATGTTTCAAAGCAAAACTGAATTCTTCACAGTAATGAAATATCTTGGCTGAGGAAGTTTTTGAAAGATATTCCTACTCTGTTTTCTTATTCTTACAATTTTACACAAAAATCTTTCTTGCCACAGAATTTGATACTTATTTTTCATCTATAATATGACTGTGAAGATCAATTTTAAAATAATTTATCTTTATGTACTTCTTGCTATTTTTTACTTTAATATTCAAAATATATCTTTAGAAGACTTTTGCTATGAGGGCTTGACAGGATCAATGGCTGCTCAAAGAAGTCCTGTTTGAATTCTCTTTTGGAGGATTAGAACAATAGACAGAATTCAATATATGATTATAAATTTAAATTGTAAAGCATATAATTCTGAACAGTAGACAGCATTTTAAAGTTGGCTCAAACAGCCATAAGTGCCAAAGATCCTAGACAAGAGAAAAATGTCCTGTTGATTAGTGTTTCAAAGGTTGCCCATCACAATGAAAAGGAACACAGGTGAACATATACAGTGGAAAGCTTGTGCTTAGTAAAGTAAAGGTTCATTTGATGATGTGGTACTTGTGGGAAGGCAGGATGCGGGCCCCTGGAGTGGTCCTGTGCACGGCAGGATGCGGGCCCCTGGGGTGGTCCTGTGCAGCTGATGGATCAGAGCTTGTTCTGAGACAAAGACAGGCCTGTGGAAAATTACAAGCGAAGCAATAAATAAGGGCTACGTGGCAAGGACTGGGCGTCCTTGAGAAGTGAGGATGTAGATAACAAGTAGTTATGATCAAAGTAGAAGGGAGTTATACAGCTGCTCAAACTGCAAGTAGAAGAACATAAACAAAAGTAACTGTTAGGCTCAAACTGCAAGTAGACGTATGTTTTAGGCTCAGCCAATTAGGATCTAACAAGTAGGTGCGTATTAGGTCTAACGGTATAAATATGTGTTGCTTGAATAATAAAGTGGACTATGCTTTATCACTCATATTGAGTCGGACGCATCCGTTCCTTCAGCCGCGAACCGTCGGTCAACTCCTGGCATCGGGAAACTCCCGACATCTTCGGGAAACTCCCGACAGGTACTCACATCACTCCCTGAAGTGTTTGAGAGGGCTCACACCAGAGCAGCCTCTGCTATATGTTTCAAAAGAATGTAGCAGATATTGCCCTGTAATCTGTTTAGTGTTGTCTTCATTTGGGTTCTCAGTGTGCCAAAGACCAGTAGTATCAGAGTGCCCTGCTCTGACAACCTGTGCACAAAGACACTGGAAGTATGCCATTATCTCCCTACGCATCTTGACTCCTTCATGGTAAAAAATGGTACCATCTTTTCTGTGAAAGTTATTTATGCTTCTGTCTGTAGAACCTGGGACTAATGTTAAAATCAAGCTGGCCAAATCTCAGTGGATTTTGCTATATACAAGTGCAAAGTCATAGAAAGTCACTTAGCTTACAAGCTTCACATTTGCAAGAAGGAGGAAAATAGCATAAGCAAAAGCATAGCAAAATAAACAGACCTAAGTGCTTTAGACATTAATGGACTGGAAAAAATACTTTATCCTCAGAGTATAGAATCTTGCCTACCAAAGGTGAAATGACAATACAGAAGTGTCCAATATATCTATTTCACTTGGTAACGAGCACACATTACTGCTGGGATTTTTTTGTTGTTGTTAGCATACTGCATTATTATTCTCAGTCTTGATGACTCTGTGTTTTCCTTTAATCTCCTTAAATTTTCTGCACATCCTGTTTTACTGTTGTCAATTAAACATTGCTCTATTTCTAACTGCTGCTTCTACATCACCCCTGAAAGAGAACGAAACTTAAAATACAAATTCAGAAGCATGGAGGCCAGGAAGAATGTTAGTTGCATTCTTGATTGATGTTTTAGTAGTCAGTCACTCTAGACTAGACATCTAACAGTTTCCCAATAGCTCGGAGATATTTTATGTTTTTCTGAAAGTGCCAACTCCTACAATCTTTACGATTATTTTACAATGTTTGATCTCTTCCTACCTTAATGCGTGAAAAGAACCATACAACACTCTCAACATGGAGATGGTTGCATGACATTCAACTTCATGGCAAAGTAATTTTTCTGAGCTCAGATCTCCAACAGACCTATAGACGTGTTCAAATTACACAACCCCAAGCTGTTTTTTTTCCTCAGCCTGGTGTGCAGCAGAGCAGCTCTGTCCCCAGACATCTGGGGGATGGAGGCCAAAGGACAAAGCCTAATGGATGGAGGGTGGAGAGTATCACTGACTAGATGATTACCAGGATAATCAGTGAAGGAAATGCTCCTGTCTTCTCAAAATAAGGCCAAGTTCAAGAAGAACAAGTTATTGAGGAACCCAGCTTCAGATGAACTACAGTTTAATGAATGAACAATACCCAACAGAGCTAATACAGGCAGCTTTGATCCCTGCTAGAAAGATTCATGCATCCTGACATTACTAGTCTTGTGTCCCAAAGAACTAAAAGGAATTGCTCAGACCAGTAACAGAATCCTGTGCAACAGAGAGCAACATATGGAATTGCTTGGACAGAAATACCATTCTTTAGAAGACTAATCTCAAATTAATCAGAAAGAAACTACTTCCAGATTTTATTTCCAATTTGTGCTGATATCCTCCGAGATCCCCTTATTTGATGTAAGGAACTCAATCTGAAATTAAGCTTATGAGGAAAAAGAAGACATTCATGTGCACTACAGCTCCTGCAACTCAGGGCAATTAACAAAACTTCAGCTGTCAAATTTCAAATAAAGCAAGAAAGAGAAAAAATGAAAACTCCCTCAAAAACAGAAAATGGAGGAAGGCTAAAGTATGGACAAGTCAAAGAGCTACCTGAAGAGGTGCCTTTTTCCCCAGTATAGACAAGAGTGAGACAATCCTGACGTCAAATGAAAGTTGCTCGGTGTGCAGAGTTATGTAGGTCACTTGGGACCTATCTAGGTCACTTTCTTTGCAGATTTAAGCAAGTAATTTGCTCTTTCAAAGGAACTACCTGGTTTAGTACCTCACTTGCAGATTAACACTACAAAGAAGTGTCTAGTGCCAAAGGCAACACACGCTACATGCACAAATAATCTGAAAAGTAACGCAATGGAAGGACATCTTAAACCCTAACAGATGCAAGAAATTAGAGCTTATCTACATGGAACAGAGCAGACATCCAGGCAGGCAAATCAGAAATCCTGACAATTTAAATTTAGGAATAAGTAAGGTGCCTTGTTCATGGTGTCAGAATTTGACATTCATCGACATGTGGCATACTAGTCTTTCATCATAGGAAGGATTATATTTTTCACTGCAAATAAAAGAAGCTAATGTTTAGTAATCAGGACAATTCCTAAGAGATAGTGTTCTTGTTTATAGCATTACTTGCAGTAGAAGAGCCAGACTGAACTAAAATAGGTTTCTTCACACCTTCCAGGCACTGATGAATGCATCTTGATGTCATGGCCTGAAGGAAGGAGGAGGCAAAAAGTCCAAATCCAGTTGCCATCTGTTTCCCTAAATTAAAGGTAATAAAAAACCCACACATACGCAGACCATATTTAGAAGTCTGCAAATTTTATGGATCTAGAGATGACAGATTACAAACCTCAATAACTAGAGGGCAAATGAGCAGTTGTGAAACCGTCCACTGTGGAAGAAAAAATTAGCAACTACTTTAGTCATATGTTATGTTGCACAAGATGTCAGAAAGACAGAGATAAGGGATGAAATGGAAGAAAGAACTAGCTGCAAGACAGATTACGCTATTGCTGCCCTCCTTATCCAAACTCTAATTATAGGAAGACTCCAACAAATTAAAAAGCAGCTTGTAGTTTACTCTCATTTCAGCATTATCACCCAACAGAACATGGCTTAGCTGTAACAGTTACACTCTATTCTTCAGTGATTTCCTACGTTTCAACAGTATAATAGCTCTTCTTCTGATTAAGCCTTTTTGCTGCAGTTCTTCAGTGGGAAAGAAGACTCACAGAATAAAAGTAAGTGAGCTAATACAAAAAAAGACTTGCTTTTTTGTAGACAAGTACTTATAAGTCTCACCATGCTACTGAGTGGTGCCAGCCAATCCTGGAAATTTTCTTAGATTTTATTACCTTATATAAGCCACGTATGCCCTCCGTCTTGTATATCTTTATAAGAGCATCAAACATTCCTCTGTATTGCCGCTTTGATGGATCAACACCAGCATTATATTGTAGCACAAGTCGTGTCTTTGTTACCCATATTGGGTTTGTAATACACAGAGTCATGGCTCCTGAGAAGAGATGGAAGTTAGACTGATTGCTATGCCAACTCCAAAGCTTGTCCAGTTTGTTCAGTCCAGTGTAAAACAGGCTTCTACAATGACAAAATTACTTATCCTACAAGAGTACTCATATTACTTAAAACAGGCAAAGTTTATGCCTACCATTGTTCCCTCTCTCTGCCTTCAAAGCTCACAATCAAGTCCAACCTACTACTGCAGAGGGGGTACTTCTGTAGAGCATGCGGCTTTTTGCATATTCATAGTACATCACCTTTTTTGCCTCACCTTTCCACAGTCAGTAGTGTAATCTGTAGTAGATCAAAATCATAAGTAATTTCTTAATATATTCCTGATTATCCGAGTTATTCTTTGGCTATACAATTGTTCAAAATTTAATGGACACCTCAGTCATGAGAAATTTGCTTAATCATATGGACAGGTTCATAGAAGCAAACTGTTATAGCTTTATAGGTTATTGGAAATACAGTTGTAAAATAACCCATTACTATTTTTCACATCAAACAATATGCCTTATATTTCAACATTAAATGAATGCTCCAACATCCTAATAAAAAGTCTTCTCAATTGCCTAGATTAAATACAACACAGAAGCGTGTCCAAGAACACGTTAGAAACAACATATTAAAAGTCTTGCTGATAGAAGTTGTATTTTTATTTCAGATCTTTAGTTTCTAAGAAAACTTGGACCATAGATAAAGATTTTCAAAGACCAATGACCAATTCACTTATTCTATTAACTTCAATAGGCCTTCTCTTTTCCAGGTCTAAGTGTTAAACATTTAATGGGTTAACAAGCTGGTAGCAGCAGATTTATATAGTTATATTTTGGGACTCAATATAATAGTAAATATGGAATATGCTTACACACAATGAAAACAAGATCAAAAGGTATTTTGACAACTGCTATTTCTGAGCAAAACTGAAAAGACCACAGTGATCCATCTATTCATCTTAGACATCATTAATTTATTTACAGACAACAAATGATTGCATTTGGACTTGAACACTTACACTTCCCACCTGTAAGAAAAAGGAGCACTGACACACAATGGCAGGGAGCAACATATGGAAAGGCTAGAAGCAAACATCAATCTTCTTTGCATTTAAACTCACCAGCCTCTGCAGCTGACACTAAGTGTTCGGTGGCACTGAGGCTTTCCAGCTTCCCTTCCATCTTGTAAGCTTTGATGGCATTGTAACTGGAAAATGTAAAATACATTTTGGTAAAGGTGAAAACAAACCTACATCACTAAAAAAACCCCAAAACAACAAAACACCTCACTTAAGATGATGAAAAACATTAGGTGGTACACAGCCTTTGAAACAGATATCTAAGCCAACTATCTTTGTTTAGCTGATTAATTGATCTCTGAGCAGTTAGGTCTTTAAAGTGAACTATGGTAATACATATTTAAATTGATAAAGTATTACTGTCAGTATCAATGGGACTGCATCTCAAAAAAGCTACTGGATCTCAAGAATTAACTTCTAAAAGAAACCGATTACATAGCCTCCTTTTTTATTGAAAGCAACTGTGACAGGTATCTATCTTCTAGCTCAGAAATACACTGAGCTTTCTTCTTTTGATCCAGTTTCCAGTCTTTGTGGATTGAGAAACTGTCAACAGGAGCTGAATCGCCAACAGGAACCTATAGCAAAGCTTGAGGACTGAAGTACAACAATAACAGAGTCTAGACAACTGACAGGCAAGGTTTGCATAGGCATACCAACTAACTATTCCCTAAAGTGTTTCAATTAATAGGGATCAGCAGTAAATCAGGTCACAGTTACACAGCTAATAAAGTAGAAAAGAATAAGTATTAAGAAATGGGCTTTATAAGCAAAGCCCATCAACTCATAAAAACGATGAAAGAACTGACTGTCACTAAAATTACTAAAAATCAGTTAAACATTTAGCTTTAGTAGAAACTTGATCACATTCTCTAATTCTTAACATGTCGGTTTAGGTTTTTATTTTTTGTGAGGCTTTAAGCACAGTGTATTGGCACTTTTAAAGATTCTTCATGAATGTTGTCACCATCTCTCAAGTTCCTTAGTATTTTCACAGCATCAAGGGAATGCACTGTACTTGACAAAGTAACAGGTCTCTGACTCAAATTGCTTAAATTCTGAAACAGCAAACCATAATAAAGGGTAACAGACCTGGACTTACTAAAAGAATCACAAGTTTATAAGCCACTTAGCATTTTTATACGCCCCAAAGAAGATGCAGTGTATATCTGAACATTACATTACACAGGGTATGACGCATTTTACAGTTCTACTTACAAGAAAAAGTAAAGTCCCCAGGAAGCCCCTGCTCCCAACATGTTTGGAGTCACCCCTTGATATAAGCCTCGTAGTCCTTCATGCTTCCAAACAGTGGTCATACAGTGGAGAATCCCATTGTATTTTGGCCTCAGCTCCAATCCGTCGCTTACTATGAAAGAAAGAAATTATACTGAAAAACATTTCAGGAAGCATGAAGTTCAGCTGTGTAAAAGCCACCACAGAAGTACACAGCCTCCAAAGCAAGCTGCAAATGAACATGAAAACCTAACTGATCAACTGTATTTTAAAAGTATGCTGGGGTTTACAGCTTCCTAGGTCTAGAGTTAAAGAACTTAAAAAAAAAAAAAAAAAGGAAAAAGAAACAAAAAAAAGAAAAAGAACTTCTAAGCTCTGCAAGAGGAAAATTTTCCATCAATCTGACAAGGTTAACTAACTGCACTGCTGTGCATTTTTGGTGAGGAGCAGCAGCTTTGAATTGAAGGGTTTTGCATCTTCTTTTTAGTGTCCCAGCAATTTCACATCATATTTCAAGTGATACGTGTGATATGTGAATGTGTTTGACAACACGTTTCTATAAGGAGTTTAGACAAGCCCCAAATAACAACTCTGAAGTTCAGTCTTCCTCTTCAAAATGTTCTATAAAGATCTGAATACTTTCAACAGGTCATGTCTTACTGATTCCAAAGTCAGTTTTTAATGAAACACTCAAAAGTTATTTCCATCAAAAATTCCTGTATTGTCCTTCTATTCTTATTGAATGGATTTGCAGGAAAACATCAAATGCATACACTTCTCCCACCCAATAACCGAACAGCTGGTTGTCCAAACATTCAGAAAACATCACTGTCAAAAAGATAAAAAACATGTAAGTTTTTGTTTGACAGATTTCATTTAGAATACAGATATTCATGCAACTTACAGTGATAACCACTATTGCTCCTACTGTAACACCAAGAGAATAAGTTGGTTACTGATGATCTATGCGTGATACGGCGCATGGTGAGATGACAAGAGTTAACAGACACAAGCTGGAACAGAGGGAATTCTAACCAGAACTTTTTCGCCATCAGAGTGGTCAAATGAGTGATCAAAGAGACATCTTTGGAGCTACTCAGAACTCTAGCAGACAAGACCCTGAGCAATCCGATCTAAGCAGACCTTATCTGGGGTGAACTCCGTAGACCTCTTCTGACCTAAATTACTCTGTGATGCCAACATAGCAGCAGCTTTCATTCTGAATATAGACATAAGGTTAGATTGCAATTTTACTGAAAATTAATCTCAAAGTTTTACAGCATCATAGTTTTTGTGTCCCCATTAAGATTAATCCTGGTAATCATGAATTTCAGATGCTTTCTGTTCAGTGCCACATTTATTATTCATTCTCCTTTGAACTTTGTGTACAGTACTGTATGTCATGACTTCAGGACTAAAGACAAAAGGCTTTTTCTGAGTACATTGTGACAAGGCCTCAACACCTTGACAATCAGATTTCAGGACTTCAGATCTCAACGATCTGTAACAAACTTTTGTAAAAAAGCCATGAGTGTTGGTGAGTCCAACCAAAACCTGACAGATGGAAATCAGGAACAAAACTGAAACCATCATAGAGAATCACAGAGTAATTTAGGCTGGTGGTGACCTCCAGAGGTCATGTAATCCAGCCCCCTGCTCAAAAGATCTAATTAGATCAGATTCCTCAGGGACATGTCCAGTCAGTTCCCAAGCATTTCCAAGGCTGAAGAGATTACAGCCTCCCTGGGTAACTGCTTGCAGTATTTGACCACTCTCATAAATAACGGGCATTTTCCATGTTCCTGCCTGTGCTTGTTCTCTCCTGCCTTACCACTATTCACCTCCAAGAAGAATCTGGCTCCACTTTCTCTTGTGTCCTCCCATGACATAGTCATAGACCGCAGTATCTCCCCTCAGCCTTCTCTTTGTGAGGCCAAACCGATCCTGTTCTGTCAGCCTGTCCTCCTATGTCATGTGCTCCAGCCCCTTCACCAGTCTGGTGGCCTCCACTGGAATCTCACCAGTATGTCAATGTCTTCCTTGTACTGGTGAGCCGCAAACTAGACACAGTACCTCAGACGTAGTCTTACAAGTGCAAAATAGAGAGAAAGGAGCACTTCTGCTAGCTATGCTCTTCATAATACAGCCCAGGATGTGCCCATACTAGGATATGCAGGAAAGCATTTAAAACCAACTTTGCAAAAAGCCTGTTTGGAAATGTAATGTTTTAAATTTTTTAAAACTTCTCTGTGATAGTTCACCATTGGGTTTTGATATTTTAAACACCCATTTATCCATTTAAGATAACAATCCATAGATACAGCAAAATTTTTCAGCTTTTGTAAAAGAGAATATGGTAAAAGGGCAATGCATTTCTCATATTAATGGCAAAATCAATAGGGAGAAGCTGCCATGTTTCCCTGGGGAAAACCAAACAAGTTAGAGTTCTTGCAAAACAACACCGCTACTGTTAACAACCAGGATTATTGTAAAACTGTTATGCTTTGATTGTTGAAAATCTTTAGCATAAAGGTGAACTTTGAACGCTGGCTTGAGACAGTCCTCCTGTTAAAAACAGCCAGTCCTGCTGTGTCCTATGCCACTGGTGGTCATGAAAGAGGGGGAAAAGCCTGGCCAGCTCTCTGATCTGCCTGACACCAGCCTGAGGCACACAGTGCATTTTATAGTCCCTAGAAATGACAGGAAGATCAAGCTTTGGGAGAGGGGAGGAAAGAACCGGAGACCATCCCTTTCGGCCTACGGCCTGCTTATTCCAAGCCGTGAGGCTACCCTGCCAGTGCCTCTTGTCACGTAGCCACACACAGGCTTGGGCAAAAATGTGCAGGCTCATCTGGCTGCACTCCCCCTCAGGACAAAGCCGGTAAGGTCACTGGCATGGCAACGGCGAGCTCAGTGCGATGTGTGCATCACTAGCACAAAGCACGGTTTGTCGTCGTAGCCCTCGGCGGCAAGCTCGGGGGGAGCTGGGCTCGGGGGGAGCCGGGCTCGGGGGGAGCCGGGCTCGGGGGCTCTCCCTGACGGCACACCCACCGCCTCAGCGGGCGCCCCGGCCCCGCGGGGGCGGCCCCGACCCCGACCTCCGGTAGCCACGGCAGCCCCCGCCTGGGGCACCGCGGCCTTGCGGCGCAGGGCCCGCAGCCTCCCCGGCCCGGGGCGGCCGGTACGGCCTCACCTGCGAAGCGGATCTTGACCAGGTCTAGCGGGTGGAGCACCAGGGTGGAGACGACGCCGCCGCTCAGCCCCGCCGCCAGGTTCTCCAGCTGCACGTGGCGGAGGAGGGACCGCACGGGCGACGGCGGCGCCTCCACGGCGCACGCGGGCCCGTCGGCGCTCATCGCCAACGGCAGCGGCGCGCGGGCAGAGGGCGGGGCGGGCCGGCGCTCCCTTCCTTGCCCGCGCGAGCTGACAGCCGGTCCCGGCACCGCGGGGAGCACCGCCGCGCGAGAACAGCCCGCCCGGAGCATCCGGTCACGTGTGCCTGCGAGGGGGGAGGGCGGGGGCGCACTTCCTGGCGGCGCGGAAGCGGCCGCGTGTGGGGAGGCGAGGATGCGGGTTAAGGTGCTGAGCCGCAACCCCGATGACTACGTCCGCGAGACGAAGCTGGACCTGCAGCGCGGTGAGTGGGGCGCCTGGAACGGGGCTCGGCCCGGCTCGCCTGCCGCCCGCCCGGGAGGGCCTAGGGCAGCGGCGGCGGCGGTGGAGGAGGAGGGCGGGCGCTCAGGCGTCCACTGGCCCCGCCTCGCCTCGCCTCGCCTCGCTGCTGAGCTGCCCCCGGAGCAGGGTGCCAGCCAGCTGCGAGCCTGGGGCAGGCTGCGGTCCTCCTTCCCTCCCGCCGCCGGGCTCGCCCGGTCGGTGGAGGCGGCGGTAACGGTCGCCGTGCGCATGCGCCCGGGCGGCCCGCTCCGCTCCTCGCGCTGCGGGGCCGTGACCTGCCGTGAGGCGCCGGTGGGCCTTGGGCCGCCCGGCGAGGGGCGGGCCTTCCCCGCCGGCTTCTGCCCCGTGCCGCCCGCCGGCGGGACCCGCGGGTGTCTGTCCCAAGAGGTGGTGTCTGTCCCAAGCGGTGGTGTGGGTGCGGTAGCCATCTGCCGAGAAAAACGCTCGATGCCCTGCTACCGGGCCTGGCGGTTGCCGGAACCTGGGTTCTCGGGGTGCTAGAGCGTGGTCTGGAAACGCCGTTACAGCTGGAGCGTGGAGTTGGGGGGGTTAGTCACCGTTCTGGTACTCCGAGATTACTCTTAGTATTACCTAGGTTACTCTTAGCAATCTTTTGTACTTACTACTGTTTTTTTCCTGGTACATCTCGTCCCACTTCTTGCATATCCCTTATTAAGACTGGCAAAAATAGTGTAGATTTTACACGTTGTTAGATGCAGCAGTGGTAGCCTGGTAGATGAGATAATGATTTTTCATGCTCTGTTCTGCTCATCCTCTGTAGAACTCATCTTACACAGTCGTGCAGTTTCACCTCTGTAACATGATGGAAATGAGGTTTAGTTTCTCCCTGGTGTCAGAAATAAATTTGTAAAATGGCCACGGTTTGTTAGAAAGAGCAAGATCTGGGCATCTTGGATGCACTAAATCAAACGATTTTGAGCAGGACAATAGACCTGTATTATCTTAAATTGTGTATTCTTTGTTATTTGATTGAATTAGAGGTAGGTGGCTATGTTGTGCAAAGTAGCATCATAACTAACACTTTCTAGTTATTTAATTGTGGTTATATACTTGTAACATGGAAAAATATTACTGAAGTTACCCCCTGGGACAGTAGCTGAATGCATCTTAATTTTCTAAGTGGGATTTGTGTGTAAGCTGTTAAATCAAATTCTCTGTTATACTACAGGGTAATACCCAACTCCATTTCATCAAAGATTTTAGAGGTCTTGGTATACATCAAATAGTCTTTGGAAACCAGCAGACTGAACTAAGTATCAGTTCTTAATGAGTGATCTGTTGTCAGTTGCTCTACTGACTTTTCAACCTTTTTGTGTGAAACAGAATGAAAGAGACAAAAAACAGAAGCACAATATCAATATCCACTGTCTTTCTTAATTTGTTGTAAGGTATGTCTGTGGAGGTGGATGCAGGGACCCTTGCTTGAAGCTTGTTGGATGTAAACGCTCCTGTCTGGGAAACCAAACTAAGATAGTCTTAGCAAAGGACCAAGCTAATGAAACTAATGAGTCTCATTTCTGAGCCAGGGCTGGCTTGCAGCTGACTAAACATGGAGAGAACTAGGTTGTCTCTCTTTGTGTGTGTCCATGTAGCTGTGTCCTTTCTGTGTATGTTAGAGTTTAGTGGTAGGAGGTTGGTATTGTGGGATTTTTTTTTTTGCTTTGTGTTTTTTTTTTTTAATAATAGTTGCAAGATATCTGCATCTTCCAGTTTGATATGTACATTCATATCTTCCCTTGAAAAGAATGTCAGATAATTTCAGAGAAGTTAACTTCGAGCTTGTTAAGTGAGCATATTAATGGTCCCCCAGACCAATTTCGAAACAGTAGGAACAGCAAAAATTTTAGTGTTGCAGCAAATTCTCCCATGGCAGGAAAATCAAAGAGAAGAGCTTCTGAATTTAGCTTATCTTGAACTACACTATGTACGATGGGTTTTTAATGTGTGTGTTACTCTTATTGCAGTTCCAAGAAATTATGACCCTGCATTGCATCCGTTTGAGGTTCCACGAGAGTACACAAGAGCTCTGAATGCAACAAAGCTAGAACGTGTGTTTGCAAAACCCTTTCTTAGCTCGCTTGATGGCCACAGAGATGGAGTTAATTGCATGGCCAAACATCCAAAGAGTTTGTCTACAGTGCTGTCTGGAGCTTGTGATGGAGAGGTAAGCTGCAGTTACAAACGACAACAAACAAGATACCTTTCTTCCTTATTTTCTTTTTTCTTTCTCTTTTATGGTGTTTTTTTTTTTAATGCCCCCTGCTTACCCTTCTTCTGTGTCTTTGTTCAGCATGATACCCTGTGCAATTTACCCAGTTTGGGGCAGTCTTTCTCAAACTGGAGGTTGTAATCTCCTAGCACACAAAAGCAGCGGTGTTCAGCTGTGAGCAGAGGGTGTGACATTCAGTGCCTCAGGATGGAGCAATGAATGTTAATATTTACAGTAATTGCTTTCTGCTGCCCACATGACCCCACACCTTCCCTTGAAGAAGTTAAACTGCTGCAGATTAAGAAGATTACATGAAGTCATATAAGCCAGGGGGAAGGGGCACACAACCAAAATTTTTTTTGAATAATTTATCATATTGCCTAAAAAATGCTAACACTGTATTTGTTAGATTATTTTACATAAATGTTACAAATAGCAAGCAAGGGCACTTTAATTGGAGTCAGTTGCAGAAAAAAAATTTCCTGTCTTCCCTGTTTTCTCTGTTGTCTCTCACCTTATTCATTTGATAGTACTTGCGTATTTTAAAGGTGTCTTCTGGGTAGCTGATTGCTTTCTGCTTGTTGTAGAAGGTGCATATGTCATGCAGTAGTGTAAGGGAGACTAATCTTTTCAGAGCAGAGGGAAATAAATTTATATGAAAAGTTGGCTAAATTTCTTATCTATTGATAGAGTAAGTGAAGTACTGGGTACTATAAATACATACAAATATAAAAAATGACCTCCCATTTCTTTGTTTTTTAAATGGGCCCAAATGCTTTGGAACCAAAACCTCTGTAAGAGGTGGACATCTATATAAAATGTAGTACAGCAACTGGACTGAAAACATTCTCTTGGTTCCAGAGGCTATTTTCTTGTGCTTTTCTCTTTAGAGGGGTATTTTTTGGTAAAATTATCTCTGCTACTGTCTTTTAGCAAGAATTCTTGTTCAAAAATAGGGGAATGCAAAAATATGGTAAGTGTACAGCTTGGGTGGGGGGAAGGGTTAAGAAGGAAAGGGCTGCACTTTTAAAAGTTTTTTTCAAGAAGGGAATAATTAAGTAGTTTTAACATAAAATCTGGCCACTGTTCAAGCCATCTATGCCATTTTGTTACAACATGTGTGATCTCTTGTACTTGAATTATGAACTGCAGTTGTGGGCTGTAGAAAACTTAAATAACAACAGATACTTTTCTGGTTTTAACAGGTTAAAATTTGGAACTTGACCAAACGACAGTGTATTCGTACTATACAAGCCCATGAAGGCTTTGTTCGAGGCATGTGTGCTCGTTTCTGTGGTACATCATTCTTTACTGTAAGTATAATGTGTCTCCTTAGTATAGTGTAGCTGTACAGAGTGCCTGTTCACCATCTGTTTTCCAGTGAGCGACTTGCTCTGCCATACAATATTTAAATATTGCATGAATACGTTTATTAAATTTATCAGTGAACCTGACAAGTCTATTTCTGATTAATTTTTTTTTGATGCTGTGATATAGATGTTATTTAAGACTATGGAAGGGATAAATACCAGAAAATTGCTAACAGATTGTCATGTAATTAAAACTTCAGTAAACTAGTTTTCATTAAAGTAGTAGATAGATTATGGTCATTGAAAGACATACAAACACTTAAAAAAGTAACCATTTGCATATACTATGATTAAAGATAAGCTGATTAAGTGAAGATGTTTCCATGTTAATTAAGCTTTTATTAACTTATATCAACCACAACTGATTCAGCTGTGTGTCAACCGTCTGGAAATAGTATGTCTTCCTATTTGCATTAAACCAATTCGAAGATGATACAATAAAAATAATTGGTTTTGAAGACTAGAGTGTGCTGAGGTTTTGCTTCTGTTTAGCTGGGCATAAAGAGTTATTTTCACTACTAAATATTTATCTTTTCTGAAGTACATACCAGGTCATGAGGACAGTAGTTAGAATGTAGGGGAAGTCATAGGAAAAAAATTCTAAGTGACTCCAAACTAGAATCCCCTTTGGACAATCCCTCTGCCTGAAAATTGAGAGAGGGGAAGAAGAAACAGTAGTCGTGTTGTCAGGAGGAGAAGTTAAACGTGTGTAGCTAACAATTTTTGGCCAGTTTGCCTGATCCAGGTCGCTGCACAGCCATGTAAAAGCTTGTGCTGGCATAGTGCAAGAGGTAGCATGGTGTTAGGAACAGACAACTGGAGCGACTGAGGTGGGAAGTGCCTTTTAACTGTTTACATGCTCATCAAAATATCTTCCAGAAGATAATTTGCAGTTTAAGGTGCCATTTGATGAAGAATCACAAAAAGTAGCCTAAAAAAATAGTTATCATTCCAGTTCACCTTTTTCCTATTCGACCCTGGAAGTAACTCTTGAAAACTGGAAAAGATTTGTGGATTGAGATAAAGACTGTTGAATAAGTGAAGGAAAGGTCGTGGTGGTGGGGGAAACAGTGACAGACAGGAAATCAGTCCCCTCCTTTCACAAGCAGAAATATCCCCAGACAGTCTCTGAGCAGTAGCCGCTTTGGAAACCAGCCCCCACCTCCTCTTTCTTCTTCCACTACCTCAGTTTTTATTGCTGAGCATGATGTTATATGGTATGGAATACTCCTTTGGCCAATTCAGGTCATTTGTCATGCCTGTGTCCCCTCCCAGTCTGTTGCCCACACCTAGCCTATTTGCTGTGGGGGAAATGCCTTGACACTGTGCGAGCATTGTTCAGCAGTAGCCAAGACACTGGTGCCTTATCAGTACTGTTTGAGCCACAAATCTGAAACACAGTGCCATATGGGCTTCTATGAAGAATGTTAACTCCATTCCAGTACGATGATGTACATGTACCTTCTCAGTTTCTAGTGAAATATTATTGCAAGGAGAACTAACTTCAGCTTGGAGGTGTAAAAGGGAACAGTGAATAGGCAGGAGAGAGCACTTCACTTCTGTGTACGTCATAGATGATTCTCTTTTGAAAGGCTGCCTGTACTTAATTGCAAAGCACATCTAGTAAAATAAACAGAATATATTTATGTAAAACTGTATATGCTTTCTCCAATATTTCCAGGTTGGCGATGACAAAACTGTGAAGCAGTGGAAAATGGAGAGCCCGGAGTACGGAGAAGAAGAAGAACCTATTCATACAATTCTTGGAAAGGTAGTGAATCCAAGTTTTGATTTTCCCACATTCCTTCTTTTGAATTAAGTTTGAACCAATTCTTATCTAACTTTTGGAGGCAAGAGAAATAGTTTGATATCACCTGTTATCATAATGGGTTGTAAGGTGATGGCATCAAATTTTATAATGGCAGTTTTAAAGTATCTTCAAGTTTTTATTACATTTATTTTACATGTAACCAGAAAGGAGTATCTCAAATGCTATCAGAGACTGCTTAGATCTGTCTACTAATCATCCCTTTCCTGCGAACTGGTCAGATCTTTCTGTAGTCTTTTTCTCTTCAGACGTGTGCTGTCAGTGCTTAGTCTGCGTTAAATAACTTTCTTTTTATGCCGGTACCTCGCAGCCGTTCAATACAAAATTTTAACTTTACGTCTTTCTTTTTGACAAAAGCAGGCTAAAAATCTATACTTCAGCACTTTCAATTTATGATAAGATTATTTTAAGAACAACATTAAATGCTTTTTTGTAAATAGGTAGTTTGAAACTCTAATTATTTTAATGTCAGTGGAATCTGTTCAGGTTCCCACTGAAAATTTGTAATTGTACCTGTAAGATTTTCATTTGCTTTGAAGTCAGCCAGAACTTTGTAAATGGGCTTCTAATGCTGACTCCATTGTAAATTAACAAGAAATGCATGCATGCACATTAAGTGAGTACACAGAAAGCTAGTCTATTGTGTAAAGGTACATCTGATATGGTTTAGTTTCTGGTAGCAGTGGTGACTTGGTTTTCAGTAATATAAATTAATAAAAACATGCAGACTTGATATGCAATGATTTGTTGATTTTTTTTTTTTTTTGTAACAGAACATACTTGCATATTTATGTGTATTGATTTTGTAAATTGTTTGGGGTTTTTTTTGTTTTTTTCTTTTGAAGACAGTATATACAGGAATTGATCACCACTGGAAGGAAGCTGTTTTTGCCACCTGTGGCCATCAAGTGGACATTTGGGATGAGCAAAGGACAAGTCCCATGTGTTCTCTGACATGGGGCTTTGATAGCATAAGCAGTGTAAAATTTAATCCCATTGAGGTAATGCTTCTGTTATATATTGGAAATCAATGTTTTGCTCGATCACTATAAGATCTAAACTGTATTAACACCATCTTTAATGGCTTTTTCCAAATTTAGATTTTGATATGTGATTTTGATATGTGTTTTAACATAATATTTAAGGGGTTGTTTACATATATTTTTATTGCTATATTGCTTTGGAATGTAGTACTATATAGTTTCATCTTTTTATCTTTTGTCTCTGTTAGTGGGGGAGAGGAGAAAGAAAAGTAGGGTGGTCTCCGTTCTGCCCACAGAAATACATATCCCATACCTCAACCATACAATGCAGCAGTTATATGTGGCTGTGGAGCTCTCATCTGTTCCAGTGCTGTCCTTACTCCCTGTGACTAAGACTTCTTCCCCACTCCATGGCAAAACAATTGCATTTGATCTTCTACAGCAGTTCCTGTATGCCTCTTGGCTGGGCTGTGTTCATAGATGAAGTGTTTATGAGGAATTGCTTTTTACTTTTGAAGTAGAGAGGACCAGGTGGATTTTGAATCTTAAAGGGGAAGCTATTTAAAATGTTTGTGCTGAATGATTAGCTGCACAGAAAGAATGATGAATATATTTGCATGACTGAAAGAGGAACTATTTGAATAGCAGCTCTGTGAAATAGCTTAGGTGCCTAATGTAAGCTGTTAACTATACTCTAGAACTGTTTAGAAGATTGTACACACTGGTTTTCTTCTTTTTTTTATTTAGACATACCTTTTGGGAAGCTGTGCCTCTGACAGAAACATTGTGCTATATGATATGAGAAAATCAACACCATTAAAGAAGGTAATATTTTTTCTTTTAACAGAAGCTTATGGCACTAGTAATCATACTGAATACATAAATAGTCTGTAGCTGTTGATGATGATAGAGAAAGGAAAGCTCCAAACTCTGAGTTGACTGAATTTTCATCATCTAATTTTGAATCTTTTAACTGAGTTTGAATTAATGTTGGGATTTAGACCATGGAGAGTTAGAAGGGCCCTTTTCTGCATTCAAGTGGGCTGTCGTGCTCACTTTTTTGTAATTCTTGATAAAGTGCCTGACCTGACAGCAGTTTCACAATAAGAACTTTATGTTCCTATATTGCATTCTGTCTGCATATGTGTGATTTTTTTTTTATATTATTTTTTTCCTCTTCCTTGCCAGAAGGAAGCAAGGTAACTTCTAAGGCATTTCCTTTCCACTGTTCAGAGAGCCTTGCTCTGAATTTGAATAGATGTTTTTCCTTTTGCATGTAGATAAACCCTCCCCTATGCACCTAGTAGAAACAATCAGAAATCCTTCCAATTGCATCAAAATTGTATTTATATGGGGAATTTACCAATGGCATGAAGACTTCTATTTATCCTTAGGAGAGTGTATGTATTTATTTAAAACAAGAAACCAGTAATTCATACACAAGTATTAATCTTGATCAAGTTCAGTAGTTTTGCACCCCACAACTATCTTAACAATTTTCTTCTTGAAATACAATATTCTGGCATGTGAATATACACAGTATCCTTCTGGTATGTTATGTACTGTCTGCAATGACACTGGTCTGATATACTCTAGAATATTGTAACGATACTTAGTTATAAAATAGGAACGTTGTTGGCATAACAGTATTTCTTTCTCTCCCTGTGCCCCAACAATTTTTAATGAAATTTCATTTGGGCCACTGAGTGCTTATTAAAAATTGTCAGTGATACCAGTTGGAGACCTGAATGTCAAAATGAACACAGCCAGTGCTGTAGATCTGCAGTAACAAGTTAAAAGGATGTAGTTTGAGCCTTTATGAACTAAGTTTGAACCTAACAGAGTTTTACATATGTATATATGCTAACTATATAAACGTATACATATGTCTCATGTAGTAAGCAACACGTTTAGTTGCATTTCCTGCTACAGGAGTAAAACGCTGATCAACACTTCCTTGCATCCATGGATACAGCACTGGGTTTCCTGCTGGGATAGGGATGATTCTCCTGTGGAGAGGCACGTTGAATATCCATTTCTGCATTGAGAGCTAAGAGCTCTGTAACTCCCAAGAGAAGGGTGCTGCTTATTAGAGGTACCTTACCTATGTATGGGCACTGGCTTCTAATACTGCTGTGTTCCTGGTGTTTGATTAGCAAAGCAGCTCTGACATACTGCCCTGAGTTTGGAACTCAGTGGGAGTCCCTTCCTTAATGGAAACAGGAGTACAACCTTCTACTTCATCAAGCAGTAGCTCTCTTGCCCATTTGTCCCGTCTGTGAGTTTCTTAAGTTTCAAAGAGGGACGGATAAGATGGTGAAATGCTGCTGCCTAAGTGCAAAATAAGAACTAGTTTAAAAGAGCTGGGAAAAGATGAGGGGAAGCTGTTCATGCACTCCTGTTGCATGGCAAGAGGAAGATGTTTTAACAGAAGTTGGTACAATTTAAAAGTCATTCTTGTGCAACCTGTGGGATCACAGAAAAGCTCAGGGTGTTTTAAAGATAGACTTTAGCATTTAAACAGCTGACAGGAACTGTGTTGTCTGTTGCTTGTAACATTCTTAGCTGTTCATCTCAACCAAATGCCTTGTAGATAGTAAAGGAGGACAGATTAATCATTTGTCCGATCCAGTTTTGTGTTAAAGTAATCTTAAAATCTCCGGGCTGACATTCTTTGAAAGCAAGTGCTTACAGTTAAAATAAATAAACCAAGACAGCCAAGTCTTCAGTGACTTCACAACTTTGACTTGTCTTAATAAGGACTTTTTCTTATGAAATGACTAAGTGTATCTACAATCGATTAAAAAAAAAAAAAAAAATAGTGTCAGAAGATGGCTCTGCTACAGGTTTAGGTAGTTCTGAAATGCCGTTACTAGCAAATTAACATCACTTCCAGACCAGGTTCCCTTACATAGTTGTTACTGAATATAATGCTAGAACTGTAGAGAGAATCCTTTTCTTAAGCACTATTTTAATTCCGAATGCCACTACTGAAATAAACTGAATGCTTTAAGTTTAGGTGGAAAAATAGTGAAGCAAGATGTGGAGCGTGGATTTTGACCAAACCTGACCCCTTTTTTGAAAAGGAGCTGAATTTTTCAGCCATATTAGGGTTATTTTGTGGCATGATTTAAAATATTTGTCATACATATGTGTTTCAGTTAATCGTGTACTCATTTTGTAGTGGTTGAAAAACTTGGACACGGAAGACTGAAGAACCCTCCTTGATTATTAGCTTCCCAATTCTATGCCAGGTTTATAATTAGAAGAACAATACTGAAATCTGTACAAATTCTAGTTGTCACACTACTGTAAACATAGGGCCTTTCAGTGGCCTATCGTTTCAGTGAAGTAACTTTTTAAAGTAGAGATCACTTGAGATGTCTGATGATTACGTTCAGTGTAATTTCTGAAAATGAGCAGTATTTTGCAGCACAGACTTAATTTCATGTTGAACAGGGTAATGTCACCTAGGAAATGAGGACCTACAGAGAATAAGAATCATGAGAATGTGCACACAGTCATAAAATCACAATTTTTTAATTGTAGGGTTTCTGTAGAGGTCATCACTATAAACTCACTTTGAGATTGTGTTCATTATTGTAGAAGTTATAATTGTATAACTATATTTTGTTATATGTATGTAAATTTATGGTGTTTGGTATAGTAAGTTGAGAGCAAAAATGAGTTTGGAGTACCATAGCATTAATTTCAGGATTTTCAAGTAGGATTGTAGCTGGCCTGGAGCATTGTGGAAAATCCTATTTAGAGTTGTTCAGTTTGTTAATAAGTTGCTCTGTAATTATACATCTACTTTGTATCAGGCATACCGTGTAGGATTTATTTTTAAATACAGTGGTTGAAAGCTCCTCCAAGACTCAGCAGAAGCCAAAGCTGTTGTGTCATACAGGGTGTCAGATGACCTCCTCCCTGCCTCCCCTTCTCCCAGAAGGGCCCAGCTGTTACTGCCACAGCTGTCTTCCAAGGTGGGGGCATCTGACATACAGCTTCTTAATACCTCTTGTCTAATCCACTGTTAACAAAGTAGAAGGGTCTTATTAGGCTGTCATCAGCTGCCTTCCTCTCACTTCAAGGCAAACTGGCCTCTTGGTAGCCATCTGCTTACTAGCAGCAAGCAAGTCATATGAATGTGTAGCAAATGATTGACCGCTAATACAGTGATAGTGGTGAGTAGATTACAACACAGTAACTTCTGCACACACTGCTTGGCACTTCAACAAGAAATGGCAACTGTCCTGGAGAATTCATGAACTGCAATTCCAGAGATAAAATAATGAAGGGATAGTAATAACTGGGAGAAGATCAAAATGTTATAATAGCTTTGCAAATGCTGGTTCACAGCATTAATTAATGACTATATCTTTTGAAATAACCATTTAATTAGGCGTGTTTATAGGTTACTTAACTAAACGTTCCTGTAAATATGATGAAGTGAAATTTTTCAGAAGTTCCAGATTTACATGTTGACCACTAACATGTTTACATTTAAAAGACCGCTTAGAAAAATTTGCTTCTAAGATGACTTACAGAGGAAAATTTAATTGTAGCGTAGCACAAAGTAGTGAGCATATGACGAGTGATGGGAAGTCTTGAGTTCCAATTCTAACACTGCTTAAGGAAACATTATCATGTCACTATTCCTCTGCCATAATTCTGTATCTAGAAAGTGCTTGTGTCCAGTGGTATAGGAAGCTTTGAGCTATATAATGAGTATTTTACTGCCTGTAACAAGGTAGCAATGTGTAAATATCTTTCAGGTTATCTTGAACATGAGGACAAATACACTGTGTTGGAACCCCATGGAAGCTTTCGTTTTTACTGCAGCAAATGAAGATTACAAGTAAGTGTGACCTTGCTTTTTGATAATCCTGAACATGTTTTTAATCTGTATTTTTAGTGGTTTATCATCATGCTAAAATATGTTTTTAAAAAAACTACTTAAAGTCTAAATTTGAATCCCTTAAGTAATAACCTAGAGAATTATAAGCTCACTGATTTAAAAAAAATGAATTGACAGTAGCCTGCCTCTTTCTCTGTATTTCAGTACCCCGGGGTGGGGAGGAAGCAGTGTAACTTGCAGAAAATGCAGCTGAGCCAATGCAAGTGTACCTTGCAATGGGACCTGGAAAAGAAATACTATTGGGCCAGTCTGAGGCAATATAAGTATTTATTTTCTTGCCAGCTCTTGTGAAGCTTGATATATTGTGTTGATCAGCTATTTTGATGAGAACATTTCTGAAAATAAAAAAAATCTTTTGTGAAGCAGTTCCAGAGACTGCAATACTTAGCCTTTCAAAGTCTCAGAGCAGTTTTTTACTTTTGAACAATACTATTCATGTGAACAGCTAATCTGATATTGAAGAAGCTGTCTCTTTGAAACTAGGCCACTGCAAAATGTGCTCCACATCCTTTTTTCCAGGAAGTCAGTGATCTAACAATAGATCACTGTTTTCTTCTAATACATAGGAATTTTGTCACTTATGTTAAGGCTGGTTTTCCAAGGAAATGGAATCTGGCCCAGACCTTGAAAGTGGGTGTTGTATTTAATGTACTGCTTTTCACCTGTCTTGGTTATGGTATGGTAAGGCTACCAGGCTACCTAATCTATTTGTTTACAAATCTTCCCCCTCCCCCACCCTCTAAACTAAAAATGGTAGCTGTTACTGTCAGGGGCAACTGTCCTCTTGCAAACTAAAGCAATTAGTATAAGTGCAGTGGCAAATGCCTGTGTCAAGAATGCACATGCAAGTGTTGCCTGATTATATGGAGTAGCAGTTTTGAATATGATGCTAGCATATTTTCTCTTGGGGAATTTAGAAGGAAAAAGTGATAGTTGCCAGTAAACTATTGAATAAGAGGCATTGAATTAAGTCCAGTTATACATTCATCTGCAGCAAGGAGGGTGAGAAGATTAGTACTGCTAAATTACAAGTTTTTAATAAAGTAGTTCTACTAAATAGTATGTCCTAAGCAGGTTTCATTAAATGCTTTGTCTGTAAAGCACCTTTGCTTATTGGCACTAGGCAAATTAATGATCTACTCAGTTATTATGCCTTGCTGTATATCAGTGGGCTTGTTGATTCAAAGGGAGTACAGGTAGACCTTACCTGAGCTTTGAAGTGCTTAAGGGCAAACCAGCTTTTGTCCAGCAGTTGTGTGTTTATTTTTAATGTAATGCTTTTCTACAGGTAGTGTGCTCTGCTGAACTAGTATCTCCATGTATTGAAGGACCAGGCTTTCTTTGGACTCCTACATTGTCTGGCCTAAAAACAATTAGGCAGTAGGAAAGGGTCCCAACTAAATGGAAGCTTCACAGAAGATTTTTAATTACTAGGACTTTCCAATATGGGAATATCTAGAAGCCTTGGAGAGTTAATAGGCTTGTCATAGTGAATCAGAGATGCTTGTCCAAGTTCAGATTATATACTTGTAGCTGAAGATGGAGTAAAGGAGGTCAGTGTGGTCGTTGGAGAAATAGGTTTGGTCAGTGACCCATGAACAGATGATGAAGGGAATAGTGGAGACTATGTGTTCTTTGACAGTGAGCGAGAAACCTAGGTCTGATCTAATAACTAAAGCCTCTGGTTAATAAATTTTTTTCAAGCCCTAAACAATGCACGGTTCTTTCTTTTCATGTGTTATGAGCAGTTTTAAAGAGTTCCCTCTACAATATGGATCTATCCTTAAGTGTGATTTATAATTATTTATGATTAAAGTAGCTGTTCAGCAAAAATGTACTGTTTACTTAGGAGTTGTTAAGATATTAAGCTGCTGGTGTATTTATTTTAAAGCTTATATACTTTTGATATGCGCTTCCTTGAATCACCTGTGACGGTGCATATGGATCACGTGTCTGCTGTTCTTGATGTGGATTATTCACCCACTGGGAAAGAATTTGTCTCTGCCAGCTTTGATAAGTCTGTCCGCATTTTTCCTGTAGAGAAAGGTCACAGCAGGTGAGTGATTTAACACCTTTTTCTCGCTGTCATTCATTCCAGTGACCTCCCTCTCTAGTCCTCAAAATTCTTAATTCATTCATTAACATCTTTACTGGGGCATTCACTTACTGTGAATGTTGAAATCTTACTCTGTATATAACTTGAGATTGACAGGTCATGTAGTTGACAGATTATTCTGCAGTACATATTAGAGTAGAACTTCTACTTAATGGATAGCAGTACTTACGCAGTTTTGAATTAAAATGACAGTGTTGTTCTTGGGTGTACTTGTTTGTATTTTACCAAGATGAATCCCATCTTACTTCCCTCCATATGTATCTTTAATGTTTTTAGGTCACTTTGTACTCTTATCTGTTACCACTTAAGTTTGCAGTGCCTTACAACATTGTAGCATTTGGTTTTCTAGGGACTGTCTTTGTCCTATATGGATGATTGCTAAAGATGTTATATGAAAAGCATTGTTGTATGAATTCCTGGGGATCAGTTTGGGACACTTTTGTGATCTGTTTCAGTACACTTACTACCTTTTGTTCATATTTTGTTAACCAGGTTTTGATTCATGTGGCAATGCTTTGAATACAGTTCACTTTGAATTAGTTTTTCGTGTAAGATTTCATAAGGCAGTGTATTAAATATTTTTGTTGAAGTTCAGATTGGATCTACTATGTCTCCATTATTGGTTTTTTTTTCAGTTTGATGAAAATTGAAGCAAGTTATCAGATCTGTCTGGTATCATTTGTTCTTCATAAACCTACCTTCATTATTCTCTGTCAGTTCTTCCTCTTTTTTCTTTATTCTTAACTTTATTTTACTTCCAGTTGCCTTCCTCTCTTCAACCTTGGCCCCCGAAAAAGTTGCTAGTAGGTCAAGTTCTAGGTGGTTTAGGGGGCAGTAATGTTGAAATATTGATTGGGGGAGGAGTATATTTTTATTATTGATTGATGCAGTTATGTATGCATTATTCAACATAACTGTATGCTCCTATATGGCATTAAAGATTGAGAGGGGCTATTTACATTTTCCTTTATAACTAATCTACAGGTAGTTTTCATTTTCTTCCTGTTTGCAATAATATTTTAAATGTAATTAGGTATTGCAGTCCCTTTCTGGGTTTAATTGTTTTGGTTTTTTTAACTCTTGTATTATTAAGCAGTTCTTGTGTTCTACAGATTTTTCTTTCTATGGAATAGTTATGTTCACAAAAGTGGTGATACACAAAGTTAAAGCATATCATTGAGGGGAGCTTGCAGACCCCATAGTGCAACAGTAAAAGGCTTTATTCCACGTTATAGTAGATTGTTGCCAAGGCCCATGGAAGGAATTTTCTTCTGTGTCCCCCCTTTTTTTTTCCCCTTCTGTGTGGCGGCCATAAATCTAGTGAGGAAGAGCCTTACAAATGAAGAACTTAGCCTCATATAAGCTGACTAGGGCATTCTGGGACACTTAAAATTCTTTAGAAGCTGGGCTTTTTTAGAATTGCACAGTTGAAATTAATCCCATGGAATGGACAAAAGTCTCCAAATAGAAGATCTGATCCCACTTAGAAAACTGAGAGGGCAGTTAAGAGCATCTGTAAGCAAGGATCCTGACGATATTCCAATTTTGACTTTTGATCTCCCGCCAATCTGAAAAACTTCTAACTTCCATTGCTTTCTACTTTATTTCAAAATAAAAATTTAAATTAGGAAATTGATTAGCTATAAGAAATCAAATTTAGTAAATTGTTGCTAAATGGGACTGGATGTCTGTGTGACTTTTTTAAATTTTTGTATACCCATGGCATGTTTTGCAAAAAGAGTTATTCTTTAGCTATTTACTGTAATTTCTATGAAAACACTTTTTTAAAAAGCATCCTATCCTAGGTGGTCCTTTATCAGTCTAACCATTGTACTTTATTTGAATATCTCTGTATAGATTTAAGATCTGCACAGTGTTTAGCAAAAGTCGGATTTTTAAAAAACAACAACAAAAAGTAAAAAATATATTTTGCCTTGAACAGAATGCTTTCTGTTATTTGAAAGGTAATGTTGGTGGGAAAAGTGATGATAGATCATTTAAAAATGTTTCTCTTTGCTTTAGAGAGGTATATCATACAAAGCGAATGCAGCACGTCATCACTGTAAAGTGGACTTCAGATAACAAATACATTCTGTGTGGCTCAGATGAGATGAATATTCGTCTGTGGAAAGCTAATGCTTCTGAAAAATTGGGAGTGGTAAGAGTTGCATTTTGCTTTTTGTTATCACAAGACAAGGTGTTTAGGTTTTTTTATTGTTATTTCAACTGGTTAGCCTAGTCAACCTCTAAAAACTTTTTTTCTAAAGGGAAAACGTAAAATGGTAGTTTGACATTTGTATTTAACTTGAAAACTGATGTGCACAGTATAGCTCATTGCATTTACTGCAACTTACAATAAAATTACATGCCTTGTTATTGCTATACAAGGTGACTTTTTAGTCTTGTTTAATGTTAACAATAATTATCAGTTCTAACTAAACTAGATTAGAGTTTTTTACCTGGGTGCTACAGGTGACAATTCATCCCTTTGCACTAGAGAAAAAGCAATAAATTCTGGTTTGCCATACATAAGTCATTCTGCTGAAGCTTAGGGTTACTACTTCTAAAAATTTTGACTGGCATGCAACTGGTTCACGTGCAGTTCATACTGTGATACACATATGCATTGTAAAACAGACCATTTGCACCGATGCATAACTGAGATTGTCATTAACCTATACAACTCTTAGATATCAAGTGGGCAAACTAGTGTGGTGTCTGTAAGTCAGTTTGGTTGAAGTGTTCCTAGTAGGAACAAACATCAGTCTGATTAGATACATGTTTTTTCAGTTACACTTGTCCAAATGTTTATGTATAGACAAAGCCAAAATGTTCTATTACAGTTACCACTTGCATATATTCATCTGCACCGTTGTATTAAAGTATTGAATGGCTTTGGAGAATGAATTTGACACTTTGTCTGCTGGAAGTAATCCCTTTACGTAGCTTTATATTGTTAGGGTATTTTGGAGGTGCTTACATTGCTTTTTTCTGAGCCCATCAGCATAGCTATCAAATAATGCTTGGGGGAGTTCCTGCTTGATCTTGTGAAAGATTGAGGGGGGAGGAAAGGGAAGCTGCAATTCAGAGAAGAGTATTATAAGGGGATGGATCTATTGCATAGTTATGTCTAAGGCTGCTTGTGGTTACCTGAATCTCCATCAAGCGATAGTATCTCCATAGGAGGGAAGTGGAGTGGAGCTGGGAGAGGTGGCAGGTGAATGGGAGTGGTAGGAGGTACTTAGGGCTACTATGCAGAATGGGGTAATTCATGAGCTGTTGTGCACTGTGAAGCACTGGATATGGAGTAGCACAGCTAAAACAACACGCGTATTTTTAGCCATGGCCCACCATAGGTATTTGGAAGTCCTATTATTTTTCTCATCTTTGCTATAGAGCTATAGATAAAAAAACCCAACAACTTTGTAGCCTGTACAGTATTTGTTGTTACAAACTACTATTTAAGTTGAATTTCTTTAATGGAATAACTCTTCTTTTTTTTTGCTGAGGTTGCTTTTTTTTTTTCTGTTCTGAATTGATTCTATTATTGGGACTTTCCCATGTAGTCCTTCAGTCAAAACATTTAAATATCAAGTCCCATACTTGCTAATTCCAAGGACTCCACGAACCTTATTGTAGACTTTACTTTTTGATTTAACTTTTATGTTGAATTTGCTTAAGCAGTGCAGTGTTGGGCAGAAATATTGCCTGTTTTCCTATTGTCGTATCCATATGCTCATGGCAATGCCCTTTTCACCTGGTTTTATGGTATTAACTGAAATTTTCTCTCTCTATTCACTACATTCGTAGTGAGAGAGCATGCTGTCTCTCTTTAAGATGTTGTTCTATAACAGAAATGTCTGGTATTTTTGATAGGCATCTTTACTCTTTGTGTGAAGGACAAGTCGGTAAAAAGAACGTTTAAAATACCATTTTCACGTAGAATGATTCCTAGTATTTTCAGGTGTGAACAGAAAATTCACTCTATTGACTACTAGATGGCATTACTCTTTCATAAGAAAAGGAGCCAAGGATACTTGGCTCTGGGAAGTAATAGGCAAACCATTGCATACAATTCAGTTCTGCTGTGGTGGGATCATACAAATACAGCTTTTGTAGCATGCACATGTGTAAGGGTTTGTAAGCATTTCTGACAAAGATCTTCAGCTATCAGGTCCAAGAGAACTAAGTCAATAGCTATCCATAACACCCAGGTCAAGTGGCATGGAGTTTTTTGTTTGTTTTTCCATCAGAAATGGAAGTCATCCCGTCATTTAGAATACAAAACTTGTCATCCTATCTTAAAAAAAAAACCTTGCAACTTCAAAAGACATCTTAAGAAAGCAAAATTATTTAGAAATACAGCAAGGACTTACAAGGGACATAGTGAAAATTATGTAGAAAAACTGCTCTCATTTCAAATGGATGACGCTAATGAACTTGTAAAGGATTATGCTATAATAAGAGATAATGTTTCACATCCTCATATCTTGTGTGGAAATGTGCTCAAGCATGATGCTGTTGAAGCCTTGAATTTAGCAAGACACAGAATTTGCATATTAAATTAGTAACTGTCCAAAGCTGCTATAGTTGTTAAAAATTTTTTTTAGAAGCACTATGAAATTTTCTTTTTCAGATGCTTATGGAGTAATTGTTTCTAATAGAACTTAAGAGTGCAATCTTTATGGCTTATTGCATTCTTGGCTGTATCTTGGAAACGTTACTTGGACTAAGGCAACTGTACCAATCCTTATTTGAGCCAACCTGGTAGTTCCTGTGATTCTTAATGTTGCAACTGTTAATGGCTATTTACCAGGTTCCACTGTTTTTCTTTAGTACCTGCTCCTTCTTTTTTAGAGGATTGGTGTTCTTATCTTTATAGACATATGCTTGCTCATTTTATAAATGTCCAGTTCTTCCATAGTCTCTGGCTATTTTTTGAATATTTTGAATATTCAAAGCTGAACATTCAGTAATTCTGTCGGAAGTGTCAGAATGTCTTAAATGCTTAGTTGCTTGGTCTGCTGTTTTTCTTCGCTGAGAAGATTTTACTGAATGACTCATCCAAAGGTCACTGTATTTCTGATATAATGCTAACATCTTGTAATACATTGTATTTTAAGATGGATATTTTTGGGGTAGGGGTGAATGGAAACCAGCACCCGGAAAGCAAAAGAAAAATAACAATCAAACAATTTTTTTTGAGTACTTAGTCTTACTTGTTTCTAGCATTGCTGAGTTCCAAGGAAGTTGTAGTGAATATATATATATATATATACACACACTTATGTTGTGACTGATGAACACTTATCCAGTTGGAAAGTTGTACTTTCTGAACCGTGGCTACCCTAGCAGTCATCAGTTCTGACATGCGTGTTTCTTTTGGTTTTTAATGTATTTGGCATCACACTCATTATTTAAAATCAGTGAAACATTAAAGTAAGAATAAAAGTCTCCGGAGGAGCCAGAGGCATGCTGTGTCTCCACTCCACTGACAGTTAAGTCTGCATGGGTTTTACATAGGGGTAACAACACCCAAATATCTCTGTTGGAGCTACTGCAGAAGTTGCTTTAAAAGAATTTGCAGTGTTTAGTTTTTTTATTAAATTTGATTAAATAATAAATAAATATTATTAAATAGGACTTAACAGGTTTTATTTTTAAAGAGTAAATATCTAGCTTTGCATGTCCAGAAGCAAAAGACCCAATTAAACAAGAATTTTGAGTTACTCAGACTGTACAAATACTGTACATAAAATATGACATGTTAAGTATGTTTGAGGCTTTTGTACCTGTGCTCTTGGAGAGGTTTGGGATTTCTGAAAAGGTAAATGACTTTGGCTTTTGAGGAAAAAGGGAAAATAGAGCCTCATCTGAGTGAAAACGCTAGAAAAGCAGCAGTAATAGAGTAGGTTTCAGTTAATAAAATAGAATTAATCTAATAAATACAAAGAAAGGGATAGATTGGGTTTTTTGAATTTTAGTGAAAGCAATGAACCATCAGTAAAGCTTCAAAAAGCTGTATTGTTCTTCAATCTATTGACACATTAGAAAAAATCTACACCTGCAGTTCTTAAGAGTCTAAATGCTAAGTAACATTGCTTCTGTGAGTAACAGCTGCAAAAGTTGGCTCTGTTACATTTCCAAGGCAGTTAAGAATTGGAACAGAGCAATTGAAGAAAACTTTCTGCTTGGGAATAATTTCTATTTCAGTAAGTGTAAAACTAGTGTGAGGAGTGTAACAGTAGTGGAGCATAGGTTTGCTGCTTTCTTACAAGATGCAGAAATAACAGCTTTTGAGTAAGGACTGAAAAAGATGGGGGAGAGTGCAATTACAAGTCTTAGTTTTGATCTAGCGAAGTGCATTAGAAGGAGCGCATCAAAACTGTCTAAGTAATTGTATATCCTTTCAGTCTGCTTCTAGTATAAAGTTCCTTTTTTGTGAGATAAGGCTGATAACAAGCAGTACCAGATATTGTATGACACGGCATTCTTTTCATAGTGATTTTGGGTTTGTGATTCAATGCACGTGTAGCTTCATCCCTTTAGCTATGATTTTGTGCTCTTAACATCTACATTACCTTTCTTTTTTTGTCATCCATTTAGATGTAAAAAAGCCATAAATTTGATCCAAGGAAACAATGAGTAATAAACTTCATGGCAATAAATTTAGAAAGGTGTTTTCAGCAGAGCAATGGGAAAAAAATTAAATAAAGATAAGCTATGGTGTAGAAAATTGGTGGGATATGTTTGTATTGTAAAAATATGTTGCATCTCTGCTCTGTTTACCCTAACATAGAAGGGCAACCTGAACAGGATAGATAACCAGCCATTTCGTATTCTCATAGCAAATTACAGGTGTTTAATAGTGTGGAGTTTTAAATACTGCATAGTACAAGTACAGCCCTCTTTAAAAGGAGAATTTTTTGTTAAAGGTGGTTTTAGCTCTTCAATCGGGGCTCTGCAAAAATGCCTACCTTCCTTCTGCTTAGATGGGGAAAATAACCAGCCTCTAAGATCTGGAGGGAGGAAAGAGGCATAGGCAGTTTATTCGAGGACACATTTTCCTATTGCTGACAACCTGGTTGCATTTTAGAGTTCTTTTTCCCTAGTTTTCACTTTAGGTATTTGCTGTGAAGTATTGCAGCTGTCTTTCTACCACATTATTTGTATTTCCGTCATATAGGAAGTTGCACATATGCTTTTGGCATGTATGAAAAAAGGGACATACATAATCTTTGAGCATGTCTTCCACTCATGATTTCATATAAATCCTAATTCATTATATTGTAAAGTGTTCTAGTCCCTATAAACAAAATCTCTAATCCTTCTAAATCGTGCTGTGTTTACAGCATCTTCTCCAGCTCAAAGCAGAATGGGAAGTAATGCTGTTCTCTTCAGCTGTTTACACTGACCTTTGTAAAATGACTTGCAAGAGAGAGATTGGAATTCAGTGCATTATTGCAGTCTGCTTTGTTAGCTATCTACTGTCTTTTATAAATAGAGAGAAACTTGTCACTACTGCAAAATCTTCTTTTACCATCATGTAGATTAGGGTGCACTTAGCACAGCCTGGTATGTGGGGCATTGGCATTCAGTAATTGGATGGAAAGTCACCAGCTATGTGCCTTTCTATATACCACATTACACGTGAAAATGGAATCAGACTCAAAAATAACCGCTGCTTAATCTATATTAATTTTTTAAATAAGATATCCTGGATGTATCTTTAATTTACAGGTTCATCTCTTGTCTGTAGAATCATCAAGGTTATACTAAATCGGCAGCAATTTGCTCTTCTTAAATTAAAGGAAAATCATTGCATTTAATTAAAATAAAAGCTCTTTAATTTGGATTATGTTGGCAGTTTTCTGCAGGGTGGGAACACCTGGGATTTTTTGAGAGTGAACCAGCTATTCAGGCTGGCTCACTAGAAGGAATTTCAGTAAAGGGTGGTGGGGGGTAGTTTTAGTGGGTTAAGATTGTAAAATTTACTCACATTTATCATGACCTCTCAAATTGCAAGTAAAGCAGAAGGATTTCCTTTTACGAGTAAGAGGGTGTGGAGAAACAGAGTTAGGAGTATTATGTGTCTCTGATACCTGAATAAGAGTTTTTTGAGCAATGAGCGACTCTGCATCTGGTACCTGGTTTCTTTATTGTCCCAAAGGAGAAACTCCTTTGCCATATGTTTTATTAATACTTGCTTTCAGACTAACTATGGTATTTTGGACCAAAATTATCTGAGCATAATATTTATTTTTTCAGAATTTATGAAATATTCTAGCAGAAGTCACTTCTAAAAGTGACCTCCAGTGTGGAAAAATAGCTAATTGCTGATTTCAAAGGGGAACAAAGCATGTTTCCTCATAATGTAGGTGGAATTTCCAAATTTTTGTGTGTGTAATAAAGTAGTTTTTTTGTGTTAGTGTCTGAAACTCAGGTTCTTTAATTTCTTACTTTCTCAAGAAAAAAAACGTGAAACAATGTCAGTTGCAAAGCTGAATAAATAGAAGTTGTCTGAACTATTGTTTTGCTTTTAATACTTTAGGTGAAGGTAGTAGTGGATGAAATAAATGTGTGAGGGCAAAAGACTTGTGCCACTGCTTGTTTGAGAATATGAAAGGTTTTTAGATGTCTGAAATACTGGAGTTATAGAGTGTATTTTGGGAGGGAGGGTAGTATTATCCTCTGTTAATATTAAAAGATTTTCTGTTTATGTTAAAAAACATTAAGTGGCTTGGGAGGTAGAGGACTACTTTTCCATAAAGATTCACTTGCTGCTTTGGTCAAAGTCTGAAAGCTCACTAGGCTGAAATGCAGGTGAAATTCCCAGAGATCTGAGCAAATCCAGAATACATAGAAACTGATATCCCTTGTGAAGCAGTGCATGCTTTAAACAAAAACACAGTTGTGGTTTAGTCCCAGCCGGCAACTAAGCACCACACAGCTGCTCGCTCACTCCCCACAGGTGGGATGGGGGAGAGAATCGGAAGAGTAGAAGTGAGAAAACTCGTGGGTTGGGATAAAGACAGTTTAATAGGTAGATCAAAAGCTGCGCAAGGAAGCAAAGCAAAGCAAGGAATTCATTCACTACTTCCCATCGGCAGGCAGGCGTTCAGCCATCTGCAGGAAAGCAGGGCTTCATCATGTGTAACGGTTGCTTCGGAAGACAAATGCCATTACTCCAAATGTCCCCCCTTTCCTTCTTCCTCCCCCAGCTTTATATGCTGAGCATGACGTCATATGGTATGGAATATCCCTTTGGTCAGTTGGGGTCAGCTGTCCCGGCTGTGTCCCCTCCCAACTTCCCGTGCACCCCCAGCCTACTGACTGGTGGGGCGGTGTGAGGAGCAGAAAAGGCCTTGACTCTGTGCAAGCACTGCTCAGCAGTAACTGAAACATCCCTGCTTTATCAACACTGTTTCCAGCACGAATCCAAAACACAGCCTCATACTAGCTACTATGAAGAAAGTGAACTCTATCCCAGCCAAAACCAGCACAACAGTGCACACTTTTTTTTTCCCCTTTTGATAAATAAGCATTAGGACCAAAGGAAACATGCCTGTTTGGAAAAAAATTAAAAAATATCCTCTGTAGGTTAGCTGTCAGGAAAAGGTGTTTCTCACTTCCAATGTTGTTAATGGTGGCTCAGACATAATTTTAAACATGGATGAAGTTAGTCTTTTGTGGTAATACTAGCTCACCTGTATTTCATGCATTTGTGATACTAAGATATTTTTAGCTGCGTGATGAAAGTTGGAACTCCCTATGTGCCAAGTAGTCAAGTTAATACTTGAATTCTGATATGCACACTGTGCTTCCTAATGGATCAAAGTGCTGGCTAAAATTTAGGCCATCTAAAGAGCTGTCTGTAAAGCTGTTAATGAAGGCAATTCATTTATAGCATTTGTACTTACACTGGCTAGTGATTAAAATGCCTGCAAATATTTGTTTCAAAGCAGAAGTTGATCATCATCAGAAGTTAGGAAAGCAGGCAGACTCTGATCAAAGATGTTTTACTGTCAGCTATTTCTATTCTCTGTTCTTTCTCTACAGCACATTAAAATCTAATTTTCAGGGAGTAAATTCAGTTACTTTACTGAACTTTGAAACTTGTGATAATGTTTTGTGTTTGAGCATTGGGGTCTTGTTGAAATTGTAGGTTTTTAATACTTACCTACCCTAATGCTGAAGTTTCTGTGATTACAGCCACTTGCTGGAAGGAAGCTGTTTGAATTCAAAGTTAAAATTTTGTTTTGTAGAGAAAATCATGACAGTTAAATCCCTGTTCTTTTATAACATCTTTGTCTGGGTTGTTTTCCCCATAGCTTGCACCACGAGAGAAGGCAGCTATGAATTACAATCAGAAGCTGAAGGAGAAGTTCCAGTATCACCCAAAGATCAGGCGCATAGCTCAACACCGTCACTTGCCTAAAAGTATATTTTGCCAAATCAAGGAGCAACGTATTATGAGAGAAGCTCGTCGTCGAAAGTATGTCTTCCTCTTCTGGCTTTGTTTTCTCTTAATAAAATGCATCACTGCAGTGCTCTAGCAGCAATGGATGGGGGTGTTAGAGCTACAGTGTGTGGAAAGAACAAGTATGAACTACTTATAACATCTGAAAAACTGATCATGAACTACTGCATTGATTAACCTTTGATTTTAAGGAAAATGCAGACAAATGTCAGTATCAGTGAGGACTGGCTGCTTCCCAAAAGTTCACTGAAGAAATGGGAGCAAATACCATGTTGGGAGGAGCCACAATGCTCTGTTAAGCATGACATGATGCAACATTGCAATGGAAACAGAATGGGCCATTTTGGGTGTGTGGAGGTTTTCTTGGTTTTGTTTCTTTGTGGTTTTTTTTGTGTTTAATGCTAGACTCCAGGATGAGTGTTTTCAGTCACCTGGATCATTGCCATGTTGGAATTTCTGTGAGCAGAAAGTGGCATACTTTGTAGCCATTAAATTAACAGTAAAACGAAAAAGTGGTGGGTTTTAGTCCTCTTTCTCAGCTGAAAGACTCTAAAAAGTTGAGCAGTAAATCCTGTTGACACGAAACCCAAGTAAACTGAGCTCCCAAGAAAAGGCTCAATTTGAAACTTTTCTAAATTAGCCAATTATAAAGTTACTTTTCAAAGGCACAATCTTTCTTCTCAAAGGAGGAAGTACGTGGTTTTTGATTGATAAAAGCAGAGCAATTATTAATTTTTTTCTTAAATTGTAGGGATATCTCCATTAGTAGCTTAAGGAGAAAGCTAGTATTTTTTAAATCTTTGTGCTGACTACTGAACTTCATTTTTCTGTGGTGTTTTTTTTTTTTTCCCCCTAGGGAACTGAATCGTCGTAAGCACAGCAAACCAGGATCTGTGCCATTTGTGTCAGAGAGGAAGAAACATATTGTGGCAGTAGTGAAATAATTGTTTTCACATGTACAAAACATCACAATGAAAGAAAGTGTCACTATTGAATGAATCCACTCTACAAAATTTGATGGACATTGGTAAGACAGCGTGTGGCTCCAGAAACGTGGCTTTTCTTCCAAGTATACACAAGCTCAGATTTCTCAAGTCATTGTCTGCTTTGGGTATTCGTAACAATCGGCCCTGTAATCTTTTATTGCCATTTGCCTGTCTGATGTTACTGGCCCAACACTGTGTATTGCAGTGGAGTTTGATCCTTTTGATAAAAGCAGATAACTTCGTAGTTGGTGGAGGATATCTGTAGTTCCAATTCTATGCCTTGGTGCTGTTACTACAAAAAAAGGATGAAATCAATTCAGATTTGTCAGAGGCAAAATAACTTTGTTCCATATAGAGTTATAAGGTCAGTTGTCCTTATGCTGTTTTTTTTTTAAACAAATCTAATAAAGTAAACAAGTGACCTTAAGTCAATGGACTAGATCTTGATTATTTCAACTGACAAATATATTGCGTTATACTTATTACAGTACGATACATTATTTTTCTTTTATCCAAAAGGAATTCAACAGGAATGTCAGACATCTGTAAACATATTTATAGTTTTGTTCTGTCTTAACTATTGTTACATGACTTGACAAAACTTCAGACTGTTGAAGTTGCTAATATTAATGATGACATAGCTGAATAAATGTGTTTTTAGCTTATTTAAAACTTCTAAAATCTGGATGAAAGATGACACAAATTACATAAAACCCAGAAACTTCTTTAGGTGAGATTTATTATAAGCCTTCTATTTTAAGTTTTATATAAAAAAAAATAAAAGCTTCACATTTCACAAGGTACCTGTAGCCTGTAGTTCTTTTACTGTTTGTCTCGGAAATGCTCTGCTTCTTTTCTAGTGGGATAGACTTAGCTTTTTACTGAAGATTAGACTAAAGTAATCAGAAAACTATACTAGAATTCATCTAGGTCTTTGTTGTAGTTTAACCCCAGCTGGCAATTAAGCACCACACAGCTGCTTGCTAACTCCCTCCTTCCCCCAGTGGGATCGGGGAGAGAATTGGAGAAAAAGCAAAACTTGTGGGTTGAGATAAAAACAGTTTAGTAGGACAGGGAAAAAAAAGAAAATAATACAGAACAAGTGATGCACAATGCAGTTGCTCACCACCTGCTGACTGATGCCCAGCCTGTTCCCGAGCAGCAGCCGTGCCTCCCTGTTTTTGTTCAGCATGACGTCATATGGTATGGAATATCCCTTTGGCCAGTTTGGGTCAGCTGTCCCGGCTGTGTCCCCTCCCAGCTTCTTGTGCACCTCTAGCCTCCTTGATGGCAGGGCAGTGTGAGAAGCTGAAAAGTCCTTGACTTAGTGTAAGCACTGCTCAGCAACAACTAAATCATTAGTGTGTTATCAACATTATTCTCATCCTAAATCCAAAACACAGTACCATACCAGTTACTAGGAAGAAAATTAACTCCATCCCAGCCAAAATGAGGACAGCCTTCTAGGCTGAAGGCTTCTCTTGCAGAAATATGAGATATTTAATAACCGTAAGTGTTGCTTAACATCTTCTGTACTAAAGGATTTTTTTAAGCCTTTGCACTGCTATGCGGTCTGTAACTACACTCCCCCGCATCCCGAGTTTATGCACCAAAAAAAAAAAAGTATGAACTCAATTAGAATTAACTTTATAGTTTAACTTTTTCAATTATTATTTTAATCTGGAAATTGAGCACTTTGAGCATTTACCTTCATATAGCATCCTATTTAATGTATCTACTGACACTAACATCCATATGCATTTCTAGTTATTACCTTTTCACTTGTCTCTTCCAGCACTGGTTGGGCAAGATTCCTGGATCATCATGGCAAAATTATGGCTGGCTGGTGATAAGAAGCCATAATGTATCTTTTAATCTCTGGATCACTTACTTTATGGGGTGATGCAGGAAGAGAAGCAGATCTGAAGAGCTATAAGTAGGATGATGAGAAGCAGTGGAACAGATCAGGGAATAGACTGATACTGGCTGTGTGCCTGTTGTATTTGGCACAGAGTGCACTGTATTAGTACAGTTTATTTCCTTCCTGAAACACTGAGAAAATTGAGGGAGAATGTGCAGTCCAAAGTATGGCTTGTGACACAGCTGTAGTCAAGTCTTGCACAATTTGCAAAACCAGACTAATCTTCTGGAATGTGATTAAAAATTTTCAGCCTTGTCAGTTTAGCTTGAGTTGATGTAGTTGGTGGTTGATTTGTTGAGTCATGATAACCTCTGGTGTGAACCAGCCCTGCTGCTTGGAGTTTATTTAGCTTTGGTGCAGAACTCTGAATGTAACCAGAGAGCTTCCACTTCTGAAGTTAGTTTGGTTACAGCGTGGTATTGGTCTGGAGCTCTACTGCATGAGCCATATCCAAAGAATCTCTCTATATTCTAGATATGTAAACCAATCTAAACTGCCACTCAGGTTTCTGAGGGGTATATGGAAATAGATAAAAGTTTTAGACCAACTAAAAAAAAATCCACGGGAGCTTTTTTTGCCAGTGTCCCTGTGGGTATTCTTCACTTTGTTCGTGGTAGCAGAATCCCATGGCCTTTGGGACCTGGAGGATTTTTTCTCTCCCCATCCAAAGGATCCAAGGCTGCTGTGATTCTGTATCCGCAAGCCCATAACAATACAAAACAGTGTCTGTGTGCACACCTACACAGAGTGTGCACCTACATACAACACAAACACATGGCCAGCTACAAGTCAACATGGGGAGAGAGCAGTGCCTTTACTGGCACCTGTGTAAACACAGGCTGTGCTTGGGTATTGCAGCTCCACCCTCTTCCTTCTTTCCAGGTGGCCAGGATTGAAGTTCACCTGTGGGCTGTGCATGCACCCGCAGTATGGGTTTCTGGTAGCTGCTGTGAGACAGTCCACGCAGCAATGGGCATCCAGCCCGTCTCCCCCAGTTGCTAGCCCCTAGACCCTCAAGTTCCTCAGACATGTGGTCCCGCTCCAGTGGCTCATACTTAATCCTGTGGTCCCACTCATGGGCTAGTCCCACTGGGAGTTTGCCAGCATTGACACATGCATGGACACAAGACCTGTTGGAAATAAGGTGTAATAAGAGTATCAGATGGACTGCAGTGATGAAATGCAAGGATCATGCACTGAAGTGTAATAGCTAAGCTGTCTACATGGGACTGGCCCCCTTAATCCTCTTCGTCCTTCTTTTTTCCATGCTTGTTTCTTGCCAGTCTGCCTCAGTCCCTCCCTTTACACACCTTTGGTGCTTCCCTTAAATGTCCCATAGTAAGTTTTGCACATTGCTGCAATCCCCTTAAAAAAAAAATCCCATAATAAATTTTACATAGTCTGCAAATTCTCTCTGTTCTGTCCCTAAATTCTCATACCCCTGTATCCTGTAAGAAGTCTTATGTCCCTTTAGGTAACCTCTCAGTTTGCACAGCTTTCTAGGGAGTTTCCTACACTTGTTTTAGTGTGTTTTGCACCAGGAACAATGATCTGAATTGTTCTTTGATGGTTTTAGGACTAGTGAGTGAGTGTGCTCGGTTTTCACTAATTGTTGTTCCGATCCTTGCCATGGCTTTGTGTTTAATTTGTTTAACCTTTAGTCAGATAACCTAACATGCTCTGTTATATGAAAATATCTCTGCAGTGCCTTCTGGTCCTAGTTACCGGACCAAGAATGTGGTGGTTGGCGTAGAATTCATCTTGCTTAACCTTAGATGTCTACAGGACGGGCATGGTGAACAGCTTTGTGTACCTGATCTCACTCTATATTCAATGGAGAAAAATAGTTACTTTTAGGGGATATTTCTCCCATCCTTCAGACATTTATATTATTACTTAAAAGTTGTTTTATTTTATAATTAATACTGTGATACCAAAGGGGGCTAGTTAACTTGTGGATATCTGTGTAGGTTTGGACATAATCACACACAGAGGTGATTAGGTTTAAGAAGAGCAAAACCAGCGACAAGTGAACACCTGGAAGTTCTTGTCTGCTATTCGGCATAACAAAAGTCTAAAAACGTTTGAAGGGAGATGAATAAGGTTCCATAACTGAGGACAAAGACATTTCTGCAGATAGTAGTTTATGGGGAAACTTGAAGAGCTCAATGTTATACTAGAGAAAGATGGAAGGGCATTTGAAGAAGAGGACTTTAATTAGAAAGAAAAGACTGTGATGTGCTCACCTAGGACTTCTGGGGCTTTAGGAGGTACGTGAAGAATTCTAGGACAAAATCAAAGATCACAGTTCAAATGCCACCAACTAAAAATGGCTGGAAGTGTCATTCCTTACTATATTAAATGAAAAAAATATACACTTTCTCTGAGTTGAAGATCATGTTCTTTATATGCAGTTTGAAACAACCTTAAGGACTTATTTTCAAAGGTGGTAATTACTGTTACACTGGCTTTAAGCAGAGCTGCTGTTTTCCAGTGCCTTGAAAGTTTGATCCGGGATCTCTGTGCATCTTAGGATACAAAGTGGAAGTTCTTGATTTTTGAAGTTTTTTCTTATATTAATAAATGTTAGTATACTTAGCAATTTCATTTTGTCCAAGTCTGGAGCAGTTTCAGCAGATGCAAATGATGTGTTCTCAGTGGGTAGATGGATGTGATCAGGAGTTTATAGCATGTTGGATCATGTTTTCTACTTTTAGGGCTGTGTGGGCAAAACCAGAGATCTGTCAGCAGACAGAGGAGCACTACTGATTATTAAGAAGATAAATGGATGGAGATGGTATTTTGCCCATCATTGTGAAGATGTGATTAAAAACCACAATGTGATAGAAAACCTCAGATTTAATATAGATTTAGTAGACGTGCACTCACTATTTATTACAAGACTGACATCCAAGCCTCTAACTTGTGTTCAAGCAGAGTGGAATTATTTAAAGATGTGACTTTTTTCTAAGAGCCTTATTGTAGAATAAGACAATTTTTTTTCCAGCGAGCTGAAAAATGCCATTAATTTACAAAACAACATATAAAAGCTGTCATGGCGTAAGATGGGATGAATAGGAGGAGGTAGCAAAGGATAGAAGATCTGTTACACCTGTTAAGAGAGGCCATTGCCTCAAACAGTGCATGAGACAAGTCCACTAGTTCATCATAGAGCCAAACTTTATCAACAGCTGCAGGGTCTGGGGCAAACATCCCTGGGTAGCTAGGCAGCAGCATTCAGTCATTACTCATTTCCCTTTCACTCTGTTCTGCACCAACAGTTGTTTGCTGTTTTTCTGCACTTTGAGATCTAAGGTAGAGATTGACTAGTACTTGAGGATGAAATCCCTTCTTTGTATTTGTAAAACCGGTTTGATCAGAGGATTACAGATTTTCCAGCAGTACGGCTTTCTTTCTCCTGTTTTTGTTCTCTTCACATCCCTGCTTCCCTAAATAGCGCCTCAGAAATTCTTGCTTTCTATGTGGTCATCATTGACTTTGCTGTATCGCTTAGCTTTTGCTAACCAGAAAACAGAAATACTTCTTTCCCGAGGTTATTTCTACCATATAATATTATCTGGTGGGACATTACCCTGAGTCCTTTCAAAATGAGGATCATTAAGCTCTGGAAGACCTATGGTTGCTTTAATCATCTGCAGATGCCTATGAACCTACACTATGGTGTGCATAATGTTTGGAATGTACTAGGGGGAAGGAAACCTGGTATCAAAAATGCTTGGAGGATGAGAAGAGAGGAGAGCCAAAGGGGAAGGATTATTGCCAGAATATAACAAGGATTTGCAAACTGGCCAAAGGGGTGGGGTTTGGCATGGCAGGAGTCAGGGGATCTGCAAGGCACAGACGGAAAAGGAAGGAGCATATCAGCATTTTCTCACTCAGTTTGAGTAAAGATGATAGGGAAAAATCAATCTCTCTTAGGCTATAAGTATGTAAGGCAAAATATCTAAAATGCCTACGTTTATTTTTTTTTTTTTCCCCCACAAATGGGATAATCCAGCATTTAAGTCTGGAGGCAAAAGATTCATTGGCCCAGCTAGATATCTAAAGGTATCATATTTATAGACCAGCTATTTCAGGAATGGAGCCTGTGTTCTTTTGCATCACTTAAGGCAAAATATAACCTTGGCAAACAAAACCACTGGCAATATTTGCAGTTGCATCATTCTCAAGTGAGTATTTAACATCAGAAAACATTAGGACATTCATGATAAGCCACTGTTTTTACATAATCCTGTCAGTTATGGCTGTCCAATGACTGCAAGACAATATCTTGAACAGAAAACGTTCACTATCACAAGTTAAAGCAGCATGGAGTAGGTAACTGGATTATGATATTGATGTCAAACTGTGGAATAAACTTAATACGATAATTGGGTGTCTAAATGCGATTTGAAACTAAGGTTTAATCAGAAGAGGGTTTTTCCCCCCCAGGAATAAAAAGAATAAACCCAGAAATTTGGCTCAGTGACAATTCTTTAAATTGTGGACAATGCGTAGTAATTTGCTTCAAAAGACAAATACCTTTATGGGTTTTGTGCCTTATTCTGCGGAGAGTCTTTAATTGAACTGCCCCTGGACAGAGATTTTGACTGAGCTCTGTACACTGAAGAAATGTCATAGTGAATTTTGGACTAAGTCAAAATTCAGTGGGATAGTCATGCTAAGGGATGCATTTATGGTGGCAGACATGGAAAAATGTGGCAGAACAGATCAGAACTAAATGCTCAAAAAAATCTATTAAAAAAAAGTTTTGTTAAAATGTTTAGTAACCAAAAACTTTATTCACAAGATGGGAAGAGCTGAAATAGTGTGCAGCGGGATGCTAAACTAACCAGGTAAGTCTTTCAGTTAGAGATATCTGAAGGAAGAAACTGCAGATCAGTCAGGTTCTCATTTTATCCATCTGTCTTAATTCAAGCCACTTTTCATATCATCAAAAGCGTAAGAGTTCAGCTGCCTTTAAGCTGTGCTATCACAAGCCAATGCCTTCACAGTTTTCCAAATTTTCTTGCAAAACTGCGGCTTCGGTTAATACTCTACTGAAAATGTCCCTCTGGTTTGCTTGGGTTTGGGATGCCAGAGTTCATGTGTCTTGGGCCACGATGTAAAGGCGTGCCCAGTCCAAGAACAGGGCCTGCTTTATTGTGCGCAACTACAGCTCTCTGAGTAACCAAGGGGAATACCAATGGCGAAAGCAGTTTTCCATCGATTCCCTCCTGACCCGCAGGTATATGTTTAATGCATAGCTACAAAAGACTCCTAGCTTGTCGTGGATGGCGTTAGATTTCCCTGTTGGAAGCTGGCCATGGAAAAGCAAGGCTTTCCACTTGAGTCATTACTCACAGATGCAATCATGCAGAAGTTGCTGTTTTAGTAAGCGAGCTAATAAACAACACTTCTCAGGACTTCCCTCTTCCGGAGCCATACAATCATCTGAGGTCACACTGGGTTTTACCACCTTTGTTTTTTGACTTTCTGACTTCAGGACATTTTATTCAGTTCTGACAGTTCTTTAGTGGCATGGTTTTTACCAGTGTCTCCTGGAGGCAGATACCATCAGCCATGTCCAGACCTACATGTGTGTGACCTGACCACAGAATTTCACTGTCTTGAAGATCTGTTACCTCCAAAATATGGTAAATTCAGTATTAACTTCAAACTAACTGGTTAGAGATCTTGGTCCATCTGGTGTCTTAATGGAAACCATAAAATTTTCTGGGTATTGTACAGGGTCACTGAGAAATTTCAGAGATCCTCTTGAAAGCTTTCTGAAAGTCAGCACAATCTAGGTATGTTCGGTATGTGCCAGCTGTTGCTGGTGTGCATTAGTTGTTCAGTGACAGTGCCCAGCCTGAAAATATGGTCAGGCTAACAGCAGGCAGCCAAAGGTAATCTGTTGTTCTTAAAGTACCTGAAGATGCAGCGATGCTGCAAATCCAATTCAGTGTAAGTATGTAGAAGAATTTTCTGTAGAGGACTGTGATGCTATGTCAGTTTTACAGTCACTAAAAGTGTCTTTCAGGTAGTTTTTTGAAAGTTTTTCTTCTATGTTCTTCTACAGTGGACTCACTCTCTTGTGCTCAGTTCAAGATTTAGAGCATCATTTTGTGTTCCTTTTTGCTGCCTTCTTTGAGCAGATCCGATCTGTTTTACCCTACACTGTGCCTTCCACTTCTTCATTTTTAAGCTACTTTCATCTTAATGCAAGATGATTTTCTCACAGTTATTGTCTTATTTGCATTATCCAATTTGATTTTTTTTCAGGTGACAGGGCAGTTTCAGCATGCAGCGAAAGTCTCCTCTCCTCTTTAATTTGTTTTTTGGATGGTAATAATATTTCCTCATTCGTTTTTATTAATTCATTCTAGCTATGATTAAAATCACCTGCAAGCTCTTTGTGGTTGGAAGACAATCCTCAGGAGCCCCCTTTTTGCTCCCTGTCAATGTGATTGTCTTTTCTTCATAACCATTTATTCCCTTTTTCCATTTTTAATGGCATTTTGGCCTCACCATTTGGGAGGTTCTGCTTTGCCGGCCCCTCTCTGATGATGCCACTCCATAGCACTGCAGTGACTGACCCCTCCTTTTCCTAGGCTTTGAAAAATACCACAAAATTCTTAGTTCTACTAAAACGTTTTACTAAAGATCCTCCAAATTTGTTTATGTGAAAGCTGAAAATTACATCTGTCTGTGGAAAACATGTTTTTTAAGAACTGACATTTAAATTCCATACATTTGAGTGGTGATTTTCTTATTTGCTGCTTCTGCAACTATTTGCTTTAAATTTATTTTCATGATGGCAGCATATATGTCGGCACATGCAACTTACACGCCCAAACATTCAGAGGAACAAACAAAAATGTCTGCAGATTAAAACCCGGTATGCCTGTCTTTTTGTTACAACCAGTCTGATGTGATTTTGTGGGCTGAAGAGCATGTTCTCACCATCAACGAGTTGGATGAGCTCTTCATCGGTGCTGCTCTGTGAACGAATTCCAGGTACCAAAGTCACATTCAATCCATAATTAGTTGTCCCTACTCTCCCATTCATGCCCAGCCATGTCAATGAGGGCGTGCTGCTGCTAATGGGGTTCTGTAAGATGTTTTAGAAAGTGTTTTTGTATCATGGTAGCACTTGGAGGGTTTTCATCCTCACCTACTACCTTGAACTGTGTACCTGCTCCTTTGCCGTTAATTGGTTCCTCGTCTGTCTCGCAGGGCTCTTTACATGGTGTCACTCACAATCAGTGCAATGCTCTCTTTCCCTCCAGCTGGGGAACCTGAGTAGTTCATGATTTTATTATTGTTCTTCAATTTGATACAATCTGTTCCTGACCATCTGTACCCACTCATGCTGAGAATATCAATACTGTATTTTTCCATCTCCCTCACAACTTGAGCTGATTTTTCCAGCTTGCAGCATTGTATGTACATGCCAGAATCTTATACGTAACATGGAGTGACTCTGGAGCAGCAGCTACTTCAAGGTTCGAGCCCCTTGCTGAGGCAGGATTGGACTGATGCTTGTTGCACAGATTCATTTGGGACTATCCGCTAATCCAAGGAACTGAGATGGAAATTGTCATGGAGACAAAGTGAAGACTTAGCCAGTAATATTTTTAAAGAGGAAGGTGGTCAGCCTTGCATCCAGCTCCCACGCTTGAAGAATCGAGAGTGAAATTTCTGTCTGGCCTCTATCTTTGATGTATCCAGCCTTGGTAGACCTGTCGGGAGCTTACATAATCCTGCTGACATAACTCGTTGGATCAGAGTCTCCTAAGCAACCCAACACAGCAAGGTACTAGTTTCAGAAATGGGGAAAAATGTGGGTTTGCCTCTGTGTGTGGGGTGGGTGTGTGCGCGTGTGTGACTCCACGTAATTCTGTCAATTTGTGTTCTAGTATACTCAGAATTAAGCAGGTTAATTTAGCTTTCCTCTATTTGTTCATATCTGGTGCTTAGAGGGTTTTGAAAATCCTATTCTCAGCCATCAGCTAATTTCATTTACAGAGAAAATACTACAAATGTTACATGTTGTCTGGTGGACTATTTTGTTATTGTTTTTTGAAGTGCTTTTTTCATCACGTAATGTCTTGAAGTAAAATGCTTCTAAATGACATGTAATTAGAAATCTGATAAATAAGATCTTTTCAGTATTTAAATAATCTTTCAGGTCCTGCAGACTCCTACATTCGTGTGTGTGTGAGAATATGAGGGAAAAGAAAGATGCATAATGGACTATAACAAGAGGTTTCAGTGATGTTATAAACCACAGGAGTGAAGTTCAGATGATTTATGGTCCAGTTAACAGAAACTCTCAATAGAATTATATCTCTATAAATCAAAATTTGTCAGTTGCTTATTTTCTATATGTGGTTCTGACTCATGAATCTATGCCCTGTAGAAATTTCTATTCCTTCTTGAGTCATGCAAATGTTGCCTCCTATCACCCCAGATCTTGCTTTCTCCAATGATTAGCCCTGTTGCACCCTATTCTGTTGTCATGTATCTTTCACTTTGTTCTGGGGAAAAAAATAGTATTGATTTTTCTTCTTTTTCAAAAATAATGTAGAATTCATTGTACCAAAATTGGAGAAGTACAAGAGGCGATCAATATATACATGATGTAGAACCAAATAGGAAAAAAGTTAATGTAAACACAAACAAAATACTTTATGCTACTTCCTTCATGCTACCTTCATCCCGCTTCTGAGGATGAAGGTCTGAATGCAGGAAAACATCATTGATAAGCACATGTGGGCAGCATCAGATAAAGAGACAATATATTCCCTATGGAATGGTTTAGTCAGGTAATGAACAGGCTTACCTTTTCCTCTTTAAGCTACTCTGTGAAAGTGTAAAGCAAAGCTGAGGCATATTTGCATATGCTTCTCATCCTATGTACTGATACGGGGTAAAAACATGGCTTAAAGCAATGGAGTTAAACAGTTGCTGTATATAAAATCGTGGACAGTAACAGTGTAGACTTCAGGGCAATAGCAGATGAATATATGAAAGCCTAAGACGCTGCATGGGGTGGACAAAGTCACAGGAGGCAACTTTCTGACTAGAAATGAGGAACAGTTCCTTGTGAGAGAAGCAAGTAGCCATGTGTCCAACATGTCCTCGTTGCTTTCAGGCTGTGAGTCAGCAGTGTTGTCGCTAGCTGGCCTGCAGTCATCTGCTACTATGGGTTAGATGCAGCTCTTCTGTTTGTAAATTTTAGGTTGCATCTGCTGAAAGATAGAAATAATTTAACTTTTTGTTCTGTAATGGAAAGGTTGAGGTGTTGAGCAATGGAAGTGTTTTCAGTAATAGCCAGATTGGCAAAATCTGATTGCCTATTTTGAAATGAGGTGGTTGATGTTCTGCTGCAGACAGTGCCCTAAACGACATTTTTTTGTATTGAAGCAGGCTTTCTTTGAAGTCAGATCAAATGTCTCATCTGTTGGTCAATAAAAGGCAACAAAGCTGGTGAAAGGGCTGGAAGGAATGTCCTATGAGGAGCAACTAAGGACTTTGGACTTGTCTAGTTTGGAGAAAAGGAGGCTGAGGGGTGACCTCATTGCTCTCTACAGCTTCCTGAGGAGGGGAAGTGGAGAGGGAGGTACTGATCTCTTCACCCTGGTATCCAGGGATAGGATGTGTGGGAGTGGTTCAAAGCTGTGCCAGGGGAGGTTCAGACTGGACGTTAGGAAGCATTTCTATACCGAGAGGGTGGTCAAACACTGGAACAGGCTTCCTAGAGAGGTGGTTGATGCTCTGAGCCTGTCAGTGTTTAAGAGGCATTTGGACAATGCACTTAATAACATGCTTTAACTTTTGGTGAGCCCTGAAGTGGTCAGGCAGTTGGACTAGATGATAGTTGTAGGTCCCTTCCAACTGATAATGTTCTATTCCATTCCATTCCACCAAAGACATAATTGGTAAAGCTTGCAACCTGGAGACTGGATCCATGGTCTGTACAGTTAAGGAAAGCAAGGAGGGAAAACCCCTGGGTCACTGCTGTAAATCATTATTTCCTTGGAGAAGGCAGGTTGCTAGTTTCACTAAAACTAGATGACCAGAAAAGTAACCAGTTTTTGAAGCCAATTTGTCAAATGTTGACTTGTCCTACACTCCTCTTGAGGCAAAGTGATTTTTACATAAGTAGTAATGCCTTATTTCCCTGTCTAACTCATTTTTCTATACCTTTTACAACTGAGTTTTGGACACAGGTGTGTTACAGGCTACTCTTTATGGTTTTTGAACTGCTGACAGCCATTAATGCTTTTCAAAATGAGGGGTGAATACCTATGAAATCCATAATATCACCAACAAAATGCCAACAACTGTTATTGATAGTTTCTTGCTTGCTATCTTCTGAAATAGCTAGCACTGAGGAGAACACACTCCCAAAAAGGTGGCTGTTCATCAGAACAGCTCATATACAAGACAGAAATATAGGGAAGAATGCATCCAGATAACTAGAGGAATTTATTTGGATATTTATTGCTAACATATTGGTGAAAAATAAAAAAGGTTATTAATCTAGCCACTGTTACAGAGAGAAATACAGCAGTAATGAGGTTAGCACTGTAAGGATAGGACTGCATTACTGAAGCAACTATAAACACCTGACCCTCAGTGCAGCTGGATAGTTTCTTGCTTTTGTACATGCAACAGGCTTATTGCCCCCCTAAAACCATGTGTAGAACAAACTCAATCCACTGTGTGGTTGATGCTAGAAAGCTTCAATGCCTGCTCCTTCTGCTCTTGGGAAAGCACGTAAATTTGCTGTGGAAATCCTCCCTGTGTAAAAATAGAGATGAGGCTGGGAAGTCTTTCTGCGCAGCTGTATTCTGTTTGGGCTTTCTAGTACATCAACTTTGTAGCACTAATCTGAATTGTAGTCTGGTGGTTAATTAAATATAGGCTAAGCAGCAGTTTTAGCTCACTGTACCTTCTAGGTATTAGGGTAGTTACTGGTTCTGATCTTTTCCTTTCCAGCTCATAAACTCCCTGCTTTTGAAAGTGTCATGCACTAATTTTATAGTGGATGTAGTCCCTTGTATAAGAGACAAGGCAGGATTTAACAGCTGATAGTCCAAAATATTGTCTCGCTAAGAGATTCCTTGCACACTGAGAGTGAAATAACTCTTTACATTCAAAGAAGGAAATTCACTACAGTTTCTTTTTTGATATACCTCTTTGAAATGCAAGATGAAATGTCAAAAATTAGCTCATATTTTATCCCCTCTTGCCTTCCATCCCTTCTGTCACAAGACAATTCTTCAGAGAGAATGCTTTTTTTTCTGTCCACTATGAAGACAGATAATGTGTCTAAGAAGCTGCTGCTTCTTCCACCTCACCATCATCAGGAAAAGCTGGAAATAAAAGTAAAAATATACAGTTAAGATCCATTAATGTTTTAAATATCTTTACTATCTGTCAGCAATCCTAACACATGCTTTTCATGTCAATTTGTAAGATACTCTAGCCTAGGGATGGTAATATTTGTACTCAAAGGTCATGTATTTTCTTAGACTAATATTGCTAATAAAAACAGCCAAGCTTTTGTGCACATGAATCCCTTCTCTGAATGTTTTGATTTCCTACTTATTAGGAAATCATTATGAATGTAATTATTTTAATGTAGCTAGTGAATGAATCTTGTTTTAATTATACTCGTGCTTTTAAGTACGGCAGAATCCTGGTCTTGAGAGCAGAATGCAAAGCAGGCATTGTCATGTTACCATGCGTTTGCTGACTCTCATTTGGCCTAATGCAATTTTTCCCTTAGCCTAGTCAAATGCCAAAGTTGATTAATGTTGTTTAATACTGTTCTTCACAAACTTTTCATGCTGCAGGGTTTGATTTTATCCGAGGTATGTCATCTGGTATCATGGGGAGCTTTTTCAGGAAAACAGTACTAGAAAGTGTCAAGTGCTAATGATCTCAATACACAAGAAAGAAATTGTTTTCCAATTAGACATTAGCTTTTGTCATTCTAGTGCCTTCTGTCTCTGGAGCATAAAATTAACTTTCACAAAATACTGGCTCCTTTCTTCATCTACTGGAGCTAAAATTGTAATAAAAGACTCCTTGCTTGAATAATAATAAAAAAATATAATGCCTGTGCCCTTATACTTTTAGAAGCAGTTTGGCAGTGCTACCACTTCTGCCTTTACCTATTATTTGAATTAATTGAACTTCCTGATTAATTTTCTGGTCATTTGGCAGATGTGAAACCTAGATAGGTAGATTTCTAGATAGAAAATACCATATGCTAAGCTTTAATTATCATCCCTTTCAGGCATGTTTTCATGATGAAAGCTGCTATATTCCAGGTCTGTGAGAATTAACCTTAGTTGAAAATCCAAACAGCTAAAGCCCAGCTGCTTTGGATTTTGAGGAAAATGAGCAAAGTCCATTCTTTCTCTCACCAACAGAGAGGCCACAACTTAAAGTGGGTGTGGTGAAAGAAGGACCTCTGTAATGGGCTGGCTTTGCATGGATGGATGTTGCCATCTCTGCTGAACAGATCAGCAGCACCTTGAGAACTTCCCGCTCGTGTGATACTTTGGGAGAAGCTTAAACAGTTCTCCTCCAGCAATACCCCTCTGCCTGCAAAACCCCCTCTCCTTGTTTCTCTTCAAAGATCAATTTAACCCCATCTTAGGATAAAGTTCGTAAAAAAATAGTCATCTTCCATTTATTTAGTGTTGCTAACTTTATCTTATTGCTGTCTTTTCATTTCAACCCGCTGCATTTATCTGAGTTACCCACCCGTTGCATTTTGTCTATGGCTCTCTGAGCTTCCTGTGGCAACAGGCTGTTGTCTGTGCTATTTTTTCTATCAATATCTAGGGCACTAGACTCTTCATACATGACTAGGCTTTCTAGGCATTACTGTAATAACAACAGCAACAACAACAACAATAATAATTCTTCAGGATATTATTACTACTTTTAACAATGAATAGTTAATTGAGAGACAGAATCACATATTAGACTCCATTAAAAAAAAAAAAAAGGTAAACACTCATTTCTGTCTTGTAGAAAATCAGGAGACTTGGGACTTTCAAGCTGTCACTACAATAGGAATGAATGTATTCCTGAGATCTGGTACAGGATACTCTGTACCAAGTCTGAAGGACAATCTTATGATTGAATGAAAAAAAAAATCACGTGGGACTTAAGAATACTGGTGTTTGTTCTGAAGCAGCTTGAGTTTCAGAAATGTAGGAGGGGTCAGGGAAGAGGGAATAGAAGGCAGCAAGCAGGGAAGGTAATGCTGCATCCATCCATACCTCACAGGAACATGTGATAACATTCTAAGCACCTACTATCCCAATGTGAAGCTGCACTTTATGTATTGAATAATGTCTATATACTCATTCTTTTAGATTTTGAAATCTGTATAGTATCTGACAACTCAGAACAGTTAAAAACAAAACAAAGTGCCCAAGTTGGGGACAATTTTTAATACCAATGAAGGGCCTGCGAGTGACCAATAAAAACAGACTCTTGTATGGTTTTGATAGGATTCTTGAAAATTAGCTGGACAGCTGCTACACTGTTGAAAACAAAATCCTTGCTTTATTAGTATCATGGCCTGTTAGAGTACAGGATTTTATTTACTGCCTAGTTACTTAGAAACATTGATAGCAGAGGTCAAGAATCGAACAGAGATGTATAACTGAACAACTGTCATTACGCAGGAATTTTTAGCTGAGCATGTGAACAGAATGGCAGGAATGAGGCATGATAAAGTTATTAGAATTGATCATATTTGTGATCTTATGAATTGTATGTCTGTGTATAACTGCTCTGGACAAAACATCTGAAGCTCTAGAAATTATATTTCTCAAGTATCCCACTCAGAAAACAATCTAACCGATCCAAGCCTTTCTTCAGTTTTCAGCCAACTGTGTTTAGCAAACACCTATGTGCCAGGGCCTCTCCCACGTCACATTTCAAAATACAACCTGGATACTGGCTCCTCAGTCCACTGCGAGGAGGCAAAACAATCTCTTGCCACCCAAGCTGATGTAGGAATAAGGTCAAAACTCCTCCATAGCCCCAGCAACCACCACGATGCCCGTGGGCGAGCCCCCACTCCTCTAATCCAAAACGCTTTTGCTAACGATACTTCCTGAGCAGCTGAGCAGAGAAATGGTTTGGAAGTGGGTAGGATTAAGTTGCTCTTTGGCACAACTTAGACTTCCCCCTTCTTCTGAGTCTGTGAAGATACTTATCACATGTATGAAGAGGAGGAAAAAGTGGGGGCACTAGCTAAAAGACCAATGTTTTTCCATCTACTGCAGATGGATCATTTACACTGTTGAAATTGGGAAAGGCTATTTCATCAAGTGTAGCTGACCCAGGGGTATGGAAAGTGCTGTGTAAACTATGGATAACCCTCTTTTATGAGAACTGAGAGTAACAAATAAAGAAAACTAACTTTTACCCATAAATATCTAACATTCTTCAAATCACTTGTGGGGAAGCATCTATCTAAAAGAAATTTGCTTGGAGCAGAAAAAGATGGCATATAGAGTAAGCAAAATCCTCATGAAAGAAACCAAATGAAAATGTAGGTGACATTATACAATATTATCCGCTTCCTCAATTTAGATAGGGGAAAACTAGGAAACATCCAAGACTGCACCAGTAAACCACTCCATGACGGTTTGATAGCACTTAGTATAGGACCTGGGAATCACAAATTGTTGCGGTGTAAAGTTCTGTCCTTCCTCAACAGGAATTTGAGGAGTCCCTTGCAAAATGCCTCCAGGAAGAGTCCTACGGGACGCATGTCTTGCTGCTTATACATCTGATTTGATCCATCAAGAGTCTGAGTATTGGAGGTTTTCAACCAAGAACATGTTTTTCATTTTCTCCATTCACTGATCCATAACAGAATACTTTAGAGTTACTTTCATGTCAGCTACATAAAGACGTTTTCCAAGTGAATATTTCAACTTGGGACAAACATAATGGAAAGAATTAGTTACACTGAATTTCTCCCTTACACAAAACATTATAAAGCCGATGTTAGTGTTACCTTTTCAGGAAAGAATTGCACCTGGCATGCTTGAACGATGAAACTCCCAAGTCATTTACTCTTGTAGTTGCTATGGGGAAGGAAATGGGAGTAAGTATAATGAGACCCTTAGGGAAAGACATTTTGTGGTGATATGTAAAACCAGGTTACAATACTATGGTTTCCTTGGGAACCCCCTCTTGTCTAACAGAACTGGAAAAGAACAGAGAAATATGGGTATCAGAAAACTTGTATTAATAACCCTGCTGGTGTCAGTACATTTAGATGACTTGGAGAAGCCACCAAAACAAAGTATCACGTACCTTTGATATATGTCTGGAGTGAACTTTCAGTTGCAGATTATGCAGTGGAAAAATAATTCCAACAGAAGAATGTAAACCAGGGATGGGAATCTGTTTTTTCAGAGTATGTTAGTAAGCTCGGAACAAGAGCTGAGATGAACAGGAAGGGCAGGTACCTGGAGACACGTGAGTGAACGCGAAGGTCAGAATTTATGGATGTTTCACTACTGAGGAAATTACAAATGAACGCTCCTTAAAAATAATTTCCATAAATGATCATACTATATCATAATAATTTGTCTTGTTGGTTGACTGTAGATTTTTGTTGACACCGTTACTCTGGAGTAGGTAGAGAATCCTGTGCTCTGCATGTGCATCAGTATGTTACCTGGGTAATGTAAATAACAGTACTGTTACTGGAGAGATGAGACAATTCTGTGCAGGCTGACAGGAATGTGAACAATGTTTTGATTTAATTGCAGGAAAATGTGAGGAATGATAGGTGGAACTGATGAGGAGAAAGGAAGGTAGAAGCACAGAAAGGTCAAGCTGAACCATTTCTTCAGTGAGTCACAGGATGTCTTCTGCTCTGAATCTGCTCTCCCTTTTCAAAGCAAATACCTAGATAATATATGGGGATTACAGTTCTTGTCCCTGGATTTGTTTGTTTATAGTTACCTGCTTAATGATACAGGATTTAGTGGGAACAGGGCAAATACCAAGGAGAAAAGAAAGCTCTTGAAATTCTGCAATCGATCATGCTGAGAGCAGATATTTGTAATTTGTGGATGAAAAATCACAGGCGTGTTGAAATGATTACAGAAGCAGGCACTGTAAATCCAGAAAGTTCAGAGGTAAATGTCCACCAGAAAGAAATTCAGATGAGTGAAGCAATGCCCAAAGAACAGTAGCGATGTCTCGCAACCAAAACTATGGTCAGAATACTGTTAGTGTTTACGGTTGAGGCATGGCATGAAATATTTTTGAAACAGCTGGGTGACCTGACAGGGTGGAGAGACTGCTTTCAAGTGTTCTGGATCTTTTTAATTATTCTTAAAAGCGATTGAGTGATTTCTCTCTTTCCTCACTTCCCCAGGACAAAATGTAGTTTCACAAAGGGATCAGTCCAGTTAATTCTTCCATTCAAAATTTATAGATTGATAAGGACTGTACTATCTTTGGTAGTCTGATGACACACAGTTCTACATTTCCTCCTTTTTTTGACTTAGATGCCAGATTTATCTAGTGCCTGGAAGAAACAAGGAACTGGGTGAAAGCCAGCTGGCTGAAATCCAGTCCGAAAGGTGAAGGTGATGTTAACTGGAAGAGCAGAATGCTTTGAGGACTTGATGAAAATCATATAGTTTGTTTTACAAGGGTATCTGCCCAAATACAATATGGTCAGTTTCTATACGATGGTTTGTGTATAATAACAAAAGGTCTATTATACATAATTTTACATCAAGAAATGGAACAGGTTCCTTTCAGCTAAGAATGCCAATGACATTTCTTAGACAAAATTAAAATTTGATGAATATATGTGCATGACAATAGGTATGGATTACTATTGAGACTTGCTTTACCACAGCCAACCTATCATGTCCCTCTGGTGATCTGTTCCTCCAGAACTTGTTTTCCCAAAGGAATGATGTCTTCAGCCCAACATCGCATGCGGAACTCTTTAGCTAGTGAAAGTACATCCTAGAATTTATTCTCTGTGGAAATACAGCTAATGAGGACCAGGATACTTTCAGGAAGATGACATTTTTTTCCAGGCCTTTGTACCTGATTATAAATTGGTGTCATAGTCCATTAGAAATAGTGCCAGCTCCAGAAATGTATGATCTACGGCAGAGATTTCAAACTGTCCAAACTTAACTGCACAAAATGACTTTATTATTGCTACATACACTTATATGATATCTAACATTGATGTGAAATAGGAGTTACGTCTCATAATGTGAGAGAACAGCAGGTAGAACTCTACTGTCTGTAAATAGATCGAAACCCCACAGATCTGGATGGAATTGTTTCTTCGTTATTCTTGGACAGATTGTTTCCCATTTATTTGGGCTGGATGGCATTTGGGGCATTGTCCAGAAATTATTTTTTGCCATCAAAATGACTGCTCAGGTGGGGGATTTACAGGTAGCAAAAGCGTTCTGAGAGGTTTATTCCACCACCGCCTGGTTTACAGGGCAGGAGGAGGACTTCCTTCTCCAGCCTTCTCTCATCGGTGTCACTTTCCTGCTCTTCTGGGTTGGAGGAACCTGTGCAGACAGACGCTGGGGCAAATTTCACACCTTGCGTAGGCTGAAGGACACTCCAGCAGGACGTTATGTAGGCGACCGCGGAGCAGCTGCTCTGTTGGGCTGGACCCGCACGGCCGACCGGCGCTGCCGATCCCGGCCCGGTGGAGCCGGAGGCCCGCCCGGCGCCCGCCCCGCCGCTCCCCCCGGCGTTCCTCTCCGGTTCTCAGCCTAAACTGCTAAGGACCTAAACAGACCGCGCCGTCGGGCCTTCGAGGGGACGGTGCTGTGGCGGCCCTGCCGCCCTCCCGGGCCGCTTCCCCTCTCGCCCTTCCCGCTGCCTCCTCCTCCGTCTCCTCCTCCCGGGGGCCGGCGCTCCCGCCGCCAGCTCTGTAGCCTTGGGGCTGCTCTCGGGGACGGGCCCCGCCGGGCGGGCGCCCCTCTCCGCCCGCCCCCCCGGGCAGCCCCGGCGGCGGGAGCGGCGGGGGCGGCAGCGACGCAGGGTCTCCCCGCCCTCCCCCCCTTACCCCCCCGCGGCCGCCGGGCTGGGTCCTCCCAGCGCGTCGCCGGCGCCTTGGCTCCTCCTTGTCCTTCCTCGCGTGATTTTCATCGCGTCCATTTTTTGTGCGGGGATAAATAAATAAATAAGTAAGGACCGCTGTCGCCCGCCCCCCGCCGCCCCCCGCCTCCCAGCCCGCGCGGCGCCGCTAGGGGCGGCAGCCGGGCCCCGCGCCCCGCGCCGCTCAGGTGGGGGAGGCGGTGGGGCCATGCGGAGCCCCCTCCCGTGACTCCGGCTCTCCGCCATGCCATGGGTTAGGCGGACTCCATCCCGCAGCCGAGAGGGCACCAGCCAAGCGAGGCGGAGGCAGGAAGCGGCGCGGCCCGGCCGAGGAGCGGCGGCGGGAGGCGGCGGCGGCGGCGGCGGGAGGCGGGCGCGGCGCCCCGCGGCCCCCTCCATGGACGGCGGCGAGGAATTATGAGCCGCGGCCGGCGGCCGGGACCGGCGCTCGCCCGCTGGGGCTTCCCCCGCTGCGCGCCCCGGGGCGCCGGGACTCCGCTCTCGCACGCCCCCCGCCTCGCCCCCCCAGCAGCCTCTGCCCCCCTCTCCTGCCCGCCCCGCCGCTGGCGCCGTCCCCCCTCTCCGCGCTGGGTGCTCGGGGTTAGGACCATCTCGCTCGCACCCAAACCACAGCGCTCCCGCTCCCGCGGCTGATCCTGCCCTCTCCCCTCTCCCTCCCCACCCCGCCTCCGGCCCTTCCTCTCCCGGCGCTGCCCTCTCCCCTCCCCGCTCCCCCTGCTCGCCCCCTGGGCCCCGCCGGCCCCGTCCTCCCCGCTGCCCCCGGCGAGCCGGCGGCCGGGCGGGTGGGCGCGAGGTCGGGGCTGCCGGCCACCCCGCCCCTCCCTGGCGGGGCCGTCATTCGGCTGCCGGTTGATTACAGGGTATTGATTTGTATGTGCTTCTCCCGGCGCCGGCGGCGGCCGCTCCCGCTGGTGCCGCCGCGGCCGCTGGAGTCAGGGCAGCGCTTCCCGTAGCGGCGGTGAGCTCCCACCAAACATGTCGGCTCCCGCCGGGCCCCGGGGCGGCCCCGCTGCTCCGCAGCCCCCTCCGGCTCCTCAGCCCGAGATGCCCGACCTCAGCCACCTCACGGAGGAAGAGCGGAAGATCATTCTGGCCGTCATGGACCGCCAGAAGAAGGAAGAGGAGAAGGAGCAATCCGTGCTCAAGTAAGGGCGGGCGCATCCCTTCCTCGTCCTCCCGGCCCACGGTCGCGGAGGTCTCTTCCCCGGCCTCGGGGGCGGCACGGCCGGGGCGGGAGAGAGGAGCCGGGCGGCCGGGGGCGGGCAGGGGTGTCTCTCGCCGCCGGCCGTGTCCCGGCGGCTGCCCGGCGCCGGGCGAGTGTGGGGCACGGCGGGGGGGACCTGCCGCCGCCGCGAGAGCGGGCAGAGACGGGGCCGGGAGGCCGCCGGGCCGGCAGGGCGCCGCGGCCCGGGCTCGCCGCCCGCCTCAGGCGCGCTCCGCGGGGCGGGCGGCGGCGCGGCGGGTCCGGCTCCGCACGCCCCGGCGCTGGCGGGGGCAAGGCGCCCAACATGGCCGCACAGGTGCCGTTCTCACCCGGCGTGTGCCATCAGGAGGAAGGGGGGGTGGGTCGAGGCGGCGGTTGGCGCCGCCGGAGGGGGCGGATCGGCGGCATCGGGCCCCGTCCCGGCGGCGCGGCGGGCTCCGGGCCGGCGGCGGCGGCCGTGCCCGGCGTTGGCGGGGCCGCCCGGGGCGGAGAGGGACTGCCGGGGCCTAGGCTCCGGCCGTCTCGCTGGGTGGGTTTGCCACAGCCGCCATCTTCCCCCGACAACGTGTCTGCCGCCCGCCCCCGCCCCGCTGCTCTTTCCAAGCGTGAGCCCCGGCGCCGGGGGAAGCGGGGCGCCCTGCCGCCCGCCCGGCGCGGGCATGGGTGGCGGCGGCGGCCCGGGTCCAGCACCGGGAGCTGTCCGCGGCGGCGGGCCCGGCTCCAGCACCGGGAGCTGTCCGCGGCGGCACCGCCCCTGCAGCCCATCCTGCGCGGGGCTGGGCGGCCCCGGCCCGGCGGCGCGGGGTCTCGTCCTGCCGCTCGCTGCTGCCCGGGCGCGGCGTGAAGCGCGGGGGGACGGGGCGGGGAGGCGTGAGCCTTCCCCTTGCGCTCGGCCCCAGCCGCCGGGGGAAAGGGGCCGTGTTGGAGGCGCGGGGGTGCTGCTCTCGTGAGCGGCATGGGTCGTGTCCTTCCCTAGCCTGGCTGGGCGGCACCGAGTAAACTAGAGAAAACTGTTCTCCCTCCTTGGCGGAGTAATCACACTGACTGCTAACGGCTTAAACATAAGCAAAGCTACTACTGTCGTGGACGTGACTTTTATGAGTGCGGTGAAGCTGAAGCACTAAGCGTTTTTTTATACCAAAATGAGTATTGTGTCTTGGACATGGTAACTGCAGCTGGCCCTGCACACTCAGTGCCTGGAAGCTGTCTTCTGGGCTTTCTTTAGTTGCTGACTTTGGAAGTCTGTTTCCAAGATTCATTGCATTATTGTTAGCGTCATAATGAAAACTTCAGATATCACTTGTGTGACAGCTACTAAACTGCGAGGTGATCTCCTAAAAACATTTCAATGTCTGTTTAAAAAGATTTTTTTATTGGGTGAACATTTTGAAGAGCGTCAGTGTAACGTGAACACTGGAAATAAAGTGCCATACCTTGTTTTGTCGCTACCTCTCAGTCTCATGCTTGCTGTTGTGATGCTTTTATTTTAAAGCAATTTAGACTCCTTTGCATTGCTAAATTGTGTGGCATATCAAAATAAATGCAAATTTTTGTCTAAAATTTCTGCACTCTTAAAAATCATTAACGAAAAAGGAAACGGAAAATTATTCAAGTTGGAGTTTAAATATATAATAATGGCATTACAGTTTTAAAGAAGGCTCCTGGCAACTTCTGTTGCGGACAATAATATTAATGATCCAGTATAAAGTATGATTTCAGTACGATACTAGGATCAGCTTGAACTGTTAAGCTTACAAATGAAGAATAAACTGTTCTCAAGTAATGACAAGGTAAAACCAACTTAAGAAATGAAACAGAATTGTTTTCATTTGTAATCTTCAGAATCTTGGAAGCAGACAATGAACAAAAGAAAGGTCTTCATCAAATCTAAACTATAAGCTTCATGTGGGGTCTAGTTTCTCGTGTCTCACTAAAGCTTCCTCTTGAGTGCTGTGTAAGTCATGAGGGAAATGGTATGGCGTAAAGTTTATACAGAAAGGGTAGCCTAAAACAGCTGTCTCAAGAAAATGCTGTTGTCAATGGAATTTGGATAGATGCCCTACAATATTTTACAGGATACTGAGAAGTGATCTGGTGTCACATGCATAACTCACCAGTTTCATTTTTCTTAAAGTGAAGTGGTTCCTTGAACCATCAGGTACATGCTTATTCCGAAAATATCTACAGATTTATTAAGCACAACCCTCCACCAAAGTCATACCAGAGCTTGTTCTGTGTTTTTAGGTAGATATTACTGAGTTTAATTCTCTTGACAGATGTTTTCCTTCTGTCAAGAGAAGAGAAAGAAGAAGAAAGAACCCCCCCATATTTGTATGAATGCACTACTGTTATTACATAGAGATAAATATAGAGCTAAATCCTGCAGTCTTTGTTCAAGCGTAATTCTCCTCGAAGGCAAGCTCCTTTTGAAGTGGAAGGTATTTTTGTCTGACTAAGCAATAAAATTGTGTCATTTCATTTCATGGAGAAATATCGGAAGAGAAAAAAAGATGCTGAAAACAGGAGTCAACATTTAGAGATATTATCACAAGAACTGTTCAAATGTTGTAGAAAGGGGCAAGCATGGATTTCCTCTAATTTTTTTGATAATTTATGGTGATTGAGTGTCTGTATGAATGGCTAGTCCCTGGGCTCTACTTCCTTTCTCCATTCTATTTCTATTTTGTGCTTTTCAAATTCTTTTGCTGTGCCCATCACTGTGGTATTTGAGCATTTTCCAAAAGTGCATTAAGTAGTGTGACTCACATCTGTAATGTGGACTATTTATTCTTTTCCTTTCACTCCCTGGGGTAAATATGTGTGGATTTAAAATAGATACATAACTTCTCCTTATGCTTGTTTTACTCTTTTTGGGGAAAGGAAATGCAGATGGTATTGAGTTGTAATCTGTAGCAACTAATAGTGATCAGGTCAGCATGAATTCTTGCCAGGATTTGTTGGAACATGATGGCATGGAAAGCAGAAGCTTTCCAGATTTGCTGTCTCCTTTGGCATGGTTCAATCTGTGAAATACGCCCAGCTACAGTTGTGCACTATGTTCCTGGGGCAGAGCTTCCACTTTAAAAAGGAGGTTGGGCAGCAAACTCTGCTGCTTCAAATGCCTCTCTCTTCTGGAATTTTTGGGACCCTTGGAGTGCATTTCAAATGTCATGTACTAAGAAGGTGCCTTTTTGACAAGGTTATTGAACGTATATTTTGCATAATATTTAGTATGCATAATGCATGACACTCAGAGAGAGTGAATTTATGTCTGTACACCGGGTGTAAGTCCTTCTCTGCTGTTACAGGAATATTTACATATTTTCAACTTTTTGTGGATGTTTTACTTTCATGCATAGAGCATAGAACTTTTGATGATGGCTTTCCCTTTACATTATGCACATCCTTCCCTTATAAATTCTAGTTTTGTTTGTATAATCTTTCTAACAGATTTTAGAAAACAGATTTCCTCCATATGGATTGATTTATGGGATCAGTCTTGTGCTTTTTTACTTTTCATTTATACTTTATTTCTATATCGAAGGACTGGATTGAGAGGATGCACACAGAAAAAAGATTTGCAGAAGATGCTAAGATGCTGACATTATTTGTAAAGACTTATATTTCAGCCTGTGTGATGTGCATATACACTTTTCTACTTGCAGCATCATGAGTTTCCAGCTCCTTTGCCTAACTATTCTAAAGATAAAATGCTATTCTTGTAAAGTCAGTCTCGCAGCTCTGAAAATACATGAATTTCAGCTTTTCATGGGTATGGACAGTTTGGCCCAGTAGAAGACAAGTTTTCCCAAGAGAAAATTCATTATGAAATCATCCAACTTTTCATATATTTGCAAAGCATCACAGGTTTACCATGAGGTCCTTATAAAAGATCTCTTTTGTATGTGGGTGTGGCTGAAATCAACTGGCATCGTCATCTGTTTTATCCAGGGGGAGAAGACGGATGGAAATGTGGTGGGCTAGCTAGAGAATGGTAGCTCTCTGTTACCCACCACTGTCAAGTCCAGAGTAAGCTTTAGGAAGGTACGACTGACTGCAGCCTTGCGCGTGCTCAGTTGCTGTGTCCATGATTGCACAGCCGTGGTCAAAATTGGATAGCTGCACTGACTGAAACAAAACCTGTGACAAGCAGACCTCAAAGGAGCTAGACTGTTTGGGCCTTGTATGGCACCGTGCGTGAGTAAAATGTGGGGCAGGATGCGGAGCCTGGGGGAGAGGAAGCAATAGATTGATGGCTGTGAGTCACAGCAGTGTAAATATCCGCCTAACAAAGCTATTATACTGCTTTATAAATAATTATCCTGATTTATAAATAATCAACTCCGATTTACACTGCTTTAAAAGCATTGTACATTTAGGATTTGGATTTTGGGGCTGGAAGGAAGAAAGAGTTGTAGGTGGTGATTATTTGGTTTGTTTTTTGAAAACAGACACGTATATGGGAATTTCCAGAGTTTACAGGGTAATGCAAAAAGATTTGCTTTTGGCTAGAGAGTAAACTAGGACTCCAGGCAAGGTTAGTTGTTTAAGCTATGCTTCCATAACTTTACACTGCGTTTTGTCTGAATCTGGAGTGCTGCTCAGAACAGTCCATTGCTACACCACTCATTATTTTGCTCTTGTTTCTATGTATTACAAAATAAAATATGGTCAAGGTGACTTTAAAAGTAATAACTTTATGCAGTGTAAAATAAGTGGTAGTGGAATTTATATGAAAATATATAGTTGAGGAAGATAGTTGTCCCCACCCATGCCCTGCTCTTTTCCCTTCCTACTACCTCATTCTCTGGTCCCTCCTAATATTCTTTATCACCTCCCCTTTCTTTTGCTTTAACTATTTGTACTGCTTTTTGGGCCTCTCTCAAAATTGTCATTAGTCCTTACTCATCTCTCTTACCACATGCTTAGACATTTTACACTGTAGATAATACTTGTCAGGATGTTACGGCTTGTACCATTTGCTCTTCAAGAAGACACGGTGTTCACAACTTCTCTACAGCATCTAGCACACTTTTGAGCACTGTCTCAAATAATAGCAGTAGTACTTCCTCTTAGTGACTAAGCAGAATGTATTTGGAGATTATACAGACTGGCAGTTACATTAATTACTGGATTTGCTAATGCTAATGTTGGGTAAAATTTCAGAAGACTGCAATAGTGCTGATGTTCCTGCATTCAAAAAGTACAAGCAGGATGGGTTGAATGTAGAAAGGCCTGACATCATATTGGGCTGAAAAATAGGAAAGCTGATACAGGATTTAGTTAACAAAGAACTCAAAAAATAGTTATATAACACCAGCCAGTATGTGCTTTCTGAAATCTTGTCAAATAAATCTGCGTTTGCATTCTTTGAAACAAAAAGAAGAAAACATATAATTTTACATCTTAAAGACAAGAGTGTAGATCATACTTTAAGGTGCTGGGACTGCATCCTAGGAAGTGGTGACTGGGTGAAAATCAGTGGTCTCTGCAAGTGAGGTTAGGGGGCTGAATGGTCCATTCTGGACTTTGCCTGCATGCATCTGTGAGCTGGGTAATGTCTAAATAACTGAGAATGTCAAAGAATTGATTTTTCCATTGGAACAACAGCTTAATTAGTGTATATATTATAAATGCAAAAATGCACAGAAGTGATAGGTTACTACAGAACTGATATAAAATTTGTTTTCACCCTGCCAATGAAATTTTAAAATACTTGCAGCATATTGGAAGTTCCATAACAAGGAGAAAAAAGTAATATAATGGTTTGAACTTTGAAATTTAATCCAGTGGAATGTGAAATTAGCCATGTATACAAATGTTCAGTTTTTATCTGTAAGGTAGACATCACAGTCTTGGGAATTTTCTTCAGCAGAATGACACCTCTCACCCCTCTGCCTTACTGGCTTCCTTAAAGTTTTACTGCCATATTCACAGTCAGTCAGAAGGCTATGAAGGTTTCTAAATCCATTAGGCCTACCTTTTCCAAGAAGGAATTTTTTTTTGTGTTGCCGTTTTTCCTTTTTTCTGAATGTCTTCTCTCATGGCTTTTTTGACAGGAACTTGGGGAGATAAACCCCAAAAGAACACAAGAAATGATGAGTTATGATCTCTTCTGTAGTTGTTTGACTGCAACAGTCATTACACCTTAACACTGAGCTTTGACGTGGGGATGATTTTTTGAGTTAAGATTAGATCATGTGGGCTGTCTTAATAATGTATCTTACTATATCACAGTTAATAGCTACAAGTTATCACAGAAAACCTGCAAGCAACAGTGAGACTTCTTAATTTAGACTCATAAGCAGGAAGAATCTCTTTAAATACCAATTGTTTTAAAATGGCATTCAAAAACCGTTGTCTTTCAGATAAATTAGTTAATATTAGAATTCTTAAGTTGAAATCAAACATTGTTTTCAATGCTTACTGAGTTTAGATTTTGTCTCTTTTGCAGAACTACGTTGTGTAACAGAAGGAACTGTTACGTCCTCGAAGCATAACTATCTGTTGAGGGAATATTATAGTTTATTAATAAGAACAGTTTACATCTAATCTGGTAGTGCTTTTGTAAACTCAGCAAACTTGAGCAACTGCATCTCGTGATTTTTTGAACTTCTGGTGAGACAATAAAACTGCAGAATCAGTGTTGTGCTGAAAAGCTGCTTCTGCGTGATAGTGTGTTTGACGCTTTCCTCGTGTTGTTTCTCCAAGGTATTGTCTTGAAGCTGCAAAGGGATCAGTCAGGACTGAGATTATAAGAGTTAATGTAACAGTAGAAGATTGTATAGGGGAGTAGTAGTGCATTTAAGAAATTAATACATATCATTTTTGGAGAGTAAGAGTTCAAAGTAATTTAAACTGTTGGCTGCTCTTTTCATTGAAGGTGGAAGACAATTCTTTTATAGTCTTGAATTCAAATATCAGCTGTCATCACATTTCTCTGCCTAAAAATGTTTGCAGAGTGATCTTAGTTGCATTTAGATAAACTGAAATTAAATTAATGCATTTTGATAGGGGAGGAGCTTATAACAGTCTACTTTATGTATCTTTTGGAGTTTTGAAGTTTTGATGTGAGAACCTAAACAATATCTTTGATTTAGACTTTAAAGTCTTTTATTAAAACCATAGTGAGATATCCTGTTTGTTCTATCAGGAATTAGCAAGAGCTGAACTTGTGTTTCAAAAAAGTCTGAGTGCTTCTGTTTAGAAAATTCACAAAGAAAATCTTTAAACTTTGAATAAAACATAAAAACGTTATTTTCTTTTTACTGTCTCTATAGGGTTGTTTCTTTCTTCTTCAATCTCATATGAAGTTTTTAAAATACTTCCTGATAAGTTATTCTTTCTTTATTTAACATTAATATTTTTAAGGTGAATGGTTTCTTATAGCAAATATTATATTGTATTTGCACATAGCATATCTCACAGGTCATATAGCATTACTAGGTATACGATATAACGTGGCGTTTTGGTTCTATGTATTTGTGAGGGCAGTCTTTCTTTAGAATGTGCATTATCTTAAGCATATGAGGGACATCAATGTTTTAACCTTTAACTAGAATTGTCAGCTAGAAGCAGTCAGCCTTTTTTGGAAAATGTTTTGCAACCATCTTTCATATAACTTTTCAGAAATAAGTACACCAGTGTGTCAGCAAGAAATCTTTTTTGACATACTGTTACTCTAACTCTTGGTGCATTTATACATTTTTCTCTTTACAGAAAGGATAAATGAGAAGTAATGCTTTTAAAGCTGTTTAAAGCCCAGATATACATAGAATATAAGAAAATAGGGCTGGTTGGGACCTCAAGAGGTCTTCCAATTCATCCTTTGCCTCAAAGTATGGCCAACTATAAAATAGCAATTCCTGACACTTATTTGTCTAATCTAGTGATTCCCAACTGTAAGGGCCCACCTAGCCAGTGAAATAAATAGGCTTCATGGCTGAGGCAGGGGCACATAACACAGAATTCAAGCTAATCAGCTCAAGAGCTCTGCTGCCTACATAGGGGAAGGTGAGGAGTCAGCCAAACAGATCTTAGGGTAAAGCTCTTGGATCCAGTATGAAACTTTTACAGTTTTTTCAAATGATTGTTTACTACTGAAAGGTATGAGAACAATGAAACCAACTACTGACCTAACAAGGGATGGAGATTCTTTGGATTCCCTAGGTAATTTGTCTCGGTTACTCAGAGTCGTTATCCTTACCATTATATTTTTCCCCCTACTGTTAAACCTAAATCTCTTTCCTGCCATTTGCTACTTACTCTGTCCTCAATGGAAATGCAGAGCAGTCTGTTACTGTCCTGTTTGCAAAAACCTTTTATGAATTTCACAAATGTGATCCTATCTCCTCCTCTCCTTTCTGTAGACTGAACAGGTCATGTTTTCTAGACTTTTGATCATTCTTGTTGCTGTTCTTCATATACTTTCTAACTGATCTTTTTGAAATACAATGTCCAAAACCAGACATAGTATTCCAAACAAAAGTGTATGGGGAGAGCACAACGATAACACCATGTGTCTTTCACAGAACACTTTCCTGGTACAGTCATCGTCATGTATGTTTGGATTTTTTATTGTGATATAGCATTATGGACTCATGGTCAGCTTGTGATCTACTATACCTTCAACATGCTTTTCTGCAGAACTGCTGTTGAATCAATCATTCCTCATTTTGTATTTTGAAGTTGATTACCTCAGCTATGCATAGTGTTTGTCTTCATCCTTGTTGAGTTGTATTCTATCTATATCAGATGCCTCTTATGAATTTTGCATTAGAGTGCTTAAATAAAATGCACAAACAGCCCTTGGAGCAAGAACGAGGATTTGCCTCTAGAGAGTATCCTAATCACAGAGCTATTTAGACTTTCTGTTGCTTGTCCATACATTTACATTCCTGACTGCACAGTTGCACAACTTCACTGGTAGGATGCAGAATAATCTTATTCCAGTTTTTCCCATAGCTTGTTTGTTAGGGAAGAGAGAGCTGTGTTCAAATCTCCTCAAGCTGAGAAGGGTCTACAACAGAGGTCTTGCACTTCCTTGGAAAGACGTAACTGCTACACTATTTTAAGGGAAACAGTTAGGTCCTCTTCTATGTTTATTCAGTCCGTGGAAGCTGTTGGCTGACTTACAACAAATTTGACAAAAAAGTTGAGGTCCCAAAGATACTTAATTGCTAAGGGTCTAATGAAAATAAGTAGATGGGTAGTGGAAAGTGGTTGTCCACACTCCTGACTGTGGAAAAGTCTGCTTATACCATATTACATACCAAGGAGTCCTCATAGGGGAGAACCAACCATAGACATCAAAATAAATCAAGCATGAGCTGTGAGTCCTCATGAAATCAGACTTCTTTAGGTTCAGCACTCGTAGAAATGCTTGATTAATGAAAATTATTGCCTCAGTTTTGGTATCTTTTTAATTCCGGTGTTACAATATTTAGAGATTGGCTTAAGGATTAAGCCCAGAGAATCTCTGGGATTCTTCTGACCAGATGTGAGTATCTGCAGTGTGAGACATCTACATCTGAAATCGCTTAGATTCTGTTTGAAGTAAATGGAAATAAAGAGGTGCTTTTAGGTTGTGATCCATCTCGTCTTAAATTAGACATTTCAAATAGACCGGATGAATTGCAGAGCCTATTTCTGGCTATGGACTTAAAAAGAAGATAGAGTAAATGTGTCAGATGTAGAGGTCTACCTTGTAGACATCTTGAACCAGGTAAGTTAAATGTCACCCTCAGAGTTCTGCCTTTGAGAGTAACTCTTCACTATTTGGTCTATAAGAATGCCGTAGCCACTTTCCCTACTGGCACTGACCACTGACTTTTATGTTTCTCTAGATTTCTTTAGAAGCCTGTTTGTCAATCTGCATATTTTGCTTATATTTCAATCAATTATTAATTAGAGCATGCTCATTTATGCATATATTTACTATTTGAGACTTACTACTGGGAACCTGAGTATGTTTCTCTTTTAGTCCAAGGTTATTCTTAGGATTTGGTATAACTTTTATACTAAATTCAGAAAGCCTTCGAAGAATGAGATCTAAAAGAAGATGTTGGAATACAAGACCTTTCCAGCATGTAGGATTAAGCATATCTATCAACAAAAGTACATTGGAAAGGAAATCTTCACATGCCATTCACCAATAAGAATGATTAGTGGATATGTTAAGCCAGAAGATAGAATCTTATAGCTGAAGCTAGTCTGATTGCTAGATGAGAAGTTACAAGCACAAGATTTGTCTACTACATGTAAACTCAAAACAGTATAACATTAAGACCCAAAGAAAACTCTATTATAAACTCAATTTAAGTTGATAATTTCTTTCCATAAGTCACACATTATCTCTCCTTTGGTATGTATCAATGGAAGTCAGAGAGATTTCAACATATGCTTTGAACATCTTCTGTGCCTTGAATTCTTCTTTTCTGCCAGTTAGCCATTACTTTAACAATATTTATTTAGCTACTGTGTATTTATAAGTTGATAGGTCACTTTTGATAGTAGTCTGTTAAAAACATACTATTGAATTGCTATGCATTCTGAATTCAGCACTTCCTTGCTTTAAAAGCCTGGATAAAGCCTGGTATCTGTGGAAGATGTTGTGTGGTGTAGAAATCTAATATATTTTTGCTGAATCAGGCCCTAAGACAGTTTGGGAACGTGGGTTTTGATTCAGCATGCTTTCATTAATTTGGTTAGTCATTGCGATTATGATTTCATTCTGTGTAACCGACTGCTGCACAGTAGGTGACAGCTGAACCATGTATTATCTAACAGCTAGAGAAATACCATCACTGTCACGTTTAGAAGGCTGAGGATTATACTTTTATTGAACACATGTTTTGTACTAAAGTTAAAATGCTTCAGGAAAATCTTACTTTTTTCAAACTACTTGTAGCATTACAGATAGCAAATATCACAGTAAACAATATGAACTATTTTAAAATAAGAACTTAGTTTTAATTTATGGATAGAATGAAGCTTTTTGTTCTGACTTTTAATAATTCATTGGCTTTTTGTAATGGTTGTAAAATTATGCCTGTGGATGCTTTGCTGATAGTCTGATTTACATATAAGTGGTAGGTTTGAGGAACTAAATTTAACTGAATTGGAAATATTTCTCAAGTGCTGATATTACTTCCATGCTAATATATATCACATCAGAAGACATTTCAAGTGAAAAAGCAATTTTAATTATTCTGCTGAACTTTACCAAATATGCCAAGGAAATCAAAAGTTAGCAGGTTGTAAAGTTAAGCAAAACCCCAATATGACTGAAAGAAAATTTTATTTTTACCTAGTATCCACATTTCTTCTTAAAAATTGTATCTTCCACGTTTAAAAATATGTATTAGAAAATCCAAATATATTTTTTCCTCCCCTGTTTATGGTTTATCTGAAAAGATGCTGTAGAGGGTGCTGTGAAGGCACTGAGCCAAGAAAAGGTATTTTCAGGGTAGAGTATAGAGAAAGTACTTGGTATTTGAAAGCATTGAATTATTCTGTCTGCTTGATATCTGAACATGCAGGTGGCCAAAAATGAATGAAATTTAATGAACTATCGCTGAGCACTGATGTACATTTATGTATTTTGAATTTATTTAGGCATGGTTGGAAGATAAGTGCTTTTAGCTACTTTGTAGTGTTTATATGAACATGTCTTCCGCAGAATTTACTGAGTGTTCTTGTCTAAAATTTGGTCTGAATTACATATTTGAAAAGTCTTTATAACACAGATATTCTCTTGTATAAAAGAAGCTTTTATTTGGAGAAAGACAAAACAAACATTTAGTTAGATTTTTAACTATTAGTATAAATGGTCATATTTGTACTGCACAAACAAGAGTGATAATAAATGTAGAATTAGGCCATGATCACACTGACAGTTGTGCCCCAAACAACTTCTCAGACATAAATAACTATTTCTTAACTCAGTAGGACCAGTTATTTACAAGTAAGAGATTTGGTAATTAAAAGGAATATGGGTTAAAATAGTGCCTTTGTTTAGACTTTATAATTTTGCCTAATAACACTTTAAAATAATAATGAAAAAGCATTTACTGAAACTGGAGTTTCACTATGGAAGTTGAGTCATGGTTCAATAGTTAATAATCAGTTTGGGTTTTTTTTTTTTAGTTTTTAACCATTGTGCATATAAAGAATATACACTATGCTTTGCAAATTATGATGTTTACTCTTTTTAATAAGAAAGGATTTCGTGAAAGTTTACCAGTAAAATTCATGAGTTCAGTGGGTCATTAAATTAGTAAAGGCACTGTTGTATATTTGTTGTTGTTATTCTTGAAATAATTGGATGCTATACTCCTAATTTTATTCTTTGGTTAAACAAGAAAGAGTAGTTCAGAATTGGTAACATTTTTTGTCACTCTTCATAGCCACAATGTTTTTCTCTGACAAAGGCTTAGGAGTGTTTTATTATAGTAATCAATGAAAAATTTGTCTTTCAAAGCGACTGCTGTTCCTAATGTAAGTAAAACTAAACACTTCCTTAATGATGACTTGTTTTAAAACAGCTCCAGACTCCCTTTGGCACTGCTGGGTGTTCAGTAAAGCTGCCCACAAGAAAGATGGTGGCTTGTGTTAAAAGAGGGAAATTGCCATTAAATATCTTCTATCTTGGACATAAACAACTTTTATTCAGTATTTATGAAGTTACTGACTGGTATTATCATGATGTGGAAGGAGGTTTATACAAGAGCTCTACTGTGCATTTCCATTGCTTAATATGTTTGGTCATCATTAGGATCTTTTTTAGGGATGGTTTGAACATCTGTGTAATATTTTTTATATTTACATTACTGAAATGTGTTCTAGCCTTAGTTTCACTTTAATAAAGTTTTTCTTAAAAAAATTCCTGTGTGTGTGAAACAAATGGAGGAAAGGATTTTTGTTGAACTCTTGCCCATCAACCCGATTATTCTTTGCCTTTTAATTCATCATTAGGTTCATATTGCCGTAATAAATGAAAACTTAAGTAAGAATTTTTACTGATACATGTGACTCACTAGATTCATAACTAAAAACTGTATCACTTCTTTTTCGGTATGGAGTAAGTATTCATATTGGGTTTACATATCCAGGTGCTGGGGGGGCTGCAGGGGTGGCTTCTGTGAGAAGACACCAGGAGCTGCCCTCATGTCAGACAGAGCTGGTTTCAGCCAGCTCCAAAACGGACCCGCTGCTGGCCAAAGCTGAGCCCATCAGTGACACTGGAGGTGTCTCTGCGATAACATATTTAAGAGAAGATAAAAAATGCTGTGCAGCAGCTGTGAGAGAGGGGTGAGAAAAATGTGGGAGAAACAGCCCCGCAGACACCAAGGTCGGTGAAGAAGGAGGGGGAGGAGGTGCTCCAGGCACCAGAGTAGAGATTCCCCTACAGCCCATCGTGAAGACCATGGTGAGGCAGGCTGTCCCCATGCAGCCCATGGAGGTTAATGGTGGAGCAGATATCCACCTGCAGCCGGTGGAGAACCCCACACTGGAGCAGATGGATGTGCCCTGAAGGAAGCTGTGACCTCATGGAGAGCCTGTGCTAGAGCAGGCTCCTGGCAGGAACTGTGGCCCATGGAGAGAAGCCCACACTGCAGCAGGTTTGCTGGCAGGACCTGTGGCCTGTGGGAGGAACCCACACTGGAGCAGTCTGTTCCTGAAGGACTGTACCTGGTGGAAAGGATCCACACTGACACAGTTCTTGAAGAACTGCAGCCTGTGGGAAGGACCCATGTTGGAGCAGTTCATTAAGGACTGTATCCCTTGGGAAGGACCCATGTTGGAGCAGTTCATTAAAGGCTGTATCCCTTGGGAAGGACCCCACGCTGGAGCAGGGGAAAAGCGTGAGGAGGAAGGATTGGCGGAGACAAAGTGTTATAGACTGACCACAACACCCATTCCCCATCCACCTGCTGCTGGGGGGTGGAGGTAGAAGATTCAGGAGTGACGCTGAGCCTGGGAAGAAGGAAATGGTGGGGGGAAGATGTTTTTAGCTTTTATGTCCACTGTCCTACTCTGTTATTAATTGTCAATAATTTAAATGAATGTTACCAAAGTGGAGTCTGTTTTGCCCATGATGGTAATTGGTGAGTGATCTCCCTGTCCTTATCTCGACCCATGAGCTTTTCCATCTTATTTGCTGCCCGGTCGTTCTGAGGAAGGGGAATGAGAGAGTGGCTTGGTGGGTGTCTGGCAGACAGCCAAAGTCAACCCACCACAGTATTTTGCAAATATATTTACAAAGGCTAACTTGAGCCTAGTGACACCACTCTTCCTGGGTTCCCTGCAGAATCAACACAGCAAGAGAAAGAGAGGCTGCTCTAGAAGGCAGCTCTGAGGGGCTAAATTCAGCTCTGGAGCCCCAGGCAGTTCTCTGCCGTCAGTGCAGCACAGGCAGCTCCATCATCGGCCCAGCTGCACCTTCCTGCCTCCATGACACCACCATGGCCCTGGTGCAAGTGTCTGCTGAACTGTCTAGTGAAACTGCTTCAGGGAAGTTAAGGTAATGAAAATAAAATATTTTGGCAGAGCATTTTTTAAGCTACAAAAAAGAACTGATCTCGTTTACTGTACAGTCCCACAAGCTGCTGAGGTAGCACAACTGAGGGGCTGGCGGAGATTAGCTCCAGTACTTTTGGAGTTTCTGGGAGCAATGGACTTACTCCACTGTTATTTCCACAGTCTGCAATGACTGGTCATGTGGCAGTCTTTGAGAAAAGCAGCAGTCAACACTTACAAAATTATTTCTGGTTTTGAAGGTGCTGTTTGAGGTCTATGAGTCAGTGCAGCCAAAATTAGTCTTTGGAGCTATTCTTATGAAGAAAACACTCATAAAATTTTGCTGTTGAATAACTGGAGTTGGGAGACCATTGCCAATGTTAGTTCAGATAGAACTAGGTTTTGTGTCTCCAATATCAAACAGTGTATGCACATTTTTCTCAGACACTTTTAAAACTCTGATTTTCTGACATAATGGAATAAGTTTGTTCAGCTTATAGGATGTGGAAAGAAAGGAGAGAGGAAGTACCTTAGATGAAGCTGACTAAGTGAATGGGCTCTAGAAAGCTGTGTTGTTGCATTTTCCAATGTGATCTGGGACATAAATAATGAAAGAAGTAGCAAAGGTCCTGGTTGTAATTGCTGCACACACAAGCTCTTCTATTTTCACAGGTGACCGGACACTCTTTTTATTGTGTAAAATAATGGGAGAGCTGCTTTGCCCCTAGTATTTCAGTTTTTGTATGGCGATAAGATCTTCTGATTGTTCAAATTATGTGATGGCTTTGGCTCTAAGTTTGTTTGCAATTTACTTGAAATATAGGCTACATGGATATTTTAAAAAAGAGGACATATAAATAATTTTGTTGTAATTTAATCTTTTATTAAAACATAATTTTAAATAGTGAATCCTGTAGATGTCAACAATTATGATTGAATTTCAACATGCCAGGGTCATGAACTCATGAACCACTGGAAGTTCGTAAGATTTAACAGAGAAACAAAAAGTGTGAACTTACCATTGCTACTGTCTATGCCAACACATAAGAAAAAGATAGACATTGCATCAAAGCATTTATTTTTTTTCTAATTGTAATAAAAGTAATTGATTCTGCTAAGTTATAGACTTGCAGACTTACTTGTGCATCTGATATGTAGCTTCATTGACTTAATTGAATTTTTCGAAAAAATGACTGTTTGAGAAATATAGCAATTAAAAATATTACCACGCTAGTAGCAATTTTCTGAATGCCTACCTAGCTGGCTTATTTTTAGGCAATGCTATATTTAGAGGGACATTTCATTCTTTCAGAAGAGAAATAAATCTATTAGGACTAGGACTATTAAATATTCACATATTTTGTACTACTTGGTTGCTAATATTAGCCCAGTATTCATTAGAAGCTACATTCTACTATTAGTTAGAAAGTTTTTGTTTTTTTTTTTCTCTTGGATTGCTGTTACAGCCATCTTTGATCTGCATTTTATTGACAAATAGAACAGCTGACCGCTTTCTTATGTCTCCCCTCTAGAATGCTGGTAAAATTACTACAGAAGCAATATTTTAACATGTTAACATGTGTTATACCCCCAAATGAGTATGATGGTCCTCCTTTCAGAATCAAAGCCCACTCTTCTGGAATGATTTGCTGCCCCCAAATATAAATAAATTATACATTTTTAAAATGTCATATTCTCTCAGAAGCCAGCAATTTTATTAAAACTAACTTCCTTTGAACATTTTTTCTATAAATATCAGACACAAATTTCTGGAGGGTATAGTAGGCTTTTACTTTTTCACAGGTTAATATTCAGACTGTCTCAGTGGCTGGTTCAACAAATGTCCGGTGTCTGACTGGATTACAGTGACTCCATTACTGGTTTTTACTGCTGGCTTGAATGCCTGTGTTATTGTAAAATGAAATACTAAAAGGTCTTTCCTCCTAATGCTGTATGCAAAGAAGATGCACTTATACTACATGGTTCTCTCTGTAGAAAATAAGGGTGGAACTTCAATAGAGGTCTATCTGAGAGGATAATGGAATTATTCTGAAAAAAGGAAGATATTATGGAGGGCATGTTCATCTTAAACGAGAAGTTTTTTCCATCCAAGAAGTCATATATTTCTTCCAGTGCTCCAAATATGTTTTAAATTATATAAGCATATATTATATATAAATTATGTATATAAATAGTTTAATATTTTAAATTTTACTTACATTAAAGTTATACAAGATAGGATTTTCCAATTTTCATATTTTTTAATCCATTTTATATATAAAAGTGTTCTGGGAGATGACCATTGAAGTCTGTCAGTCCTATAGATTTTAATACAGATTAGTTTTAAATTATATACTTTCCCCAACTCATTTTTTATGGATGGAGCTTGTAAGAAAATATTTGGGTTAGACCATATCACTGGCAAATAAAACACACACAGCTTTTTTGTGATGCTTTCCTGAAAATTTTGTTTCCATAATAAAATGATTGAGCCCGATTTTGGTTTAACTTGCATTCTTTTATTCTGTTATAAGTCTACTGATGTTATTAGATCACTTCTGATTTAATCTTATTGTCAAAGAAAAAAAAATTAGGCCCATTATTCCTTATCATTTATGTCAAAAGCTATAATGGCCATGCGGGAGTGAGAGACTGCAGACAGCCTCACTCCTGTTCTGTAGAATTTAAGCAATGAATTTGTAGTTCCTGAACTAGCATTGCTGCCTGTGGAAGAGCAGAGAGAACAGCAATCTGAAGTGAGGCGTAGTGCCCATCCTGGGGACATCTTGAAACTAGTAAAAACCTATTCTGTCATGTCGGAATTGTATTTTTTGGTCTAGTAAGACTTCTTCCATTCTCACTTGATACAGAGGACCCTTATTGTATTGCCATAAACACTGTACAGGCTTCCAAATTTTCTTACAGTTACTGTTAATACTGCTTGAGCTGGAGGTGTATGTACTGAAAGCATGGATTGTAGATTAGATTGGCTGCTAATAATTTGCTGATGTCTTTATTATTGTTACACAGTAAGGTGTTTTCTGGTAATTTCTTCAAAGATTGATAATGTTTTCCCTTCTCAGAAGTGGATAAACATTATAATGTCTACTGTTCCACTGGATGTAGATAAGTGGATAAAATCTGGAAAATAAATACAGAAAAGAGAGACAATTTGCCCAGAATACCCTAGCAAGAGAGTAAAATGATGGTTATCCATTATAACTATTGAAATTAATCAAGCTATTCACTGTACCTGTTAAAAATTAACTTACAAAATAGTGAAGAAGTTAGCAAGACTTGTAGTCTCAGCACTTCTTGTGTTCACTCTTGCTTCTAGAGTTTTTTGCTTTCTGCTTTTTTTTTTTTTTTGATCTTAAATACTTTGTTAATCTCATGCATCTTTGCCTACTCTGCTCCCTCCAGATATTCTTGTGTAACATCAGTTTGTGGAATACGCACAGTATAAAGGTTAGCGTTTTAATAAACAGTGAAACAAGTGTACATTCCACAAACATGATAAAGCTTTGGGATTAAAGTTCAGGAATAATCACATGTGTAGCAAGTATTGTGCTTACAATAATAAAAAGTAAGGGAGTTGAAGGAAATTGCAACTTGATATCTATGCTTATGACATCATCTTGTATATAAATACAGCTTAAGGTTTTTATTTGCAGTAGATAAAGGGAGGACAATAGGGCTTTCAGTGCTTCTTGTTCTTGTTCTCTCTGTTTTATAGCCAGTTAACTAGCCTTTAAGAGCACATTCATTATTTGAGTTACTTGAATAATTTTTATACAAATTTTTCTGGAATCCAAAAATATTTGAAGAATAATTGTAATTTTAAAGCTAAAAGAAAGCTATTTAATTAATAAAGTGTGAAGTAGAAATCATGCATGCATTTGTCCAATATAAAAAGTCTAAAATGTTCTCTGTATGTGTGTATATATGATTTTTATGAAAAATGGCAATTAATTTTGAAAAATAAGCAATGACAAGTCAATATCTTTTGGGATCTCATTAAGAAAATATTTCTGAAATTTTTTTACTGTCTGTGCTACACTATAAAACACTTCAGCACTATTTAATCCATAGTAGATAATATGTAAAAATAGTCAGCTTATTGTCTTGAATTATCTTTATCCCTGTATCTTTCTTTTAGCTCTTTTTGGTGGCAAATCCCTATATGTCTGTTGTTAAAGGACTACGTCTTCATGGGTGCTAACAAAATTGACTCCTGTCTGTAGTTATATTTATCCAGTTTAGTCAAATAAGAATCAAAGCACAGAAATTTGAAAAGGGCATATTTAATTAATGTTATTTCTAACAGTTGGTGTTTGATAGCTGAAGCTTTTTTTTGCGCTGTCAGCTGCACCATTTCAAACTGAAGTGCTGTTTTTAATTTGCTTGTGACAGACAGCCGTGCCAGTCAAAATGCGAGAGCCTGTATGCTACCAATTTCCGTTCATTTGCTTATTCACTTTCTTGCTTTGCTACAACCTACTTGTGCTCTCTCAATCTGTCAGACAGACTTAAAGGAAGTTGTAGTCTACATTTCTACACTAGTTTTGTTTTCCCATGTTTCCTTATTTTAATAAGATGTTTTATCCAGTTTTAGTTAGAGCGGATTGATCTATATTCTTCAGAATGACACTAAAATGCTGACCGTACAGTGAAATCACCCAACCCTGTTTCTGACTGTGCTGAGGAGGGATACAGAGCTCTTTTCAGGGCCAGGAAGAAGGCCTGCTACTCTCCATCTCCAGCAGCTATGTGGGTGTTTCCTGGGCAGAGGTGGAGAGGGAGTTGACCTTAACATTTGTTAGCAAGTTTTGGGATTGTCTGCACTCTCACAAAGAAGGAAGTGATTAGAAACAAGAACAAATCTGACTTAGATTATCCCTTTGCACTCCCAAAATACATTTTCACAGCCTTGAACAAACGTTGCCCCTGAAACAGCACAAGTAGGTTTTGTTCCTTTCTCTGGGCTTTTAGTAAAAATAGAGCAAACGCGCACCATCCACGAGACTCCTATCTTAGTGTGTTCATCTTTGTCTGTCTCTTTCTGCTTCTGTTTTTTTCTCTCCTTGAGGAATATTGCAAAAAGTTTTCAAAGGGAAGGTGGGCCATTCATTTTAAGGGACATATGAATTTGAGCTCAGTCTAGTAGTTGAAAATAAATAGTTGCAAAACTTGTGCTCCAAACTGAGAATACAATTCTCAGTACTGAGAATCCAAGAGTTTCTTGGAATACATTTCCCAGTATCTGTGCACTTGGTACATGTTCCAGTTCTCTGGATCCAGATATGCACCTCAACTTTGAGGTTTTACTCCATAATAGGACAAAAGCAAAGTGTGTACCAATTCTCTTCAGTTCCTGTGTGTCCTGGTTTCCACAAAAAGGAAGCATCGCTGTGTGCATCAGGTGAGACCCATGGCATACTATAAAAAATAGATGGTTTGGATGATTCAGAGGTGAGGATATCTGGGTCCTGATGCACAATGAAAGATTTGTTTAGGTTCATCCTAAGTCCTTTCCTGAATTCCATTACCTGCAATGTGCATTGTATTGTAGTATCTACTATCTATGTAGTATAGCAGTATTTATAGCAGCAAAATCTGTAGTTTGCCCTGCAGTAATGTTTTTAACCATAGACTGTGTGATGAGGTGTGTTCTCCCAGGTTATTCTTGTTTGACAAGGAGGTTGCTGAATTTTATACAAGTTATGTTTTCTTATCCTCGTTAGAAAAAGTTGAAGTAGTCTGATCAGGAAATGATTAAAGAATGAATCAGAGTGACAGTGTCCTCATTTGAAAAGAAAAAATGCAGCCTCCTGGATACTTAAGGTTTTAAAAACACTCTTTGCCATCAGTACAACTGTGCCTCCAGGAGAAATGAAGAATCCAGTATGACCCCATGACTGTGCACTTGATAATCATTTCACTCTTAATAATCTAATCCGTCCATTGTAATGAAGCAATTAGCTTGCTGTGCCCCTAGCTGTAGTCTAATAGTGAATAATGGCATTTATTCTTATTTTAACAGTTTTACTGTTGAATACTATTAGGTGGGGTTTATTTGACCTGTCCTTTCAGGCCTCGTACACAGTACAAAAAATCTTTTTATAAGTCAGGCTATCTGTTGTGAGGACATTTATGGTGGATGAATTTAGCTCACTGCCATAAATTTCTTTGGGTCAGAAATAAAGCAAATATAACATTGGATGAAAAAAAAGGAAAAAAAATAAAGAAAAAAGGGCAAGAAAAGGAGAAACCACAGAACTAAATCTGGCTGCTATTAGTTTCTCTGGTTTCATTTGAAGTGATTAAAGAAGTGGTCTGTGACAAAGTATTACTCATTCCTGATCTCGTTAGTGAGCCTCAGAAACTTCTCTGTAATTTTCAATTTCTTTTACGGTCTAGCATTCCATTTCAGTATAGGCTATCTTTCTAGGGCTCTCTGTTTAAAAGGGGAACAAAAATTCCTTGTGTATTTTTAAATGGGATAAGGGAAAGGTTTTATTTGATGTGTAATATTTAAGGATAAATTATGTCTATTTTGACTTTGCAAGAACTGGGTAGTACTTGTTTTCTTTCTTCATTCACTGTCTCTCTTTCAGACTTCCTTTCACTCTCTCCTTTTTTTTTTTTTTTTTTTTTTTTTTTCTGTAGTGCTTATTCCTTGTAAGAGCTTTCTATGATACAGGCAGTTTTTGTCCAGTGCAACCATTACTCCGCTCCTACAATGACTTTTTTCTTTGTAGGAATGGCATACAGTATGAGATACGGCATTCAGGAGATGTGAGGAGCAGGAAGGCAGAAGGAAGAGTCTGGGTTTTGTTCAGTGTAACTGCTGAAAGGCAGATCCAGGTGGAAAGTGATATTTGGAAGTTCTTGAGAGGAGAAAGCACCTTTTTTGTCTGCAGAGTTTTCAAGGTTTCATTTAAGGTTTTATTTATTTTCAAACCCTACCAATAGAATTTCCTACTGCAGTGTATTGTGCAGAAGTATTACAACTGTGTATGTTCTTTTGGGCTCCTTGGGATGTTTTCACATCCTCAGTAGGGTCTGGGTGTAGTCAAAGCTTCATTAGACCTTCTCAACTTTTTGTTGGGATTTGCATGTTCGCTGAGGTAATGAAAAAAATATTTTAAGTTCTTGTCAGGACATTTTTTTTGACAGAACTTTTCATGTGCTGCTAGAAGCCAGACAAATTTTGGTATCTGGATTCTGCTGGAAGAAACCAGAATTTCTGCCAGCTCCTCTCCCCAGCTCCTTGGCAGCCTCACTGGCAGGCTGGTGGGAAGCCGTGTTCTGCATCCTTTGCATCGTTCAGTCCCTGGTTCTTCAGCAATAGAGACAGCTGGGGCTTCCAGGACCCTTAGTTCTGGGCAGCATGTCAGGTGGCTTGTTGCAAAAGCCAGACTCCTGATTAAACTGGGTCAAAAAAAGTAATTCCACTTTGTGGAAAATTTCTGAATTTTTGGTGTTCATTCTTCCATAGAATGGAATCACTGCTAGGTTTGAACCTTGTATCTTCCTTTCCTTATGTAGATTTTGAAATGTTTCTTGGGTAAGAAAACCAATTCAGCCCAGCTAATCTGTACAGTGAGATATTATTACCTCTGACTACCCCTCTCTTTACTGGGGACTGGAGTCTTCAAACTAACTGCCGAAACTACATAAACCAACAAAGTTTTCACCCAGAATGGGTTCTATTTATATGTTTGATTAAAATCACTTGCTGAACCAACACTTCATCATTATATGAATCTGACAGCATAGCGGGCTAAACCTCTGCTATAAAAACTCTGATATTATCTATACTCTATAGTGTTTAAATATTCTTTTCTGTGTGTTCAACACAGCCAACAAACAAAATGTACTTCTAATTATTGTTATCATTTAACAGACAGCCTTCTGTTGTCTCATTTAGAACAAAAAACTTGTTTAACTCCTCAGAAAACGAGATTAGTCTTATGCTTAGAGAATAATAGAGAACAAATTTAATAGCCTACCTTTCCCTATTCTTCCTTATCTAATTTATATTGTGAGCATTTGGGCGCAGCTCACAAGAGTTTTTGTTGCTTTAGAAGTGCATGTCTGCCCTGGATTATGCTAAAATTTGTGGTAACTATTTGTCTTTCTACAAGTTTTTTTAAAATGTAACTGTGATTGACATTCCCCAAAGGAGCTGCTCTTAAATATGCCTCTTTGCTTTCGTGAATTTTTGGACAACCCAGAAGAGAGCTCATGCTGACAACATATGAAGAGGCAACAATAAACATTTATGAATGAAACAGGAGAATAGTAAATAACACTTAGAACTAACACCAATGTCAACCTTAAATTTCTTCAAAGGCTGCATCTTTGTTAATCAGTTTCTTTAAATGTAATTGGAGCTAATTACTAAGTCAGACACATGGTGGATTTTTTTTTTTTTTTCTGTTTATCACCAGGTATTATTCAAAGAGATTAAGATAAAAAGTAAGCAGTTTTTCACACTTTCACCTGTTTTTTAGTTTTTTTTTTCTTTTTTGTCACTGTAACTGTCAGAATTTAAAAATTTTTGGAACAGTTTTCTGAAAAAGGTTGGGGGCTGAAAATAGCTCCCTTCTGTTTCCTGGTTTATAGCTTCCTCCACCATCTGAATTTCATGTCGGGCTCTTCTCCCAGGACTACTTTACTGGCACACTTCCACAGGCTCAGACAGCTGCCCTCTTAGTCAGGGGTCAATCTCTGAAAAAAGAAGAGGTAGCTGCACAAGGAGAGGTGAAAGAATAAGAAGGGGGTTTGACTGAGCTATTCAGAGATAAACAGCTTGGAGAAAAATGCACTTTCTCCCATACCGTCTTTGGACTCTGGTCCAAAGGAGGAAGAGTGAGTGTCCTAGTCAGAAAAGTATTTTGGAAGGTGCTGATTTATACTAGCTGAGGATGTGGTCTTACGTCTTTATTAGAAGACTAACTTACAGTCTACTCTCACTTCCTATGCTGGCATTGAGGAAACTATCACGATATCCTAAGAAAAACTGGAAGATTTTATTTTCATATTTTCTCCTGTGTTTGCTTAGCATTCCAAATGAAAAAAGCTTGAAGCTTGACTTGTGGGTGAAGCAAATTGCTCATCTGCACTTGGGAGAATATAACTACTTCCCTCTCTATTTTACCATTCTTGCTTCAAGCCTGAATGATTTTATGGCATGTTTTTCCAGAATTGTGTTTATTTCTTTTTCAGACTACATGTAGAAATCTGTGTGAAAGCATGGACCGCTATGGTGCTGTTGCTGTTGATAAAATAGTAAATAAAAACAAATTTGCCAAGACGGTTTCTTACAGATGGACAGTCATTTTCTTGAAAAAGTTTTCTTCATTTTCTGAAGACCCTTGAAACTGAGGAGGAATTTTTTATTAGCTTAGAAATAATTTGTGGTGTGATGATCAGTTTTGATGTTCTGAAAGTTTTTGGCTTCTGTCTCTGTACCTGATATCCATGGCAGACTAAAAACATATAAAGAAATTTGGTTCAAACTGGGCTTTTCACCTTTTAGCTTGATACTTTACTCCCATCTTGAACTCCTTGCTCATTCTAAATAAGAGTGGGACTTTTTGGGGAGGGTTATGTGCCTGGATGGTGCCTCACCATCAAAAGTTCATTGTCCTCAAAGATGAGAAGTCTGTCAAGAAGATTTTCAGGGCTTCTGTCTGGATTAGAATATAGTGATGTAACTGAAAGCATGTTCTTTCCGTCCTTCAGAAATTTGGGTTATTTAAATTCTCTTTTTTTTTTCAGTTTCTGTTAGAAAATGACAGGCCTTCCAAAGAGTCTGAAGGACTAGATGTCAGAAGATTAGGCTGAATAAAAAGAAATTTGGAGAATTCTGAATAAAGAGAAAATTTGAAATTTCCTCATGTCCTCATTTTGAAAAGCAGGCTCTTTTCCTTTAAGTACAAAGTAGAAGATCACAGAAGAACAATGGGAAATCTCTGGGTTTCCATAAAAAAATTTTGCATTCTTAGAGTCTAGTCACTGCATGTTTGTTCCAGCCAGAGAATGAAGGAACAGTGGATATCAGATCTTTGTCAAATGTTAGCATAATAAAATTTTTAGAGGTTTACTTTTTGAGAGTGTGTATTGAAATCAGGGTTCCTATTTAATTATGTGTTCATGTGCTCTCTTCTACTTGTTCTACAGAACATTTAGGAGAGAGGTCACCCAAATGGTTATATGACCATCTACCAGGAATATTTTGTGCTAGGGAGGTGTTTGTTTTTGTTTTTGTTTTTGTTTTTGTTTTTTAACAGTGGCACAGATCAGAAAGTCTGTTGGTAAAATCACCAAACATCTTTTATCATGCTTTTTTAGTTTACTATAGCTATACTTATATTTAGCTCTTGCTTCACCCTCTTTCTAGCTTCCTTACGTTACTGACCCAAAGCTCAACACTGCTCAAGCTCTGGCAGAGCATTGCCAGTTGTGTTTGAATGACTCTGTGGGTCTTCCCAAATTGCTATTTTTCCACCAGGGACTTGGCTTCGTTTGTATATTCTAGCATTTACAGATTGGGTGCGCTGTTGTACCTCTCTCAGATTAAAGGAACCAGAAAAGCCATTCTGTCTTTACAGCAAATGCAAAATGTGGGATTTGGGATTGTTTTCATAGGCTTGCAATATCTGTAATAATTTAACACAAACTGGAATTCCAGTTTGTGTTAAACAGAGGTTCATATTACATTAAATATTCTTATTTTACTAAATTTTTTATAAGTAATCATTTCCCAAGTTAAGTGTATAAGATGATACAGAAAGCAATCACATTTACTAGCATGCATGCCTGAGACAACTGTCACAGCTAGGAACTTGGTTTAATGTTGCTAGGATAGTGATTTCTGAAGTGTTGAAGAAAATATATGAAAAAGGATATAGCAGAGTTAGAGACTGAAAAGTCTAAGGGGTAAGCTAGAGGGCTTTTTTACAAAATATGACATACAAACAAATGTTACACCAGGTCTAAGACTTTGCAGGATATGCTATGGTAAATGCCATGTAAGAAGCTAGTGTTGATGGGACACAAAGAATTAATTCATGAGGCAAAACAGTCATAGATGTGTAAATGCACGCTGAGAAAAAGTATGCTAATTGTAGACTACTATTTCCACTTCCAACAGGTAGCTTTACAAGAAGGTTGCAGTGATTTTGTGAACCAAATATGTTTTACATTTTGTAATATATATCAATTGATCTGTTTACTGGGAATCAGTCGTGTATGTTCCAATAAAGTTTGCTTTCAGGTGTGTAACACTCACCCCTGTTGTTCCACTGGTTGGTGAGGAATAGAATTAAAAATAATGTAAAACCTATTGGATGAAGCTGGGGATATAGATAGTGATTTGTTTTATTATTTTTAAAAACACATAGTATCATCTGGAGTATTATTTGCTATGGAATGATCTTTTATTCAAGAGAAATGCATAGAACATAGCCGATGTATCCGACAAATTGGGATTTTGCAGAAGAAGCAAATAAGACTTTGTTTTGATTCGGGGCCATAGGGGGCTTTCATTAATTGAGTAAATGATACAGTCGTGTGTAACAAGGAGATTAACAACCCTCAACATTGGGGATGTCATGTGAGTGCATACTTAAACTTTTAATATTTTCACCACAAACAGTGGTGAAGAATTAAGGAATGCTTTTCAACTTCCACAGGAATATGAAGTACTAACTTTGGCATTCTCTTGAGAAAATTCTGGACAGGCAATAGTAAGACGAGGTTAAGAAAGACATGGGGTTTAGTATGTTGATAAGTATTTGAAATTCTGTACTAAGTAATAATTGATTATTCATCAATAAATGTACTGGGGAAGAAACAGTGCACTACACCTTTTTAAGAGGCTTCTGATGTATAACTTGATATACATATTGCAAAAGTTGGAGACATCAGGAATTGAAATAGTAAAGGAAACCATTGTTTCCTTCATTTGTAGTGCCCTGACTTAGTAAGAACATACAGTGAAATTCAGGAACTAATCTTTAAATACTAGAGGAGATGTGTCTTTTCCCCCCTCTCCCACAAAATGGGAATAAAAATATTTTTTATGCATTTTTCTAGGTTTCCTGTAGGAGTTGGAACAAAGTCTCATTTATTCCATTTTGACAGTTAAGGAGGCTGAACTACACTGGTTTTACAGTTCAGCATAGAGAGGGGAATGGTCTGGATTACCTGTGCATTCTAAATCTCTTTGAATTTATGGATTATATACCTTATTTTATCTCACCTTCTCAATAATACAAAAGACAGAAAAATAATTTTTTTTTTGGTGAATGACAGACTAAATAATTAAAATGTACAAACTACCAAACTGGTCCCCCTGGACCCATATCTAGGCTGATATATTTGACAGTGGCCAGGCATGAATATTTAGGAAATAATATCTCAACAGGCATTTTCATAGCTATCCTTATTCAGAAAAGTTTTTGCCAGAACGTAGGACTTGCTGAGCTGGGTATTGTACTCACACCACTGGGCATGAGAGGCACCGATGATCTGTTGTGTGTGAATTTATCTTAATCTTTTTTGAACGCATTCATACCTCTGGTTTCAACACACTGTGTGTCATGTTCCCAACTGAATGAATGAATGCACTGTGGAAGAAAACCCTTTGGTTTTGTTTATTTTTAAATCTGCCACTTGATAACTCTAGTAGGCACAACACAGCTCTACTATGCTGAACAAAGTAGTGAAGCCATATTCGCCTTGACCACATTCATTGTGTTTGGATAGACTTTTGTTATATCCCCTCTCAACTGCTTCTTTTTACAATTTAGACAATCTTAGTCTATCTCAGTTTGATCTTGGGTCTTTAAAAGGATCATGTATAGATTTTACAATACGGAAATCGTTCTATGCTTCTGATCACTCTTATTGTCCTTCTTGCTAGTTTTTTTAATAAATTATATTCTTTCTGAGGGCTGGTAACTGGAATTGAGATGTTAAAGATATGAGCATACCATATTTTTATCAAGTGATATAGTAATATATTGTCTTTCATAATAAACCCCCAAAGCTATTGTTTTACCTTATTTGACCACCAGTGTAAACTCTTTTTCCTGCATCATAATAGCTAATTTATTAGTGAGCTTTGCATCCGTAGCTAGGGTTATTTTCCCATGTGCATTGCTTTGCACATATCCACACAGAATATTATCTAACATTTAGTTGCCTGGCTATTCAGTCTTTTAAGGTTTCTTACAATTCTTCTCAATCAGTTTCAAATTCCAGTAACTTTGTACTATAGGGGAATTTTGTCACCAAAGTTTATTTTTTCATATTTGCCTTGAGTTTAGATGACAATATCCAAGCTTTGAGAACTCACATTGTAAAACATGAGAATGCACTAAATATGGGATTAAACATGCATTTTTAATTAAAACAGTTTAATGCCCCATATGAAGGTTTTCTGATTTGTTTTGTCCTAAGTACAGTACAGATGAGAAATTCCTGTAGTTTGATAATTTTATTAGATAATATCAAAAGTTGACTTGAGTATAAATATTACTCAACTGCCTTCTACTGTCCCAGTTACTGTACTTAAATCTTTTTGCACCTCAGAACTACAAGAGAGAGTTTTCTTATTATATGTTGGACTGTAATTGTTATATATGCAAATGTAAGAGAAATTATAAAAATTTTGGTCTAAATGTGATTGTAACCTTATGTACAATCTTTTTTTGTTCAGAATTTTTGTAAAGAATTTATAGTTTGCCTTAAAAGAAGTAAAGCAGTGCTAACTGGAACAATTTAGAGAATATGGATATATGTGTACATGGTCATAGTGTGAGATTTATTTACTTAGCTGGAAATCTTGTTAAAATTGTATATGTAACTATAATTTAGATAACAGAACAGATGGATTGCTGTTCTTGCCAGGTTTTAATGTTGTAAAATTTGTTTATTTAACTCTTTAATAGCCATTTCCATATCTTTTTTTTGGTAACATTTAGGAAATTTGGCATTACATTGTTTCCTGATAGCTTTGGGAAGCTTATAAAACACCTACTGTACTGCATTTGCACTGTCTTCTGTGAGTGCAGTGCTTGGAAAAAGTACAAGACTCTTACAAGCCAGAGGAGTCCACATAATGCATAGAAATACCTACTGAAGACTATTTTCTAAGTCTCACCAGTAAGCTTCAATATCCAAGGTACTTTTATGACCAGCTATTGAAAATGTAGATATTTTTATGTGCAGGGCGTATGCACGTATAAAGATATGGAAGTGTTTGAGTCAAAGGGGAGAAATGCCAAGTTTCTACTGGTATACACATATTTGGTACCAAATGTTATAATTAAAAAATCATCGATTGTTTTGCTTTTAAAAGGAGAACTCATAATTATTCTTCATTCCTGGTTTTCTACTGTGTAGCTGGATGGAAGAAGAGTGCCTAGAAGGAATGAATGATTCTTAAGTCACCAAGTCCAAACTCTAGCTCTCAGACAAGCATGTCTTAGTAGTCTATTTCATGACTATTTTATAGGTAGAGCTTGATTAGTTTAACTGTATTTTGCTCTCACTTTTCTTATTTGAAGATGTGCTAGTATACCACTCTCTTTAGAGCCAGAAAGCACCTTCTAATTTCCTGTTTGAACTGCTCCCAGCTGATTGATACCTGTTTGTTCTTTAACATTTTTCTCCTTTCTCTGATATTTGCCTCTGCTTTTACTCCACTTTTTCATTTCTCATTTTACTACAATTCAAATCCCTCATAGTTTTTCTTAAATTAGGCTCTCTATTCCCTAATCATCCTCCTAACTCTTCAGGATCCTTGTACAAGGATCAGTGTGTTGGCATTAACACTCTTTCCTTTGGCAGCAGTGGCTGGACTCATTTTCTTTCTCCAGTTGATCTCCTCTTTTATTTTGCAAATTATTGGCCATTCCCAGTCACTCCGCGAGCATGAACTCCTTTTGTATATTGGCTTCTTAAATGCATGACCTCGTAGTTAGCACAACTGGCTGTAGCAGTTTGAGAAGGAACTGGGAGCACGGAGACCAAATGAACTTGTATACCAGCAACACACTTAATCACAGATACATTTCACGTTAATGAGTGACATGACCTCTGGGCTCCACAGGATAGATGGCATGGCCCGGGAGCAAAGCCGGGGGTCAGCATTGCAGTTCCTCATACGGCCTCCTGTGAGGAGAGATGGCACAGTCCCAGAGGAGGTCGGGCTGATCAGGGCAGTCTGGGTGCGGAGCTGTGGGGTACCCTCACCTCACCCCTAGTGCGGAGCTGTGGGATGCCTTCCCGCTGCCCGGAGCCCTCAGCACTCCCATTATTATTATTATTGCTGTTGCTGCCACCACTGCTGCCGCCACCTCCTCTGCCAGGACTCCTCAGTGGACCCTGACCCCATCACTTATAGGTGTGGGGAGGGAATGCCCCATTCTGATTGGCTCAAGATGCTGTGGTGACTGATGATTGGCTATTGCTGTGTGGGCGCCACCTTCCCTTCTGGAAGGTTCTCCACAGGCTAGTGGAGGCAGCTGTGTGAGGCTGCGGGTCCCAGGCTAGTCCCATCACTGGAGAGTATCATCACTGGATGATCACTGGAGAGTAATGACTGTTTCAGCAGTCCCAGCTGCATGTGACACCGCCACACCAGCTCTCATCCTGCTTCTGTTGTGGTTTTACTTCAGGTCAGCTGGTTTATATTGCACAAAGTGTTGATCTGCCTTAGTTCTAGTGGTGTGCCTGGCTTCGTGGTGTCAGCAAAAGTACCCGTTGTGCTCTCACTTGTAGATACAAGATTAATGACAAGTTTTAAAAAAAATATTCCCAAGATAGATTTTAGAGAAACTTTACTATTTATGTTTCTTCAGCTTAATGCTTCCTCTTTTAATAGGATATAATGACATCTTTTTGGGCCAGTTCCTGATTGGTTTAATTCATTTCTCTGTGGCATACATCAAACATTTATTGAAATCTATAAAAATTAAGTCTGGATTTTTTTTTCCCCCTGGAGAATCAGCAGTTTTTGAAAGAAAAAAGATTAGTTTGACTTGCTTTTTAGCTATAATTAGTCTGACTTTGTCTTGCAACTGCTAAGCAGACTTAAGGTAGAGGCAGACATGAGGTAGGCCTGTCTGATGAGTGCCTGGTAAACACAGTTGCTTTTGCAACAGGAAGGAAAGGTAACTTCACAAAAGTAATCTGAGCATTTAGAAGCCCAAGCATCACTGGGACATTTAGGTGAGATTTCTGCTAGCATAAATAGTGGTATAAAAATGTAATTAACAACTTGCCTTGCTGGCAAAACATGAATGGAGATGTGCTTAAACTTTTTAAGCAGGATGGCAAGTTCAGTAGCAAGGTTTATTTCTTTGAGTATAGTCTTTCTCTTATAACAGGTTTTTCTTTTAATTAGTAAGTTTCCTATCATTCCTAATGTAGGCATAAATGAATTAATTGCTATTCTTTTGGAGATGTCACCACTCCCCTCCTGCTCTCTTCTGTGAGACCTTTGTTAGAATATTGTATTCACTTTTAAGGCCCTCTGGTCAAAAGTAAATCGATGGTTTAAAAGTTGTTCAAGGAACTATAAGCTGTTTACAAGAACCCAGGAAAGGACCATGAATGTGAGTTCTTTTTTTTTTCTTCATGTTATTACAGGGTTTAGTGATAGTAAAAGGGGAAGAATATAGCAGTCTAAACAATTTTAGAAGCAAATCAAGGAGAAGAAGTAAAAAAAAGTACAAATTCTTAATAAAAATATTCTAGGAATGAGGACTTACTAGTCTATGGGGTAGTCTATTACAGGGATTGCCCGAACTCTTGTTACTTGATTCTTTCAAAACAAGGCTAAGCATTGTATCTGTAGGTACACCGTAAAGAACAATACTGATGACCAATGCAACAGTTATTTCCTTTTAATTTATGATCCTACAGTTCCTAATATTGACTTGAGTGATTTTTATAAAGGTCTCAAGAACTTTGTTATCCTTAGTGATTTCTGTGCAGCATACTCCTATTCAGCCCCATATACTTTCCTCAGAAATGCAAATGAATGGAGGCACATCCTGGATGCCATATGTTTAAGTTGGAATAGCTTCTTTTTGTTTTGAACCTCTTCTATTTTTTTTGTTTGTTTGTTTTGTTTGTTTCTGTATTTGCTTTATTTACTTACATTTTATTTACTTTTTTTTCTCTTCCTGGCTGTTTGTATTCAGTGGGGAAGTTAATTTCTTATAACTTTTTCCTGGACTTTAGTTCATTTTCTTCACAAAGCTGCTCCTTAAAAAAATCCTCTGGCTTCAGGCCTTGCTTGGCATGCAGTATAGCATCCTTCTGTCAGACAGCCATTCTTGCCTTCTTGGATGTCTGTCTGGGTGAAGACATGTTTGGAAGAACTGTAGTGATTGCCAGACGTTTGAGCTCAGTAATAGGAAGGAATGGCAAAAAAGTCTCAAAACTACTTGTCTGAGAGTTTCACTAGATAAATTTCCAATCTGGCAGTTTAGGTCAATTTAATTAGAATGTCAGATGGGCTTCTCTCTGGACTTGTGCTTGAACAAGAAAGGAATTTTCAAAATTAGTCTAATACCTAATGTGTATCATCTGCAGAACTGGTCTTCAGAACATCATTTTGACTTTATTATCATGATCTTTCCCATTGCACAGAGGCACTAGAGGAAGCTCTTCCTCTTCTGTTTTGGTGGGTTGACCCTGGCCAGCAGCTAAGCACAGCTGCTCGCTCCCTCCCCTCTCCTGTGGGATGGGGAAAAAAAATAAAGGGAAGGTGAGAAGATTTGTGGATCAAGATAAAGACAGTTTAATAGGTGTCAAGGTAAAGACAGTTTAATAGGTGAAGCAAAAGCTACACATGCAAGCAAATCAAAGGAATTTATTCACTGCTTCCCACTGGCAGGCAGATATTTAACCGATTTCTGGTAAGCTTGGCCTCAGCACACAGAACAATTCAAACACCATAACCATGACTATCCCTGTTTCCTTGTCCTTTTCTTGAGCTTTTACTGCTCAAAACATGTCATATGGTGTGGAATATCCTTTCAATCATTTTGGATCAGCTATACCAGCTGTGTGTCCTCCCAGTTTCTTGCCAACCCCAGCCTACTTGTGGAGGGACAGACTGGGAAAAAACCTTGATGCTGTGCAAGAACCGTTCAGCAATAGCCAGAACACTGCTGTGTTTTCATCACTGTTAGTCACAAATCCAAAAAAACCCAGCACCATAAAGGCAGCTATGAAGAAAATTGACTCCAGCCAGACCCAGTACACCTGCAGAGTTCCTGTCTAAGAAGATCCACTACAGAGATATGAGAATGGAGGATTATGCAGAATCTAGTGGTGTTGTGTGGAACAAAGAGAAATCTCTAACTTGTGACACATGGCTACTCAGGTGGTTGGGAGACTGTAGCGGCATTCCTTTGTTCTGCTTTCAGTTCCTCAACTGTTCTCATTATGAATAATTTTTTCACTATTGTACCCTGAGGTAACCTTTCTCTTCCATTCAGACACTGATAAATGATATCACCGATGGTGATGGTAGATTCATTTGGTGCCTATGTGCTTCACTGTGTTTTACTCTCTGGCAATAAAGTTACTCCTTCATCTCTGGACAAACAGATCTTTTCTGTTGGCTGCCATTTTTGCCTGAAAAGTAGAAAGACTCTTACGGATGATTCTCCCTATATGATGTTTTTCTGAGTAAGTTTTCACTTAGGGAGGTATCCAGGATATGTTCTAATGTGGTTTTTAAGTTAAGGTAATTCTTCCTTTTTTAATATATATTGCTTCACATCCTGGATGTCTCTTTCCATCCTGGGTGTCTAGAATAATTTACATTTTATATATGTTGAACAAAATTCTGTTGTCTTTCTGTCTCTGAATCAGAGGTACACGAAGACCCTCACAGTAAAGGCTATCAAAATTGTTTCTTGACTGGTGTGAAAGCACTAAGAAATAGCTAGCTACACTGGGGGTGAGGGTCAACTACCTGACGCAGTGATGGCAGTATCAACTGCAAAGAGAACCTGCTTGCTTGAGGTCTGCAGATCAACCGCTCTTGCTAAGCATTATGCCTCGGTGACCTCTAGATGTGATGTAGCATCTGGCAGAGAAGTTCTGCCATAAAGCTGTGGGTGAGCAGCACAGGATATAATGGAATGCATGTGAACTGTCAAGCTAAAAAGTTTGATCTTGAGTGTTTAAATGTGATTCTCACACTTGGTGGGAACATGTCTATGGATTACACGTCTTGAAGAATTTCCTACTAGTGATAAATAACGTTCCTTTTTTAAAGGTTCAGATTACAGCAGCAAGAATAACTGAAAAGTCTGGTGCAAATACTGAATCATGTGGTGAGAGCAGGATTTGGATAGTATACATTAAATTCAGCATGGGGCAAATGAGGAGATCTGAATCGAGAAGAACCCGAAATATTGAATAACTGCTGCTTAGCTGAACTATGCTAAGTGAGGCATAGGATCTTTGGTAAAAATGGTGTGTGATCATGTAATTATTGTAACATATGCATAGAATCCAAGTAGAGATCACAGAAGCAACACTAATTCTCTAATATATTTTCTAAGTCTTCAGTTCTTCATTTTATAAACAGAAGGGATGATGTGCGAACATAGCACATAGTTGCCTTGCACTGATCCTCAAAAGTATGGAACCTTTAGAATGACAATTCTTATTTCTGTTAAAGGAGCTAATAAAATACTAACAGTGACTGTTCATTGTTTTCTGCCTGAATGCATAGAAAGTGCGTGATGGGATATGCTGCCAGTGACTGTCAGCAGTATTAACAGATGAATGCTGGATAGTTGTGGGTTCAGTTTTTAGCTGAGGTGGGAAATAAGTGTAATACATATTAGGATTTATAGAGGATTATAATGCATCTCCTGTAAGATTCCTGATGCCAGCAGGGAGCTCAGGAGAAAGAGCCTTTCTATTCTCATTTCAAGTGTCTGGATCAAAACCTGATATGACTCATAGAAGCTCAGAGCTATCATTTCAGATATGGCTTTGTTCAGCCCAGGTTAGAAGATTCTCCTTGCAGATGAAATGTTTGGAGGATTTGGCTTCTAAAATCTAAGTATTCTCTTTAGTATGTGTGATCTGAAGTTACTCTCAAAGTTTTTTTCTTTGGTTTCCATATGATGACCAATGGCACATCCTTTGTCAAATGTTAAGGCCTTCCTCCAAAGTATGTTGCTCAATATGATAACGTCAGATTTTTTGGTCATTTTTTGAAAATACAGCAGTTTGTTCTCTTGCAGCTTTGTTTATGTAAATAAAGAAACCTTTACAGAGGTTATTAAAGAAATGCAGAGTGAAGTAATACCTGTGATGTAGAATGTCAGGCCAAATGGCTGAAAAGTGATAAAGTTTTAAGCAATTGAAAACAGTGTTTTATAATGGGGACTGCATGGTCATCCTTGTCTATTAATAAAGAAGAATATTCATTAACCTATACCTACCTGACTTCATGTGTGTATACATCTTTTTTTTTTTAATTATAGCATCTTAATTGATTCATCTTGATTTCTTACCACAGAAAAATAATTTATGAGAAAGTATGGCACACACATTGCTAAAAATAAAATCCAAAATCTACTCTAAAAACTCTGTAAGTTTAATTTTACATTTGTTAGGATATAGGGGCTGGTGCTCTCTGTATGAAATATTATGTCTTTGTTACAGTATATGAGAACAGTAGAGGCTAAAGGCAACCCATCGTGTGGTTATGATTTGAAAAACGGCTAAGTGAAAATGACAGTATGGACTTCTGTGTACATGTGGTTAAATCTATCACCTTTCAGAAAGCAGAAAAAAAACCAAAATAAAACCTCTGAAACAAAATCTTAGCGCTTCATAGTTGCTAAACTTTAAATGCTGGGAATTTTAAATTAAACTCATGGGTTTTTTCCCTTATGTTCTTCATCATAAACAAATTCAGACATCAGGAAAAGGAATTTTGGTAAATAATTCTGCTAAAAATGAAGAGAGGTTAAAGTTAACATAAAATATAGCACAGTGAAAAATCAGCCAGTAAATTGAAACAAAATTTGTTTCATTGTCAGAGCAATGCTATCTTGGAGGTATTAGTGGAGGTGAAAATTCATGCAAATGTATTTATTAAAGTAGGAGTGTGACTTAAAAACACAAAGAGAACATATTAAGACCATAATTTAACTTTTTTTAAAAATTTTATACACTGTAAACAAAAAAATGCTCTATTTTATGTTCTCTGGAAACACTGGGAGAACTCTAGAACAACTCTCCAGTGTAAAGGAACATTTTTTTCATTGTAAATATATTTGTGGGAAAATCAGAAGATTGTTGTCTGTGAATGTATACTTATACTACAAAAATGGTATGCCTCACATATTACAGAGAATTGATACTTAAATTCATAAAAAGAGAATTTCAGTTTGTTTTTAACTATGATGACATGTTTTCATGTCCTGAAATTAGTTTTTATTGAGAATAGGTAGGATAGTTTGCTTAACTGTCTGTATTTGAGACATGAATTGTTTATGTAACATTTTCTTTTGTGTTATTAAGGACTACAAAGCAGAGAAAACGTGGCAAATACAGTAGTGAGTTAATTTTTTAAAGTATGCTATGTGAAGCAGATATAATCTGATTTGAAGTTAAGAGAGCATCTAGCTTGATTGATGTAAACATAGAATAAGATAATTGACTTGCTGACTTATTATTTTTATAAACTGTATCAGTGTCATTCTCCACATCAGCCTGTGACTATAGAGGCTCTGTATTACTTGGAGTGTGCTTATGTGCACGATGGAGTGCGAATCAGCAATTGTCATTTCCCATTGATGGCTCCTGGTTAGGAGGGCAGTGCTGGATCTCAGCTGTGATGCACACAGCCTGCCTAAAGCATAGAAAGAATCAACATTTCCAGCTGTATGAATTTGTAGGTTTTCTTTCTAAGATTCTAAATAATCTCTTAAATTGTATTAAAAAGTTTTTGCAGTAAATCAAAGGATGACCTCAGTTATTTCTTTCTGGGATGGAAACTGGGATTTAACTTTTTAAAGTATACTTAATATTTATATAAAAATTAAATAACATTATGTATTTGCTGTTTACTCTGTCTTACATCAGTGTGAAAATAGATTGTTTTAATATAATGTGAACACAGTAGCAGTTGGTAAAATGGAAGACTAAGTAGCTGTAGTTCATGCGTCTATCTGTCTTTGCAGCAAACCAATAACTTTGCCAGACTACACTGTAATTAATAGTTAAGAGAAATAAATTTCAGTTTACTTCTTTGTTCATTAAATTGTGTCGATTTTTTTTTTTTTTTTTTTTTTTTTGTATATTTTATTACTTTCCCCTGTCTTTCTTCTGTTTAGTGATTGAAAATTCTGATTTGGTGTAGGAGAGGTCATGATGTCTTATACTTCATACAGCATTTAACACTCAGGAGGCTGCCAGAGTGCAGTTTAATAATAATAGGCTAGCTGAGCTGCAATAGAGGAGTGATATTCTGTCAGTTTTGAGGTGATGAATGAGTTTAGCAAATAGTATAACAGTGTAGCTTCATATTGCAGAACAGCTAAAAGAAATTCAAAGTTTTGAGAAAAGAGACCTGGGTCTGGTTAATCCTATGGAAAGGATGACTACAAAAATCTCTTAAAAGCTCTTGATTAAGTGACAGGGAAAGAAGGAACAATTAAAACATTTAAAAGTGTAAAATGCTAAGTAACACTTTTTTCTTAACAGTATCTCTTAATGTTTTCATGCTAGCTAGGGAGTTTTTGAAAAGAAAACTTTCTGTCACAACATCTGACAGTCCTTTAGATGTCCCATTAGGAAAAGGAAAAGAACTAGACAAGATGGGCTTTAGCTACCATCATTAGTTTGATTCTTCTTCCTTTTACTGACAAACACACATAAAGGGAAGGTAAAAGAAAGCAAGAGGAAAGATGTATCTTTGTGTTAATTTTTATTTGCAACTCACTGCTGGAAGAGTATGAAGTCTTGTTAGCCTGAAGTAGTTAAATGATTGCTTTTAGCTGTCTTATTCATCGTTGGCTCAGGGGGGTGCTGCAGCCGTGAGGCTGTGGCTATGAAGGAAGTTTCTGATCTGGTAGTGGCAATAGGAGAGAAACGAAAGAGGAAGTAAAAGGCAAAGAAGAAAAAGAATCATTGAGACAGGTTTTGAGTTTTGCCTTCTAGGTTTTTTCTGTGATTTATGAGTAGCTGCTTGAGATGCCTCTTAAAATTTTGGTCTGGCTGGGATATTTCTTAAGGATCAGGCCAATGAATTCTTGTTTCTATTGCTTTGGTTATTGGGCCGTACGAGATGAGGGGGTGGCAAATTGTCCTGGCAAATGACGACTAAATAAATAATCCAACATAGCCCATTCTTCAGCTGGTATTTTCCCCATCATTTAAGGCTAATTTCTGACATTCTGATTAGTTTACCATTCATCATTAACACATGGTCCTTTGGTGATAGAAGTATTTTTTGAAATGAAACCTTTTTTCAGTTGCTAATTCACTTCATCTGTCTCTTGTGTCTTTTCCTGTCAATATTAATTGTTGTAACATATTTGACATTTTAAGAGTCCTTATAGTAATTCAATATGCAAGATTACTGATTTATTGCAAAAGTAAGATTCCTCCATGTTCAGTATAGTGACAGACCAACAGAGACTTCAAGAAGCACATTTCCAATACAATAACCCAGCTGGTGTTTGAAGCCAAAGTTTAGGTCTCCAAATCCTGACAGACTCTTTTGCAAACTAGTGTTAAACTTAGAAAGCTCTTTTTTTTTTAACCCTCAGTTATCACCATGGCAGTTAAGATGTCACATTAATCTCCTATTCAAGGCAGAGAAAACCATGATTGCATTGGTGTAAGATGACCTTTTTCAACCTTGACAATTCCTTCTTTTTACTTTTGTACATGTAAATGAAAAGGAAGAATTAAAGAATGTATGCATTGATCATGTATAGTGTAATAATTGCTCACTGAAAGTGGGGTTCAATTTTTTTGCTGATTTTCATTTTGCATTATAAAAATTTTCAAAGCAAAAATAAATACTTTTTAGTGCAACTAAAAACATTCCATAGAAATAAGTTAATTCAACCAAACATTCAGAGGTGAATAGTTGTGCTGATTTATTTATTTATGATAAGTTCTAAATTTTCTACTTACCAGTGTTGTTATTTCTAAGTAGTCTTCTGTATTAGATTCATATTGAAAGATCAGTATGTTTGTATGTGATCACTAAGTCATCATCAAAATGAAAAATGACTTACTATTGTAGGAGAGAATAGAACTTTTTTGCCTTATTTAAAAAATAATGCTAATGAAACAATAGTCACTATTTGACATAGTAAAGAATTTTTTTTTATGTGACATTTTAGGCTTTCCCTTCAGAAGGAAATTCAAAACTGCTGTTACTGGTCAGTTCTACTCAAAATATTTCAAGCTGTCTTAAACTTAATTCAGCATGCATCCTAATAGTTCATAGTTAAAATGTTCATTGATTTTAAAGCTGTGAGGAGCTCCTCCTAAAGAGGAGCCATTATGGCCATATTGTCTAAGTTCTGTGTAACGGGTTGTAGAATTTTTGTAGTGGTCTGTGTTAAAAACTATGGCTATGAGAACTAGAAATACCTAGTCTGCTATATCTTCCCCTTCCTTTTGGATATTAAACTTTGTGGTTTGAGGAGTAGCAGAATTTGTCTGCTTTTGTTGTAAAACTAAAAAAGATATTGATAATAGCTAGTAATCATGCTATTGTCAACACACATCACATGATTTCTTGTCTTCCAAATGTGTATTAATGTATGCACATAGTTTTTCAAATTTTTGGTCAATAGGAAAAGTTGTGAAACATACTTTTTCATAGATTTTGTCCAGATGCGCATTTCCTGGGCATGTTGCATTTGCCTACTTATTGTAGTCCCCAGGTTTGAATGACTTTTCATGGTGGGACAACTGTTGGAACTGTAACTGTCTTGTTCTCCCTGAGAAAGGAAGACGTATCAATTCATTGAAATGTCTTAGATAACTTCTGTTATCTAATAACTTAGATAACTTCTCCTGGAGAAGCTCGCAAATTGTGGCTCAGACAGGTGCACTATTTGCTGGGTAAAAGACTGGCTGGACAGCCCAGCCCAGAGAGTCGTGGTGAATGGAGCAAAATCCAGTTGGCGGCCGGTCACAAGCGGAGTCCCCCAGGGCTCAGTTCTGGGACCGGTCTTGTTTAATATATTTATCGATGATCTGGACGAGGGGATTGAGTGCTCCCTCAGCAAGTTTGCAGACGACACCAAGTTGGGTGGGTGTGTTGATCTGCTTGAGGATAGGAAGGCTCTGCAGAGGGATCTGGACAGGCTGGATAGATGGGCCCAGGCCAATAGTATGAGGTTTAACAAGGCCAAGTGCCGGGTCCTGCACTTGGGTCACAACAACCCCATGCAACGCTACAGGCTTGGGGACGAGTGGCTGGAAAGCTGCCCCGCAGAAAAGGACCTGGGGGTGTTGATTGACAGCCGGCTGAATGTGAGCCAGCAGTGTGCCCAGGTGGCCAAGAAGGCCAACGCCATCCTGGCCTGTATCAGAAACAGTGTGGCCAGCAGGAGTAGGGAGGTGATCGTGTCCCTGTACTCGGCACTGGTGAGGCCGCACCTCGAGTACTGTGTTCAGTTTTGGGCCCCTCACTACAAGAAGGACATTGAGGTGCTGGAGCGTGTCCAGAGAAGGGCGACGAAGCTGGTGAGGGGTCTGGAGCACAAGTCTTATGAGGAGCGGCTGAGGGAACTGTGGTTGTTCAGCCTGGAGAAGAGGAGGCTGAGGGGAGACCTCATCGCTCTCTACAATTACCTGAAAGGGGGTTGTGGTAAGGCAGGTGTTGGTCTCTTCTCCCAAGAGACTAGCGACAGGACAAGAGGAAACGGCCTCAAGTTGTGCTAGGGGAGGTTCAGGCTGGATATTAGGAAAGATTTCTTTACTGAGAGAGTGGTGAGGCATTGGCACAGGCTGCCCAGGGAGGTGGTGGAGTCACCATCCCTGGAGGTGTTCAAGGAATGTGTGGACGTGGCATTGTGGGACATGGTTTAATGGGCATGGTGGTGTTGGGTTGATGGTTGGACTTGATGATCTTACAGGTCTTTTCCAACCTTAGTCATTCCGTGATTCTGCGATTCTGTGAGCTTCTGTGAACTGAAGATGAGGAAATACCTGTTTGATATCCATGAACATCAAGATGATGAATTTACCCCTTTTGTACAGTATGTTTTGAAAATATTACAAATAAAAAATGAAAATAGCCAGTCCACTTGTTGCCACTTGTGGTAAATCCTTTAAAAAGCAAATGTTAGGAATGTCACTTAGTGACAGCTTGTTCTATATTAAACAAAGAAGGATCAGTGGCATCTGTCAGAAACTACCTGCCATGTTGCTTGGTATGGTTGCTTGTTAGACGTGTTTTCTTTAGGTAAAAACAGTTAAAGGAATTGTGTTTGCACATTTCAGTACAAATATTTATTACCCTATTTAATTTTTTTTACAGCCAGTACATTTTGTAATAATTTCCAAGAGTCACAAAAATGGAACATGCATAGATTTTGCTGTTTCAGCTTTTCAGATGGCAAAGCTAAATTGATAATTTGTCTCTTTTTTGGACAGTGTTTACTTAAATGAAAATCACAGTTACTTTTTTTTTACACTAGTACTTATCTATCATTTAGCAAAATGGCAAATCTTATTTGTACAGAAGCTTCTTTGAATCCTCATTCAAATGTTTGCTTTTGTAAACTTCATTAAGAATTGTAAATGAATGGTCAGTGTAATGAATGATGACAGAATAAAATGTAATATAAAAAGTGGAGCTGATACTTGTTTGTGGAATGAGCCATTTCTGTTTGAAATAGAATCAAAACAACACTGATACTAGCAATGAACAGTTAATGTGCTGCTTTGCCTTGAACAGCCATGCTTAACTTTGCTGAAGTGAATAATCTCTAGAATTGCTAAGGTTACTCACAGTCTTAGGAACATATGTAAGATCCAGATGTCTAAGAAATTTGTCTTCTGACATACACCTAAGCATTGCCATGCAAGGAGATATTTGTTCTAAAGCTCCTTGCATGTCTAAGTTTGGGTACTAGCATGTGCACAGAAGTGTCTTAGCATGAAGAAACAGGAGGTTCAGCTTGTCACAATATAAAAACTAGTCAGAGAATTGCCTAAACTCTGTCTGAGCATCATCAGAGATACAGTGAGCTCACCTTATGAATACCTATGGCTTTGAGTCTGTTGTAAAACACAGCAAATGTGGCTATATGTAATTGAAAACATCTTACATTTTAATAACGGAATGAGAGAAGGTGGTCAGAATACTGCCCAGACAATAGAAGATCATTTCATAGCATCATAAGGTCGTGCAGGTTGGAAGGGACCTCTTGAAATCATGTAGTGGTCCTGCTCAAAGCAAGATCAAGATGTGGTTGGCCTTTGCTGCAAGGCACACTGAGGACTCCTGTTCAGCTTCTCCACTAGGACTTCCATGTCTTTTCTCAGCAAAGCTGCTTTCTAACTAGTTGGGCCACGGGTTGCTTCCAAGATGCTGTACTTTCAACTTATCTTTGCTGAAATTCATAGTATTCCTGTTACCCATTTTTCCAGACCTTCGATGTCTTCTGCAGAGCAGCCCTGCCCTCCTTGACAGATATATTGACAGACTCCCCTTGTTCCTTCTCAATTTGGTATCATCCACAAATGTGCTGATGATGGACACCATCCATGTTATAGCAAAGATAATAAACAGTGTTGGCTTCAGGATTGATCCTGATAAACACCACTAGTTCCTGGCTACCAGTTGGACTTCAATGTCTGGTCACTACGCCTTGAGCCTGGCAGTCCAACCGCTTGTCCAGTCCATGTCTCCCCAGTTTGGCTATAAGGATGCCATGGGAGACCGAGTCAAAAGCCTTTACATTCACTTGTCCACGCAGCCAGTCATCTCATCACACAAGGCAATCAGCTAATTCAGGCATGTTCTCATTGACCTTCTTGTCCTTCCTGTGCTTGGAAATGGCTTCCAGTAGTATTTGCTCCATAACTTTCCACCCGGGTTGTTTGAGACTCACAGTTCCTACAAGAATTAGGTGGAAAGTCTAATAGGACATCCATTATCCCAGCTGTTGAACTTATGATGTTATAGAGACAATGCAAAAAACCTCAGAGGCTGACAGGAAAGCAAGCTGGAGAGCCTGGCTCTGTAGCCCTACAGGTACAGACTTCATCTGGGAGTGTAAAAAGGTCTGGATTTCCATTCTGTTACTTTCATTTCTGGATGGACAAGCTATTATCTAAAAGATTGATACCATGTTTATAAAAAGAATGAATCCGTTTAATTTGGTTCTGACTTTTTCAAGAATATACTGTGGAAAGACAATTCACGGTACTGTTGCACATAATTTCAAATGTGTAGAGACGCCTCAGTCAAGTACCCAAATTCACGTAAGAGAAAGAAGCTCAGAAGAGCAGTGTCCTTTTCCTTCTGTTGGCTAGATCTATACAGTTTCTTTGTCAGTTTTTCAAATGTCTGGATTCTGTTTTAAGGATACTTAACTTCATTAACTGTACTTAGTGCATAATTTAGTCATTTTAAATAGTTTTCTTGTGGTACTTTCTAGGCCTTGTAAGAATGCAGCACAGTAATCACTAAATCTTGCCATTAGTCCATGCCTGTGCAGAGACTTGTGTAAAGTTAAGCATGTTCATAAACTTTTGCAGTCTTGGAGCATGACCTTCAACTTATTTGAAAACAGAGCTCTTCAACTCTCTCTTGCTGTATGTACGAATTTTAACATAAAAGTGGTGGGAGAGAGTTGTCTGGGGCATCTATGTGCTGTCATAATGCAGAGAAATAATTTTTGTTGGAAAGCTAACTGGGCAGTTGCTCTGTTTCTTGAAGGTTGATTTAGACTTGCCCTATTTAAGAAAGACCTGTGTATTTGCTTGCCTGACAGCCATGTCTATATTATGGCCACAGCATATGAATATGTCCCTGATTCAGTAAGAAATATCAAACAGACATGGATAAGATAGTGCTGTTATTTTTAAATGAGAAACCTGGAAAGTCCAAGGCTATTGCAATAAGATTTTCATCTCTGAGTGTGAAAAAGCTCTAAGCTATCAATTGTATCAAGACTAGGAATTTTGGGATATAATTCCTTCCAAGAATGATTATAGGGAAGCTGCCTTTATTTCCCAGGGGATGAATGATAATGACTTTGTGCTTTGTTTCTTTTAAAAATTACTTACAGTATCCACAGTCAATTGATTTATATTTAAAAAGCTATATAACTTTTAAGTAGTCATTGACATTCCAACCGGAATGTATTTTTTTGTATAGTTATCGTGGAGATGACAATTTAAGACAAAATGTGTTAATTATGACAGTATCATCACAGATGCTGCTGATCTGCTCCATTTTATAGAAAATAGCTTGCATTTCCTGTCTACTTGAAATTTCACAACTGAAAAGATTACATTGGTCATTCCATAGATATGTTTGCATATCATACATATTTGTTTTAATTAGTTGACCACCTTCTTTAATAATTATCTTACCTTCAGCTAGCATTTAGGAAAGTGGTTAGCATTTTCCAAATATTTTTAATGATATTTAAACACATTTAAACTTTAAGTGCTCTTTTTATGAGTGTTTGGGTTGAACTCTGAGGTTTTTAAGTAACTGCCAATAAATACAATTATTATACATTTTTTTTAGACGTCACTTTTAATATTTTTTAATTACAGCTTTTTTTCAAGGTTAGTGTCAGTGATGCACAGAACAAATACCCTGTTTTGTTTAAAGAAAGTCTGAGTCCACAATCATTTTTTCCCTGCTGTGATAATACCTATAATTAATAATACAATGATTATAGGAATTTTGACATTCATTTGTGGTTTCAGTAACTAGTTTGTGTAGTGTTTATAATGAAGTATTTCCATTTACATCCTGAAATCATGCACAAGAACAATACAAGGTGTCACAAATTGAGTATTATTAGTATCGATCAGTTTGACCACAGTGCTGTGTCATCTGTGGCTGATTTAATGTTAATTTTGAATCATAGTCTTCTGGGTTTTTGGCAGGCTTTCTAGCAAATTAGAAGTTCTAAGCGTCCTTGTTGGGCCATCTATAGTTTTCAGTTTAATTAAATGTGAAAAAGAGAATTGTCTTTGTATTTATTTTATACTGTTCCCTCATTTTTAACAATAGATACTGAAATGCTAATCCCATTCTGTTCTGAAGAGGTTCTTATGTTGTCCTCACCAACATAGCATCTTTAGTCTTTCAGTCATGCATTAAATGACATGACTAACATCTGTTACATTTGGTTTGTTCTCTCACATTCTCTCCCTGGGGGAGGAATTTCATGTGCAGTTAGTGGGGTTTATTTTAACATGGTGGCTTTTTAAAAATATGTACATTTCTTTGTGTTCATATTAGAAGAGGTGAGATCAGTGCGCCTTGCAGCTAGAACAGAAGACAGGGTGGTTTAGGAGTCAAGGATTATAGTAGAAAAGCTCTGTCTCTTTTCCTGTATATTAAAACCATTATTATGCCTGAGGAGTGAAACTTTTGACCATGATCTTCATCCTGGACGTGTTGATCACAAGATGCTGAACATTTTGAACATAAGAAATTAAACTTCCCACTCGATGCTCTCTTCTGTTAAAAATCAATGCAGAGAGTAGAAAACTAGGCTACAGCATTTGTGATGGAAAAATGTAAATGGGAATTTGATAATGGCCGATAACTTCTTGCTGAGGAATTTTGCATTACTGTGATTGACATAGGTAATGGTAATGGTGGCTGATAAATATGGGCACCCATAAAGATGAAATGGAGTCTCCTGACAAGCTAGGAAAGGAGAAAAACAGCTGTAGGTGCTATATGGTAGGCCATTATCAGGAGGAATTCCAAGGGAATTTTAAAATATTTGACTGAGTTTGAGGATATATATGTTCAACAAAATAGGGATACAAACATTTCAAAGTGGTCTCTTCTGCCCATTCACTTCATCTTGCTCAGCTTCCACCAGCTGTTCTTCATTCCTGAAGAGATCTTGTTCAAGTAGTGAAACCCTGTTACCATTATAAGTGATAAAAATCAGCGCAACCAGATGCTAAGCTGGGCTTTGAAGCATCATAGAAAAATTAGGCAAGATTTCTAAAGCCATGATCAGTGTAACTCTCGTGCTTATTTGCAAAGATATAAATACATTTTATTTATAGAATGCCTTTTTATTGAAATCAAAAGAGCTTGCTCTTTCCTTACGAGAACTGTGGAAGAATGCAGAGTACTTCCATCACTGCTTTCTGTTCTAAGAACATTTTGCAAATCAGTGTTATTCTGCAGCATTGTATTAGCAGTAAAAAACATTAAGTGTAATTAATTAGGTAGTAATTCTGTGTGCTTTTTACAGGTCAGTCTAGAGTGGTTTTATTTTGTACAGAAATGAGGTTGTTTCTACACTTCCATTTTCTAAGTGTTTCTCTTCCAGGTATGATCTTTTCTTTGAGCTGCATTATAATCCACTGTAAACAAGTTCTCCAGAAAGTAAGAAGATCCTTTTTTACATAAGTTGGAAGAATTTGCTATTTTCTCCTCTGAAACTCAGTGATTTTATATTTTTATAGTTTCATCTAGTCTTATTAAATGTAGCCTTTTTTTTTTTTTTTGCACAGTGCTACTTTTTTTAGTCACTGCAATCAATGAGATAATATTGCAATATTTTTAGCATTGCTTGTAATACAGCTATTATCAGAGATGTTGAAACAAAATAATTTTAGGCAAACTAAAAAACTGACTTCTCTAGTTTTAGCTATGCAAACTGCAGAGATTTGTGTGACAATGCATGAACAGAATGGATACATAAAAAAGCTATGTATTTTTAGATAACATTGTTCAATTGTTATTTAAATATCAACTGTATCGTATACATTTAAAATAACTTTGAATTTGTGTGGTGGTATTTTATTAACTTAAAATAAGCCCTGTGCATAGAATGCAACCTTTATTTTTTCAGTGCATGTTATTATTTATCCCTTTTTGAAAATGTTTACGTAACTGTAAAATTAGTCACATAAAGTTCGTTTCAGATATATCTCACTTTTCAGTTAGGTGGTTTTTAATAGTATATGATTAGGACATAACAGGTGATGGTTTATCTTGGAGAGGGGTGATCAATTGAAAAAGGCTGCATGTTTGGATTCACACACATAGGAAAATTTCTGGGTGCATAATAAGAGAAGGGAAGAGTGGTTAAGTAGATTTTTAAATCAGAGGAGGGACCGTTATGATCTGACTTCATCCATCACATATGTAATACAATCTCTTTGAGCAGTTAGTACATCAAGCTCAAGAAAGTGAGACTGAAACAGAACATATTTAGAAATGCATCCAATATTGACTTAAAATTGTGAAGCTTCACTCCTTTTGTGAGTAAAATGTTTCAATATTTAAAAAACCTCAGCTTTTAAAATTTGCATTTTTGTTCTAATCTTTTTTTCCTCCCAACTTTTATTCCTTGAGAATAGATTTTTCAGTCTGTATCAATACTGTCCTTTTATATATGTTAGGAAACAAGCCCAGGCTTCCAAGCCAGATGGTACTTGTATTCACTGTGCAGACCAATCTTTATTTTCTTCTCATTCATAGCTGTTTTTTCTGGATCAAGATGACTGTTTGGTTCAGCCATAATGGGCCTGGCTGCAAACTAATATGAGTACACTTTGGATGATCAAGGAGCTAGAGTGCCAAAGTGGAAGAGAAAATGAACCAGCCTCACAGTGAAAACACTCTTTAAGAGTGTCTATGTCTCTTGTGTATATAGAAATTGATAAGATTGAAATCAAGTTACTGGTTTTATCACTTTTGCAATAAGGTTAAAAAATCCTGAACTCAGGTCTCACTGACATTTCCCCAGTCCTTTTGCCATTCTTGCCCATCTTTTGTGAGCTCTTTAATATTGCAATTTTGCTGGTCCCTCTTTTCACCCCCCTGTTGCTGTACATTGTTTGGAAAGAAAGGTTTAAGCGAATTTTTGAATTGTATACCCTGTTCATGAATTTAGCTACTTAGGTCCTTCTCCTTATAGTTGGTGTCTTTTTTGAAGGGAAAAATAAAGAGTATTATTTTCTATGTGAAAAATTTGAGACTCTAAGTAAGGCTCAGTTTCAAAATATGTTGTTTCTGCAGCTGTGACAAGCACATCCATCTCTCTGTGCATTTTCTGTTCTCCATCACAGTCACTTCTTCAAGTAAGAATTCAGCTGTGACTAAGAATCCTGAGATCTTGGGGAAATAGCCCAGATAAGTTAAAAAAAATCTGGAATGTTTGATACAGGCAAGCAGTGCCACAGTCCCAGCAGGGCTACGATAGATGAACCTTCTCTGTCTTTGGTGAATAGGGGTCATCTGTATTAGTAAGAAACCATTATGCTTTCCAAGACACTGTTGCCCAAAAGTATTAAACAGTTTTAAATTATGTTTCTTGGTTAATACAAGTGTTTTAACTATAGGAGAGAGTGTTCAGTACCTGCACAGGACTATTGCTTTTTTTTTCAGGAATGGGAATGAGAAAAATTATAAAAGTGGTCACAGATATTTTCTACCTTGTTTTGATCCTAGAAGGTCAAGATTAGACTTTCTACTCATATTTGTATTCAGACCAAATGGTCTGAATAGACAGGGCTTTAGAAAGTAGTTTTCTGTTTCTGACGACTAAAGTAGTATTTCAATTAACTGAGATGCTGGGATTGTCTCTAAAATTGTGAATTTAAATGTATTTGTGAGTCACAAAGTAAGAACAAAATTACTAATTAGTTGGGTCTTGTGGATTTTATTCTAAGCTATTTTAAAAGTTGAGGAAATCTGATGGAATCTCTTTTCTGGATATGCTCTTAGAGAAGACTAGAAAAGAGCAAACACAGAATCCCTCTTTAAAAAGTGGGGGTGGCATGGGTGGAGGAAGAGCCAGGGTATTAGAAGTGACTTAGACCACTTCAATTCCCAGAAAAACAGTGGAAGGAATAAGCAAAGTTATTGTAAGTGTCTAGAAGACAAAAAAGAAATGAATAACAGACAACGTAGATTTATCAAGAACAAATTGTGCCAAAAAATCTAATTTAATTCTGCAACAGGTATCAGGTTCTGTAGACAGAGAAGTGGCAATAGATAACGTATCTTGACTTGAGGAAGGCTTTAATATCATCTTGCAGAACATATTCCTAAGCAAGCCAGGGCAGGTGATATAGAGAAAACTCCTGCAGAATAGTAATACGTATCAATGAGTAGCAGTCACAAAGTTTTACTTAGTATCTATGGATGGTTTTCTGTCTAAATGGAAAGATGTACCAAATGAAACTTGCTGAAATTGTCAAGCACATTCATTAATGCCCAGAATGATGGAATAGGGTGCACTTACAAGCATGTTAGAAAAGAGGTTTAAAATTATTTTGACAAATTAGAGATACGGTCTGAAATTATTGAATGATACTCAACAAGGACATTATTCAGTAAGTACTATGCTTAGATGTAATCATACATTTAAATTGAAGTTAGCAACTGATTAGGTAGGAATTCCCAAGTGCAATATCTAGGCTCTAAACTGCCTCTTATGCTGAACGTGAACTTTAATTGTCCCTGTTGTTATGAAAAGGATATTTGCCATCATAGGTTGCATGAACATTACTATGTCCTACAAAACTGTGAGGCAATCCTTCAGTTCTAATCAGCACCAGTAAATGCCCAGCTGGAATGTGTTCATTTTTGAAAACTGCAGCTCAAAATAGCGGTGGATTAGTTGACAGCAGCCCAGGTGAAATCTCTGAAACACATGCCATGAGAGGATGCTGAACAAATTTGATATGCTTTAGGACAGAAGACTGAGGGGAACTTTAGGATCTTTAAAGAAATGAAAGGCTGCTGTTCTTCATGCCCGTAGCAGATGATGGGACAAGAACTATTGAGCTTAAATTGCAGTTTGGGATATTCAGACAAGATATAAGGTAGTAGGTCTAATTTTTATTACACGTTAAGCTATTTAATGCACTGTTTTTTCATTTGCCCCTCACACGTGACTGTGTGTATTGAACTTGTGCTTGGGATAGGCAATGACTAATGAGAATAACCATGACTGAAATGTGGTAAACTCATCCTTCCATCAGTAATTTCTGCAGTTCTGAAAACCCTACCCCTTGTGCTGATTTTGAGTAGGTTTTTCATGTATAAAGTACATTTTTTTCTCTTTCACTGTCTCTTTAAGCATGAATGAATGTACCTCCTACCTCAGAAGAAAGGGGTTAGTATTTTCCTTACAAAACAGCAGCATACAAATCCACTAATTTATAAACCTGAGAATCACTTTCAAACTTGTTTTCTGTAGATTGCCTTTACTTCTAATTTATACTACTATTGTGGATTTAAGAAAATACTGAATTTACAAAATTTAATTTCATACTCCCAGTTAGAAATGGATACGAGTGTTGTAGCTCTGCAAAATGTGTTAACTAGTGAGTTTTTCAAGGATGTTTAGCATGTGCTACATTTTAAATCATAGGACTATTGTCTGGGCTGTTTTTGATGTCACTTTGTGTTTACTAATTTTCATTTATATATAGTGTCTTCATGAATGGCAGTTCTATTAATTTTAAATGCACCCTAATTGCAAACAGACATGAATGAATGCTTGTAATTATCTGGAAATGAGAACAATCAGTGTCTGCATTACAATAAAGACTTAGGAGTTAAATGATCATCCAAAGCTGTGATTCAGAATTCCGTTATTAAACATTTAGAACTTCTTTTCACAGCAGAGTTTGAATAACATATATTTATGAAGAATGATGCTCATGGAGGTAAGTATTTCTATAGGTAGCATTACATTTATGACTCTAGAACAGGTGTAGTTTTGCTGGAGAAAGAATGTGAGATCTGAAGGAACTGAAGTTCCTTTTTTCTAAACCTGTCTTGCCCCTACAAGTGCCTTTAACCTGTTATGGCCAATCCTAGGTTTCTGGAATCCAAAACTCTTACAAAGAAGTAGTGAGCATTCCAGATAACATGTATGTCAGGGAGAGGGTTCTGGGTTCTTACTTGGTTCCTAAATTTATTCCAAAGAAACAGAAACAGAGTATGATGTTTAATTGTACATTTAAAATTTTCATTGGTATTTGGTGAAAAGGTTTAAAGGCTACCAACCTAGATGCTTGATTTTGCTTCTGACTGTTGGAAGATTTTTTGCAGTCTGACTAGGAAAGTTAATCTTAGGAAAAAATAGAAGAAGGCAAAGTCAGACAGAAAACTGTAAGACTGTTACAGTTTCAGTTATACTTTATTTATATTTTTAAAAAATCTATGTTAAAAGTAATCACACAATTGAAGTTGTTCACCACTTCTGGGAGAGAATTCTGAGTTTTACAGAAATGCCTGTACTACTTTCAGGACCCACTGTGATGTATTTTTGAACCAGAAGAAGAATGAAATTAAATGTTTGAACAACTTCTATTGATTTAGGCTATAATTTATGTAAGATCTCAGAGGTTTGATAGTTTGCTCTGAGGAATAGTTATATTTGTGTGTGAGTAGTTGTCCTATGAAACCCAATTAAAGGAATGTAAATAAACACAGAGTTTACTAAATAATAATAATAATACAGTTTTTGTTTGGTTATGGTCTCTCATTTTTGGATTCCAGAGTTCTTTCCTGGAGCCTATTTAGACAGTAGGTGTTTTGCTTTCATTGAGCAATGGGAATAGTTACATAGATCAGATTCTTATTTCATTTTTCATTCTACGATGCAGAGAGGGATTACATTTAAGATTTTTTTTCACTGGCTATTAAACCAATTTGCTGAATAACCTGTAAAAAGAGACTGAAGGAAACTGACAACCAAAGAGAAAATAAATATGTGATGTTACTACAGCCTTGAAATTTAGTACAGCCTGATTCATCAACCTGCATTGTACTCTGGAACATCAAATCTAATGGACCCAAAACATCACACTTCACAAGTTTTGGTGCAGCAAGATTTTAGTAGGCTGAATAAAACCACAACCAGGAAATGTCTCGGTTAGATTCAGCCTCTGGCCACTGCAGAGGTTCACAGGTGGCAGGAGTTAATGAAAATTAATCAAAATGAAATAGTTTTAGCTTTTAAAACTATTGGTATTCTCAGCCAAAACAAGATATTTTGGAAAGGCTAAGGAATTCTGATCAGAGGCCCTTACATCTTAGTGTGAAAGAAATGATTTTCATATTAATTTTTATAGCAGATGATCTAAATGCTTTTAAAGTTCTGCTTAGTCTGCAATTTGTGATATAGCAGCTATTTGAAAGAATTTTAGTTCTGTGCCAAAAAAATCAAAATCATTAAAGATTCATCTCACCAATGGGTTCTGCAAAAGCTTTTCTTTCCTTTTTTAAAGAAAGTCATGAGTTAGACCAGATGAATTGGTTTCTGTTTAGAATTCTTTTACCAAAGCAGTTCCTCTTTTAAGACAGGTAATGCCTAGTCACTAGATAAAAATAATTATGAACAATTACAACACTCCATTTTAATTGGCATCTATGATAAAGCATTAGAATAATTTTGCTTGCTAGTTGTAAATAGATCTGTACAACATAAGGATTAACATAAAAAATTCCACAAACATTATCAATTTAAATAAACTCCTCAGACTAGGAAAGCCTTATTCATACAACAATGAGTACAAGACAAGGGGACTCAGAAAAAGAATAAGAAAAAGTCTAGAAAAATTTGGTGAGTTCCAAGTATTATCTAACTTTAATTCACTTTAAAATAAAGATACAAATAGCAAACAAACCCCAACAGAGTACTGATCAAAAGAGACAGATAGACAGAAATAGCAAACCATTCTGTAAAAAACCAGACTGATACCTTTTATTTCTCAGTGGAACATTGATTCAGGCTTATAAAACCAATGGAAAAGAAGATTTCCACTATTGTAAACTGTGTTACTATAGCTAGTTCTGCAGACACTTTATAATAATGTTCTATTTATGATTCTAGCTCTTCCATGCATCAAATGAATCACCAGACAACATCTGTTTTCAAAGAAAACCACTTGGCGCTTTCTTTCAGTAGCATGTAAACCGGGCATTGTATTTACCTCAAATATCTCATGTACCGGGTAGATACAATTACATCACAGTAATTTCCAGTGGTTTTCCATATATAAACTAACAAATTCTGTAGAATATGTGAATAGATATTTCAAAGTGCTGAGCTAAAATTATTCCCATTTATATTTTTATTCAGTTAAGTATATTCTCAAAAAAACCCAGTATTTTATGTTTTATTCTCATAACAGAAGGTCTTAAGAATATTGGAATTATTCCCTCAGAGAGTATTTAAAAAATTGTCTTTAATAATATAATTTGCACCTCTCAAGATTTATGTGAACAGCAACAGCAAATCAGCAAAAATGATTGATTTCTTGATAAATTGGCTATTAAACATGGCCATATCTAAGATGTATGTAGTTACATTTTCTGTCTTTAACAAGAAGATGTCAGAGTAAAGTTTGTGTCAATAAGAATAACATTTCCTGGATTAAAAAATATATTTGAAAGTATTGTCACAAAAATTGTATGGAACAATAGACTCTGCATTACTGTTGTATTTCTCATTTACTTTTCTTCTCCTGATTTTTCATTTCATGTTTAAATCTTAGATTCTAATCTTGTTTTCATAGCAGAAGCTGTGTTGTGTTTCTTTTTTGGTAGGGAACTTGTATTTTTCATGACATTTAGTAAGCCGGCCTTACTGATGGAGTACTTATACTGCCAATACCACTGTTTATTATATGATAGTCATTCAGAGTTTCATGTATGAGTGGATGCAGGACATAAGTCTGCCCTACAAAGGGGTTCTCTGTAAGGCTGATTTTGAAGAGGCTGAGAACAAGAAGAACAAATTTATGATATTTGTTATTCTGTTCCTGTTATTTCCTCTGCAAGCAATCCTTCTCTAGGATTGCCTGCACTCTGGAAGAAATCTGAATCCATTTCATGCAATTAAATGTCTCAGTCTGAGAAATACTTCTAATTTACTATCTGTTGTGTAGTTGTTAAGCTCTTCAGTGTATATGATTTTCACCTGGTGAATATGCTATAGCTAATAATGTTATAAAGTCCTTATTTAACAGGCAAAATAACATATCAAGACCAAAGTAATTACTGACGCATTTCAAATTAATTACAGAGTTAAAATGAATTTTTATTTAATTCACCTGCTAGCAGCTGAGCCCAGGGTTGCATATTTCACTGTAGCAGCTGGTGACATGACAGTACAAGCGTCTAGGAAAGCACTTTCTGCAGGAGATGCTTGGAATGCCATCTACTGTTGAAGAAGCAAAGAAAAAAAACCCAAAACCCCTAGCAAGAACTGCTTTTTTGGAGTAGTTTGTTCTAAAATAAAACTCTGCTTACATTGTTATGTCTGTACATTTATTACTTGTGAGGCCATTTTTTTTGCAGAATATCTAGAATATATTATGTAGAATTCAATTAATGTTATGAAAAAGGATTAAATGTTTTTTATTTCAGTATCCCAGCTTTTGTATCAGTTTTAAAACTAGGCTTTCTGCTTTGTTTTATGAGTTCCATAAGAATTTCAGTTAGTTGAAAACAGAATGAAAGATAAGTAAAAAATAGTAATCTTTCCAATATAGAATTAAAGGAAATTAAATTAGCATTAAATAAGGAAAGTTGCAATCCAGACACTGTAATAAATATCCCTTAAAATCCTTGTGATTAAAATTTTCATTTAAATGGAATGAAATATTAAGAGAAAGACCTTTCTCTGGAAAAAAAAAAAGACTTTTTTTTTTTTTTTAAGAAAAACAAGTGTACAACGACAACTAAAATGGTATTTGATTATCAGTTACTGAAGTTCACTCTGGTAAAATTGTGCATGGAGATTACAGATTTATTCAAGCTTGAGCAGTTTTGTAAACTTGTATGTTACATTGGGATATATTTATGTATGTGTTACTACTATCAATGATACTGGTGAATTCTACATTTTGGTCATGAAGAAGAACATATCATTCACAGTCATCACGTTATAGTCATCTTATTTTCCAGAAGTAAAGTATGGCTTTCTGTAATGCAGCTATTGTGGTATGTTTCACACATCCTGTAGGCAAGACTATAAAACATTTTTTTTTCTGTTACACAAAATATGAAAGATTACGGTGGTAGACCTAAGACCTAAGTGCTATTCCAGCACTCCTGCGGTGAAACTTTATTTTTTTAGAGTAACATGAGGTATAGGAGTAGAGTATTTGTCTTAAGGATTGTATTGGAGAAAAATTTTCTTTCCAATTGACTGTTTGTTACTGTTCTTAAAAATGTAGGAAAACAAACAAACAAAACCAAAACCTAGCTAAATTCAAACTAAAACCAGTAATAAAGTAAAAGATAATTAGATTTTTCTTCAGTTTTATTTAAAAATACATACATACAAATGAATTCTAGCTGTCAAAAATTAATCTTTGTTAGGAGATTGGGTTGTAGTAGTATGTGTAACTGAAACATTTTTCATCTCAAATCTCACCTGAGACTTGCTACGGGGCCCCCATAATTACACAGAATTGCATTTAGTAACAAATCTTACGTGAGAATTGGACAATTTTGCCTGTGTCCCTTCTTTGAAAATGAAAGTCCAGCATTTTTTTCTGATTTGACCCTTGCTATTCTAGGTTGAATATTTTTTTTCTCTTTAAATCACCTGCCTGAAATATCCACATATCTGCAGGATTTCTGAGAGTAACATTTATTAAATTGGAGAGAAAAAAATAAACCCAAATAAAATTGGTTTTTTTCCAATGAACTTAAATATACATGTTTTTAAAGCTTAACCAGCTGAAATTTTGTTAACGTAGTTTAGAATACCCTGAACATCCTGAGTGAAGACAGTTACTGGTTACGTAAAGGCCCTGAAGAAGCGTCAGGCTCCCATGTGAGGCTTTTCAGCCTGTATATCATACAAGCACTGAGATTAAAGAGAAGTCAGGGCTTTTCAGGTTGTGTGAGACAGACATTAGTGTGACCAAATACACTGCAGGACAGATGACAAATGATTAAACTATTGTCTTACAATGTAGCTTCTTAAAGATAAGAACATGGATATTTGTAGGAACACAGCCTTTTTTGTCTAGAACTGACAGAACAAACAGATTAAATTCAAGGAGGTATTTACCTGTATCTCATGTCTTTGAAATTGGATTTGGAAATTCATTCCAGTGAAGAATTATGCAATACTAACTGCTCTTTAAATGAGCCAATAGAAACTGAATAGTTAAACTTCTATTAAAGAAATATTTACTAAGGCTCAAGGACTCCTTAAAACTTGCTTGCTCTTTTTAACTGCTGCCCTTGACAGCCTTCATATGCATTGACTGGATCTTTTTTTGCTCTTACTGCATTTCTAACACAGTCTAATTTTTGGTTTTACATATTGCGAGTTAGCTGGTCTGATCTTGCAGCTATTATATATGGTGTCAGAGGTGAACGGCTAACAGGTGATGGATAATTTACCCAGAGAAGATCAGACTGGTGAAACTCCTAGTTCAAGCAAGTTGGTAATGTGACAACCTGAAAAAAAACTTCTGGAACTTTAAGATTGGAAGACACTTCTTCACTGAATATATTTTCTTTTGTAAATATTTTTTATACAGGATGAATAATGCTACTGTCTTCTAGCTATTTTTGTTGCCCCTCTTTGACAACTTTGCTTGATCCAAGACTTTCTATTAACTATTGCTTTGTAATTTTTGTTTTTCCTAGTTTTTGTACATGCCTCATTCCCTCAGCAGACAGAAGACACCCAAGTGGGAAGCAGCTGGCATATTCCACATGGCAACCAATTATAATGCTGACGGTTACAAATTCCCACTACTCTGTGATAACCAAAATAATCTTTTGTTTGCTAAATATAGGAAAAAGCCACAGTAGTCCATTTTAAACAATGTGGTAGGTTTGGACAAACACTAGATTTTTAACATTGACCTTTTAATATCACCTCCCTGGTTGAGGCCTCCTGCTTGTGATTTTGGATAACCTTCAAAAGAGAGCATTGATCCATGAATTAATTATTGGAACTGCGCATAACATAATGGCTAGCATTCAGTGCAGTACTTATTTATTATTACAATTGTACTACAGTCATTTTCTCATGTGCTGATTTATGATTTAGGCAGAGAAGGCTCCAGGGAGACCTTATAGCAGCCTTCCAGTACCTGAAGGGGGCCTACAAGGAAGCTGGAGAGGGACTTTTTACAAGGGCATGTGGTGATAGGACAAGGGGTAATGGCTTTAAACTGAAAGAGGGTAGATTTAGATTAGATATAAGGAAGAAATTCTTCACCATGAGGGTGGTGAGGCACTGGAACAGGTTGCCCAGAGAAGTTGTGGATGCCCCAACCCTGGGATTTGTTCAAGGTCAGGTTGGATGGGTCTTTGAGCAACCTAGTCTGGTGGAAGGTGTCCTTGTCTATGGCAGGGGGGTTGGAACTAGATGATCTTTAAGGTCCTTTCCAACCCAAACCATTCTATGATTTTATGATTTTACTATGAACACTGTAACAGAAAGGACAAAGTCTGACCAAGCTAGGAAATGTGTGAGAAGTGTGGGAGCTTTCATTTGTAGAACACAGTGTCTCTACGTCTTACTCCAGAAACAAATAATAGGAAACATTATTGCCCAGAAGAGTTCATATCCTAAGACAAGCAGAGTCTGATTTATTGTGCTGGTTCTGAAATAATCAAAACATACTGTCAGTCTCTTCAGTTTTAGAGTTGAAAGTACAGGGCTGTTAAGCACTATGTTTTCAGTTGCAGTGAACTACATTTTACTATGTATTTTCTAAAACCATTAGTGTCAAAATTCCACTTTGAGACTTGTTTGTCTGGAACCTGTGATGAAACCATCCTGTTTCTAATTATTATCTAAATGTCAGAGTAGTCTTAATATTACAGAATTTATCATGTTTATGAGTGATGTTCATCTGAGGTTCATGCAGGGAGCTCGTTCAGCCTAGACTATTGTTATACAGAAGAATGTATAGGTCTGTGCTTATCCATAAAGTGTGTATGGTGCTTTCTTCTTGTTTCTCTTGTATCTTTAACATCACTTCAGTTTGGACTTCAGGGATGTTTAACCTCTTCATCTTGGATTTAGATAGGTTTTAAATTTGTTCTGTGTTACAGGTATTGTTTCTAGCCTAAGTACACAACTTCTCCACCTGCTTGTTCATGAATATCAAATGTCCAATTACCTCTCAGCTACTGATCTTGGAGGTGTTTTTGTGGAAACTGACGATACTTTTGTTACAAACAGGTCAAAATTAGTCAGGAAAATCACCTACACACTTCTTCAGGAAAATCTTTCCTTTGAAAAGACATTACTTTATTGTCCAAATTATGATCCTTCTTAATTCAACTACCTATACTCCCTAAATTAATAAAAAACTTGGAGCAGTAATGTAAAATAAAGACTTTAATTTTGATCAAAAATAATTAAGCTGAATGTTGTAAGGCTAATGTTCTTATAGCGTCAATAGGATAATCAATGCAGAGAATCAATTCAGTTATGTAAATATTTTCCAGTTATCCAGTTGACATGGCATTTATACTTAACCTCCTTAACTCTCTTTTCTTGGAGTTAAACATACTTACATAATTTAACTTAGTTAATCCATAGAGGTGCCCTCTTCCAAGGAAATATCTGATTTTACACATACTTGACTGTGTGACTGTGTTAACTCCACTGTTTTGCCAAGAGTGGGTGCAGGCAAAGTTATATATCGTGTATGTGTCATATATCTTGACTTTGGATGTGTGAGCAGATAGTCACTGCATACTAATCCTTTTTTTAAGTTTGCCACTTGGTGCAGGGCATATCATTGGGATACTGTTACTGAGATTTAGAAAAAGAAAAGAAAGAGTCAGTAGCAGGCAATCTAGGAAAATGGATCAATGGACCTTGCACTCTAAGACAGGTGGTGGAAACCTCTGAATGTGGCTGGAACTGATAAACTTTCCCCTTTTTCAGCACAATCCCTAGTTAGACCAAGGGAATGGCATCCCCATGTTACTGGCCTGTAACATTTTTAAATGAAAGTGACATAGAGCATTATATGCTTTATGCTCAACTCAGTGTTTCTAGGAGACATTAGGTACACCCAGACTATTCCTGCAGGTCAGATCTCCTTGTGCTTGTCGTTCCGTGGATGGCAAAGTTGTGAATCATGAGAGCACATTTGGGTTTGAGATAGACGTTAAGATGTTTATTCCTGCCAAGGGGGGCTGATTCAGAAATCTGAACTTCCCCAAAATTCACTGGAGAAGAACTGGATACCTGTTTCATTTCAGATATCTAGGAGGTGTAGAGTGTGTTTTTACAGGTCATTTTCATGGATTTAGGCACTTGAATTCTACCCACATTTTTGTGGCTATGTATCCAAGTATATAAAAGTAGACAAGAGGTCTGATAACAGAGTTCTTGTTGGTTTACCTGTGACCAACGCATCTTTTGGGAAGAATGCCTTATGGTTTTGGCATAGTAGATTTTAGAGAGAAGCTTTTACTGATGGCAGTAGATTTAAGAATAGAAAAGTATTAGGAGTTTAAAGGACTAAGAACATTTTTTATGTTAATGATGTTTTCACTACCTTTTCTCCTGCTTCCGTTTTTCTTGTTCTCTTCCCTCTTCTTTCTGTTCTGTTCTCCTATTCATTCTCTGTGCCAGTGGGACTAGCCATAATCTTTGAGGAAATTCTAGTACACGGAGAGGATCTAACATCAAAAAGTGTTCACTGAGACTTGAGATCTAACTTAATGATGCTAGCTCCTGGAAAAGATCAAAGGGGTCTGGCACTTGCACTGTGTAGGCTTGCAGAGGAACACAAGAGGAATGGTGCTATGAATGTTTCAAAGGGCAGAGGTTCTTATGATAAAGTACAAGGAGCAAAAATTCTTTATGGTTGACAAGTAGAAAGATCCTGGCTTGTTTTCAAGTGAAGCAGTATATGGAGTTATGATCTGTGCAAAAAAAATGTGATAAAAGCTTCAAACTCTTCTAACATTTTAGAATTAATTTGGTGCTTGTGCAAAGTGTCGAGTGAATTCCTGTAAAGACAGAAATATTCAAAACTGAAAATGTGTGGTAAAGTATTTAATATTTGGCACTGTTAGAATACATTGTCCCAGTCACTGTTGATCAAACACATTATCTGCATCATGTTGATTTTAGTAAACGGATATCAACTGGAAATTGTTTCTAGTGAATGACTAGAACTGCCATTGTTCTTGGCAGAGTTTTGAAAGGATAAAATGGAAAATGTGTGGGGAGGTAAAATGAAGACAGGTGGTATGGAAGAAGCAGAATGCAGTCATACTGCTTGGGGTTTTTCTGTTGGTCTGTTGAGTAAATGGAGGTTTGGAGTTTTTTTGACCTGTTAATTCACTTTTAAGTAATTAGTAGTTGCTGATTTTTGAAAAGAGGGCAGAAAGCAATGCATATATATAGGAGCACACGATCTAGTAAACCACAAAGCAGTTCTTGTAACCAAAGGAAATAAAACTGTATGTGTGTATGTAGACAGGGTTTAAGAACGCGGAGTCTCTTCAGTCCTTTTCTGTCTAGAAAAAGCTATTTAAACCACAGCAGTGTTAAAAACACATTCTGTATATTTCATCTAATATGTCATTATTTCTACCAGTTACCACAACTTCTACTCCTAATTTCATCTGATTGAAGAGTCTTTTGGAAAGAGAGTAGCAGGCATTAGCCTGTGGTTTGCTGATTTAGATCCAGAATCTCTATCTATTTTCTGACCTTGAAAGATAAATAACTGTGCTGTACACCTGAAGGGTCCAGGCCTGTTGATCCACAACGTCAATATTAGTTTAATTTCATATGGTAGAATCTATTTTTTTCCAATAGATTTTTTCATAATTTCTTTTCAAATTGTAGCTTGCCCTCCATAGTTGTTATAAAGTCAAGGAAGATCGTTGCCTAATCCAGGGACTAAAGGATGTGTGGAGAGTGCTCAAGGAATGCGTCACAGTTATATAATAATGGAAACTGTTGCCCTCACATAACTGCAGTGTTGGAAAATGTATAGTGGATGAGACATAGAATTGTAGGAGGAGAAAAGATTATTTCATAGGAGATATATTTTGAATTGTGGGGTCAAATTATATCCTGACTTAGAACAGAGCAGTCCTATAAAATGCTGGGAAAATTATTTTAAATGTGGATTTTCAAAGTGTCTTCTAATGGGCAATGTTTTTTATTTAATGGTGCTAAACTAAAAACCTGACTGTAAGATTTTAAAAAATACCAGGGGTTTGCAGCTGCAATTGAAGTCACCAAACATATACTGTTATGTTAAAATGCTAGATCCTCTTGAAAAAAACATACCAAAGATTTCAAACTGCACACTCAGAATTAGTGTGCGCTATTGCAATTTTGATCTTGCTCTATTTTGATCTCAGTTCCACATGTTGAAAAAATTGGCCATGGTCACTATCCAAAGGAAAGATGTTGATTGTAATCTGATTATATGAAGCACTCAGATTTCCTTTCTTTAGTTCAATAGAAAAAATGACAATGAAGTAATGACTTAAAAGTGTCCAGTAAATATGTCTGGGAGTCATGTACTGAGAGGAATATAAGGAACCATGGATTAGCTGCATATTCAGTTTTCTTAGTCCAGTTGCTACGAGGGTGATATTTACACTGTCTAGCTCTAGGCATGTGACTTAGAAGCTCTGAATCATTGTCTGGGAGTGTTTCCTTCTCACAGTTGACCTCACAAAGCTTTTAGGCTCTTAATGTTGGGGGATCTGAATTAAATGTCCTAAGCTGTCTCGCGAAAAAAGTATGGACATGCTTCGATTCCCTGCTTCTGCCACTCCACTCCCTTTGAATTTCCTGTGTCAAAAAACTACTATGGAATTTCTTGGTTAAAGATAATATGATTAAGATGCATGGTAGAGCAGAATTGCGACTGCATCAGAAATTTTTATTTTCATATTTCTTAACTTTGGAGTGTATCTGCTTATTTTTTTTTTTGGTACTGGAACATTTCTTTGTATATAAATGTCTAAAGTGCTGAAGAGGCAAAACTGTGCTGTGTGTTCAGCTTTCCCTTTCCGTAGTTAACGTTGGAAAATTTTTAGTGTGTCTTAGTGTCCACTTATTTAGTTTTTGTGTAGTCACTGAACCCTGTTTATAGAGGTATTCACTGTGATATCGTATGGAGGAGGAGATGTGGATCTATTTTGGTGAGCTTTCATTTTCTCTCCAATGTTAAGCATCTGCTTAAATTGGGAGCCTGCACTCCCTGTTTAGTTAGGTAAAAGAGTATTCTCCATAGAGGCATGCATTCATTCATTTAGGAAACTTTTTGGGTTTTTTGAACATATAGGGAAGATAGATCCTAACTTGATATTTAAGACACATATCTGCAATTAGAGGGTGTAAATGTTCCTGTGAGTATATGTCTCCATTCTTGGGTTTGGTGGAGAGGAATTGCATAAAACATTGGCTTGCTCACTCAAATTAAAGCATGTATTTCACATAGAATATTTTGCTAAGGACAATGGACAAATTTTAATCAGTACTATACAGACACAGTATATGTATTATCTATTTTTTTTTAGCAAGGCCTAGTAAATTTTACTCAGAGTAAAATTCCTTATCTTTCCTTCTGTAGTTTTTAGTGTTACATTGTCTGCAGACCCTGACATCACTGTAGTTTAATAAATATAGTGCAGATTTTCCTTTAATCTATTAGTTCAGGATATTGCATTTTAAATGACATGTTACGCATTATAAATTCACCTTGAATTATGATAGATAATTTGGTTGTAAATAAAAATTAAAAAAAATAGATTATAGTTAACATAATCAAAGCACCTTCCTTTGCATTTATAGCTGAAAGTATTGTTGGAAATGTTTTGACATGATATTCTGTCCAAAGAATTGGAAGCCAGTTATAGAACATTACCTATTTCATTTTGTAACTAGAAGTTTTAGATACTTGGCATTCCCCATTTTTAATCTTAAATGGAAATAAGCACAGAATACAACCTAATAGAAATATACAACAAATATTAAATTAATTCCTTTTACCTTAAAGTAAGAACTTCCTCCTGCCCATGTGATACAGATTATAGAACTTCAGGGTAGTTGTTTTACAACATGTTGCACTCAGTTGTGCAAACTTATCTTTTTAGGGTCAAAGAAGAGCAAAAACCACAGCTGACACAGTAAGTAAAATATCTTAAAAATGCAGTAGGCTTGACTTTTCTACCTTTGCCATGTTCTGCTTTCTGCACCTTTGATGGTATTAGCTTTCACTAATACCTGATAGGCTGCAGGTAGTTTGTCATCTGCTTCCTGACTGGCTTGTAAGAGAGCTGCTTGCAGCTTCTTACTTCATCCACTTGTTAGCTGGATGTAGGTTCTTGCTGCCTGCTTGTGAACTGGTGAACTGTAAAACTTTATTTCCCTTACATCCTTAGTGGCTGACTTAGTATTGCAGCTAACATTCCCATTGGCTCTAGCTTTTCCGCCTGTATATTTCTATTAACATTGGATAAGAAAACATTTAAACTAGTGTGGTTTTATTGGTTATTCAGTCACATTATTTGCTTATTTAAACAGGTGGTTTCCCTTTAGTGGGATCACTGAGCTGGTAAATAACGTTCTTCAACCACAGCAAAAACAGCAAAATGAAAAGGAGCCCCAGACGTAAGTAAGCTGCTCTCTGTAGACTAAGTAATGTCTGTATAGCATTAAAACATACTGCAGAGTATGTTTAAGGTAATTGCCCATTTAGAACATCCTGCTGAGGGCATTTTACAGGCTGACATCGTTTGCTTTCTGACCCCTCATTTGTAAAGGGAAAACTGAAAATCAGGTTGTACTGTCCTTATCAGTAACTTAAGTGATTACATTAAAATACAATCTGAGGCGTTACTACTGCTCTGTTTGCCTTTTTCTGCATTTGTCTTTTTCTACAAATGCTCCATACGTGAAAATCCCAGTGAAGTAATGAGTTTTCTGTGCATGAAGAGCTGGAATGATAAAACATGTAGTATTATATATAGCATGTCTATGCACATGCATGGTATTTGTGATATTGGTCATGCATAGAATGCTATACTAATCTACATAATATGTATGAAGAGCTTTCTAGGGACCAGGAAAATGTCATTTCATTTTTTTTCATGCTTCTAAAATATCTGTAAAGTTTCAAAACTTTAGCAGATATAGGTGAAATCTTGGTTCTGTCAAAGCTGAGGGAATTTTTACTTCGATGGGGCCAGTATTTCATCCATGGACTCAGTGCTAAGCCAGTATGACAACCATATGAAAAATTTTATTTTTCTTGCTATCTGAATATTTTAAGATTTAACAGAAACTGGCAAAGCTAGGACACTCGGTCTTAGAGTAGAACATAAAGCATGGAGCTGAAAATATTCTTTTCATAGTGAGAAACTAAAAAATATTTATTATTTCAAATTTTCAAATTCTTAAATTGTGACTTCTGATATTATTTGAGCTTTAAACAGTTAAGTTGCTGTCTTTTCTTTCTTCTAAAAGGGAATGCTTTGTAAGTTCACATGATAAAAGAAATGTTTGCTTTTGAACCCATGCATAACTGGTTTAAAACATGCATATTATTTGTTGCTAATTATTTTCCAGGCAGAATCAGTTTTAGTTTATTTTAAAATATGTATATTTAAGTGGTGTTTCATACTTGCAGGCCATGAAAGCTGTGAATTATTTTTTGAGAATACACAGTGAGAAATTTTCACAAAATTAAATGGAGAAATAGGCCATAAAATTGATATTCTGTAAAGCAATGTATTATTCTGAGTTCTGTTTCTGATATCCTCACTTGAGTTCTTATAAAATTGCCTATAATATTAATAGTGGAGTTTTTCTTTATTGGTTATTGTTAGATACTGCCAATATTACATTTTGTTCACAACGCCTCAGTACCTCCTTAATGCAGCAAAGTTTGTTCTGCTTACCAATGATGTACATATGAAGCATATGGCTTTGAAGAAACTGAAAATACTATATACTCAGTGTAAACAGTTGAGTTATAGTTGCCAAAAAGTATTTATAAATGGTTACTATTACTACGGAAGAATTTTTTTGACCAGTGATCTCTTCGGCAACCAGTTTTGTTCAGTGTTTTTATTAAATGATTAAGAAATGAATTAAGTTGTATACTCATTGAATTTAGAGATAGCACAAGGCTGGGCGAAGTGTAACATCTAATAGCAGGATTATATTCTGAAATTATCCTGAAAAATCCAAGCTGTGGTTATGATGCCATTCAAAAGAACAAATGCAAGGTGGTGTAGTTATGTAGGGATAGTTTATGTGGTTTACATAGGATAGAGAAAAATGGTGTAGGTAGAAGCTCTTTGGCAGAGGATATGGGAGCCATAATAGTATGTAAGTTGAGCAGGAGCCAGTATTGTGAAAGAGACAAATATCATACTGGAATGTATAGACACTAGCCTGGAAGTGCTGTGAAGAAATTTTCACTCTGCTAAGCTTTGGTAAGGTCTCACCTGGAACAGCATGCCCTTTTTTGGACACCATCTTTCAAAAATGATGTGGAGCAGTTGGAATTCAGTGGAGAGTAATAAGAATGAATAATCAGCTGTCTAAGAAATATGGCATGTATAAGAAAAGATTGAAACATATGAGGTGATTTAGCCTCCTGAAGAGAAAATCCCAGGGGATGGAGGAGATGGATAAATCTTTAATTATGCAGAAAGTTGCTGAAAAATGGAAGGAAATAATCTCTTCTCTATGCTTCTGGTGGTGAAGCAGAAAGGAGTAAACTTAAGTTGCATCAGGGAGGATTCAGCTTTGTAAAGAAAACTTAAAATGCTTGCATTGTTTGCCTAGGGCTTGTGTGGAAACTGTGTCACTGAAAATCTTAAGGAGTGAGTTTGGCAAATGTCTGCTAGCAGAGACACAAGTGTAGCTGGGACAAGAGAATGGACTAAGTGACTTTTTAAAGTGTCTTCCAGCACTGTTTATTTGTGATAATTTCATTAATTTATTAATTAATATGATTTATTTTTGTGATTATTGTAAACTCTCAGGGAGAAAAAAGAACAGAAATACTAATGGTGCAACTTCCTTATTTAATTTATTTTTCTGACTTTAATGGCTTGCAGAGGACAGTTGTACCTAGGAACATTGTGCGATACTCAGGAGCAGCATGGAACTCTTTATGTTTGAAGAAATTTTTACCACTATCCATACATATTGGGGCTATTTTCACTTGAAATCACTGTCAGTATCTGAGTCTGTAACGGATTTCAAGATACGTCTGGCTGTCTAACTTTGCTTATGAAAAAACTTATTTACAGTTAATCTGGGGAGGATGAAATGTGATGGGAGAAGGCAGAAAAGGAATCATAGTAGTGGCTGAAGACATAAGGTATCATGTTACAAATTTCAGTTTTGCTCTGGTGAAAATATTTTTGAGAAAGGTTGACCATGTGTCCTTATGGGCTGAGGCAGGATTATCCTGACACTCTTGGACATGAATTCTGTACCACAGAATCACAGAATGGTTGAGGTTGGAAGGGACCTCTGGAGGTCCTCTTGTTCAACCCCCCCTGCTCGAGCTGGGTCACCTAGAGCCAGCTGTCCAGGACCATGTCCAGATGGCTTCTGAATATCTCCAGGGATGGAGACTCTAGAACGTCTCTGGGCTAGAGATACACATGCTAGTGCTTGGTCACCCCTACACCTGATGTTCAGACAGAACCTCCTGTGTTTCAGTTTGTGCCCATTGCCTCTGATCCTGTCACTGGACACCACTGAAAAGAGCCTGGTTCTGTCCTCTTTGCACCCTCCCTTCTGGTATTTGTATAGATTGATAAAATTCCCCCCTGAACTTTTTCTTTAGGTTAAACAGTCCCAGTTTTCTCAGCCTGTCCTCATACGAGAGATGCTCCAGCCCCTTAATAATCTTTGTGGCCTTTTGCTGGACTCTCTGTAGTATGTCCATGTGTATCTTGAACTGGGAAGACCAGAACTAGACACAGTACTCCAGGTGTGGCCTCACCATGCTGAATAGAGGGGAAGGATCACCTCCCTTGATCTGCTGGCAACGCTCTTCCTAATGCATCCTAGATACCATTCCTGTTCTTTGTCGCAAGAGCACCTTGCTAGCTCATGTTCAACTACCAGAACTGTAAGAGGTCTATCATTGACTCTGGCTGCACGAATGGCAGGAAAGGCTCAATTCCTTTGATAATTATGAGGACATTATTAATAAACAGTAGGCAAAATACAGTCAGCATCAAAAGCCATTAAGCATAATGCCTTTTGTATCTAAATTACTTAAAAATAAATATATTAAAATATTTAATTGCCTTTTTGTACATTCACTAGACTAGTTCTGGGGGAGATAAAAAATGTACATTGTTTAGCACAACATGGAGGATTTTTTTTCTGCTAAAAATGGCTTGTTAATAAATATATATTTTAATGTTTTTCTGGAAGTTATGTTGTCACTATGGGGAAATGAAGATTGAAAATTACTGTAAAATGATAGTTACTAAAACCTTTTCTTGCATATTTTTCTGTAAACTAAATTAATTTTTCTATTGGTAGAGCAGTCCAGCAAACCAGTAAAATACCTTCTCCTGTAGTCTTGAGGAGATAGATTTTTTTTTTTTTTTTTTTAAATTAAGTCCCATAAACAACTGTAAGTGAAAGAAATTATCCATCAAGAATGCTTGGTTTTTACATTTTAATTCCTTTGCTAGCAGAAATGTCGAGTAATACCAAATTTTCACGATATATACTCATTCTCAGTGATTACACAACATAGTTTTGTTAACATGCCCTGTCCTGTTGATATAAAATAGAACAGAATATTTTCAGTTGGAAGGGACCTATAACAATCATCTAGTCCAACTGCCTGACCACTTCAGGGCTCATCAAAAGTTAAAGCATGTTATTAAGTGCCTTGTCCAAATGCCTCTTAAACACTGACAGGCTCGTGGTGTTGACCACCTCTCTAGGAAGCCTGTTCCAGTGTTTGACCACCCTCTTGGTAAAGAAATGCTTCCTAATGTCCAGTGTGAACCTCCCCTGGCACAGCTTTGAACCATTCCCATGCGTCCTATTCCTGGATACCCAGGCGAAGAGATCAGAACCTTGGTGGCTCTAGACATAATGGAAATTTTTTCAGTATATGAATGTGCATACTGTGAAGAACAGGTACTGTATTTATAAAGAAGACAGTGTCATTATTCCACATCTTCTTTAAGACACTGTTGCATAAAGTTGTACAAAGGAGCATAAGATGCAATACATACAACATTTTTTTGGTTTATGATGCAAATTCAGTCTTACCAGTTCCCAAATTCAGCATTTGACAAGTAGGCTTTCTTAGGTTAGATATACTATTAGTTTCTTCATAAAATTAGAAATGTCCAGTAATGAAATATTACTTGATATTTTAGTCAGTGTCTGAATTAAAGCAATCTTTGAAATAGACTCTTTAATGATATAAATAATTAAAATAGATTGGCATTTCTCAAATACTTACCATTAGTCAATGGATCATTATTTTTGTATTCTAAATTTACTGTGTAAACAATATGTCTGTAAACAACTAGGTAGCTTTGAATTTCTTCAGATTATCTACCCCAGGTCTGATAGCAAGCCCACATAAACAACTGTTTTATTAAATTTACACTGTATACAGTCAGCGGGTTTTGTTCGCAGTCTGAGTAGTTCCTTTTCAGTATGGTTTTTAATAGAACCTGTTGAAAATAACACGCTCCACTTGAAGGAATACTTTTCTTAAAGAGAAAAATATGTCTCTGCAGCCAATACACTTGTGAAATTGGAGTAATGAGAAATCTAGCACTCTACTGTGTTTATTTTCTTAGGCAGTGAGATGGAAAGAAAATGGAGAGTAAATGAGCTAAAAATAAAATTATAATTTGCAGTATAAAAAAGAAACAGGGAGATTGTAGATGTCTGAAGAAGGTATTTTGTGGATTTATATTTGAGTTTAACTATAAAACTGTTTTTGTCTCCATAATAAAGTAAATATGAGGTACCTAAACAACTTCTGTTGTGTGATACTGATGATGAGTCTTACTTTTATGAGACTTTTAAATTTACCATTTGCATTGTAAGATTATGGTTGCCTGACTTGTAAAGATGCCCTAGAATTTTTTCAGATTTTTTCCTCATAGTATTTAATACAAGAAAGACTTATTTATGTTGGTTCGATTGTTCACAATGTTAGTGAGGCTACGATAGTAGTCATGAATGTGGTGGATGTCAGTTTTATCAGAAGGCAAACACAAACACGTTGGGGACAGGTTAATATAGTAATCATAAGAAATATATTCCTACACTTAACTTGGAATCCAACTGATCTACTTTAATCCTAAAATATACACAGTTTTGTAATTCTGCAGATGAACCCACAGAACATGATAGTTAATAGATTTCACATCAAAAAAAATACTCGGGGACAATGTGAGGAAGCTATTGTTTAAGAAAATGTCTATTTGTGCAAGAAAAAAGTAATCTTTAAACAGAAATCAGGTAGTATGGTATAATGAGGAACTCCTTGAGGATCTGGAGTTAAAAAACAGACTTGCAAGTAGAAAGAGAAGAACACAATCAAAAAAACTTAGCTGGCCAGCAGTTAACATTATGGGCAAGGAAAAGGCGAAAAAAGCCTCCCAAACTGACATAATCCAAGTGTATATACTTTACTCAAATAAGAAATTTGTTAAAATAGTAATAAAGAAAAATAATTCCACTTATTTATAAGGTAGGGCTGAAATGGAGCTATATCTGAATTATTTAGTGCACTAAAATCTCTAGATATTTTGTGTTATGCAATGTAATAAGAAGTAAAAAAAAAATATTGGTATAACTGAAGAACAGAATGTTTCCATATATATACTTACAGGTGTAAATAAATCCATTGCTATCTAGACAACACAGGCTTCAATATTTTGTAACATAATTATAGCAGCTCCTAAAAGCTTGATGTGAGAGCATTTTCTCTCTGTTATAATTTTTGAAATTTCTCAGAGTTTGTGGATGTCACAGGCTGTGGTGTTACTAATATGCTGACAACATCCTGCTTTGAACTGCTTCCCAAAATAAATGGACAGTACCCCTAGAGGGATGACAGGTTGTCTGAATGAGATAAGCAAATAGATTTAGAAAAAGCTGGCATAAGCTTAACTTAAACAAGACGGAAGTGATACTCTTACTCTAATAGGAAAGCACGTTAAGCATGGAGCTGAATCAGTGACCTCAGTCTCCAATGGAATCTGCCTTCATGACAGTGGCAAAAGGGGTTCTTGGAAGACATAGAGGCTATCCACTCTTTTTGGCATTGACCGTAACTGTAATGGATATCTTATTTTTTTTTTTCCCCAAGAAGAGTTGTGATTTCATTCTGTGAAGAACTGATGATAAAGGTCATGCATCAGGTTCAATTTGTATGATGTTTATCAAATCTTGTCTTAGGAAGGTCAAAACTTCTAGAGAGGATCCTATCACAGCTGCTGCACTCTGCTGGCTATGCATTATTCTTAATAATTTAAAGTCTTGCTCCTTAAAATGACAGGACAAACTATATTTTGTGAGTAAAAGTGATGTGAACCTTATTTTACTTGCAATGTTACTAGTTCCAAGACTTCTATTTTTATGAGAAATTATTCCAAAAAATGGAACAAGATGTTTTTGACTTGCCAGATAAAATTTGAACTTTGCTTTCCCTGATGTTCGCGATCATTTTAAACTGCAAATGATCATTTGCGCGCGTATCAACATGTGCTTATTCGGTATAGTTCCTATGCTGTCTCTGGTGCTAAGTGAGCAACTTCCCTCATGCTCCTATGTCTGAAAGGTGTGAATATCCATTACATACATTCTTGTTTCCCTCCTCTAACATGCTTCTACTTTCCCATGCAATTTTCAGTCCATTACAGACACCTGCTCCTTTATTTCCTTTTTTGTATCTGCCAGGGACTAAGCTGGTAAAAGACTGGCTATTTTTGCTGAGGCAAGCTGACTAAACCTTGCTGGAAATATTAAAAAAAGCTTCAACTTTTACAGAGGGCAGACTCACCTTCAGGGTAGAGCATATATGGAAATGTAGGTAATTATTAATTGTTGAAAATACAGATTTACACTGTAGAGACACCTGGATTTTTATTTAGAGGTCAACTGTTCAGTGCACCCATAGCTGCTGCTATGTATAGAGTATTTTTGATGGATTATGTCTCAATTTTTAACCATTCATGGCATATATCTTTTATTAATGTCAGTTTTGAGGAAAATCCAAGGTTGCAGAAGTAACTTTTAATAACTGTTTTTTTTTTTTTAACCAATGAAATATTGTCATAAACAACATATTCTTAGCTTTCTTATAAAGCTTCTGTTTTGTCAAAATAATCTCTTGGTCAAATTCATGGAAATGACTTGGCAGAGACTAAGCAAAAGAAAAGAAAAAGAGAATACCTTCTAGTTCTTATGTTTTGGTGCAGGTTGATACAAACTATTGTCTGCTTTTTGCTACCTTTGGCTTTCTCTTCAAGTAGGGAGCATTTGTCATCTGATACTTGGGTAGCAAATAAAGAATACGGGAAGTGGTATCACAGGAATGGATAGTGACCAGGTTCATGATTCTCATTGTGAACATAACGAATACTGAAGTTTGAATTTCCATGGGCTTTATATTATCTAAGTTACTTGCCCTCTAGTAAATTTTTCTTGCTGGGAATCTAGGCTTAGTATAAAAACTTTATCGTATGGAAACAGAGTTAAGGTGCTTGAAACTGAAGGGAAGCTTGGGACCTACAGCATTCCTGCATAGTCAGAATCCTAGTCTGAAACCTGAAGGAGAAAACCATATGGTACAGCCAGACTCTGCTTGGTGTATGATCTGAAAGTGTAATGACGTGTTTTGGTGTCATGTTTTAACCCCAGGTGGCAACTAAGCACTACACAGTTGCTTGCTCACTCCTACCCCAGTGGGATGGGGGAGAGAGTTGGAAGGGTTACTACATTCTGTTAACAACTTTTGATCCTGCTGCAATTTGAAGACCAGCTAGTAATGGTGATAATTCTTTCAATAACAATTTAAATCAGACCAAGGTGTGGTAATTAATGAGGTAACAAATATCCCAAATCCCTATAAGGAAATGTGTTATGTTTTTTTTTCTTGCAACATAGAACACAATTAACAAAGCTTTTTTTTTGAATGTATGAAAAAAGTGTCTTAAATGTCCTTGTAAATACAAAATATAGCTATGTAAGAGAAAGGATCTGAAGTCAGCAAAAGAGTATGAAGTTGTATGTTTGTTTTATTTGTGACTCTGAAAGCTGAAACGGTTGCTTGTTGTTTCCTTGTATACTGACAAGAGTCCTTATGTACAGGACAAGAGGTAATGGACACAAACTTGATCATAGGAAGTTCCATTTAAACATGAGGAGGAACTTCTTTACTTTGAGGGTGCCAGAGCACTGGAACAGGCTGCCCAGAGATGTTGTGGAGTCTCCTTCTCTGGAGATATTAAAAACTCGCCTGGATGCATTCCTGTGCAACCTGCTCTAGGTGAACCTGCTCTGGCGGGGGGGTTGTACTAGATGATCTCCGAAGGCCCCTTCCAACCCCTGTCATTCTGTGATTCTGTGACCTCTGACAGAAATAGTCAGGGTGCAGAGATTTATGTACTGTAGAGTAAACATGCAAACAGGACCCCTGCAGTGTGTGGAGAATTGAGATCTATAGCATGCATTTGTCATCAGTAACTGTAGTATTTCTGGTCTCTGGTTAGAAAAAACACTTTCATAGACCATCTTTTTCAAACTCAAGATTTCCCTTTTTCTAGTTCAAAGACTTCCACGTCCATCTCTCTCTGGTAAGTTTTATCTCACAGTGGATTTTCTTTTGGCTCTCTGAGCTTGTTCACTCTATTACAGTTTTCTTCCCCATGGAAATCAGTTATTGTTGTCAGTATTTTCTATGATGCATATATGTGAACATGGCATCATGAGGCTGCACTGTCTAGAACACTAATTACACAAGATTCATGTCTTTCAATTATTCTAGTGGCTCTCACTTGTATCATCAGGGACCTTGGTGTTCATGAGCTTTTTGTGCTTTTTGTTTTTTCTTTTAAATGTTTTCAGCCAACGATGTTTGCTTTAGTGAGATATTCAGCACTTTTGTGATATTCTAAATATTTTAAATTTCTGTTGATACTAGTGGATTTGAAGAACAGCTCAACACATTATTGTGTTGTCTGTATTATCTACTTTAAAAATGTGTCAGAATAGATTCTTATTAGTTAGTGTTCTTTTTGGTTGAGGTTTCCAGGAGAAAATAAGAAGCTTAGCAGTCAGAATCACAAAATCAAAGGATGTTAGAACTTGTAAATGACTACAGGGGAACTGAGAGACACTCACACTCAGGCTCACCTGCTAAGAGCTACTTTCTCCTGGGATGGTTCTCTAGACCTTTTGCATGAGGCTGTAGATTAAAACAGTCCTTCAATACCTCTTCTCAATTTATTCCTTCTTACCTTCTTTCAACCTCTTTCATCCCCTTAACATTTCACCTGGAAAAACTTAGAATGGCTTTCACCAAAGTGGAATAAAACCCCAGAATATTATCACACATGAGTAAGGGTAGGACTAATGTAGAGGTGGTGACTTGTTTGTTTTTTGCAGAGCAGTAGCTTTCTTCCAGAGCAATCCCTGTTTTTTTTTTCCATATAAACCAATAGTAAGAAAGCATGAATGGAAGATACCTTCATTTCTTTTGTTGTACATGTTTCAAGTGATTGGAAATTTTCTGAAAGTAACTAGGAGATATTTTTTAATTATTGGATGAATTGGGAAGAAAGTTGACCAAGAATTTGAAGTCAGAGATGTATAAAAGATTGTTTAGAAGTTGAAATAACATTTTCTGAAACAACCAGAGTTACTTTACTGAAGACTTTTAATTATCTTTATCAAATACATCAGACTTCTTAAATCAGTAGTGATTGGTGTAATAAAAAATGCTTTCAAAAGGGTATTTTTAATGAATGGTAATTTGAGATATAAAAGATGCTATATATTTTTAATTTGCACCAAGGGTTGAGTTTATTCTTAAAACAAATAAACACTAGCATCCCTTTCTATCATGTATGAATGATATTAAGACATGAAAAGAGCATAATGAACAATGCTGAATAAATATTCAGGAGAGAGGAGAGATTTTGTGACCATGGTTGAATAAATTATAACATCATAACTGCATAACTACCCTCAAAAAATCAGATCAAACTCTAACCCCCCCGCCCCCCCCCCCCCCCCCAAAAAAAAAAAAATCAGGTTCATGAATCAATAACCAATTTCAGAACCAAGAAGTAGGTTCTCAAACAGTTAGTGACAGTAACTCTAGAAATGCTGGTGGACACTTTTTAACTCCATCGAATTTCTTTAGTACTGAAAGATGTTTGGCACTTCACAAAGGCTACCTGTGTGGTTTAAGCCCTACATCTTAATGTTTGCTATTGAATGCAAGTACTGAGAGTAATTTGTACCTGTGCAAATGACTTCTACAAATGACGCAGCTGCGGGTAGTGCTGAATGCTACTAAGAAGTATTGAGCACTTCCAGCTGCCAATGATACCAGTGGAAACAGTGGTTGGTTTTCATGCTAAGTTTCACATAGCAGTGGGTATTTTTGCTTACTTGCAGACTGAAAGCAGAACCAGACCTGTCAGTCATCAGTATCTGGGGAATTCCTGTCCCCTGGAGTCAGGAAACATAATTAGGCTTGCTGGAAATACAATTAGGTTTCCCAGCTGCAGAGCTTTTTCGGAAGAAAGTTCAAATGTTGGTTACATGATTTTAAACTCACAACTCCTTTCAAGAACATTTCTGTTTAATTGATAGCTATGGATCAGTGTTCTGTTTGTCTTTGGAAGACTTTATTCTCTCAGTTATATGCTTTTCTTTTGATGTATTTGCAGTGGTTGATTGTATTACGTGTTTCAGAGTGAGTGAGGTTGAGTAAAGTATTCTTTTCATTGTTGTTTATTGTTGTTTTATTCCTTTGATAAGGAACAGTTGGAGTATTTGGTCAATTCATGACATAAAAATAAAAAGAAGTATTCACACCTTAATTGAAGAGGTGTAGAGGGGCAGCAAGTCTAGAGGAAAGAAATGTCTATTTATCCTCTCTTATTTAAGGCAGGAAAGGACTAGACTGATTTAGAAAGGCTGACTACAGGATGTGGAGCTCTGTCGTGTTTACCTAGGGAAGACATACTAGATAAGATAGTTGTCCTTTATCACCAGGTGCAGATTTTTGTGATGTGGTGGTAGTCCTTACTCTAGTTCTGGTTTTAGATATTTGAGGATGACTGAAGAGATATCCAAAACATTTCAGGTATGTTCTAAAAGAAGCATGGTCCTCCAAACACTTATATCATGAAACCCTCAGTCAGGTCTTCTATTTTACAGATGAATGTATCTTTTTAATTTTTCAGTGTAATCATTCCCATTTGCTTTTTACATGTGTGCTCACAGGTGGCTTTCTGTGATCATAGTAGAAGTGACATTGATTTTACAGGAGAAGGAAATTCACTTACCTCTTCTTAAAGATGTTTTTCTGATTATGTTCTGTGTATAGAGAAAGTTGAAGTAAATTCATAGTGATGTGGCTCCTGGAGTATCTTGGATTCAGAACAAACATAGACAGATGGTGCCAGGGTGAGTCGATCAGAAGCCTGGGGTGAGGATGAGTACAAAGTCTCATCTATGAATAACATTAACAGACGGTGAAGATTGTCACAGAGAAAAAAAAAAAACATCAGTCTCACAGAAACAAAAATCCAGTTTTTATTTTGGCCTATTGGAAATTTTGATCTGTCACAAACATGATTCAATGATCCCAAAATTTGAAAGCTTGTCAGTAATTCCAGTTATTTGTCCTACATGTCACCTTTTTCTCATCCTTTAGGAAGCTTTACATCCATTTGCATGTTCCCTGCTTCCACAGCTGATTACTAAGGATAGTTTTGTTTTAGGAAAGGGATATTCTTGGTTCAGTGCAAGGATATTCAGCAGAGAGAATTTGGGTTCTGTCAACAGGGTCACAGTGAGCCTTCTCATCTCAGGTGTACTTTGTCCATGGATACAGACTGTGACAGAAAACAAGTTTTGGAACAGTTATGGACCACCCCGCCTTGTCCCAATTACGTACCTAAGAGCAAAATGTGTTTTATTGTTTCTAGTGCAGTGTTCAACAACACCATGAAAAACACTAACATTTGTATGACACAAATCTGATTAACAGGTGACTTCTGAAACAGCAGAATGTTGTCTGTTTCAAGATTGAATGTGTATTTAAGGTGACAAATGTATTCCAGCCACGTTTTATCATATGTAGTGATGATGCTCCATTTTCCTCTTTACCGTATCCATATTTAATCTCTTAAGAAAATGTTATGCTATCTGTTCTGTTGGAAATTATTCTCCAAAAGATTTACTATTGAATTTGTGACTCCATTGTCCATATTTTGTAGCTATTACAATATTACTTACCTATGTACACTAAATAAATATCCTTTCTTTGGTTAACATTGATGAGTTGTGATAATCCTAGGATCACAACTTTATCTCCTCTTGTGATTTGTTTAAGTATTGGCTGTTAAGTCCTAGCCAATACCTTTGCCTCTCTTTTGACTCTACCTTTAGAGGCCAGGGAAAGAGGAAAGAGGGATGTATATATAATCAGCTTCTTTTTTAGATGTCCATATTAAAAGAAAGATCCTACTTCCAATGCTGGAAACCTACTGTTACAAAGATCCTATTGTAACAGCTTAGTTACATTAGCAGAAAGAAGAATTGGAAATTTATCAGTATTGATATTGTATCTTCTTTGAATAGTAATCTCCAGTCAATCCTGGATACAAAAGACATATGTAAAATAAGAATGGCAATTGATTTTGGACATCTGGATTTATTTTCTTTAGGTGGAATTGACCATGTTCTGCAGTAGGAATGATAATAGTTTTATTTTTCTCCAAATTATATTCTGCAATGTCTTTAATTTAGGATAGTAGATTTGTTGAAAGGCCATGGCAGTTCAAGATACCTCAGTGAGAAGGGGCAAAAGGAGATCAACACTATAAAGTAAGGTTTTACTTCTGCCGCCAGAGTCTGCCAAGTCTGATTTGCAGTGAACATATGAGATGGGCTGAACTCACTCAGGGGTTAGGACTGCAGATCTTATTATTTAAACAAAAGGGCTTCTCAGCAATTTTCATGTTCACATAACAATATAGTAATCTATGATCCCTGATCAACAATATGAAAAAATGGAATACATGAACGTAAGAACTATTATACAGGAAAAAATATTGGTTGATGAGGAGCAGAACTAAGACTTGTTCTACTTGCTTCAGTGCAATTACACTAAAATGAATGTGAGTAGAATCTTTTTCTATTAATGATTTTTCCAGACAGAAGTACTCCAGGAGAAGGCTGTCTCTGGGATAGTTCCTGGCCTTTGAGTGTCACAGTGTCCTTGCTCCCTCTGCTAGTTTACAGGGCCTGCTGTTACCATGTACTTCTACTCTATGGGATTATGCACAGCAGAGCATGATCAGCAGGCCTGCTGGTGGCCCGACATTGTTCTCTTAACAACCTTCATTTATACTTACTAGCTCTGAGCTTTTAATGGTTAACTAATAAGCTTTAATTAAGAGGTTAAAGGATTTAAATATAGGATTGAATTCTGATCTCCTCTCTGGCACTGATTTTTTGAGGTGGTTTTGCACAACTCCAATTATTTGGAAAACTCACAGAATCACTAAGGTTGGAAAAGACCTGTAAGATCATCAAGTCCAACCATCAACCCAACACCACCATGCCCACTAAACCATGTCCCGCAATGCCACGTCCACACATTCCTTGAACACCTCCAGTGATGGTGACTCCACTGCCTCCCTGGGTAGCCTGTTCCAGTGTTTCACCACTCTCTCAGTAAAGACATTTTTCCTAATATCCAGCCTGAACCTCCCCTGGCGCAACTTGAGGCCATTTCCTCTTGTCCTGTCACTAGTCACTTGGGAGAAGAGACCAACACCCACCTCTCTGCAACCCCCTTTCAGGTAACTGTAGAGAGCGATAAGGTCTCCCCTCAGCCTCCTCTTCTCCAGGCTGAACAACCCCAGTTCCCTCAGCCGCTCCTCATAAGACTTGTGCTCCAGACCCCTCACCAGCTTCGTCGCCCTTCTCTGGACACGCTCCAGCACCTCAATGTCCTTCTTGTAGTGAGGGGCCCAAAACTGAACACAGGATTCGAGGTGCGGCCTCACCAGTGCCGAGTACAGGGGCACGATCACCTCCCTACTCCTGCTGGCCACACTATTTCTGATACAGGCCAGGATGCCGTTGGCCTTCTTGGCCACCTGGGCACACTGCTGGCTCCTATTCAGCTGGCTGTCAACTCAAGCATTATCTCTCAGAAATAGTATTAGAGTAACTACTATTGTTAACTAATACTGTTTATCTAAAATGGAGAAATACTGCTGCAACCTAAATTGACATTATATTTTACTTCTGAGAAGTAAATTTTGAGTTCAGTGCACTTTTTTGAGTAAAGGGAAGGTATGCAGGCATGGATTTAGATATAATTAGTATGGGGACAATTGTTACACACCTTGTACATGCACTTATGAAAAGACTCTCCTGCAGGTGAGAGCATCTCTCTCTCCCTTTGTGAGCTCCTTCTTCATAAAAAATTATAATTATTTTTTATATTTGTATTTCCATTTCAAGACCCCTTTCTTTTTTTTTTGTTTCTAGAAGAGATTACATCAGCATGACGAAAATAATTTGTGTTTTGGCCCTACTTCCTGTTACTTTTAGAATATGAACAGTATGGAAAATTACAGTCTTCTAAGAATTGGGGAACTGTTTCAAGAGGATCTCCCCCTACAGTGCTGCTAGCAATATGGTTCCACTGATGCTACTTTTACAGTAAGAATACTGATACAGTCAAAACCAAGATGCACCACAACTTATTACTACCACCAGTTCTGGTGGTGACAATTCAGCATCAAGCATGTTGATGTAGTTTGCTTAGATGTAGTTGAGACAACCATATGGTGAGCACAACTGAGACTTGCTTACGCTAGCTTTCCTAGCATTGCTCAAATTTATTTCCCGTTTGTTAAAAAAGGAAAATCATCAAGATAGGAACAATCCTGTCGCAGAGGTAAAAAGATAGGGGCTACTTAATAATTGAAAATGCTCATGAATGTTGTAAACAATGTGGAATGAACTCGCTCTAATCATGATACTACAATGTCAGGAGGTGTAACATTTCGGAGCCAAGACAGTCTGACCTATTATTTAGCATGTATTTATTTTGGCTGTGTGTGTAATTGTCAAATGAAAAAGTAATTTTGCCTTTGATAGTAAGGATAAAAAAGTTTAACTCAGTAACTTAGTTATTTTGGACATTGCTAAAACTGCAGGTATGAAGTTAATGGCTTCCTTTTGTAAGTCAACTGATGATGCAAATAAAGTAACCTGAGTGACTGTGAGAAATATTATCTTGGCTGGAGATGCCCTTTATAAATGTAATAATGTTGCAGTGTGCTTAATTGCCAGTAACTGAATTAGCCTCTTTTTAATGTACATTTGGTAAATATTGCATGCATTTAAAATGAAATTTATATAAAAGTAAATAAAAGTATGATTTATGAAAACAAGTCAAATGTAAGATAAATTGTGAAACTTTTTTGTGGGTGAATTATTTGGATAGAATAGTAATTTGTATACTTTTTAATAATGAGGCTGTTTGAAAAATAAAGGTCTAGTAATTAAAAAGTATATAGATGTGGCTTAGTTTTTTTAAAAACTGCTATTTATTTGGATTCCTAACACAAACAATTTCAGAAAAAAAATCAGAAATAGCCAACATGGCACTATATTTCTAATGTTTTTAAACTAATATAACATTTCTGTTACAAAATATTTCATTCAAGTGAGTGAATCAGGATTAAACATGTAAAAGTAGCTATAAAGTAGCTATAAAGAGTAGCCAGCATAATTTTTAAATATAAAATGTGGAAGGATAGGATACAAATAGACTGTAAAAGGAAATTTTTATGAGAGCTTCAGCCAAGTGTATTCCTCAGTGGTTTAGATTTCAGGTGAGAATTTTTGCATAGGGGATGAAAGTCTGTGTACATCTGTGTCAACTGTGCATGGAAAATACCCGAATAGGAGTCTTAATTTTAGCATAAAGCTCAAAACTTAATAAAGGTGCTGCAATAACTGCAAAATAATACTAACTCTAGTTTATAAAGTTGTTTGCTGTTACAAAATAAGTTGTGCGATGTTATTTCCCTTTTGTTTAGCAAGGAGCTCTGACTCTTCTTTCTACCTTTTTACCTGGGGGTCTGTTGTGGCTGATTGATTTAGAGGTCTAAGAAATTTTGGTCTCTGGTTGGGGTTTTCCAATACCTAGACTTCCACAAGGAGTGATAGTTGAGAGTGTCATGATTCTAAACGTACATGATGCTACATCACACCAAAACTTTGATGTGCCTATTTCACAGCAATATACATGCTACAGATTTTTCCTGTCCTTTGTGCCTTTTGTCACAGAAATTAAGGACAGATGCTGGTCATCAGCAATATGAGACTGAATGCTGAAAGAAAGACTCATTGTTCCTATGCACAGTCTCTGAAAACTCCGCTACCACTTGCCCAAACTGCTTAGCAGCAGCAACATGTGATGATATTATGGTATCAGTATGGCTGAAGATTCATATAGTATCACCTATTGTAAGGTGTTTCTCTCTGATTGTATCCTCTCTAATATTCAGTAAAGCTTGAGCTCATGATGCATCTTTACCCTTAGACGTGACAGTTCCAAAATTTCCCTTTTGTCACTATGGTTATTTTTCCAAACTTGAAATCCAATTGTCTTTGAGACAATTGTTCTTTCCCATCAGAATTGGCAGAAATTGTTCAAGTGAGGTCGAAAGTATCTGGATGTGTAAGGCACACAGATTGACTGCTTACATCTTGTTTCGTAACAGGGTCGTTAAAAAAAAAAAAAAAGTTGACCATAATTATCTGTAATTTTTAATCTGTAACCTTGTAATTTCTTTTACTTACTATATCTGGGATGAAATATAAATGAAATGACAGTACAAATGCCCATCTTTAAAGATCCTATTCTTGTGCTCTGCCGCATGCACTTCCTGGCAGCTTACTTTTACTGGAATTTCAACTACTTGCTCCTGATCTTCATTGTCAACTGTGGATTAATACTTACAGTTTCAGCACTTTACCAAAGCAGCTCCTTTGGGATAGTGTGGATTGCAAACACAGGGACAAGGCCCATGGAACTGGAGATAAAATATTTTTAATTAAGGGAATGAAGCTGTGGTATGATCTTGGAGAGTTTCCTTGGAAACTCAGGCACTGGAAGATTCCATTTTTCAATTACAATTGGCATGCTTAATCTTACATTGAATGAGACCCGAATTACCTGGGAAGTGTCGGCCTTGTCACAAGGGTAAAGAGCAGAAGGAAAACTACCACTATTGTGTATAACAGTATGGATTTAATTTACCTGCTTGATGCTTAAACATTAAAAAAGGAGTCCTACTAATATTTGCAGTATAGGTAGAGAAGCTAAAGTAGGTGGCAAAATTTATTAGAAGAATAATGAAGACTTTCTATGGAGAAAGAATGAAAAATGTAGCTAAGGGCGTTTATTTTAGAAACAAATAAGACAAACAAGACAGGAATCTATAGACTCATAATGGTTTAAAGAAGCTCTTTTACAGCTTTTTTCTTTTTTTTTTTTTTTTTTTTCCTAATACAAAAGCAGCTAATGTGAATGAGGAAAAAATACTCCAGTGTAATTAACAAAATATTTGTATGACAGTTGTGGAAACTTCTGTTGTAAGTTAGGATTTTAAATAAGATTCAGAAAAGGATAATTAGGAACATTGAAATAAAACACAGAGGGCTGTGAAAATATTCAAAGGTGTAAAGTAATTTCCATCTGGAGCTATGAAGGAACCTCCCTTACTTGTAGAGGACTAGTTGTAGTCTCCATAGCTGTCAGTTATGGAGAAATTAGGTAGCTTTGTCTGAATGATTTGCCCATTGTTAAACTAGTGGAGGAATGTGGTATTCTCTTTATTTTAAAATGCCTCTCTTTTTTATTATAGCTAAAAAAGAGTGTTGAAAAAGTTCTAGATGAATTGGATGTGTTATTATATTCTGCCTGTTTAAGCCTTAATTGGGACTTTATAGCTTTTTGTATATTACAGATTGTAAAAATACAATAAACAATTCAGTTAATGATTAATTTTAACAAACAAGAAGAAACAATTAGTCACAAAGATACCACTTCTCAGTTTAATCTTGCAACTAGTTTGAAATGCTACAGAAAAGGTAGAAGCAAGTATCTTTCTTGTTTTGAGGAAACCTGGAAGTAACAAGTACACCCAGGAGTTACCTACTTCTTTTTTTCCTTTACATATATATTGTCTAGCCTTATCTTGATATCATTAAAACCACATAGAAATATAGTAACATTAATTGGGTTAGCCTTTAATTGGCTGTATGTTCATCTTCTCCATGTTCACTTTTTCTTGTAGCCTTGCACAGGACTATTGTACTTAGCTGTCATTCACTTGCCAGCAAAGAGCAGCTTCACTGCTGCTAACAAACAAAGTTAATAAATAAAGGTTGCAGTTTTATTCAATACTGAGCACTATAAACAGAAAAAAATAGACAGGTAAAGTAATCCTGCCAGTTCCAGCTAGACTTTTTGTCTAGCTGACATGTAATCTGTTGATTCATTCACAGAGTCATATTCTACTCAATTATTAAAACTGCGGGGTTTTTTTTCCACTTCCTTTTTTTGTCTTTTTTACTGAGTTTCTGAATACATTAAAATAAATTAGATTCAGTGATGTGACTTCATCTGTAGTTAGAAATTTATTTAGTGTCATACCAGATTAATTAATTAATCCATTATGACATCGGAAGAATGCAATGAGAGGAATATTTGCTATTTTTGTGGGGGAGGTCAAATAAGCTGTGAACAAAATGTGGTAAAGTGTGAACTGGAAGCCTTTGCAGAAAGCCCTAGTAAAAGGGGAAAAGAGAGAATGGAGCCAGGGCAGCCTGAAGACCTCATCTTGACCATGTCTTTTACTTCTAAGAGTGGCTTATACGAAGTTGCCACTAGCAGAGAATTTTTGGTTCCATTCCTCAGTGTGAGGCAAATGCTGTTAGGGCATAATAGGACTTCTTTACCTTAATCCCTTGCATGACAAGGAGAGACCAAAACAGAGATCTTAGTTTTGGATCCTGATTAGCTTTACTGTAGTTTGCTTTTCCTACTTGAGTTACAATTGAGCAGCAGCACTGGTATAAACCAAAGGCAAGATCATTTAGCAACCACACTCCTTTCTTTCCATTTTCTTAGTTCTTTTTCTTCTATTCAGCATTTCAGGCACAGCGGTGTAACTCACTTAGATTTAGGGTATATATACTCGCTTATAATAAAAGTTTGTTTTTTACAATAGTTCTTCCAGTGAAATTATCAGAAAACATAATGTCCCATATTTGTGAACTGCAGTAACTTATTTTAACTGCATCTGTGTCTTTTTAACCTAGGATTCAGATTTTGGCCACCTTGTCTTTTTCATGTGAGTTCAAGTAAGAGTATTGTATTGATAAAGAAATACTTCTGTGATTTGAGAGAGAGGTAGTATTTATCTTAGTGCGAATGAGGTTATTTCTTTTGTAAGTAAGTCTTTCAGAATGTTTAGGGCTTCTGTGAAGTCCTTATTCTGTGACTACTCTATTTTGTAGGCTCTTTAAACATGTTCTTATACTTAAAGTTTGATCTCTTGTGTTGATCTGTTCCTATTTCAGGTTAATGAATATCCCAAAATAGTTTAAGTACATATTCCTTAATAAGTTAGAGAATGGGAAACGTGAAAATGATGTTTTTTCCAGTTAGCTCCATCTGTAAAAACAATGCCAACCATATATTGGAGAAAAAGCTAAAAATTTCAGATTTATTTCTACTGACAATTTCAGGAGGGTTTACTCTATGTTTAGAAAAAAACCTTATGTGAAATATCTTACTCGCTACTTGACACTGCTGAACATGGCTGTTATTGCCATTATATGTCTTATATTTAACCTCCTTGTTCTAAACAAAATACTTTTAAAAAGCCAGCAAAAACTTCTGTATCTGTTAACTTTTGGTTTACAGTTGGGGAAAAAATGCATTTTGCACCTGAAAAAAATAGTGCGGAGTTCATTTCCCCCTACATTCTTCACTTTGAACAGATTAAAAATTTTCAGATTATTTACATAAAGTGCAACAATTCCCACAGGAGAGACTATGCACTGTTTTTGAGATAAACTTGGGAGTTACTGTTCCTGCATAGATTGTGGAAGACTGGGATTCAGGGCAGGTATAAAATAAAATCTAGGTCTCTTACATTTCAAGTAAATATCCAAACGAACTGGATTTTATGGTATCTTCTGTTTTCTGGACATTATAGCTGAGATAAAAAAAAAAGTTAGTGAAAGTTTAGCTAAAACTGGTACTTTCAGCAGCAAATCAAAGTAAGTGCCTCAAATGAAAAAAACATTTAATTAGAAAATTCTGACTAGTTCTTTTCAGTATCTTGGATTTCTCCCAGTTATTGTAAATTCCAGGGCATAGATTTAAAAGTAGCATTTTACTCTACAGTTGTGGTTTTTAACCCTTTTCAATTTGCATTCTCTAAATATTTTTGGTACACTTTTTTTAGCTAAAGTTTAAGCTTAGGCATTTCTCTTAAGTAGATGGCTCTGAAGTTAAACTTACTGACAGTAGAAAATAGTTAATTATTGTTTATTTGAGGAAACCAGGCAGTTAAAATAGTACATCAATTCTAATGAGACAGTAGAGATTTCGTTTCGCCAGTAAGAAAGTTAAAGTGCTGTGGATTAAGTGAATGTTTGTAGAGATCTCTGCTGACATCTAGTTTCTGTCAATATTTCATTTTGACTGATACGAAAGCTGAAAACAGTGAATTGTGAATGACATCAAGACTGTAGTTGTGTTATCTGTCTGGGTATGACAATCCATTAATTTTAAACAGAATGGATGTGATGTTCTTGTTTGAAGTTAGGCTTGAGTCTTTAATTGGTCAATAATTTTTTTTTGTCTGCTAGACTTAAAGTAGAATCATGGTCTTCTGAAGAGGAGTTTTATATGGTGCCCTTTCTCATTTCAGTCAAATACTGGCAAAACTGCCATTTGGTGATTAAGAAAAGTTCTATTTTGCATTGCTGAACATAGTGGGTTTTTTAAAAAATGGCTCTTTTATAGCCATCAGTATGAAAGCATAAACTCAAGGTTTTTCTTCCCATTGCATTACATGGAGCTGAAAATACATGTGAGGTCATTGGTCAAACTTTGAGAAAGTTAACTATTTTCACATGAGTTTATAAAATGCATGAAGAGGTTTTTTTGTTTTTTTTTCCTGTTGGTAAAAGTTAAGTCACGTCTATTTTTTCAGCACTGCTGAGCCAAATACTTGTTGTTGAATACTTTTTCTTATGTTTCTGCTTGAGTTTAGACCTCGTATTTCTTGTCTTATTCCACAAAGCCATTGTCAAGTACATAACCACAGAAATGCTGTTTGAAGGGGATCTCTAAACTAACCTCCCACTGAAAGCGTGGTTATTGCCAACACTAGATCAGGGGAGCTTGAGCTTTGTCTAGGTGAATTTTGAACCCCCCCCGGACGGCGATCCCACAGCTTCTCGGGACAATCTGTTCCAGTGCGGCACTGCCCTCCTAGTGAAAAAACCTCCTAATGTCCAGCCTGAACCTCTCAATGTGCCGTTATAGTACCTTTTGCCCCTTGTTTTGGATTTGTGGCTCCGTAATTTTTTCACGTAATTTTTAGATTAGATAGCTAGGTTCAGGCAGGTGTTAGATCACTCCTTAGTCCATTCCTCTTCACTGGATTGAACAAACCCAACTCCTGTATTCCCACCTTGCAGGTTACATGCTCTAGGACCCTGACCATTTTTTAAAAATTTTTTTTGTTGACAAACTGGAATTGTTTGTCAACATCCCTCATGAACTGGTGGACCTCAGTCTGGACACAATATTCCAAGTGCAGCTTTGCCAGTGCCAATTAAAGGGGAAAAAATAACTTCCCTTTATCTGCTGCTCATACTTTTGCTAATGTAGCCCCATATGTAACTTGTCCAATTTGTAGTGAGGGTGCACACACCTCTGGCTTGTAGCCTGGTTTCCACCCTATTTCCCAGGGTTTCTTATCAGCAGAGCTGCTGTTCAGCCAGCTGTTTCCTAACCTCTACCAACACATGGGGTTATATGTATAAGAATAGTATCCATTCAGAAAAGAAGTGGGTGTACTTGGTAACAGGTTAGCTAGCACTGCTGTAAAAGTAGAAAGCATTAAGTGTTTAATGCAGTACAGGGAAGAACGTTGTATGTTACCAGATAGTCATTGCTACCAAGCAGAAGAATCGTTGAACGAATGGACTTGGCAGAACTGAAAGCGAACAAACCCTTTCTGAAGCCTGGATTCCAGCCACATCCGTGCTCCATGCCTGGGAATAGGAAATGAGGCTCGGGCTACAATCAGTAATAAAACTTTGAGAGAAGTGTAGCCAGGAAATGAGAAGTGGCTGCTACACTTATATCTGTCCTCAACATCCTGGATACTTGTTTAACAGTCCCCCTTCTAATGGCAGATTTTAAGCAGCTTTGGGAATTTCAGAAACATTTAAGTGAACTTTTGGAAGGCAGGAAGGACTTTGGAACTTCTTGTCAGTATTAAGGATTTTTATTTTGGTAAAACGCTGAAAGTTTTGTGGGCATTTCTGGAGCACAGGAGAAAATAAAAACTTCTGCACAACAATAAGAGACATAAGATGACTGAACTTGCTTTTCTTACTTGCCTTTGGCAGTAGCTCATGGATCATAAGAGACCCACAGATTGCTGCTTTTTCATTGATATTGAATTTCCCATTTCCAGAAAGGTGTGGGGAACCATGAATAAGCAGAATTAAATTAACTCCCTTCCAGAACAAAGCAAGTATTCCAATAGAAATTATTTCTTGACCTTGACAGAGCAATCCAAGCTCTTACAAACAGTTGCTTTTGACACTGAAAAGTCCTCTATGCAGCTGTCTTGGATATGATGTTCTACAGTACAAAAAAAGTCTTGACTAGTCATATAAGCCTCATGAACTTCACCACTGTAACTTCCAGCAGATATGAGTGTGATTCAGGGAACTCATTCTCACAAGAGATGAAAATGACCAGAACTTAAATATCAATTTTCCAGCCTAACTTTTCATTATCAATAGCTCTTTGCATAAACTCATACCAACTTCTCTTTTTCCTCTAAAATTTACAGCAGTTATTAAAGTGGATACTTGTATTTTTGGAAACAATGTGGAAGAGGAGAGAGATTTTGCATCAGTGCAGATAGATGGCATGTGCTATTGAGGCCATCGTCAAAATACACATATAAAAGGGTTATATATATAGCTGAATTTTCTACTTAGATGTTCTGTTACTGTATGGTTTGATGTAATTATCTGGGTTTATTACAACCAAAAAACCCTATCATGCCTAAGAATAAGATTTGTATTATGGATAAGCATTTTGGCCTAAAATGCAGCTCATCTGCGAGCCTGTGTTTTTTCAGTCTCACAGCACGGATCTTGGCCACTTGCGTTAACAGAGTAACTCACTGGAGTATAGGGACTGGAAATTGTAATCCAGGGATATCAAGTTCAGCTCCAGGCTCTGAAGTTTGCCTTGGTACTAGTTACTTCCAGTTCACTGGTAAGTGAACTCCTGAGCCCTCTCAGGCAGCAATGTCCTGACTAGAAACATGAGTGCAGACAACTTGAACAAAATGGAGCTTTATTTGCATTGCATTTTCTGAAAAATGTTACACATTTTTTTACTAAATGTGTTTCAAATACTGTGCTATTCTAAACACCTAATTAACACTGCATGTTATTAGTTTAGTTTTTGGCTTAAACCCTTGCAGACTAGATGATAAAAAAATTATTAATCTATAAAATAGCTCAGAAGGGTTTTTTTTATGGACTTCCTAAAATGAATACTTTGTATTTTGTTTCAAGTATGCATATTCATCTCAAGTGGTTCTGCTCAGTAAGTAGAACACATGTTGTGTGTAACATTATTTAATAGATTTCTGTCTTCTGTGTTTATTTTTTTCTGATGGCTATCAATACATGTAATATTTTTCTTGGAACAGAAAAAGATGTAATAACAAACTATTTTGGCAGACCGTAAGTTGTTTGCTACTAGAACAAGGATTTTAGAAAACTCCTCTGTATAACCTTGAAAAGTTTATACATTGAGGCAAAAGTTGTGACCTTTACATAGATTATTGTGCCCAAGAGGAAACAAAAGTGAAATTATTTCAGTACATAAGGCTTAGGAATTGGCAAAAGGCTTGTGCTTTTTATGCATCAGTGAGACTGGTAAGCGAATAATCATACAAACAAAGGCTGTAGATTATAAGGAAGCCACAAAACTGAATGTAACCTAAAATAAACTTGAAGTTCAGCATAGATAATATGCTTTAAATGAAGAATGCAATGCTTGGCAAAATTAAAAGGCAAGCAAAGTCTCAGAGATTCTATGTATTATTGATGGAAATGGACCAGACTACCAACTACCAATTATATACTGTTGTCAATGTAAAACGTTGAACTGTGCCAGGTTTTCAGATTTCCAAATTTTGTTCTCAACTTCATTCAGCTCTTTCTTATTAGTAACTTGTGTCCTGCCCCATTCAACAAAGAACAGTCAACAGTGAACTCTTTTTGAACCAGTGAGAAGGCAGAGGAAGCCACTTACCCTGCCTCACAAATGCCTGTTAGGGCAATGATGACCCTCATGTCCTTCTTGTGGAGGCCAGAGGCACGACCCCTCTCACTGCTCTGCTACAGGCCAGAAGGTTCTGTACGCATGTGGGAGAGAAGAGCTGAAAACGAGAGAAAAATATGCAACTGCTATGTCCTGAGGGCAGCGTGTAGATTCAGAATTGAACTCAAGTGACAAGAGCAGGTAGATTAGAAAAATGACACATAAGCAAAATGAAATAATCCTTCTTTCCCTCTGTTTGGAAAAGGGTCAGTGGCAATTGAGAGCTCAAGGCAGCATTTTGGTACACAGAAGAAGAGGCATGCCTCCAGTCTCCTGTCTTTCTGATGGAGGGAGGGAGCTGCCTGTTTGTTCCTACAACTCCTCTATGGTATAATGTAAAATATATTCTTAGGGGAGTTTTCCTGAAAAAACAAAGCAAATCCCAACAATTCTTGCCATATGTGTGGCTCTCCATGGTAAATAATATTGTTTGAGATAATTTTTAACTGAGTCAGTGTGGTAACATTTGTTTTGGTAAAAGCCTCTGACACTTCTGATGAATTAATTTTGTATCATTAATTTATATCTGAACTATATAAAGGATATATTTCTGCACTAAGAAAGTTGGTCTCCCAGATTTAGTGTTTTCCAGGAAGTTATTCTTTATTCTATCTTAGGCTTCATGGGTGTTTTTGAATAAACTTATCTCAAGAATCTCTGGAAGGATAATTCTAAAGAAAATAAAATCTCTTTTGCACTTTTAATTTTTTGGGTTGGTATACCATTTCAATGTTTCATAGAAAATGCTTGTGTCTGCTCAGGGAGCTAAATAAACTGCTTAAACTAGATTCACAGTTTTTAGATTGCTAAAATTTATGGTCTCTATTAGCAAAATTAGGTGAGTTGAATTTCATGCTAAGAATTTAAAGATCAGTGTTCAGACCACTTTAAATCACAAGGATAAAAACAAAAGAGAAGTCAAAGTTCTTTTTGTTTTCTCTTTGTATTTGAATCTCTTACAATACGGTATGACACATTTTCCAGCAATGACAGGAGCTAAAAAATTCTAACTTTTTACGATGAAAATTTAATTTCCCATGACTTCATTTACCTTCAGAAATAGGGGCTTTGAGAAAAAACTGCCATTACAGAACATGAAATGAGTCTTTAACTTTGGTCATAGTGAGACAGTTTTAACTATCATGTATGGAGATTTGATTATTGTGGGCTCAGAAATGTAAATGAAGTAGTATGCCTGAAGGAATCATTGCAGTTCTGTATGCACATGGCAGCTGACTATGAATGTGCTCCTAGTCCACTGGCAAAGGAAGGTAAAGTGTGTGTGTATATTAAACTACTGTCCCTGGATTTTACACCTAAGGTAGTCCTTTACCTTACATTTGGCATGAGATGGCAGTACCTATATAATGATGTGAAAAGCTTAAATGATTTATAATAACTTGTTAAGCTGAGGTAACTTTTTATGGGCTTGCACCCAGTGCTTGAAAGGTGATCGAAAAAATATTTTAGAATCATTATTCTGTGCAGTATTGTTGGGTAAATGAAGATAAGCTATATCAGGAGAAGATATTTGCATCTGTCTGGTGGAATTAGGTAAAAGTAGACTTGGAAGAATAAACTAGATTTTTTTTTTTTTCCCTGGTATTAACCAGTTTATTGTCTAGTGCCATGGGCTCTTGTATCACTCAGCCCATGCTTCCTACTGTTGTATTTGCAGCTAACAACTGGTCACATCCTAAAGCAAAGATACTTCTCTTTGTAACAGCTGAACTTTGTGCTGCATGTTATCAGTGTTGGGCCTCCACCTAGAGTTTAGTTATAATGAAAAAGAAGTAATAATTGAATGTTACACTGCAGGAGCGTCATAAACTAAATGTATTTGCTTTACTACAGTATTTCTCTCTGATTTGTCTTTTGAAATTGATTGCAATTTAGTGATTGCAAAGTATTTGTGGGCTTAAATAAAACAACTGTTAATGATCTCTTCTCTTCTGCAGAAAATTACATCAGCAGTTTGAAATGTATAAGGAGCAAGTGAAGAAGATGGGTGAAGAATCACAGCAGCAGCAGGAGCAGAAGGGTGATGCCCCAACCTGTGGTATCTGCCACAAAACAAAATTTGCTGATGGCTGTGGCCATAACTGTTCATATTGCCAAACAAAATTCTGTGCGCGCTGTGGAGGAAGAGTGTCTTTACGATCAAATAAGGTATGGAGTTATGAAATTTTAATACAAGCTTCTCCTAAACTCAGTATCTCTTATTCATTACTTATGCATCCAAATCACATCGCTACTGGAACAGATTTCCTTTAAGGAGGTAATGATACCTACTTTAGGGGCTTTTAAGACATCTGTCCTCATTTAAAATAATTTCCATTTGCAGATGGATTTGTGACTATGGCTTTTAAGTCAATACATGCCACATTTCTACTAACAGACTCATCAAAGTACAATTCTTTGATTGGAGGATTGAATCTTTGTACTGGAGACAGGGAGGTATATCCTGTGATCTAGTGATGCTAATGTGGAGAGCCTGATTATTACAAGTTAGAGCAAGGATTTGTTTCTTTTCTGCGTGCCCAGGCTCTTCTGTATAAGATTATAGTAAAATTAGAGTTAGAACAGTATGTACAACATATTACGGAGTTTTAAAATGTTTATTATCTATTATACACATGCACATATATTATGTGTATGTACATATAAATATGCATACATATGTCAAAATAGTTTTAGGAAAAAATTAAATGCACTAACAATATAAAGTTACAGCTAGTATAATGGTGTCTATTGTATAACAACAGGTCAAACAGCAATCTGAATTTTTAAAAAGTTTGATCACAGAGTAAAAAATTCAGCACAACTGAGGTAATCACAGAAAACAGTTCTGAAATCAGTTTATTCAACATTTTAGATAAAGCATCCATATCTGTTACACATCTTTCTCAGATTCTGACAGCTACTTGTAGAATATTCATGACAATACTCAAGACATCTTATGCTAATCTTTTGTGGAAACGCATATTTTAAAAATCAATACAATAATGTAATAATTTAATTTTTATTAATAGAATAATTTTCCAGTATAATTTATTTCCATAAATCTATTTTTTTTCTGTAATATGTTCATTGCAAATACCATGCAATCTACAAATATTATCTTAATCTTTTGGAATGTAGGAGGCAATGCTATAAACATTATATATTTCTTTGTCCAAGATTATTTAAGCCTACTTTTCAATGGACTCAAGTTTTTGTTTGACAGAGTATAAAATAATCTGCTGTTTCCTGATGATTAAAGTAACTGAGAATATATTTAAATCTCTCAAACTGCCTTGGATTTTGTTAAGGTAATTTTAAAATTTTGTCTTCAGTAAGCTCACATATTTTTATTGGTTTTTTGTAACTAACTAAATCATGTTGCCAGTAATAAGAGACAATAATTTCTGTATTAGTTTCATCTGATTATAAAAGGCAATCAGGACAGATATTTGAGCCATTATATCTATGTACTTAGAAACATAGAAAAAGCGCATTAGGAGGAAGGCTTCATCTCCTAATGAAACGTTCTGATACATCATTTAGACCGTCCTTGGGACAGATCATGTGAACTTGGCAGATATTTGTCTGAAGTCTCTTGACAGATTTCCAGTGAGATTCTTCCACACCCTCTTAGGTCATTTGTTCCACTGCTTCACCATCCTCACCATAGAAAGCTTTTCTTACTGTCTAACCTAAATTTGTCTTTCTGTAAGCCAACTTCTCCATTCAGTATTATGAATCTGTTCTGCAACTCTTCTCAGCCGGCATTTTTTCTCCTACTGTTGATAGTTTAGTGCGATAAATAAGCTTTTCTGTCTCTCATTGATTTCTGTTCTAGATAATTTATGAATATGCTGGACAGAGCATCTCTAGACAGATCCCCTGTGAGGCTTCACTGGTGATACCTCTCCCATAAAAAACCCTGACCATTTATTCCTGTTCTTTTCTTCTTGTCTTTTCATCAATTAAGTTTTCTCATGGATCAGTTTATTCCTATTCCATGACACCTGACATTCTTTAAAAGGCTGGAAGCCCAGTTCAGCAGTATGAACAAATCCCATTTACTTACTTTCTCTGTGACTCCTTGAAGGAATTCTAATACATGTAACAGACACAAATTCCCTTTACTAAAGCCATTCTGACTTTTCCACATTTTGTCATAATTTATTCATACGCTTGTTAATTTAATTCTCTATTTTAGTTTCTGCAAATCTGTCCGATGTGGACATCAGACTCACTTGTCTATTATTCAGTTGATCTAATGCTGAAATTCCTTAGAAATTAATAAATTGGCATCATATTTGCCACCTTCTATTCTTATTGTCATTGAAAGACTCTGTATTGCAGTTAATAGTTAGATATTTTAGACTTGAGATGTTTTATGCTGAATATCATCTGATTTTACAAATTTGTTACTGGTTTTTCTGTTGCCTCACTTCTCTTTCTGAAATAATCACTTTGAAGTATATCCTCTGGTTCATTCTGCATAAAATAATATTGTAGAGTAAGTATCTCTAGTCACAGTGAACATGAACACAAAAGATGTAATTCAGCCACAGACTGTGGTAGTCTCCTATTTATGATCTCTTTTATGCCTATTCACATTATTCCATGAAAATTATTTTTGGTCTACCAGAATTTACCAGAATTCATTCTTTTCTGTTTTCCTTAATGGATACAACCTCAGCTTCTTGAAGGATGACTTCTAATAACTTCCTGTTTTAATTGTGCTAAATTTTCTTTGGTCTTTGTAGACGTTTTTTTGACAGGTGATATATCTCTGCTTTGGACCTTATATAAGTTGATTCTTAAACTGTCTGAAATGTTCTTTGATGGAGCTGTTTGATCTGTTCGTGATCTTTTTCATAATAGCAATTTCCAAGCCAAATTCATGCCATTTACACCAGATTCTGCTAGTTTAGTAGTTTAGTTAAATAGTTTAGTACAGACCAGTGTTAGCAGCATGCATCTCAGAAGATGTAAATTTGCCAAGAACACTTCTCTTTCAAAGGTCACGAGGAGGACTACTGCTTACAGGGTTCATGGTCATGAGTAGGAGCAGAGCATGGAAATATTTGACTGTTGTCAGAGCATTAGATTAGGATTCTCAGAATGATTGGCTGACTTATACCTTTTTCAGTTTAGTTACAGTGCCTGAAATATAAGCGTTAACATTCAGCTCAGGTTGTACAAAAATTATCATTATGTGGGAGTTCCTTCTAGATCAAACAAATAAAACTGATCATGGTGGTACTGCTGCTTCTGTACTGCTTATTGTCTTAGTGAATGGAGTATTCAGTCAGGACGGGGGCTTAAATTTCATTGGAGTAAGGGACCTTGAACTGTCATCTTTTATTATTTCAGTTTTAATCACTCTGAAATTGTTCATAAACATAAATCATATGACAGCAAGCAGTAGTTCTTAGTAGTATAGGTACCACTGATATACAAAATATACTACTGTTCTTTTTGAAATATATATTGGTTTATATAGGGAAATGCACACTGAATGAGGCAGTAGACAGCATAATGAGGTTTATGCAGCTGAGAAATTTACATGATAAAATATTGGACAAATACAGCTTCTAGATAGATACAACTTTGTATGCAGTGAATATAAATTCCAACAGCTCAGAATGCCAATTCAGTAAACCAACATCTCACTTGTAGAAAAAGAAAACAATACCTGTCTGAAAACTTATTTGATGCATGCTTAATACCTTCTTTCAGGGTGTTTGGCAACTTGCTATCACTTGCAGCCACTGAAACATCCTTCTCTCTTTGCCTTTGAACATCAAAAGTGGGAGATTTAAGGTTGTTTTATAGGACCCAGCAGCTGTGTGCGAAACACATAAGGTATAAGTAGGGAACTTCTCTCAGCTCCCTCTGGTTCTGTGAAAGCCTTGCATTCTGACTATTCTCTGGGGCTATGTTTGATTTTCAGAAAGCCATCAAGTTCTCTTTGTTGAATGATTCTAACTGCAGGACTTGCAGTGTGACCATCCATATGGAGTCACAAAATGAAATTTTAGCATGCTTGTCCATTTCATTCTGCTGATAATTGGCAAGCACCAAAGAATTAGCCTGTCACAATCAGGATTTCTAAGTCACTAGGATTTGGGATAAACTCAATAAATTCCTATCGCACACAAATAAGTTGGTCCTTAGGAAACATGGTTTGATTCTGCATTTCCCTAGAAAAGACATGTGACATTACAAACTTGAGGAAAGGATATCTCTAAACTAGGTGTGTGGGGTTTTTTTCTTTTCAGTTTAGTCCATGTAGCGCCTGTAAAATCTGATAACCTACAACTGTATTCATCTTTCTGGAGAATCTCAGTACAAGTATCTCTGAAAGAAAGGAGAGTCAGCTGCTAAATTATTCCAAAGACAATCTCTTATTTAGAAGTTGTAAATTCACAACCGGAGGCTGTAAAAATTATCCTTCTAATTAGGATGAATTTCACATCTCAGTCTCTCTATGAATAGAATAGAGTTTGTATTATCAAATACATTAAAGACTTCAATCTGAAATCTGGTCCTGGTTGTATGAAAACAGTGTTAATGCCTTAGTGAACATCTATGATTGTTAAGGCATCTCTAAACAATGATTAGCTCCATTTTATTTGAGGTGATCAGCCTCTATTCTTTTGAAAGTTATACCCAAACTTATCAGGACTACAGTTCAGCTAGTCTACATCATGGTCCTTAGTACCATTCCCCCTCCTTCCCCAAATCGGATTTGGCTGCCTGTGCTCATGGGGAGCTCTGATGTGGTGCAGCTATGACCTGGGATCAGGCTTAGGGAAAGAGCTGTGGGAGAAGGGGCTGCAATGAGCCCTCCTGGGGCCTCCACCCCATCGCCTGGGAGCTGTTTTCAGCTCAGGCACTCAACCTTGGTCCCTGCCTGAGCCATGCTGCTGCCTGTCCGGGTCCCTCGCTGACCTGAATCTGTAGGCTTGGCTTCCTGGCTGTTCTCAGCTCTGCCTCATCACCGTGCACCTGCTGGGGACCTGGATTCTTTGTTGACCCTAGTTACAGTCCTGGGCCCTACCCTGCTCCCCTTGCACGTGTGCTGTGGGACACAACCCTGCAGGTGGGGGCATGACTTGCTCCTGGCCCTGGTCAAGGTGCTGACTCTGCTTGTGCCTGGACAGTATAGAAGTAGTGCGTTGTCCCAGCAAAACACTTCTTCAAATTGCTGCATTTAATACTAAGAGTGAAAGCCTTGCCACAACAATAATTTTGAACTGGGAGATGTTGCTCCTTTCCAGCCTGTAAACTTTTCTTGCAGACCGATGGCTAGCATAGCTAATATTCAGAATCTGCATTTATGTATTGACACCTCGGGTTCTCTTGATTCTTCAAAAGAATCCTGTGGTTTTAATACAAACTATGTGGATATGATAATTCCCTTCAAATGACAACTACACAAACGATTGCTGTTATTAATTTTATTTATTTGAAACTATTTTCATTTGGTAGCTGTTTTGAATCTCATTAAACAGCAGATGATGGTCTCAATTTCAACAGAGGCTAGGCATGTTTGAACTCTTCACACTATTTCAAAGCTTTCAAAAACCTTAGAGATTATTATGAACCTGACACAATGAAGAACTAATAATTTTGAACAAACTGATAATTTTAGGCACTTAAAGTGAAAAAATATTGTCTTGAAGAGTGGCTTTGGCTCAGGCAGTCAGATGCCAGATTGACCTTCTAACAGATTTTTTTAAAAAATAATAAGGTGTAACTATTGAGTCATTCTAGATTTATTTTGAGTATGGGATGGAATTCCAGTCATTTTGCTGACATTTCTGTGTGTCTGAATATTCAAGGCCTTGCCCCATAAAACTGATACTAAAATATACTTGCATTTTCTTGTGGAACAAATACCACCGAAGTCTCACCGATTCATTGCTTTTTTAGCATCCGTTCTTTGAGAACTGAACTGAATAATTTCTTAAATGTCTTTGCTATTGAAATGACTGACTAGACTGTCTCTCATATGGTCAGTCATGTCACTACTTACATTGTACTGCTATGAACTCAAGAATGTTTGACAGCAATGTGGGAGAGGCAGCTGAGAAGCTGGAGGTAGTCTTAGGTGTCTAGTAAAGCGTGATGGCTTGTCTTGAACTTCACGTACGTTTATATTTCATAGCCTGTTTCTGAAAAGAGACTCTTCATCATGGAGGTTATTCAAGATAGTTAGATTGTGTGAACCAAGTCTTGATTACTATTATGATCACAGTGTGAATGACAGGATTTGGAGTCTTAACTGCCCTTTCAAAGCCATCAATTTTTGGAATTACTGCTTTGTGTTGGAAAGCTTACACTTACATGGTGAAGTGTTTGACACTCTTCATTACGCCATTAACTTCTAAGACAAATCTTTCAGCTTCTTTTTATATATAATTTATAAATATGTGTATATATACTACTTCAATTGTTGCTTAAGTGGTGTTTGTACTTTGGGATATCATTTGAGCTAATAGAGAGTGAGATTTCTCTACTGATAATATCTTTGATACATGAGAATTACTAATTAGCCATGATTTTCACTAATGTAGTCTGAGGTTTAAGGAAATGTGAGTTGGTATGTTCTCCTTGCTTACAATCTTAGGGTGCATTTAGTATGTATTTTATCTTTTCTGTGATTAAAGTTAAATTTGTTTTCTTGGAAACTCTTGATTTGAACACAAATTAAGATTTGGCAAAATGACAGAGTGATGGAACAGAACAGTATTATCAGATCAATATTTATAAGCCAGGAGTTTCTAACATTAGAACCTTGTGGCACAAGAGTAGGTATTAGAAAAACTGTCTCAAAACTCTAAACTGTCCTCTTTAAAATATATATGAGTGTTGTAGCGAGAGTTTGTTTCTGTCTTTTAATTTTTTCATTTCTGACTCGTCCCTATTACTGGTTTGTATGTATACTCCATTATGTTGTCATCTGACTTTTGCTTTTTTTTGTATGAATTTACATTTCTTCTTGTGTATTATTGTTTTACTCCTCATAAGCATTTTAACAATCCTCGTATCTTAGGTGAAAACTACTGGGTGAAAATAAATTAGAACATAATTCATAGCATGAAGAGATGCAGATCATCTGTGTGTTTGCAGAAGACTGTTAGAATAACAAATAGGTAAAATTTTCTATAACTTATGGTTTGGCTAGACTGGAATACTATGTTAGAACAGCATAAGAGTAGTCAGGACAATGGATAAATTATATCAATAATTGTTTTTGGAATAGAGATAAAATAGGGAAAGAAATCCATATGAATGACAAAACAGAATGTTTAAATATACGTAGGTGTATTGTATGTAGGAGAAAGTTATTTCAAAAGGTTATTATAGCTAGATTTTCTTCATGAGTGAGAAAAAAGTATCATAGAATAACTGGGTTGGAAAGGACCGCTGGAGGTCATCTCTTCCAACCTTTTGCTCAAAGAATGTTGAATTACATGAGTTTGAGACTTCAAGGATGGAGATTCAGCAACCACTCTGAGCAACCTGTTCCAGTGCTTGACCACTCTCATGATTAAAAAAAATAGAAGAAAAATTTTTTATGTCTAGTCTGAATTTCCCATGTTCCAACTTTTATTTGTTTCCTTTTGTCCCATGCTTCAATGTGTATCTTTGAGGAGAATACTATGCATACTACTACTTGTCATCAAATGACCAATCTATGGGTCTTGTGTAGTGAAAATTATAATGAAATAGAACAACTTCTGAGCATTTTCTTGAAATATTATGGGCCTTATTTATAGTCTGTTTTAAAATTTCAGGGATAGTGGTGCAGTGCAGAATATGAAAAACAGAAGGTAAAACTGAAGAAATTAAGACATTAAGGACTGTGTTAGAAATGAGCAATTCTGCTTTCAAGAATAGTCAGCCTAGGCAGGTAGAACAGTAAGCTAAGCTATATGATAAAAAAAATCAAGTAATAAAGATACTTTTAATCTCAAAATTTGTTTTCTTAAGGATCTTGCCCCTTTTAAAACTTCGTATAAGTTTTTAACCTCTTCTACTTAATACTTACATTTTTCATTCATTATCAATTGTTTTAAAGATGTTCCCATTTTCTAGCTTGAAATATCACTATGTCTGTTTCCCATTTATTAGTGAAATCTGCTACCTTTACTTTTTTTCAGTTTACTGTATTTTAAATCTTTATCTTTGTCATGTGCTATTTTACCTACTATGTCTTGTTCAACTTTATTTAATTTTCTCAAGTTATTTTGTTTTAAAATTTTATTCTTAATTGCTGTCTGCATCCTTAAAGTGGGGAGCTGGACTATTCTGACTTAATTGCTCTTCTGTGCTGTTACTTAACCCTTCCTGCGGCTGCGAGACATTCACTGAGAAAGCAATCTAATCAGGCATTTATGATTTAAAAAATTTCTTAGCCTCTGTGCTAAAAATACCTGCTTATGGATTATGCTCCTTTTGCATAGTAGAGTGTATTTCTTCAGAGGTGAGGATGAGAAATTGAGGCACTAGGTGTTTCCATTCAAAATATCTATGAGCAACTATTGCCACTCTTATTGCAGTGGGACAGGAAGCCCTGCTAGAAAAGTAGCAGAGCACCTGATGCTGTGCAGATAAAGAAGTCTCTGCACACAGAGTGATAATACTTCGAAGTCCTGTGATTTAGATCGCTTTCAATGATGTTTCCTACTTATATAACTGAGAATCCCTCCTACTTATATAACTGAGAATCCCACTAAAACCTGTAGCATCTTTGAAAATACTTCAATCTTTTACCACCGTACATAGGATCATAGAACATACTGGGTCAGATAGAACCTATGGAGGTTATCTAGACCAATCTCCTGCTCCAAGCAGGATTAACTTCAAAGTTAGACCAGGTTTTCAGGACCTTGTCCAATTGAGTTGTAAAAATCTCCAGGGATGGAGAATCCATAACCTCTATGGGCAACCTCTTTCAGTGCTTAACCACTCTTGTGGTTTTGTTTTTTTTCTTATATCCAATCCCTTGATTGTTGCATTTCGTCCATTAGCTGTGCATCTTCAAGAACATTCTGCCTTTGTCTTCCCTATAGCTCACCTATAAGTAGTTGAGGAATGCAAGTAATTCCGCTTTTCCCGCACCCTTCCCTACCCAAGCATTCTTTTGGCCTAACAAGCCTATCTCCCTCAGCTTCTCCTTGTATATTGTGTGCTCTAGTGCCCTGACTGTCTCGATTGGCCTCTGTTGTATTCCCTCCTGTTTGTTTGTATCTCTAGAATTGGGGGGAACCTAAAACTTCTATAAGAGCGCAGGAGCACAAAGTTACATGTCATATAGGTATCTGAACAACAAAGCTATAAAATGAGTTGTCACCCTTTCTTGCTGAGCAGTGTATTTCCAACACGGCTTAGTGCTTAACTGCATGCCTAGATTTAGTTTCTGTCTTGGCATGTGAAATCAAGGTACCAGAAAAAAATCGTCATTCATCATTCACAAAAATGGGAAATAGTTTTGACTGAATGCATTTTGAAAATTTTTGTTTTCTAAAGTGTTATTTCATTTAAAATTTTAGACAGCTAAAAAGACAATTCCTTCAAGGACAATAATAATCAATGGGAAAGTTTGCATTTAATATTTATGGGTATGAAAAAGAAAGTATAAATAATATAGATCTGATATGACATGCAGTAAACACTTGTGACAAATTCTGTCTCCTTATGCTTTAAAACTCTAGAATTTTAAAGACCTGTTGAGTGATTAACATGCAGTTATGCCATTATGCATACCCTATAGCTGGCTGTAGTAAGCAAACATTCTTCATTTCACTGAACTCTTTGTAAGTGCAAAGGGTTGATGCATGCTAATCATTTGCAATAGTGGGGTCCAAGGCATGTAGAACTAAATTCTGCATCCTTTATATGAGATGCCCCATTTGTTTTATTAAGGTAATTAAGACATGACTCCCAAATAATTTTTATGAAAATAATTTTCTTCGTGCAATTTTTTTTTACAAATATTTTCTTTGATATATTAAATCATCTCAATTTCACCCATGAAAGGATTAAGAAAATTATTAAAATGACATATTTTTCACTAGATTTTCTTCACCGCTAGGGGAAATAAGAAAGATCTATATTGATTCCTTTGATATTTGTTTGTTTATTTTACTAACAAATACTACTGCTTGCTTTCAAAATGAAAGTGACTCTTTCCTTCTTTGTCTTTTTTCTGTCCTTTCTTTCTTGCTTTCGTGGATATGAACTCCAGGAGGACAAAGTGGTTAGAGCCTTTTTTCTGTCTAAAGTTCTTTTATGGGTAGACTTATTTCCTGGCCTACATTTGCTTTCATTTACACAGGTGTAATTCCTGCTGAAGGCAAGGGGAGTTACTGTCATTAAAATGAAAGCAATGTTTGGCATGAGAGGCTTACCTGTTTTTCAGATAACTTACTAATAATCTGTGAGTTGTTGTGAACATTATGCATGATATTCCTCTCTGTTTGCAGCTTTTGTGAGCATGACTCTACTTTTCCTTTAGTTTTGCAATATGATATGTGCACGGTTTAAAAAAAATATTAAATAGGTAATTGTCTTATAGGTGTTACTCTTACAAAAATACAAATTAATTTTATCAAAGTAGCAAAAGTTATTAAAATATTTTTGCACCCTGTGGTAGTGATGTTTGTATCATTGATATGTATGCACTCAACATTTTAGCTTGTAACTTTTTTTTAGCATGGTAGTTCAGTTTTGGTTTTTAATGACAATACAATTAGATACCAGTAAACGTTAAGAAAACATATTTATTCTAAACATTTAGGAATATGCCAGCAATGTCATAGTTATCCAATAATATATAAATTATTTTGTAAATTAAATGGTATGTAGGTATTCCGAAAATGTAGTGCACATATTGTATTGAGCGTAATGTTGAAATAATGTTAGATGTTATGCATGTCAGTGACACTGTCTTTGTCTTGCTAATATTACACCTACAGTAAATATTTTAATCTGATTTTATTTTAACTATGTTTAGAAAAGGTAGTATAAAGCTGAATTTGAGAATAAGCCTGGATATATTTCAAAATTTTACCAAATTAAATGTGATGTTTTTTTTTTTTTAAAATAACAGAATTGAGAAAACTACCTGAGCTAGTGTAAATCTGCTCTTCCATGAAGATCTCTAGTGTATTCTAAAGAATTGCAATTGCAAAAGCAACTTGCCCTGTAGTGCTTGGCAAGTGAGTTCCTATATTACATTGACTAAAGAAATAGCGTACATATGCATCTAGTGAATGTATACACAGCAAAGGCTTTTACTACAATAAATGTAATTTTTTTCTTACTGAGAGCAATGTCAAGGCTCACATTGAATTCACGCCTGTGTTTCATAAATACATTGCTCCATGTAAAAGTTGTAAGCCATCTGCTGTTGTTACCATTTAGGATATGTTTTTACTAGTGGGCAAGCAATCTTTGTGGTGGGCCACATCCTGGTCCCCCAGTCTGTTAGAGGGTTACGTAGTTTTCTTTTGGCCTGCATCATCAGAGTTTTTTGCAATTAAAAGGCTGTGAACTCATAGAAACCATGAAGTAACACCAGTTGCTAGAATACAGAGGTAGTTTTAGAGTACAAAAGGCAGATGAATAAAAGAAACAATTTTCTCCTTGAAGAATTTACCCTTTCAGTATAATCTTGTGAGTAACTGATGCATGCTAGCAGTATTCCCACAGTCAATCCACTAATGTCTATAAGGTACTCATCTATATTGTAGCAGTATCAAATGCTAAATTTGTTTGGGGGGCAAAAAAAAGTGTAAAGGAGGTCACAGTAATAAGGTTATATGATTATCTAGTTTTACCATGTACATGTGTTAAGGAGGGAAGGGACAGGAATTCCTCTAGCTAATCAACTAGTTAGATTTTTCCATAAATAATGACTGTGCCTCAAGTTGCTCTTGGTAATATCTGTTTCTGCTGATTCATAATAGATGTTTTGGAAGTTATGAAGGCAGAAAGAACAATAAGTATTTTAAGTCAAATTTTTCTCAACTACAAACATTGTGAAGTAGGGACAGCAGTGGTAGTCATCTTGCTATTTTAGTGCTAACAGTAAGGTCAAAAACCCTGATGTATTGTATGCAGGCACCCTCAAAACAGATACTTCAATATAAATAGGATTTTTTAATTTTGTGTGATAAAGCATTTACCAGTAGGTTAACCCACTTAGAGAATCCTTACTAGTACTGGTTATCCTTCATTTCCCAGTGTTAGCATACCAGAGAAGGTGTGAATTCCAGTATTTCTTAAGAAGCTTGTTCTGTATTTTGTAACTATAGAATGGCAAATTCAATCTAGAGTGCTCCTAGATAAAGCGATAGATACTTGGTGATTGTCAGTGGCATGTTGACCAAATTAAACAGTACGGATTTGGAAAATGAGGTGTATTCAAAGCATCAGGTCTGTGAAGAGTTAGAGAGTAGAAAGACAGTATGTCCCCTGTAGAAATCTTGTCACATCTTTTGATAAAGATTAAGATTGTAAGGAAAAGGTGGGACAGCACATGCTGTTGAATTATTGGGACGATCATATGCCAGTCTCCTGGTGCTATTTATGGTGGTGGGGAATGGAGTTGGACATGAATTTTGACTGTGTTGTAATGTTGTAGTTGGACCATTAAACATGTACAGAAAGGAACTTATATTATATACTAATACCACTTTGGAGTATAAAGGTCACTGTGCCTTTTTCCACAGAAAACGTGGGAATGACTAGTGAATGTCCCAGTTCTTCATTAGTCTGGTATCACAGTATATAAAGAAGTCCTTTTGCAAAATGGAGGCCCAAATGTGCCAGAAAGGAATAATTTATGTTAAGTTATAAAAGAGTAAGATCACCTCTGAGAAGAAAACAATTGGCTTTTTAAATTGAAAAATAGTGTGATCAGTGAATTTTTTCCATCTTCTGTATTTTTTTTTTTCTTTAAATAACAAAGGTACATTTTAAAAGATATCCTGCATTTGTGTCACTATTATTTAATCAAAATGTGACTATGAGGTGGCAGAATGCTCTTTGAGAAACCAGAGTCGATTAAGGCAGACTGAATTTAAGTTTATTTCAAAAAATAAAGATTCGCAGGATCATCTTCCTTTTACTTAGATTTTGACAATTATATTTCTAACCAAATAACTTTATTAAAATGAGCAACACCATTAGCTAGAGTAGTGAAATTGTACGGCTATGTCATTGAAAATCATGGAAGGTGTGATTAAAAAGATGAGGAACTAAGAAGTGCAATACAGTTGGTGTAAAAACATATCTTCATTGCAAAGAGTAGGAAATGAAGAAGTAGTAGAATATTTTAATTTTGACTGAATGTTTTCCTGAATTTAAATGAAATTATATACTACATACCTTTTCTTGGAGGCAGTGTCTTTAAAGTAATCACTGATATTTCTGGAGAAAACAAATGAGGAAGCAACCTAATATAGGAAGTTTTTGGAAACAGTTGGCAGGAGAAAACATGGTTCCTTCTGATTTAGCTTCTTTCACTTGCTGGTCATGATCTGGCTTTTGAAACTTTGATAAAATTCCTGTACAGTGTTTAGTTATGGACATTCAAGGTTTAGATACATAAATTCTTGTTTTTCAAGTGCTCGTTTTCAAGTGACAAGTTTTAAAGTGACATGAAATGGGCAATTCAGTGGCTTGGCCTTTGGAGGTACTGATCCTTTCTCTGTCCTTTCATCTCTTTTAGTGGGTTCAGGAAGTTCTTTTTAGGGAAACTGTTTTAAACTTCTACAGGTAAATCAAAGCCTTCAACAGAACTGTAAAGGATAAACCTGAGGAGCAATGCCAGGGAACTTCCTCCTTGTTCTGTATTTATTTCCTGTGCAAGTGGATAAAACATTTGACACTTTTCTTGAAATAAGTCTTCTTAACCTTGTAATGTTACGCATTTTGAAATACTTAAGATGCAGACAAATAGCTTGTCTTTAAAAATCAAGTCTTCAGCCTTCACCAATCTTAAGAACCTGCAGTATTTTTTTTTATAAAGTCATCTCAAAGACTCTTCTAAGCAAATTCAAAATCAGATATATTTACTGAGTAGTTTCCTAGGTTAATTTCCCTAATAACTTGACTGACTTTGGAGTTTTATTTGAACTTTAATAATTTAATCAAAGTTCAATAATTTTTGAGATTCCTAGACAGAGTTCAGACAATGGCAGTTATTTTTAGCAAATTAGTCTCATAAAAAAATTCCATATAAAATTACATTAGAAAAGATGAAAAGCAATTATAATAGGGCATTATTGTCTCTTCCTTTGTCTTACTGCAGTTAAAACTTCCTATTCCCCAGTTTTCCTTCACCATGTTCCAGAGTAATGAATATTATTATGCCAGTTAGGAGAGATCAAGGTAGTGGTGAGAATGCTTCCTGTAATTTTGTGGAAATTTCACTGTTAAACTAGGGAGAAGGTTTTTCTCATTTTAATTCTGCCGTTCTGAACAAGTCCTGGGCCCTGACAAAAATACTATTGTTTCTAAACCATCTGTGTTGCAGGTCTGTACCTCCACAGTACCCTACAACTTTCTCACCTGGAATTGCACAAATGTGACAACTATTCATAGAAACCATAGGTTACTCCTCCTGCCACTGCCTTCTTGCTGTTGGAAAATATCTCTTTGGGTAAACTCTTACCCTATTCTTGACACTTGACTCAGACTGACTTTGTGTCTGAGTCTCATCAAGCTTTTCATGGGCTGTATATTCTCTAAAGGATGTGGGTTTTTTAACAAAGAAATATGTTAATTTCCAGATTATTGAAATTTGGAAAAAACCTTTTTTTACAGAGACTTGCAAAAACAGTAGAATATTTCCTAGACTTACCTCTGACAAAAGCCTCCTGCACCAGCTATTATTTAGGATTGTTTTCTGAGATATCTTTCTGCTGCAGAAAGCTTAATGATTTTCCTCAGCTCTTGAGTATTGTCTTTCAGATTGGGATCTCTAAAAGTAATTTGGAGAGTTGGCAACTTAGACCTTCCTGTCTTGGGCCACTTGTCCTGGGCTGTTCTCTGATCCTATTTCTCATGTATCCATTTGTCTAAGCTGCTCTCCTTTATCTTGCTGTGTTCAGAGCTCACTCTTGTTTCCTTCATCACTACAGAATGCACCTCCAGTAGCAGAAGGTGCTTTTAATGAACATGGCACTGAAAGCCCGCAGTTTTTCTGTCTTCTGTTTCTTGGAGTTGGATTGCAAAACATAAATAAAATGGTCTGTAAATATATTTAAATACTAAGTTACTTCTTTTCTCTCTGTCAAAATTGTTCTGATTGCACAGTCAAATCATGTTCTCTAGTCAAAAATATGTTACCTAGCTTTCCGTTTTCACTATTTTCAAGGCTGTCACAATGTGACATGTGATAGAATGTAGTCAGTATACATACACCTTATTAAAGTTGCAAATTTAAACTTGCCTGAAATCTTGATGAAGACTAAACAGTAAATGCATCATACTGATGGTTAAATTGACATACAAATGTTTTCCCTAAATTAGATCTCTTCCCATGTGTTGTTAACTTTGACTGCCTGACTGCCATACTAAGATATACTCTGTGTTGGCCATCACAGTCAAGGAACGGAGATTACACTCCAACTTGTTGTAGTCCAACTTTGAACTACCTTTTGTGAGCTGCTGGAGAAGTTGGGAGGCATGGGGAAGGAATGAGGGGTCGTTCTTTCTTTTCTTTTTCCTCACCACAGTGACCTTTGGCCCATTTCCTCAGGCACAGATCAATGGCACGCCCTCCACAGTGCTCAAGGAAAGGGGGATGTGGTCCTAGGAACTGCCAGTCTGCTTTTCTGGCTTTTCTTGTATTTGAAAGTTAATTGGAAAATAACACAACTTCTTGACACAATGTAGCTTCAGAGTGGTCTTAACTAGTTCAATCTAATGACTACATGGGGTTTTACATATCTATGTAGTGAGACTTTGCTTTTGTTAGCAAGCTTGAAGAACACACAGCTGTGTTTCTTGCTTAAGAACAAACAGAAAACTAACTAGAAGAGTAAGTAAGTCTGAAAATCTTTTTACATTCATATACGTACTTCCTTGATATTAAATGAGCCAGGGTTTAAGTGCCCAAAAGCTTGTATAATTTTTTCACCTACAACAGTCAGTGTAAAAAGATACTAGTTCCTCCTGTAAATATTTTCCTGTACATGTACACTATGGTGTTGTAATGTTGCAGTATAGAAATTAGAAGTAGTTTGTTTGCTTTTAGATGGTACTGAATTTCTGAAAAGCATTAAAGTTGATTTAGGGGTGGAATTAGAGGAGCTGGCTTTCATTTTGCTAACTATTTCTCCTATCCTGATAGCACTAGAAATTTATCTTTTCATTTCAAATCATGCAAAATAGATAAATTTTCCATTTAATTTCTTCTTCAAGCTATCCTAACATAATCTTATCTTAAAATGTGTATGGAAACAGTATAATAATAATAATATATACTTATCACATCAATAAATTTTCACTTTCATTTTTGTTCAAATTAATAAAGCTATTTGCAATTCTGGAACCAGGAGATGAAACAGTTCTTGAGCAGTAAGTTATATTTGTCACCTGTTGCAATATTCAGAAACCATATCATGTGCTATTAAGTTCCAGGTGTAGACCTTTATCGAAGGTAGCTCAGCAAATTCCTTGTTTCAGTCCCAGGTGTGTAACAGCACACCTAGGACTCTTTGGACACAGTTAGGTATTATGGCACAGCAGGGGATGGTATAAATGTTTAATTACCTAGACTCAGCTTCAGTGGCTGGAAACCAGCACCTATATATATAAATAATGAAGACATTGCTACTAACAGAGTAAAGCAGCAAACCTCCCACAGTGTGGTTTTTTGTGTGGGTTTTTCCCCCCCCCCCCCCCTCAACTGTTAGAGCTTTATTTAGCTAGTGTCTTCAAGGAACAGTTTATTGATAGGTTGAGGAATTAAATGAAAAAGGCCTTGCACGTGGGTTAATATTGTCTGTTTGCTATTTGGATCTGCTGTGTGAAAAAAGGAATTTGTATGGCAAATATATCAAATATTGGATGCACGGGCAAGACAATTATTCAGCATAGCATGAGTGATTTTATGTAAGACAACTTCAGCAGATATTGGACTTCAGTGCATTCATGGAGAAATTTAAATAAATATGAGAAATACTGTGTTTAAACAAGATGTCATCTATGAAGTATAAATAGGAAGGTATTTGAAAATTAAAAATTCCTTGGTTTGAATTATTATAAAGATGCCTTCATTCAGCATCAAGGAGATCTACGGAAAAGCCTGGATTTCAGGTAGCTAATTCAATTTCAGTCAATTGATGTATGCTAATATTTGTATTTTTTTGAGAATTAGTTTCATGTAGTTCACAAGTCTTTCTTATCATTTTAGATCTGCAAGAAATAAAATACCTAAGCCTTGTAAACCAAATACATAAAAAAATTAACAGGAGTTCTGTTTGATGTTGGGGATAATATACTTTCACAAAATAAACCCCTAGAGTGTTTTTATACTGGTAGAATCGTAGATGTATCTTTATTAACTGAAGTTAGAATCTTAGTTGTTTAGTTTACTATGTACACAGGTACACCTCCCATTTATCTTTAAAAGTTTAAACTTCTTGGGCAGTGTTAATCGCTAGTGTTCATTTAACCTGTTCATCTTTCAGTTTCAGTGTAATTGCTACATAACTTCAGAGTCATGACCTGGTTAATTAAGGTGTTCTTGCTCTCAAATACTTGGTCACGTGATTATGAAAGATGATCTTTATTGTTGTTAACGATTTGGATTCCTTACAGTTCTAGGCAGGGAATGTATAGTATCTTTCCAAGAGATTAGAATAGTTTTACCTCTACATTGAAGTAGGGTTCAAAAGCTTTTTTCTCTGATGTGTACAATTGCCTAGTTGTCTGTTAACATTCAGTATTAATTCCTTTTTAAACTATAACACCATGATAATTATTTATAGATATGGGGTTTTATATATGTTCTTAGATATATTTATTTTTACTGTTTTTACTTTGTACATGGGAAGGAAATTCCTATTAATCTGCTTTAAATTATTTTTTAGTTTTATCTAATCCTGGTTTTGCTTCTTTTTGTCATGGACATCATTGGGAGAGGCCGAAGAAAACTTTCACTATAGTGGATGTCTGGCCTCAGTCATTTGGGAAGAACATAATTGTTTGCATTGTTATTAACGTATAAGTTTTGTAGCAAAAAGTGAAAATCGGCTCACAATTTAGCCTACAGAAGCAGAGACCAATCTCAAGTGCTCAATAAAAATGTCTAAAAACATCACTTTTTATTCAAGAGAAAATGCTTTATTATTATGGACCATGTGGCAAAAAGGTTTTTTTGTGATAATCTATGTTTCTGAACTGTTTCAGATTAATATGATTATTTTCATTTTAGAGCTTCTTCATGTATTTATAAGAGATTTTGAAATAAAATAGCTATGACCCTGCAACACTAGACTTCTGTAATTTTATTGTGCCAAAAGCTTAACAAAATACAGTAAATACATTTTGCATTGTGAATAGGATTCTGATACTTCTATTGAAGCTGTGCCACAAATTTTAAATTCAATTTTAAGTAATAACGAATCCAAGCCTATTAGGTTTTTCCTTTTCCTGTAACTTTTAGCTTTTATTAACATTATTTATTAATCTTTCCTTCTCATGTTCAGTACAACACTACCAGCACAGATTATCTGAGGATTATTTAAGGAAAACCTAGTGTAAATGAAACCTTTTGTGGTGAATGGAGCAAAATCCAGTTGGCGGCCGGTCACAAGCGGAGTCCCCCAGGGCTCAGTTTTGGGGCCGGTCTTGTTTAATATATTTATTGATGATCTGGATGAGGGGATTGAGTGCTCCCTCAGTAAGTTTGCAGACGACACTAAGTTGGGTGGGTGTGTTGATCTGCTTGAGGGTAGGAAGGCTCTGCAGAGGGATCTGGACAGGCTGGATCGATGGGCTGAGGCTAATTGTATGAGGTTCAACAAGGCCAAGTGCCGGGTCCTGCCCTTGAGTCACAGCAACCCCATGCAATGCCACAGGCTTGGGGACAAGTGGCTGGAAAGCTTCCCCGCAGAAAAGGACCTGGGGGTGTTGATTGACAGCCGGCTGAAGATGAGCCAGCAGTGTGCCCAGGTGGCCAAGAAGGCCAACGGCATCCTGGCCTGTATCAGAAATGGTGTGGCCAGCAGGAGCAGGGAAGTGATCGTGCCCATGGACTCGGCGCTAGTGAGGCTGCACCTCAAATACTGTGTTCAGTTTTGGGCCCCTCACTCCAAGAAGGACATTGAGGTGCTGGAGCGTGTCCAGAGAAGGGCGACGAAGCTGGTTAAGGGTCTGGAGCACAAATCCTGTGAGGAGCGGCTGAGGGAACTGTGGTTGTTCAGTCTGGAGAAGAGGAGGCTGAGGGAGACCTCATCGCTCTCTACAACTACCTGAAAGGGGGTTGCAGAAAGGTGGGTGTTGGTCTCTTCTCCCAAGTGATGAGTGACAGGACAAGAGGAAATGGCCTCAAGTTGCGCCAGGGGAGGTTTAGGCTGGATATTAGGAAAGATTTCTTTACTGAGAGAGTGGTGAAGCATTGGAACAGGCTGCCCAGGGAGGTGGTGGAGTCACCATCCCTGGAGGTGTTCAAGGAACGTGTGGACATGGCATTGTGGGACATGGTTTAATGGGCATGGTGGTGTTGGGTTGATGGTTGGACTTGATGATCTTACAGGTCTTTTCCAACCTTAGTGATTCTGTGATTCTGTGATTTTCAGTAAAGCTAAGAAGACATGATCCTTGTTTTCAGTGATTTTTAAATAGGTATACTTTCATTTACTGGTTACCATTCAGATCAGCATAGGTTCTGTTAGTTGAAGCCTCCTATAGACCATAGGTGACATGCTGAACAAAGAAGACTGTGAACTAACTGGGTCCTTTAATGATAAAGAAAGATCCAGGCCTTAACATAAATGTATTGTTTTGGCTCTGTGGAACACATCTGTGAAGTGTGTGTCCCTCAGAAATGATCTGCTGCAATATAATTTTCATAAAACTTCATTGATCAATCACTATTTCAGATCTTTGTGACACCTTTGTGAAAAAATGTTCCTAAATAAAAAAGATAACTAGAGAAGTATGCATTCGATTTGAAAGCATACAGTGTCTGAACCAACAGAGAATAATAGTTCAGTAAATCTGGATGTACTCTGCAGTGATGAAATTAGTAAGCACAGGAAACACAGCATTACTTCCTTCAAGGATGGTGAAGACATGACTGATCCAAACCTGCTGCTCCAATGTGCCACCTTGTTCCTGTCACTGTGATAATGCTCTCAGTAAGTGAGATATTGTAGCGATCTACTTTTCTCAAGCCTCTAATTAGCCTGGGAAAGTTTTCTTCACATCCGTTGATGTGGAAAGACAGAGCTAGATGACATGCACATATTGTAAATTTGTCATTTACATTGTAAGTACACATGCATGCTCTCTCCTGTTTTTCCCTCAAGCCTGCAGTAGTTCTCACAGCTGATGCTGAATTGAAAAGAGTGTGTCTCTAGGCCGGGAGGACGAGAATTATGTATAACTGACCTCTCCAAAGTCAGTATTTCTCACCTCATTAGCAGCAGTCCTGGCACATGAGAAGGAATGCAACACTGAATTTTGGGCATTAACGGAACTCAAACACATTTTGGTTTTAGACAGCCCTGATATAGTTTGGATAGTTTTTTAAAACTACTAGACATGAAGCATCCTTTTTTACTCAAAGTGGAAGTACAGCTCTTTCCATGTATACCAAAATTATTTGGTCCATATCTGATTATATGGTTCTGTTTTATTACAATAAACCTTAAAGCAGTCCTTCAGAAAGTTCATGATGTCATATGAAATGTAAAAAGGCAAGTCAGGTTCTTCCCCCCATCATATGAAAAATCTGCAATGAGATTTTTTTTATGCCTTTACAATTGTGCTTGTCCAGTGAGGGAGCTGTGACTATTATTCTTAAAGCCTGAGGTTATACTGCAGTTACAGAGATTAGCCCCATGTATCCCAGCATTTACTAGATTCTCTACAGTTAATTAGAAAACAATTGCAGTCATTCTACTTGGGCAAGGACCTTACTTGTTACTATTGTAAATTCATAAAAAGTATTTTTACTGTGGAATGGAAGCTTTGTTTTCCTGTGGCTTACATCCTTGCAGTTGTGTGTGATCGTGTTCAAACTCTTGTTGCAGTTAAATATATGGTGATGCTAATTTTGATGTGAGCAGTTCTTCCTGTCTTATCTACCTTATGCTTATAGGAAATCAACTTGTTAAATAGGAGTGGAGCCGTAACTGATCACAAGAAATTCTGCAAATAAATTTTTAGTAGATGAAAAATCTTTACCTTTCCAATCACTTCAGCTCAGCTCCCAAGGTATCCTTTAAATTACTGAAGTTTGATTTCATCTTCATCCTGTTTTTCTTTAACAAGCAGTGAAATTGCGTGAATGTGGGGTTTTTGCCTGTATTTCATAATTTTACTATTATGAGCTTCTATATCTTGAAGAAGTCATCCTTTAGAACTATGAACTTAATGCTATGTCCATGTGAGGACCCTGATCTGAAGGGATGAAAATGACGAAAGTAGCTAATTTTATTGACTTGTTTTTTTCAGTAGGATGACTTTAGTGAATTTAGAAAAAATCATAGAAAACTTAGAAAAGTGCATATCCTTACTCTATAGGCTTTATTGAATGCACGCTCCTCTAGACATCAATTTAAATATTTTCCCATTTTCTGACCTGTAAAGAAATTTAGCAGATTAGATTTTGGGCAGAAGATCTGCTATGTTCACTTCTTTTGATAACAGTTTAACTACACTAAGATTTAAAGAAAAGAAAAAAGTAATTAATTTTTGGAATTAATTTCTGTCTGAACCAAAATTTTTGTCTTTTCTGATAGGACACTTGAGAATTTTCAGGAAACTACTCTGAATATATGAGAAGAAACTGTGCAGCATTCTATTGTTTTGATGTTCCTTTTGTAAAAGTTGAAAGTGTACATACGGTTTGCTTTCAGAAGTCAAAGCAGTTGTGCATTTACTACAGTGAGGATATCTGTCTGTGAGTTACTCTCTCAAAACCAGTTATTCAACAAACATTTTCCAGGCAACATATAATTCTCAACCAGATAGAAGAAAAATGCAGTACTATCATATTGCTTCAAAACTGAGGACAGAGTTTCCATTGTTCATTAGTATTAGCTGAATCAGAGTCGTAGTTGGATACAGCAGGCTGTAAATTGTATAGCAGCTGTGTCATGGGAACATATTTTTCAGATTAGATACATTAAAAACCAGAATACCATTTCCCTTTTCTTGTATTATATCAAGTCTTCTCTGCTGTCTATTGGTAGCTTTATTGCTTTCACACTTAACTAATACTGATGTAAAATTAATTTTTTTTTCCTGAAAGAGTCACATGGAATCAGTCTTTGACAGGTTTATCTCTTTGTGGCAGTTTAATTGAAGCTGGAACAATTTTGCTGTTGCAAACGTTAGTTGTAGTACGGGAAGCCCTCAGTCTTTCAGAATTTCTTTTTTACAATTTACCATTTTTTAAAAATCTTTTGAAATACTCTCAGTGTATATAAGTGTATTTTGAATAATGGGCTGGACTTCAGTTCTAGAATCTGTGATGGCAAGCTGATCTTCACAACCTCAGTTGTGGTCATCCATTACATAGAATCAGGAGGCAGTTTACTGACATACTCACCATCTGTCATCCACTTGATTTAAACATATTAATGCAACTAGTGTCCTAATTGTAAAAAACAAAGAACAAAACCAACTGAAAGACTACACAAAACTTTGTCAGTGTTCTATGACACTTAAATTAGGATTTCAAATGTTTGATTTCATTGTACTGGCAGATGCAGGAAAAAAGAGAAAGAGTTTTCAAATTAGGGAATAACATTAAAATTCTTTAAGTATATTTTTAGTCAATTACAAAAAAATAAAACACTTTATTGGCTCTAATTTGGAACTTGAAAATTCCTGCTACTGAATGCTCTGATAATATAAGCTGTACAACAGAAATATAAGGAAATCTTGAATTTTTCTTGGTCACTTTAATATATTTAAATGAGCCTTCTTTTTTTTGGAACCAGCTGTTTTAAGGAGAAACCAAACCAAACTCTTTTAAGAATAAAAGTAGTTAAACCAGCTTGATCTGTGGGTGATGTTCACTGATGACACAGGGGATTTTGCAAATTCAGAAATATTCAAGGATTTGCACCATGAAAATTTGTACTTCACAGATTTTAAGAAATTCTAAAGTACTTAAACAGTTTTGTTTATAGAAAAGCTGACACTATATCATGAACAATTTCATCAGAGAACACTGTAACAGGGAGGGGGACTATTCATATACTTAGGTATTATATAAATACGTTGTTGAACCAGGGCCTCTCAAGTATCTAGATCTGAATTCTAAAAGAAAAGAAAAATAAAATGAAACAGTAACCTTTAAAGAAATCTGGCTAACTTCAGGGGTTGTTTGCAAAAATGCCAGAAGTATTGAGGGAAGATTTCAAAGTTTTTGTTACAACTTTCCAAAGCCTTTTACTGTTGGTGCGTTACTGTAACATTGCTAACATGGTACACGACTAAAACCCACTAGAGGGAGCTAGAAATATTTTATTATGATATTGCCAAGTCAGTATTTTACATCATTTCCATTTCTACTTTTATCCAACTCTAGGAAAGTGTAACTTAATGCTGTGTCCATTATAGCACATTCTAATCGGCATGTCATATAGTTGTCATAGGTAAAGATTTGTTCGTGCCCCAAATCCAAAACAGGAGCTGTCTGCTGTATAAGCAATTATTTGAGGTAGAGCATGCCACCAGTTACAAACTTGCACATAACAACTGGGGAAGAAAGGGATGGCTTTATCAGAGAGAAACAGACCACTGTCTTCACCTTCAATGGAGTTAAATGTGGGTTAGGTCTGGTCCAGAACTGGGAATGAAAACACATACAACTTCACATCCTAGCAAGTTAAAAACTTCTTTCATAAAGAAACCATTGTGTCAGGATTTAATCTCAATGAAAGTGCCTGTTTAACCACTTTTCTTTCTGAAGCCTCAAACATTTAACCTAGTCCATTTATATAGGCTGCATGCGGTGTCTCCACAGACCCTGACTTGCTTCACTCAACTTTGTCTGTAATGTATGCTGAAAAAATGAAGGGAGAAGCAGAAGCCACATGGAGATGACAATAGTAAGATATGCTGGTTTATCAAGGTAAATTGATAACAGCTTCCAGCTGTGAGCTGGAAGGTAATAACTGCACAGCCTATTTAAAAAGATTTCCTAACAAACTACATGCTCTTTGTTGGCCAAATTGCATGTCATTTCTAAGGCACAGACATAATTTCCAGGACATACTTCTAGAAAGCCTTTTATTCTGATATGAGCTTCAAATCCTGGTGCAAAGTTTGTCAGGACTAAATTACCTTTATAGTTAGGTAATATTCTTTGAAAAGTCTGCTAGTTGTTAGCTGCAAACTGAAATCATAGTGTGGATACTTTTTTGAAGAGAGATTACTACCTATTCAGCTATTGGTATTCTTCAAGACACTTAGTCCGTGGCTTGTTTCCTGTTCTTATTTCATCTGTATTCTCATATTATGAGTTTTGAAGGACATGAAGGACTTAAGGGCCAAGACTTTGCGTTGTTCTGCTTTATACTGTCAGGTCACATAATGTGTATGTGAAGGGTTTTACCACCTTCTATCTCTTCTTGCAAGAGGGAAGGATGCAAAACAGCAATAAAGCAGGAAATGTTCGTTTAGATACAATTATCTGAGTGAAATGTGAAGTAGTACTTGTTTTAGGGAAGGCAGTAAATCTCACTAATAACACTTTCAAAGCCTGCTAATTTACACTAGCAGCAAAAGGGAAGCATTCACCTAGCTACCTCAACAGGCTGCTGAAGTACCAGGAGTTTGCCTATGTGGAATTTGTAGATATTTTAAAAGAAGAAATAATTACGGAAGTACAGAGAGTTGTCTATATATAAAGTAGAAATGTAGGCAATTTACCAGATGTGTTTCCTAACAAAGGGGATTATTTGAAAATGGAATTAGGAAAAAAATTAACTTTATTTCATTGTACATAACTTCCTTTTTCCTTTCGTAAAATACGGTTTTTATCTTCAGGATATTGATAAGTAATGTACACCTGACTGTGTTAGGTGTCACTAAGTCTGTTGCTTTTCTACTCTTATTCTCCTTTTCCATTTTGAAATTCATTAAACTGACATGCATATAAAATTTTTTTTTAATCTTTTTTTTTTTCACTTGCTGTCAGGGTTAACTGTGGCTCCATCTCATGTAGGCATAAGATGAGTAGCTCTTGTAGCATGAAACTCAGTGTAGGTTTCCAGCCTGGATAGCACAGCATAGCTATCCATTCGAGGGAGGTGATTGTCCCACTCTGCACTGCAGTGGTGCAGCCCCACCTTGAGTACTGTGCGCAGTTTTGGGCACCTCAGTGTATGAAGGGCATCAGACTGTTAGAGTGTGTCCAGAGGATGGCAACCAAGATGGTGAAAGGTCTCGAGGGCAAGACTTAAGAGGAGTGACTGAGGTCACTTGGCTTGTTCAGCTTGGAGAAGAGAAGGCTGAGGGGTGACCTCATGGCAGTCTACAACTTGCTCCCAGGGGGGCTGTGGAGGGGAAGGTGCTGATCTCCTCTCTCTGGTGACCAGCAATAAGACACGAGGATCTGGAATGAAGCTGTGTCAGGGGAAGTTCAGACTGGACATTAGGAAAAGGTTCTTCACTGAGAGGGTGGTTGGTCACTGGAACAGGCTCCCCAGGGAAGTGGTCATGGCACCAACCCTGTCAGAGTTCAAGGAGCATCTGGACAACACTCTTAGTTTTAGGTAGTCCTGCAAGGAGCAGGGAGGTAGACTCGACGATCCTTACAGGTCCCTTTCAACTTGAGATATTTTGTGATTCTATATGTCTTATTTTTTTGGCTGAGCTTTGCAGCCTGAACTGAGAGCTGTGCTGCTGTGACTACATTGTTAGAGTCTGGGCAGCAAGTTTATGTTAAGTTGAAGAATGTTTATGTGGGATTCAATACAGCAGTAACTGCATGATAAGCATCTCAATTTTTCTATTACCATTCTGTTACATTTCATTACAGCTGGATCTTTCATTTTTCTCAGACAATTTCAGTAATGAATGATGACACAGGTGATGTAAGTAGTGTAGTTCTGTTGACTTCAATTTAATGCCATCTGCATATAGACTCCAGGCTTATTGTGGTCCTGTCACATTTTCTCCCTTTTTGGCCTCTTGTTGATGTTGATATCGTGTCTTGCAGTAGTAAACCTGTGAACACTTAGTGCCATTCATCTTCAGACAGTTTACAAGCATTAACTAATGAATATGCTCAGCACCTCTGTGCTGTAGATAATTTTTCTTTCTTATTAGCTGGTTCCTTAATGAAGCTGTGACATTAGTACAGAACTTTGAACACAAAGAAGCATAAATAACATCTAATTGAGACTTTCAGGCAACAAAAGTCTCAAAATCAAATCACTGTAAGATATTTGAATATTTTTACCAGTGCCTTTGAGAGTAAAAATCTTTGTGAAATAAAACAACTTGGAACTGTCATTTGGATGATTTATATTATGTGCCAAATCTGGTGGAACACAGTACTTATTTTGCCTGAATTAATTATTATAAAAATACTTAAGAAACTAAGAAAAAGTTACAATAATCTTTCCTTAAATAAAACTTTTTTTCAGACATCCTGGGTTTGTGTTATAAACTGTTAGCATCAATCACTTCGCTATAAAATTGTGGGAAATTAGTAATTCTAATGTCTATTTATATTACCTTACTCCAGCCATTACTGCCTATTTGTATTTTTCTACCAAAAATTTAACTTCCTTTCTTCCATCACAATTTTTTAATCCATCAGCAAAGTTGCTCTAACAACAGTGTCTACAGAGAGAATTATTTTTTGAGGAATCAAGTGAACAAATAGGCAAAACCAGCTGGACTGAGGAGTTCAAGGAACTCATTTGTGTGCAGAGATGACTAGGGATTAGAGTGTAACAATTAACTGTAACTTCTTTGCAGAAGATTAAATGATAGAAGACCACCTATAAATTACTGGTTAAACTGAAACAATGAGGATTAATTGAATAATGATATAGAGGGGAAAGCTATAAGCAACTACCTATCTGAGTTCCTCAAGCATTAATGAAAATATTAAAGATCTTCCCCAGTACTAGTGGCCTTGGCATAGAGAACAAGAATGCTGTAATTAAATACATTGGTGACACAAAGTTGGATACTTATCAGTACAGGGGAGCAATGGGATACTGTATAATAAAGAACCAGATGACCTTGTGAACTCCAGTAGTAAAAATGAGTGAGATTAAATAACACTAAGTGTAAAACGGGGAATTTAAGGACTAGTAAGAATTTCTACTCTGAACTACAGGCCAGGGACTCCTGTGTGGCTCAGTCCTGCTCAACAAGCATGAATTCTGCTTCCCATAGCAGTGTAGCTGTGTCCAAGCTGCTTATTAGGAACAGTTCTTGCTCCATGCTGTTCTCCTACACTTTGTGCTGGCATTGTCTGGGAGATGCTGGTTAGCAAAGACCTGAGTGTGCCAGGAAGCATAAGAATTAACAGGCAATCATGGGCCAGCACCTGGCCCTGTGACATGGTTATGTCTTACTAGTATAGGCATAGCCTGAAAGAGCAAAATCTATTTGGTCTTGAAAAATGAAAGCAGAGAGAGTATGTGATTGGTCTCTATAAAAACTTCAGGCAGCAAACACTGAGGAGAGGAAGGAGCTATTTAAACTAAATGACAACACTCTTACAAGAATAAATAGCAATAAAATAGCTTGGAGTAAGTGAGCACTGGAAATTAAAAGGCATTCTTTCCATTGTAGCTGTAGGACTTGGAAAAGCATTTTGACAGATTTTGGTCTCATTATTTCCAGTTAATTTTAAGATGGAACTTTATTAAATTATAAAGTTGTTTAAAAAAAATGCTGTTGCCTGAAGCAGCAGGCAACTGGAATCAATACACGAGGTCTCTTTCTATCCAATATTCCTATTTAGTGAGGTTAAACTTGCTAACAAAAGTGACAGCAAATGTATACTCAGTCCTCTTGCTTTAATAAGATTGTTACAACTCTGAAACTTTAGCAAAAATGTAGCTTGATCAACTGTACATTCTCAATATTGCATAATTATGCAAGTTTCAAGGTTAAAGAAAGACTTTGTGGAACCGTGTTGTAGATTCTGTTCACTTATGGCAGGTTTATTTCATGCCAAAACCCACCACACTTATTTAATGAGCCCTCATGGCCCGATGGAGTATGGTGTGGGCTTACAAACTCTGTTTTGCAAGCAGTGCAGCTGTATTTGCTGGGACGTAACACTCACCGGTGTGTACTATGTACAGATCACACCTGGTTTCATATTAGCCATTTCCTCACTGGAAGTCTTTACACCATCTAGTTCTTGAAATCATGAAAACTCATGAAAGAGTTGTGTATGGTCAATAGTGCATAATTCCTGCAATTTTCATTGGCATTGATTAGAAAGACTTTGGACTGGACAGTGTTGACTTGTGCCTGTGCCATAATGAAAAAAGCAAATGAGTGCCTTTATATTGAAGAATATCAGTTATTTTATACATGAACTGCTTCTTTTTATACATTATACTTTAGGAAGGATGTGCACTAGTTTGTATAAACCCACTAGATTAGTGCTCCAACTAACAGTTTCTAGTCCTACTGTGCACGTGGAGGCCTTTGTCACATTTTTTGAACATAAATAATCTGTTTTCCTAATCAGATGTCTTATTCACTGATTGTACTCTTGTTTAAAAAAAAAAAAAAAGTATGAGCAAAATTGCTAGTATATACCTTAAAGATAATAAAAAAATTGATACAAAAGTGATGCACTATCTCATTAGGATGATAAGTACAGTGTTAGTACAAAAGAGCGAGTATACCTTTTTAAAATTGTAGTCGCTTATGATATTTTTCTCTTATACTTAAAAGATAGAATCATGTAAATATATACTTTATCAAATGCATACACAAAAGGGATATACTAATTTTATGCTGACTTGGTTGTTTATGACCATCATAAATTTTCATACATAATATACCCATTCACCATAAATTTAAGAGCAAATGTCTAGTATGGTCACCCTCTCAATATATAGAATTTTTGTGAGCAGATACACATATCCTTTAAAATACATGTAAAGATGCTAGTCTCATACTAGTATTGTAAGCTTTCCCACTTTTATTAACTGCTATTGGAATCCTTGTGGTATTTAATACAACTTTGGGGGATAGATATCCATGTGTCATTACGGATATAGGGCCAATAAACATTATATCAGTTTTGGCAGTTGGTCAAACTGATTGTAACTTTATTACTTGCATGAAAGTGAAAGTCAGTACCACAGCACAGACTAGTGGCATAGCAAAATATTGAAAAAGCAGGTAATCTTTATTAAACCATCACAAATTCAGAGCCTTTCTTTGCTCCTGTAATATACTTCATTGACTACATGCATTAATTTCACAGAAGGAAATGGTGTGACACAAAGGGTGAAGGTATCCCACAGGTACAGTTGAATTAATAAGGTAGAGATGAATGGATAAATGCTAAGAAATAATCTCTGTTTGCTATAGTGCAGTTATCAGAAGAAGCTACTAGGCAATGTCAATAATATGTTATTAATTTCTTTTTAGAGGATATGAAATCTTGCAAATTCATTTTGCTTTGAAATAGAAGCAGTAAAACTGATTGCTATCAAATAAAAAACTAAACCATCTTTAAGGAATTTTTCACAGTACTGTAACCACTGCAAGGAATTTTTGTTCTCAGTTACAATCAAATAAATAGAGAGCAGTTCTGTTGACCTTAAACCACTTATTTGGATTTATTTTTATGTAGAATAATAGTTACCAAAATGCAGTTGCAAATGATCATAGAATCATTCCATTTGGAAGGGACATGGGATTTATCTAGTCCAACCTTCTGCTCAAAGTAGGATTGACACTGGAAAAGAAAAGAGAAAAACTATTAAGTTTCAAAAAAAAAAAAAAAAAAAAGAGATGCTTGGAAAGAAAACATCAGGAAATGAAAAACAGGATTTCTTTGAAAAAAAGGTAGAAGTTGATGACAGGTGGGCCCTCATGTTTACATGATGATGACTCGTCTGTACAGGCAGAATAGTAAAATGAATTGGAAAAGTTTCTGTTTCATTAAAAATATATCTAGACTCTGCTGTTTACAATGTATGAGCATAAAGTAGGTATGATTTATTCCATTCACTGCAAAATAATGAATTTGTGCCTTTAAAATAGATCTTAGTAACTACAAAACATGCATCAGTAGTCTGGACCTAAACCTCTAGAATGATGTCTCTATAGATGAGCCTAAATCCTGCAGCCACTGTAAAAACCTCTGTGGTTTCCAGACATATGAATGTTGACTATTGATGGCACATGCTATGTATAAGTCTTACACAGTTGTAGGCAGTTGCTTCCATTAAAAAGGAATACCAAAATTAAAAATTTTAAAGGAAGCACCTCATAGAAAGGAATACAAACTTTCCCTCACCAATAATGGAAATTAGTACTCTTAGCTGAAAAAGAGAATACAGATTTCAGATGGGGGGAAAAGTGAATTACTGCTTTTTAGAGCAAACATGAGCCATTTTTTTTGGTGGTGTATAGAACCAAATAGATAGGATTATATATTTTAGCTAAAATCATGAATTCTTCTATTCTAATTCAAAGAGCTTTGAATTCCAAATAATATGCAGAGTACTAAAAAGTTTTACTTCTGTCAGGGACAATTAATAGTGCTGTTGCTATTTTACTGGAAAACTTTGGGGGATTTCAATGTATTCAGAAACAAACCAATAACCAGAAAAGCTGATCAATCTCATTTTCTCAGGAGACAATATTCAAAGTGACCCTTGCAGTCCCAGAACCAGGAGACCCACTGATTAAACTTAGGGTTCTTTGGAAACACTGTTATATTTCAAATAGGCAAAATGGGGAAAGATCAGCAGAAATTGGGACTAGAGGTAAGGAGGATACCATTGGGCCCTACTTATACTAGGGCCACATTAGCCAAAGATGCATAGATTTGCTGTACAATTGTAACTTCCATCACTGTACAGAGGAAGCTGACTCACATATTACTGAGTACCAATGCTGATTCGGCAGTGTCTACTCCAAGTCAACGCAGTGACTAATGGAGAGATGAAGTACTCCTTCCTCAAAAAAACTTCCTTGGTACAGGGTGGCTTCAAATGTTGCATTACTCCATGATGTAATGAAGTTGTTTTGCATCTGTGACAGATTAATTTAAAAAAAAAAAAAAAAGGGACTAACTGTAGTATGTTAGTAAACATGATTAGTTACCTCGATGCTGGACCCAAGCAAAGGGTTTTCCTACTCTTCCATTTTTCTCCCCCTTCCTTTCAATGCTATATTCCCATTGCCTTGTATAATATTTAAGGAATTGTATCTTGCATAAAATCCAAGGACAAAAAGAAAAAAAAAAAGAATTTAAATCAAGTGAAATTTTCTGAAGAACACTAGCAGCAAGCACAACAGTTAATATAATGCTAATATATTAGGTGCTTCTGCCAAGCAAATGAACTCTAAGAAATTTGGTAAAAGCATAATAATAAACCTTACTGTCCTATGGAAGCCTTCCAGTACGATTTTGCACCTCTGCACACCTGTAATTCAAAGTAATGTTCTGAAGGCTGATGAGGATTTGGTGTAATTATTTCTTAGATTGTAGCGTCTAAGCTATCAAACTCAGGCTGATATGTAATCAAATATACTGTGCCTTTTAATCTAATCTTAAATAAAATAAGATTTCCATTTTGTTCTTAGAAGTTAGTGTTAGGCCGTCTAATTATACTTAGGGGAACAGTGAATGTTATCTTGCAAGATAGCTGTCTTTTCACATAATTTATCTGAAAATATTACAATGATTGTCATACTATATCCTTTTTATTAAATTACATATGTCTTGCTTTAAAATGTTTGCAGATGTAATTTCTTTATAAATATTTTTTTCCATTTTATGGAATTTAAAGTGGTGTGTGAAATGTGTTTTGAAGAATTTAGTCTAATAGACAAATTTGTAATGTTTTGTTTAGGAGAATACAAAGGAGTGATTTTTTTGTGCATTAATTATATCTGATGTGTAGATGTGAAATGGCTGATTATTTGGATATTGCAGGTTTTGCAGAATTTCTTTTTGTGTGCTTATATAATAAAAAGTGCTAATATTATGTGATGAAAGCTTTTGGGCAGTGTTAGCAGAAGTGAGAGCATATTATAGTCTTGTAGAAAATGGTGAAGAAATCCAAAATGAGCAGTGTTAGCAGAAGTGAGAGCATATTATAGTCTTGTAAAAAATGGTGAAGAAATCCAAAATGAGTTGGAACTTGTTTGTTCCGTGTATGGAATTAATCTTTGTGAACGGAAAGCACGTGGAAGGTTTGAGGTAAATCTGTCTAATCTGCATTCAGAATACTTCTTTTCAGCGCTGTCTAAAAAAAGAAATTTGTCTTAAAAAGCAAATTAAATTAAGAGTTAATGTGAAAATGTCAGGCTAGTTAAGCTTTGTGTGGTTATTTTCACACTTTACAGGAGAAATTTATTTGAAAAGAACTTCAGCAATTCGTATCTTAGGCACTAGGTGGTGGTTCAGCCTTTTGTACTGAAATGCACTTCTCCATACAGTACCACTAGCACTTTAGATCCTAGTTTTAAACTAGTACTTAAATAATAATTAGAGCTGTTGGAGAGCAGATTTTTGTACATTTTTTCCTTTTCAAATTGGCAGCGTTCCCATGCTGAGAACTGACACCCACAAATTGCAACACTGATGTTTGTGTACAAAATGTGTTTACGACTGTTGAACTCTTCAGAGTGGTGGTTAGGAGATTTGAAAATGGGTGCGGTAGGTAGCGTGCCTGCTTTAGAGTGCAGATTTCTGATGGAAGGGATTAACCATTTTTTAATTACTGTTTTAGAAGGGAAACTTCTGTGGTTCTTCTTTGCAGACATGTCAAAATGCATGTATTAAGCATGCGATCCACGCGTGTAGTCTCCCCATCCCTTCTCTGCTGTGCTGCTCTCACAGTCACATGAGATGCTCTGTCCTGGCGGGGACTTGGCGGGGCCAGAGCTGCTCTGTGTGTGTGTGAGCTGCTGAGTGCTCTGTCGCAAGCCCTGGGGGACAGAATGGGAAATCCTGTCCAGGAATATGCCACCTTCCCGTCTGTGCTCTTATGACACTATCTTACATGGGTGTCTGTCTTTTAATTGAGAGGTCTGCACTGTAAATTACCAGTATTTTTTAGATTGCAAGAATGCTTCTACATGCTACGATAAGATGGAGAAATCAGTTTAGCCGTGTATTAATCAAGAGCTTGAATTTCTTAGTGCTTACCCAAAGCATATAAATTTTTATGTCTGTGTGACAGTTGCCGTTCTGCTCATTGTGTGTGATTATTTGAAGCTAAAATTATAACTGCTTGGGTCAATATTATGGAAGTCTGCACGTTGCAAGTACATTGGAAATAAGGCTTTATCAGAAGTGTTAGCTATAAATATTATGAAACACTCTTAGAAAGGCAGAAAAATATCTGCAAAATAAATAAATATATGCATTTTTCATGCAGTGTGTTTTGAATTTTTTTCAACATGAAATACCTTAAGTAACTTTTTCTTTTTAAAAAAATTTTCTGTGTTTCATGAGGTGCTTTCAGTTTAAGTGCTTATATTGTTTCCTGCAGGTCTGACCCAATTACTTTGGTAATATGTAAGAAACATTGCACAATGTTGGACAGTTGGAAACAGTTTGACTTCAGTAGTGCCTGGGAGATAATATGATGTCTTCCTTAAAGTGTCACTGACAGTCAGTGAAAAACAGCTTCCAAGATGTAGAGATGGAAATAAAATACCAGATGATGATACAGTAGATAGCAACAACAAAGATAAGCATAGCTTTGTTAATTAGGGACTGGGTTTGATCAAACTTTTATCATAAAATATTTGCTTGTTTCATATGGGTCTCATGGCACTGACAATTGTATTGCTCTGTTCTGCTATACATCATTGTCTACCTAGTTTGGCAGGACCTGAGATTTATGTTGAAACAGATCACTAAATTTTGTGTGTCACAGGGAAGAGGTTAGGTCAGGAGTACTCTTCCTGATTCTACTTTTAGAGGAGGAGATATTAAATCATACTCATTCAGAAGGACCTCTCATTCCGTTGGGTACAAGAGAATAATACTGGTCATCCTGGAGTGCATTGTCCTGGGACAAAGTGTGGCTGTCAGCCAAGGACATAGTTGCTCAAGTGTTTAGACTGTGGTATCTTATTTTTTGTGACATTTTAACATCTACTAATAGAAGGAAAAATAGCTCACAAAATCTTTGGGGGATTTTATCTTGTAGTCATTCAAATTGTTATATATTTGTATACTTATTTAATTGCTTCAGATCTGGTCCTTTCATTGTGCTGACACATATACAGAAAGTTTAGAACTTCTTTCATCTGTGTACAAACCAAGCAGAAAAGTTAAAGGCTTTTGATTGCTGTTGATGAAAGAAGGCAAAAATACTTCTGTCTTTGGTGCTGAAATTTCAGTTTGGAGCTTTCGAGCTTAATTAGAAAAGGTAAAACAGACCTGTTCTTACATTTGTATTTGAATGATGGCCAGGCCTGAAGCATACACAGTATTGACCTTTGTTCTCAGGACATCTAACCTACTTCAGACAGCAAGCTGCTACTCAGGGAGTCTCTCTTTTTTACCCCCAGTGCTTTGATAGCTTGTTCTGTCTTGTTGAAAAAAGCAGACATGAGTTCTCAAAGATGGAGTATCAGCACTATAAAAAGTTAAGAAGGAAGTTTACCAGGATGGGGCATATTGCCACCATTAAATGGGCAAGTGATGCCTCCTTTTCCTGCCCCAGCATGGCAGTTTGTGAATGAGGCAGTCAGTGAACTTAGTCTGAGTATGAACCTTGCATCCAAATAGCCTTCTATATGAAGCTTTCATCAAAACATTTTTGGTGAGACTTGGTTAGACAGCATGGCCCAAGTTTTCTATCAGATAACTGCCCGGGGAATAAAAGTAAGATAAAGATTGCCCCTTCTGAAACCTTTTCTGGTGGACTGAGCTAGATGTATCGTGGGGGTAGAAACTACATTTTCCATGTGATTCAACCATTGAGCTAGCTGCATTGAAAAGAATAATGAAGAGCATTAATGTAACCCTTTGAAAGTCCCGTACTGTAAACCCTTGAAAAAGAGGCGGCTCAGTGTAGGATTAGAACTGGAGGCAAGATAACTAGATTGAAGGCTGAGTGTAGACATTCAAGGAACACACAGTAAAAATGATACAATTTTTTCTGTGAACTAAGACAAAAATATATAAAGAACAGAAAAGCTGAGTTAAGGCTAAAGAAAAATGAAGATTAAGGAGTGAAGGACGAAATTTGTGGTGAATTAATGCTATCTACAATACAAATTTTAAGATAACACAATAACCAGTTTGAATGTGCCATTGTATTACGTGGCCTGTTGTATTTGATTCATTACATCCTGATTTATTCTCATCTGATATAAGAAATGAATGTGAAATTAACTTATAGATAATTGGCACTGGCAATTTCCTGCACTGCCATGTGACTAAAGTGATCGGATACAAAAGCTTTGCAAGCAAGTACATTTTAGAATGTTAAAGAATCTCAGTACTATATGCAGAATCTCACAACTGGGAAGCTGTAATCATTTCAATAATTTAGTAAGCATACAGTGAAAGCTAAATCTTGGCCAGTGTGGAGAGTGGAGAGACTCACCACCTTATATATTGTGTTACTTTATTTATAAAATGGCTTTAATATTTGATGGCTTTGAAAATCAAGTCACTTCCTGAAGTCAGCTTCTTCATGTAAATATAAGATACAGACCACTGCTGAAGTAATTCGGCAAAGCGTTTTTGAGAATTATAAAATTACTTGTTTGCAACAGCAGATGATCTATTCCAAAGTTCCTTACTCTGACTTAGAAGACAATGGATTAAATGTTTAATGAATTTTTTTATTCCTTTCTTTTTTCTATCATCCTATTATCCTCAACCTATAGTCTTCATTTTAAAATTTTACATTTACTGCCATTGGAATGTCTATAGGTAGATCCTTTTCATTAATATTGCTACTATTTGTGTTTTTACCTTGTATTAAAAATGATGAAGCAAAAGTAGAATAGAAGTATCTTTGTGTTTATATTTTTTTCTAAAGCAATTTCCTCCAAGGTTGTACAGACATATTTTATTGTGCTGTGGCTAAACTGTTGTAATTTTAATAGAAAGAATTAAAATAGTATTCTTTCTACCTTTGGAAACGACAACGATCAGTTGATGTATGCTTGATGAAAACTTTGTATACAGTGTTTACAAGCTAACAGATTTCCCATTTAAATATGTCTGAACAGGTAATGTGGGTATGTAACTTGTGCCGAAAACAACAAGAAATCCTCACAAAATCAGGAGCCTGGTTCTATAACAGTGGATCAAATGCACCACAGCAGCCTGACCAAGAAGCTATTAGAGGTCTGCGGAACGAGGAAGCACCTCAAGAGAAAAAAGCAAAGCTGCAGGAGCATTCTCAGTATCAAGGACCATCAGGTGACATATCCACACAAGTTTTGGACAAAAACAGATCTCAGGGCCTCACAAGACAAGACTCAATTAAGAATGGTTCAGGAGTAAAGCATCAAGTAACAAGTGACACAACATCAGACAGGTAAGAAAGTATTTAATGTTTATACTGATAAGATCTGCTGAATTTATGCTACAAATTTTAATTTATCTTTTTAAGTTTTATCTTATTTTTATTCTGTAGCCTATAAAATACATACTGGTCTTTTTGAATCAATCCTATGAAGCAGCAGCTGAGGAGTCTCTTATTGTATTCAGATGGTCATGAACAATGTGTGTTCTTCATTCCTTCTCATCAAAAAAACAACATGGAGAATGACAGTTGCAGTGTGACAGAGCTTGTCCATGTGCTTGCAACTTTGTCGAATCATAGTCATTGTGCTGTACAGAATGTTACCATATTTCTTTTGTGGCCACTAACTTTATAGCAGAATTTTAGTAATCCAAAATAGGGCTCAAAAAAGCAGGTTAATGGAAGATGGTGGGTGTTCAGACTACCGAATTAAAACATCTGGTATTACTTGCAGTATATAGTATTGAAGATGGTGAAATCTTCGTGTGATGACCTGAGTCTTTTCATCGTTTCTCAGTTTCTTGCTGTTAGTTATTGTCATTAATACTAAAAATTTTTTCTTCACTGGTTTATCTCAGTGTTACTTGGCATTGGTTGAAACTGTGGCTGTTTTAGTGGCTGTTTACTAGTTTAAACTAGTAGGACTGAGTTTAGCCAGAGGCTGGAGCTGGAACTTCTCTCCTTTTTTCTTGATGTGATTGTACCAAAAGGCACCAGAAGGCTCTCAACCTCTGCAGCTACGTTTTACTGGAACACAAAAGTAAAAACTGTTTAATTGAATAAGTTTAATTTCTTTCTAAGCAAGACCAGAATAGAACTTTAAATATAATGGGAAGGGAAAGAAGAGAGTGAGCTTGCTCACATGTTTCCATAGAAATGATACCTTCTCTCTCCAGAGACCTCCACCTGCCTTGGAATTTGGCAGCCAGATCAGTATAATCTGGCAGCCTTCCTCTGCTGCCCAGCTATGACCTCGTTACAATATTTATTCCGCAAACTTGAAACAAATTAGACAGCTGTAATATCTTTTACAGCTAATATACTTAAAATTGTTTTCCTTTTCCCTCACCTCTTGTATTCCACCTATTTTTGGTCTTATTTGGGAACAAATTGAATGTAATTAATCTAACCCTTTTTGTTTCACTTATTGTGCCTGTTGCCCTTTGCTCTGATTTCAGCTAATGTGTTCAGTACTTAGTTGCTCTGAGTGCTCCTCAGTTATGTGCATGGTGTCTGAGAAATAGAGCTGGCAACTTAGCTTGATGCTAAGGAGCAGGAGAGAGACTGATTCTCTTGGGGTTCTTTTTTTTCTTTAATTTTGCCAGGAAAATGGAATGATACATAATGTGATGATAAAAAAAACCCCTTTTTGTTCTCAGCCGTAATTTAACTCTTAGTGTTTTTATATTATATGCATGCAGAAAGAGAGAGGAAGTGATATACAAATAAATATATAATTCAGATATGTAACATGCATTTACCCTAAGCAGAGTTATATGATAAACGTGGACAGTATAAAGTAATATTTGCCAACAGGAAGAATGTAGACTGTGCCTGAAATCAGAAATATTCTGTTGATTGTGATCACTTCTACTCAACATATTGCTTAAATCCAAATTGGTTTTGCAGTGATTATCCCCTTTCTGTTTTATTTGGATACTAATGCTAGTGTTCCCTAATTACCATATACAAGTATGCTTAGAATATATTTGTGGTATATATTACACACTACTGAAGTTTAGAGGGTCTTCTGAATAATTTACTTCCCTAATGTTCCTCACATAAACTGTCTTTCCTTTGCTAGAGGTAATGAAAAAGACGCCTCCTTGATGGCCAATCAATGTCTGATTGGTCAAATGGGCTTTTAGAGGAGAATATCAGCATCTCTGAGAGAGACCATCCCAGAATTCAAGGATGGGGATAGGCCTTAAGTTTGGACCTGTATATGCTGTGGCGCCATTGCTATTCTCAACAATAATATTGGGAAGGCTTACTATTTTATTACATTCAACCACTGTAAAGAGGAGAAGATAATATATTATTATCTTTATACTGAAGTCATGCATAGAATATGTATAATAATTTAATATAATTTTAATATTAAAATTTATAAATTGATATATGTTCTGCTTATTATAGTTGATCAAGTTAAGAAAACTCTTTTTATCCATCTGAAACTTGAATTTGTGGCCAAGCAATTGTATATAACTTTTCCTAAAGGCTTCTGGTCTTCTGTCTTCTTTTCTGAATGCTTCATGTTATGGTTTTGGGGTTTTTTTTAACATTAACTGAAAGAACCAGCCAGTAGAGAAACATGTTATACGAGAGATCATCATGACAGTTTTTTTTCTATTCTTAAATTAGTTCTATGCAGAAATTGAGCTACTCTAGTACAGTAGACCATTTGTCTAGATAAGATAATTCTAGGAGAAAAACATGGCAGTTCAAAATGTTCAAAATAAGAGGGAAATAGCCAAAAAAGCCTGAAATACTTAGAAGTGGTTGTTGTTTATCTTGGACATCATCAGTAATAGAAGTAAGTAGAAAGTGAGAACTATATTGTCTGTTTTATTTTTCATCCCAAACACATTAGTTTTGGCACAAAAAATAATTTAGGAAATTAAAAACAATAAAACATTTGTGAAAAAAAAATTACTAACACTCCATATACTTGTGTACTTACGATTTGAATAGAAAGGTAAAATGTCATTTGTCATCAAAGTTTTTTAAACATTTGCAGCTTCCTTTGATGTTGCAGCAATCATTACTTAGTAGTTCTTTATATCAAGTATCATATATCTTATCTTGGTCATCTGGAGACAAGTTGGTCACAGAATAAAGGGCAACATTCACTCCTTGAATCTCAAGAACATCAATGCCATTTCTGTCTCATTCCTTGCTATGTCTTTTTTGGTTGTGCTTTTTTGTTTTTCCATTCTTGAGTAGTACTCACCATATTTTTTTCCTGTTTTCTTTACTAGTATTATTCTTCATTAAAATAATATTAATTTTTTCAACCATTAGACTAGTATTCTCTTCCCCTGATGTATGCAACAGTCCCATTTGTAATCGATAGATCCTAAGCTGTTCAGCCAGACAGATAGGTACTTGACTGTAGATCTTCTTTGACTGATCTGAAATTTGTTGCCTTAAAGAAGTCTGGGATGATTTTGGATTGCACATTCTCCAAGGATGTTTTTCTTATATTGGATCCATTAGAGAAGAAAAAAGAAGTCAAAAACTATTCAGGAGCAAGTTGTACTTACCACCAGCAGAACAGTTTTCCATCATGAAATTTTTTTGTAGTTCATATCCGATATTTATAATCTGCCTTACTGCGCTTTTACTGCTTTCTGTGTAGTAAACCCCTGGAGAAGGCAGAGGCAGCAGGCACACTGTAGGATCCAGTGTTAGTTTACTTTCAGTAATTGACCATCTTATATTTGACATTGTTTGAGGTGAGACTAGCATAATTTGTATCGTATGTAGACTTTATGCTAAGAGCAGTTGAGAAGTAACCATATGTAGTGGTTTTCACAGACTTAACCTTGTGAGCAGAGTATGGATGCTGATGTAATATAATGCTAGACTCCCTGAAAACTGCCAAATTATGTGAATCAAAGAAATGCAAAATATTACTGTCTGTAATCCATAGACTCAGAAGGTCCGTTCTGAGCTCTGCTGTGCACAGATGGTAGATTTATGGCTGTATGCACTGCAGTTCTTTGATTTGTACTATCCAATTTCACATTAATTTTGGATTATACAAAAGTGTCCTTTTTATTTTACTTTGATCAAAAACATTCATGTATTCTATTGTTCCCAAGACCTATGCTACTCATCATTCAATACATTGTGTTTTCTTTCTAGCAGCAAAATTATTTGAATAGACATAATCTTTTTTCAGTCATTTTGTAGCAGGCAATCAGCTTGTGAAATGATTGATTTCCTCATTCCAAAGCATAAGCCAAAGCAAATGTTAATAATGTCCTATTAAAATGTGTACAACATCCTAATAATAAAAGCTGGGGAACAGGGAACCTTAATGCTGATACAAAGCTTTTTTTGTGTCATTCTGTTTGCCTAAATTGTTAGCTCTTTAGGTGGTGTTGCCATGCTTGAGTTGTAAAATAATTATTTTTCTTGCTCTTGGTAGGATCTGTTGTAAAGCCATTTAAATAATTTTCCACATATGAATTCAGTGTTTTAAATTATAAATCTTTTGTGACATTCCAGAGGTGGTGCTTCACAAACGTCTTTTCTATATATGTGATATTTCAGAATCCTTTTTAAGTGATAGCTCTCTTGAAGTAGGAAACAACCCATGCATCTTCCCAGTGAAAGGTTATGATGACATAACTATTTCTAATCTAATGCCTTTCTGAAATGATGTTATGTAGTTCAGGTAGATGTGAATGATTAAGTGTTTTGTTGTTTTTTTCATTTGTTTTTTTTTTTTCATTTTTTTTCCCCCTAATCTACCCTTTATGAATCCAAAATGCTTTCCAAAATTTGAAAATGTTAACTTTGAATTTACAATATATATTTGTCATGGATTCTATTAGTGTAAGGAAAGCTCTCCTCAAGGATATTTTTCATGAGATTCAATGCAAAAAAAAAAAAAAGTGAAAATATTGTGAGAAAGTTTGTTTTCATGTTTCATGAGTCAATTTATTATTGCTGCATCTATCAGAAGGTGAGCTATGTCAAAAAAAGAGAATTGGTTATTGGTATCTGTAACGATCATGATCTGTAAGATCCTGATTTGAAGCAAGACTAATGAATAAAGCTGCCTGAACCCCTTTCAGATTAACTATAAGGATATGAGATTAAATCATGAAAACCAGAATGAAAACAATAAATTGAGAGAGTGAGCAGCTGCAGAGTTGCACAACAGCAGTATTTATTTTCCAGGCCAGCAGACACAAATAAAATATATCCTCCTTCCCTCTTCCTTCCCTTCTCCTTTCAAAGATACATATTTATTTTGGGGTTTCATTTTCTATTATCCCTTTTAACTCAGGAAAAAAGAGGATTTTCATGGTGGTTTCCACACACTATGGTGGGCTTGGAGGATTCATTTTATTCTGAGTAAGAACTGCAAACAAGACTGTTGAGGCTACTTGGGTCTGAAGTTGCAGGTTTTGTGCATATATTCTTTATGTAATGTATGCATGTGTTTCCCACATATAAAGGTTTTATTCTATTGCGTTACCAATGACAGTAGAATGAAAGCAGTCCCCTGTGTTCCTTTGCTTCCGTTCTTGGAAGGAGTGCCAGTATGAGTTGGCAGCGTAGGCTCTCTCTTTTGGGACTGTCAGGGTTGGGGATGTCAGGGTGTGAACAGAGAGAAAAAAGAGACCAAAATAAGAGGGAAAAGGAGGAGAGAGGACAAAGCAGGCATAAGCTAGCTGAGAAACGTCTAAGAGCAGCATGAATTAAATAAATGAAAATGTGTGTCCATCTGTTTCATGTTATATCTTTTTCAAATGACTCTTCTTTAATTGCTGGATTATGAACAACTGATACTGAGAACATCACTGATGGCAGTTTATTGCAATTTAAAATATGACAACGTAATGTTAAAGAATCAGTCAATTACATTTCTTTCTGAAAGGCTGAAAACTGGCCAGTTCCCAAGATGATCACTAATTTTCTTCTGCAACACTTATGACACAGCACTGTAGTGCAGCCCTGATTTTGACTGTTTCTATTTCTGAGCAGCTGAGTTGATAGATCTTTAGCCCAGGTGTCTTAAAAAAGCATACAATCTTTACTCGGACCTGTGGAAACTAAGCATATTTGAAAGCAATCTCAAGTAAAATAGAGGCATTTTAACTTTTTTACCTATGCTTTTCTACCTGCTGACATATTTAAAGACAGTGAGGAATATTAAAAGAATTGTATAGAGACAGTCTTTAAAATAAGGGAGTTGATATCCAAGACTCAGACTGACAATGCTATATGCAGATTTGTTCGTGTTCAGAAGGATCTATTACGGACAACAGTGTCTCTAAACTATTTAGAATTTTTTATGTAAGAATTAACTGACATGAATTTATTTGTTTTAACATTGTTGACTGCCACGGTAGAAAAACCCCACAATTGTTGAGAAAGCATAATTATATTGTTTCACTTCATGAATAAATCTTATGATTGTACAAGTATTTTTTAGGTTGAGTTTAAAATGGAATCAATATTCTTTTCCATGCATGACTGCAAAGAGCTGTCACTGACTTTCCCTGGTGCTAGAACAAATGCAAAATTTGGCATGAGAGGTAACCTACAGTATTTTTAACTTATTAACTGTAGAATTAAGTTTTATGGGATTTGAACTGCATCCAAATTAGGTTTTATCTTCATCTTCCTGCTGCTCTTCCAGCATTTTTCACCACTTCGATGGTCAGTCCTTGGAGCTGTGAAGTGAAACCAACGTGAATCTGAAAGCTGTAGTCTCAGTAGTTTTGCTTTTTGTTTCTTGTGCTGTCTATCTTCCATTTCAGTGTATGCATTGTATGATTCTTGAAGTAATAACTTAGAACAAACGAGTTATTTTCTTCTTCACAGAACTCATCTTTTAATTATTTCATTCCTCTACATATAGGTTTAGGGGTGTGGATCAACATTTCATCACTATTCCGGTTTTCAGGTGGAAAAAAAAAGCTACGCTTATCTGCTGTCTCAATCTGGAATGGCATAAAAAGGAAATTAATAATAACTATGGCCAGAGGAAGGAACAGAAATTTATGGGAAGGGAGCCAGAGAAAATGCAGTATTTAATTATTGAAAAGAAATACCTTGGGTCCAAGAAAGTCAGAAATCCGTCAGTGCAGAAGTTTGAATGAAATAATTAGACACTTATGACAAGAACTAAGCTACACCTACTTATAAGGATGAGTAAGGAGTTTGGTACCATCTGTAATGCCTACATGCAGAGTCTCTGTAAGAAGTTCCTGAATGATACTGACATTGTCTATTAACAGCCCAGACTACCTACAGCGGATATACTATGTTTCTACCTGTTATTAATAGGTTGCAATGGGTTGTGACCTCTCCAATCTGTTCTAACTTCTGGAAAAGAGGGGGAGCTTTTTCTGTCCATTGCCTTTGCAGAACTGTCTGTCTTCTGAGAAACAAAACTGCTTGTACAATTGTTTCTCTCCTAATCTCGGTTTTGTGGGTCTCCCGCTCACGTGAATAGTGACAATGCTAACACAACATTCAGGACATATGCAGCCATACTGTGACTTCAGTGTGGTTTTTCTGAGATTTGCATTGCTTCCCTCCCTCCACTTATATTTCCTCCAAAATGGCAGAACAACCAATGAGCTAACTGTTCTTAATTTTTTTCTGATGATGTCTTATTAAAAGAAATAGTTTTTTTTTTTAAAGCCAGCATTTACCTAGTTGTAGAATCTGTACCGAGTAGCATTGGACATCTGACCAATGGCAGATACAGTTTGGGATCCTCTTTTTAGAGAAAGCTAATCTGTTTGGAGAAGAGAGAAAGAGAAGAGGAAACTTCCCTAACTGTAGCAGAGCTAATCTACCTTAATAAACAATCTTCTTTCCAAACATTAAAGGGTGTTTTAATTAAACACATAACAAAGAGATTGAATTCCAGCTTTAAGTGATAATCTGAACCCAGCTTCAATCATTCTCTGCAGTGAGCAAATCTCATGTTGGTTTTAGGGAATTTCATTTTCACAAGTTACTGTGGAGTGCCTTTTAAAAAATAATTCCATTGCAACATGATGTTTGTGTTTTGCTTACTGTTACTGATTACTTGATTTTTTTCTTAATTATGAATATTTGTTGCATACTGCTTACTGAAAACTAGCACTTACTATTTGACTTTTCTCCCTCTTATGCAGAATGAGCTCAGAGAAGTCTTGATATTAGTGCTGGTATTTGGTATCTTTGAAGCGGAGTTTGGCCTTCCATTGCAGTGTTATGCTTCTGTATATCACAGCTATGTCTTTAAACGTGCTAAAAGACCATTAATAATCTAAATCTGTAAACACAGATCTCAGCTGTATCAAAATATTGAACATTTTTTATTAAGTACTAACTGCATCTAACATTTATGGAATTAAATGTAGTTTTGCTTTTAGCCAAATTGACCCTGAAAGAAAGCAATACCAGAAAAAAATTGAGAGTAATAGCATTTTTAATTCAATTTTTTAAATTAATGAGGCCAGTACCTTTCTGGGTTGAGCATGTCTTCTTAAAGTGCTGTTTTGTTGACCTTGCACAAACATGAATGTTAGAGCTCACTGTGTGTTTATAATCCTTAGTTGTGCTGTGCTCTGTTCTTTGGAGGCTAATTTCTCTTCAGCAGTATAAATAACAGATTTTGTTTGAATTTCATATTTACAAAATTGGTGTGTAAAGGTGAATAAGTTACATCTGTGGAGCGCAGCCGAGGGAAATGGCTAACATTTAGTAAAGGACTCTGCTAACTCAAGTTTGTAGTTTCTGGCAACAAAGTGGTTCTGGAATCTGCAGGAGGCAATTCAATGAGTGGCCTTTTATTTTCATACTTTTTACCATAGCTATATAGGCTGAATTAAAACAAAAAATGAGAATGAATAATTGTTACTGGAACAAATTCTTTCTTTGGGTCTTTCTTTGTGTCACAAATGATAAAGCAATCAGTTCTGTAGTGTGATTTAGTTGTCATTTATCTGTTACATGGCAAGTTTAATAATTTTAGTAAATGTCAATCTATTTTATTAAGTAAGATCTGAGGAAAAATATAACTAAAAATGAATGTATAGGACCAGGGTGACCATGTTTTCATAATTAAAAATTACATTATTAAGCAATAGGATTTTGTTTTCTACCTTGTCTTTAGCATGATTATTCTGTTTCTTTTTCTGCCCCTTCTTCAAGCCAAAACCTTGTTTGTCCTTTTGTCTACTCTGGAATGTCTTTATCTAGTTATTTATTTATTTTATTAGCTCATATTCTTTGGAGTGTCATCATCTCTTTCTCACTAGTGTGAGCTCTTGCCAAACTCTGGCTAGACATTGGAAGTGTTTTCAAAGATATGGTATTCCTTCACTTCAAGACAGACATTCTTTTCTTTTCTAACCCAGTTCTTTTTCTTGCCCCTAGCTCTAGCTCACCTCTCTTCCTCAATTTCCAACAATTCTGCATCCATTCATAAGTGTCATTTCGGATTTGTGGTAAAGGAAGTGGACGCTTCTCTCCCAAGCTTTGAGAAATCTTAGTTTTATGCCTTTCAGTGAAAACAGACCTTGCTGCATTCTTTACTAACCAAAAGGAAGACAGCCACAGACATTTTAAGGAAATAGTTAACTGTTCCAGCAAAGTAGTGCCATACAATGTCATTTGAAGTTAAGTAAAAAATGTAGGTGACCTGAAGTCAGTGACTCTTAACTAAGTGGAGTTTTACAATCCAAGGTGATATCTATGTATGATATGCAGTGGGTTGTGTGTATGCAACTTGTTCTGACATTTCTGCACTGTGCAGCACTGTGCCCTGTAATCATGCCCCGGTCTTTCAGAAAATGACAACAGGAAGTGCCCACTTCTGCAGCACTGGGCTTCCTGGAAATTCTATTAGGGACCTCAGTAAGTGTATTATCTTCATAGAATAACAGGAGGTTAAGTTGCTCCAAACACAGTTTTCCCAATTTCTGGTCCAGTGTTTTCTCAGCTGATATTACATGCTTGAATGCGTCCCTAGATGTAGTTTATCTGCCAGAGTAAGTTTTCATTATGCAGCTTGTAATAGGACAAACCATGAACTTTGCTGCAGAAAACCCATTTTCTTCGGCAAAAAGAAAACAGCAAGGAGAACAGTTCTAATGGTAATATCTTGATTGAAAGCAATGCATTTTAGCTGCAAGAGGTTTTATTCTGTAATGACTTTGTGAAAATCCTGGACTTTAAATGATAGACTTCCTTGGTGCTCACTTAAAAAAAATAATTAAAAAAATAGCCATCAAGGCAGATGGGATTAAAGTAGAAAGCATCTGATTTTCTTTGCAATTCCAAATAAACTGGGAAGCTTCAGAAGGACATTGCATTCTAGAGTTCCATGTCAGTGCACAAAACCAATTTTTTTTTCCCAGAGGTAGATTAATTTTAATTAAATCTTGTTGACTCTGGCATGAGGTGCTGGGCTGACAAAAATGAACTCCAGTTAGAACTGTGAAAAATATTTAAGCTAGAAGAGGAATCACAATTAGTTCAACAATCTCACCTCTTGAATATAAAAAATTCGACAACTCAACAGTTAGTTCAGCAATTTCACCTCATCATGATGCTGAGATAATTGAATTTTATTCCTAAAATGGGCATGTAAAGATTCATCTTCCTGTACCATTCACTAACAGGGATTGGAACAAAAAGGAATTCTTGAAAGAAACCCAATTTAACTTCAGTTTGCATTTCTTAAAAAACAATGTATATCTTGGGTGCTTCCCATGTCTTGTAGCTCAAGTAAATACAATGCTTGGAGAATTTATTTTCATTTAGAAAATATGTATCAATATTTGAAGCAAGCAATTGGATCTTTGAACAAACTAAAGTTGAAAGCAAAAATAATTTAATTGCTACTCAGCAGGTTTTTATTTTGATGAAGACATTCTTCCCTAAAGAAGAATATCAATTATAAAGTGCCTGAGAATCAGAGTGAGAAGGAAAAGAGGAAGGTATGTCACTTAAAAACAATGGAAAAGGGAAGAATATTTTGTAGATGACACTCACTCAAAACAAACTCTGGAGCTTTGGATATTAAGGCCAGTACTAGTAGCGTCTCAACTTCTCCTCCTCAATAAACTTGTTTTGGATGATGATAGACTATGTTGCAGTAATGACTGATGCACTGGCGAAGGTCAAAACCATTCATTCTTACCTGCTTTACTTCGCTCCTCTTTCAAGTAATTAAGAGCATTTATAAGAATGCTTATATCCCATTTGTAGATATTCACAAAAGCTGTCAGTTATTTTCAGAGTTAAGCCCAGTGAAGCTAACTACACCAGGAGATTTCCCTCAAGACAAGCATTTTAAATTTCATGCTTTATGTGGCATATAGGTACTTCTTTCGGAAGCATTTTTTTCTCTCTGAAAATGAGATTTATTTGGAAATGTATACTGTCGTATATCACCAAGTATCATGAAGCCATACACTTATGATAACAATCAATTATGAAATGAACCCTAACCCCGGCCCTAAAGCTTTTAAGGTAATGGCCAGCACTGCCTTCACTCCACTAACATAAAACACCAGTATTAAATGGAAATCTTTCCACAGTAAAATACTTACACTGCTTTAATGCTTATCAAACCCAGGCTCCATGACACTGTCAAAGGAAATGAATTGCAGAGGAGTGTGATCATCAGGAAAATATTCTTCTGGTATTCCAATCAGCTGAAGATAGGAGCAACACAGGAGACCATAAATCTTATAATGACATGAAAGGAAGATAAATTAGTCTCTTTGAACTCATTCTCAAGATACGGAAGGCTCCAACTTTTATCCAGTGTACTGAACAGCAGAAATTAATAAACAATCCAGTGCATCGATGTGTTCTCTTAGCTCCTGTTTCACAAAATGAAAAGGCTAATCTTAATCTTACTGTCATTTGGAGAATGATCTATCTTCTAGTTTACACATATATTAGCCTTTGTTTCCATCACAGATCACCTGGACATGTTGACACCCAACACAAGTTTGGAGGCCTTTTAAGGTCCAAATCAGTCATCTGAAAGTAGAGATACTGCAATAAATCTCTTAAGATATTTTCCAGGTGACTAAAAGGAATTCAAAAATTAATTAAACTCCCAAGTTCACAGGGAATGAGAGCAAATTTCTGCAATGTTTAACTACCATGGACTTCAAGATCAATGTAACTATTACTTTCTTTACATCATAAGGAGTTTTATGATCAGTGTGTTCACCCAAAGAAGTGTTTGTGTAAAGGATCTCATGCAAAGAGGATGATAACAGTGTATTTCACAAGGAGACCATTATGTCTTTACCTGAGTGTGTATATTGAAATCATTGATGAGCTGGGTGCATTTACGTTGTTGGTAGTCATCAGTGGACTGTTGTAGGATTTAATTTTTGCTGTCTGCTTTCTACTAATCATGTCCTCTCTTAAATTGGTATAATTTGCAGAATAAGGGATATAAGTACGAACTGCCCGTGAGCACTGAGGAAATCAACTTTCACCTTGAATATGTGATCCTGAGGCAGACAGAAAAGACAGGTGTCTGAAAACTGTTAGTGCATGCATTTTCAGCTTCTGTTTTTAGTGTTTTACATTATTAATCATACATAATACTTTGTTAGTAATACTTTCAATCACCTTTTGGTTTTTTGAATGGTGGCAAATGATAACTTTTGATGAAAGTGAAGATCAGAAATCTCTGTTGTAACAGATGAAGTTTTCAATGCATTGTTTCAAAAATCAATCAAATCTCTGTTCTAGCCAGCACTTCTTGACTAGTGAGACACATCTCATTGGTGAATCATCCAGAACTGCAAATGAGGCATAAAGCAGGATTCATGTACTGTAATGAGGTGCAAAAAAATATCAATTGATTGTGAGTCAGCTGAAGGTAAAACTGGTTGAAATATACTACTCTAAACCATGCATTCTGCAAGGTGCAGCATCTACTGCATTCTGAGCCTGCTGTATCAACGTGTATTACAGGTACTCCTCTGCTTATTCAACCAGAGTATAACAACTTTCTGTTCCTGTCAGGTAATGCAGCTATTCCCTTAGCCAGGGAAATGAAGTCTCTGTTAGATGTTTTCTAACTCTGATTGCCCAATTCTTCCATCTTAATAGTATTCCTTTAATACTTTAAAAATATTATTTATATATTTTATACCACATGCACAAATGTATATATTCATACTAAAAGCTTAGGACATATAGCTATTTCAGTAAACTGTCATACACTCTGAGGAAAGGGGAGAACTGATTATAGGATTATTCTATGACACAGAATTTACAGACATTATTTTGTGGAGAAAAGCAGATGTATTTCTCCTGTAGGAAGCCTACCAGTCCTGCAGATATGAAACAAGATTAGCAGTATGTATGAATTATTTTAGTACAAACTAGAATCATGGTCTTGCAGGTGGAAGAAGTAATTTCTACATTTATTAGATAAATAGGTTGGGTTTTGTTCACCAAAAGCAATTTCTTCCCTAGCAGCTTCAGAGAAATGATGTCTTACATCAGGGCAGTGGGTTAAAAAACCCATATGCCTAGATTTTGGGGCTTCTTTTTTAATATGGGAGATCTACCATCAATAGGAATTTTGCTAGAAAACATGCAGATCCATAAATTGCCTGGATTATATGCTGGGACAATGGACAGGTAGGAAAAAGGGAGAGAATGTGCACAGCTGGATTTTTTTCTGACATGGTGTCAGAACACAGCCAAGTCAGGAACTGGAAAGTGTTCTCAGATCCAGCAATAGAAATGCAACCACAGAGTTATAGTCATACCTCCTAAATAAGGTACTTAGACAAGCGTAAGAACATTAAACCTATTTTTGGGCACTCGTGCAATTTTTGGTCACATGCTTTTTTTTTTTTTACATGCTTCTCTTTCTCTTTATTGATTATACAGGAAGAAAAAGATGGCCAGGCTTCTAAACTACGCACCTTAGTCATCTATATTTAAGTGGAATGAATCTGGGTGTCTGTGTTAATAACTTCAAACAATGATCCAGACAATCTATATTCAACCTCTGAATTTGCCTAAAATCAATAACATTTTCATTTTTAAGCATAGGACTGCCTAAGCAAGGAATACTTAGAAATGCACAGATCTGGCAAGTGAGGCAGGAACTGGGCACTGGAGCTTTGTTGCAAACCAGAGGTAGGCTACTTAATCTACTTAAAACTTAGTGTTCAGAGTTGTTTTTGTGAACATGTCACATAGCATATAATATTATCAAAAACAGCAAAATCCAAAGTGCGTTATTCCACTTGTGCTGGAAAAAACCCTCATACTGAATGCTCTACCATTTCAGGTTTTTAAGTCACAAGATGCAACTTGTGCTTTTTCTCTGTTTTGTGGTGTGCCCTAGCAATAGAAGATTTTTGTTTCACCATGCAAGTTGTATATATTGTGTAATATTCAGAAGGGTGAAAAGGACAGAGATAAGAGAAACAACGGGCCCCTGAGAACCTCATGAACTTCAACAAGGCCAAGTGCAAGGTCCTGCACATGGGTCGGGGCAATCCCAAGCACAAATACAGGCTGGGCGGAGAATGGATTGAGAGCAGCCCTGAGGAGAAGGACTTGGGGGTGTTGGTTGATGAGAAGCTCAACATGACCCAGCAGTGTGCGCTTGCAGCCCAGAAAGCCAACCATATCCTGGGCTACATCAAAAGAAGTGTGGCCAGCAGGTCGAGGGAAGTGATTCTCCCCCTCTACACTGCTCTCGTGAGACCCCACCTGGAGTACTGCGTCCAGCTGTGGGGCCCCCAACATAAGAAGGACATGGACCTGTTGGAGCAGGTCCAGAAGAGGGCCACAAAGATGATCAGAGGGCTGGAGCACCTCTCCTGTGAAGACAGGCTGAGAGAGTTGGGATTGTTCAGCCTGGAGAAGAGAAGGCTCCGGGAACACCTTATAGCAGCCTTCCAGTACCTGAAGTGGGCCTACAAGAAAGCTGGAGAGGGACTTTTTACAAGGGCATGTAGTGATAGGACAAGGGGGAATGGCTTTAAGCTGAAAGAGGGTAGATTTAGATTAGATATAAGGAAGAAATTTTTCACCATGAGGGTGGTGAGGCACTGGAACAGGTTGCCCACAGAAGCTGTGGATGCCCCAACCCTGGAAATGTTCAAGGCCAGGTTGGATGGGTCTTTGAGCAACCTGGTCTAGTGGAAGGTGTCTCTGCCCATGGCCGTGGGAGGGGACCTAGGTGATCTTTAAAGTCCCTTCCAACCCAAACCATTCTATGATTCTATGAATTAAAATTAAATATGCCATGTAATTATTTTCAACTATTCTATGTCTTGTCATATTTAAATAAAATTTCCCATACTGCCTTTCAACTAATGTATTAAAGGGAATTCCACGGAGAGGTTTGAGAAGCCATAATCTATATTGAGCTAAGGGAATTAACCAGTAAGTCAAAGTTATTCATCTTAAAGATTGCTTGAAAATAATTATAGAGAGGTATACCTGGTTCTGAGGCATACCTACTGATTCATTTCAAGTAGTACTGTCATTGTATAGTCTATCATCATTAATAACGAAAGGATTTTAAATGATAATTTTCATATTCTCATCGTCCAACTTTTTTGGTTTTTTTCCTCTATCTTACTCATCCTGGAATGCGCAATTTGTATGGTCAGTGCCAGTTTTTGTATGTGTCCGTACTAGGCCTAACAGCAGGATTTCCCAAGTGAACATATGGCACATTTCCTAGTATCTGCATAAAAAGCAAAATCAGACCTATCATTGTCTTATCTGAGCTTTAAAAGTGTAGATTTTTTTTTAACACTGAAACTGTTTATAATAAACAAGTCATCTAGCATTTAACTTTCACAAGTCTTCATTCTTTCCTTTCATAGTTTTAGAATTCAGTTAAGCCATCACTGGTCAAAATTAGATAAAATCTCAGCTGCTATATATTTTATTTGCAAAATGTATTCTCCCATCAGGACTTGGTTTTTTGGGCTGATATAGTCTATACTCCCTGACTTTCTTGGGAGTCTATACATGTCAAGGTTAATTTTGTCCTTCATTGAAAAACAGACATTTGCTTGCCTTTTTTACCCCCTGTGTTGATGACATTAATTCTGCAAATTTTCAGAGATGGGTATATCCAGATTCCTGTAAAGGTGCAAAATTTAAACTGACAGCTTATCTTTGTATTTTATCCTGAATATAGGTAGATTAATCAGAGCATCTTCTTAACCATTCAGAGTGATGTGGTACTTGCTGGGTGAGTTCATGACTGAGGAACAGTGCACAGACTGCTTCCGCTGGCACTAGAGCAGTCCCAATATTCAGAAATGAGCTAGAGGCATGGTGCTGAACTGCACTTTTGGGCCTTGATCCAAAGACTACTGGCATGGAGTGTTATCCCTGATTACCCTGGAATTAGGCTACTAAACAGTTGCTGCTACAGGGAACGGTAGCTCAACAGACTTTGGAACAACAAAGTTGTAGTACCCTAAACAGAGCAAGTAAGAGAATGGATTGGGGTTCACACATCTTATCTGGAGCACTGACATTATTCTTATTTGTAGCCTGAACCAGATCACTTAAGCTTCATTTCCTAATGTATTTAATATATAATGTACTTACAAGGTTTGTGATGATTAACTATTCTTGTAAAGCTCCTTCTAAGGATAAATTATTATTATGTCATTATTTGGAATTACTGCTGGTGGAAGAGGAGATGACAACTTTGGTGAGTCCTTTGTGCATGGGATACCATTAGCAGCAAGTCCGTTGGAAACTGAGGAATGAGGGAGTTAAATACAAGCAGAGGCAGGTGGTTCCATGAGCACCAGAATCAATGCAGCCTATAATAGTGTCTCATGTTTTTCTGTCCTATTTCCTCTGTGATGTGGTGGAAGATCACGATAACTTAAGCACCTTTTCCTATCACTTATAATTATGTCAAATGTAAGATGGTAATGATGTGGCTATTTACTGACCATATTCTGACTATCTTTCTACTGCCAAAGTTAATGGGTAATGGCTCAGGTCTACCCACCCTTCCTCTACATGCACTGACTTGGGTCTTTTTCCTCCTATGATGATGCTGATTTTCACACAGCTTTTTGGAATATAATAATTTTAATATTTGTGCCCATATGAAATTAACCAATCTCCTCAAGCATATTAATTATAGTTGTAGACAGCAATATGGATAGAAAAATGGATAATCAGACTGTCCATATTTCTAAGTCTCATATCCTTGGTTTAAAATCTGTAACTTAGGCTAAAAGGAGAGTGTAGATTACTATTAAAAGGATAAATGGGAGGAAGATGAAGAACTATTTTTCAAAAGGACATTGAAAAGAATTATATGAATATGGATAGAATGCCTCAAAAATGAAAGTAAGCAAACAGGGTAATGTGGAAGATACTGAGATAAAAATACAAGCAAGAAAAAACCTTAATATTTAATGGTTGCATACTAGGATGAATTTACTTTCTTTTACATTATTATACTTTATTAGTGGTTATTTTCTGTAACAAGGTTTGGTCTCTTAGCTGGAATTTCACTATCTTTCATCACAGATCTGTGACCTGACTACCAGGGAATAAAATCGGTATCACTTTTCCAGTCTCAATGAATGTTTAACTCCATGAATTAAAGAGTTCTTTCAATATTTAATTATTTTACGGGGAAGAGAACAGCCTCAACAGCAAAGACAAATTCCCTTTGGAATAACCAAGAGGGTGTTGATGAGGACTTTGTGGGCATATTTGAGGAAGCCAGAAGGGAAACTTGGGACTCAGTTTTCCATGTTCCCAGACACTGTTCTAACCTCCAGACTTCCTGTAATAAAAAGAAGGGTGCATTTTGAATGATTGCTCAGGCGCCAGCTCAAGGAGAGGATTCATTATTACAACTCTTGAGCAGACTGATGTTTCCCTGCAGCCTGGATTTAGGTACTTTTATCCTTTTGGGGTTGGGGCTTTATCTGCATCCCTCTCATTATTATTTACTATCCTAGAAATTCAGGATACTGGCTTCTATGACTCCTGTTCTTATGTGATTAAATTTACAGTTGTAAATTTAGCCTTAGTTCTTGCTAAACTTCTCTTATGAAGCTGAACCTTTGAACATTGATGTGATGAAATACAAATGAATGTGTGCTTTACCCCAAAAGAAAGTCTGGTTGCATTTCACTTGCAGTAGCAAAGTGAAATGTCCATCCTTGAATTTAATTTAAGTTAGTCCTTTAAAATCATGTCCCACTTTGGAGCATCAGTTTGCTAATCTGACCCAAAATAAGTAGTCTTAAAAACTGTAATAATATAACAGCAGCCGATGTGCAAGGCCACTGTTGTTAACTTACATTAGCATTTGTTCAGATGTTTTTTCTTTTCATAATGAGAATACTTAAAAAGTCAAAATTTTAAAATCTTAAATATTTGGCTAAATGCTTTGGTAAGGGCATAATGGAGAGCAATGGTAGAGTATTATTCAGTAAATTAGAATGGAATTGAATCCAAAATTATGCTTGGTAGTATCTTGTATCACAGAACAATCTTTGCCTTATGAGCTGTAATGTATAGCTTTAATAAGGTTGCATGACTTTACCTTGTTTAAGCTACAACTTTCTGTGAGATGTATTTTCTGTGTGGCTATAACAAAATGATGCCTAGAAGTGATGTTTGAGATAACATATTTGTACACATTGTCAACTTTCTTTGTGTATTAGGTTTACCTCAAGAGCTTTCTGAATTCTAGAATTGTATTCAAAGAAGTTTAATCTTATATTTGAAATAGAAAAGTCTTATGTAAGAAGTTGAAAAATATCCGTACGTACTTGGGAGCTTTCTAGAATAACTTTTTTTCCAAACTACTTGTAGCTGGAGGGTGTTTATTAAGATTCAGCTTGGCTAAAGAAATAGGTATCTGTAGGGATCTCAGTGTGGCCTGGCTTAATGGATCCAATGATGCTTTCCCAGGCTTGTCTTTTCATCTTGAAATAGGCTGTCAGCCATGTCAGGTAGTCACTTAGACTATCTGGTACTCATTTTTCCCCACTGTGCAATCTTTAAAGCACTTTGTGTTCATGTCTATGAAATCCTTTGTAAAACTGCCGTAGAAATGAAATTCATTATTATTAAGCCATGATTAACAAGAATGTGTACATATATACCAAGCATAAATACACAAAATACTATAATAAAAATTGCTATAAAAATTATTTTAATCAGGCCCACAAATGTTAGAAAATACCAGAATTGCAAATGCTTGAGTAGTGCTTGGCTTACCTGGTGCATGTTGAAATACGCATGGAATACACAATTAGGGGTGTTTTGAAAAAAGCAGCTAGTGCATATAGGACCTCTTTTTCTTTTAATTTGGACATTGGAGGGTGTAGAGGGAGTGACCTGAAGAAGAGAAAAGGAGAGCTCAAGTATAAGGAAGTTAAATATCAAATAGGGAAAAAAATTAATTCCTGTCTTGTCCAGAATTCTTACGTGAGGCTTTTAATCTGGGAATGCTGAGGATATAATTGTGTATTTGTGCAAAAACCCTGTTATTATAGTTGAATTTTCTGCTAATAGCAACTATGGAGTATTTGCCTTTAAAAGTATCCTTTTACTTTTATCTTTTCTGCCTTAAAGGTTTTACTTGCACGAATATCTGCAGAGTTCTCTTCATTCCTTACCCCAGAATTAAATGAAAAAATGAGAAATTTTATATATGTATCCCATTTTGTCAGTAGTTTTAGAACAATTTTTAAAAAGAAGAATGTATGTCATAACTTCCATTTTAAATATCTGAAAATGAAGACAGAAAGGTGAAAGTCAAATGTCCAGACCTTGGTTGCAACTACAGGAGCGATTTGGCTTTGATGACCATTCATAAGGCACACAACAGAATGGTGATATAATCGAAACATATGATAGGATATTGGTCTTGTACCTACTCCATAGTCTACATTGTCTCCAAACTGTTAAAAGTGAGACTTTATGAGACTAACAATTTTTTTAATAACTTGAATAATTTGTAACAAGATGATTCTGTTTCTTGCAGCAGATACAAATATCTTGTCTTTTTGATGGACTGAATGTAAAGGCAAATTTTCTTATATTACAAACATGAATTCCCTGCAACGTAGGCAAGGTGGTTACCAAGTATTAAGTTTTTGCTTTGCTATAGCAAGATAGCCATAAGTACTCATTAGCTCCTACTCCAGGATCTCAACAGTTACCAGCTTTGCCATACATATAGCTTAATACTTTTTACCACAAATTGTTATACATTTCTCAAACACAAATGTTTCCATAATGCACAGTACATTATAGACATAAATACAGATATTAAAAACTATTTTGTGTAGTACTTTGTAGGCTTTCACATGAGTTTTGGGAACAGTTTTATTAATGTATATTTTCTTGATTAGTTTTTTTGAAATATTTAACATGGGTGTTAGTAGGAAGACTTCTATATCTCTTTTAGAGGGGCCTGGAGATGAATTTGATCCTATTTCTCTTTTTCTTTGAAAATCTGAGTTGTAGCTGCCATCCTCTGGCCAAAGAAGCCTGGATGGGTACTCCCTTCTGAGCACATCAATACGACACTGTAATTAGCTGGAAGGTTGGTTATTCCCATATCTTCTGGGATTAAAATTGCTTTCAGTGGAAGAGCTTAATAATGGCCCTCATTTTATGTTGGTTTATTTGGAGATTCTGTAATTAGTGCTAAGATGTTAAAAGCTGTGGAAAAAAAATGAGATATTCTAAGGAAAATCTTTTTAATTGTTATTTTTCAATTTGACAATGATAGAATATATTCTGTACTGTTATGTAATGTCATCCTCTGGCACAAGCATTGAAAGAAAAGAGGAAAAATATGTTTTGCAGTCAGGGATACTTATTTTCTGTACATTTAATGGTATTCACCATGCATATTATGCTGCAGAATCTCACTGTGTTCCGTTAGACGACTGATTCTGCTTCTTGCTCTTTGACTTCCTATACTGCATGTGTACCGGAGATGTAGGCTCCTAAGGCAGTGGGTTTTCCTGGAACTAGGCAGGTATGCAGCACCCAAAGAAGTGATTGATTTTGCTTGGTTCAATTATGGCTGATTCTGTGCAATAAACTTTTAAAAGAGGCTGAAGACTTCTTATTTTGAAATTAGTGTATATATAATGCAGTCATTCTTTTTAGTGCTTTTTCAAGTTAGCGTGATAAATCATTGCCTTGATGCTGTATATACAGTACCTAACAGAGCAGTTATGTATAGAAGGTATACTGTTTGCTTCAGTCATGAGTTGATATTACATTTAAATGTTTGCAATGAAAAGCCTGTTATCTCATGTAAGGTACGGTATAGCTTTTCAGATATGAAACAAAAGGTCCTTTGTTACAGTCTCAGTGCTACATGTTGTTTATTATATGAAGAATATTTTTAGAGTGGTCTTTCTGTCCTGTAGAGCTGTCTTTACATTAAGGAAAAAAAAGACCTACATACACGGTCACCGATGTTAGTCATTTTTACAGGGGAGGGAAGGAGGAGGGGAAGATGCAGAAATCCTCCTCCCCTTAGACAGTAGTAACAGTATGAGGATGCCTTGCCCTCGTTTTTTTTACTTCTGAGATTTTATTGCTGGCAGCCAGATGTGCTGAAACTCCTGACGACAGCATCTATTCACTGCGTGTTTTTAATAGGCTTAGAGAAATATGAGTAGAGTACATGAAAGCAGCTCAGCTTCACACTTCAGCTGGGAATGCCCAAAAAGCTTACTGCTGTTTAGAATTCTTGCTACAGTCAGGAGAAAGCCGCACGGGTACTAAATCTTCTACGACTGAATTAGAAGAATAATGACAGTACAATTAACTATCAGCCCCTGCTCATTTAGGCACAGTTTTTACAGAGATCAGGAGAAATATGGAACTTGATTGGCATGTTTGCATTTGATGGTGTGTGCAAAATAGATGATTTTTAAGACAGGTGGTGAAGAAAAATAGAAGGGAAGGAAAAAGAGAAAATGCAATTTGAGACACTGCGCCAGGTCTGCAATTCTGTTTTATCTCATTTTCATGGGGTTTTCTCATCCCCTCCAAATATTTTACAAAATGATCTTTTTGGACAAACCTTGAACAACACTAGGTGAGTAGAAAAGAAAGATTTTTACCTTACCATTTCTATGCTTATGCTGAGAGTAATCTATTTGCATGTTTTTCAGTGGGGTACTTCTATAATTGCACTCTTAGATATTAATATTCTTATGGTAGCAGTGAGTCTCTTCTGTTGGTGTTTTTATGTTTTATGTAAGGATTTAAGTGAGAACTCAATCTGCAGAAATAGAGCTAGCAAAGTCAGAATGAAATATGTGAGATGGTTATGTATCTTTCAAATACATTAGCTACCATTAGAAGCTAGCATTATTAGCCATAATCCTTAAAGCACATTAAATATTCATAAACAAATTTGTCTGAGAAAGTGATTTTGATGTGGATGTGGCAGTGAAAGGATTAAATGCTCAAAAATATGTCTGTTTAACCATACATAATTTGTTGGAAGATGTAAATTATTAGTCCTGCATACCATTTGCAAAATAGGCAGAAAACAGTTTCTTATTTTTCGAAGACTTAGATTCTGTGTGCGATGCTTTTCAATAATCTTTTTAACTGGCCAATTTATAGCTGATCAGTGGATGCTTTGCAGCAGGTCAGTCAGCTCTGTAGGCTATCCTTTTATGAATAGCTATTGTTTTGTGGGAATTAGAAATGATGGGGAGATGATGTTGTTTATTGGTGTGAGATGGTTATGAAATTGGTTTCTTAGGATTTTTTTTGGGGGTAAACTGAATTAATAATGACTCATGTTTGTGGCATTATTCAGTAAACATGCTATAATACTGAGGTTTAGAACTTTTTCATACTGCTATTAAATATTAACAGTAAAAATGATTACGAATTTTGTCTAAAAGAGCATGAGTGCAGATCAGGGAGAAAAAGGATCCTGTAGTTTTTAGTTTTTTATAAGGATAGTGCACTGATGGAAACATTCTGGAAAAAGGGTGGAAGTAATATTGCAGAGACTATATCCAGCATTTTAATCTTCTTCCCTATATCTGTGGGAGAAATCCCTTTTAAATGGGATATTATTTCTTAAATGCAGTGATATTTGCACTTAATACTTCAGAAAACTGTTGTCATTTTATTTCCCAGAGTACTCTCTCCCTGACTGCTAGTGTTTCTTTTATAAATATTTTAATATTTATTTAGTGTTACTGATTTCAAGTTTTGATATCTTGGTTATGAATTTCTCATTAGGCATGTAAAATTATGGAGGTAGCATTAGTAATCGTAATCACTTTCGTGAATTAAGGGTTTTTTTAGATATATATGAAATCTGTAGTCAATGACATTTTTCTTACATCTTTGGTGTACTGTGAAATCTTTGAAGCTCTACAAAATGGAGCAATAATTTATGTATTATCAACTGTGATTGTAAAACAGTGCATATTTCCAAGTGCATAGTTTCAGGCCTGAAGCAACCAACAGAGCCCTTAGCAACTGTTCTAATCAGCTACAAACCAAGTCCTGATTCTCTGGATCTGTTTTTGCAGATGAAAGTGCATGCTTTTTGCAGATCAAGGTGCATGCTTTTTGTTATTTTTTTTTACAGATACATGTGCATGGTGCTTTTAGGTGTGTATTTTGCTTGTAAGTCTCTGGCAAAAGCTGCATATGGTATTGGTTTCAAATCAAAAGATATCAGAGAATTATTTTATTGCATTTGCTGTGCCTGAGATTTAGAATGATATTTATTCTAGAAGACTAGCAAACAACAAAGGGTTGTTAGGAAACCCAGCCTCCTACCTAGTATGTGCTATCTTATTTAGGATGAGAATATTTCTATATTTATAAGGAGCAATGTCATGTTTTACTAAGTACCAATGCTTTTAGCCTCAAGAAAATATTGTGCGATTTTTCAACAATATGCAGCAGTAATTATGAGAGACTAAGTCATGCTTTCTGTGTCTTCTGAAGTTAAAGTTACTTGAAAGTTATTTAAGGTTATTGAGTAAAAAGATTCTGTCTTCTGAATAAGTATCAGTATTTAAAATTTGATCTTGATAAAAGGGCTTTGAAGAAGTCATCTATTGAATAGACTCTGAAAAAACCTTGCTGACATTTATCTTGGAGGCTAGTCCTTTTTGTTGTCTTACTGATTAAAAAAATTCTATTTTATTTTTTTCTAATTAAATCAATGTAGTGTATATTTTAGGTAGATTTTTTTACTTAAAACTTTGCACAATTAATGTCATGCACTTGCTAAAAACTTATTGTTCATGCATTAAGAGTTAATGTTTCAGAACTGTGGTAGGGAAAAGAAAAGTACTTCTAGCATACGAAAGATTCTCCTTTGATGAGGTACAATGTGGTGTGTTTCTTCAGACTTTGAAGTTAAATATTTTGTCAGACTAAAAGGAGATGATCCTTTTTCTTTTTAAGGTTTTTCTTTCTGCTTTTACATCTAAAAAGTAGAAGTCAGAGTCCAGAAAGATAACAGCTGACATTAAGCACAGAATGATTAACTGCTGGTTACACAAAGTAGTCATGTGAAGAAAACAGCTTAATGCATACTAATAGTATATTAGATAATGAAGTATAAAACAGAAAGTCGTAGGGAACTAGGTAGTATGCATATAACTGTAACTGCAAATACATTCCTATTAATTTTCACATGATCTGTTCTTGGAGTTCTTCAATTCTTCTGAAAGTTTAGATACGCTGTGATTTTGTTGCAGGAAAGCCAGTTATATCGGCCTTTGCTTTCTGGTATTATACCAAACATTAGCAGGAATATATATTAAACTGGTTTTTATCATTTCACATAGAAACCTTACATGAGTTGCATTTTTATGTGCATATTTTTTGCATTTCAGTAGCTGATGTGAGAGGACCCAAATGATATTAATCCTTGTGAGTTAGGTTGATTTCACAATTTAAATGGGTTTAGTTATCCTCTGCTAACAGCTTCTGTTGGAGGAATATTGCAGTTTAGTTTTCTTTTGCCAGCTACATGGCAACACTCTTCTCTGTAAGACGCTATTGTGAGTGTAAAAGAGACAGCTGGTTTACTGGGCTGTCCTCCTGGTCCTGCACATCCCTATCTGACATTACCAACTCCAGCCAGTTGAAGCAGTAAGAGCTATGACTTCAAAATTGTGTTTCACCTACATTGGGGACTGTAGTGCTATTTCCTGTCTAAAAGGTTACTTTCTGTTGAAAAATGATTAGAATTACCTCACGTCAGGAAGTCACAAGAATTGTTTTGCATTCTTAGCATTTGGCAAATAGCTAGTTTGTGGAATACAGTCTTCATGTGTCTGGGAAAAGAAATCAGGAGAATTTTTCTGAAAACATACTAAGTGTTTACATTACATCCAAATTCTAAAGCAGCATCTAAAGGAGCTTCAGTTTTCTGAAGTCTAAAAATTTTCTGATGACTTTCAGTGACATACTTTTCATTCAAATGACTAAAGACAATGAAATAAAATTTTTAAACGTCTTTAAAAACCTCTAGTTATCAGATAAGCTGGATTTTCTGATTGCCATTCTTCATTTAGAGTTTAGTGTACAAATGCCGTGCTGTCAGATGCTCTATTTGTAGCAGCATGCTTTGCGAAGTCACAGTTGCTTTGGGCAATATTCAGATTAACACATCACTGCATAATGGCGAGCATCCTTTGCGACTAAAATTGATACAAAATGTACAGAACAGTATCAGTCCAATTTTACCATTGCAGTATATATTAACAGCTTTTCTCTGGGAAGGGAAAGCAGTGGATTTACCTAAGCCTGGTTTCTCCCATGACACATTGTTATTTCTTTGTTACAGCTATGTGAAAGTAAATTTGTTGTCTAGGTTGGCCACACAGGGGCATAAGATAACTAATATATTCGGCCCACAAATAGTAGAAAGGATGTTCACAAATTCTATGTACAGTAAAGATTTAGGAATGGTCTGTGTTTTGAAATTAGACACACTTAGTTTAAAAAACTAACCTGTATTTTCTTTCATTAAATTAAACCACAATATTTTTAAAGATTCTTAAGAGTTTGCACTTTTTCAATCCCTTGGTAAGCATCTTTTACATAAATACATAGATTTTCAAAAGGTTACTAAAATACCTAATACATTAGCCTGTTCATGAAACCAGATATTTAAACAGAAAATATCATTTTAGCAGAAAAATATTATTTATTTTCATTATTTAATTTTTTGTTTTGTTTCCTAATTATACCTATGAGCTATTTACTAATGCTCCATTTTATAATGAAGCCATCACATGATGTCAAGAATTACCGGCATAGACAATTGTTGTATGGTGCAATTAATGGTTACTTTGACATTGAAGGAAAAAGATTATTTTCCATTCCTTCTTGTGAAACTATTTTGTAGAGATATTTCTGTAGAATAGATTTCAGGGTTTTTTTCTGACTGTATCAGTTCAACAAAGCAAGGGGTTTGCTATAATTCTAAGAATATGTCGCATTTTCAAATTTTATTAGTCCAAGAGCCAAGGATAAAAAAGCACTGATGGCGTTAGAACTGAGAGTATATTGTCCATATTGTCACATACAATAGTGAATAATAACTGAAACTGCCTGTCCTCACTTTCAAAAACTAGCTTGTCTATAACTACCTTTAAAAATATAGTTGGGATTTTGACATCTGCTCCCTTTTTACCTCCATACTAGATTCATATAATCCTGTCTTAAATAATTTCCTGAAATTTGTGCTGAAGTGCTTTCTCAATTGAAAAACCATGCAATGTTGGAAAAAAATCCAGAACTTTTGTTTGTATTGCTTCTCTGTATTTTTTCCTTAATGAGTTAAAGGCATAGCAAAGCTATTCCCCCCCTCCCCGCAGTTCTTAACTGTTTGTGTCTTGCATCAGACACAATCAGAATTTCAAAACTAATCTAATACCAGCCCTAGATGTCTATATTACTTCAGAGAGTTTACCCATGTCAAATGATCCTTTATCTTTTTTTCTTGCTAAAATTAGAAGCCATATTCAAGTGAATCCCTATGCACACACACACACATATATAGACACACTTATATAAAAACTTCTGTAAACGCAAAGGGAAGATTGGCTGGGACAGCAAGTTGTATATAAAAGGCAGAGAGAGACTCTTACAGCTGTACTTCCTAGTATTCCGTGAAAGACAGATCTTGAAACACGAAGTGGAAAGAAACTTTTTTACTTCCTCTTCTTTCTGTAAGTAATTTCAAAAATTCCCATTTTTTTGACTACAAAAATAACCCCAAACCAACACACAACTGCTGGCAGACAGCAGGCATGAGGGAGCTCAGGGATGAATTTAGTGACCGTGTTTGGCCTTTTTTGCACCTTTGCCATGCATCCCTCTCACAGACCACTCTGTCATCTTTGAGCTGTGAATATGTAACTTTATCCATCCTTTGCCCCCTGATTTGCTACTTTGGGAGAAAGTGGGACAAGTAGCATGAGTTTTTTAATCTCCTTCTCATCTTTCTATTTCCCTTGGAGGAAGCAACTGAACGTAATAACTTGCCCCAAAGCTATTTCTTGCTGGGAAGAAATTCTATATTCCATCCTGTCTTGGCAGCTGTTGGGTTTTGGGTTTGTTTTTTAAATCCCTATTTCTAGGAAAAACCATCCCTGTAACATCCTGTTACAGATATTTTCAGAGAGGGAAAAGTAAGAGATTTCCTTACAGAACCATTTCTCTTCCCATCTCCTCCAGTTCTGGAGAGAGATACCTTCTGTTACTTCCACCTCAGTTGCTACAGATTTAATAAGGTGACATATGCTTCCTCCATGAATCTCACAGAGCTGTGGATATTTGCAGCCATAACAGGTTTCTCTCTCTTCTCATTGTGCATCAGCTGCTGTTATCTGATGATGGTAATAAAATTCTAGCTGGCATATGATCTTAACCTTCCACCAGGAAGAAAAAAGAGGATGGGTCAGAGGTGGATAATTCATCTCAATTCAGATAGTATGTTAAACTGACAAATTGAAATCATCCTAAATGTAGAAATGATTAAACATGCCTTAAAACTTGATTTTTTTTCCTTACCTGGGTGAGAGCAACAGAAATCTAAGCTATATTTGAGTTACCATGTACAACATTTTTGATCAGAACATATAAAAAGAATCTCTTTCCATTCTTGAAAAACTCAGATAATTCCTGTCATCCCTCAGAACATCCACATAAGATGTGGGTATTATCTTCTTTTTCTGGAAGAAGAAAAGGCAGAGGCCATGATATTAAAAATGACTAGTGGTTTTGTGTACTCGGCTTGAAACATTTTAAAAAGATTTGTTCAATGACAAAAGCCCAGTAGTTTATGAAAACTGTATGTTCCAACATGGACATCCAGAAATCAAAGTAGCTAGTCATGACCCTTGATTAGGTAATAGATACATTTGGGGAAAGATTGAGCTGTGACGACTGAAACAATAACTAGCCGCAGCTATCCATTTTATCCTTCTTCAGGGTGCTGTCACGCTGGTAAAACTGGCATGAATGCTATGCGAATCTGCTCCATACTGCCTCAGTTTAGAGTTTGATATATTGCTATGAGGCAAAGTCAATATGCCAGACCGTTTGCTGTACCTGGTCAGGTGCATACTCAAAGATTGCAGTTTTCCCACCTGTATGGTCAAAAACTCCTTGTGAGAGTCTTTACCAGTCCTGCTTTGCTCAGTACCAAGTATGTAAAAAAATGGTTAACATAATGTAGTCCCTCACCTTGCTTTCACTCCTTTTTTTATCCTTTTAGCTCTTTTCCTTTAGGGTCAGTAAGATAAATCACATGCACATTTATGGCACAATGGACCTACTAATGGCACTATTCATTTACCAAGTCAGTAATAGTAATTATAATGCATTGTAGAAACATGGGGCTTTGAAAAGCAAAACTTTTCTTATCAGAACTAAGATACATCTTTGTATTCCTCGACAGAGAAGTTTTGCCAGCTGTTTCTGTCACCATTACTGGCTCATTGAAACAGTGGAACGGAGGAAGACCACTTCTATTGCTGTGGGCCCTGCCATTTCTTGATGTACTTTTTTCTCTTTTTGATCTTTTTGGCGTAGTGTGATTCTTGGTAGGAAGAGAATTAGAAGGGAAGCCAAACCTGTTTAAACATCTACTATCACAACTCACAGGTGGGCAGAATAGCACAAATAAAATTGGGAAGTTTGGCTGTGTAGGTCTGGTTAAACTGGGGAGGATGGAAGAGAACAGTATTGCAGCTGCACGGCTGCTTTCCTTTCAGGTGAAACAGGGCTGTCCCACCAGTCGCTAACCACAAACCTAGTGTCCCTTTAGATTTCTGAAGAATATACTCTTGATTTTGCACTATAAAGGTGGAATGAAGGTTTACTCATAGAAAACACTATGTTTCAAAACAGTTCAAGAAAGATTAGTATCTGGGCCTCAGGCCATGTACAAGGTTCTGAGAAAAGGAATAAAAAATATAATATTGGCCCCTGAAAAAATGTGAAATCCAAGATGAGTATTGGAAGTAACAGTATCATTTTAGCTTTACCCTGGGATAAAAGGTTTGAAGCAGAAGTTGGAAGTATTTCAAGTCCTTGGCTTCCTTTCAGCATGTGCTTTGCTATAGGGAGGCAAAGGCAGTTTTCTGGTAGCTGCTTTTTGGTTTCTGTTGGGTTTTTTTTTTTTTTTTCCTTAAACTGACAAGAAATAATTATGAGAATGAGAAATGAAATAAAAATGTTGTGTATTGGAGAATTTTGTCCCAAATTTGTATGACAGGGATTACAGATTGAATTGCTGAAACATAACTTTTATCGGTTTTAGAATAAGAATTGGGTTGGATTTATCTTACAGAAGTCAGAATGAATTTGCATTGTGTCTTTATTTAGAACACTGAAATTTACCTTGATTAATACACTTTATCCTCCCTGCAACTTTTGACTTATCTTTCTTGTTAAGGTATAGTTCCAAATTCCTATCTTCTGGTATTCAAGATAACTTTTTATCATTAAACTTCATCAATATTTTCAATAAATTACTTTTTAGTCCATGTCTCTTAGATAGTAATAGCCGTATATATTATAATAGGAGCAATAAACTTTACTTCTTAAAAGGTGCACAATATTAAGTTGACAAACAAGGAAATGCAATTATGATAACTGCTTTTAAATACTTACCATATTTAACCTATAAAATAATACATAAAGTCACAGAGGAAATACTCTAAAACAAAGAAATTTAGTATGTGGTTTAACTGTTGTGCACGAAAGATGGGGCCTTTTGGCATGTATTATGTATGTATGTTTGTAAGTAAAAAATAACTCACTTCATTATTAAATAAGTAGTAGAATAATGAAATAAGAATATTTGTTGCAAATGTTAGTATTTTTTTCTCCATATAACACGTTCAAAATATTATTTTTAAAGTGGCTTAAGAAGATGATGAATAAAACATTACTAAAATATGGAACATCAGATTTTCATGACTTTACACTACGATTATTGACTAATTATCTCTAGTCCTACAAAATTTATTTGCCAATATAGCTATATAAACAGAATTTAAAAGAATCTAATATAACATTAAAAATCTTGGCTGATAAAGCAAGCATAAAATCTCTCCTCCCCTCTTACCCCCTTCTCTTTTATATTGCAATGTTTCTCTTCACATTTCTTGATTTTTCTAGTATTACTTTTTATGTCGTTGCTCCGCTGTTTTCAGATTGCACTCAGAGCAAGTGCATTTTGCATGGATGTTAGGACCCGAGGGGTAGTCAGCGTTTCATTCACTTGAGAACTTCCATTTTTCACTGCTAATGATGGCATTGTTCTGCTGTAAAATTACAAGTAAAATGTGGTTTTTAGGGAAGACCCAATTTTTATAGCTCTTCTGTATCACGGTGACTCTAACACTGTTTAAACATTATTCAAATAACCTATGGTAAAAGCTTCTAAGTGCATGCCCTGTTTTCAAGAACTTTTCCAATAGAACCTGTTTCGTCTAACTGTCATACTTTTAGAAGTTTTGGAAAAGTGTCAGGGAGGGGAGACATGTTTTTAAAATGCAACAAGAATTACGATTTTAAAAACACAACAATTCAAATAATTTACGTGCACAAAACCTTGCTTTCGCTTAGCATGTATCTTTAATGTTAAAGTATGCTCATTTGTAGGACACAGCATAATCATGGTGTATAAGGAGTATCTGTAACAGTAATTCAAATCACTTATTTTAGAATAAAGCACAAGAAGAGGGTATTATGTCATTCAGTCAGAGAACTGGGAGGTGCAGGGGTTTGAATTCTACACCTGTCTCTGTCAACATCTCCTTTGTAGTGCCAGGAAAATCATGTAAACTTCACTGCTGGAGTTTTCTGGGATATATTTCATATTTAATACTTCATGGGAGTCTCTGAAGTTTAATTTATAAATATTTGCAAAGGTCTAACTGATCCTGGGTTTGTAAGTATATGCGAGTGAAAGATTAAATTAAATTTGCATTCTATTTTCTGGGAAATTAGGTTCATCTTTGGATTTTAGGCCGTGTGGCAGAGTAACTTAAATATCTTAGAGATGCACAAGGATTTTGTGCCATACCCTTCACTTGCACCAAGGATGCTTTCTGTCATACCAGCTGCAATTGCATCATTTTACTAACTACATTATTTCCTTACATACTGTCAGCTACACAGCTGATGTGTCCTCACTACAGTGACTTTTTTGTCTTGGGATAGGTCTTTCAGAAGTTTTTTTCATTAATTTAAGATTGAACATACTTTCTCAATTCTGTATTCATATACAAATAAAGCAAATGTATTTGTATTTGCAAAGAAATTCTTAACAAGTGTGTGGATGTTGTGTGGTAAGCATATTTGGTAATATTTGCCAAGTATAATGGAGACACTAAAAAATTGGGTAACTATACAATATACTCAGAGACTACGCTCACAAGATTGCACTAGTGTACAGAAATACTTCGTTCTCCTGTTAAGCACAGAAAAAATCATTAATTCTGCAGGGGGTGTTGTGTGGCCTCCTGACGGTAAACTGGGGAAAAACCTGCAGATCTCCATTTTTCTGGGTTTTATTGTGGCAGTACTTCCATGCAACTAATGCAAAGGAATCTTTACTGGATTCCGGTCTATTGGTGTAATCCATTATGAATAAGTCTGTCTTTTAGAGTTCACAGCTAAATATAGAAATAAACACAGCTGAGAAATTTGAACATTTCCTACTTACCTTTAGTTGGGAAACCTTTTGAATAATGACTGGTGTCTAAATGCTGTCTCAATAATCACTTTTCTACTGAAGTTATGCAAGATACATTAATCAGTATTTAATTTTGATCACATATGGGAGATATTTGAACTCTTCTTTTCTCATATAGAAAAAAGTCTGTTGCATATATTCACCTTTGTTGGAGCAAGTGGATATTGAAACAAGAGTTTAGGTCAGATTGAGAACTAATCTCAAATTTACTGTTGCTTCAGCTGAAGTAAGATGAGCGAACTAAAAAGAAGAAAGGAAAAAAAAATTAATAGATCTTTGGCAATACATCAGGTTTACTTGAATTCTGGGAGCTTTGTTATAACAATTTCAAATTTGGAGTGATGTGTTAGTGATGTGATACATTTTTTTCTCCAGAAAATAATGTTAGCTCATTGTAATTGCCATGAAAATGTGTGGAAAAAGTACACTGAAATCTAGGGAGTGCAAAAGTGTGGAGATAAGATAGGAAATGCAGTTTATCATATAGACCTAATCATTGAGTTGCAGTGTGTTATTTCTGTCTCTTGCCTATCTGTACATTTTTTCTTTCTCTTGCTTCAGTTCTCTCCCCTGACAAGAAAATGCTGCAAAATAATAGAATATCCTCATTAAATCATGTGTCATGCATCCCTCATGTAATGCAAAATTTAAACCATGGCAATAGAGTGGAATATTTAATTATCTCCGTGTACCTAAATAACACATTTTGGAAACTTTCATTTCTTTCCTAGTTACTTTATATTGGGATGAATCTCATTCTACTGCATAAGAAAAGCACTTCATTCAAAGTTCAACATCTTTCCCTGCTCATATCACTAGCTAAAACCAAATAACTTATCTTTGTTTCAGTTTTTCAAATTATTTTGCACTAATGGCCATTGATGGCTTTTTTTATTTTCCAGAAGAGAATGTGCTACTTTAAGTTATATAATCAAAACCAAGAGAAGGTGACATGTTCTCAGGCCAATATATTAATTTCAGATTTTTATCAGCACTCTACTGGATTAGTCTATGTACTGCGCACGTTTAGAAAGAAAATTTTATTTTCTATTATTATGACAGGTTTTTTATTTCACAGTTCTATGCAGTGTATTTTTAGAATGTGCTTTAGCAAAGACTGAACTGGATACACTGAAAAAATATAAGAAAATGCTACATTGATTAATTTTAATGCACTTTATACTGATTGCAAATTGACTAATGTCAGCATGAAACTGATACAGTCATAGTGAGGACCTTTGGATACAGACCATATACCTGGACTTTGCCCGTACTCCAAACATGTCAGGCAGTCCAATTTAGAAGCATTACTGAACTAGAAAATGACATTTATGAGAGCAGCTGTGAGGAAGAATACTGTCAATATCACAGCAGAAGTCTGTATTAACTCTGCAGTGAAAGCATAGCCTCTATTTCCCCTGATTATATTTTCTGTCTGTGATATACTTTGTGCTAATTAGCTGCACTTTCTGCTGCAGGGCTGCTGCATTTTATTTGTGGTATACAATCTTGTATAATAAATAAGGCAGTTTGAATACTTAACCAGGAATGATACTACATTTTTACAGGTATCCATGTATTATCATAGATTAATTATGGATCCATAGTTAATGTTAAATCCCCTTTTTTTTTCCTTTGAAGCAAAAAATTTAATTTTGTTGCTTTTATGAAGGAGAACAAAAATCTCAGGTATTCCTAGCATTCTCTCAGGAAAGCTAGATTTGTCCAAGTATCTTGAAGAATCTTTAATCCTGTAAAATAATATTTTAAGTATGTACATACTGGGTCTCATTTTTTTTTCAACTCTGTACAAACAGTACAAGGAATAACATACTAGTATAGTTTTTTTCAGTTTCTTTGTAGCTATATGATATGCTAACTAAAAAAGACTAAAACTGTTTAAGTAAAGATTGTTTTCCATGAATTTTTATTGATTTTGATTAGTCAACAGAGATTGTTTTTAATCTGGTGGTTTAATTATTTTAGGTTATATATACAGAAATAAACTATTCGTTAAAAGAGGATTGCAATATCTACTGTTGTCCTCAGTAAATCTAATACAATAAAATAGGTATACATTTTGCCATGAAAAGCTCGTATGGTATTCCTCCCAAGCATCCTTATATTCCTTCTCTGAACCATCTTTCTATATGTTGATGAGAATTTTGGCTTCTAGTGAACTAGTTGGAAAAAGGAGATTTATATTTGAACTCTTAGTGATGAACATATGTTTATTGTATGTCACTCAGGAACTGGGACAGATAATTCAGACTTTTTGAAATTAGCAGTGAACTTCAGATAAATATAATTTGTAGAATGGAAATTTAATGTTTTCCACATAAACCCACAGGTGCCTGTTGGTGCTGACCATGACTGACAGGTTATCACCTAATTAAAAAGTTTTGAACACCATCTTAGGTTTTGAGTAGTATTTATAACTGTTAAATAGAAGGTGAAACATGCTGTCCTAAACAACTCAGACACTGACACTGGGATCACTTTGCATAATTCTGGACATACATTTTTAGCAAATCTAGATTTCAGGAAAGTAATAAAAGGAGGTAAAAAAAAAAAATCCAGAAGAAAATAGTGAAGAGAAATGGAAATACGAACAGGTTGGTTTAATTAAGAGTTGAAAGGAGACAGATTAGCAGCATATGCATGTATTTGTTATTTAAACAGCAAGAACGAAAGAGATTTATTTAGGAGATTAAAAAAAAAATCCTGAAGTGTGATGTAATCAATAGAAGATTTTGACTGAATGTCCATGCAAATTTCTTAAATCTACCACATTGTAGAAGAAGTCACATAGGAAATGGTATAAGCCTTAAAAAAAAAACCAAACTTCTGAAATTAGATTGAGAAAACTCTAGAAAATGTACTGTGGGGAAAGATCCTTCATTGTCATGGAAACAAACTAGATGATCTAATAAGTGTTTTCCATCTCTAGCTATATTTTATTTCTGCCATTTATTTTCAGGTGAAGTTAGAAAAGGATGGCATTTTGGATTATTTTTATTGTCTGGCAATACAATATAGTATGCTAATAGCTGAGATTTCAGTACTATCAGAAGTTTTATCTTTCATTAAGATTAAGTAGGATTTATTGTTTACAGTACATGAATGCCTAATTAAAACACATGGACTAAATAGCATTATTAACAGAGCAAATACTAGTGCTACTATCTGTTGCTTTCTGCATCATGCCAGCATCACTTCTATTTTGCTAGTTCTGTCTTTCAGTCCAATGTAAGGCAAGTCAAAGAACTGAAACTAAAGTTAATTAATTTTACTTATCCTTTATCTAAATTATCGCTTTGGCAAGAATGACCTTGCTTTCAGAAAAATGTTTGGACTGTGTTTGTATGTTACATTTTACACAAGTTTTTATAGAGTAAATTATTTGCTTGGAAGATTCTCTAAAGACTGGTATCACAGATAGAATATGTGCTTCTTCCCATAATGTTAAAAAATAATTTGACCTAGCATCAAGCTAACAGCCTTTTTTCCAGAGGTAACTGTCACTTGATCATGCGAGAAGTTCATAGTTAAAACATCATCAGAAGTTCTGTTTGCTTAAATTCCAATTCGATATTTGGCCCTTCTTTACAAGACTTACTTCAGCAGTCAAGTATCTATATAAAGGAATAGCAAAAAACCCCCAGGACAGAATGTATAGATTCTGAAGGCATTTTTAATGCTTGCGGCACTTATCTATGGTTTCTAAGTTTTCAGCAGAAAGGTTTTACCCTTTGCATTGCTAAAATAGTTTTCAGTTATATAAACTTTTTGCGTCAGACAGTGTATTTACAAACACATGAAATTGAGCTTGTATTAAAAGTTCAAAAGCTAAAAGGAGTATTTCAAAAGCTAACACCGAACTTAAGAGGCTGGTATCAGGCACCAAGAACATTTTCGGCTGCAGAAGGAAACGAGACCTTTGCCCAGCTCTGTCTCGCCTAACTTCAGATACTGATCAAAGCACCATAGGCTTCCTGTGAAATCAGTGGAGAGAAATAGATATTTTAGGGCAGAAACCAGCTGACATGTTTTAGGCAGCTACATTAATTTAAGTGTATTGCTGACCAGAAAAGGCGAGGTAGGAGTAACTTAATCTTTTTGGGGAGCTAGCATTTACAGAGAGGTGTCAGTGCAAAGGCTGTAATTACTACTATTCCCTCAAAATTTCCTTGCTGCCTAGATCCCATCTTAATGCCCCTGGCTCACATTGCATGCCTAACATTTTACATGTTGAAGATAATTAACCAGTTAATGTTAATTATAATGAAACTTAGAGTATTCTGAGAAAAGGAGTGTGAGACAAATACTAATTACCTCATATGAAAACGAATATTAGATGCACCCAGATTTTGAATCGTCTGTCTAACTGAGGTCAGTGTATCCTTGTTAATGGTGATTTGTGTGGTTATTTTGGCAGTATAATGTGTGGAAATATTTAATGACGATATAACTTCTAAAAAAACCAGAAGTTGCAAAAGAATAAATATTTGTTATAGCATTAATTATTTCTTTATTTTTCCTTAGGCAAAGGCAGTTCTTTCTATCTAGATTGTAAGAAGATTCATATATAGAAAAGAAGTAATTTCTCAAATACTGTGATAGAGAAATGCTATCCTTTTCTTTCCCTTAGTAGTTGAGATGTAGTGTCTATATAAAAAAAAGTCTTGTTCTTTCATGTAGCTACTATGGTTGTTGATAGGAGGAACAGTGCTGCTCAGAGAATAAACTCAAATGTTTAAATGTAAACATTAAATGAAATAAGTAATATAAGATTAATGAAATTCAAATTACCACAGCCTGAGTCTATGAAAATGAAAAATTTGATTGAGGCTAATCAAATATATTTATTGAAATACAAAAAAATATTTGAACCCTTTTTTAAGTGAGGGTCCAAACCCGCAACAATATTTGCTTATCCTTGTATGCTTTGACAGCAGTGGAACCTTTCAGAAGGTAAATTTGTCATTGGGACAATTCACTGCAAGCACAATTTAATACTGTTTGCCAAAAATGAGCTCTGTATCATTTGCCATAGAAACAACTATACTAATTATCAATATACTACTCTCAGGGTTATTTTTTCAAATGCCTTCACTGTTTAATTTAAGACCATCCAAGTTCCTGCACTTTACAAAGATAATACGATTTCTAGAATGAAGAGAAAATAACAAGTATCTTCTTACAGAAAAAATTCTCAGAAAATATTACAGACTTATAAAAAATTGTCATGCTCCCAAAGACGGTACATTTTAAAATAAGGTATTTCAACGTAGAAAAATTTCACTTAAATCTGTCCTACATTCATGTTAGTCTAATGATAAATACACTGCTGCCTACCTTTTCTTTCCTTATGACAGTCAACAGCAGCTGTTGCAGCCAAACCTCTGAAATTAAAAAGAGTCAGCACAAAATATAGCCACATTTTCCAGAATATTAATTTAGGCTCTGTGTGCCAAAAGAAAAATAAGAATACTAATTCATTGAAAGTAATAAGTAATGCTTGTCAGATATTTATTTGTCTCATAAGACAGCTACATTGATTCTGATTGTGTTTAAAGAACAGGAGAAAAATTTAATACAAATGTTTAAGATTAAAATTAGATTTATCATTAGTTCTTTATTTCTGTTCTAACTTTGTCTCTTGTGCTGCAGTCCCCAGAACTTTCTCATTTTATAATTGTTTTTTTGGTAAAGTAGAAGCCACATAAAATTTAATTCAATATCTCTGAAATACTGTACAGAGACAATCACAATTAATTCATTCAAGTAAAAAACATATTTCACCAAATGCTTCAGGACACATATCCAACTGCACTGTCAGTCTGACTGGTTCCAGATAAGTTTTCTGTTCAGTCATCCAGAGATGCAATGTTAGAATATAAATTATTGTAAAAATCCATCAAAGATATTTTTCAGTGTGTGTGTTTTTATATATATGTATGCACATATACACACACATTTTAAAATAATTTTAATATTTAACACAAATTTATGACTGTCCTAAAGAAGAAGAATTACTCTTTTTGTTTATTTGGCTTACATTTTGAAAAATAAATCTGTGTCCAGCTTGTAAATTAAACAGTTCATAGAAATCTGTGGATAAGTAGTTCGGTAGCTGATAGATCATGGACACCCACATTTTTATGACTAAGTTTTTATTTTTATTTCCATCATCTACCAGTTGTCCTGGCTAACCAGGGAGGTCCCAGTGGACTGGAGGTTAGACAATGTGATGCCCATCTTCAAGAAGGGCCAGATCCGCCGTACTACAGGCCTGTCAGCCTGACCTGGGTGCCGGGGAAGATTATGGAGCAGATCATCTTGAGTGCCATCATGCGGCATGTATGGGACAAGCAGGCGATCAGGCCCGGTCAGCATGGGTTTATGAAAGGCAGGTCCTGCCTGACTAATCTGATCTCCTTCTATGACCAGGTGACCCGCACAGTGGATGAGGGAAAGGCTGTGCATGTTGTCTACGTGGACTTTAGGAAAGCCTTTGACACTGTTTCCCACAGTATTCTCCTGGAGAAGCTGGCGACTCGTGGCTTGGATGGGTGCACTTTTTGCTGGGTAAAAAACTGGCTGGATGGCCGAGCCCAGAGAGTCGTGGTGAATGGAGTTAAATACATTTGGCAGCCGGTCACAAGTAGTGTTCCCTAGGATTCAGTTTTGGGGCCAGTCTTGTTTAATGTCTTTATCAATGATCTGGACGAGGGTATTGAGTGCTTCCTCAGTAAGTTTGCAGATGACACCAAGGTGGGTGGGAGTGTTGATCTGCTTGAGGATAGGAAGGCTCTGCAGAGGGATCTGGACAGGCTGGATCGATGGGCTGAGACCAATTCTATGAGTTTCAACAAGGCCAAGTGCCGGGTCCTGCACTTGGGTCACAACAACCCCATGCAGCACTACAGGGCTTGGGGACGAGTGGCTGGAAAGATCCCCCGCAGAAAAGGACCTGGGGGTGTTGATTGACAGCCAGTTGAATATGAGCCAGCAGTGTGCCCAGGTGGCCAAGAAGGCCAATGGCATCCTGGCTTGTATCAGAAACAGTGTGGTCAGCAGGTGCAGGGAAGTGATTGTCCCCCTGTACTTGGCACTGGTGAGGCCGCACCTCGAATCCTGTATTCAGTTTTGGGTCCCTCACTACGAGAAGGACATTGAGGTGCTGGAGCATGTCCAGAGAAGGGTGATGAAGCTGGTGAGGGGTCTGGAGCACAAGTCTTATGAGGAGAGGCTGAGGGAACTGGGGTTGTTCAGCCTGGAGAAGAGGAGGCTGAGGGGAGACCTTATCGCTCTCTATAACTACCTGAAAGGAGATTGTAGAGAGGTGGGTGCTGGTCTCTTCTCCCAAGTGACTAGCAACAGGACAAGAGGAAATGGCCACAAGTTGCATCAGGGGAGGATATTAGGAAAAATTTTGTCACTGAAAGGGTTGTCAGACATTGGAACAGGCTGCCCAGGGAGGTGGTGGAGTCACCATCCCTGGAGGTATTTAAAAGATGTGTGGATGGGGCGCTTATGGACATGGTTTAGTGATGGACTCAGCTGGGTTAGGTTTATGGTTGGACTTGATGATCTTCAATGTCTTTTCCAACCTAAAGAATTCTATGATTCTATGATTCTCAATTTACATACTTCTTGCAGTTCTGAGAAGGTCTTACCAGTTTTGTGGAGCTGAATACCTTGTCACCTAATAAACATGTAGTACTGTATGGGATTCCCAAGTGAGGCACGCTTTGATGCAGTAGACATGCTCAGAGGCAAACAGGACGAGCAGAGAGCCCTGAGGCCAGCACAAGACACACTGACTGTGGATACGCTCATTCAGAAACAGAGTTATGAGACTACACAGTTGGGGCCTGGGATCTTTTGTTCTCCTGTTAGCAAAACCATAAGGACCTCCTAGAAGGTGACTAGAGTGAAAGACGCATAGGAAAAAAGGGAAGTATTGTGACGGTCAAAGACTCAAAATTGGATCACAGAGACACCAAGCAGAGCACTCCAGGTAGGAGCCAATACTCCCTGGGGGCACCCGGGAGGTGGGGGATGCTGCAATCAGAGATGCAATTGAGAGAGTGGAAGCAGGAGATGAGGGAGCAAGAGTAGATCCCAAAAATGCCAAATTCCCCAAAAGATTTTCTTTGCTGGTGGCATGGATGGCCTGCTTTATCAGGGCTAGGAACTTGGTGGAGTCTTGGAGGAGAGCCATCTATTTGTTGACTTAGGTATCCCACATACTGCTTAGAAACATAGTGAGTCAAATTCTCAGGTTCCTAAATATTCTCATTTGCTGTGTAAGAACTGTTAATGATTAACTTAGTATTTTGTTTCCTACTTGATGAACTATACACTTACGAGGCAACTGTCATTGTCCCCATACCTGAGTTCTTGTAAGGGAGTAAGATTATCTGGCCTTCTCATCTTCAACTCTGCACCACTATCATATCTAGCTGCTATTTTCTGATTTTAAGACATTGTTGATCAGAAGGTGGGACAAACAGTTACACCTGTTTTTCTCTTACATGTGTTATGGATATTTATTTATGCACATATGTAATAAAATCTGGCAGCAGCACTTTTTTTAATATATTCATTACCTCTTAGAGTGAGAAACAAAGAAACATTTCCATTTCAGTCCACTTCCTGTAAATATTTAAAAATTAAAGCTTAAAAAACTTCAAGCAACAAATAAGTATTAAAAGCAGTATGCTGTAGAAAGATACTATAAAATTGGAGAAAATAAAGGGATCTTTATAGATTAGTTGAAATCATATATTATTGATAACTTATCCGTTATTTGGTTTTACTTTGATACCTTGGTTTTTATACTCCCTGGCTTTTACATGAACTGCTGAGATTTCGATAACTGTAGTTAAACATCTTAGCTGTTGAATGTACTGCATAAAATTTACTTGCTAAGCACATTAAGCAACATGTTGTAGATTTTTTTTTTTTTTGAAAGATACAATAACACAAAGCATGCCAGGTCTCTACTGATGGAGAGATTGAAGGAAGAAATGGAAACCAAAATTATTATATAGTACAGAGATGAGTATTGTCCAGCTTTTTGAGCAAATGGGTTGAGTGTTTTATCTTAAAAATGTCAACAGATCACAGTCATAACTTGAGGGCAATTTGTTCTAGTCATTCTTGCTCCCTCTCTGCTCTTCAAAGGAGATCAAAGGAATCCTAAACTGCCAGTGGAGTCTCCTTCCAGGGATTTTCAGTTAGTGATGTTATTAGCGAGGTTTAAAGATACCTGTTAGACTTTAATCTGCAATACTAATACTTTCTGTGTTATCAGCAGCTTTTTTCCCTGGTTTTCAGCTCTAGATGGTAGTATGGTAAGTTAAGGCTCTGGCAAGAGATACTGAAAAATGTGGAGTTACCTTCCTTCTGTTTTCCTTTGTTTAGTGGGATAGCAGCCAAGGCGGGGGAGGGTGGTCAGATGGAGGAAGGAATATTGGTCAGATTTCTTTGACATTCCAGAGCATGAGATTGGTCCTGAAAACATGAAAAGCAGGGTTTGTTGTCAGAGGCAGTATGAGAGGTGCAGGACTGATTCAAATATTTTCATTTAAAGGAAATTTTGTATCTGAAATGCATTTTCAGTCTGTAATCAAACATAGTTTTGGGTTTTGATGCAGTAATCTTTGAGATTTTTTTCTGTACACCAGAAGTAGAGCAGGAGTACATGCTGTTATTATCAGTTACGTATTAGTTAGCCATTGGTCCATAGATTACAGGTGACATTGGCAATAACAAAGACATATCACACAACTTTTCCTTTTATTTAAAAAAAAATCTATGTCCTGTACTTTCACTATAAGGAGCTTAATTTCTAAATTAGAAAGAAACTATGTCTTGACATTTTGTCTAAAAAGCTCTGTGAAGATTTATTTGTAAACATAAGTAAAGTGAAAAATTTCCATGCAACTCTATTTTAAATTATTTATGGTCCAGTGTAAAAACTTATTTTGCTATTACTTTGTAATCCATAAACAGATTGTTAATTATGAATTACTTAATGCATAAGTAGATTATTATCGTGTAAGCTTGCAGAGCACTACTATATTTATTATAGTCTTGTATAGTACTGTAGCTTGAGGTGATCAAACCCTGACAGAAATAATTGCTTACAAGTCATGGAGGAGAATAATAAGGTAGATCTTCCAATACAGTGTGCTGTGGGAAGTGGTTAAATGGTGTCCAGCTGGCTTCAGAACAGTGCAGTCAGTATAGTCAACCTGACGGATGGGAAAGGATGGGTTAATGAACGGGGGTGGAAGGGGCAGGGAAGAATCAGGAGGGTCTTCCCTGTGACTTTGGCTTAGGAAGAACCCTATCTGTGGATATGATGAGTGATGGGCAAAAAATCTGTCACCTTCTCAGCAGTGTGTGACTTACTTACTATCATTATTATGGTTATTGTAATTAAATCTTATATGTGAGAAAAGAGAATGAACTGAGAAAGCTCAAGCAGGACCGGAAGTGAAGTATAGTTTGAAGCAAGAACACGAGTATCTGAAAAATTGAATGGACTGCTCACATTTCATGAACTGCTCATGTGAGTGTTGCAATCCCAAAGTTATCTCATGATAGAGATAAAATTGTAGGACAATTAGTTGGGTAGAAAAGGAATAAAAAAGTAATAAAGGAACAGTAAGAGTTTCAAATGGATGAGTTCCTAATGGCTTGACAAGTCAGTACCTTTTTTTTTGTTGACTGTAGGATTGTGTTTCATGACTTAGTCTTTAATTCAGACAAAATTTTGTCTTTCAGAGAGGTATGAACATAATTCAAGTATGACTAGACTTGCCCTTGTGGGAGATAAGTGTGAAAAACATTAGTAAGATCATTAACTGTATCCAGTTTTAGGTTCAGGTCTTCCAAAGGGATTTTCACTCCTGGGAAGAGCTTAAGAAAGCTCTATAGGGGTGCTTCAAGGTCTGGAAAACCTGCCTTAAAGTTTAAGAGACTAAAGTTGCAGAAGGTGAAATGCTTACTTGATAATGGTTGATAGGTGCCTGCTCCCTGAAAAGTTTTCTTAGATGCAACAAAATCCATTAGCTGAAAGGAAAGCAACATCTCAGACTAGAAAAGGGTACAAGTTTTGTTCTAGAATTGGGGGCCTTTATATCAAAAGACTCTAAATCACAAATTAATGTTTTTCAGAAGTTTATTTTTCAACTCAAATGCAATTTATGATCTTAAAGTAAGAAATCTTCTGGTCTTTGTAATCTGGGAGACCATATGGGTTGATAAGAATAATTCCTTTAGAATTTAATTTATGAACTAACTAAAGGCCAAGTGGAGTATAAAATCTATAGAAAAAGCCATATCCTCAAAGATTTGTGACAAAGGGAGGTAAGGAAGGTTGTAGTATAAGTAAGGAACTGCGTCTCAGGTGGAGATAAAATTGTTATATAGGAAGAGAGTGGAAACATGCAGAGAAGTAATGTGGTCTGCCTATGGACACACAGCAGGTCAAAGCTATGAATATATCAGCCAACAGGGTAATTTGATAGATTTTTTTTTCGCCCCAGATATTCCCATATGAAACGGTCTTTACGTTTAGTTCTTGTGAATATAACATTTTTCCAATTTTATTGGTTTATCTATATAGAAGAACTGATATTTATTTATCAACAATAACATGAAAAAGCAGCAATATTAATTGGGCACTAGCAAGTGAACATTATTTCACTTTTGAAGGAAAATTTCTGAATTAATTTTAACTATTCATCTTGCTAATAAAATATTATACATTTTAATATAATATAATTTTTTTCTGTAGACTTTTGTTTTGTATTATGTTCTTCTTTCCCAATGAACCAGATTACTGAGTTTCAGGAAATTTTGCTTTTCTTTTGACATCCGTTAGCAATGCATTTTGCAGCTGCAGTCAACCAAGAAGAGATATTTTAATTCAAGCAAATTTTCCATAGCAGGCATTTCAAGTAATAATGATTTTAGCATTAAAACAAGCCTTAAAGGCTTAGCTATCTTACCTGAGAATATAATTTTAAATCTAGTTTATTACTTAAATATGTACTACTGTATGTTTTGTATGTACTGCATGCCTTATGTTCAATTTTAGCAGTCCAAATGAGTGGGGGGTGGATATGATTTCTGTGCATTTTAAGAAGCTTGCCCAGATGGTGGGTATTGCTCATTCACCACTCCAGCCACAGGTAGCTGTTTTCTATGGTCCTCATAAAAATATTTATGATTATTCTCACCAATTTATCTGTGTGCTTATCAATTCGTCTGACAAATACCGAGACTTAATGGACTCATGGCTTAAATAATATATATTGTTCAGAAAATATTCATATTTCAATCAACAGTTTTCATTACAATCCATTGTAATCTTTCAAAATCATTCCAATTCTAAGAGCTTTGTTGTTAAGGCACAATGAGCACACCTCATCATTTAGGTTCCATTTCCATGTATTAAATATTGTTACTCTTTTTCCTAAATCAAGAAGGTTCCTGTTAGGAAATTTATTTCCCACTTGATAAACTAAATAGATCGTATTAATTGAGTCTTTGTTAAGTGACATGTTCCCAGTGGTTGAACCATACCTATCTGTACTTCCTGGAGTTCAATCATTAGACCCAGACATGATCTTCAGAGGCAGTTGCAATATAACTTTATAGCAATAATGGAGGTAATACAACTTCTGTAATGAATTAAATTTCCTCAGTTCCTTATTTATGTATTCAAGAATTATATTAGCCCCTTTGTTCAGATTCTTTCTTGAAAACTGAAGCAACCACTTTTCAGTGTGGTTTTTTTCCTTCATCCTAAAGCTACGGCTTACCTGGTTTTTCATAGCTGTTAAGATTTACATTTAGCTGTGCTGTAACACAATTTTTGAAGTTATCCCTTTCCTTTAGTCATTCAGTCAGTGTCACACTGACAAGTTCATGCTTTCTTAGAGATATGTAAATATCTATATGTAAATCATAGAATCATAGAACAGTTTGTGTTGGAAGGGACCTTTAAAGGTCATCTAGTCCAACCCCACCTGCAATGAGCAGGGACATCTTCAACTAAATCAGGTTGCTCAGAACCCCATCCAACCTGACCTTGAAAGTTTCCAGGGATGGGGCATCTACCACCTCTCTGGGCAACCTGTTCCAGTATTTCACCACCATCATTGTAAAAAATTTCTTCCTTATACTTTATCTAAATCTACCCTCTTTTAGTTTAAAACCATTACCCCTTGTCCTATTGCTACAGACACTCCTAAAAAGTCTGTCCCCATCTTTCTTATAAGCCCCCTTTAAGTATGGAAAGGCCACAATAAGGTCTCCCTGGCACCCTCTCTTCTCCAGGCTGGACAACCCAAACTCTCTCAGCCTTTCCTCATAGGAGAGGTGTTCCACCCCTCTAATCATTTTTGTGGCCCTCCTCTGGACCTGCTCCAACAGGTCCATGTCTTTCCTGTGCTGAAGATTGGAGAGCTGGATGCAGTACTCCACGTGGGGTCTCACCAGAGTGGAGTAGAGGGGGAAAATCAGCTCCCTCAACCTGCTGTCCACACTTCTTTTGATGCAGCCCAGGGTGTGGTTGGCTTTCTGGGCTGTGAGTGCCTATTGCTGGCTTATGTCCAGCTTTTCATCCACATAAATAACTATTGGCACAACACCCCCAATGCTTCAGGATCTTGAAAATCACTGTTAACATGTCACCTTGCTCTTTGTGTAGCCCTTTTGAAGCTACTGGGTACAAACTTATAAACTCTGTATCATTCAAAAATGTAACCCAATCATTACTAAAATTAGAGATTTCCTTAGCTACTGATGGAATGGGAAATATTTATGACCATCACAACCTAATATCAATCTGGCTTCCTTCCAAACCACGGGAAAGCAATATTTACCAAGCATTTCTGTCTGTCAGCTGAAAATTTTCCATTTCATAACAGACTCATATAATTGTTAGAATTCCTGTGCTCTTAACATACTTGCAGAAATATCTCATGCGACAAGGGATTTTCCTTATATATTTTTGCTTCCATTACTGGATTTCTGTTAACTTCTAGTTTCATGTTAATTATTCTCAGCTGCTTCTCTTTTCCACTTGTTATATTTGTGTTAACTGCTTTCACTTACTGCTGAAGTAAAGGATAGCTTCTAAAATGTTCTAAAGAGTACTCGATCAGAATTTCCACTTTTCAGTTCACATTTTTTTCTCTCATTTGATTTGGATCCTGATTTGGATTTGTTTTCAGCTTTGGGGCACAGATTACTTTAAAGCCTGATGTATGTATATTACAGGCTTGGATTTGACTGTGAATTATATAACAAATACAAAGTAATTTTGATCATTTGTACCTAGGTTGTTACTAAGTTTTAGTTATGTGACTGGTTCCTCGTTCTCTCAGGATGATGTCTATAAAGATTGTCTTGTGTTGATGAAATACTTTTTCTTCACCATTGACAGAAATCTTTCTAAAAAATTCTTGTGATATTTTGGCATTGATAACCTGAGACTTCCAGTATGTGTGGCATATATGCTTATACTAATGTCTCCACGTTATGAAAAATCTTTTCTTTTGTTACCCTATAGATGAGTCCTAATGCATTTGGCATTTACTTAGCTAGTGTGACTAGATGCTTTGTTGCTAGTCTGAAGCTCAACAACCATAATCTGGAAGTGGTACAGCTGATTGATCTCCTGCCACATGACACAAAGTCTGTGCATACCAAGTGATGCTCATGGGTGCCTGGGAAATTATAGCAAGCTTGTTTTTATATGTTAAAACACTGATTTAAAAACATTAAAGGTCATTTCGCTGGAAGTTCTTCAGTGAACAGAAGGTAGGTAAAGGAACTAAAGGGAACCCATTTAGTAAAGTGAATTATCTGACTCCATTTAATGACATGAATTGTATGAAGAAATGAGTCTTTTAGAGATGGTGCATTTATGTTCTATAAATCCATGCCTAGACAAAAGTTCACTTCCAAAATGTGATCAATAATGTCTTCAAGAATAGTCATTAGTTCTTAGTGTTCTGAAATCATCTATAACCTGCAAAGGTGTTGTATGGCACTGTCATTAATTCTGATATGTGTCATTACCAGTAGCAGAAGCCCATCAGGCAATAATTGTATCTTGACTTCAGAAGTAGTATGGCATCCAGTAGTGTATCTATTTCTTGCAGAATTTTTTTTTTAAGTTTTCATTACATTCTATCAACAGAGATCATCAAAGACCATATCTATCTCTTGGATATTTATAGTTCTTTCTATGGACATGTTTGTTTGTCTTGATGTGTGGGCTGGGTAGCCACTAAACCAAGTATGTCCTGTAGTTTACTCCATTCCAGTGAGAAAGATATGGTTACATTCTTGGGCAGTTTTCTTCATTGACATCTTGGATAACCTTGTCTGACAGTTTAGAGACTTTCAAAAGACCTTGCCCATACTTTTCTAACAGTGAGAAAAACAGTCCCTTCTTTGAAATTAAACTCTGTGGGTTAAAATGCAAATCCAAGCAGCATTTGAATCTCCAAAACTTTGTTCCTTTGCACAATTATTACTTAAAGCTCCCTTCTTATAGCCATAATAATATCTGGCAGGTATTTTGCAAGATTGAAGTTCCTAGTGGTTTACTACTCACTACAGAACACATACATGAAGTGTCCCTTAGGTCACTTTCTTTCTTACTTCCCTAGTATTAACACACTTTCAAGTCAAACAGCCTATTTTTCTTTCTGTCCTTTTCCTTTAGGCTCCTGCCTACTCAGGAAAAAAACCAACAAAGCAACAACCCACCAACTTCTGCATGCCCTTAATGTGAAAAAGAATCCTTTTTTGAGAGAGAGAGAACAAAGACCTTTAAAAACTAAAATGTAATGTTTGTACCCTATGGGGAAAAGTGCAAAGGTGACTCCATTTAAAGGTTTTCCAAATGAATGAGATCATGTAATAAAACTTACTAGAACACATAAATTCTTGGTGTATAAAGACCTCAGCCAAGCAGGGCTATGGTCACATTTATTTGAGGCACATTCAATGTTGCAGTTTATAGAACAGTTCTTCATAGCTGAATTAATCCATTTACTAAATACGTGTCGTGGTTTAAGCCCAGCTGGCAACTAAGCACCACACAGCCGCTCACTCACTCCCCCCAGGTGGGGTGGGGGAGAGAACCAGAAGAGTAAAAGTGAGAAAACTCGTGGGCTGAGATAAAAACAGTTTAATAGGTAGAGCAAAAAAAAACACCGCGTGGAGAAGCAAAGCGAAAGAAGGAATTCATTCACCACTTCCCGTCGGCAGGCAGGTGTTCAGCTATCTGCAGGGAAGCAGGGCTCTATCACGCGTAGCAGTTGCTCGGGAAGACAAACGCCATTACTCCGAATGTCCCCCCCTTCCTTCTTCCTCCCCCGGCTTTATATACTGAGCATGATGTCATATGGTATGGAATATCCCTTTGGTCAGTTGTGGTCAGCTGTCCCGGCTGTGTCCCCTCCCAACTTCCCGTGCACCCCCAGCCCACTCGCTGGTGGGGTGGGGTGAGGAGCAGAAAAGGCCTTGACTCTGTGTGAGCCCTGCTCAGCAGTAACTAAAACATCCCTGCTTTATCAACATTGTTTCCAGCCCAAATCCAAAACACAGCCCCATACTAGCTGCTATGAAGAAAGTTAACCCCATCCCAGCCAAAACCAGCACAATATGCTTACACTGACTTCATGTCTAATTTCTGATTTGGGGAAAGCTATGCTACAGTCTTTGTTCAGATGAGAATCCTTCAGCTCTTCTTGGCTGGGTTGTGCTGCTAATTAACCTTCAGAAATGTATAAAGGTTCTCATAGGAGATCGTACATCCTCAAACAGAGCATAGGGTGAAAGGTACTAGAATTGAGTCCGATCCCTTACACTGCAGTAAAGGAAGCAAGTAGATACTTTTGAGAGGTCTACAAAATACTGCCTGCTATAAAGCACTGTGAGGTCTTTTTGTTTGTTTATGAGGCCTATAGTGTGAGATTTCAGGAAAAGGGAAGTAATGACCAAGAGCTTTACCGGTATCTTATATTTTTGCAAAAGAAGTAACACCCATAGATAAGAATGCCAAATGACCTTAAAAAGTAGACCATACTTTATACACCAGAGAAAGACAAAAAATAAGTCCCCACCAATCTGACATAGCTAAAATTCATTCTTGACCTCAATTGCATCAATTAGTCTATCCATGAAAGGGTAAGGAAGACACAACAATAAGACAGCTGAGATTTTTTTCATACCGTCTGGAACATGCTTGTCCTCCTCTCAAAAATCTGTTGCTAGATAGAGCCAAATTCTCACACATCAGTGAAAACTAAAGTCTAGCAAACCTAAAATCAAATCATGCTTCTGGAAAAACAAGAATGTACGTATAAGCACTGAAAGTCACAAAGCACAGGACTTTTAAAATAAGATGGTGGAACAAGCAGGATCCAAGCCTTGTTTTTCAACATTTCCTTATGTGTAGTAGTTAAACAGACTTCTATGTGCTCATAGCTCAAGCTTATATTTCTATATCATAGTCAGATGACACCTGCTTTAAAATTACTCCTTCTGTTGTAAAACAATGTAGGTTTTGTGCCTCTGCTACCATTTGGAATGCAATCCCAGAGAAGTACTTCATAGATGATTAGATACCTTTTCAGTTTTTAGTCTTAGTTTATTGATGACTGATTTGTATCTGTCTCATCTTGTTACAGCATTATCCTGCAGCTTAAGTTGTTCTTTTCTCTCCATGTTTGTCCCTAATTACATACATAGAGTCATAATATTCCCTCTTGACTTTTATTTCGCATAGCTAGATAAGCCAAACTATTTTAGTATTACTTTTTAGTGAAATTCTCCATTTTCCTTGTCATTGCAGTAGGTCTTCTATGTGATTTACCTTTTTGGAGGATAAGTGACCAAAAGTGTCACTCATCTAAGGTAGTCTAAATGCAGTCTTACAGTACTTCCTAGAATGATACCAATACTTCTTTCTGTTGCTGAAGGTAAGTTTTTGATTAGTCCTAGAATCAGATTGCCTTTTTCACTATATCACACCTTTGTATTATACTACAGTCATGCTTTGATTGGCCACTGCATGTATCCTGCATCTGATTTAGAAACACCTCCCTTGCCTCCTCTAACAGCTTCAGTCAAGGATCACATATTTTGCAGCAGAAGTTCTTGCGTTTAAGCAAGATTCCATTTTTTCTTATTAAATTTTCCCATTTCTGTTATTGTGTTTGATTCTGTATGTCTGGAAACTCTCAAATTCAACTGATGAACATGGATGGTTCTGGGCTGCAAATTTCTGCGTTTGATTTCTGCTATACAATATATAACTTTATAAAACAACACTTGTGCAGCCAACTTTTAGGAGTAAGACAAACCAAAACTGTACTTCAAAGATTCAGTTCAGGTTTTAAAATCATAGGGTATTTTTTTTTTCTTTTCTGTTCCCAAGAATGGATGTTGTACATTTCCATTTCAGAATCTTTAGGATTCAGGTTTTCTACTTTTTCTCTGTAACTGAAAGGACTAGAAACTTACCTTATAAAAAAACCTATGTATTTCCTTTTTAAATGAGAGAGTTGAGATTCCTTTTTTCTGCTTAATGTGTAGGTCATCTAAATAATATTCAGCTTGCATGAATTTTCATAAGAAACAATGAATCCATCAGTTAATGGAGGGTAAAGGATGGTCAACTACACAGAATTCACCACCTGCTACTTTAGTGGCAAAAAGATTTACCAGATATCCCATTGGAAAGCAAACATATCATTTAGAGAAAACAGAACAACTATTTTGGCTACTTATAACTGTGCACATAGTCTAATGGTATGATGTATAATGGTAATGTAAAAGTCTAGTTCCTTGTGCTTGTTGAAGCATCACCTTTGTATTTTCTTTTCCCACCCTATTGACTTTTTCATGAGGTAAGCGAGGCCATACGGGTCAGAGATTCGAGTACGTCAGTGTCCTGTCTCTGACAATGATGAGAAACAGAGGTTTAGGGACACATATGAACAGCAGTGAAAGTGTAGAACAGCTTAGCTGCCAAGAAATATAAGTTCAGGGACTTCTTGAGGCATTGTTGCAGCTGGATTGTCTCTGGTAGACCTGTCCTCCCATTTTTTAATAATTCTCTTAATCCAGGTAGTGTTTTGGCATCCATAGGCTACTATTGCAACACGTGAATTATGCCCTTTGTGAAAAAAAAGTGTATCCTTTTTGTTTATTTTGAAGTCTGTAATCTGACCGTTTCATCAGGTACATGCAGTTTTGTGAGATACAGTAATTGTTTCCTGTTTAACTTTTCCTTTTCATATATGATTTTATGAACTGACATCTTCTTCCATCAGCCTTCCCTGTTTCTTTTCAACATTTCGGAGCATTGCTTCTATGCTTCTGACCACTATTGACCACTAAGCTGATATTTCAGAAAACTGTCCACAATGCCTCTGGTTTTTGAGTAGATAATAGCTAATTTATAGTCTTTAACCAGTTAAGTCTGGTTAGGTTTATTTTTGCCCTTTTCTCTTTTTTAACATTTAATATTATCTGGCAGCTTATTATCCAATCATTATTGTAAGATCTTTATTGAAACTCTTAGCAGTCAGTTTTCATTGTATTCTAAATAACTGTGAAAACTGTCATGTCCCAAATGAACTTCCCAAGTTCACATGGTGGATTAGTTCATCATAAGTTATTTAATACACATTTTGCTCAAAGAGCAACAGTCTTTCTCTGATGCCGCTTTCTTGAATGCTTGCCTTTTCTGTTGCCTTTAAAGACCCTTTTTCTTGAGTACTGATTCTGCCTGGTAACCTTCCCCCCATCCTACCACCACGGGCTTTAAGGATTGTATAAACCCCAGGTCTTTTTAATGTGTAATGAGATGGAAGGAGAGAGAAAGGTAGAGAAGCACAGAGTTTTCCTTTTTGTAAGTGCTTCCTTCTTCCTTCAAATATGGTCCCCAGATACCCAGTCCCTGGTAGTATAAGTGCTTCTTTGAGGTCCATTACGCTTAGTACTCTATGTACTCAACCCCCTTTGTCTACTTTAATAGCCTAATTCAACTTCTACTGAGATTAATAGAAAGTCTCCCACTGACTTCACTAGGGGCTGGATCAGACCCTGTTCTTAATTCTCTCTGAGTCTATTACCTTTCTCCAACTTTATTCATTAGTTTGGTCATTTCAAATATCCAAAAGGAATTCCTGCTTAATTTGCCTAGTTGCTGTATCTTGGATTTGCACAGCTTTAAAAGTCAATAAAAATGTGTAGGGGGATGAGATAGGATATGTAGTACAAATCTTCAAAACCATGGCATGTAAGCCTGCTGAATTCCATCCCCTACATCCAGCTTCAATTCCCAGTAAAATAATAAAAATTTTAAAGGAAGACATCTGTAAATCTGTATGGGGACCTAAAACCAAGTGTTATTTTGAAAATAGGAAGAAAAAATATTGCTTTATGCACTATTTTATTTGACAAAATTGTGTAAGAGGATAAAGAGGATGCATAGTTTACTGTGCTCTGCAGAAGAGTTCAATGCAATCTCTTAAATTGTCTTACTTCAATTCATCTGGGCATAAGCACAACTGCATGTATTGAAAAGAGAGGGGATGACACCATACAGTAGGTTAGGATAAATGGTAATGTTCAGGATGGGAGACAAGTAATACATGGATTTGTGTAATCTGATCACATGCTACATTTCTAGTAAAGTGTCTAGAGATTAATATTATGTTAATTAAACACTTCGATGATGCTAAGTGAGAGTTGTTGCTAACACTGGAGTTGAAAAAAAAAAGGATAAAATAGCATGAACTCTAGAAAAATACCATCTATAATGAAAAGAATATGCTGAAGTATGGCTTTAAAAATGCAAGTGACTATCTCTGTGCAGGAAGATAATGAAGTGCGTGCCTAACTTTGAATATGTGAGTCATCAATTAGCCTGCTCAGAATGCAGTTTAGATGACCCGTTGTCTTTCACAGTTTAAGAATTTTTTTGTCCATTCTCATTTGTCCCATATCCTGGCTCATACATTCCCACCTCTAAAGACACAGTTTACCATCGTTTTGGGTAGATGTGCTGCAAGTGCTCATTCGTAGCTCCTTCAAGTCAGACAATGCGTCCTTGAGCAGTGTGTTGGATGACTTCTTATGGTATCTTAGATACTGAATAAATGAACAGAGTTGAGTCAAACTGAAAGCATAGATACTGGGGACCCTGTACTTTCCATGTTCCCATTAGGGGTTCTGCTGGGCCACAGCTTTGTGTTCTATTATTTGGTGTTAGTATTTGATTATGGTAAAGAGAATATCTGTTAACAAAGGTCAGAGAAAGTGTGTTAGTCCACTTTTACATTACTGGACTTCTATTTATTGTAGTGAAATTACACTATAAAACAAACAGAATTGGTTTTACATTGTTCTTCCTCATAAGCTTAACTGTATAGTAGTTACTAAAAATCTATGCACTAAATTTTGATTTTTTGGTTGCTTAGGGATAATTTGTTAATTATACTTCTGTACAGTATATATAGGTTTTTTTACCTTTAAAAAAATAAGTTTGGATTAGAGATACTGCCCAGTTGCAAACTGAATTTTTACTAGTTGTTCAGGCTTCTATTTTTACCCTCAATGCCCTTAAACACCTACACCAACTGTCTTTGAAGGCTATGTAATTAGCTCCCATAGGCAGCTCGAGCTTTTGTTTGAAGCTTCATTTAGGAGAAAATCCCCTGTGTACCATTGTATTTTTTTTTACTTCATTTGCCAGGCTGAATTACAAACTGCCATACATATATAATGCTTACACAGCTAAAATAGGTATCTCTTACCTTCTCCTGCTACTTGTCTTTTTTTTTTTTTTGCTTTCACTAATGACAGACTCCTAATAATTATTCCTTTTAAGTAAATGTGGCAAAATGGTCACTGCTTACTGAACTATTCTTTCTGGGAAGTAAATTTTTAAATGAGATCACACTGTAAATTAATTAGTTCATCATGTTTTCTGCTTGGTAAGGTATTCATGTAGCCTCTGGCTTGAATGTGGATATTCCTACACATGAAAACATTGCTTAAAAAGAAAAGTATATTTATTATCTTTTGTCTCTTACATTTTTTGATTGCAGAATGATTTTTTCACTTGACGAGTCCCAGTATGAAGGACAAAAGACAATAAGCATAATTTGTGATGACATTTTACTTTGCTCACAGTATTTTTGAATAGCTGAATCATTGAATAGCCTTTTTATCTGGGGCACAAGTATGTTAAACTACAATATTCATGTAATATCGTATAGAATGTAGTAAAGCATAATACAGCACACAGTGTAATAGTCCATTACCAAAAAGGTAGGAGGTTTTCCTTAACAGTTGAAGAAGAGGGATTTTAATCAAGCTTTTACTGTTTTAGGGTTTTTGTTCTGTAAATTGCTTTACAGCAAATTCACAGTCTTAGTAACTTGGAAGAACAAAATGTAGGTGCTAAAATTTTAGCTGAAGCTGATGTTATTTTGAGAGGAATAGCTGACTAAGGTTGCAGTGAGCTGTGAAAGCACAGTTGAGAATGTTGAGAATGATCAGAATGCAAAACATTTCACATTTTGTTGTACTGTAACTACAGGTTTTTCCTAATTTGGAGTGACTGGATTATTTGAACAGCTAATCTGGATATACTGTGTATAAATCGGATTGTACTTTCTTTACTGAAACATCTTTTTCTCTCTGAATGAAATTGAATCATATTACTGGAATGTTCATGTAACATATTTGAAATTCAACATTCAATCATGTACCCATTCCCATTAAATGACTTATGGACCACTGAACATGCTGCGAGTGTTACTAGAAAGTGAGTCTTCATTTGTCTTTAAAGAAATAATTTATTCTTAAAATATTACTTACTCTTTTTTTAGTGTTCTTATAAAAGCCTTTACTTTCCAACAGTTTTATTTAATTTTGATGTAAGGGTTTTTTTTTGATGGCTCTAAATAGATATTATTCTGACTTCCATAGCTTTTTATGACAAAGGTTAAAAATGACATTTCTCTATTTGGTTTAACTTTAAAAATGGACTATTATGGATTTTTAATTTTCATCGTGGCTTTACATTCCCATAAAAAGGCGAATTGCCTTCGAAGCATAATATCATTTCTTTACTGGGAAAGTCTACAGGCAAATAATATTGAGGTATATTTTGACTGAGGATGGGGAAAGGAAGGTTTACCTAAGCTCTTTCCCAGGTTTCTGAATATTTGCCCTTATATCCTTATACCTGGTGGGTGTAAAAGTAGCTGCTTACATGACTTCCCACTTTCTCTTTCAAAAGTCAAATAAATATTTAAATTTGGATTCTGAGACCTGTGTAAGAATGTAGATATCAATTTTCAATAAAGTCCTTTTGGAACTAGAGTAGTACCATAATTTCCTAGCATGAGAGTATGTTGAAGTTAGGGCAGAAGGTGCTGCAGTCTGATTGAAGGGTGAAAAGTAAGTGGCAGTTTAAAAATTTAAACCCTTTGATCTAAGTGATTTGGCTTGGTGTACATTAGATGATAACAAAATTGGTCTTACTTCTTAGCAGCATCATACATAAGAAGTGTGCAAACTATTTGCATTTGCTTTCCTTAGCAGGATTGCAAGTTATCTCCTCTTACTAAATAACTTGAATAAAGAGAAAAAAAGGTGACTGAAGACGCTTATTAAGGAGGAGATATAGCAAATCAGATAAGGGGCAATAGCTAATCTCTGATACAGCTGTGAGTGTTATTGGATGTAATCTCCGTAAATAAAAATTATAGGTGGTAATACAAAAATGATTCCTTCATGACCATGTGTGGCTTCCAAGTGTCTACTTAAGCATTGCACGTTTAGGGGATGTCTTTTTCTTGACTGCTAGCTGAGAACCTCTTAGTCAGAAAGTGCAGAAGTTCAGATCTCATAATAAAGCAACACAGATTCTATTGAAATAGAATTAACTCACACAAGAACTCCTTCTTCTCTCCTGCAGTGTTTAACCATGTGTATTTAACACAGCCCTGCATTTTGACCTTGTGAACATGAGCCAGTCAGTCTGTCAGCTCACATTAATGCTTAAACTCAGTAAAATTTCTTAATGAAGGCATCCAAGCTCTGGAACAGAGCCTGTTAGGGAATGGGGCTTTCAAGACTGACTGCAAAAGTCAGTAGGTAAAGAGTGGTGCATGGATGTCTCTCAGAAAAATAATTAATTTATATTTTGCTAGCAGTTACTTAGTTAAGAAAATTGTTATACTCGATAGCATTTAAATAGAGCTTTTGTAAATTATCTGGAAGTGTTCTGTTGGAGTGGCTATTGTATTTGGGATAATAATATAGTACTTCAGCATAATATTTACACATACTGGCAGGAAAATCTCACATTATCTAAAACCACTGACTTCATGTTTATTCCTGTGTTTTGCTTTGGCAGATCAGTTTAATAAAACAGAAAGCAGAAGTGTATTCTATGTTTAACAAAAATGTAGAATTTCCCATAAAACTTTGATGCAATGGGCTTAACTTAATTTTAACTGAAGTGGTGTCAATAAAGTGTCACAGTAATCTGGATTGTTTCATGAGGCAGCGATACACCATAGAAATATGTATTTTTCTCAGTGTTCATGGCAATGTGCATTAATGGCAATGTGCATTCACAGCCCAGAAAGCCAATCGTATCCTGGGCTGCATCAAAAGACGTGTGGTCAAGGGAGATGATTCTCCCCCCATGCTCCGCTCTCATGAGACCCTACCTGGAGTACTGTGTTCAGCTCTGGAGTCCTCAGTACAAGAAAGACATAGATTTATTAGAGAAGGTCCAGAGGAGAACCATGAAGATGATCAGGGAGCTGGGCACCTCCTGTATGAGGACAAACTGAGAGAGTTGGGATTGTTTAGCCTAGAGAAGAGAAGGCTCCAGGGAGACCCTATAGCAACCTTCCAATACCTACAGGTGGCCTACAGGAAAGATGGGGAGGGACTCTTATCAAGGAGTGTAGTGATAGATTGAGGGGTAACTGTTTTAAACTGAAAGAGGGTAGATTTAGATTAGATATTAGGAAGAAATTCTTTACTGTGAGGGTGGTGAGATACTGGAACAGGTTGTCCAGAGAAATTGTGAATGTCCCAACCCTGGAAGTGTTCAAGGCCAGGTTGGACGGGGCTTTGAGCAACCTGATCTAGTGGAAGGTGTCCCTGCCCATAGCAGGGCGGTTGGAACTAGATGATTAAGGTCCCTTCCAACCCAAACCGTTCTATGATTCTATGATTCACTGTATATGTCATTTAAAGCTCTGTAACATATGCAGAGTACTAATTTTGACTAAATTAAATGGAATAATTCTCATATTTGTAGACAGAGCCTTGAGATGTTCATAATTCAAGGTCAGAAACTGAAACATTGAGTGAATAATACAAAATAATTTTATTAAATACCAACTTAAAAATCAGTGCTCCAGGAGACTTAACAATACTTAGTTTCTTTTCAGTTTACAAAATATCTTTAAGCTTAGGGCCATTTTCCAGTAAAATTTTATTAATATTTGATAAAAAGATGTAACAGAATTTTTGCCTTCTCAGAAGTCATGAAGTCCTGTTAATATGGACTAAAAAGATATATTTTAAATTGAAAGACATTTACTCAAAATACACCTATCCTATAAGGACTTCATTAGTCCTTTAGGGTTTCCTGATGTTTAAATTATTATATGAAGCAACTTATTAAAATAAAGTCAAAGCGCTCTGAGTTCTTTTGAACTAATTCTTTGAGACTGCTTTGGAAAATAAGGCAAACCAGCTGAGGCGTTATCAAGGAAAAAGGCCTTGCTTTCAGATCCTGCTTTAAACCTGGCAAGGTCTGAGTCAATCCTCTTTTTGTCTGAAAGTTCACATTGGACATTTGGAGGGCAATGTCATCATCCTGGCTGTCAGTTATTTAGAGAGAGAGAGAGAAAAGAACATTCATGCCAGATGGTCTCATCCTTTTTATCAGATACATAACGGTGATAGACAGCATGTGAGTTACGCAGCAAGAAGAGAAACAAGATGGATGAAAGAAATATAGATGTCAAGCAGATACTTTGTCTTCCTTCTTGCAGAATAATGGAGTAGACACCAATGCAGGGCAGGAATCCTTTGCATCTGAGGAAGCAACGTATATGTTAATTTTAGGCTTTACAGTGTACGAAGATACAACACTAGGATACTAGTGATGCAAAAATACACTATATTTTCTCAACTCTAGTTCTTGTTCTACAAGAGATCTTATGTTTTTCTAAGACTGTAATTAATCTTGAAAGATTTAAGAGAAATGTTAAAGATACATGTAAAGATGAACCACATAACATTTTTATGTTGTCAGTATGCTCAGACTAGTTTTTCTTTCACAGAATCACAGAATCACTATGGTTGGAAAAGACCTGTAAGATCATCAAATCCAACCATCAACTAACACCACCATGCCCATTAAACCATGTCCCACAATGCCTCGTCCACACATTCCTTGAAAACCTCCAGTGTTGGTGACTCCACCACTTCCCTGGGCAGCTTATTCCAGTGTCTCACCACTCTCTCAGTAAAGAAATTTTTCCTAATATCCAGCCTGAACCTCCCCTGCCGCAACTTGAGGCCATTTCCTCTTGTCCTTTGTTAGCTTGAGGACTGTTGATGTTTTGAAATGCCAAGTTTCCTGAGTTATTACATATCCAGTACTGAGAGTATAATTCAGAATATGAAGTACACTGATTTTGAAAGGTTTTATGATTAACTTTTTTGGTAAAATAATCCTATATCCTGATTCTTTGCTCTGGCGTTGCACCAAGTCTTTCAGCCGTCAGAACAGCTGCCCCAACCTTTTACTAGAACTTTGTTAAATTAAGAAAGTCTGTGAGACTGTTTAGCATGCCACATTTTCCTCATCATGTAGGATCGGGATTGATTATTCAGTTCTTGCAGACTACCATAAGGATTCAAATCATAACCTGGGCTACATCAAAAGAATCGTGGCCAGCAGGTTGAGGGAGGTGATTCTCCCCCTCTACGCCCCTGGTGAGACCCCACCTGGAGTACTGCATCCAGCTCTGGGGTCCCCAGTACAAGAAACACATGGACCTGTTGGAGCTGGTCCAGTGGAGGGGCACAAAATGATCAGAGATGGAACACCTCTCCTATGAGGAAAGGCTGAGAGAGTTGGGGTTGTTCAGCCTGGAGAAGAGAAGGCTCTGGGGACACCTTATTGCAATGTGTAAAGGGGCTTATAAGTAAGATGGAGAAAGACTTTTTACCAGGGCCTGTAGTGACAGGACAAGGGGCAATGGTTTTAAACTGCAGGAGAGAAGATTTAGATTGGACATAAGGAAGAAATTTTTTACGAAGAGGGTGGTGAGACACAGGAACAGGTTGCCCAGAGAAGTTGTGGATCCCCCCTCCCTAGAAGTGTTAAAAATCAGGTTACATGGGAATTTGAGCAACCTGATCTAGTGAAAGATGTCCCTGCCCATGGCAGTGGGGTTGGACTAGATGATCTTTAAAGGTCCCTTCCAACCTGAACCTTTCTATGGTTCTATGCAATACTGCCTGTCCTGGTAGTAAATAAGCATCCTGTAGAATTCTTCTTAATAAAAACACCGTCAAAAGGAGACTAAGATGCAGAAGGGTCCTATTAAACAGATTATTTTTATATTTTTTCAATGTATTTGGACTCTTCATGTCATGACAAGTTATATAAGCATTGCCAGAGTATTAGCAATAGACAGACTCTTAAACATCATCCAAATAAGGTAAGACTACATGTGGTATTACTTGTTTAGTTTCAGATCAATATGCTGTTGGGCTCAATTCATGATGCAGCAGCTGCATCACGCATACCCCACCTATACCATAATGGTCCTAAAGTTAGTGACAAACTTGTTTTTCTGTCAGTTATTTCACAGCTTAGAGCAGGGCTTTCTTATTTTCCTATTCCTGTATTTCCTATTGTTTTGCATTTGTGGTTGCAATAGTACTTTTGATATTCTTCACATTTTTGGATTCGTCTCATTTGGCTTTAAAAGTCTACAGTGTAGAATATGTATCTTAGTTGTATAGTCTTCCTTTACAGTAAATGGAGAGAAATAAGCACTTCTAGGGAAAAATTAATTTCTTCCCATGATAGACATCTAAAATTTCTTAGACTCTACAAGTGCCATTTCTTTCTAGTGTCTCTAAGGGAGTGACTGGTGACTTAGGGAGCTTGTTCTGGAGTGCCTAGCTTTCTCAAACTAGGTGAGATCACCCAGTCCCTTAGGTCTGAGGTTTGTTGTTCCATTTATTTTAAAGAAAATTTAGAAGAAAAAATTATTTTGTTTTAAATAAAAACATAAAAAGGGCAGATGTTCTATTGAAAACCACGCTGATAATGTCTTTCGGCTGCTTTTTTTCCGTATTTACAATTGAGTCTTAATGACGACAATGATGATTGCTAGTTTCAACACCTTAACATGTAATGTTCAGTATCAGAAAGGCAAAAGTTTCAACTTCATTTAGTGTTTTTGGAAACTGCCATATATAAATGAATGATTCTTCTGATTTTTCACAAAGCATTGTCCAAACAAGATGTAGATGCCTGTTCTTAGCTGTGAGGACTGTGATAGTTTATTCACACTTTACACAATGTGATACCGTGCAACAGTTTCATAAAAGCTAACTTTACCTTGTAGCTCATCTCCCTTGGCTCCTTTCATAGGCGATGGAGAGAGATAGGTTCTCTGGGGATGATTCAGAGAACCTAAACTTAGTTTTCTGCTCTGAATTGCCCATTAGAGTCGTCTGCCTCTCTCCATTGACTGTAGAGGGAGCCTGGGGAGAGCAGATTCTCTGAGATAATTTAAAGAGTGTTTGAATATCCCCATGTAAGTACATAGACAAAATCTAATGCTCTGTAAGCACTTGTAAGTCAGTGTGCACCCATTAAGGTGTATATACCAACATATACCATTACGGTGTATGTTGAAAATTAAGGTTCTTGTCCCATACTGTATGGAGATAGGTTAACCTCAATCTATTTTCTTTACATCTTTAAGAGTAGTATCACAATGTAGCATGTCAGATGGAGTAAAATCTGTTAATTATAGAGTAATATATTCTATATTTGATTTTTATTTTAAGGTACAGAATCATATGGTTTCTGGTACATGTACTATTTAGTTTTCTAGTTCTGATTTTTTTCTAGATATGCTGAGTTTCAGACAAGAGATTTCAAACACACTCATTAGATCAGATTTCATTGCTACTGAACAGAGCAAAAATGTATGTAGTCAAATTTTATCTTGATATGAATTTTATCTTTATGTAGTCTTGATAGTGTTAGGCATAGTATTTATTCACTTTTAGGTAGGTAAACTTGGTTTACTAAAATATGATTATATAGGTACCTCATCTACATATTAAAGTAAAACAAATATAATCCCTGTGTATGCATTATCAACATATTTTGAATTAAGCAATTAAATTTTCTGATTTGGCAATAAAATATAAATTAAATTATTTTAAACGGATAGGGATAACTGGATTAATACAATATAAGGCACAATGAGCAAAATGTTATAGAAAATCATTCTTTGTTAGCAAGACTGAAATTTATGGTCAAGTCTAGTTTTGTGGTGAATTTGAGAAGAAAAAATGTTTTATTTATGACTAACCTATTCATCACATTTATTAAACCCTGAGTTAAAAGATGTTCTATGATGTTTCCCTGTAATTTTAAACAATCATACAGAAGCAGAATTAAGATTTTTCCCCTTTCTTCTTCATTTTTCCTTTCTGGGAAGGCACTCTGCCCAGAATAAAATACTGTGAAATGTTGGATGATTTGATATTTTGGGGGCAGGGGGTGCATTTTTTTAATATTTCAGTGAATTATTGTAAATGAAGATGAACATGCTGCAACTTAAGTCCTCACTTTCAGGATGGGATTGTAGGTTTTCTTAAAAAGCTGCTCTCTGGGCGTTAATATGAACATTTATGGGATACTATTTCTTTATAAAGGCTTGTAGGTATGCTGCTCATTTTGGCAGAATCGTATGAGTCATTTTTAGATAGACTTGGAGCATCAAGATTCTGCATATCAAGTTACTGTTTGTGAGTCAGCAAAAATGAGTTGCTGATGACCAGTCATTTGAAAAAGAAAGCGGATGTCAATACCTGTGGTTCCTTGAGGCGTTCTGTGCATATGGAGGCATGTACTTCCTCCGTCCTCACCACTGAGGAATCTCCCACCTGGATTCTGCAGTGGCAAGGGAGTTGCAGGTCCTCACATTGCCCTTTTCATGCCTTATAGGGAGTAGGGTAGGAGCAGTCAGGTACAGCCCCAACAAATAATCGATGGCCTTACATGTTGAGTGCCTGACGTGTCTGTGCATCAAAGCGATACATCTCAAAGAACTCCAGTTCCTGTAAGGTAAGTAATTATTATCTCCTTTTTCTTCTTATGACTATTCGTACAAACAGGCAAACTGATTAAGTCTCCATGTATGAGAAAGTAAAATGGATTATGTGCAAAAGTGATGACTGCAAAAGCTAGCTGTAAAAAAAAACCCTGAATCTTTTTTGTTACCCTTTATTCTTAAAAATAAACTACCAAAAAGTCTGTCTGTCTTCCTATGAAATTTTTATGTATCTCCCTGATCTGCAGTGGCTAAACAATAAGTAGATAAATTAAATATTTGTTACTACAGACATGGGAGGAAGAACTAAGTACATTTTGACACATCCAGAGCTATTGCATAATATCTGGTGATTCATAGAAGTGTAAAGATAATAGTTTTCAAAAGATCTCAGTCTGCTTTTGAGGTTTTAAAATCTGTGGTCATCCTAAATATTCTTGGAATATAATGCTCCTGAATAACTAATCCAGTACCTTAATTCCTGTAGATATTTCTTCTCTTCTGGTGTCTGCACCTTGGAAAATAAATACGAAGCAGACTGCTTATGCATTACTGTATATTTTCCTCTGGTGATTTTATTTTCACTGGCTTTTTTTCAGAATTCTGTGTGTTCGTACAGGGCACTGAATTCTCTGAGAAATCCAGCTCTGATTAGATTCTTCAGTTGTTTCTTGGCCAGTTAATTACATTTCTTAAGCACAGTCACAAATATAGACTGAGGCATATCACTTTTATGGTTTATTCAGTAGACTGCATAGCATATTTTGAATTGGTTAGCTGTGTCCTATTATTAAAAGAGTCTGTGCAGGAGCATGTCTTTGTGATACTAAGCGTGCGGTTACATTTTGTATATTCAGTGACCCAGTATTTTGTAGCATTTCACATGAGCCGTAAGAGAAAATGAACAAAGCCTAAATGCATGAGTCATTACTTGCTGAAAGGATCTTGTATTCACATTTTTATTGTGTCCCTCAGAGTGAACATGTATGATGTTTTTTGTTTTGCAGGTATTGAAGTTTTTTTCTAGTGAATATCAGTGTAAATGTGCAGTTGTCTCCTTTTGCTGTTCTTTCAACCGGAAAGTACAATGCAGCCCCAGCATGTACTCTCCAGTTCTGATAATGGCATGAAAAGTAAGGAGCTTTAGAGAACATCGAATAAATACTACAATTATTTTTAAAAACTGTCCCTTTCACTGCAAAAAATCCCTTTAACTTTTCAAAAAATATATGCATTACTAATTTATATTAGTAGAATATAAAACAACTTTGACACTAAAACAGCTATTATATATAATTATTTCATGATATAATTAATTTTGTGGAAAGATAGGTAAAATTAGTTAAATAGTCTATGTCAGGAGTCTGGAAATTTTAATAAAGTAATTATAATAATATACTTATTGTAAAAATAATTTTGTTTCTGAATACTAGAAAAATATAATTTATTTACATTTTGGTATGTTGTTTATTCTAAGCAGATAATAGAAGTTTGACCAACCTCATTGGCTTGGAAGTAAGGGATGCTATGGATTTAAAAAGCATGATGTGTAGAGACCTCAAATTAATGAATTCACTGAAGCATGATTTTCAAGAGAGAAAATATAAGTAAAAATTGCTAAGGCTTTCTAAGCCTGAGGATCATACTTCAGGGGCATGCTGAATTTTGATAATTGAGAAATTTCCATATAAATATCTTTGGAAATGTGACAAAAGTAGGTGCAATATTCCAAACAAGATAAAGAGTATCTTTTCTTCTCTTGCTCTTGGGTTTTTGATCCAGCAGTCATGTTATGCCTTGCACAACGTCCCCATTAGATCCTGACAAGGAAAGCAGTTACACTTTTTAACTACAAGAGTATAATATGTTTAAGCTTACCTTCATTTATTTCAAAAGTATTTTACAAATACTTGTAAATTGTTTTCTATTTCAGAAGTAATATAATCTGGAATTTAGGAAAAGAGACTTGAACTTTAAAGACATTTACTTGCCATATTTGCTTTTATGTTCATTACAGAAAACATAACAGAAATATCTTTTTTACTGAACAGAATGTGGTAAAATAGCAATATTTTGATTTATATAAAGGTATAAATCTTGATCTCTGTAGAGTGGGCCAGAGAGTTCATAATCATGCACTTCATTGAAGGTTTTGATGTTAGCTGTTTAAGCACTGAAAACTGTCTTACAGTGAAACTGTCTCACGGCATTGTCAACACTCTACTGGTTAAAAGATTTGAAACCTTATTAAACCTATGGTATGGTTGCCCATAGTCTCAGCCAGCTTTCATCTCACTGACAGGTCTCTGGACGTATTGTAAAAATATGCAATATCTGTTGGTCATGCCTGGAATTACAATTGAAGTTATGTCTGTTTGGACATCTTTGTCCTTCTAAAAATCAGGCTCCCCACCAATACTTAGTTTTAGCCACATAAAATAAAGGCTGAAGTTATCCATAATAGACATTTTTCCTGACATTGTGGTTTTAATCAGAAAATATAGCTTAGTGTGAAATTTAGCAGTGAAATATCTCCTTTTTTATTCCCTTTTCGTTTTCAGGTTTAGGGGTCTGGATTTCTTTACAGGATGCCACATTATTGATCACAGTGATTGTGGTAGGACATGGTCACAGATAATAAATGTCAGATTAAGCTTTGTTATAAATGCATCATTTTGCTTTTAGCCCAATACTTTTAATTTTTTGTCTTCTTTTAATTATAGCAACAGCAAGGATCAAATGAGAAGTTTTAATAAAGACAACTACAACCAAAAAAATCCAGTGATACATGGAGTAATTATTTCCTGTTGTCAGTTTTCATTTTGAGAAATCCCAGCTTTAAATCTTGTTGGAATCTCTTGATTTCTCTGGATATGACTGAGTATGTGGACTTGATTTCATGATTTTCATTTTCAATGGGCTTTGAAACTTACTGGCTCCTGATCGTTATCCTGACTGGATAACTTTTGTGTTATTAACCACCACTACAAAACATGTGACAGGAATGTCACCTCTCAAGGAACGGGAGACAAATTCTTCAAAGATGAGGCAATACGTGTTCTGTAGTCACACTACAGAAAATTTCTAGTGATACTATAATAGTTTTTACTCTTTAGCATGATAACTTTTTTCTTTAAAAAAACCATTTTTTTAAAATGGTAATCGTAATATAAGAAAAATGTTTGTTTCAGCCATATACTTTTTTGTTAAGTTTTCTATACTGAATATTCCAAAAGAATGTTCAGACTTATAAGTGTTTTGCCATATTACAATTTATTCTAAAAAAAAAAAATTAATTATACTATAGCTAGGGCTTATTATTTTAAGAAACATTTTAATTTAAACAATTTTTCACATAGATTTCTGAAGTTCAGATTGCTATTTGTCTGGGTGTTATGGAAAAGTTATAAATAGGTTTTAAATCCCCAACAACAGCATTTCTACTGAGATGTATGTAATAAGAGCAAAATAGCTTTTCTGGTGAAGACAATCTGTCTAAAAATAATGGTTTTGGGAAAAGCCATGAAGCATGGAATCAGACGTTATGCACTTTTGAGAATTTCAGACTCCTAGCTGGAGTAAATTTGGTGCTATCAGAACCACTAAATAGGTCTCCTGATGTAATGAAGGGAACCTCATTTAGAGGAGGTGGAGGTTATGCTGCACATGCTCTCTTGCTTCTCTTTCTATTTCTTTTCCCCCAACCTTTTCTTTGAAGTTCCGCATATGTATGCTTCCGTCTTTCTTCTGTCTCTCCATTCCTTCTTATCCTGAAGACATAGAGGAATAATCTGAAGGTGGTTACATTCTGGATGTGCAGTAGCCTATCCATTGCACAACTATTTGTCCGAAGTTTTCATGAAGTTAGTCATATGTCCCCCTACTCCTTTGCATTATCCATTTGAATTCCAAATAAAGGTTTTATCCTTGCCATGGACCTCTTTATTTTTTATCTATTTGTTGCTAAAGTAACAAATTCAGAAGACTTAAGTGTTATTTCTAATCAGAGTTAGTGTGCATTGGTGTTATATGCGTCATGGTTTCCATACAAGAGAACATGGACAATCAGCATTGAAACTTCCTCATATGGCTGCAACATTGGAAGGTTTGCATACCAAACTGCTGCTTAAGTGTTCTCATACTTGTGATTTCAACCTGGACTTGTGTTCAAGGCTAGGTACCTTCCACTCTGCAATCTACAACACAATATTGCATAAGAATGGTAAAGATAACATGTTAAATCTTTTCAACTGTGAAAGTAATTGTTAATAATTGTAGAGTAATTGTACCGCTATTCCTTAGTGTACTACTTACTACAGGAAAAATGTGTGGGTCACCTCAAACCGAGAACTCTGGGAGTCTTCTAACTTAAATTGCCTTATTTAATCTTGCTATTTGCTTTGTATCCACTTCTCATATCTGCGTGTTTCAATTTTATCTCCCCTGCTGATCTTGAATCATTACTTGAGAAAAGCCTCCGTAACTCCGGTTCATATGAAGAGAGACAGTTCAAACCAAAGTCTGATTTTTGTTGTCTACCCTCAAAATGGGGTGTCTTAAAAGACGACTTGAAAAGATAGTATGATCTCTCAGAAAAAGCATCTGAAAATAAATGCTTTAAAAATATATTTTGTTGGAAGGCCTGATGCAAACAGATTCTCAAATGGAAGAGATCTGATTTGCAGTTGGACACAATCATGGCACTGTGCCTGAAAGCTAAATGCCTCTTGTTAAAAGGTGTTATAGGAATATATCGATCCTGGATCCCTGGTGTTGATAAAGTTGTGATTTTGCTATGGTCACAAGATACTTTTGATGGCAGAGAACAGGAATATGTGTGGGTTCAGGAAGAGTAACTAAAAAATGAAGTGCATATCTATATAAGGTGTATTGTTTTTTATTTGCTCTTTTGCCATCTTGTATTATTGGCTTCAATATGCCAGTCAACTATGGAACATGTAAAGAACTGGAAAGTTTAAAAAAATGCATAAGCAGAAAACAGTTTTGCAATAACACTAGTGTGCAGGTTGTGTTACTGGAACAAACCTATGTTTGGTTTTTGGGCACCACAACAAATGAACTCATGTACTAGACTATTTGGAGTATTTATGTTTTGCTGTACTACATGAAACACTAGCATAATTGTTAGGCAGCAGTTAGCTTGACAACAGAGGGAGTCAGAAAAGGAAATCATGTCTGTGTTGAAACTGTTTACTAGTCAGCTAGCTTAAGAAAGAAGTGCTGAGGACTAATTTTCTCTTGATCTTTGTGAGTAACATATATTAAAAAAACCCCTCTTGTTATGCTGGTGCTTGAGCCTGGTCATTGAATCGGGTGATAAAACTGCTTTTCATATGTCCCCATCAAAATCACTTGAGCTTTTTCACTTCCAAAAGCTGTTCGTATGAGCATTTTTATGAGGACACCTAGCACTGATGTACTGGCCCTAACCTTACTTATGCAGTCATTCCTTTTTTTATGAGATAATCATCCCAGAGGCATTTTCAGGCACCTTCAAGCTTGCCATAAACAATGAAACATGGAGACTTACACTCCTACTTGCTAAACTTGATCAAGGAGATTTACTGAAAATTAACGAGTTTGTGAGTATATATGATAAGGCCCTTATGATCTTGAATTCTTAATCTTGGCCATCCACGGTTTTTTGGAGTGCAAAAGTGCACGGGTTTGTTTTTTTTAAAGGTGAGAAATAAATTTTTATTGTCACGTTGCTAGTCTAAGGCTGATTAGGACATATGTTTCTTAGCTAACCCTCTCCTTTCCTTTGAGTTCATAGACAAGCAGGTATCAAATGCTGTAGGCAAGAAATGCTGTCCCATTCCAGACTAGAAGACTCTTTGTGGCAATATCCTCCTTAAGAAGGAAGAATAAGGGGCAAATCATTACTCACCACAGGAAGCCAGAAGACAAAGTTCATGAATAAACTAACAAAAAGATATTTGAAAATTTTGGAGTGGGAATGATAAGAAACATCTTGAAAGCAGGAATATTTTTGGGCATGTTTCTAGGCATCTAAATAAACCAGAGTATCACAGTTTGTTCCTGCACGGGTACTTAGCCCGTACTTATGCCTAGCACGTCCCACCTCCTGTACAGTGTACAGGAGCAATGTACAACACTCCCTTCTTGTTTCCCACAAGCATTGCTACTACAGAGAATGTGAAGTAATGACAGAAACTCAGATTAGAAATATCCTGGATTGCATTTTGTTTTGTGTGCATTTTTCCCAGCACCGATTTTTTTTGGTTTGATTTCTGCAGGCAGCATTTGTAAAGCTGTAATATTGATTTACAGCTTTATATTTTTGTCAAATTTTTATTAAGCAAAATTTGATTATCTCTTTGATAAAACTTCATTAGGTTTAGCGTTTATCCCATTCTTCATTCCTTCATGAGCTTCTTTGCCCATCATATCAACTAGTGCTAAATACTGATTGCAAGACATACAACTTCCAAATAAAACAATTAATGAAAACATTTTAGTCCACTGGATTGAAATGCATATCTCTGTGTTTGCTTGAAGCTCCCCTGTATTTTTAAGATAATAGCAGAGTAGTCCTGATCAAGTCCCCAGTCCAGATTCTTGCAGTATTTATAGGTTCCCGTGTTAGTCTCTCTGATTATACATGATTTGCATAAATTGCCAATCATCTCACTGTTTCTATTACAATCTTTAATCACTTTATTTTATGTGATGAATAGATGCATTATCTTTGATAATCTGGAACTGAAATCTCAAGTCCAGGTTCCTGTATAAGTGAAAGACTCTTTTTTAAATCCAGAATTTTTGAACTAAAAAAGTACCGTTTGCAGGCAGCGAGACAACATGGTCCTACCAGTGTTAGGCTGACCTGACCTGAAAATGTCTTTTGGTTCAGTAAGTGTTCTCTTAAGGCAACTTGTTGAGAAAGAGAGAAAACTGAATTTCTTAAGTTGAATTAAGACGATTACATAATTGCCAGTCTTTGCCAGCCTTGCATAGTCCTCAAGTATTTTACTGGACCAGCCTTTACCCGAGCTTGTATCTTTGATGTTCTTGACAAAGAGTTTTTAGAATGTCTGGCAAAGTGTTGGATCTCTTGGCTATGAACATACTTTCCATGTGAAGTTTGCTGTGTAGCAGAAATGTGTGTTATTCCTAATGACTTTAGAAGTTTGACTTCTTTATCTCATATTTCTTGCAGTAGTGTAAAAAAATTCCACTCGACATTCACTTAAGCCAGTGCTTTAAGAGCTATGTCAAAAGTATACATGGAATAGGGCAGCTACAGTGCCTATCAAAGCAAAGTAGGTGAACCTAGGCTGGCACTTGTCTCTAAAAGTATCTAGGGATGTTGCACTCAGAGGAACTATCCTGCTGCTATTAATGCTGGTGCAGTCTAACTTTGTTGTATGTGGTTAAACTGTCTAGTGGAACAGAGTTGTCACAAGGCACAAGAGCAGTCCTAGTGCAGAATAAGCAATCCACAAGATAAAGCATTAATGCAGCGTAGAGCAGCGTAGAGCATAGATAAAATGCTTCGCTGTTAGTTTGAATGACTGAGAAAGTCATAAAGTTCCTGTGTTTTCCAGAAGGAATTTGTGTTTTACTATTGCATTTTTATAACGTGGACTACCCTTTTGAAGTCATGGATAAAGTTTCTACTTTTGGTTAAACTGATCTAATACCTTTCTTCTCATGTATTTGTTAAACTTAAATTTTTCTTCATACGCCCAATATTTTGTTAATATTGGGCACATGCTAGCTAGAAAATGCTTCTGTATCATTAAAGTCAGTTTTTAGCCTTTACACCATTGATCAGTAACTGCACCTGAATTCTCCATTCAGAGATAGTCTCTAATGCATTATTGAAGATACTTCTAAAATAGTCTAAAAAACCAAAAAGGGGCTGAAGAAGAAATGTCTATAACTGCTAGCACAGTAATATCTTTCTATCCACTTTTGACAAAAATAGCTATTAGAAACCCATTTTTTTCTATGATGTATTGATGATGGTAATTCTCTCATGATTTTTTTCTGTGTTTAAATGTTTATATCTGTGGCAATAATTTTCTATGGATTTATGAATCAAACTCAAAATTCCAACTGAGTACCACTAGTTCTTCTCACTTTGCTACAGGAGAAGGTCCTGGGGGTATTGGTGGATGAAAAACTGAATATGAGCTGGCAATGTGCGCTCGCAGCCCAGAAAGCCAATCGTATCCTGGGCTGCTTCAAAAGAAGTGTGGCCAGCAGGTCGAGGGAGGAGATTCTACCCCTCTACTCTGCTCTCGTGAGACCCCACCTGGAGTACTGCATCCAGCTCTGGAGCCCTCAGCACAGGAAAGATGTGGACCTGTTGGAGCAGGTCCAGAGGAGGGCCACGAAGATGATCAGAGGGCTGGAGCATCTCCTGTATGAGGACAGGTTGAGAGAGTTGGGTTGTTCAGCCTGGAGAAGAGAAGGCTCCGGGGAGACCTTATAGCAGCCTTCCAGTACTTAAAGGTGGCCTACAGGAAAGGTGGGGAGGGACTCTTATTAGGGAGTGTAGTGATGGGTCAAGGGGTAACAATTTTAAACTGAAAGAGGGTAGATTTAGATTAGATATTAGGAAGAAATTCTTTACTGTGAGGGTGGTGAGATACTGGAACAGGTTGCCCAGTGATTGTGGATGCCTTATAATTGGAAGTGTTCAAGGCCAGGTTGGACGGGGCTTTGAGCAACCTGATCTAGTGGAAGGTGTCCCTGCCCATGGCAGGGCGGTTGGAACTAGATGATTAAGATCCCTTCCAACCCAAATCATTCTATGATTCTATGACATACAGCTCTAGGGAAATGGCCAGATAGTGGAAAGGTAAAAGTTCTTCAGGTAGTGCTATTAATAGCATATCATACATAAAAACCCAGATAATCTAATCTAATCCATTGCTTTGGCAAATGTCACCCGAATGATAGGGATAAATGCACTTGGTGCCACAGTAAGGCACAATATAAGGAATTTAATTTGATTTTTTTTCCTTCTCAGCAAAGTTTCAGTTATATCCGGCATTAATCTAATTTCTAGAAAAAAAACCCCTCCTGTGGAGGAAGGATCTCAAACTATGTGATCATGGTTATCCTTCTCTCATTATTATATATGAGTCTATTAATCTTGTAACTGTTTTGTTTTAGTTCACCTGGATATGCATTTCAAAATTACTACATACCATGAAGTATTCTTTAGCAATTGTAAAAGCCGAATCTGTCCAACTATCCATTTTCATTGTTTTTGTCCTGTAAAACTACAGAAACTTGATCTTCGCTTTCTGCTCTGTCAACTCAAGCATCCTGAATGTCTTTCATAGTCTCTTGCAGTTAGCATGGGTCCCCAGCCTAACATCCAGTTGCTCTCATGCTTGAAAAGTGCTTCAGTGAGCATACATTTAACATTTCTTGTTGCTTAGGTCAACAATGGAAGTAAAGGTTAACTTAAAATATAGTACAGATCCCAATCTGACAACAACAGTACCGAGAGTGATGAAGTCATCACTAATGTCTAAACGCTTTCACGAGTGTCTTCACAAAGTGTTTTAAATCATCGCTTTCCTTAATTACCTTTTTGCTGTTCCTTTACTGTGTTCTTAGCTGATTGCTCACATTTTACTTAAGACTGAGTTATTGAGAGTACTCTGTAATTTTTAGAATAGACTTGTGTTATTGAAGGTGCTGAGAACCTGTACGACTTGAACAATTCCCTCTCAGTATTTCTCAGCTATTTGACAGTTGAGTCTAGTTGGTCTTGGTTGCCCTTCTTTTTATTAGTTCTCATACCTGTTCTAGAAATGCTGTTGTTGATGGAAGAAGTGACCAATGTTAGGTCAAAAATCTTTTGATACACAGCTGAACTTTAGTTAGAATTCCATCATTTGCATCTTGACTTTTGAGAATCCTACTGAAAACTGTCTTCTTGGGTAATGCAGGTTATGTTCATGACTGGAGCTGTAAAGCATTAATTACTTGGGATGTTTATATACACATGGAGTTACAAAATGAGCATTCATTTCTCCTGTGGAATATAAAAAGCTGGCATCTTATTTTCTTTTTTTAAGTAAGACTAGAGTAATTAAGTCTATCTTCATTGCAGTAGAATGCAGACTACATCTCAGGGCTTGTTTACATTACAAGACTAGATTTATTTTAATTGTTTCATTTTAAAGTGCCTTTGATACCTACACAACTTTCTTGGAAGAGACATAGTTATATATTTCATTAAATTTTCTTCATGGCTATTGTGTTTCTAGTAGTTCTCCAAGGACTATTCAACAGTGGCTTGCTTCCTGCTAGAAGAGGTCGGTATTATCCTCCGTATGTTTTATACTGTTGTCATCTTGACTGGAGGCCACCTTTCCATATAAATGCTGCTAGGCAGCCAGGGTTATCCTTTTCACTTCCAGGTGTTCACTTCCACACGCTTCCTAGAGTAGCTAGTGATCTTCCATATGGATTTTTGTGAAGATCAGGGAATAAATTTTCTTCTTTGGAAAGCTGCATGTTGAGCCTCTTTTATGGAAGACTTGCTCTAGTGCAGACAACTCCAAGAGACTATCAGCAACTAAGACGGGAAACATCCAGAGCTGGTCTCAGCACTGCAGAAAAGCAAAGTAGCTCTGGAAGAAGCACCTAATTCAGGGATCTACACTGGATATCTGAGGATGACCCTGCTCTCTTTGCTGTTTCAAGAAACCGGGTTGTTGTTATGCACATGATGTTGTTACTACGTGGTAGTGTGGTGGGAAGCTTTTCACATAGCGTCTCTGAAAACCCAGGCAGCACAGGCATGGTGGACATCTCCTTTCCTCCTGTCTGAGCCCTGGGATGTAAACTGAAGGACGTCTGTCTAGGCAGCTGTAACTGTTCAATCCTGTGCATTGGGATGCACACTTGGGCTCACATGAGGACTGTGGATTGAGAGACCAGTACTTAAACTATTGTGGACCAAGTTCTTTTAGCTTGAAAAACATTGTAAAGTCATGTCCACCAATATATAGTACAGGTGCTATAGCTTTTCACAGAAATACAAATTATTTTTCTGTAAAATTTTGGTCTGCTCCTGTATTGGCTAGAGTTAGGTGCTGCTTTAAAAATACACAGATTTAATCCTGTCTCACCAGCATATTGAGAATGACAGTCGAATTGAAAATTTAAAGTTTAAGGTACCATGGTAATTTTCAAGAGTTATTGAATGCACCTGTCTCATTTCATAGTGGTCCAGCTGATGTTCCCTGGGATGAACATGTTTAGCTTGCCAGCTTTGTGCAGAAGCTCATTGATGAGCCCCCACTGATTTAATGCACTGGATTTAATAATGGGCCTTTACCTCACATTACTGAAGAAATTGGACATTTTCATAGCATTTTTTTTCTGCTTGCTCTTTTGTGGAGGCATCAAAACAGCTCAGTACGACCTACTTCATCTCTTTCAGACTGAAATATGAACCACAGAGATATTTTAAAACATAAGTTCATTGTATGATATCACATATATATTGTAATTATGGATACAAAAAAGAGAGAAAAAAAAATATCCACTGACTCACACTCATTAGTAAAGTTACAGTTTCAGGAGTTCAAAAATCCAAAACAGCCTGCAGAGATGTTCTTAGGCAAAACAATTCTCATATGACCATCCATCTTGCTGATATTTTCTTACTGTTTGATCATTATTGAAGTAGCTCTCTTTTTTATGTAGTGGTGATAATACCCTAATAATAATGGAGTGTTTCTTTGAAAGAAAATTCTCCTCTTCATCAGAGTTAAAGGTTTCCTTTGAAAAACCAGGATACTTTCAACTGCTGGGAAAAGCACCTGCTGAATGATCCCTGTAGTAAGAACCTGAAACACTTTAAAAAGATTAGACTCAAAATTAGATGCAATAATGTATAGATGAAGTGTATTATGATATATTCTCTGTGATGGCTGAGGGAAAAAACTTTGGTGTCAGAATGCCTTTTCTAGGAGTATGAACTCACTATTATTGAGGTGGAAAGAATCTAGGTTGCTGCTAAGTCTATTTTTCCCATGTCATGCCATGTTATCATAGCTTAAATTTATTACAGTCAAATTTGGCTGGGGTGTGGTGCTTTATTAAACATAATTTATCTGTAAGCTAGTTTGCATAGATAGAGGATACCTTGTTTGTGAAATCGTGGAAAAATGTGTTAAAATTATTTAATGCAAATGAGACTGTCTACATATATGCTTTCTATCATTTTCACATTCTCACCATATGTTGAAAGTGAGTTCTGATGACTGTTGCTGGAAATAATTAGTCCATTCATTTTCACTGTTTTCTTTTCAAATGGTATGTAAAAAAATGTATTTTCAGTTCTATAGTATGTTCAACACATCAGACTAAAGAAGCTACTACAGCTATTTTAGCCGAACGGTTGAAAATTATGTCAAAATTTGACTTGTTACAAACTAAAAATAAGAGATATTATATAATTTCTTTTGAGACCTAGAACACAAAGAAGATTCTGGACCTAGTAACACAAAACATGAAATACTGGAACTGCACAATTTTAAAAATAGTTTAAATTAAATGCCTTGACCAGCATGTACATTTGTAGGCAATAGTTCTGTAGCAAGGCACTAATCAGCTAAGTACCGTAATCCTCCTTAAAGGGTAAATTCTTACTTGACCTCCAGCTATATACAGCACATGGTAACAGCATTAAACTATAACACTCCTCTCATGCTCTCAATAGCTTCCCATTGGGTCAGCTCTCTGACTTGAATTGCTGTTGTTTTATATACTAGACTTTTTTTTTCCTAGATGCCTTATATTTTGTAACTGCATTTTGGGGGAAGGGAGAGGATTGTAAAATATATCTAAAAAATTGTGTCTCAAAATTAAGAGACTGTTCATATGATTTCACTGAACCTAGAGGATTAAATGAAAGACCTAGCCAGAACAGAAATTGATGTATTCTCATGAACCCGAGGCTTCTTACTTCCCAGATGTGCAGTGGCTGATCAAGAGGTAAAGCAGGGAAGAAAGATACTGAATGTGTTGTGTGAAAACAATGTGTAACATTCAGCATTTTTTGCCCTTTTGGGGCATGATTAGGAAGATATTTTTTGCTTTTAGCAAAAAAAGCTCAATGGAAGTATGGAAAAACTTTTTATTGTGCTTCAGATATATGAGAACAGTATCTTTAATGAAGTCTTATGCTTTTCTTTAAATTAGTATTTTAAATTGTATTATATTTTCTGTGACAAAAATATTTCTTGAAAAGTTGGATTTCTTTTCATAAAAATAGTATATGCATAATTTTGGAATTTTCTTGTATTTTATATTGTTTTAAATCCTTTTTAGTGACAGTTCAGTAATGTAGTAACTCATTCTTATGTTTTAATGTTTCTGTGACCTGCTGTTCTTTTAACAGCCCGAATCCTGCTGTATGACAGCTGTTAATTGATTCCACCCTTCTGCAAATGATTTCTGTGGTGTCAGTACTGAGACAGATAACTAGAATGCACATTCTGACCAATTATTCTTGAAAGCAACTTAATCCATTTAGCATTGTTGTTATTATTAGCTTTTTTAACAAGAGATTTTACTGAAAAAGTAGGTAAGATATTTTTTGTTTATATATTAAGTGGGAATAACTTGCAAAATATTAATTTTGAAAATGTTCAAAAGTAGAAATAAAGAAAAATCTCAGGATGTTTGACCTATTTGTAAAAGGTAGCTGAATGAACAGTAAGATTAAAATATAGTTATTTTATTTCTCTCTTTGCAGTTCTCTAAAATCAAATTATATGATATAAGGGCTACTGAAAACAGTCAAAATAAAGGACAACAAAGCCATTTCTACTGATAGTCCCATTTTACTATCTGTGATGTTCTTGATGTAATAAAAACCCATGAAATGAACTTATTACCTAAATATTTGTAGATTAGCAAGGGATACTTAAAATCACTAGTTTTGTTCAGCAGTTCCTAATTTTTTCCATAAGATTATAACTCTTTTCCCCACACAAATTGAAATTATCCCTTGAAAGCTGCAATGCTGAATTTTTGCTGAATTGCTTGTGTAGAAAATATGTGATTCTGAAGTAATTGTATTGTTTTATATGTCTGTGCTATCATGTCAAGTTCAAAGAAAAGTTGTTATCAGTGGTGAATTTAATTATGTTAATGTTTTGTTACTACAGATTTCCTTTTCTTCTGTTGATACCAGCCTGCAGTCAGTGAATTTATATTTTCAGATAAAATCTAATCGAGATCAACATCTGCAGTATCACTCTCATGCTTCAGTAAATTTTATAATCATCATTGTAAACTTAATTTATTATTGTTTGGAGACATTTAGCTGGAAAGTATTTTAATGGTTCAAAATATGGTTGCTATAAAATAAAATTTATAAGGCATGGCTGAAATGAGAAATGAAATGAAGTCTCAGATGAACTTAGTGAATTGCTTAGATTCCGAGTGTTAGATGTACTTCAGGGCAGCCTGTTTAAAACTATATTGGTCAAGAAATGCAATAAATACCTTTTCTTTTTATCAGAGTAGTGTGTTTAAATTAATCACCTTGCAAATCGTGCATTGGTTGCTTATGTTCTTTCGCTTTTTGGGGAGGGTGAGAAACCAAGGAGTGGGGAACAGACAGATCAGAAGATTAATCTAGTATAAAACTAGACAGCATAGAAGAACTGCAAAAAGAGATCTTGGTAGAGACTGGAACTGTTTAGAGGTCAGAAAAAGCTATTTTTTCAATATGCTGGAGCCATAGCTGCTTTGGAGAGTGTGCAAAATGATTTCTCATGCACAATGTGACTCAGCAAAAGCAAAAGTTATAAGCAGAGAATGAGAAAAGGAGTTAAATCAATACCGCCTAGTCTCTTAAAAACACTGCCAAAAATAGGTATACATTTTGCACATTCTTCAGTATGGCAAAGGAAGTCTGTAGAAATGCTTTTGTAAGAGTACATTACAGTGAGAGGGTAGGACCCTCCCTGAGAAAGGCAGCCAGATCTTAATTTTGCACGGCAAGTTTTCTGGGTTCGGTGCACTCACGGGAGTTTCGGTTGCAAGGTCCGGAGTGTGTTCAGCTCACCTTCCTGCAGCCCAGGAACTTTTTTGCAAGGTGTCATGATGGTGTTTTATCTGCTCCCTGTCACTTTTGTTTTAAAACAAGTGCCTGAATGTCTGTTGAATAATATAAAACATGGAAGTATAAAAGTTTAGAATAGTAGAACTATTCTTATATGATCACTCAGGAACCAACAAATTCTGTTTTCCTGACAGGAGCCATATAGTAAAGGAGAGACAAAGCTGTGCTCAGTGTTTGATGAGGTCTCTAACAAGAAGCCCAGTCTCTTGCATGGCTTTCGTGACAGAGTTCCAGTGGGAAATGTGACTTTTTACCTACTCTGAATGATTCTTTCTTGTACTGAAAGGATCACATTTTGAAAAGAGTTAAGCAAAATTACAGTATGTGCAGGAGAAATATTTTCAGTTTTAGTTTTCCAGTCAATTTTATTCCTTGCTGATTTATAGGAAACAGAGAACAAAATATTAAAGTATTGTCTAGTAAATTATAATTAGCTCTTACAAGCAGGTGACCAATATTCAGTTTTCATGTAGCTGATGATGGCTCAGGCCCACTGAGCCCTTACTATTTTTTAATGGACCCAAACCTTCTTATTTTTAAACATTTCCAAGTAAATTGAGATGAATTCAGGTACCCATATGTGTGAATATGTCTTTAGAATGATATTTTCTTGAAAATTTTCTCCAGTTCAGGTGTGTCTTCTATTGGTCTGAGAACAAGATTAGTAGCCAGGAAGATCGACACCCGGCTGAATATGAGCCAGCAGTGTGCCCAGGTGGCCAAGAAGGCCAACGGCATCCTGGCTTGCATCAGAAATGGTGTGGCCAGCAGGAGCAGGGAGGTAATCATGCCTCTGTACTCGGCTCTGGTGAGGCCGCACCTCGAATACTGTGTTCAGTTTTGGGCCCCTCACTACAAGAAGGACATTGAGGTGCTGGAGCGTGTCCAGAGAAGGGCGACGAAGCTGGTGAGGGGTCTGGAACACAAGTCTTATGAGGAGCGGCTGAGGGAGCTGGGGTTGTTTAGCCTGGAGAAGAGGAGGCTGAGGGGAGACCTTATCGCTCTCTACAACTACCTGAAAGGAGGTTGCAGAGAGGTGGGTGTTGGTCTCTTCTCCCAAGTGACTAGTGACAGGACTAGAGGAAATGGCCTCAAGTTGCGACAGGGGAGGTTCAGGCTAGACATTAGGAAAAAGTTCTTCACTGAGAGAGTGGTGAAACACTGGAATAGGCTGCCCAGGGAGGTGGTAGAGTCACCTTCCCTGGAGGTATTCAAGGAGCGTGTGGATGTGGCATTGTGGGATGTAGCTTGATGGACATGGTGCTGTGTGGTGTTGGATGGGTTGTGGCTTGTTATTGTTGTTGTGTGGCGTGGGTTTTGTGGTTGTGGTTTTTTTTTTTTTTTTTTTTTTGTTGTGGGTTTTTTGATGTTGTGTGTTGTTTTTTTTTTCCCCCCCCCCCCCCCCCCCCCCCCCCCCCCCCCCCCCCAGGTTGGACTCGATGATCTTACAGGTCTTTTCCAACCGTACTGATTCTGTGATCTGAGATCTAGTTTTGACTGTGATATAAGTACTTTATATATTACAATGTTGTTGAATATCCGTGGCTTCTGAAATGTGATGGAAACTTACCTTTTAAAATTTCCTTTTCCTCAGTACGCTTGGGTTGATTTTTAAAAAATCTAAATCAAAGCAGAAGAGTGTTTTCTCTTCAAGGAAGAATACAAATGAATGACAAAGACTTTCAAGCTATTTAGTTCCATTACTGAAATCAGAACCATCAAAGCAGAATAGCTGTCTTACATTCTTCTGTGCCATATTTTAAGTACTTTCTTCCTATTGTAGTGTGTGAGAGTTGAATAATTTAACTTTATGAGCAGCAGGTCGGGTTACAATCAAGCTATTTGCTTTTTCATAGTACTAGTGATATCTGTAGTGCACTGCAAATAAGGTTTCCATCAGTGTAAGGTTAAGAGATGTGTGTTAAAAGACCAAATGTCATGTATTGATAAATTACAATTAAAAAAAAAAAAAGTTGATAATTAGTAGAAAATAAGCTTCATTTTCTATAAATGAAAAAATAATATTTATAGAATGTGCCTGACGAAGAGATTTGTGCAGGTTCTAGAGTTTTCTAACCATAATAGATATTTTATTTTATTATTGTTTCAAAGAAGCAGTAATTACAATGGCCTGGAGGATTTTTCAGTGGTGTGGTAACCTTTTCAGAAAAGGTGGTAATCCTTCTGACAAGAGATATATAGTGCTTAGCTGAGCTGGCAGCTGAAGGGTGCATATCAGAGCTGTTGACACATATTTAAAGTTCTCTTAACTTTTAATATTCCAGGAAAGTCCTGGAAAGGCAGAAGTAGTAATTTTCTGTGGTATATGTAGCTGGAAGTACATGAGGAAAGGCTTTCATTAAGGTACGTTTAAGGTAGTTAATGGTGAGAAATAGATTAGACAAAGGCTCATGAAGGTGAGTGAGCATTAGCTTGTGATCTAAAAATAACAGCAGATTTTTAATAGTAGTGACCGGCCATAAGTTTTCACAAGTACTGTTCATCCTACCATGATTTAATAACACTGGTTAAAATGTATACCATACATTGTACAACTGTGTTTGTAGCAGGTATTTTTAAAATGAAAAAAAGTGACTAATTGTAAAGTGGGGCTAATTGTGGTGTGATGACCAGTAAAGAGAATGACAGGCTTGAATACTAAGTGGTATGGTGACTGCTGGGCATGATGAACCCTCTCCTGCCAGCAAGGTTTCTGGCCAATCAGGTGTATAGATACGGTTAATTTATTTCTGATGCATAGGATTACAACTTCTGGCATTTGATCCTGGTAGTGAAGTTAGATCCCTTCAGCAGGGATGAAAATAATTAGAAAGGGAGTTTGATAGTGCCAATCAACATAGGCCAGGAATTAAATTAGTTACTTTTATCTATCATACTGCTTTCTCTGAAGAAAAAGGCTGCATTTTCAGGAAGGTCCTTGTTCTTGCATGTGGTCTAGTAGTTGCCACATGCAGGGCACCTGTGTAAAGCTTTGTCCTTCATGAAAGGTTGGAACAGATTGAGGACCCAGCCGATCTTTACATTAGTCAGCCATAGATGGTGTTCCTATATTCATGTCTTAGCAACAAAATGGAGGAAAGGCAATCACTGCTTGTGGTAAATATAACAGACAAGGTTTGAAAATGTTTGTGTAAGAGGTATAAAAATATAATGCTAAAGTGGCACATCTTCCTCTCATTAACATAGTTCATGCTAGAAACAAGGTTGGATTTTTTAGTAAATCTTGTGCCAGTTCCTCAGATGATGTGTTTTCCTGATAAAAGTACATTTGCCTCAGAAAAAAGTCTACAATAAGTGTTTTTACTCATACAGAAATGCCATCCTGTTTATCCCCCCAGCCTCTCCCCCCATGACTTTGTAGCAGCAATGGTTCCAGAGAGATTTGTCCACTATTCTTTGCATCCATATGAGGACACTATGACATGGAGTCGTATATATACACACACTTGTATATGTATGTGTGTATATATATAAATGTAATGTCCTATAGGTAGCTAAACCAAATCTCACTATTCTGTTGTTTATATTACTATAGATACATATATGCAGATGTTTAATCCTGAAGAATGTGTACACTCAGTCTGCTCCAAGGCACAGATAAGATTTGTGAAACTAGATTCTATATGGTTTTGTGTGTTACACAGTTCATGATGGAGTTGATCCTAGAAACCATACTCTCTAGAGTGTTTTGATGTCTTGGAGGATCAAATCTATGCAAAAATCTGTGGCTGTGAATGCAACTTGATCCATACGTAATACACTCTGAGTATACACAGTGTGAGTATTAACAGTAGAGTATGTGTACATTCCATGTGCACACATATTTGTCTCAATCTTGCAATGAGAGCCACATGGATGAATGTCATATCTGTTGAGTGCCATTTATTCCAATTGGATTTGCGTAGACATAAAAGATTTTGCCTATATGGGGGACAGAATTGGGAAGGGGAAATTGGCACGGTTTTATTATAGGCATGGCAACAATTTTCAGTGATGTAGGTAATTTGTTTTTGGAAGAACTTATTTTGTGATGTGGCGTATTTTTCATCCGCTGAAGTATTTAAATGAAAAATATTTATCTTCCTTAAAATAAGTTTCCACATCTAGTCTCTGTGGTCTTAATGAAAACTTCTATGTCTTTGCAAACTCTCTGGGTTCTGGTAGTTCTGTTGTCCTAATTGTCTGTTCCGGTTGGCCATTCTGGTTTTAGACTTACAAAACTCTGTTCATGTCACATTAGAATGATTCAACTTGAGTTCCCAGTAGCAGAATCCACAGAGTTTTTGTTAAACTTACAGAGGTTATAATTTGTGCTGGTACTAACATGACACTTTAAGAAGACAGATAGGACATTTTAGCTTCACCATAAGCAAATAGGCATCCAAATGATGCTTATATCACTTGTCGTGCTTCACAGGGAAAGTTGCGTTTTTGCAAGATTGAATTAGTTTCCTCATTTGCAGATGCCATTGTAAGGCTAAAGTACTTTAATATTTACAATGCAAGATTGGGTCCAAATCTTTCAAGCACAGTTTAATGACCCTGTATGGTACCTAAGACAGGATGCCAATTTGCTATTCACCGTCCTGCACACACTCTGCTCAGACAGTTGTGTTTTTCCCTTGCTGAGCAGAGACTGCCTTTCTTTTCTGGCTGTGAGAAGAGCATTTCTCTCCCACTAGCTAGGCAGAGCCCTTTCTACTTTTCTGGGCACCAAGAAGAGCCTGTTTTTCTGTCTCCCCTTCACTAAGTTGAAGCCTTTCCTTTCCTTATCCCTTCTAGGACAACTGTGGCAACAACAGGGCTGTGTCTTTGCTTTCCTTTTTCCCATCCTTCCTGACATTAGGCAGGATCTCCTGGTTGCTGCCTGCAAGGCTGCCCTTCAGGATCAGTGGCCATTTGTGAGGGTAGAAAACATTTTCAAAGGGATCTTAGTTATAAAGTTAGAACTAAATATAAGAGGAAAGGGCTGAGAACACAAAAATAGGTTCACATACGTAATTTCATTACTTAAAGCTTGAGCTGATCTATCTTATCCCAGAGAAGGGCCACCTTTTAATCTCTTTTTTCCACACCTGGGATCTTTGCCCCAGTTTCCTGCAGGTAACTCCTTCAGATCCATCTGGGGTCAAAAATTAAGTACGAATCTGGACGTGTCTGGAAGAAACATTTTAAATGCTCATTACCCTGTTAGGATTGATAAAATGCTCATTACCCTGTTAGGATTGATCTGAAGCTCCAGCTTGTTTTTTCCCTATGAATCACTACTCCCTATTTAATTGATCCCTTCTAATCAAGTAGCAAACAATATCGTATCAAACAACAGAACATATAACATTCATAATGTATTCCAGACACATCCTCTATTAAAATATTGCATATAAAAAAATCACATGCTTCACTCAATCATTTGTTGGTGTCAGGAAAGAATATCTACTGATAATTCTTCTATCACCTTCTTCTGAAGCCTCAGAAGTTGTCTATGGCTAGATATCATCTATGACAAAGAGGCAATGCTTAACGTGGTACAGGAACTCCATTCTGGCGTCTGGCTGGTGTGTCTTGCTCAAATGCTTGGACTAATACTATTGCCATCCCTATAGGGATGTAAAGGATTTTTTTGTCAAGTCAGACAGGCAGGACTTTGAAGCTCTTTCCCTTCTTAGGCAACACAAAAAATGTTTTGTTTTCTGAGTTGAGGTCTTCTGAGTTCATCTGATTTAGACAAGTGCTGTCATTGGATCTTTGTCTGTCCTGTTTTCTGCCCTTGGCACACTTCATAGTTTTGTGGGAACTGAAATGTATGTGTCATGGTTTAACCACAGTCGGCAACTAAGCACCACACAGCCGCTCGCTCACTCCCCCCAGGTGGGATGGGGGAGAGAATCGGAAGAGTAAAAATGAGAAAACTCATGGGTTGAGATAAAGACAGTTTAATAGGTAAAGCAAAAGCCACGCATTGAAGCAAAGCAAAATAAGGAATTAATTCACCACTTCCCATCGGCAGGCAGGTGTTCAGCCATCTCCAGGAAAGCAGGGCTCCATCACACATAACAGTTACTTAGGAAGACAAATGCAATCACTCTAAACGCCCCCTCCCCTTCCTCCTCCTTCCCCCAGCTTTGTATTACTGAGCACGATGTCATATGGTATGGAATATCCCTTTGGTCACTTGGGGTCAGCTGTCCCGGCTGTGTCCCCTCCCAACTTCCCGTGCACCCCCAGCCTACTGACTGGTGGGGCGGTGTGAGGAGCAGAAAAGGCCTTGAGTCTGTGTAAGCACTGCTCAGCAGTAACTAAAACATCCCTGTGTATCAACACTGTTTCCAGCACGAATCCAAAACACAGCCCCATACTAGCTACTATGAAGAAAATTAACTCTATCCCAGCCAAAACCAGCACAGCATGTTTTCAAGCAATAGTGGCTGCTAAAATATCAAACTAACTGAATGATCCATCTAGCCTTAATTTCTATGGTGATTATAAAATCCTATGAAATAGAAGTATATGGTCAAGTTACACCGCTGTAAAATGATTACAAAGGATTATAAAATTTTGATACTTGCGAAGCAGTTATGACTACAAAGTAGCATCAGTATTTGTATTCTATAGTTTATAATATTGCATTAGCATTTTTCCTTTAAAACCGTTTTTGATTTAAACTGTGCACCATAAGCAGATTTGTAGCATGACATGCTTTCTTTATTTTCGTACAGAAAATGCGTGAGCACATTCACAAAGCAATGCAATGAACGGATTTTTTTTCGCATCAGCTGATCATTCTATCATTTAATTAGCATTAACGGTACATTTGTGCTACAAGAAATATTGACAGAATTCTCTTTCTTCTTTCTTGTTACGATTATTTAGGAAAAGAAGCCCATCAATATCAAGAGAACAGAACAGAAGATACGACCAAAGGGACGAGAGAGACGAATATTCACAGTATGCTACATCAGACAGTGCGATGCCCAGGTCACCATCAGATTATTCAGATAGGCGGTCGCAGCGTGGGCCTCAGTTATATGAAGAACCTGAACTGGGTGATTATAGAGATTCCAACAGAAGGAGTCGCAGGCGTTCCAAGGAGTATCCGGTAGAAGAGGAAGATGCACAAAACAGGGAAGAATATGAAAGGCAGCGGAGGGAAGAGGAATACCAGGCACGATACCGAAGTGATCCTAATTTGGCTCGTTATCCAGTCAAGCCACAACCATATGAGGAACAAATGCGTATCCATGCTGAAGTGTCCCGAGCACGTCACGAACGGAGACACAGTGATGTCTCATTGGCAAATACTGAGTTGGAAGATTCTCGGATGTCTATGCTGAGGATGGAACGACCGTCAAGACAAAGATCAGTGTCTGAGCGCAGGGCTGCCATGGAAAACCAACGTTCATACTCTATGGAAAGAACTCGAGAGGCTCAGGGACCAAGTCCCAATCGTCAGAGGACCACAAATCATAGCCCTCCTACACCTAGGAGGAGTCCAATTCCTCTGGAAAGACCAGACATGAGGCGCTCTGATTCATTGAGGAAACAACACCATTTGGATCCCAATTCTGCCGTACGGAAAACAAAACGTGAAAAGATGGAGACCATGTTACGGAATGATTCACTCAGCTCAGACCAGTCTGAATCTGTCAGACCTCCACCACCAAAGCCCCATAAAACGAAAAAGGGAGGTAAAATGCGCCAGGTTTCACTAAGTAGCTCAGAAGAAGAACTGGCATCCACTCCAGAGTATACGAGTTGTGATGATGTAGAGATTGAAAGTGAAAGTGTCAGTGAAAAAGGTAAGATTCCTAATTTTTTGACTGTTTCAATATATAGTTGTGGTTTAGTTTCCATTCCATTGTATGTTTATTTTGCCCATTAGAATTTATTGCAACCACATATCTACAGCCCTTCATAGATGACTCAAGTTTATTGTGATGGGAGTTGTTTTTTTCTGATTTTGTGTTTCATTTACTTAAATCTAGATTTAATGATTTACATGGAAAAGAATATCACAGCTACTAGAAGTATTTGGATATGTTAAAGGAAAAAACATGCCTATTGAAAAACCTGTTAAATAAATCTGCAAAGTATCTAAAGCTGGGCTGTCATATAAGGCCATGGTTTCATGTCCATTAATACCAGATTTGCGTACTCCTGGATCACAATGAGTACATATTTGATCTGGATCAAGTGTGGGCGCATGACCGCATTTCTGTTGTATTAACTGGAACACATGATACAGAGTTTGTGCCAGTTTCATGCTGGCTGCTGCAGGTTAAAGAGCATCTGATCTGCAAAAAACCCTGTGTGTATGAAGTTAACCCATTCAAGTTTTTAAACAAATTTAAAATGACTCGTGTGGTTTATACCAATGGAGATTTCTTTTTGCTGTGGGGCTATGGTGTTTTTTGGTTTTAGTGCTTTTTAGGATTCATGATGTTGGAGTTACTCCATTGTCAGAAATAAAAGCTAAGATTAATTGAAATGATTCCCAACCTATTGAAAGGTAATGTATGACTCAAATACGAAAGCATTGGGGACCATCAGTTTAAACTGAATCAAATTAATAATATTAGTTCGCTTACCTTCATGTATGTTGTGGGTCTAAAGTACAAAAGTTATAACCTGTTTTCAGTTATTATTCTTATGCTGGTGCACCTTTACTAATTGTGGAGTGGGATTAGAAAATTTGATACTATGTTATTAATATTGCTATATCAAATTTGTTCTGAAGCAAGTAATTAATTAGAGTTAGTGAAATAACTCTGAATTTTCATATGTCAATAACAGCAACCATGGTCTGATAAATAAGGAGCAAGATAATGTAGAATGGAAGGAAATTTCACCCAGGTCAAAGTAGACAGTTACATGCACTTACATGAAACAACTGTGAGGAAACGAGCCCCTTAGTCTTCCTGATGAGTAGAAAAACTTCTATCAACTTCAGGATCTTTACAATTTTGTTCTTAGTAGCAACCTTGAGAAAAATAGACCCAATCAGTATATGGGAAGTAGTTACAAGGTGTTTATTTAATGAAATTCAGCGTAGGAAACATAGTGTACAGAATAATATACAAACAATATATTTTTTTGTACACATAACATACAAAACATATACATTTAAAACATACTATACAAACAATGTTAGATTCTCTGTCATCATAATAATCTGACATAAATTCTTTCACTGAAATAATTTTCTATTATTTTAACTGTCAAAGAAAACATTATTATTGATAACAATAGTTAATAATAATGGTGATAAAGTCATGTCTGTGTTGATTTCTGAGGTAGTGAATGAAGCTAAATTGAGTGTGTATTTTATAAATGAATGAAAAAAGCTTGCAAAATTTTACAGGAAAAAATGTTCTGTTTTATGTTTTCTTAATTTGACTGAATTACTGTAACCAGTTTTCATGACATGTAGAGTGTAGCATGTGTCAGCATGGCCCAGTGGTGGCCCGTGGCTGGAACCAGTGTGGAGAACAGCCTTGGTTTTTCATAGAGGAAGAGAGTAACTGCTTGAACTGGGGAAGAGGTCTGATGCTTCTGACTGTGCCTGCTTCCAACCTGAGCTGGAGGGTCCTGTTTCTGCCCTTGCTGATGGGCTGGGAGGCAGTGACCATGCATGGAACAGGCAGCCATCCCAGCAGTAACACCTGTGCCCAGAGCTCGAGCCAGCTGGTGCCAGCCTCAGCAGCCCTGGTCACATTATCAGACAATATCCTCAGCCCCATTCATACTTCTTCGCCCCTCTTTAACCCCTAGAGTGGAAGCTCCAGAAAAGTATTTGTTTGAGTGGATTAGGGAAGATTTGGCTGCTGCTAGGCATGGGGGAGAAGAGATCTGCTAGGATGAATAGGAAGACGGGGTCTCACCACCTGGATCCAGCCTTTTCAACTGCTATAGGTAGACCCATAAAGTCCTACCTCATTCTTTTTATTTTCATGAATCTCTCTTACCATGTAAACCAGCCTGCACTCAGACTCCCTATAAGCAAGTAATTTCTTCATGAATACCACCAAAAGGAATCCAGCACATAAACCCCCATCAGTCTTCCTTGTATTGCAATACATTATTTCCTTAATTGATAAAATACAATTAACTATTTTAAACACCTCCTATAAAAATGGGTTTCTCCTTCCCCCATATTACTTGCTTTCTGCCCTTTAAAAACTCCCCAGAGCTGAGGATTTCTCAGCTGTCCTTTTAAGCCACATATAAAGTCTGTTTGGCCAAAGATATAATGCTAAATATAAAACATTTGGCCTTGGAGTGATGAAGGGTGGCAATGTTAGAGTGAGAATTTGGATGCAGTAATAATGAGTTCTCCAAAAGAGAGAATAATTTGTTCTCCATCTCTTTCTCTATGGAGTACCCATATCTTTTCACAGATTCTGCAAATAAATATTAACAACTGCTCAGCTGTGAGGAGCAGCCTGGGCCTGAGCTTCAGGAACAGCTGTTCACTGAATCTGAGATTTTACAAGGCCCTGATATTGGTTTTAGGAAACTAGTCTGAAAATTGTGAATTATCCAAAAATGTAGGAAAAATTATAGTCATATGCTCTTAAAAGGGCTGAAAGTTTGCCTTTTTAAGCTTATCTCCAAAATTAAAAGGATTGATACACATATATGGTTGGTATATACATATGCATGCAAAATGAAGACAGCCATTTCATTTTACAAAAGTCCAATAGAGATGTGGCTCAGCTGCTGGATTAAGAGCTCTGAGAAGAGCATCCATTATTACTGAATGCCTATGACTTTAAGTATTTGGGTCTGATCTCATTTCAGTAGCTGTCTGCTTTAAGGTAATTTTTTCCTCGATTTTTAAAAATGTAATCTAATTCTTCTCAGGGAGGGGATAAGGCAAAATTATTTTTCTGCATGTTTCTGGTGATGGCCAGAGAAACCATTGCCTTGGAATGCTCCTGCCTCCTCTTCATGTGGGACAAGGGAAAATGTGAGCAGAGAAAGCTGATGAGCATCCAGACAAAACTCAGACACCCAGTAGACAGCCATGTGAAACACAGGCATGGTGAAGAAGCATTGCAGATGGAGAGTCAACTGCAGAAGAGAAGAGCTAGGTTCTTAAGATACTGCATAGTTTTTGTAAAGCAACTATATTTGGATGAGGAAATTCGGGTCATAAACTAGGCTGAGGACTGGCATATTGGAATAGGAATCAGGAGACTTCAGGACGAGCAGACAAGGGGAGGAAGTTTAGGAACTGCAAAACAAAATGTCATTGGGTGACTGGAAACTAGTGGATTGAGATGGAAACTGAGAAGAGGGGAGAGCAAAGCTGGTAGATCAAGTAGGCTAAACCTGTGGCCTGTAGTTTGGGAAGAACAGATAAAGTGAAGGAAACAGATGTGATAGAGGTAACTGGGAAGGTGAGAACTGGAGCTTCCTGAGCAGTAGGTTAGAGGATTCTGAGATTGGCTAAGAGGCAGAAGCAGCAGTCTGGGAGAGACGGCGAGTGTCTGGGAAAAGGGCATTCAGAGAGAAGGACGGGAGGGCTGAGCTGGGCTTGGGAGCTTTGGCAAAGAGGGACTGGGACTCCCTGAGCAAGGAGCATGGGCCTGGCAGCATTGACCTGAAGTGCCGAGAGGGGGTTTGGCAGGCGGTGAGAAGTGCAGGACTACGGTGAGGAGCCAATGGTGTGACAGACCAGTTCATTCTTCAAAAGGTCAGGAAACAATGCATGACAAAAGTGTTAAATGGACATAACTGAGATTGTAAACGTGTTTACTTGAAACTTAGGTTGTGCCAGAATTAGACTTATTTTTCCAGTTGAATTTTGTGCAGGTCTTCATACACGTTAAAACTGTCCTTAGTGACATAACTGAATACTAATTTACCAAATGGCCTCTGCCTTTTTCTGTGCATAGGATGAACAATTACTTATTGTGCTACTCAAAATTTTCTGAAGCTCCCAAGATTTTTTCCAAGGTATCTAAGGGACCTTTCTTTACTCTTGCTGTGAATATCAGACTTCTGAAAACTGCAAAGACCGTGTCTCCATTTGCAACACTAGTTGCCAGTCCTGCAGATCAGGGTAGCAGACAGTCCAAGGCTGTATCTCCACGGTAGGATTCCCTGTCTGTGTTGGGAAATACCCTTTGACGAGGGAAAAAAACCAGAAGGTGACCATGTGTTTTGGACCAAAATATTAGGTATGTTTCTATTTTCCCTAATACTGAAAGAACAAAATTGCTTAAAATGTTAGTGGAAAACAATTCTTGAAATGCCAGTGCTTTTATGAAATCATAAATTCTAAATGGCAGTAAAATGCATCCTCAGTCAGTAAACATAAAGATCACAATGACTTATTTTTAAATGTTCTGGCTTGTTCAGTTCACTAATTCTTTCTCAAAACCATCTCAGTTTACTTGGTTCAGTTTCAAGGCTCTGAGAAACATGGTTTATAAAATAAGAACTGTTGTGGTGTTAATTGCAGTAAAGCGAACATTGAACCATGTCACCTACAAAGCTCCAAATGAAACTATGGTTTTTGTGGTGTGCAAGTTAGGCCAAGCTGTCTGCATTGCTTGTCCAATTTAAGTGCCTTCTATTGTGAGGGAATATTAAAGTAATTTTTATTTGAATTTTCAGCTAGATATTTGTCAGTGCAACTGTAAGGAACAGGCCTTAGGGTAGGTTTGAAAGGGCCCCCATAATTTGTCAGCCAGCATAAAGCAGATGTGAAGTAGAGTACTACAGGCTTGTTCTGTGTGGCTACAGGCTTTCCAGGTAGAGTTAGAAAATCAAACAGTACCACTGCCCATATATTCCCTGTGGCAATACTGTCACACCTGCAGTCTGCCATGGTGCCAGTCTGTAGAGACTTGCCACAGCCACGCTCAGGAAAGCCAGTGATCCCTGGGGCTGTTGTACCCCCACTCAGAACATAGGCAATGGAGAGGTGACCTGTGCTGGAGCTGGAGTTCCTTCTGCTCCTTACCCAAACATTTGGTGGTCCTGGATATCCTACAATTCTTTACAAACCTCTCAAACGCCAGGGTTCCAGCAAGAGACAATCTCTACATGGAAAAAGATAATTCATTCAAGGAAATCCAGGCGCACGATAGCTCTAAATACTGCTCTTATTTGCTCTAAATATAAAGTAGGACATAGTAGATTTTCCAGTGGTGGTAAACAGTTCAGGCATACGCAATACCATGCTCCCAGCCACCTTCCAGAGCACTCTGTGAGAAGTATGTGTTTGCACAGACGGTGGCTGACATCTGATGTGGGCGGAATCTGTGGTGGGAAAGGCAAATGTGTCTGTGTTTTGTCAGAGGTGCAGTTCTTAAGTTTAGTGTTTGCTTTCACTGTTTTTTTATTAAAAAATGGTAGCTAGATGGATGCCCATTTTTATCATCAAAGAAACTCATATGTGTAGACTCAGAGAATCATAGAATCATTTAGGTTGGAAAAGATCCTTAAGATCATCGAGTCCAACCGTAAACCTAACACTGCCAAGTCCACCACTAAACCATGTCCCCAAGCGCCTCATCTACACATTTTTTAAATACCTCCAGGGACAGTGACTACACCACTTCCCTGGGCAGCCTGTTCCAATGCTTGATAATCCTTCCAGTGAAGAAATTTTTCCTAATATCCAGTCTAAACCTCCCCTGGCACAACTTGAGGCCATTTCCTCTTGTCCTATCGCTTGTCACTTGGCAGAAGAGACCAACACCCACCTCTCTGCAACCCCCTTTCAGGTAACTGTAGAGAGCTATAAGGTCTCCCCTCAGCCTCCTCTTCTCCAGGCTGAACAACCCCAGTTCCCTCAGCCGCTCCTCATAAGACTTGTGCTCCAGACCCCTCACCAGCTTCGTCGCCCTTCTCTGGACACGCTCCAGCACCTCAATGTCTTTCTTGTAGTGAGGGGCCCAAAACTGAACACAGGATTCGAGGTGTGGCCTCACCAGCGCCGAGTACAGGGGCACGATCACCTCCCTACTCCTGCTGGCCACACCATTTCTGATACAGGCCAGGATGCCATTGGACTTCTTGGCCACCTGGGCACACTGCTGGCTCATATTCACCTGGCTGTCGGCCAACACCCTCCACATAACATGTGGATAGATAGGCTCCAGTGATCTTGCATACTTCAGTGTCCCTGTGTTGTTAACTGAAAGCCACAGAGCGCAGCCTGTGTGAGCAGAAATGTGTGTATGCAGGAAAAGGGGTTAATACGCTGTTCTTTGTTACTAAGTGCTTTGAAAACATGGGTATATAGCCTTGCCTTGGCTGTGTTATGGTCATTTATAAACATATGAATAAGTGTACTTTTTCATTATAGAAGTTAAAAAGGTCCTCATGTCTGGAACAGCTTGCAAGACCTACTTGTTTATTGCAATATTGAAACCAATCTGGTAGAGATACAGTTTAGTTTTTGACAGAGAATAAAGTCTATTTGGAAACAATATACTCATCACAAGTTAAAAATGTATGGTAGCTCATGGTATGAGGAGCAGAAAGCATACTTTCTGAGTGCTACTGCAAGAACAGTGCATGTCTTACATGAGCAGAGATGCCAAGCAAGTGGGATACTGTCACAGTGCTCTCACTTTTAAATGCTAAGAGGTAAGGGACCTGATTTCAATCCTACTTGTGCCAGCCTCAAAGTTACACTGAGCTAAATTAGATCAGAATGAGGTCATTGTTTCTAAAATTTGCTTCATTCAGGTTAGAGAGTTCCTGAAAGTCTAACTTCTCTGGAACAAATTATACTAGAAGGCAAAATTTCAGGGCTGAGCAACAGCACTTAACTTGAACACAAGAGGCTTTGAAATTCTACACAGTTTCAGTATGGAGATATCTTAGAACTCAAAGTACAAAATTTTGAATGGTCATAAGGAGAATAATTGATTATTTAAAATACTGAAGTGTTTGGCATGTTTTATTTAAAGCCAGATTTGAAGGAGTCACAAAATTTCTTGTTATTATTTCACTTAATATTGCAGTGTAAGAGATTGTGTTTTGCATTTATAAAGAAATATTTTTTTCCATAGAGACCTCTACGTCTTGTGTAAGGTAAATGTGGTTTTAATGTATAAAGATTTTGACTGGAAATTCAGAATTCTATTTTTTTTTTTTTCAGATTTCTTTTATGAACTGCCTCTATTTTCAGTGCAAAATAAGAAATATTGAGAGAAATGTTACACTTTTCTCCTTATATATTTAAGCAATAAAAAAATCACTGCTTTTAAAGTGTTTCTTACAACATTGAATGAGATATACCTTGCTACTGTCAAATATTAGTACTGGCTATGATAGAGGTTTCCTACAAAAAATGTTCATAGATGCATAGATGATAACAGAACTAGAATGTTTAATGTTGCAGAGATTTCTAATAGTAAGAATGCTTTTTTATATTTTTGCCAAACCTTCTCCTACTTAGACACTTCTGTGTTCCTTAGAAGATAAAGGGAAGGGATGTGATCTTCTGCAGCATTTAGAGGAATCTACAGTATAATATTTTAAATTTGTAGTCACTTAAACTTGGCATAAGCCAATAATATCCCTCACAGAAAGAGCCCTGCCTTTTCCCATTTCTTGGATGCATATTCACATCCTTATATCACTCCTTTTGCTCTGCTGGCAGAAGCATTCAGGCAGGTACATACTGCATCAAGCCAGGAAACTTTTGTGGGCTAACACTAATTAGGCAAAAAGATGGTAAATATTAACATTTGAAGCTTCTTGATAAAATTATACTGAATGTTGTCTCAGATATTATAATGCATGCTGAAAAGATGGTGTGTAACTGATTATGCCTTATCAGAATCTGAGGATATATAGGGATTTGCTGAAGTAAGGAAGAAGAAATATTTTCATATAATAGTCAGAGAAGACAGAATATTTTCTCTTAAGTAAATTAACATGAATAATTTCATAGCACTTTGATTCCAACAAAAAAGTCTAATACTCAATTTTATTGATTAAAACCTTGACTAAATTACAACCTGAACATTCTATATGCAAATGTACGCAAACCGTTAAAAAGTCTAATTCTTTAATCATGTTTCCTTTTACTCTGGGACTTTGCTGGAACTACAGCTGTAGCAGAAATGTTGTGCGGGCACCAGATTAATTCTCTCCTTATATGATGCAATGGAAGAACTATGAGTTATTATTAAAGTATTTTAGTGCATTAGTTGTAGTTACTTATGGTTCCAGATAAGATTAAGTTGATTATTAGTAGGACAGCATGATTTTTAATATTTTTAAATTAGGGAAAATTTTTATCATTGGAACTTATCTTCAGTTTAACTCTATATTTTTAACACTAACTACAAGATGTATTTTGCCCTGGAAATGGTCAAAATTTTCTATTCTGAAGGTAAAGATGTTTATTTTTCTTCTTCAGTTAAAACTGTAAGCCATTGAATTGTCTGGGTGACCAATCTTAAAAGTATCTTAAAAAGCATTGTTGCTTTCTCTGAGCACTTTTTTTATCCTTTTCAAATTTAAATAGAAAAAAAAAGAAACTTGTGTTATAGTTTCAAAATAATTTCCCATTATCTTTTCACATCTTGGCAGCTGGAATATTTGCTGAATAAACTCAATAAATATTCATTAACCTTTTACTGTAAATAGCAATGAAAGAAATTACTGTCCAAACATGCCTGGAAAGGGGTTCATCCTAAGAAATACAAGGCTTCCTATGGAGGTAGTTCTTATCTTACACAACCTGTTTGACTTATTTCTAATCAAAATTCCGGTTTAACTAAGTTAGAAACTTGGGACTTGCGATCCGAGTCTTGCATCAGAAGTAAGTGCCGTTAATTCATACAGATTTGGTAGCGACAAGCCAAAATGAAGACCTGCTGTATTCTGTGTAAAACATTTCGGTTCTTTACAATGCCATGATAGAATTAAAAAAAAAAAGCCATCATGGAATTTTTCACTGAAGTTTTCAGAATGTTTAGCTACATACTGTGATGTTTGTAGTCTTTTCACAGAGGAATCCCAGCAAACAGAAATAATGACAGCAAAAAAAATGACATGTAATGTCTCCAGAATACATGGAGCATGTATTTTTCAAATTATAGTTTCCTTCATACTTTGATGAAATCATTATTCTTCTAGTAAAACAAAACCCTCAAACCTATCTGTTACAGATCTAATGACTGGATTAAACTCACTGTCATTTTAAACTGTGTTAGTGCTTTCCTATGACATATTTAAACTGGTTTTGCAGGTAATTTTGCTACTTCCCCAATTAACTATCAGAAATTAAAAGGGCCCCTGTAAAATAATTTTACTTAATTAAAAATTTATTTCATTTATTATCAATAATAATTTATATCAATAATATGGTATGGGGTTTTTTACATTTTCTTTAAAAATGTAAGCATCTTTCTTGTTCTGCTCTTATTTTTATGTGTATTTCATTAAAGATAAGATAATCAGAAGGGAAGAAGTAGAGAAACAGAAGTGGAGGGGGAATAAGCAGAATGGGCTGTATATATGTCATTCACCTGAAAACTGGGTTCCTAGGATGCTCTGTCCTTTAGCCCTGCTGCCCCAAGCTTCCCCAAATGCCCCATCCAAGACCTGGAGTTAGTCACAGAAGCTGCTTGAGATTAAATTAAATATTGTCAAATGTGAGAGCTGGAAGCATATGTTCGCCAGAGGAAAGCATATCCTTTCCATCTTTTCCCAGTTCTCTCCCCATCTAAGCCTCATCCATTGCAATTCAGAATCTAGCCACCAGAAATATTCGGCATGAATAATCTAGGCAAAGTGGCACCAATTTCTGTGTCCTTTAATGGGTCTGGCTGTAATTTCAACCACACCTGTCCAGGAGCTGCTATATAACATCGGACGTGCTCCTGTGATGAAGGCACTAGCCCAAATGTGAGGGGTGAGCCAGGCAGCTTAGGGCAGGAACTGTCACAGCTACAGTCCTACAGAAATCTGTCCCCACTTCCCAGCCAAAGCCCTGGGGAGGTGGCCAAGTTTTTTAAAAAAAGGAAACACTGCATCTCCCCACTGCCCCACCAGTGAAAATCGACCTGCTGAATGACGAATAGCTTTGAAAATCAGGCCACCTGCCTAGGAATCTGATTATTGATTTAGGAAACAAATTTCACCCTATTTGTGGAAATTCTAGCTAACTTTTTCCAACATACATTTAAAAACCTATAAATGTGTTTTGAAGTTGTTGGTGTCTTTCATTAATTTCAAAGGATCATTAATGCGTTTCTCCTGTGATGGTCCACTGTTTTGATATTAAAATCCTAATTTTAGGGGCAAGATAGAAAAAATGTGATGTAATGATGACTTTCCTGATAATTGAGAAAATATTAAATAAAACTGGTTGAAGAGAATTGGTCATTGCAGTCTGTCAAATTGGTGCTCAGTATTTCTCTCGTAAAATTGCATTGAGAAATTTATTTCGCATTGAGAAATGTATTTTGCCTGGGATACAAAGTACTTACATGTCTCCTAAAAGTGAAGTTTTATGCTAACATATATGCTAACATTTCCACCTTTTCTACTGAACTAATCCTATTTGTCATGGAAAGGTTAAAGACCTTTATTGCACAGAGAATAATGTTTAGCCCAGCATTGTTTTCCCTTGGCTATAAATCATCACTTTTTAGTTATGAAGTTCTCTACATGGCTTTGAAATGTGAAAGCATTTGAAAAATAGAATTTATAATTTATTTCTGAAAATATTTCCTATAAAATGTATTATGTTCTACTGTTAAAATATTGACATCTTAGAACATCCAGATGTGTTGAGGACAAAGCTAGTCTGCAGTCTTTTGGTCCTAAATACTAAGTGATTATGGTTGGGCATTGTTACATGTTAAAAGAACCATTACAGTATAAAAGAGAGAGGGAAAAATGGAGAGAGATCACATAAAAATTTGACTGAGTTCCTTGTGACAAGATTGCCATTACTTACCCAGCAGCCTGCTCCCGCTTTGCATAACCCATCAAAATCTTTACAATATTCAGTGGTGCTTTTTCCCTTTACTGAATTTTGAATTTTTGTCGTACATTGTTTTTTTTCCTTCCCTCTTTTTTGAAGCTATGTAGTTGAGGTAATGATTTGATTGATCATGCTGCAGCACTTACAGGCTTTCAGACTTGAAGAGACTTTTAAAACAGTTTATTTCAGTTAATGTTTAACTTGCTAAATTGTCACGTACTGTGGGAAGTCACACATATCTGATTTCTCCATTTCACCTCGTTGATTAAGTAACTTGTAAAGGAAAGTTTGAGTAACATTTATGAGCATGGAGATGTAGATTGTGAAAGAAGAGTGTGTGGTAATGCAGATTCTGGTTTATGTCTCATCTGTTTCAATAGAAAAGGGAACTTAATAGCCTGTATTCATGCAGCAGTATATTCTGTATTCTCGATGTTAAGATATTCCTTTGAGATGTGTAAAGACAGACGAACTGAATGAATATGTACATAAAAAATACCTGTGTCACACACTGAAGTTTAGACCAGATTGAAGATAGCAGTTCTTACGGAAATGTACTCAGATCAATGGTATTCTAGAGAAACATTCTTTAAGAAATAGTTCCAGTGTTTATACTTGCAGCCTTTCTGAACATTTAGATTATGAATATCTTTTAGGGCCATAGTTATATAATCTGTTTACTTGGAAAATGGAAATATATGGATGTTAGTTACATAATCTAAATAAGAATCAAATAAAAGTTTTCATCACAAATCTCCATGACTATTTACTTTTATGTATATTTATGGACCATTTTTATATACATCTATAATAACAAGGAAAGGCTTGGCTTGTGATGCACTATGTGGGATGTCTAGATACCTTATCTAAGAAGTGACTGCATGCAGTATTTTTCATCGGATTTTATAATTTTTAAGAATTTTAACATTTATTCTGCATATTATAGTTTGGATTTTAAAATTTTTCTAAGCTCAGTTCTGAAAATCTGTTCATACTGAGAATTTCTAAAAGCTGAGTTCCTTTGAAAATCTTCCTGTTCTGTTTTCATCCTGCAATTTTAATACACTTTAAAAAAGAAAATTACAACAAAAAGCATTTTTTAAGCTAGCATATTGATCAGTTGAAGGAATTGAATTTGTTCTTGAAAGGTTTTGACTGATGAAGGCCACTAGAATTAGGCTTGAACTTCAGACTAATCATTCAAGAACAATTTAAAAGGCTGCTATTGTCTCTTCAGTGTAGAAAATATATTTAGGAGACTGAAAGTTCCTTGTTTTCAGATATACATAATCCATTCCCTCGTATCAATCACTTTGATCCTTTACAAAAGCCAAGGCTAGTCAGTAGTTGAATTCTTCATAGATGTAATTCAGAATAACTAAGGCTGGCTGCAGCAGGTTTTTTGCTATTTGTTTTGTGTACACAGTATTGCAAGAAAAGATAAATCCATTGAAAACTAGGAATTTAATTGTAAAAGTATAAAATTATTGTGGAAACTAAGGCCAATAGAGTGGCTGAACCAACTTAAAGTCCTTGTTAAAAGCTGAGAAGACACCAAGTGCTAGTGTATCACTTAAGGAGTGAGCAGACAGAGAGCACAAAGTTTTGTATTGAAGCGTGGTTCAGTAAGGAGAGCTGTGGTGAGCCAGCAGCTCATTGCCATCTTGAATGAAAGCCCCATTCCTCATTCTCTCTCATGCTCCCTGATCTGGACCAAATCCGTTTTTTACCTGACTTTTAGTAAGCCAGTTTAGGTCACTACACTGGTACAAAACTAAACTGTTACAACAAATGAACACTTTTCTTTCACCTTAGTAAGCTGAAGAATTACTGTGGCATTTTGCACCGTTACCAGAACTGTCACAAAAGATCACAGCCACACTGCTGGGAGCAGCGTGGAGAGGAGGAATGAGACAACCACATCCAGTGACAATGAGCTGTTAGGTAAGTCAGCCATCTAATGGACCACATCTGCACTAAGCAGTAAATAATAGTATGACTTTTAAGCAACACTGGCAACATCATAGGCAAAAATGCAGATTTTAAAGGGTGATGCATGTGACAGCTTGAGAGGTGATAAAGTAGGTGAGAGCCACTTGGAATTCCTATTTTCCTAAAATTGAAACCACATATCTTATCTAAAGATAGGGCTGCACTGCAGTCCAAAGTGTGACTTCAGCTCATCTTGATAGATGAGTACTGATTTTGAGGGCGGTAGTTAAAGTACTGATAGCGTTGGAGTTGCAGAGGATGCTAACTGCTGGGTAAATACTCACGTGATAAGTCTGTGCTGAGCTGCTATGCCTATGTCCTCATTACTACGGAGGCTGACTACTGGTGTACACATACCCTGTGAGATAAGCGGCTTTTCAGCCTTGGCCTCTGGAAGACGACTTCTCTAAGCAGTAAGCTTGAGCAAATAAGAATCTGTTACGGCACCTTTGTAAGATGAGAAAAAGCATCCATGAAGATGGCAATACTTTGTGTTACTGCTGTAGGTTAAGTTCACAAAGTTATATGGTTATGGCAAACTTTGTACGAGAAAAATGTATCATCTGCTCAATGCTGTTGCCTTTTTCACTAATAGTTTTCTGTAAGAAAGGAAAAATGCAGTAAAAACAGATATACAAGAAGGCATCTTGACATGATTCTCATTCAGCAATCTCTGAGCCTGATTTTCTGTGCCTCCACTCTCTTTTTCTCTGTACAAAGTGGCTGAAAAGTGGATGTAAAACATTACCATTCCGATTTGCTAGAATTAACATTAACACCTTCCTTGTATTCACTTCACAGTAGATAACATGACTAGACAACATGCATCACAATGGAAGATAAAAGCTTTATTTTTCAGAAGTGCTAAAGTCTCAGTGTGCCTATGAAATTCAATGAGACCACAGAGTGCTTAGTCAACAGCTTTGTTCTTTTCAAATATCTGGAAAGAGGCTTGTACACAGTGCCCTACCTTTTTGAGCCATTTACATTTGTGTAGTGTGAGTGTGAAATCCCATCACCCTGTGAGGGCAATGACCTTCAGCAACTCTGCACAAATACATGTCACTGAGCATTTTACAGAGCTGGGTGAAGCTAGAGTTGGCTTTTCATTGACAATGGTAAAATGTGCTGTAAGTACAATGAAAGTACATTGTAATTATATAATTTAGTTGCTAATTATAGATAACAGTTGCAGGTCACCCGGACTGTTTGTAAAAAACAGGTCGTAGCACTGCCTTACATTAAGACTTCCTCAGAGAGAGGGAGAGACTACTTGGAGACTGTTTTATCTTTAATTTCTCTCTCAGTGAGACTTGGCTGTTTGTGCTGCAGTTTTCCTTGCTGGATTTGTGCTGCAGGCTGATTTAAAAAAAAAAAAAAAAAAAATCACAATTCAGAAAAAGTAATTCAACCATTTTGTAGGGTGAGTCCAGCAGAAAATGTCTTGTTTTGTCCATGTTAAAGCACTTCAGACACTAATTTGAAGTGGTGCATCACCTTCATTCTGGGCGTGTGCATTTCATGTGACCATGAAGACTGGCACAGAGTTGGCTGGGTTATAAGCCTCTGAACAAAAATCACAGTTCACATAGGCTTAGGAGAGAATTGTTAGTATTCAGTTGCTAATATCTATGGGTCTACTGAACTTGTGTATAACCACAATATATAGGGACCTTTCCTAAGGAATTATTAGCTAGTTTTCCTCTGGGTACTCATAGACACAAGAGGATTTTCCCTGTAACTGCTTTGGACCAAGGCAGTACAGAAGTACAAAAGAAAGACTATATATTTCCTATTGTTTACATATCTTCCACATCCTGCTGACCCCAGGAAGGAAGAACAGATGGCTTACAAAGTGGACTAAAGGTAATTTCAGGAGGAAAAACACTAAACTGAGACAAGAATTCTGTGGCAGAGACAGGAGATGGAGAAACTGTCCCTGGGAGTAGATGAGTGAGACAGAAGCCTGTGGGAGTGAGAGGGGGCTGCTGACTCTGGCAAGGGCAGACGGGGGCTGGGGAGCTGAGAGAGGAGGAAGAGGGGAGGACTAGTGCTAGCCAGTGGGAATCTGGAGCTGGTAATGAGGCTGGGATTGGTAGTATTAATTGTGTTATTTCCCAATTTTTTGAGCGCTTGATCTTACAACTGTATCTGTGTTTCTTGTTCTTTCCCCTGTGTGGGTTTCCATTATTATTATTTGAATACTGACACCAAAAAGATTCGACATCTAGAGAATATAACTGAACAGAGGTGATATATTTTTTGTTAAAATTAGCTTATTGTGATATTCTGCAAGTACATAAATCCATTATTTATTTCATTCTCTCTTTTATCCTACTTACTCTGCTTTTGTCAAATACTTTGTTTTTTAAACTAGAACAGACCTTTAGCCTAGGGCCTTTCTGTTTCTCCTAACTGTTCTGTTCTTAAGAAGAGCAAAATAAATGTTTTGTTTACCTAGATATTTAACTCCATTACTGTCACTATAGTTGTGCAGATCTGAACTGAACAGCTGGTCCAGGGTTTCTGCAGTAAGTATACTCTTGCAAGGCCCCATTTCCTTAGCGGTCTTGAACAAGTGCTTCTTTTACCTGATTCCAGCTCCTGCTATATGGTTTTTTCATATTAGGAATTGTTACAATATTCAAAATACCTCTTGCTCAAGGGGAAGCGAAGGTTGAGGAAGGAAGAAATGTTGAGAGAAAAATGAGATTTGTTCACCCATAATACTTAAAGAGAAGTTAAACACTTTTCCCTCTGTCTGCACAGTTGATGGTAGATCTTTTCTGACAAGTTGAAATATGTTCTGAACAAGAACTTTTAAACAGTTATACCAAAGAATTAAAGATATTTGAGTGACAGCTCTGTATTAAATTCTTGTTGTATTAAAGGAAAATAGTGCAATACCCTTTCAAACAGCACCTTTTTCAGCCAAAGCTATGTGTTAATGTTTTGTTCCTAATGGAACAGATCATCACAGACCCATGCTTAAACTGAGCTACTCTTTATATTGGTTGGGGAGAATTATATGTTAAATGTTGTTCAGATAGTACTTTCTGCAATTTACTTAAGCTTATTATCATAATTTATTTTGCCTTGTAAAAATATAGTTCCTTGAGAAAATTCCTACAGTCAAGGCCTCTGGTACAGATGCACGAAACAGCATTATTAAGTGATTTCTATGGCAATAACAAGCCATACAAACTGTCTCTCCTGTTCACTATGACATGGTCCTTATCATATTATAGCAATGGTATCAGCAAGCTCACAAAGCAGAACTTCAGATACTGCATTCTCTGAAACAAATTTCAATATCTTTTTGGTTTGTTAATATATTTCATCATTCTTCTTTTTGCTGCTGTATACAGTTTTCTGAGTATTTGTTGTTCTTTAGGTCCTTCTAGGTGGATGTTTTTTCTCCAACTTCCTTTTGAAAACTCTGCTGCTGCAAGGGTGGAAGTTATTAAAGATTTATCCTTGTATGAGAACAGTTAGTACAGTTGGCAAATCTTTTCTAATCATATTTGTCAAGAGGGGTTGTAAATAATTTTGAAATGGATTGTCTAATAGTGAATGACGCAAGGGAATTCAACTCAATTGTGGAAGATAAATTGATGGATTTGCATTTCCCCCCCCATTTCAGGCTTTGGATCTGTATTCACTTGTAGATCGCTAATCATTGTGTTTGTTTATTTAATATGTAACTGAAGTTATATATACAACAGCTCCCTAAAGCTCTACTGTTCTTGGGGGACAGGGTCGATAGGATCTCAGCGTGACTCATGGTGGATACAGCTGCAGTCTAACAGTTGCACAGCTGTGATTATACTCTATCAAATCAGCTTGTGATGTCCTAGTGTTCATTAGAAAAGTAAAGATGCTTCTGTCTCTCCAGTTTATACTTTAATAGGTAAGGCTTGCTGTGGTGCAGAAATATTTTGGTTCCACAAGTATGTGGCAAGTACCTGGCATTTTCATTTCTATGCTAACCCAAAACTTTCTCACACTAGCCATTCATCAGATGGCTAGCTAAGCCCGCTTTGATGGCTTAGGAGTGCACAGTAGGTCTTTTTCAAGGCCGGGGATCTGGCCTGCCTATTAGAGGTTTAAATTTGGTATTATGCAGCATAATCCACCAAATGCTTTTGCTGTTATATTCCCTGTAAAAATAAAGCAGATTTTGCTGAAATAGACAGCCCCATCAGATCATGTACTTGCAAACTGTTTATGATAAAAACATAAGCATAAAATAGTAGCTGCATTTCCATATTACAGGCTGAGGCATACTCAAGAGGGCCCTAATCCTTGACTGCTGCTTTTAGGTACTATTGCAATAGAACTAATATACTGCTGTCTAAAGTCTAACTTGGTCGACTGACAATGCTTTATTGAGCAGGAAAGCTCTGCTTTAGTACTTGTGTAGTATTTCTGCTGTTTTTTCTAAACCTTTTTTATAGCTTTGCAGAATTTAAAATGAATAATTACCATTACAACATCTAATACAGCCTGCTATTTATCACAGTTCATTCAGTGTCATGCTGTTAATTTGTTATTGAGCTCAATAACTTGTATGACTGAAGAACATCTTGCGTTTGATCAAAGGGCATTTCTTGAAAGGCATCCAGCATTTGTGTGAAGGGGAGATGAGAATCTATGATGTCTCTTAATAGTTCATTTCAGTAGATGATTTCTGCTGTCATTTAAGGTGAGGATTTAGATTCCAGACATTCACCTCTCCTTGCATGTGTTTTAAACCTTCATCTTGAAAGATATAGAGGCTTAATTTTATGCATTCTAAATCATCCTGGTAAAGTCAGTGGTATTAATCATAAAGTATAAGTTTCTGCATTTGCCTAAGACTGCGTGGGAACAGTAACAGAGAGCAACGCTCATATCTATATGTCATCTGGGCTCCTAAGGTTGCTGCAAATGGCAAAACTTGATCTTACTAAGTTTGGATGCATTTTCATTAATAATTATGAGGACTCAACCTAACTAAAAAGATAAAATATTCTTAGTTCGATCCCTAAACAGATCTCCTAACTGCTTTGCTCTGGACTTTAGCTAGATGACTTTTCCACCTTTTAATATGAAGAGTTTTGAATTTAAAAGATGTGAAGACACAACCAGAGAAAATAATATTGTGTTTTAATTAAAGATTGACATTTCTGTTTGAGAATATGCTTTGTTGTGTGCTATGTATGAACCGGCTGATTTGCTTTACGCTGTCAATATAGTAATTTAGATGTTGTGAGCTAGCAAACCTGTAAATGGATTAATATTATTTAAAGAAAAATATTGACATTAAATAAAAATTAATATAGGAAAAGAACTACAGGAAAGAGAGTGAGAAGTTTTATTGGAAGAAAATTTCAAAACCCATTTCATTTAGATGAAGTACTTTCCTGCCATTTAAAATGAGGATCCAAGAAATCAGAGGGTAAAGATTATGTCTATCATTATCATTCCAGTGATAAGAGAATATGTTATATGATGCTATGATTTAACTATTAATTTTATTAGAAAAATAAGCTTAGTGAATTTAAAATCATTGAGGGGAAGCATTCCTAAAATTATATGAGGAGAAAATACGGATTCTAAAAGAATCAGAAAGATTCTTTTAGAAACAGAGAAACAGAAAAAAATGTTTCTTGCCAGCTCTTGTGGGGTGAACACTAAGCTTTTGCTGCCAGAGGGGATCCTGTTGCAGGCTGATGCCAGGGAGGGTTTGTGCTGAATCAACATACCTTCCTGAAAGTGTAAGCAGCTGTAGTCATTTTTGTGATGCACCAGGTAACACCAGCATGAAGGAGCAGAAGTTGAAATGCTTTGTAAAGGTATTGTCTAGCCTAAAGTACTTGCAATGAACGAAAGCAAAAATTAGAGTTTAGGTGAACTATTGGATACTCAATAAACTTGGCATCACATAATCTGCAAGGCCTTTTCATGTAGAAGTAACACATTGAGACTATTAAAATGTGGCACCAAACGTTTCAGGTTTGCTAGAAAGAACGGAACTTTCTGTGTCTCTAAGATTGATGTATTCTGTTACCTGCATTGGCTTGAATTGTTAACAAGATGCAAATGGTAAAATTTGCACTTGAATGCATCCACAGAGCTAAGTGCTAGCCCCTTCTGTACTCTCAACTAGAAGGGCATTTGCCAACCCCAGTTCAACAGCCGTTTCCTCATGTTAGTATGTGCCTGATAAACCACCGGAGTGGCTGGTTTTACTAGCATGATCACAGTTTGCATAAATACAATTATACTCTTTCCAGTCGAGGGCTTGTTTGTGCATCTTTGGCAGAGATGGCAGAAGAAGTAAGCATGTAGGACTTCACAGCTGACTGTGTAGATGATAATGTCCTGGATGGGTTTCAGGACTAATCTAAGTAGGCAGCAGCCCAGGATAATCAGGGTTGGTGAAATTGCCCAGTTGATTATTTTGCTTGCTGAGCTTGCTGTTGCTGCTGCAAGAGAGGTTAGTGTTTGGTGCAGCAGCTGGAGAGAGGGAGAGGATGAGCTGAGTGACCTCCTCAAGCTACAGTGACAGCCATGGCCTGTAGGAAGCAGGAACAACAAACCTGGCTCTGAATGCACTCTCACCCTCATCTTCAGCTCTATCTCTTCTGTCTCCCTGACCCTTACTATGGGACATCACTAGCCCTCAGTGAAGAAAAATTCAGTTCTGTCTACAAAGTTGAGAAACTTTGCTTTGGCTCTGTGCATATCTGCTAATACTACTAGCCTTCTGCAGGATAGAGTGGATTAAACTGCGAGTAGATATCTTTCTAATGAAGTTTATCAGATCACAATCTAAACTGGCATATTGACCTTGCTCCCTTTGACTCTACAGATGGTACCCGTTATTAGGATGGGAATAATATGTCTAAAGGTACTATTTTCACTGTGGCAGCAGCAGAACAGTTCATTATTATTTGTGGGGCTTTGGTAAAGGGTTTTCTTTCACAGAAAAATAATTCTTTCTGTTATTGCTATTCACATCTATAACACCTACAAACAAACAGAAAAGAATTAAATACAAGACTATGTAAACATATTGTTTGAGAATGGGTAGGCTTTAATCTCCAGACTTTAGTTTGGGGCTATACTAATTGCCTTGCTTTTTCTCCTCCTTTCATTACCAGTTTTGACAATATTGCTTACCGTATCTGAGCTTCTCATACTGGTTATGATGGTGCTGATAGGACGAAGTCAGTTCAAAAGCTGGATGGTTTTGGAACTGGTTATATAGAAGTCAACAAAATGACAGAAGAGAAAATTGAATGTGGTGAAGGGAGAAAATGTAATAGTGATTGTATTCGTTTCAGATTCACCCAGTCAACCACCTCACAGGTTTCTGGTCTGGCCTAGATAGCTAATCAGCAGGAACAGTTGTGGGATGAGTAATGGTGAGTAAAGCAGTGTAAAAACAAAAGTTTTGTTTCCAAGATGACAAGATGTGAGTTGCAGATCCCTGATGGCCAGTAGTATTTCTGAGTTGCTCTGCAATAGTGAAATACAGGCTCCACTGCAGTCAGTGAGAATTTTCCTAGTCTTAAGTGTAGCCAGGTTTCAGTCTAAATGTTGAGAGGGGCATTATCACTGATTATAAAGCCACCAAAGTCTCCAATTCTAGTGTAAGAAAGTTTGTTTCCTACATTTTATTTTAAAATAAATTTATACTTTAATTTGAAGAGTTTATGCGAAGATTTAGACATTGAGATTATTTTCTGTTAAATTCATCTGCTCAGCATATTTTTGGCTCCCCTGAATTTAGTAGACAATCTCTCATATGCATCACTTGGAAATGAGGATTTATGTTTTAATTGCAAAAATGAATCCGTTTAATCTAAGCACCTTCAAGTTAACCTATTTTAACAGACAGCAAATACTCAGCCACTTTCTTGCAAAGATTAATGCTCGCAGCCTAGATTTTTCTGGTAGAAGTCAACAGAAGCTGACCATGACAGTAATAAAGTTTGTGAAAGTGTTAAGTGGTCATTTGACTCAGGTTTCTTAAGAAATTTTCTTCTCAAGTAAAACAACATAAGGTTGAAGCTGGTAGAAAATTATAATATCGGACACAAGCATGAGTGAAAAACGATTGTTAAGCAATAGAGAAATATTTAAATATCTGAATGGCAAGTGCACATTTATGTGGAGGATCCATATAATACCTGGAGTATATTGTGCTTGATACTTCTAATCCTACAAAACTTAAAAAGAGAATTAAAGAAGAAAGTATTCTGCTTGCTTGTGCCCTTTCAATGACAATGTTTATTTTTTCCTAACTTTTATTTTGAAAAAGTCTTGAAAATCAAAACACTTTTTTTCAGGGAGCCACAATTTTGAATGAAATATTTGTTGCCTTTAAGAAAACTCTAATTATTTCCTTTAAGAAGAAAAAAAAAATTGAATAATGATAGTATAATACACTTCTGTTAAGCAAATGATAGTGAATTGGCATACCAGATTAAGTCTGTTCTCAAATGCCTGTGCAGGTGTGGCTAAGTAAAGCATTTGTACCTCTGCTGTGAAAATCATTTGCACATGATTATTAATTGCATCTGTGACCAGACTGCAATGTTTCTGTAAAGCTATGCCTCATCTTTGATTGAAATTTTTAGTCTTTGATCAAAATTATTTGTAAGAGAAAGTGTTTGAATTACATTTATACAAATACTCCCATACGAGGGCCCTGGTGAGTTATCCTAATGATTTTTTGACAGTTTCTTTTTATGAGAATATTCAGGAAAAAATATCATCACAAATGTAGTTTCAGCAATGCAAGAGAGAAGTATATTGGTGGAAGAATAATATTCAGGCCAGGGAAATTCAAACTGATGGTGAATAGCAGATGCACTTTTGAAGTCCAGGGTTAAAAAACCTTTTTATAGCATCACACATATGACTAAGCAGTACCTACAGGCATGCATGCAGTATCTACTAAGCATGTCATCTACATTATTTTTTCTAAAGCAGGTTGTGTCATAAGACTTGATTTATGGCATGATACAAGGTAGGATTGTAATACAGTTGAAAAGTGTACATATGACATATTCTGCCGCCTTGATGTGCGTTCCTCATGGAATAAAATGCTCACGGTCTGAATAAAGGATAGAAGAAAAAAAGGTAAGTAATGTTTTGCTTTTAGCCAGACACTTCAACTAGAAAATAATAAAACAGTGTTTTGGCACAACAAATTCTTAAGTATGATAAAGGTGAGATAATCTGATTGTAGACTTTGTATTTTTAATACTATGTTCAGTCAAAGTGACAATGAAATATTGTAAATGTTTAATCTAAATTAATCTCTCAGTTTTCTGTCCCAGCATTTATTTTGCAGTTGTAGACATTCATATCTACAGAGGCTTTTATTTTTCATAACTAGTTTCTTGCTTCAACTTATTAATAAACAACCTACGCATTCTTATCTTTTGTTTGCAGAAAGAGTTTGTTTGGGATAGGATGCTCTCCTAAGGCAGTGAGGAGAACAGCATAACACATTATTTGTTAAGAATGGAAAGGACAAGAGAATACAATCATTACAATGTAGTGCTTGTGCACTGAGGTGAACTTAAAAGGGCAGACTTGTTAGCTGTGACCTTCTTTCTACCCTATAATTTGTCTGAGTGTTAATGATTTTCTTTATGAATGCAAATTGTAAAGATTTGCCATACATGACAGTTGCAGTATAACAGTTATAAACTATGGAAAAGAGTTGGGGGATGAAAACTGAGAAAACAAAACTCCTTAGTACCTTTACAAAGTCTGTAGGCAAACCAGAGTTTGTTGAGGGTTTTGAAGACTTCCTTTATTACTAGGTGTATTTAGGATGTCAAAAATCTCTAGTCAGTGAAAAATTATGCATTTTCTCCCTCTGTTTGCTTTTTATGTTCTGTGACATTAATAAACAAACATCTGCCCTACAGGAGCCTCATAATCCTATAACTCAAGTCTTTGGGATTAACCACCTTTTATCTGAACATACTTCTGTGTCTAATCTTTAGTCTTTTCAATGTTCTGGGTTTTTTTCCCTGCTAGTCTTGATTTAAATATTGTTCTTAAGAAAACAGACTTTTAATGTAATAGCTGTATTGTAAGATGTATGTAACGCTATTAGGAAGATTTTTTTTTTTTTCTTCTACAAATATTAGTATTCCTTAGCAAACAGAGAAACTGGAGCTTTTGGGGAGGGGAAAAAAAAAGGCTGTTTGTGGCTTAACTAAATTTCAAAAAATCATTCTGCCACAGGATAAGATTTGATCAAGCAAAGTATTCATATTCACAAAAGAAATTAAATTAGGATTGCATTCTGGAATTGAAAAACTTGGAACCTTTATACCATGGGCGAAAATTTATGTTGGTTTGCTCACAATTTGTTCACAGTGGATTCATTTCCATCGTATTTTAGTGTAAAACATTTGGCAAGTTATTTCCTAACAGTGATTCTAGCATAGTCCAATGCTATGAAAAAATTTGGATAATGTGGTAGTTAGAAAGGGTCTGCCAACCTGAAGGAGGCAGAGTCATACAGCAGAATCAGTCTGCTTTTTCTGGCAACCTAGTAAAGAAAAGGGGATAAAACAGTTAAATTGAGAGCAGAGAGAGGAAAAAAGAATAATAGCGGTGGCAAGGAAAAGGGAGAAAAATGGGAACTGTGTGGACCTGGCAAGAGGCACTTGCAACAAAGAGAATTGGGACACAGGGCTGATCTAGGTCTGCGTAGTAGGATAGGAGGGCAGTAAATCCGGGATAACACCCTAGATTCGCACGTAAGGCTACCGAATTGTAATGCAGCAAACAGAGCGATTGTGAAGCTAATGCCTGTCATTGACATGAGTAGGACTGTTAAAATGGCTAAAAGCATTGCTAATACAAATCCTCCAAGTTCTCTCATGGCTGCTCACTGCATGGCCACTGTAAAAAAAAAAAAATTCAAATGGTCTGGTTTTGGAACTTTGAATCTTTTATTGCAATTTCAGCTTCTTAAATGCTGTTCTGTTTTCCTGAAGTTCAGTGATGGTTTGGTCAGCAAATAGGATGGGATGACATATGTTTTAGAAGAGAAAATGAATTATAGTGGGGGTGCAGCATATTTTCTACTCTGAACATTTATCCTTTTGCTTGTGTGTGTCAGATCAAACTAATCCCACCTCCAGCTCAATGGCTAAAATAGAGATACAAATAAGCAGTTTTGCATACAAAGAAAGTAAATGCATACTTCACTTCCTTCCTTCTCCTTTCTTTTTAATGTTTGAATGATAAAATTTTGAGAGAATTTATGAACCAAAATTTGAAGTTTATTTCCCCTCAAGACTGTTAGATGCTATACTCAAATAAATATACACAAATTCCCCCTTTTGTGTTCTTCCTCACCTAAACTTTCAAATTTGAAAAATTTTGAATTTTACGTGGGATCGAGTGCACCCTCAGCAAGTTTGCAGATGACACCAAGCTGAGTGGTGCTGTTGACATGCCTGAGGGACAGGATGCCATCCAGAGGGACGTGGATAAGCTCAAGAAGTGGGTCCATGTGAATCTCATGAGGTTCAACAGGGCCAAGTTCAAGGTCCTGCACCTCCGTTGGGGCAACCCCTGGTATCAATACAGGCTGGGGGATGAAAGGATTGAGAGCAGCCCTGAGGAGAAGGACTTGGGGGTACTGGTGGATGAAAAGCTGGACAAAAGCCAGCAATATGCACTTGCAGCCCAGAAAGCCAACCATATCCTGGGCTGCATCAAAAGAAGCATGGCCAGCAGGTCGAGGGAGGTGATTCTCCCCCTCTACTCCACTCTGGTGAGACCCCACCTGGAGTACTACATCCAGGTCTGGAGTCCTCAGTATAGGAAAGACATGGACCTGTTGGAGCTGGTCCAGAGGAGGGTCACAAAAATGATCAGAGGGATGGAATAGCTCTTCTATGAGGAAAGGCTGAGAGAGTTGGGGTTGTTCAGCCTGGAGAGGAGAAGGCTCCAGGGAGACCTTATTGCGCTTTTCCATACTTAAAGGGGGCTTATAAGAAAGATGGGGACAGACTTTTTAGCAGGGCCTGTTGCGATCGGACAAGGGGTAATCGTTTTAAACTAAAAGAGGGTAGATTTAGACAAGGTATAAGGAAGAAATCTTTTGCGCTGAGGATGGTGAAACACTGGAACAGGTTGCCCAGAGAGCAGGCGGGCTTGGACTGGATGACCTTTAAAGGTCCCTTCCAACCCAAACTATTCTGTGATTCTATATGATTTTCTTTTCAAAGTGTTCTGAGATCTAAGGGTGAAATTTGCTATATTAGTGTTAGATGAAGAAAGTAGATAGGTATATAACAGCAGCCCAGGTGAATCTATAAATACAGGTTAAATACTACCAATATTTTTAAAATACTATTTTTTTTAGTTTTAAATGAGTCCATTATAATTTATCTGTTAAGGCCTTCATTGCAAACTTTGAAATTGCAATACAAGTAAGTTTATTAATATTTCAAAAGGAAAAATGTAGAAACATTAGTAAATTCAAGAACAACCAGAAAAATCCAAAGTTTTACAAATATGATGCAGCTACTTTTCTCATTTCTTAAGTAATCAAGTCAATAGAAAAGATGCAGAATATGTACAACGCAATAATCTAAGCTTGCTGTACAGTTTACTTATGTATTTTTGCTTATACCTGGTATCTCTGCAGTATTACACAGAACTCACAACTGAAGAAATAGAAAGGAAAGTAGAGACAAAACAAAGAACTTAACACCAACAAAGCATTTTCCATTTCTTAGTACTTAGTTTTGTGGTCTTCATGATTTCCAACAAAAATTATTTTCATGTTTAAGTCATTATGTTACTGTTAGTGGTAACTCCTATTATTATTTGATTTATGTGTCATATAAGTAAATTAGAACATGGAGGAAAGACAAACTCTGAAGTTATTTTCTCATTTGATATAAAAATTCAATAAAGAAGCAAAGTGTTCATAAAGCTTATGAGATTGTATTCTTAGCACAGTATTCATTTAATATTATCAGATGTTTTATATCTTCTTTAGCTACAGCTGAAGGTGCTTTTTTTCCTCTGAAAGATGACTGTAAAATTGGCATCTTAGTGAAAAGACCTGCTATGCCTGTCAAATCTCTTCATTCTGCTAACCTGATTTATGCTGTGCTTCTTGTAAGCACCCCAGAGAGCTGGGAGAAGGAGATGGTTTGCTTCTCATTCCCAAACATCAGCAAAGTTCTACTTGTAGAGCAATTTATGTTTGGAGGTGCACAAGCCTAAAGAGGCTCTTAAGGTGCAGGCTGATTTTGCTGTGAAAACGGTAACAAGAACTGCCATTTAAAAATGCAATATGGGCAGATTTCATCCAGAAATCACTGGGAGTTCAGTGGGGAGCTCCACATTTTTATAGTTCCTTTCAGCTGAGCAGTGACTCAAAATCTCAGTTCTAGTTGTGATGTTTGTTGGCCACATTTGCTTTGTGTCTGGGACAGTTATCTTTGCCTTTTTCTGGTGTTTTGATTGCCGAAGTTCTCATTTTGAAAGTAAGAGTTGTATAAGAGTTTCCACTTATGCCATTTCCTAAGAAATTAGGTGCTTGATTTCTTTTACCCAGCATCCTATTCAGGCATTTACAAGACTGCAAAGAAAATGGCTGAAAAATACTAGCAATTGAGAGTGGAAATCCAGCATGGGAAGTGCATGTGTTTATTAAAATATGGAACTTGCTTTAGAGAAATGTTTTAACATATGCACAAAAATACTTTTTGCCTGTAGTTGAAAAATATTTCCACTGGTAGGAAAGAGTACAAAAATTGAATTCACTTTTCAATTTGAAATGTTAATGTGTACTGGTATCTGTTAACCTGAGTCATGAATAATGAACATGGCAGAGCAAAGGGCAGAATGTGCAAGTCATGAATTCAGAAGTCAGCTGAGAATTTCTCTATTTCCTTTGGAGTCATTTATATGCATTATGATTATCTTTTTCAGTAAGTATGATGTTAATGTATAATCAAATCTAGGAATTTAATGAACTGGTTCATACCTATAGCTTACTCCATATTCTCCCAGTAGCTAACAATATGAAATAATATGGTAATATGAAACATATGAAACGTATTTCTAGGAATAAGTATTGAAATGGTGTGACAATGTTTTAAAATGCTGACTGTTGATAGTAATGATGAACCAGACTGATAATACTATAATTTTTCTTTATAAATTGCATTATGCTCTCCATAAGCTGCATAATATAGTGTAGATTTTTCAGAAAGTTCTAATGAGAAACAGGCTGGGGACTTATGTGCATTATATGTGGAAGAGCTAAATATTAAAAACATACTTGATGTAAAACTGAGTAATAAAGCAGTATTCTATATCTGAAAAATGTATATTGTTTTTTCATGATGAAGTTCTGGAACAATTCCATTAAATACAGCATTATATGCTTACAGAAAGACCAAAAGGTTTGTGAATATTAACATAAGGGTTTTGTAACAATGCTACTTTACACATTCCAGCTTAGTATAACCCATGTGACATTAGTCACCCAAGGCGATTTTTTTCAAACTACAAAAGTAATTACTCTTGACAGATGAAAGTGAGGTATTCTAAATTTTATAGTATTTTATAAATTCCAAAATGAGAATTTTGTGTGTAAAGAAACACATTTTTCCTCTCTATTCTACAAAAAAGTCTGTCCCTGAATACGTTTAGTGTATTTAATGTAATCTAATTAATGAGGATACTTCTGTTTGTATGATCCATGTTTCTGTGATGTTAGCAGAAAACAAAAAACAAAAAAATTCCCATCAACACTTATAATGTATGCATTTAAAAGGATTCTATTTATATAAAACAAAGCCAAGTATTTTCCTAAGCCAAAAGAAAAAACTACTATATAAATACAATTTGAGAAATGCTGATCAGATTCTCTCTGACATCTGTATTTGCAATGCCAGCTGACAACATTCTGGCTGATGTCAAATACAGACTGAGAACAGTGTTTTGATGTTGTTAAATAGAACATTGCACCTGCTAAGGTATAATGAAGATTTTTTAATATTGAAATTAATAATATCCAAATTGAGTAAAAAATTATGTACGTATACTCCCAAACATCACAGCTGCAAGTACATCTATTTTTTCATTTTATTAATACATAGGCTGAGTAATTGAATTTAAATTAATTTTATGTGAAATAGCTGAACTAGCCAAAGTTTTGATGTAATTTCTTTCTGTTTCCTAATTATCCTACTAGAATGTGATTTAACTCAAAAGCAAACAAGAACTGTAAATAGGAGCTTTGTAAAAAAAGTACTGGTGTAAAAAATTAAGATTACTCTTCAAAACTAAATCCACAGTGTGACAAAATAAGCTCCTGCATACCAGCCTGAGGAATTTCAACCCTGAGCACCTTTGAGAAGGCATTTGCTCCTTTGTGCACAGAATCAGAGCCCATCTTTGATTACTTCTTCCCTTAAACTGGAATCTGGGTACAACACTGTTGTGTTTCAGAATCAAGTATGAATTAAAAAAAATCAGTAAACAGATTGCATGGTCAGCTGTACTTCACTTCCTTAAATATTTGCTTTGTACCAATATCTTTAATTTGATTACCCCGTGGTCCTTTTTCAGCAGGCATCTGCCTTTTTCCTTGTAGGGGATGAATGGTATCTGGAGAAATGAGACATATTTATTCTTTTAATTCTTATTGATAGAGCCTGGATTATTGTAACTGTCCATTTTTTTCATGGTCTTTTGCAGAAGACTCATCACAGTAGTATTTGAGTAGCTCACATTCATTCCTTTATCTCTGTAGGTGGAAGAAAGCTTTATTATCTTGATTTTATGGACTGGAAATCAATGGATCACTGTCAGAACTAAGCTTAGCATTCAGATCCCTTGTATTTTGAGCTATTTGCTCGTTACTGTTACGGGAAGAACTGAAGATTCACATTTGAGTTAACCTTCATTATAATTATTAGATTTCAGTTGGGGGTCACTTGCTAAAATTTTGGTTGAAGTGATGTTCTATTCAGGCACAAAGCATTTAAACAAAGCAATAGACCTATTTTTTTCCTGCATTCAGTTCACTTCCCTCTAACCCCCAGGCTTGCTTCTTTGACTTTCTGTGTGCTAGTCTTCTTCCTTTGGTCTGCTCTGGGTCTTGTAAGATTTTGCAAAAATCAAAATCTTCTAAATTCTCAAACTGTGATATCCATTTGACTCTCTTCTGTTAGTACTACTAGCATTTGTTAATTCCTTTACATTGACTTCATACCCCTTTTGCTATGTTCAAAGCTCTCCTAAATCTACTCTTTTTATGATTTATCTGAAGTCTCCAGTGTGGAATATCTGCCTTTGTTATACAGTGTTTGAGAAAGAACAATCCACACCAGTACTTCCTTGTGCTCTCTCTGCCCACTAGTTCTCCTGATGGGTGCCTTTACGCCAGGGAAAGAACTGCAAGTCTTGACATCTGCCATACCTGGTTTGATGGTTACACAACAGTTCTGAAAGTGTTTATTACCAGAATAGACAGCTTCCACAGATGTGAAAAAGTGCATGAATCTTGCAGAGTCAACTATTTTATCATGCTTGTCATAGATGAGCTAGCCCCCATTCCTCAATGTACCCAAGCTGTCAAGATGAGGTCAATGGTCACTTTGGTCTTCTGCTACACTGTGGATTGGTAACTCATAACCTATGGCTTACAGTAAGGTGTTGCCTGGAACGCTTCCCTGTCTTGTTCAGGGCCACACAGAATTAAGTATGAAAGCTGCAGTTGCCAGTGAGAGCACTATGGTATTGTCTGCAGTACAATACAGGCTCAGGAAGTTTTCTCATGGTTTCACAGAATCACAGAATCACTAAGGTTGGAAAAGACATTGAAGATCATCAAGTCCAACCATCAACTAACACCACCATGCCCATCAAGCCATGTCCCACAATGCCTCGTCCACACGTTCCTTGAACACCTCCAGGGATGGTGACTCCACCACCTTCCTGGGCAGCTTATTCCAGTGTCTCGCTACTCTCTCAGTAAAGACATTTTTCCTAATATCCAGCCTAAACCTCCCCTGGCACAACTTGAGGCCATTTCCTCTTGTCCTGTCGCTAGTCACTTGGGGGAAGAGGCCAACACCCACCTCTCTGCAACCCCCTTTCAGGTAACTGTAGAGAGCGATAAGGTCTCCCCTCAGCCTCCTCTTCTCCAGACTGAACAACCCCAGCTCCCTCAGCCGCTCCTCATAAGACTTGTGTTCCAGACCCCTCACCAGCTTCATCGCCCTTCTCTGGACACGCTCCAGCACCTCAATGTCCTTCTTGTAGTGAGGGGCCCAAAACTGAACACAGGATTCGAGGTGCGGCCTCACCAGCGCCAAGTACAGGGGCGTGATCACTTCCCTACTCCTGCTGGCCACACTATTTCTGATACAGAAGGTAAAGGTTGATAAAGGTTGGGACAACTCTTGTAGCTGAGTAAGTTTGTATCCAAAGTTGTCTTTTGCTAGCATTGCATTCACCTATTTATTTAGCTCCCATGTCTGATTACATGATGTTGATTGCATGTTGCAGAGTTTTTGGAGATAAGAACAGGAATGGATTTTATGGTTGTAATGGACACTTTAGTAAAAGACTGTGAAGAGTCCTATCGAACTCCTATTCTCTCTAAGAATAGGCAGACTCCTACTAAGTTCTTGCTGTGTGCAGTACCTGGAATTAAAGTGCAGTAAGTTTTTTACCTTTCCCCCATTGGGACACTCTTACACTTGGAAATATAGGGAATAGGGGACTTTCGTATTATCAACCTTTGTTGCTTCCGACTTTACTAAAAGAAATAACAAATTGCTTATTATAGTTTGCTTATAAAAGAAAGGATGTTGTAAAAACAAACAAAGAAGGAAACTGTAAGAGACTGATCTTAAGAACAGTCATATATGAAACATGGAAGCCATTTTTTGCGTAAGATCCCATTTGAAAACAACAAGGAAAAAGAAAAGATGCTGAATTGTGGCAGAAGAGCAGTTAAATTCTGTAACTATTTTTGTTGAGACATGTAGTATGGCAAAGTTGTTATTCCCAAAGCATATCATACTTGCTAGTTCTTTATCGGATTTGACTGAAGATGATCTAAAAAAAAAAAATAGGCAGGAACAGCAATGTCACGCTAAAAAGTCATTAACTGCTTGTGTTGTTTACAGTGTATAGCTATGAGCATAGCCAATCCTACATTTGCAAAAACCTGTGGTATTGCTTTATTTCAACAAATCAATTCTAGAAATGGGAATTACAAATCACAGTCCATTATGAAATGTATAGTAATAAATATTAATAGTGTCATTATTTGTATTTGCATTACTACTAATCAAGATTTCATTTTTTAAAATGACAGATTCAAGTAATAAAATGTTCTAATCATAGTAAAATTATTATCTTATAGCTTATTCAAGGCTTTGCTTTTTTATAAAACTTTGACTTGGGCAAGGAATGCAGTTCTTACAGCACAGCAAAGATGCTCTATAGTATTTTGTCTGTGCTGAGCAGACACAGGCAGAGAAGAGTGTTTCAGGGAGTTCTAAGAAAAATTTGCTGAGCAGTCTTTCAAGGGACTAATGGGTTCATTTTCAAGTGTTCGCTGCCAGATTTAAATCAGGAGAATGAGCCTTCTGTTGTTTAAAAGTCAGCTGGCCATATCTATTAAGGTCATTATGATGACACCTGTGCCAGCTGGATCCCACAACTATTTATTTCACACCTGGGTCCTGTACAGAGTTATCAAGAATGCATGATGAGGAAAAGAGGCAGCCTCTGCTTGACTTTCCTCTCCTTTACCATAAAAGGCAACAAAAATTTCTTCCTTAACAGTAATATTTGAATAACAGGAATCCCCTCTTTCAATAGGTTTCTGGTACTTTTAATTCAAAATAAAAAAGAAGAAAATTGTTTATGTAATTTTCATATTTCTTGTATGTTTCCCCATCAAAGGCTTCCAGTTTCATACTGTGCAGAGATGAGTAAGTAGTTCATGAGTGAAGTGCACAAGTCTCTGAAGAGGATAGGCAATGGAGAGAACATAGAATCATAGAATCATTTAGGTTGGAAAAGACATGATGCATTTGCTGCTAGTCTTCTTTAGGTAGTAGTGGGTTCGTACAATAGCGGTTTATCTGAAGATAAAACTGATGTGGAGAGCCACAAGGCAAATGTGAAAAGCCTTTTATTTGAAGAGTTGTGTTAATCTGAATTAATTATATTTTCAAGTAAGGTGCACACCTAAGGAAATGAGCAACTGAAGCAGGGGAGAAGAGGATGGCTGCACCCCAAGTGTCATACGCAATTCTATCTGAAATCACTTGATGGCTGTTGAAGCATTTTGCTTTGTTATCCTTCATATATTTGTAATGAGAATGAGTTATTGACCTCATTTGGAGCAGTATAATTTCTGTGTTTACATCAGAAATGTGCAATGTCTTTTCTGTGAATATAGTTCTTCTACCTGGAGAAGAGAAGGCTCATCTACACTATAAGGTCCCCTCCAACTCAAACCATTCTAGGATTCTAAGAAAAACTCTTCTGGTGTGAGCTATACAAGTTACACTGGCTGAAGGACTGCTTTCTGCGAGAAGGGTCTTTGTAATGTAGGACCTGGTCAAATTTATGAGGTGAAATTCCCTGCTGTTTTTGCACGTATTAAATATTATAACTTTTTTTCTCCTCTCTCCTCAACTTTCCAGAAATTTAAAGATGAGCAAGTAGGGGATGTAGGGGAATTTTCCTTATAAAGTAGTGAAAAATATTGACCTTTTGCTTAAACTCATTCTGGAAACATTTAGCCTCAGGAGATCTATTTTTGGATAATTGTGATCATATAAAAACAGGAGACTAAGATTAAATCTCTTATGTAACTTTTATTACAGCTTCAGCTACCATGAAGACTATAATTATGGGAGTAATTCTCATTGACTGTGGAAAGGTCCCTGAGCAACATGCTTATTTATGTATTCAGCTAAATGAAATAATTACAGAGCTAACATCAACCAACTATTCCTTCGTGGAGCCTTCTTCCATTGTTCTGTATTCTTTTGAAATAGTGAAGACACTGAAAATTAGAGTTAAGAAATCTACTTTTTATCATAAGGATTCAAAATTAATTTTGGAATGTGAACGTATCTATATTTCTCTCTCTATATGACTTTAACAATCTTAGCCTTATATCTCCACAACATTTTACTAACCATATTGGTTGTCTTTGAAGAACATCCTTAGACAATTTCTGTTCAAAAGAGGTTTCCATCCAGTTTGTATACATAGACATGAGCAGTCCTGGATGGATGTTGGGGAGAGGATTTTTTTTTGTTTTAATCATGTAATAAAATTTAAGGCTTGTTTGGTAAGTAGATTTTGATAAATTATTGTAATTTACTAAGTATGAGTATAATAGAGCTAGGAAAAGGCAGAACTACACCCCTAGAAATTATTGAAGAAAAATCAAGTCCTACATTTCTCAAGTTTGGCACTGAAAATTGTTTGGAACATTTCACAGTTTTCAGTTCTATGTCTCTATGTCAGCAGCTCATTTTAAAAGAGGGTAATTGTAGCATTCACTTCATTTCATTATGCAGACAGGCCACAAAGAAAAGTTCCTTTAATTTAACCTCAACTCCTGCAGAACTGACATACTCTGAGAGAACCAGAGAAATATTGTCAGGAGACAAATAATTTTGCATTTAGATCTGCATTTAGATGGTGTTCAGTAACTAATGAAAAGGGTCATTAACTGAAGAAACAAAGATATTGAAAAGTTACTTATTTAATCTATACCCTCTGTTCTGTGCCCAGAAGTCAGTTGCAGTCCTGGGGGATGGGGGGAGTTTGTCAACATATTATGAAAGATTATGCATTAATACGTTTGTATAGGGACTAAATTAATGCTCCATGGCAAACTAAGTCTCATATCATTCTTACCTTCCGAATATTTCATTTTGTAGCCTAACCTTCCTCTTAATGTAACTAGTATGTGAATTTTCCTCCATGCACATATGTACATATAAACATATATAGGCACAAAATAAGGTTGAGGGTGCTAAGGTATGTTAAAAAACAACCACAGTCATTGGTATTTTATGTTTGCACATCCATTCTTTAAACTGTTCCCGGTATAACAGATAATGGCTCTAAACTAATTTGATTATATAGTAGTATGCTGTCAAGCCTGTGCATAGAAGGTATGAAACTGAATTAGACAGCTCATTATGATTGTTACTTCTGGAATCCACTGGAGTTTCATTTTCAGGTTTTCTGTTCCTCTTTAAGGAGGTAATTAATTTCCTCAAAGAAGGTGGTTTGACAAAAATAACATGTAACCAAACTCAAAACAATAGGTGTTTTTACATATACCAAATTACTTTCTTCATTGTGACTATTAAAGGGGAGACCAATAATTAATGATCCAATTACTAGTTTACAGAGGCTTTTATTGCAGTGTCAAGGTGATGAAAAACCCTCTCGCACGGATTTTTTTGCTGCCACCCTGGCTTACTGAATCAGCAGATGCACTGCATGTTTCTAGACTGTTTATGGCATGTGTGCTGCCAGAAATGGATGATACTTTGGATTTACTGCTGTGATTAACCTCTTGTTTCTTAAATCAAATCATTTTAACAGTGAAGTGAGCCTATGTTGTGGCTACTGCAGTTTAGAAATCAGACGAATTCAGCAGGTTGAATTAGTTAAAAATTACACTTGTTTAGACAATCAGAAAGGCTGTTATTAGTAATCCACATGTGAAATTTTAGATCAGCTTCAAAGAAAAAAGCTGCTATGATTTGTATTGAAATGCTGTATTTCCTTTTTACAAATAGTTTACTCTTAAACTGGTGATGTCTACCACAGTAGTTTTATTTCCCTCTTGATTGTTACATAGAATTTTAAAATTTGCCTATGACTTTCTGCATAATGCAAACTGAGAATCACAGACAAGAAAATAAGTCGTCTTAACTCCTGAGTGGTGGTTTGCTATTCAAAATGCCTAGCTGTTCAAGTATGTAACGCAGAAAATTTTGTTTTTAAGGTTATTCTTATTTCTATTCTAAAATTTAGAGTCCTTTTCTGTGCCTACTCAGAGCTTTTATTAAAGTATTGGGAATACCATGCTCAAAAATGTAGACTTAACCTTTCTTTCCTTACTCCTTCCCTCCAACTGTCCTTATAGGAAAACAGCTATGTCCAAGGGTAGAAGAGGAGGATATTTTTTCCTCCCAAACAAAACCTAATAATTGAACAGGAAAAGGCAATGGTGAACTGGAACTTAGATATTGGTTTGATTATTTTATAAGATTTTTTCACTTCAAAATTTTAAATATTTATTTTTTAAATTATTTATTATTTTTATTTTTATTGTATTATTCTATTAGATACACAGATTCCTTTTTTTATTCATTGGTTATCTCATACTGAAAATCACAAGATGAGTTTTTCTTAATATAACTTTTTGGTAGCAAGATGTCAGTGATCCTGACTGAAAGTAGTGAAGAGAAAGGAAAAATATCTGAACAATGAAACAACTGTCTGATCCTCAATCATAATATATGGATGGCTGTTGGGCTGATGATGGAAATTGATTCTAGATAATGATGTGCCTATCATAGGAGGCATCTCTATGTTAGTAGTGTCTCATTGGGATTATCTGTATGTGAGTTTGGGGGTAGAAATATAGAAAGTTATTATGAATTAATATATTTACATTTCTTTAAAATGAAGCGAAGAGGATTTTCCTTTCGTTCCTGAAATGTTCACTATTTCAGCTTTACTTATGGTTGATTGTTCTCTTGATAAATTTAATACAGCTCTGTCATGAGTACAACTGACATGCTAAGTTTATGTTCTTGTTTGTGAATTTGACATCATGTCTCATAAAGAATCCATTCCCTTGCTGTCTTTCATGGTCTCCTGTTGTCTTCACTTTGTAAATTTGAGGCTTACTTAGTAATTAAGATATACTGATTCAAAGTAGCTTATGGTTATTTTCTGTGATAATTAGTGTTGACATCAAAGCACTAAAGCTTGAAAGTAAATAAGTACACAATATAAGGGGTTAGTTTTTCTGTATTTTCTGTCACTGAAAATTATTAGAAGGATCTATGCATATGTGTACATGATGAGAAAATAAATAACGTATTTTTATTATTTGCATTGGCTTCAGCTGTTCTAGTAGCCTTAACTGTATTTGAAGAAAACATTGGTATAGACTCCCTGTCAGCAGATGCCCGTTTCTAAAAGAAGTTAAAATGCACCTGGTTAAACACTGCCTCTCAAAGGTAGAGAGCTCCTATGTCTGTCCAAAATGTCCAGAAAGAAATAGGTTCACATTTAGTGTTCAGTGCATGTGCAGTAAGGCTTATGCTCCTGAGACTTCCAGACGCCAGGCAGCCTTGTTGAAGCTACTCTGACAGTCATTTTGCCAAAGTCACAACTTCAGGATGTAAAAAGAGTGTATATCTGTGGAAAGCCGAATATAGCGTAAGCCAGCACAAAGTGAACTGCATAAGTAAATGTGTCTACTAATGCTAAATAGAGTTTTCCTGAAGGTACTTATTTCTTCAGTTTAACCAAGCGTCCTTCGGTGAGTGTAAATAAAATGGTAATGAAAAGAAAAATCTAATGGAAATATGTATCACAAGCACACAGGAGCCAGACCTGTTTCTTAAACATTGCAGCTGTTTCTCACAGATTTTCATAGTGCTCCAATTATGAACCGAGTTCTCTTCCAGGTTGCTATAAGGCTAGTTTCCAACTGGCTTGGCAGGTTTTACTGTTGCCTTGCTGTTGGCAGCAAGACTGTTTTCAAAGTCTGAGGAAGGAATTTGTTGTGCGTGTGCAGATCAGTTCCCAGTTGTGCAGCAGCTCCAACACATCATAGAACCATTGGATCTTCTGTGTTTGTATGACAGAACTACGCTTCCTTAGCAGTCATTTTTCAAGGTGACTCATTTTTATGAGCCAGCGATTTGGGAAACATGAGGTTTTTTCTCACCTTCCAGACACCAGTTAATTCCTATGTGCATTATATCCAAGAGCTTGTTAACTTGCAGTAGACTAGTCTGTGAAGAGAGGTAGGCTCATTTGGGACACCTGATTAGGCGATCTACTTTTAGTTGAATACCATCACAGTGTTACAGAGGACTGAGCTGCTGAAACAAGGGCCAGATATGGGATTCTTTAATGGTATTAATAGTTTTTATTCTCCCCTGCATTACTAATAGTGCTTGTTTCCTCTTTAAATGGGTCTCTCGCTCAGGTATAGGCAAGCTGGTATTGCTGATGTTGGTTCCAAGCCTGAGACGGCGAAGAACTTGCAATGAAGCTGTCAGTTGGAACCCTAAGGTGGAGGGATGCATGGTAATGACAGATAAGCAAGGAAGATGTGTGAGGTCAGCTCATGAACATATGTATGGTCTTTGCGGATGTGAATAGGGAAGAAAAAAGAAAAAAACATATCCTGTAAGAAGAGATTGAAAATTTAGACTATTTAGAATAATAATTAAAAAGTTGTAAATTGCTTTTGGTTACTTACTACTGGGCATGATCTAGAAATACTGTCTTTTCTAAGCTTTCCAAAGCATGTTTTCCTTTGTATTCTGCTGAAGGAATTTCCTTTTCCAGGCATAGGCTTAAAACTTCCTAAGGAAGAAGTGGAAAAGTGAAAAGGCCAGAAGTGGGGTCAAAAGTGTAATTTGGAGTAAATGTCTTCCTAAGACAAAGTCTTAAAGACAATCACACAAGAGAGAAATCCATAGGATATCATGCTTCATTAGTTCCAGTTTTCCCAGAACGTATTAGAAATAGAGTAGCAGGGAACATATGACAAAAGTGTGCAAATCTGAGAAACCTGAATATTAATATTGATCAACTAGCAGTGGTGGACTCGCTCCCCAGTATAAGATGTCTGGCTTTTTCCCACAACTTCTTAACAGTACCGGTCCATTTTCTTGGTGATCCAGAGTGTGAGTTTGTGTACTGGATCACATGATACCGGCCATGTTGTGACATATAGGGTCAAACTCCAGGTGTCATATGAGAGGCATGGCTGCAAGTGTTTGAGGTCATCTAGTATGTGCCACTGTGCCGAGACTGGAAGCATCTCTTCCAGTGGGAGTCTGGTGAGTGTGGACTTCCATTAAGAAATTCTGGTATTTCTTTTTCTCTTTTTCTTTTATTTTTTCAGCTCCAGCCCGCTGCTTTTAGTATGTAGTATCTTTCTACAGAAAGTAGACAATTTATCATACAAATGTGTTTTGTATATACATATATGCAATTTTTATATACAATTGTATATTTATATGCTTTCTTTCAATTTATTCCAAGGGAAGACATTTATCAAAATATATTTGACTAATAGACTAAGGCTAATTTTGTTTTAGAAAATGTAATTTTGAAGAAAGTCTTTCCCGTAATTTAAACCCTTCCAGCAAAACATATGTAAGAAAATACTTCCAGTAAATATTCTTCTATCAACAGTGATGCTAAGTCTCAGTTTCAGAAAGAGAGCCAGAACAAAACAGTTATGCTGAAACCCTTTCACCCTTTACATTAAATAATCCTTTCCTTTAAGAGTAATATCCTTTTTGTTGAGCAGTACTAGTAGTAGTTGAAAACAAGGCTACATATTTTTTGAGGGTAAACCCGGGTCTTCAATTTTAATAACATCTCTCCCTAAACAGTATCACTTAAAAAAAAAAAAAAAAAAAAAAAAAAATTAAGAGATTTTTAAATTCTTAATGGCTGGCCGGTATAGACCAGAGAAGTTTCTTTGGTGGCAGTATCTCTAGCCAACGCCCTAATGCTCTCATGCTCTCCATGTCATCATTCTTGCCACATGAGTATGCATTGTTATGTGCACCCCCCTACCCCAGTTTATTCTCTCACCTACCTTGTGGAATGCAGCACTCTGCTGTTGATGATCTTCTTCCAGCTGGGTAGCTTCCTTTTTATGTTTTTCTTTCTTGGCCATCAGAAGTTCAAGTGTTACTCATAGAATCATAGAATGGTTTGGGTTGGAAGTGACCTTAAAGATCATCTAGTTGCCATCCCCCTGCCATGGGCAGAGACACCTTCCACTTCCACTAGACCAGGTTGCTCAAAGCCCCATCCAACCTGGCCTTGAATGCTTCCAGGGTTGGGGCATCCACAACTTCTCTGGGCAACCTGTTCCAGTGCCTCACCACCCTCATGGTGAAAAATTTCTTCCTTATATCTAATCTAAATCTACCCTCTTTCAGCTTAAAGCCATTCCCCCTTGTCCTATCACTACGTGCCCTTGTAAAAAGTCCCTCTCCAGCTTTCTTGTAGGCCCACTTCAGGTACTGGAAGGCTGCTATAAGGTGTTCCCGGAGCCTTCTCTTCTCCAGGCTGAACAATCCCAACTCTCTCAGCCTGTCTTCACAGGAGAGGTGCTCCAGCCCTCTGATCATCTTTGTGGCCCTCTTCTGGACCTGCTCCAACAGGTCCATGTCCTTCTTATGTTGGGGGCCCCACAGCTGGACGCAGTACTCCAGGTGGGGTCTCACGAGAGCAGTGTAGAGGGGGAGAATCTCCTCCCTCGACCTGCTGGCCACACTTCTTTTGATGCAGCCCAGGATATGGTTGGCTTTCTGGGCTGCAAGCGCACACTGCTGGGTCATGTTGAGCTTCTCATCAACCAACACCCCCAAGTCCTTCTCCTCAGGGCTGCTCTCAATCCATTCTCTGCCCAGCCTGTATTTGTGCTTGGGATTGCCCTGACCCATGTGCAGGACCTTGCACTTGGCCCTGTTGAACTTCATGAGGTTTGCACGGGCCCACCTTCCAAGCCTGTCAAGGTCCCTCTGGATGGCATCCCTTCCCTCCAGCGTGTCGACCGCAGCACACTGCTTGGTGTTGTTGGCAAACTTGCTGAGGGTGCACTCAATCTCACTGTCCATGTCGTCAACAAAGATGTTGAACAGTGCTGGTCCCAATACTGACCCCTGAGGAACGCCACTTGTCACGGGTCTCCACTTGGACATCGAGCTGTTGACCGCAACTCTTTGAGCGCGACCATCCAGCTAATTCCTTATCCAGAGTGGTCCATCTGTCAAATCTATGCCTCTCCAATTTAGAGGCAAGGATGTCATGTGGGACAGTGGCAAGTGCTTTGCACAAGTCCAGGTAGGTGATGTCAGTTGCTCTTCCCTTATCCACCAACGGTGTAACCCTGTCGTAGAAGGCCACCAATTTTGTCAGGCATGATTTGCCCTTAGTGAAGCCATGTTGGCTGTCACCAATCACCTCCTTGTTTTCCGTGTGCCTTAGCATAGTTTCCAGGAGAATCTGCTCCATGATGTTGCCGGGCACAGAGGTGAGACTGACTAGCCTGTTCACAATGTTCATGATGTAATGGGCGTTCACGATTAACAAGGGCAGTTATGCAGGGTCATACAAAATCACTCTTAGACCCTTTATCACATGTAGTGGTCCTATAAATCTGCAGATCCATGTATCAGAGCTGGAATTCCATCTGACTAAATGTAGACATCCACAAACTAGACATCTACACCCAAGCTAATTATCTTGACTTCTTTTACAGTCATTGAAGAAGAAAATACACTTCTTGAGTACAATTCATGTCAGCCTTAAACTGGATGTATAAAACAAGTCAGATGAATGGAGCCAAGAGTAACTGGTTCAGATATAGACATCTAAAACTACCTGAGATCAGTTTTCGGTGTCTCTACTTTTCAGGTGAGGGACACTTTCCTACTTATTACAACACCTGCTAGTATTCTAAGCTCCAAATCAAAAGTTTCTGCTGAACTGTGCAGAGTGATTTTCTTCTTAGTGCTTATGATTGTCAAGTTCCTGTGCAGAAGTGTGATTGTACTACTTAATCTTTGATTTCTTTTAAGAACTGCAGCATTGAATCTCATAAGTGGGTCAAGGTCTGCTGCCTAGGAGATCTGACAAAAGGTCCCCAAGATCTTTTGCATTTATTTATCTGGTTGCCCCGAGACTTTCCAACCCCCAGAATTAAGGCTCCTGAGGCCTTTGAATAAAGCTCTTGGAATAGGTGTCGCTGATTTGCATAGTCAGGGCTAAGTGCAAATGTCAGAGTGTGGTCCACAGCTTCCTTACCACTAATGAAGATTGATACATTTTTCTCCTGATTACTGCATTTCTCTATATTTCACGTATTAGAAGTGAAGACTGTACTTCATATCCTTTACATAAAGAACAGCTTCTCTTTTTGTTTTGGTAGGACCAGATCCTTCAGCCATTTTCCTAGGTTGTTCCATGTCAAAAACTGACAAATCCAGAGAAATAATTATTTCCAAACAAGAAATATTGAAATGCATGGTAAGAAGTTTCAAAGCCTGCTATAGACCTGCAAGAAGCAGCTTCCTTTTGTCATCAGTACTCAAACTGCGTTAGTGACTCTGCTGAAAAATATTTCTGCGCTTTATGTGTGCCAGGCAGCTTTGCATTTGTTCCTGCACCAAATGCTAGCATGTCCCTGAAGTGTCCAGAGCTGACAAAGCAATTGTTTAAGCACTCATGTAATCACCTCCAGGCAATTCTGGCTGTGTAGCTCCTCTTTGGACTCACCCGTGGTGTGGCAGTCTGGATGGATAGTATTGCAAACACAGAAAGGAACCTGCTTAAATGAGAGTTCTTCAATAGCTGTAGTCCACTTTCCACTTCTCTCCAGAGTCATTCTGCTATAGGGCTTCACTGGAAGCCTTGCAGTTAAGAAGAGGATCAAGTGACGTGGGATGTGCTCTGCTCACTGTAGCCTTATGCTGAAAATCAGCTTGGAGGGGAAATATACTCACTCAATTGCAAGGCTAAATCACCTGTAGTTTTGAGTAATGACACATCTGCACAATCATTGGCTCATGTAGTCAGTATGTGGTATGTATTCAGCACGCAGTATGTACTCAGGTAGACTCCACAGCTTGAAGAATTTAAAGTTATACGACCTGTCCTTTTTGGCAGTGAGATTTGAATCCAAGGAAATGGTCTTGTGTTGCTTGGTTCAAGACAAGATGATGTTTTTAATTTACCAAGGGAACAATTTTCCAGTTTAGATAGGTCTTGCTTTAGATAGGAAGGGGGTGGGTCATCCATATATCCTGTGTGAAGGTTTTGGGCACCTTAGAGCATCCCAAATGACTCTGCATGTATAGAATGGCCAATTAAGTTGAGTGTCTTATGTCTAAACTGTTTGGAAGATTAATGGTTTTGGATCTGACCATGAACTCAGAAAACACTCAAGAAACTGTAGGCACATACCATGTAGGTTAGATTGAAATTACTTAGTGCATTTTAAAAGGTGCTTAAATACCATATTTCTGGGTGAGAAAGCTGTTTTAAGAAGCAAAAAATACATAATCAAACATTAAAATAGAAGGGGAATGGAATCTGAATGGAATTCTTTTAAATATACACTGTTATTCCAGGTTCTCATTGCTACTGGAAGTTCCCATTGCTGTGTGTTCCTGGGAGGAGAAGAAGAAAAGCTTTTCCTCTGCCTATTTGGTTCTGGCTAAAGAAAATGAGCAAAACATACTAAACATCAGGAAGCTTACAAAGGCCCCAGCTTAACACCATTTATACAGAAAGGCTAGGTCACTGATGTGTTTTTTCTCCCAGTCTGTTTTGTCCATGCAGGCTTTCCATATACACATAGAGCTCACTGACATTAATAAGAGCAGACCTCACATATGTCCTTTCTTGTATCCAGCTGCACTCCTGAACTCCTGAGGCATCTGAATGCTGTTATAATGGCATTAGCTAAGAGTATCTTGCTTAGTAATACATTAGTTCCTTTTTCCATGAAAGATGGCTTGGATATTATAGCTTACATAATTTATCAACGAGGTGACATTTTTTCATGAGTCATTTCTGTTGCACACCCTAAAAGCACATATTCCCAATAATAAAGAATGTGCTGTTGCAGGAGAGAAATATATAAGAGACCAGCAAGTGTGTTTTCTGGTAGTCAGAATTAAAACTACAGTGTCTCTTCCAGAAAGATTATGGTTTAACAGTTTTTCTTGTAAGGAAGCAACTATGTGTCTTACATGTATTACTTTTAATTTTACAAGATTTCACAAATCATTTACCCAGTCAAGATTTTAATATTTATAGAACTTGCACTGAAAAATTTATGTCCAGTGATTTTATCAAGTCATTTATTGTACCTCAAAAAACTGTGGGTGTACTAAGCAATACATGTTTCTCGTAGAAATGTAATATGCTACAGGGTTTCCAGACAGTCATCCTGGGTGTATTTTTATAAGTTTAAATATTTTATTAATAATAGTTTGATGCATTTAATTAACTTCTATAATATTTAGACCTGTCATTTAGATGACTTAATGCAGTGTTAAGGGCAAAATCTAGATGATCTACAAGGGCTGTATAATTTCTAATTTCTATGACAATTTTTTTGAAACATATAGCTACATACTTTAATGGAAAAAAGAATATAGATATGAACAAAGCAGTCTTTGGATGGAGTTGTTGCTTATTTTCTTATTTAATTTTAGAATAATTGGTATTTACTGTGAGACAAAACTAAATTGAAAAGAAAGTCAGCTTTCTGCATCTTGACTGAAAAGGAGAGGGGAAAATAGTGGGAATGCTTTAATCTGGCACAAGGCTCAACTCTGCACATGCTCCTTTGTGCAGGTTTAGCTTCAAGGCTTACCATTTGATAAAGAGTAACTGTTGCTGCAAAATAACTGGATCCTTTAGAATGTAAGTAATTTCTATGTGCTAATGCCTCAAGTATGCTGGGCTAAATGTGTCTAATCTTGGAGACATATAGTATGTGGATATAGTAATACATGGGTGAGAGGAGTCTTGGAAACCTTTTTAGTAAGCAGAAATCAGTTACACCAGCAGATGAGCTTGGGACCTATGTTTAAAGATGTGAACACAGAAACTGGTCCAGAGATCCTTTTAGTCTCTATTACCACTGCTAAGTTAAAGAGTGAAAAAGAGAGTATATGATACCCCTGTTCAAATGACATATTAAAAGAAATATTTGGTATTTCTATTTATATAAAATAAATACAGTAAGGTTGCCTCCCATGAGACCTTGAAGAGTCCTGAGTCCTTTCTGTGATAATTTCGGTATTTTCTTGGATATGTAAACAAATAGTTGAGGCTGTGTCAAAATAGTAATTTAGGGTAGTAGGATCCTCCTGATGAAAAGATGATGACCATCTGAATGAGTCACTGAGACCATCTTTATAAGCAGTGGAGGAGAAATAAGTCATTTTGGGTATGATAAAGGTATGATTCATCTTACTTGGAAGTACACATATAAAACAGGTCAAATGAACCACACCTTAAGAAGTTCTGTTTCCCTTCACTGATTGTAAAAGGAACATAGTCTGTTTAGATGTATAGATCTGTACAATAAATATCCAAAGTTTGGGTAGAAGAATTAGAGGTCTCTAGATTCAATTATTTGAGAGTTGGCTGTAAAATTTCTCTAACAGGATGTAAAAGGACTTATATTATGAGAATTTTTTTCTCTGAAAGAAGAAATTACAAGTTCTATAGTAGGAAAATAACCAATGTATTTTATTTTTACTGTATAATGGGAAGTTTTAAAAATTTTAAGTTATTTCTCTCAATAATTTATCACTCTCAATAACTTAAATAATATGTGATATCAATAATATCACATGTTATTGTATGCATTAATGTATGTAGGTATGTAGGTTACTATTTTTGATAGCTCTGTTAAAAAAAAAAAAAAGATCCAGAATTTCTTTCTCTAACTGTGCATATGCCAGACTGTTAGAGCCCAACACTGGTCCACATTTGCTCATATAAACACCTACAGGATGAACTTATGTATGTACAGCCTATCTGTGGGCTGTGTGGGAATGTGTACATGGTGTTGTACATGGTCAGTACATCTCAAGGGCCTCAACTTTTCAATAACTTATTTTCCTATTTTTAAGAAGTTATTTTCAATGTAGGCACTCAAGTGACAGTTCAGTTTGATAGGAATCCTTTCTCCTGACAAGATAATACAAAACTGCATAATCGATATGGGAAATGGCATGAATACGAGAGCGGGCAAAACCATGACGGGTTTCATAAAGTGCAGGTAAAGTGCTATGTTCACTGTAGAACACCAGGGACATAATAGCTATACTCCTGGATTCCTTTCTGGTGGCTTCTTTTGGATTATAAGTGATAGTTGAGATTGTTGCTGAGAATTTTAAAACCTTAAAAAATGGCCAGGAATTTGCAGTGGTAGATTCTTAATGCTTAATGGTAGGTACCTACATTTAAATTTAGTCTTTTCAATGAAAATACTCCATTTCTCAGAAATAGTCAGGAATTAGAATCAGTGAGAATGATCAGTTTTAACTGATGTGCTTATAAAGCCCATTTTATTTCAGTGCTCTTCTCCTGGAATTAGGTACCAATTTATAGGGAACCAAATTACAAATTTTTTAGTCAGACTTTGGTTTTGGGTACTGCAGTTGCATTGATGACACAGAAAATAACTGCTGGGAAAAAACAGTATGGGCTCAAGTGCCTTTAGTTCATGCAACTAAAGCTGAGAAGTCATCATTATTGTAATGAGATGAGTTTTCCTCACTTAAGATCCATTTTAAAATATATTTTAAAACTAGGATTTGTAAAACAGGCAATATGTAGACTGGAACTCTTGCAATCTCCTGGATATCTCTATATATATATTTATGCACTAAAGGCTAGATCTTCATGATCTCACTGATTATTTCACTCAGTTCCTCTGAAGCAACGTCTTTGGAGACAGAGGTAAGACAGCACTGGAAATTCCATGTCAGAAGTACCTTTTGCAAAGTGTTATTATCTTTCAGAAGAATATTTCTCTTCCTTTTAGTAGGATAGCCACAGTTTTATCTGTAATATAGTCAAAATGTTAACTGTCATGAGAAAGCAATTTTGGTGAGAATTTCCCATTTTAAAATGTTATTTTCCTTTCAAGAAACACAGTTAATACATTTGCAGCAGGCCCATTTATTACTTAGAAAATATGAATGAATTAAAGCTTCAAAATAATTTCATGAGGTCCCTTACCACTGTTTTTATGAAATCAAAGGATATTTAATATGATACAATATTTCTGCAAAATGTAAGGGACTAAGTTCAAAGTGTCTTTTGGAAAAAAAAGCCTTTGTATTCCATATGTTTCCTCCTTTAAAATGAAAATGAGGCTTGATTTTTTTTTTTTTTTTTTTTTCCCCAAATAGCATATGCAAGTCTATATATTAGGAGAAAACAAGTGAAAAAAGGTCATATTTCTCATTGTACATAATATCCCTCTGAGGAGACTATATTTTATTTTTCTAAAGCATATATTAGCTTTTTGTAGTTTAGTTTTATGTGGCTGTATCTTCACGTCTTTTCTGTAAATTTTTCTAGACAAATGTTAAGTCTGTGATTAGACCTATTGATTATATTTCACCAACTTACTGATTTAGTTTCAGAGGAATAGGTTGAGCAATGTCAAAGCAGGGTCTGAAGTAATGGAAATAGAAAAATGTCGTCTGTGGTCTCTACTAAAAAGACCAGAGCTACTTTGGTTTAGTATTCTTTTGGTCATGAAATTCAATAGAAAAATCAGTATTTTTTCCTGCATACAGTAGTGTCAAAGTATTATGTAGCATGTAGTAACGAAATATTTTTCATGTAACATGTAGTAGGAATGGTGAAAAAAAAAAAGAGATAAATGTAATAATGCAAAATGTGTGGGCATAATTTACAACTTAAAGTACCTACATAAAAGAGAATGTTTTAAGTACATGAGTCATTCTCCAGTTCTATGGACAGCAGCATGAATATAAACTTCTTTAAAACTGTTTTTTAAACCTTTCTTCCTACCATGTGTCTGCCATACAGGTTAAATTCTGATTCTGTAAAACGTATATATACCTATATATTTTGTCAAAACCCTACACATTTATTACCAGTTATGAGGTACCTGTATTTATTAGAGTTCTTCCTGATATTTAACCAGTAGACATTTCTCTGTGAATGTCAAGCAAAGTTAATATGCTTTTTATTCTAAAAATATTTTCTGTATTTGTTTTTCTTATCATTCTATCATATTTAATAGACCATTTAGCCTTCCTTAAAACATCATCTACTATACAGCTGAATATAGAGTACCATTGTTTTAAGTATGTTATTGAAGTGATTAGAATAAATACTAGTTTGTATTAGAAAAGCAAAGAAATACGTTCCTTAAGACAAAACTGTTTCTTTAGATTATGATGAGAACTCATTCCATATTCAAATGCTTTCTTTTCTGAAAATCCTGTTAGGAAAACAATACAGTTTGCCTTTTCATTTAATTTACTGTAAGTAATTTTATAGGAACAGTTTAAAAGTCTCAAAAATTAATGCTTTACATTGTACATAATTTTATGCACACATAGATGCACAAAAACATACCTCCTTCCTCACTGTATTTCATATTCCATGTACTCTGTTGGAGCCTTAACTTTTTCTTGGAACCACTTTGCAAGCCCTGCTAGCAGAGGTTATGAATCAGATAGGATAATCAGAAGTCTTTACAATTTTACTGTATCTTTGTCTGTCCTTTCTTTCGCCTTTCCTTTACTGCACTATCTTGTCTGTCTGATTCTCACAGGAGACATGGATTACAACTGGTTGGACCATACGTCTTGGCATAGCAGTGAGGCATCCCCAATGTCTTTGGTGAGACATGTGGAGCCTTACCATTTAGTTTCCTTTATCATTTCACATTTCCTTTGTTTTATTTACACCTTTGCATGTTTTCTTTTTTGTATCCTTTTTTTTATCCCGCACCTATAGGGGACAGTCAAAGGGGAAAAAGAAAAACTAGTGAGCAGGCAGTTTTGTCGGATTCTAACACCTTATCCGAGAGGCAAAAGAAAATGGTGTGCTTTCGTGGCCACTCTTTGGAAGAGGACTTGGAATGGTCTGAGCCTCAGATAAAAGACTCTGGGGTAGATACGTGTAGTAGCACAACTCTAAACGAGGAACATAGCCATAGCGAGAAGGTACTGAGATTGTGGAGCCTGCATTTTAACCTGCTCATTTGATCTTTGTTTGCTCTCTGTCACTCATTAAAATAGTGCATAAAATAAAAGATAGGGTGTTTCTAGAGACAATGTAGCATTTCTTAAGGTGCAGAAAAGAAAAACAAATGAAAAGTCCCTGCATGCTTGCAGCTTTTACTGTTTGGCAGCCTAAGAAAAAAATTGAGAGGCATAAAGGAGTGTTGGTCTTATGGTTGCATAATAGCATATCATGGCATTACTTTCAAGTATAAAGTAATTAACAATAAGGATTCTACTGATTGGCTTATTTGCTTTACTATGTTCAAACTCCTGGGGCTGAAATTAAATTAATAGTTTAAACCCCAGGTGAAAAGGGAGAAAATTGGGTCTCTCTGCACAAAAAAGTTGTTTTTCTTTTTTCCCTTTCACTGTCATGGTGGTTGTTCTTTTGTTTTGTTGCCATGCCATTTTTGTGCAGTATTGTGCAGAATTAAAGGCTTTGCCATCTGCTTTGGTTTTGGGGTTTTTTTTTTGCTTTCTGTTTGGTAGAGATTATGATAAATCTTTTTAGAGTTATTAGTTGTAATGGGAGCAGATTTGTCTATGCCTGCTAATTTTGCATGAAATAGAGCATGAAATAGTATTTTTCTGTGAAAAAGTGCTATGATTACAGAAAATAAAATGTTAAAATTTTATTAATTATGCCAATATACAACTGTGCCCATGTATAGTAATGGAATAATAACATTCACTGTAACTATGCTTCATATGTGAAGTAATTATTCCAAGAAAGAAGCAATACATTTAAATAGAGTAATGACTATACATTTTAATGAATTCTCTAATTTTTAATATACTACTACTGAGAGAAAGTAAAACACTGAAAAAAGTTTGTCAGTCTTAGAGAAAACTGACATGTTTGGAATAGTGAAAAAAGAAGAAATGTCTTACATCAAATTTCTGTTTTGAGTTAAACTTCTTTTTCAGTACTACTATTATACTAGACCTCTACAGTTGTTTTTGTCAGTATTCAGGTGTGATTGTCATTGTGTGTAGATAACTATGTATAGTTGTCTGTATCTGTCTAATCAAGACACAAAGATCATTCTAGATATTGACAAATTGAATTTAGTAAATTAATGTTATTAAATATTAGACATACATTGTGATGGACTATATATCCAAATAAATCTTTTCCAGCACAGTCTTCTGTCATTCTATTACATTAAATATGAGTGTAATCATAATACTTTCATAGCATTTTTAAAATGTATCAGGAAATGAGAAGTATTACTGAAATATTTTTCTTTAAAATCCCATTCACTGTATTTTCCATTAACACCACATGATAGCATCCAGTAACTTGGCAACCATCCAAAGATGGAGACCGTCTCATTGGTCGGATTTTGTTAAATAAACGACTAAAAGATGGAAGTGTGCCTAGAGACTCAGGAGCAATGCTTGGATTGAAGGTTGGTAATGAATAATTTTGGAACTAACAACTCTCTCAGTTAAATTAGCTACCTTTATAATGAAAGTATTCTCATATTTTATAGTGTATGCTTACTGATATCTATAATGCCTTATCATTCTCAAAATTACAATAGAGAGACATTTTATATTCAATTACCAAGAGTAATTTTACAGGATCCCTGACAGGCTCCAAAAATTGTATTTTTCCGAAAGACTAGACATGTTTGCACAAGTTTTCTAAGAATGTCTGCTCTGCAAGGTACTAATTGCATCCTTGCTGGGCAAGCAAAGCCCTGTCCACTTTCTTCAGTATTGAGCACTGCACCATGATATAACTTCTGTTCCCCAAAAGAAGGGGAAAATGTGAAAAATAAATTATCTCTTTTGAAGATCTGGGGGACATGTGGAAGTTAATGACATTTCAATCCAGAGCAGGGTCTGCCAATGGAAGAGCCTCTTTCTGGATTTTTTTCCCCTCTTATTGTTGGATTTGCTACATTTTAAATACACAAGACAGAAAATTATTTTATATTTATTGTATATTATCACAAAGTAATGTATTTGAATCCTTTCAGTGATGCAGTACTTTTCGAACACATTTTAAAGTTATTTCTAGCTCATATCTTGATCTCATTTTTGTGTGATATTATCATTTTCAGTTCCAGCAATACTAGTACAAGAATGAGAATTAATTAAACACAGTAAAAGAAACAAGCATGTATTTATTTTTATTGAACATCCTTGTTGTGAGAAATCATTAAGAAGTTTGATTAATTCTCTTTACTTAGCATGACACTGACTTCACGTTGGGTACACAGATTAGGCTATAGTCATACATTGTAAATAGGGATTAAATCAGTGTAGATATAACTTACACTAACATGCCTTGGAAATTTTTGAATTTTTTATTTAATTGACAAATTATTTTATTTTTAAGTCAGTGGAGAAGCCAGTTGAGCATCATTTTTGATATGTGTGTTATTGTTTTAATGTCAGAAAATGTAAGAGAAGAAACTAACAGTGCCACTATGAAGTACTTTTTGTTTAAATTTCCATGTTTAAAATTCTAAAATCTTCCATTATAAAGATGAACTCTTCACTGAGATTCATGAATAGTTTAGATTCAAAAGTAACTATTTTTTAATCTCAATAGACATCTGAAAAGAGTGAATTTCAGCAGTTATTCCTGACCTGAATTTTCAAATATTTACATTTTTGAAAGTAACTGAAACTGGATTTAGTATTACAAATTTTAAATCCCAATATGAAGACTGTTAAGAAACCTTAAGAATTTGAAGATTATGCAGTTATAACTGATTCTGAAATGTGAATCTCCTGATTCTAATATAAATATTAAGGTCAAACCTGTTGAAGTTTCCTGTAGAGAAATCTTCAGTATGACAAGTATTTTCTTCTGACTTGTCCAGCCAAAGTGAATTTGATTAATTGAGATGTTTGATGCTTAGTGTGAACATCATGAGTTCTGTTACATTAATATAGCTGTTTTCAGTTAAAAAGTATTGAAGTAAGCAGTCTAATGACCAGTACCTTACTTTTTCTGGGTGGTAATTTATAATACAGTGAAATACTATACATATATTTGCTAAAGTTTAAAAGCTTTAACATTCTGTGTTTGCATTGTGTTAAAATTACACAAATAGCCAGAACAGGAACAAGCATAACCTGTCTTAGCCAAAATTCTGTGGTGGTTTTTTCAAGTGTATCTGTCTTACCTGGGCTACCTGAAAACCAAGGAAATAATTGAATTCTTCCTTCTGTTGCCAGAACATTTAAGTAATTTAAAGTAATTTTCATTCTATGAAAATACTTCCTCGTTGAAACAGGTAGTAGGAGGAAAGATGACTGAATCAGGTCGACTCTGCGCATTTATCACCAAAGTTAAAAAAGGAAGCTTAGCTGATACAGTGGGGCATCTTAGACCAGGTATGTATCTACTATAGATCTATACTGCTGACCTGCCTTTCTGAAGGTGATAACAAGTGAGCGGGTTTAATTAGATGTGAGATTATATTAAATAGGTGTGATGAACTACTGCAGAACACAACCTGATATTCAGTTACTAGATTATTGACATTACTGCTTTTGTGGAATGCATAAATTCTCATGTTGTTCAAAATCATATTTTAACATTTTCATTCATGTTTTTATACTCAAAATAATATTCCACTGATGTCCTGCCCAGTCATTTTGTGGTGTATATTTTATTTAGAGCAAACCAAGCTACTACAAATGTGTGAACAGAAACAGTTTGGCTAAGAAACTGCTTCTATCCCAACATGCAAATCATGGATTGCTAGATTGAAGAATGTGCAAGAAATATTAACTATTAACATAAGAACTATCTGAACCTTAAATACTAAATTTGTAGGGGTAAATGGATCTTCAAAATAGTAAGTTGATGAGATATGCTGTTTTAAAGATCTGCATTTTCTAAAGAGCACGTTGGGATTTCTGTAAGCCACAGCTGCCAAAGCAAGTAAGAGCTGTATCTAATTTGATAGGGGTTCTATTGAATTGAAGATAAAATTGTTTCACTGAACTTTCCCTATTTGAAGCTGAGCTGCAGAAAACCTTTAATACTCATGATTTTCCTGTATGAAGAACTCCAAACTTGTTATACAACACAGGTTTCACAATTCAGTAAACTGACAGTAGAATGGCTTAAATTGTCATTGTAAGTACAGTCCACAGCAGACTTACTAAGCAGAGTGTTATTACTGAAATTATAGGTGATGAAGTATTAGAATGGAATGGAAGGCTACTGCAAGGAGCCACCTTTGAGGAGGTGTATAACATCATTTTAGAATCCAAACCTGAGCCACAAGTGGAGCTTGTCGTTTCAAGACCAATAGGGTAAGTAATTTTGTAATTTTTTTTATTAAATATGATAAAAATGCTGCTAAATTTCACTTTTAGGGCAGAGCTTATCAAACAGATTAATAAACACTGTAAACAGTAAAACTGTATGCAAAATTCTGTAACCCAAAAGCATAGCTAGTATGATAGGGCATGCCAGTAAGTAAAAAGAGCTGATGTGAAATCCTGTATTCTCTGAAAGAGTCCCGGCATTATCTGGTTGTTTAGTTGGTGATGCAGCCTATATTGGCTCTGAAACTGTGGTTATACTCTTTATTGTTGCAGTTCTTGACTCTAGATTTTTATTTCTCCATTCCCATTTTTATATAACATATATAAAATTATGTATTCGTATTTGGTCTATGAACTGATGATGAACTCTATTTATTGAGAGTCTGCAGTGTAGAATTTTCCCAAAATACAGTATGCTAATGACATAATCAGTATGCTTTGGAAAGTCTCGAATCCATATTCTCATCATCTTCATCTATGAAATTTATTAAATTATTGCCTGTTATCTAATACAGAACATATCTGAATGAACAGCTAGCACTGTGTGGGACTTTTTCTTTGGTGCTTTACATTGCCCAGTTTTCTTAACTTTTATCTCTCAATGTCTAAACTTAATTTTTTCTTGCATGGCAATAGGGCTGTTAGAGTTGCTTTGTTATATTAGACTGAAAATACTTCCCCTTCTTCATCTGTTCTTTTTCTTCCAAGTTCCTACAGCCTACAGTCACATCCATCCCTTTTTCACTTCTCCATTGGACGTTCCATAGCTGGTCACACCAGGGCTGTGAAGAGGGGGATACTTACTGCTGAATTTGAAGATGCTTACAGTTGTTAAGAATTTTCTCTTTTCCCATGCAGAATTTATTATGATGTATATCATGTACGAGACAGGGTGCTAGGTAATCTCATCTAGGCTCCCTTTTCCACGTGAGGTTGGACCAGATGGTCTTTCAAGATCCCTTCCAGCCTTGGCTGTTCTATGATTCTATGGTTCTATAATTATATATTAATAAATATATTTATCCCTTTATTTTGTATAAGATGCACACAATTATCTTAGCTTTATATGAGAAAGCATGGGTAACATAACAACTAAAAATCGAGAAGTACTAAAAAAAAATCTAGAACTGTACATCTGAGGATGGAATTTCAGTGAGGATAATTTGTTATCGGTTCAGCTATAATAGGAACTTAATGTGTTTCACACATCAGGAACTTAACGTGTAGGAACTTAATTTGGTTTGACAATTTTAAACAAAGTTGATAATAACAAAAACTGCTTTAGCTTGTCAGTGAGCTGAGAGGTTATCTCCTACATATATATTGAGTTGCAGCCCCTTTAGCGTGAAGGCTGTATCATCTGTCCTGTCCTTAAAAACATTTGCATAACTTGGCAGTTGCACGTATAATAGTAATGCTAAGGGACAGACTAAATTACTAGAAGAATATTGTCTCAGAAAAGGAGGTTTCAAATTAATTTCATACAGGTGTAAGATTTTTCATAGTTTCTCTCAAACAGGAGTTTATAGCAAAAGTTTCAAGGAACTGCTAACGTCTTGAAAATATTCATTTTTTTTTCTCTTTCTGCTTCTCTTCATTGTACAAAACCTCCTGTATTCTTTCTTGTGCTTTTATATTTACTGTCTGTTGTTTACCTTCCTTATCATCATGTCTTTTGTTATGTTGCCATGTGCTCCACTTGCTGTCACTAGAGCAGCTCATCTATAATTCCTTAAAGAAAGTAATGTGGGCTCTCAAGATGCCTTCTTCAGCATTAACTGCTTGCCACATAGTCTGAAGAACTGAGCCAGGTCAGGGCTAAAAAAGTTGTTCTGTGTACTTGATTCCCAGTGTCTTTTTGCAGTAGACGTAAAAGAGGGTTTTCACTTCCAAAACTCCAGTTACTAATCTAAACGGGTTTATAACTGAAGTCTCAGTGATGAATAGTTTCTGCAAGTTGGTAAGGTTTTCGATTCTGGTTAGATGTATGTAATTCTTTGGATTTTGATATTGACGATATAACTTCAGAAATGTTTTTCATGAGATTTGAGCTGATGAACTGGAGATACCATATTATCTTCTCAGTTTAGAAGATTTCAGGTCATAATCAAATGGACTATAGAAATTAATATCTTATGCTTGCCCAAAGAAATATAACACCATAGGTCTGTGTTCTGCCCCAGGTAATAAAGTTTCAATGTATTTAAAATCATTAAAAGTTCAGATTTACCAGATGTCAGAAGTGATAATTATTTCAATTAGCATAATTGATGTCCACTTGGAGGATTTAACTTTTGCATTGTGGTGTATCCCATTACTTACTTATTAAAGAGAGTCTCTTGATGGTCTCATGGCAGCGCACTAACTCATGCCAGAAAGCTTCAGACAGTTACTGGCAATTAACTTAGCCGAGAAAGAGAGCCTGTTGTCACATCCTGATATTCTGAATACAAAACCAAATTCTGGTAAACATGATTGTTAGTTCTTTTTCATTTTCCTATGGGCTGACTGCTATGAAAACTGAAGATGACAAGCTAAGCTGATAAAGGAAGACAAAATGGGAGGCTCGTTTAAAAAAAAAATGATCATACCATTTTGGCATGCAATTTATTGCTTTTTCTGTCTTAAAATAAAAATTGATGGCCAAGTTGCTATTCTGTGTGAGCTGGCTGTCTCATATGCAAGACCTTATCTTTTTTCTGCTTCCTAATTCTCAGAAATAGTTATTTTAAAATGCATGTTATTTTAATAGTTACTACTGTTTTGAATTTGGAAGGTATGATGCATTGTGCTTTATTAATTATTCTATACAATCTGCTTGCAGTGGAACATATCTTAAAATGTAAAAAGATACCTAAAACTAGTTCTGCTTCTCCTACATCTGTTTATCTCAGTAAAAGTTCCTTGAAGAAAACACCATTCACACTACCATGAAATACTGGGATCTGTATGCTTTAGGAACATAAATTATAGTGTTCAAAGCTTTCAAGTTTATTGTTTCAGCTATCTATAGAAAACTCATATTCCATCTGTTCACAATGATACATGTTTTCAAAGTTTTCTTCCCAAACTCATATGATAGAAATACTTTTTTGAAATTACAAGTTAGGCTCAGGAGTGTATTTCTGAGTAAAGTAATAGGTATTGGGTGCCTTTATAAATTCTGCATATATCAAATATGCAAACATAAATATTTACTTCTTCAACAGCCCTTGCAAGTTTCTGACAAGTTTTGCTTACTAACAGCAGAGACAGTGATCTTTCCTTCTTTACAGTGGGCAGTTACAGCAGTTGCATGCCTTCTGATTGGTTTGTATTATTGGATACTGTGCATCAATTCATTTGCAAAGTTTCCTCAATCTGCTTAGTAAAGCTATCTTTCTAATGAGTCTTGAAAAATATTTGGAAACAGTATACCAAAAAGGTACTAGATAACTTTTCTTTATACATAGTACAGCCTCTTTTTTTCATTGTATGAGACAGTAGATATCACTGAAAGCACTTTTAACTTCCCCTTCCTTTTCATATACCTTAGTGATGGGTTGTCCTTGGCTGACCACCAAATGCCCACCCAGCCACTCTCTCCCTTCCCCTCCTCAGCAGGACAGGGGGAGAAAATAAGATGGAAAAGCTCATGGGTCAAGATAAGGGTGGGGAGATCATGCCGCAATTACCATAAACAAAAAACCCCCCAGATTTGACTTGGGGATGACTAATTTAATGTACTAGGAATTAATAAGAGAATAAGAGAGTGAGAAATAAGAACAAAACTAAACCCACCTTTCCCTCACCTCCCTTCTTCCCAGGCTCAAATTCACTCCTTTGCTCCTGCTACATAGCTCTTTTTACCGTTTATCAATACGTTATCACAGAGGCACCACCGCCTTGGCTGATGGGCTCAGCTGTGCCCTGTGGTGGGTCCGTTGGAGCCGGCTGGAACCAGCTGGAACTGGCGGTGTCCGGCACGGGGCAGCCCCGGCCTCTCCTCACAGAGCCCCCGCTGCCAGCCCCTCGGCACCGACACCCCACGCAACCTTGAAGAAGCCAACTGCACTGAAACACACATCATTATCTTAAATATTGTTCTTTCTGTGACTCGGAGCTGAAGCTCTTCATCTTGCTTGGTTTTGCTGAAATACCTCCAAAATTATTTATTAGCATATTGATATTTTTTATTAACATACAGTAATGTTTGCCCCTCATAGGCAGAATATGTTCCTTTGGGGGGTGGGCAGACGTAATGAGGTACTTCGTCATTGCGACTGAGTGCTTTAAAATTACATAGCTATACACAAAATTTAATACAGGTGTTGCAACACCTCATGTGTATGCAAGTATGCTATTTTGCCAAAGGAAATTGCACATTTTATTTAGTCATGGAAAAGGTAAGATTGTCCAGATTTGGGGTTCAAGGACAGGAATGGACACATTGGGATAGCCATTATTGGCAGTCTAGTATGTTTGAGTGAGGGTCCAATAAATTTAATTAATGTGTAATGTCATCATAAAGTCTACTACTGACAGTTTTAGTCTACCATTAACTCTGAGATTGTTCTTTTTTTAATTTACTGAATTATTTTGTTTCTGACTGTGCAGCCTCTCTCCTGCATCCACCAAACCACATGTTCTGTAGGCTTTAATTTGCCACTGACATTATTTATACTGGATAGAAGATAAATCGTCATCGTGGCTGAGGACAGCAAGCAGATCATACACCATTCCTGAGGCATTCCATGGTGGCTTGAGAAGTGTTATAGTGTAACTGAAATTTGAATATGCTTGTTAGATAAAGGATCAGCCTGTCTTAATTTTCCTGATTTCAGGGACATTCCCAGAATACCTGACAGCACACATGCACAGCTGGAGTCCAGTAAGTTTCAATTGTGGGGTAGGAAAATCTTCTCTCTCTTTTATGTAAGCACAAATAGCTTGAAAAATGTCATCTACAGTTAGTAGAGCTCTTGTCTCTTTGTCCATATTAGTCTCAGTATGTCATCTTATTGTACTATCTATCTAACTTTGTTTAATAATAAGCTATCAAAAGCCAGGATATTTTGATTTAGGCTTGAGATTTGGTTACAGGCTTAGGCTATTTTTGATTGACAAGAAAAGCTTATTTCTAACTAATATACAAGAACATTAACAGTAATTTTTAATTTCCTGTTTTGTCGTTCTGCATTTCGATTGAACCTTACAAACTAAAAATGCGGATGAAATGTTCTTTATTTACAACCTGAGAGACAGCTACTTTGAAATTAGAATACTTCTACTTTATTAGAACCATTCAGCGCTCGTTAAATTGGCTAAACCAGTATTTCATGTGGGGGAAAAAGAACTTGTTCTTTGGCTTAGATCTGATAAGATGGATTTCAGCCTGGTGTTATTTTTTTTCATTGTTTTAGAACTCTTTTATAATAGAAGCCATGAATAAATGCAATGGCATAAACTTGATTATAATAATATGAAAAACTCCTCCAATAACTTTTCACTGATCAGCCAAGTCTTAAAATAAAATCCATTTTATGTTTTGTGAGATGTGGATTGTCTTTTGTATTTATAAAAATACTTTACTTTTACTCTATGTTTTATATGTCAAATCTTGTCCTCTGGCAGTTTGTAGACCTTGTAGATTTGAAACAAAATGCACAAAAAATATTACATGCATCTTGATGTTTTTGTAAAAATCTAACTAAAAATTAGTCTGATTGTACAAGATAATAAGTCAGAAGACTGAATTGCTTTGACCACAGTAAAGTATTTACTTTACTATTTAGGAATTTTGGGCCTTCAACTTACTGACACAATTACAGTCAGAAATAGCTGAATAAACTCTTTTTCAGTCTATAAATAAAAGCTTTTGATTTCATCTGAACACCAAAAGATTGAGTATAATTATTTGGTAACTTTAAATATATAAAAAAGTGATATTTATCACAACTTCATTGTATGTTTGCTTATATTTCTACAATTTTTATTTAAAAAGCGTTGTGAAAAATGCATAAGTGCTACTATTTATAAAATATTTTTATTTATAATTACAGGTTCTAGTTCATTTGAATCTCAAAAAATGGACCGACCTTCTATTTCAGTGACTTCTCCTATGAGTCCTGGCATGTTAAGGGATGTTCCACAGTTCTTGTCTGGACAACTTTCAGTATGTAAACATTTCATTGATATTAATGTTGTGCTTTTTGCAGGATATACAAGTCTCACTGCAGAGTGCAAGCTACCTCTAACAGAAATTCCTTGTTAAACTAGCTAAATTTTTTGGTTAATGCTACATAACTCAGTGTAGGCAGGGCCATAGTTTCATAAGGACATTCCATTTTATTAGCTTTTGGAAATTTTATATATGTTGAATTATATATATATATATATGTATATTTATCTAGTAAGCTAGACTGGTAGAGTCAAATTTTTAAAAAGGTCTAAGCTTGGCCTCCAGTTATGTTTGTGCTGTTGAATGTATACACTTTTTCAACTGTAACACTTACATGTACAGTTGGTAGATTTTATTACCTGTGTGCTTGGACATTAATATTGCTTATTTCTTATGCACTAGTTTTCATATATACCTTTCCCCAGATATCCATTTGATCGTTTACTGTTGTATTCTTTGTACCCATGTTATTCACTTTTGTTCTTCACTCTCATCGAGAACAAAGTTCATTACATTAATGTTTTCTTTAAAAGCATAATTTTTTGTACTAAACCGAAGAACTAGGTTTTTGTAAATCTTTCTGTGTCGTTTACAAGTCCAAAGTGTGATTTTTCAAAAGTGCTCAGTTGTGGCCTGTTACATGTTGAAAAGGAGAGGAAAATGGAATGGAAGCAGTGCAAAAGTGGTGTTAAACAAGTTTGAAAATGTCACATTTCTTCCAAGTTGTTTATATTAAGATAAGGAGTGCTCCATAAAAATGTGCATAAAATCTAAGCAGACTGTTTATAGGTCACACAGAAATGATTAATGATATTGATAGAGGAGAGGAAGAAATATTTTTCTGTCTGTTCAGCAGACAGCATTCTGCAATGCATGAGACATTATTTGTTTCGCTCATCAGATCAGCCACCTACAATACGTAATTTTTAATTTTCTGTAACTGTTGTACTTAACTACTTTGAAAGACTCAATCCTTTGGATAAATGGAAAACTAGAAATCTTGACTGTAGGGTACAGAATGCTTTGCACAAAATACAATGACAAGGGAACATGAACATGCACTGTCAAAATATACAGACCAAGGTTTCTAAAAACCAAATTAGTTTTACAAGACAGCAAAAATTGTTGACAGTGGAAACAGGTGGGAAATATCTTTTGGCTAAATCTCATAAAAGATTAACCTGTCAAAAAGTTTTGGGTCCTAGCTCTCAGCACAAAATTCAAGATCCAGAGTTAGCTGCTCAGGCATCCAATGCACAGACACTGTGGAATAATGGTCCAAGTAGGAACCACACAGAACTGACTTCCTCACTTTCTCGGTTTCAGAAACAAAATCTTTAGGATTTTAAGATTAGGATTTCTTAGTAAAGTCAGTAAGTCTATTGATTTTGTGGTTTGATAGGATATTGCAGTTTGAGGTGCATAAGAATAGTATCAGGGTATTTCGAGGTATATTCTCATTTACTGAGAATAAAAGAATTCACAAGGTTTTTTAATCTCATAATGGCATATAAATTCAGTGTTTAACTCGAAAAGGCATAATTCCTATTTTTAATTATTTTTTGCTTGTTTCAAGATATAAATGCCTTTATTAATAAGTTTATTGCATTTCTGTCCTTATAAGGTAACCAAATAACGTTAGGAGACATTTAAAGATCTTTCCTACGTTTGTTCTCTTTGTACTCCCTTATGTACTGTTTGCAATTATACGCGATACTCCCTACTGCACAATATCGTTGTTTCCCTCAGAGAGCAGCTGGTATCTGAGAACACACAGCTCCAGTTGACTGACACTGAAGTCAGAAATGTTTAGTAATTCCCTAAAGTCCCACTGTCTCAATGTAGACACCTAACATTAGTAGACAGTTTGAAAATTTGGACACTTATCTTACCTCACCAGCTAAAGGAAAGTTGGAAATAGCTGTAATTCATGTTAATCATGTTAATGGCACAACCCATCTCCTGCTTATGTTGGCTCAAGGCTTTGGGAGGCTAGTACTAAACCTTTTGCTTTGCGAGGAAAGGTGGCTGTCACAACGTCTGAAGATGGTGTGGATAGATAGCAACGTGGCACCTAACTGGGCACACTGAATGTGTAGACTAGAATATATTTTTAGAAAAAGATGACTTTAAGAGAGTTGAAGTATTCTACAGGAACAGTTTTTTTCAAAAGAGTAAATACCTGTAGTTTATTTTTGATCTGATATTTTAAGTTAGTTTTGAAAAATCACAAATGTTTTGAGTTTTCAGTTTTGGGGGTTTATGTGTCTTGAAGGTAGTGCAATGAATAGTTTTTCCTTAACTTTTTAAAATTTTGGTTTCTCCTTTTATAACTTTAAAAAGCTTTGAAACTTCAGAAGAGTTAGTGAAGTAAACAACTCTTTGTAGAATTGGTGATGTTTTGAAAAATCAGAATGGACTATGAGGTTTTCTAATTTTGGACCTTTAGCAAAGGTGAAGTAATAGGGAAAAATTGAATTTTAAAGATCTCCTCAAGTTCCAAAAAAAATTTTAGTTTGAACACTAAAAAATGAACGAGCTTCAGTATTTTGTTTTTCCATGTTTTTAATCAGCTCTTTTCTGACAGAACAGTTGATGGAACACTCATTCGTTCCAAATAGCTGAGTAAGATGGAAATAGAAGGAAATACTAAATTTTGAATGTAATTGGGAATGTGCTTTTTATGGTGAGTGCCTAGGCAGGAGAATAACTTCAGAGCCCTGGCAGTAGAAGGGGACAAGATGCTGTTCTTTTTCGAAGTGGCAGGTCAGTTGATGTTCTGGGAGATCGTTGCTGAATTCAGACAGGTGTGATGAATTTGAGACAACGGATGATAGGCAAGATTTTGGAAGTGTTTCTGTATTTTCTGTACTTTTGGATAATACCATGTAGTCCTGATGGGCTGTTGTTAGGGCAGCTGTGGTTAATAGGCTGTGAAATACAAAAGTTGTGAGCAGAAGCGGAGATACCTACAGTTCGGGTGGAGGTCTGAAGTATTTGAATAAACACTTGGATATATGCATCCTTATTCAGACAGTGCTACAGAACCTTTAAGGTTTTTTATATTAATAGTGTTTTGGAATGTATTTCTTTATGTTCAGTATGGTTTTAGCCAGTTTAGCTGCAGTGATGCCTCTCTATTACTCAGGGATGTCTTTCTCTGTTCAGTCTTCCGTGTTTTCCTCTGTATTAGCATTGGTCTGTGTACCTGTTTTCTTCTGCTGAGGTTACAGTGACACTCCAGAGCTGGCTAATAGGAATTTCCATGAAGCAAACCATCTCACATAGCTAGGAAATCTTCTTTCCCTTAATAATTATTCTGCCCAAATACATATTTAATTGAAGAAATTATGTGCAGCTACAGTAAACTATTGCATGCTATAATTTACTAAGGTATATAAATAATTTATCTGTATTCTGTGCAGTTTATTTTATGGCATCTTTGATCCACATTGTTCTTTCAGGGGAGTGTCTGACTGTTATTGCAATTATTGTTTTCTTATTATTTGCTTTGTCTGGTTCCCGTTTCTGTGTTTTTTCACTGATTTATTTTTCTTTTAATACAATTTTGAAAAAGTCTGTATTCTTTGTGTGTTGGTGCTTTTCACTTCATTACTGCATTCTGGCTACTTTTTCAATACTGCAGGAAAAGTGTAACTTGGAATGCTTTTGCAATAGTTAGGTTTAGAGACTGATAATGACTAGAAGACAGTGTAAGTGGATACAGGTATAAAATTACAATATTTCGTTTTTGTACTGGTGGAAATTCTCACAGAAAAGGGATATAATTTATAAAATTAATATATTTCCTTGTATGGCTGCACCACAGAACCACTTCAATAGATTTTCCATATATATTCAGCTTATAAAACAATAACATTACAGGTATATTAATAATAGTTGTAATATCTGTAGCATATTAGAAAGCGGATATTGTACATTGTGAAGGACATATGTCAGCATATTGGGGGGATGAGGTCAAGTATGAGACATGCTCCCCTTCCCCCTTTCACCTTTTCCTTTTTCCCTTTCTTTTCTCCCCTTTCTACCTCTACACAAGTAAATTGCTGTTGCTCTAATGTCAAAACCTGGAAAGTTCTAGGTAGTGCACACAATGTGCTTATTGCCCTCCGTTTTCCAAGGCAGAATACGGCAGGTGAGGATTGTTGGTGCATGGTAGAGGAGATATTCTATCCCTCTTAGGATTGTAATATTCTGGAACATCTGTATTTCTCTTGTAATATGGAGCAGAAGCAAGCTGAAGATCTACTTTTATTGTACATGAGTAGGTGATATTCTGGCGCCCATACATTGGGCTATGCAGTACTGCCTGTGCAGAGTGGGTGGCAGCGTGCAGGTGCTGCACCTCGCAGAGCACAGGAGCACATCAGACAAAACCCGTGATCCAGACTGTCAAATTTTCTTATATATCCTCTTGCTTTGGTGTGGGAACAGATAACTTCACACATTTTATGGAACAGATTTCTCTCGCATCTGTGCATGCCAAGTAAGCAAGAAAGATGGCAGAAGCACGCTGCCTATCTCCATACTTTGGATACATTTATTACAGAAGTGAATATTAAGTAGTAGTTTCTTTCCATTGTTTTGAAGTAGATCAATAATCTCAGGAAAACCAAGTAGGGAGGTAAAGGAGATTCAAATCTGTCAGATTGCTGTGGTTGTTGGGACCTACTCCCATGCTCCTGTTCCCCCACTGACTGGCCGTCTGAGGTATCAACACGTGCTCCTGTTCCTGTCCATTCCCCATACTTAGTACCCTTTCTGTGACACTCCATTAGCTGTTGCTCTAAGCTGAAGATGGAGAGTGGTTGGTTGGAGTTTGTAGCTAGTTCAGGAACTTAGGAGTGTTACCTGCACTGATGTATTCTTGATATAGCCCACTGGAAGCCACAAAGCTGTATGTGGTCTGAAGTATCACAAAAATAAGAGTTATAAATGCATCTGTGTGTGCAATGCAACTACTGAGTTTGCTAAATGCTCTAGATCCCATTTCATGCAAGGGTTTTCTGTATATACCATATGTCACTTCTGTCATATTTGCTAGAAAATTGAAATACGTCGATTGTACCTTCCCCCATGGAATGTCAATACCAGATAGCGCTAACTTTCTTTTAATGGTTTTTAAAGTATTTAGGAGGGCTTTTTATAAAAATGCCTCTTAAAGTTGCAGAAAAGAGAAAACCTTTTACTTTACTTGCTTTACTCTAGAAAGCAACCAAAGTTGTCAGTGCATGAACTGTACTTGTTTCTGTCTCTGAATATGCATCTACAATGTTCCTGAAAGAGATGATCGAGCTGAACTTATGTTTCCTACCCCACTTTTAAATCACACTTTGCTGACCTACTCCTTTTGTTAATGTTATTTCTAAATACATTGTAAATGTTATCTGTAGACGCGCAAAGTGAAATCCTTGCTCCTGGGGAATCAGTGGCAAAATTCCTGCTGACTTCCCTAAGGCCAGAATTTCGATCACAGGGTTTTGATATGGTTTGGTAATAGATTTGCAGATTTAATTTATACATTGCATTAAAATACTTTGTGTTCGATAAATATGTCATTGGTGTAAAGCTGTGTTTAAAGTAATAGTTGTGTGTCTTTGTTTTTACTTTTGGTCTTTTAGTTTCCAGCGTGTTGTCCTTTTTGGTTTTGTTTTATTGCTTTTTCTTTAATTTTGCTTACCAGAGCCAAAGCCTTAGTAGAAGAACAACGCCTTTTGTTCCTAGGGTTCAGGTAAAGACTTCGTCTGCCTGACAGAAACTAAAGTTGTGGTTTTTTTCTTTTGTTTGTTATGGAAAATGCATAGCAGGAAAACGTTACATTATAGTTCGTTTTCCCATATTTTTAGTGTGTTGCTTTGAACCATATTAACAAGTTTCATGTCATCTTGTGAGCAGCTCGTAAAATTCTGCATGGGGGTTACAATATTAAAATTTAAAGAGACAACTAGTTTTTGTTTGCTGTTTACCCAATATTAAACTCATACAGGTTTCAATAGTGATGGCTATGCATCCCACATACAAAATGTGTGTACTGTTTAAGCAATAAACAATTTTGTGCTTGAGGTCATTATATGAAGATGAATGTCTCTTTAAATCATTCATTATCATTACTTAACACATCCTTTTTTGCATTTTCCAAGTAATAGTAGCGCCTTGAGTGGAAGACAGGCAAAAAATTTGTACCTTTTTTAAAGAAACAAATTTCTTGTGTATGAAACTTGGTTCTTGCATTTTAAAAGTACATCAAAATAACCAAAACTCCATTTAAATAAAAAAATATTTCTCCCATTTTGTTACTGAATTTATTTAGCTTTGGTATTCTATTTAGGTACAAGTTGTTTGCCTTTTTTCATTAGGAGACTCCTAAGGTATTGTAGATAAACGCAAAAGTAGGTTTTACTAATATGTTACTATGCTTATCTTGCTTTAATGCATGTTTTAAAGTTTTTTGTAAATAGAATATTAGCTGCTTTTCTTACCAAATATATTTATGGAGATGTTAATCTTTTGTCTGGGAGCTGTATAAACATTTCTTTTGTTTGATCAATTGCTCAAGGAAAGAAAGATGTAAAGGATGATCTAAATGATCAGAATGTGATGACTAAATTTCCTATTGAAATGGAAAAAACCCCATATATATATTTATAAAGGAATTCTAAATAAGACTGTAGAAAATGGTTTGGTTATGACTCATATTTGGTAAAGTACAATTTTTTTCACAATATATTATTTCCCAAAAGTAGTCCTTACACTGCTTAAATGTAAATTCAAAATAAAAAATCTGAGAAAAAAAATTGAGATTAAAAAAGTAATGTCTTGATAGTATTGTTTTAGGTTTACTTATTATTATGTGCTACTGACATAAACTGGCTTTGTATTAAAAATTTAAAACATCCTTTAACACGATTCAGAACATTGGCTTCTGCTCATGGTAATGAAATCAGAGGTGTACAAATTTAATCACAAGTTAAGTAGTTCATAAAGATAAATATTGTATGTGACATAAGTAGTCTTCTAATATTTATTTTCTTTTTAGATATGTGCAAAATAAATTAAGAAATGATGTGACAATTGGTTGTTCAATTTAAAAAGGAAACATCTGCCTGAAACCTGCATGTTTCATGAAATACTGTGATGAAGAAGAAACATGTAGTAGCAGTTCCTTACTTTAACCACATTTTATAAAATAAAGAAATAGACTTAAAAATTGTCAGTTCTGCTTAGACTAATATCCTCTAACAAAAACAAATATTGCTTGATCAAATTATTATTGTAGTCATTTAAGAAAATAAAACAAGTGTAATGCTTGATAGAGAGTATCCAACCTCTGGATGGATTATTTTTGATATTGTAGATAAAAATTGTCTTTAGCCCCAATTTTGTTTCTTCACAATGTCTGTGGAGTCATTGTGGACCTCTCTAACAGTTTTTTGCAGAGCTCAGTAACACTTACAGCTAAACATAATGTTTGTGACAAGAGTTCCTGAAAAACTGAAGCTTATGACCTTGGCAACATCTTTACAACTAGACTGAAACAAAAAGTCAAAAGTCCCCCATCTGCCCACTTTTTGTAGGGATGGTAGATAATTTAAAATGGATTAATTTACTATATGTTTACAATGCAGGCTGCAGAGAAGAACAGAAATTCTCCAGTGATCTTTAAACAAGGGTATTAGAAGCAGTCCAGCAGAGTGCAGAACTCTGGTTACTTTTTGGCATGAGAAATTAGCTAAGTCAGAGCTCTGAGCTGTTGTTTATGGTTGTCAGGAAGTATACATTACATTGTGGGCTGTGGTATAGCTGCGGCTGTAGAATCCCCTACAAGAATGAGGATCTCCAAACATTCTGTTTATACCTGTTTGTTTCATTGCTCTCAACAGGAAATGCACATCTTTATTCTTGCTTGCATCTTCTTCACTTGGTAGTCTGAAACTGATCCTAGTGATAAATGTCCCAGATTCTGGCACAAGTTCCTCTTCCACAATTCTCTCCATGTCGTTCTGTTCATTTTTTAGCTCTTGTATCACTGGATAATTTAAAACCCATCATTATTATTTTATTGGGAAGAAAAACACTAAATTTACTTTCTTCCCTACCATGGATCCTTCTCCTGAACTTTTACTAATTCTACAGTACTTGGAAAAGTGTGTATTTATTTCTTGAACTTTTAGGTTCAGTTTAGCATACCAGCAATTTTCTAACTTACAGAGTGATGCTTTGCAATATCTTTGTAGGGAGCGATCTGTTCTTAAATTTGCGTTTTCCATGCAGTATCTCTTGTTTACTTGGTGGAGCCTCCTTTTGAGCCACAGTTGCCATGAAACCCCTGGTTTTTTTCTACCTTCAGAAATTTCAGACATCCTTTTTGCTTTAAGACAGAACTTCAGTATATTTGATCATGTATGAAAATATATGCATCCATCTATTTGGCATTATTGAAATCAAGATGAAGCCACTTTTTAAAAGAAATCTAGATTAGGGAAGCCTAAATACCTCCATAATTTTCTGGCCTTCATATCCTAAAAGCTCTTCAATTTGACAGCCTTTTCTTGTATTTTTTCTAGCATATCACACAGCAACTGAAGCAGACAGCAATAACAATTTTGTTTAGCAACCCTCAGTAGTCAGGATTTGTTAGAGGTATGTTTAACAACTTCCAAAGCTCACCTCAGCTACTCCAAAGACTTTACCACCTCAGGGCAGTTTCTGCATCTGCATAAGCTTAAGTCCAAATAAAATGATTGCTGCAAGCATTTTTTAAAATAAACTGAATTTTTTTTCTTTTTGAAACAATAGATCCTGCTGGTGTATCTCTTGTTTTAGAATAATGCAAGAAAGAAAAGTAGTATCTCAGTTTCAAAATATTACACTAATAAATGGTTATGTATGTTGCATGAAAAATTATAATGAACAACAAAAGAACAAAAATGCCTGGCCAGCTGTCTCTCAAACCCAGTGATGTTTGAGTAGGCTGTGGTGGTAGAAATCAAGCTACAGGGCAGGCGGTCTCTCCCAGTGGCACAAATTTTATCTCTTTTTCCGTGAGAGTCATGAAGCAACCCTTATATAACAGAAAAGTGTAGCATAGAATTAAAAACTTCAAATATTCTCTGGTTTTAAATCTAAAGCTATCACAAGATACGGTGTGCCTGTATGTGCTGTACACAAAACCACATTAGAAATGCGTAGTTAAGCAGTCAAGCATTCATGAGGTAGGAATATAGGAAGTGGCAATAATAATATTATCTAGATTTTCTTAACTGATTTCTCTTATGCATATGTATTAGAGTATGGGTCCTAATTACATGACTACTTCTTTTTTAGAACTCTTACCTCAATCAGTGCTCTGAATAAAATTTCTAGTTAAGATGAAATTTAAAAGAAAAAGGATGAAATCTAGTAAACTGACTTTATGTCCTTAATTTTTATCACTAAACTTATGCTAGCTTCAAATAAGTCTGATGTGCCTTGGGGAGGAGCTTAGATTTGCACAGTTGAAGGAAAGAACTAAGTACCTCTATATCTGCAGTGAGTGATCCAGCCCAAATAAAGGACGTCTATCCCCATTAACTCTATTTGAAACTTAGGCTACTCCAGAGGGTGAGTTGATTCTCCAGAGGGAGGTGTCGTCTTCTGAGGCTGCAGAAGACCAAACAGGAATGCTAGATACCTGCATCCTCACTTCTCTGAATGCAACACCAGCAGTCATCTTTTATGTACTCTTCTATGTGTAGAACGCTCATTCCAGAAACAGGACATCTGTGGTTTAAGCCCTGTTTAAACTGAAGAGATTGAACCTGTCTCTCAGAAAAGTGCCTTTATCATCAAGCTATTGCACATCGCTTTCTCCTTTGGAGTATGAAGTCTTATCTGAAGCTGAGATACTGTGTGGCTGGGAATATAAGGGTGCGGTGACAGTAAAGAAAGCTTAATTTTAATGTAGCAGATTCCAGACCTGCTACCCAGAATGTGTATTGACCTTGTATTAGACAACTATTGGTTAAAAAACAGAAAGAATCCTATGAAGCTGGGACAAGACCCTCATCTCTGTTCTCCCCTGATGACTACCTGACTGCAGAAGAGTTCTTGTTTCTTGTGCTCCCCATGGCAGTTATTCTTACCTGGAAGCCTGTTTCAAGGAGTGCAGCAGATGCACCACTCTATGGATAACAGATCATTTCACAGTTTCAGGGTGCATTGAATTTAGCTACCTATTCGTCTGAATGTAGGTTACAATGGAAGTTTAGTAAAGAATCAGGTACATGTGCCTAGGGAAGGAGGCTAGGAAGGGAAGTATATGAGCCTCTGTGTGGCAAATAAGTTTCCAGGAGTTCAACACTAAGTGGAAAGATCTTTAGAAAGCATTCAGGTTGGATCACTTTCTAAGTGAATTTTAGGTGCTACATCCTAAATTACCTAGGTAGACAAAGTCCTATTCAAGAAGTTTTTTTACAGGTAATAGCCTCCACATTAACACCAGCCAGCATGGTTTTCCTGTGGTGTATTTCATGTGTTGTAATTTTAGCTTTCCCTTTCCTTCATTTAGATCAGGATTGCATTGTTGCAGTTTCTTAGATGTTCTAACCTTTTAAAAGTGCCATTCCTGCATGTGTAAAAAACTGCTGAATGGAGGGTTTGTAGATTCTGCTCTGTTAGTCAGCTGCTTAAGTCTTTCAGTGCTGAGCATCACACCTGTACATTCTTGTGGGACTTTCACCCTATGGACTGAATAATTCAATGTTCTTCGCTTTTTGGTGTTAGGAATCTTCTCTGCATACAACTCAACAAAGCTATAAAAGAAAAAAAACTTCTTATCAACTTTTCTGTTATATATGTTTATTTCATCCCATGTTTATTTCTCAACATAAAATATATATAGTATTCTATGAGGTGTGGTGGGATTGTCCTGCATTTATTGATTAAGAATTGAGAAACTATGAACAGAGTCTGAGACAACCAGGTTCTGTACAGGCATAATACACACCTCAGACTTCAATTCCAATACCTTACTTACCACTACAAATCAGGCTCCAGGCTCTCATTCCAGGCTCCCAGACAATAAAGAATGTGCAATTTCTAAATACCTTTTGAAGTGTTTTAAGGGATCCACCCCTCAATACGCAAGAGTGCTGGGAAAGAGGAAGGGATGGAACCCAGTCCTCTTGGACTGCACCTGGCTGTCTTAAATGGCTGTCCTTTCTCCCCTTGTGAATAGAAAAGAAAAGGTTCTTGTAGGAAAATACCTTACCATCTGAATATTGTCATAATACTTATGCACAGGATAGTCAGAATTAGATCATTTCTATTCCCAAACTCATTTTCTGTGTTCAGTATGCTAGTCTAACTCCTTGTTTCTCATTTTCCTTTCCAATTTCCTGCCTTGACTTCTTGTCACATTTTGTTTCATCCCAATCTCTCTGTGCAACATATTTTGTGCCAGTTACAGAATGTAACTTTTGTCACCTCATTCTATTTCTCTCATTCAGTCTGGTTTTGCCCCTCTGGTCTTCTGTGGTCCCTGACATTAGTGGCTCCATTCTTCCTGTGTTTCACCAAGAAGCATCCTGTATCCTTTACTTTCCCAGTAATTCTAAAGCAGTTTCTGATTTGTCCCTTCTTCCTTCTTCTAACCCCATGAGAATTCAATCCCATCCTCCCCTCCATGGGGTTCTTTGTCCATTCTCTCATTCCCAGTTTCTTTCTTTCTTCTCTTTGCATCCAAGTCAAATGGCTTCTTGGGTTGCAAGTGCATGTGCTGTATATTGGAGTGCTAGCAGTGTGAACACAGGAGAGAGAGAGCCTTCTGGTCACAAGTCTGCCTCCTGACCTTTCCTGTAACAAGCCAAATTACAGAGAATTACAGGAAAAATATGCCCATTATGTACAAGTTTTTCCAATTTTTTTCAGAGCATCAAGAGAAAAGTAGAAGGTATAAGACAATGCAAATGTTGAGTTCTTGTTCCAAAACACAGATGTTAGAGCATCTCAAAGAAATAGTGTCAAATGATTTAACTTTCTGCTTAGAGTCATTCTCCAAATATTTTGACTGATGTTTTCCTGCAAAATTTCAGTCTGAAGCAAATACAGAGAAGAAATATCTAGCCTGAATATGAATGGATAAATCTGGTTATATTTTTGGCACCTTCATTCAGTCACAGTTTGTGATAATGTCTGGATCACAAATATATTGCATTCTGCTTAAGCAAGGATAATTTTTCCCAAAAAAGCAGATGAAGAAGATGATTGTGTTCAGTGCTAATCCCCTTGGGGTGTGGGACTAGCCAAGTCTGTTCTTTGCCCAAGGACTCCCAAGGAAGCCTGCGAGTGGATATATTTAGTGTCAGAGAATATTTAAGTTGACTTGCACTTCAGGGGTCATTAAAGCTTTGCTGTGGATTTATACAGTTGGTGCAAAGCTTTCTACTTGTGATCTGTAGCTGGATGAAGATACTTAGTAGTTCAGATAATTCTTAGTTTAGAAAAAATACTGACAAAGCACCTTGCTTTGCAGGAATGTAGGAACAGCATCTAGAACTCCCTTAAATCTGATGTATTAAGGATAATTTCTCTCACACAGTTTTTTGCTTTAGTAGAGCCCTTTAACTGTTGGTACCAGAAACCTATAAAGTCAGTAGTAGGGCCAATAACATGATAATAGAGGACAGGTATACTCCCCTTTTTAATATCCTTTCCAACACTGCTGGTTGGTGGCTACAGGAGTTGCAAGATCTAAGTAATGGAGAAGTAAGAAGTACACTGCCACCATTGATTGAGTTGCTGTGTCTTAGTGTAATCTCACTGAAGTATTAGGAATGGCAGAAAGGTAAAACAGCCTCTTGATGAGTCAGAAGTCTTGAGAATTTCATCAAGACCTTTCTTTAAGTGACTGCAATGCTGAAGATGAGGAGCTATGACAGCAGACGGAGACCCTGTCTCTGAAATTATGTGAGATGGGCTCCACAGAAAGTGCACCTTCCCCTGGTTATGTTTACCTTAGCTAGGGTATATTCATGCTTAAAGGTGCAGTGCTTGCTTAGGTGTGGAGTTGGGCATTACCTTCTTTGATTAGCTTAAGTTCAGGCAGGGACAGTATTTCCTTTAAATGTCCTAGTTTGTCCTTTGTCTCAGGCAAACTCCCCATGAAGACAGCCTCCTCTGTCAGCTGTAGTTAATGATACTGCAGTGGTACCACCATGTAATGACTCCCTGGCTATTTGGAAAACTTTGTTTTGCCCTAACTGCACCATTTCCCCCATCCACAGTGACTGCTCTAAAGTAGGTATATCCTCTCCTCGAATAATGTGTTTGCAGCTATAGTATTCAAACTGAAATAGCTAAATAGCAACTTCTAATGACTGTAGTAAAAAAGGATAGCAGACCAAGACTAAGACTGATTAATAATAATTTCTACAGATGAGTAATAGTAGTTTTTGCCTTGTTGTTGCTGAGTTGGACTGTGAAGAGGGTTAGACTACTGAGCCTCACTCTCTTACAATTTCTAGAAGGCTTATATGATTTCAGCATGCGTCTCTGCATCTTGAAAAACATTTAGAGATTTGAAATATTTATGATCTTATCCCATAGTCTTTCCAGCACAACAGGACATGAAAAATTCATTCATTCATTGTGCATAAACTCCTTAGAAATGTATATATATGAATACCATACATCAGTAATGCAAGTAATACAGTATCACTGCCAAGAGAGAATAATCCTAAACAGGGCACCATGTGAAAAACAATTAGTATGAAATAATGTACTTATTGTACAGGGTTTTTAAAAAAGAGTAACTCATGGTACATGCTGAAGATATTTATAGTATTATTTTATTTTTATGCTTTGTTATAAATACAAAGTAGAACATGGTATTTTCTGTTTAAGTAACCAATATAAAGAGAAGCGTATGAGCAAAATTAATTTTAAGGATTAATATGCTACTTTGTTGTAGAAATTAGTTCACTAATTAATATTTTCTCATTACAGATAAAACTGTGGTATGACAAGGTTGGTCATCAGTTAATAGTGACAATATTGGGAGCAAAGGATCTTCCTTCAAGGGAAGATGGGAGGCCAAGGAATCCTTATGTTAAAATTTACTTTCTTCCAGACAGAAGGTAGGGTGAACACAAAGACAAGGAACATTTGAGTAAGAATTAGTCTGATACTCAGATGGCACGCACAGCTGAGTTTACTGGACATACATATATAGAAAAATCGTATAGTTTGGAGTTTCTTTATTGAATATGCAATGTGTCTTTGAACACTAAACACAAACTCACTTTCACTGGATATTTTATTAAATACCAAATAGAAAAGGAAAGGTAAACATACGTCATTGCATGGGGATCTCTGTTATTTGCAAAGAATGTTGTTAGTATTTTATAATGCCCATATTTCCTATTTCTGTCTAGCGCAAAGCGAATGCTACAAAGTTAGGTTTGCAGATTTCTGGACGGATCAGTCCAGCAGTTTGGTTTGCCCCACCTTTAAGCAGCAAAGCAGGAACAGATTTGGCATCTGAAACCCATAGATTTCATATCACAGTATAAGTGAATTACGGCTGAAGGGGACTCAGTTGAGATTTCCCAGATGCACCTTGAAAACTTCCTCTAAAGCACAGGACTGATATTATTATCAGGACTGGTATTATATAAGCATTTAGGGAAAACTCTGGTAGGGACCCTTATTCCTGAATAGCTCCTTCATTTTTTAGTCTATGATTTTCTGCCATTTCCACTTAGGTGCTGGGAAGAACAGCAAAGGGGATAATGTGTTCTCTAGTTGATTTTTTTTATTGTTATTTCCTCAGATTGTGTCAGTAGGGGAACATGTTGAGCTTTATTTTGTAGTGTATCAACCAAATAATTCAAAGATTTAACCTGACTCAGTATATAAAAAATTGACCAGTGGAATGCTGAATCTGTAGAATAGGATGTAACTTCACAGTTTATATTTTTACATCCTTTGCTTTTCCTAATAGCTGAACTGGGAAGATGCTAGCTGTCTCCAGTACTGATTGACTTCAGCAGGAATTAAAGCTATTCAGTATTTTGAAAGACATTGCTTTTCCACTTTCATTGTACACCATACGTTGACAAGAAAATTTTCTGTGACTGCATAATTTGCTGTATCATTGATGACAAAAAGTTTTTGGAAGGATTGTCTTGGGCTAATGAATATTTGAACTGTTGGACTAGATTCTTAGTTTATTCAAATTGCTGTAGTGTATTTGGAGATGCTGAAGCTGTGCTAAACTGAGAATCAGATCTGCCTAAATTATTTTATCTGCTTTTTCCAGATTAATAAAGCTACCAAAAATGTCTGTGTTCAGAATGCTTCACAATGTAATTTGTAATAACTAGAAATACATAGAAGGAAAATACTTAATTAAATACTTTCAAGTATACAGATACAAGAAGTTTCTTAACATTAAATTTTATTATGCTATACTGGTGTTTCCCATTTATGTGAAGTATTCAAACTTTTTCTTTATTTATTATGTGTATGTTCTACCACTTATCTAAGAATCAGCAATTTGTCTTATTGAATTGTGTTTTTTTTCTGATGTGCAAATTCATTTTCCTTTCCTTAGAGGTAAAAGCTGAGTAAGCAACAATGTATTTCTTGTGTAGTAGAAGGAAACGTGCTAGAGGTAAAATACACTTAAATAAGTCAAGCGTTTAATTAGATGAACATACTGAACTCTCTTTGATTGAACAAATGTCATTGGAAAAGCTTGTCCAATGTAACTTATTTCAGTTCTCAAGGGTAAATAAATCTTTAGTATAACAGAAATAATTACATAATTTTTTTTAACAATGTGTCTAAAAATACTATTTCTTAGTTAATATTTTGATCCAGCTTCTAAATAACAGTTCAGAAATACAAGAACTATATTACAGTTGCAAGTATTAGCGAATGGACAGTATCTGCATTGCCATACTAAAAAATCCACATAAATTAGTATCACAGCTGCATTCTGCAGCAATCAGCAGATTTAAAATTAAGCATTGTTATGAGAACTCTTGTCAGTATTCTCAGTAGGAGGAGTGTGGGTGTTTTCCAGTGAAACTTGTTTCCATCAGAAACTATTAATTCTTTCAAGCAGAAAAATTCTGCAAAACGCATTGCTTTCAACAACACCGTGGAGTCAGAGTAAGGAGTTCCATGGTAACCTTGCATGGAGATCTCATTGGGCTCCGAAACATAAGACCAACCTTGTGGTGGAGATCCACCTTCAACCTGGGTGGTTTCTTGGGGTGACCCAAAGGTTTTTGGGAGCTGTTTTGAGAGCAGTGTTCCTTACAGTGTTGCTGGAAGAAGATATGTAACTCATTCTCAGGGCTTCTGGTTTCCCAGCTGTGGAGCCCTTAGTCAGGAAAACCCTGCGGAGAAGGCCCCGCACTGCCCACAGTTCCTTGACCAGTCCTTCATGTGGGCCAGCTGCTCCCTCCAGCTCTGCAGTTTAACAGTCAGCCACTGTAGGACTGGAAGCTTGAGTGAACCAGCTGGCTTGTTTATCTGAAATGGAGATTTTTGCTATGACCAATGTTGTCTGCATACATGTTCTACTGTCAGACTATGCCTCATGGAAATCCCATTTACAGAAGTATATTTTGCTTTACAAAATGCTGTTTGCAAAACAAACATATTAAAACATTTCTGGTTTTCAGGGAACGTCTTAAAATTGGAATTGGCACATGAACTGGAAATCACCTTAACTTTAGTTTTTAATATGAAGTTATGAATTATCCTCAATATATGTGCTGAACTTTATTTTATCATAAAGGATTAATCCTGCCATAGATTATAGTGCCCATAGTACCACAAAATGTACTGCTGATTTAAGGTTTCCTACTTTCCATGATATACTTATTACAGTATAATGGTCTTTTGAACATTTTTAATATTAATTGTTTTTTGCAGTGATAAAAATAAAAGAAGAACAAAAACAGTAAAGAAAACATTGGAACCTAAATGGAATCAGACATTCATTTATTCTCCAGTTCATCGGAGAGAGTTTAGAGAACGAATGTTAGAAATTACTCTTTGGGACCAAGCACGAGTTCGAGAAGAAGAAAGTGAATTTTTAGGAGAGGTATACAATTATTGGTAGTTATTATAGAAATACAGTTGCTCACGTATTCACGTCTACAGTATTTTTGAAAAAAGTATTTTGAAAATTCTTTGAAAAAATTATTAAATATAGCAAAGCAAAACTGTTTTAAATTGTTGGTTTTGTCCTTATTTCACTTAGTAGTAAACAAATAGTGATCTTGCACTTGTCACATAGTGCTGATATGAGATTCTTTCTGTGTTTGTTCTGTTTTAGTAACAGCATGCACATGGTTTCTCAATTTCTTTTAGAATTGTTCGTTAAAATCCATATTATCCGTAGTTGTATTTTACCAAAACATTGGAATGTTGCTGACTAACTTGCTACAAGATATTTGAATACTGTAAAAGTTGTCATAAGGTAACAAAGGTTTTGTGAAAGATTTTTGGTATATTTAGTGTTGTAAAAGGCACAGGAACTCCTTTCATATTAAATGCAAGATTTTTATAAAACTTCAGACAAAGTCCTTAACAATAAGAAAAGAATAGAATAAAATTTATGAACATACCTATTTTTAAATATTCTGTTATGTAATGCTTTCCTGCTTTTAACTATTTTTTCTTTTTTAGATTCTTATTGAGTTAGAGACAGCATTACTAGATGATGAACCTCACTGGTACAAACTTCAAACGCATGATGTCTCTTCATTGCCACTTCCCCATCCCTCACCATATTTGCCACGCAGACAACTCCATGGGGAGAGTCCCACACGGAGGTTACAAAGTAGGTTGTTAGTTTTACACAGTGTGTATAGTTCATTTGAATTAATGTATAAAGGATATTGAATTCTCGTAGATGGGAAGCTGACAGAATTTGTGTGTTCATTTGTAGCTGTTATGAATTAGGTCATTTACAATTCCTGATGAGAGTCTGACATGCTGCAAATGGTAATATTGAACACTGTGCAATACACCAGGTTTTTCTTATGAGACTACCTAGTTCAGATCCTGACCTTGAGCTAATTATCTTGGTCTTTTGCAACATGCTGTTTTTATCTTGAAGTCCTACCTTCTATATTATGTTTATCATTTCATTGTTCAACCAAAAGTGAATGTGCAGGACCTTTTCTCTTTAGCTCATACTTCTTAAAAGTAAAGTGACCTGTATATAACATAATATGTGGCTAAATTAACACCATGGTCTGTTGCCTTGTTTTGATACTATTTTCCGTGGTGACATTCACAAATGGAATTTCTCTTCAAATTCTATTTTGTAGAGTTTGGTATGCTTGATCCACAGTAGTTCGATGTTATCAGTAGATGTATTGAAAATAGAGCATATACAATATGCTAATAAAAATAGATACATATGTATAAGACAGTAAAGGGTGAAAATCGGTTTCCTTAACATTTCATTGTTTCTCTAGTTCAGCTGCTCAGTACTGTCAGTGATTTAAAGTTATTCTTAACGTTATAAAATATCAGTTGACTTTGATATAAAAAACCCCCAAAACCCAAAAACTATTTCTACAAATTTTTGGGTTTTTTTGAGTCATTGTATGTGAGTGTGTATGTGCGTATGTTACACACAAACTCACAGAAACATATGGGTGTGTAGCCACGCAAACAAGCTTGGGTATTTCATATGTTCTGTATGGATTGTGTATTAAATAATCCCTTGTATATAAGTATTTCAAGTAGTTGATAGTTTTTCTGTCTGTGCAGTGGATGGTGAGAAGGATTAAAATGCTCCATATCATAATATTCTGAGATAGATACATTAACAGAGAGTTACAGTGCATAACCTTCAAGCTGTAAGATTATACTTATCCACAAAAGGAGGAAAGAAATGATAGTTAACAGGTAGGAGTTCTGTTTCAATTCAGTCCTCTTCAGTCTTCTCAAGTACCATGACTGTTTGTTAAGTAAAGTTTTTAAATTATTTTTCTTCTATCTTTTCTACCATCTTGTAACACATTTTAGGAATTTAAATTTTCCGTGTAAAATTACTTTTACAGACCAGTTGGACATTTCAGTATCTGTTTGTATCTGAAACTGGTGAAATGCTGGTTTTCAGGAAATATTCAGTCCTGCAAACAAACCCTGTTTGTTTATAGTAATTCCTGTCTGTGCAATAAAAAACTGCCATGAATAATGAATAAAACAGTAACTTCTTTATTTTGGAAAAGATTGTAGCAATACTTGACTAAAGATCTGTTCAATGTTACTGACTCAAAATTTGAAAGTCGGTAAGTTTTTTTTTAATGCTAATACTAATACTAATATTGTGCTCAACCAAACAATCTTATATGCCTGTCTGGAAATGCAGAGGGAAGAACTTATCAAAACTTCTGGTTTGGTGAAACACTAAGATTTGGTGTAGAAGTCCTGCTTTTCAGTGAAGATGATTTAGCTTGACTGCTCCCAGAGCAGTACTTTGACAACTTGAGGTTCTAAAAACTTCAGCCAAATAAGCAGTGTCGGATGATCACTGTGATTGCTGGAGAATTCTCATACAATAAATTATTCTATTTGCATTCGTACTGAGATCAGGATCCCGTAAAGAAGGATTTTTCTCTAGTGTCCTGGGAATATTTGCACTTCTTGAATTCTGTGCACCATAAATAATTTTCAGTTTAAACAGATAGTTTCACACGTACAGACCAAGTTCTCTCGGAATTAAAATCCCTCCTTTTTGGGGACTGGAAAGGCATCCTAATGGAAATTTAACATCTGGTCACAGTTCTGCAATAGTAGCAGAATCCATTTAGCAATTACAAAAACCAATTTTTTTTAATTGGTGTCACACCTTTGAAATGGAAATATAAGTATTTCTTGGTGTCCAGAGAGGTGGTGGAATATCCTATTGAAGATATCCAGAACTCAATTGGACAAGGCCATAAGTAAGGCAATGTAAGTTGGCCAAGCCTGAAACAGGTGTTGCACCAGATGGCCTCCAAAAAGCCCTTCCCAACCTGTATGTCATCACCAGGGGACTGGTGAAGAGCAGACAGCACATCTTACGACTGTTTGCCTTCACTAAGGAAAATATTTGTAATATATTAATAACATACAGAAGTCTGGTTCTTTTACTTTTTTTGGAGGTTTCGAAAGAACGTTAAGTTAAACGTATTATCTTAGTTTGTTGTGTCTGAATCTCTTTTTATATCCTTCAATAACAACTCTTGTATATGATGAAACAGAAGATGTTATCCAGTGGCACATTAGGACAATGTGAAAAAAAATCTCCCGAATGAAGACAAGGCATGTCTATCTTTTTCAAAGCACATCTTAGAACACTTACTGTGCTGTTACACCGTAGGCTGATTTGAATTTCTGGGGCTGCAAAATCTGAGCAGTTCAGTCCTCCCACCTTTTGTTCATTACTGTGATGTCTCTATGCATAGAATTATTGAGTACAACGGCATGTCCCCAAAAAATGTTAGTGTGAGAAGTAACAAGAGAGATATTTTGAATTACAAGGTGGTTTGTTGTTTGTATAAATAGACATCTACACATCTAAGCTTTCTTATCTTCATGATTGCCAAGCAGCTATAAATACATATATTTGAAGACAATACTTAAATGTTATTCTCTGAAGGTAGTTTAAAAGAACCACCTACACTTGCCACTTACTTCTGTTCTCTTTTCAATATCGCTGAATTGCAGCATTTTTGAAGAAGCACAGACTGTCAGCCCTGAGGACTGAACTCCTATATTTACAGATAGCCAGTAGCAAAGTACAAGCTTCCCACAGAGCCCTAGATGCCATTTTTTTGGGGAATCAGCTTTCAGAGACAGTGGCTTAGTTTCTCCGTATATTTATCTCTCAGTATCTTTGAGTGGGCATTACGTTGTACAGACTGATCTAAGCCAGCTGTCCACCTTCCTTTGCTCAGTCCTCTGATCCATACAATCCATTAACTTCCTAGTGATGAAGGATCATTACTATGCTTTTTCCTTAGTATTTTTTGAAAGACATCTACTTCGAAACTGGAACTAATATAGAACATAGGATTATGACTTACTAGGTATTTCAGCTAATTATATTTCAGATTTTCATAAACTGACTGGTTTTTATCCAATGAGTATATTTTAAGCTTTTTCTTATGTGAAATGTGAGGTAATGAGTAGGTCTATTTTACTTATCATGCTGATCTTTTGAAGTGACTTTTTAAAACGGCTTCATTTTCTCTAACATTTGACAAAATTAGCCATACATTAAGAATTCCAGACAGCATTAACTAGAATTACAGAAAAACTGAAGTTCTTTTTATATTACCTCTGAAAAGAGATTGTAAACAGAAAATTAAAGATTATTTAAAAAAATATTTGGGATTTCCTGTTGTTGCTTAGGCCACAGTATTATTGTTCCATCTCACATTAAGCAAGAGGCTTACTACAGATTTCACTGAAAATTGAATGTGGTTTGAATGTTGTGTTCATAGGAGTTAGGATCAATGGGATGGAAATTATTGTTAGTATTACTATTCATTGAGAACTGATACAGAAATCAAGCAGGGTTTATACCATGGGATTGCAAATCAAAAATTACTTCCTCTCCATGTAGCCCAGAATACAGAGATAACAGACATCAAATTGGATCTGAGACATTCTTATTCAGTCTTTAACAGTTATGTTCATGTAATGTGTACATTTGTGCAGTGTGAGCTGGTACTGTTTAGTTGATAAAGAGTACTGGATTATTGTGTATTTTGAAGAAAAACAATTTAGTTTTATATTGACTCTGAATTTGTTTTAGAAGCAGATTTTGTTTTACTTCAAGTATTTTAAGAATTTCCTGATTACTTAGGATTAAAAAGTAACTGACACTAGTTTTCTAAGTCAGATTTTGCAGCTTTAAAACCAAGCTGTTTGAATTATTGATCTGCAGTGAAATGCCAAAACAAGGGAAGAAATGTAAAAACAAAAGTAAAACCAGACATTTTCAGGTCTCTACTTACAGCATAGGTATGTACAACAGTGGAAGGAGAGCTTTTAATTGCCACGAGAATGCACAATATGGTTTGAAAAAGAAAAGTGAAGTTTTATATTTTGTGCATCCTCAGTAAGGGGCAAGTAGTAAATCTATGTGAGAGAAACTCTGCTGATAACAAGGTCTAAGAGATTTTAGAAGTGGCAGTGTTTGGAAATCAACATATAGAAGTTCAAAATGCTGGATCAAACTGTGTTATCAAGAATTGAACACCAGAAAAATCAGTCAGGTTCAAAATAATTATAAACTGTTAAGTAGCTTTCTTTTAAAGGGAATTTGAGTTTCATTACTTTTAGAATTAAAGTAATTGATGCCTCCATTCACTGAGTTGCATGATTCTTAAGACATATTAAAAAAATCTGGAGGGAGAGAAATTACAGTAATGAGTATTTAAACTGTGGAGACAAAAATGGAATATATTTATCTTCTACAAAGTATATGAATATAGTGTGCAAAAAAATATATATAACATTCCTTTTCTGAATTTTGTTTATTCATTCAGATGGGAATAAAAAATTCTATAATGCATAGGAAAAGTGTTTTGAATCACATGAAAAGTTTTTGTCATCTTCTTTTGTCAGCTTTGTACATTTTCCTGAGTCAGACTGTATTTTCTGGGGCAACACTGAGACTTTAACATGCTAAAAATTATTACATCTGACTAGAAAAAACAAACTGATAGACTGAATTAACAAATAAAGGACTCTATTACTTATTAATTTTTGAAAAACTTTTTTAGATAGACTTGTCGTTGCTGGGTGCTGAGGTGGTTTTTTTTGAAAGTTCTGTGGCTGTACAATCAAATCAAAGATTAATTGAATGTTATAACTGTTAATTCAGGCCCTCTCTTCCATTATTTAAATGTTAAAATTTTCAAGCGTATATTGTAGAACATTAAGAGATACACTTGGTAGTACCAAAATCACTGAAGTTTAATAATAATTAATTACAATGTATCTGAAACTTTACCCTGTGAAATCTGAGCGCCTGCATTTCAAACCTCAGCCTTCCAAAGAAACCTATTGACTTCCTTGGAACTCTGTGGAGTCCCATTTTTCTGCAGAATCAGGATCTTGCTGTCTCAGCAATTTCCTTGTAGTTTGTTGTGATTACGGTAAGTCAGTACGATAATTTTAAATCAATGTCACTGGATCTTACTTGAGGGAATTATAATAATGCTGTTCACTAGTAGGTAAACGAGTTGTACTTAATGGAAACATGCATCAGTGACTTTTTTTCAAATTATAATATGGAGCATTTTATGGTCAGTGGCACAGACATGAATGATGAATGTATTATAAGAATTTTACCCTAGAGAGCAGAAATAACACTTATTTTTCTCTTTCATGCTTCTTCCTTAATTTTTCTCTTTTTTTAATGGAGCACAGGCCTTGGGCATGTTATCTTTCTTTGCATGTATTGATGTTTTGTTCACAAAAGATGGATATATATACCAGTATTGTATTTATTTTACACCTATGATTTATCTATTATATTTATTGTACATCTATGGTTTATTAAATACTTTAATTAAAAGGTATTTAACATGATACAGGGATGTCTGAAAAGGCCTTAAACTAGCAAAATATTTTTCTTTTTCCTAATAAAAGAAACTTATTTAAGACATTAATTCTGTGCTGTTTGAAAATTTTAAAACAAATTTATTAAATTGTAATTAAACTACAAAAATTCTTAAAATCCTGTTTTGAAACAGTTTTAAGGGAATTTGGTTATTTATAACATTGTTCCTCTATTTATTTGATAGAATCGTGTTATTAAACTACTCTTCTGTCATGTAATGATGATAGAAAAACTAGTTCTTTGTTGAAATAACTCAGTGGATAGGGTAAAGTAACCTTGCTAGGCAGTCGATAAATAGCAAGTCAGGTGACCTTTAAAAAGATTCTAAAAGATACAGATCCATACAGTAGTTTCCTTTTCTGGCTAAAGGTAGTGTGTTTTTTTTTTTAATTGTTGAAGCATAATAAACTATCATATAACAGTGTGATGGTTCTGATGAAGTTTTCAGATGGGTTTAATACTATTCTGACTTTTTCCTTTCTGTGTTGTAACCATACAGAAAAAAAACATGGCTTGCTTAGTCCTCACTCCCATTATAATCGCAGTATTTTTATATTTTTGTGCTCGTCAAGAAGTTCTGCCCTTTTACAGATTTTTCCAGAAGTTAAATTCAGGAAGTCCATAATTTTTAATTATATAAACAATTTCTAGACTGCGTTAATTGATTTTTTTTAATTTTTTTTTTTTTATGGCACTTGAACCTGTGGTGACTTTCTGATGTTGCTGGAGTAAACTAGAAAACTTCCCTGTACTCCATTTTTCATAATTTTGTAGCCAAAGAAGAGTCAGATTTTCATGAAATTCATAACTGGAAGAGATTAGTACCAAGAAATACAAATATTAGAGAAGTTATGCAGTAAAGCTCACATCTAAAAATTTGTAAATGATGCTGGGAAAAAAAACCCTGTTATTTACTTTGAAGTTATATAGCCTAATGGAACTCTGGAGCTGGGCCATAAAAATCAGTTACATTTATCAAGAAACCCGATTTGAAAATATAGAGAGTTAGAAATTGTAAGTAGTAGATGATTTAGTGATATGGTCTACGTATTAAAATAGTTAGCACCTGGATGTCAGAAAAAGTGTGACATGCCAGAGGGACCTAGTCATCCAATGAATTCTTAACAGCACTAGTTGGCAAGAAATTGAAATTTTCATTTTTCCGCTAACATTGTCACATCTTGTCATCTAAGGTGCGTCATTTACTCACGGACTGTCACTCTTTAATATTTAAGATAGTGTCTGTGAACTGTTCAACTATAAAGAATAAAAACATTCATAATGTCTTGCTAATGGCAAGATACTATTCATGTTATTCTGACTTCCTGGCTTCCTCTTATTACCTTATGGAAGTCACATTTACAAAATCTGCAAACACAAAGTAACATTTTATATTTCTATAATTGTCCAAATGTTTGCATACTATTATATTGTCAAGTTTAGAAAAACTGGTATGGTTGTATGGAAAGCTAAAATACATTAACCATTCAGACTTAAGGAATGCAAACAATAAAACGGATATTGCAAATATTTAATCATTGTGCTCACATCAGGACTCTTAAATTCGCTGGTAACAATGGTATGTAGGTAAGGTATTCATGTTTGTGCATATTTACCAAATCAAGACCTAGCTGGAGACAGAAGATTGACTGGAACATCACTTCTGAGCCTATTAAATTTAAAGTAGGATTCATAGCTACATCTCAGGAAAGTTCTGCTAATAACTTCCTGCTGAGGTGCCAACAGCAGTGTACAGTAACTTTAAGGGTAGCAGCTTGTATTGTGTGCCTAGCTGAATATACATTTTGCCCTTAAAAAGTGAAACACTTGCTTATAGTAAATGTGCAGTTGTATTTCAGAATCTGAAATTACTGTAATAGCTCTACTAGTCCTCTGTGACTACTGAATATAAATGTTGATCCAGAAGTGATTGGCATTTTTGTGGTTTAACTTCTCCTAGCTGCTTGAGTTTTATTGTTTTGAATGAATGTGGCCTACAATATCAAATTCTTCAGTCTCCAGAAGCAATTATAATGAAGTTTAAGGTTCTAACCATCCCTGTTACATGTATTAATTCATGTATTTTTCCCTGACACTACTTCATTTCAATATTTGTTTTCCAGATAAAGGCTTATATTCATATAATTCAGGTAAATTTTCAGCATGCCAGAAATGCTTATTGCTTCCATATACATGCAAAATTTAATTCAGTATTTTATTGGTATGCTTTTGCTATCTATTGCGCAGATGCTAAATTGCTTAAATGTTCCTTGGCTTTTCTTGTCCGCTTTTCAGTCATAGGTCTTTTGTTTGATTTCTTTCTCTGTTCTTAACATCTCAGTATTGATACTGGAGCAGTATTGTAACACTATACTTGCTTTGCTTGCCTTTATTTTAGGTAGAGCTTTGGTAGGTAAACTGTAGTGAGCTTTATTAACTACACTAGGAAAATGCTATTTTGCTTAAGCTATATTAAAAAGAACACTGTTTTATTACAGCTGTTTGAGAACTAGTGTAAGTATTTTTAGAATATAGACATGCGGTAAGTGAAGTACTGGCAAAATCAGTATTCATACTGATATATACTTTTACAGTTTCATATTGATTTAAATCCCCAGTTACAAATTCAGTTGCCATATCTGAGAAGTTTGCCTTAATTAAATATAAATAAATTCATAATGGACAGTTTTTACAAGCTTAAATTTTGTAATGCATTTCATGTGGGACTTTTGGCAGTTCCTGCAGTTTTAATTATGGGAATCTCATTGAGAATTAGTTAGTCTAATTACCTTTTAGTTATGTTTAAAAAATAAAACACACATTCTTAAGAAAATAGATCCAATACCATGGTGGAGAGAAAAAAAAATCTCACAGGATGTTTCTTGAGAGTAGTACTAATAAAGCCCAGTTTCCATTTCATCTACCTTTAGTCTCCCATGTTTCTTCTATTCCTTTCTCTCCTGAAATAATCCCACATTCCTCTCACGTTTTACGATCTCTTCACATGGGAAGAGACCATGTTTGCTGTGGCGACTGTGGACTTGTGCGCATGAGGCTTAGCCACAAATTTTGGCTTGATAATGTTTCTTTTTCATTAAGGGGTTCTGATTTGTGTATCTCTCTTCTATCCAGCAACCATTTTCAAAGATCTGTAGGAACTTAATTAAATTTAGTATTTATACCCCTCTGTCAATGCAGATGAAACTGGTCGAAAATTTTAAAACAACGCTATTATGTGCAGGAGGATAAAGTGACAGATAGACGAGGAGACAGCAGGACTGCATGAGAAGTTAGCTCACACTATGAACCCTCAGGCATAGACTGGATGAATATAAGAGAGCAAATTCTTAAGACAGTTGTGAGACTGATTTTAGGGTTGCATATATGTCAGCTTTGATCACAGAACAGTTACAGGCAATGTTAATTTACTTTAAGTGGTTGTGAAGGCCTTCTGTGAGCTTCAGGGAAGGAGCTCATAAGCATGCTTCACTACCTTGTTCCCCCAAGGAATCCATAAAAACTTGTAGAAGCTTTCTGCATTGTAAAGGGTAGGATCCCCAGCTCGGGAGCTTAGTCTGCTTTCTTCTTCTTTTTTTTTTTTTCCACAGGGAAACCAGAGAATTCCTGAGCCATGAATCTGGCACCTCATTCTGTATTTAAGCTGACTCACCTTAATTTTATTTCTCATTCTATCGCCTGTCCTAGTCAGTTCTGATAACTATATTGGTTGGTCATATAGGCTTTAGTAGAGTTTTGAACCTCATATGTTGGTCTTCCCTTGAGGCCTATATCAGAAATACCAGTGGGCAATATATGAAGCACAGAAGGTATTATATCTTGCATTGTTTCCCCTGTATATTAATAGAGTGGAGCACAGCTCTGTGCCAACTTCAATTGTCATGTAGAAGTCAGAATATCTTTCGGAACTCTCCACAGATTTAGGTTGTCTTGCAAGAAGATATTTATGATTGCAGATTGTTTCGTTCATTTGGAAGAGTTCCAGTTATTCAGAATGTTGTTATGGAGAGAAACGTGATTCTGTCGAAGTAGAATAGAATAGAATAGAATAGAATAGTTCAGTTGCAAGGGACATACAATGATCATCTAGTCCAACTGCCTGACCAGTTCAGGTCTGACTAAAAGTTACAGCATGTTATTAAGTGCATTGTCCAAATGCCTCTTAAACACTGACAGGCTTGGGATAGCCAAAGAATATTCTCTAAAAATTTCTTCAATTATTTCCATATTATTTTTATTCAGAAGTTGTTAGAGCTTTCCATGGCCATCAACACTGCAGCTCGTGAAAAATTAACAAAAAAATAAGTATCTGATTCATAAAATGGAATAAAATGCCTCACTTCTTTCTTTCCATTATTGCTAGCCATAAAGATGAAAAATGGAAAGGTTTTTAAACTAACTACTGTATTTTAAATTCTTTTTCTGCCTAATAGAAATGTAAATAGGAAAAATAGTAAAATAGTAAAAATTTAAACAGAAAGTACTTTTTAAATGAAAAGTGAAAATAATGGGTCTAATGTTTTTGTGGTGATGGGGTTTTTCCCCAACCCTGCAATGAAAACTACAGCGCAAGTGCCATAAACTTCCAGTTCTAGTGTGTACATGCTCTTGCAGAGTTGTTGTGCTGGGTGCGATGGTAGCTTGTGGAGCAGTGGTAGGGAAGGAGTAGGTAGGTGCAGGAGGGAAGGAGGATGCAGAGGGTTATCCAGTTCTGATGGGGAGGTTTTCCACTGTCCCCAAGGTAAGCTATACCTGAAGAACAGTTTTATTGATTGTTTAAGACTATTAAACCACAACTTGCTAAAGTGAACAAGAATGTATCTTTTGATTTCACTGGGGTTGAGGTTATGCTGAATTAAGGCATTTTAATGTGCCTTACACTAGCTAATCATACAGCATGGGGTCTATTTTGCCTTCAGTCTCTAACTGTAATAATCATTAATCCTGGTGGAAGGCATTCAAAAGTCAACATCTACCATCTGTTACCACCCAGTTATCAGGCAAAATGGTAATAATATCCCTAAGAATGTTTCATTAATAGGCTATATTCCAGTGCAATGGCAGTGAAACTTAATTAATGCCGTTCCTCATGTTTAAAATCCATCAAAGAAAAAGTTAATTATATGCAAACCATTGGCACCAATGCATTTATTTGATGCACCTGGTGTTCCGGGTGTTACATGCTTAAACTTTTTACTGAATTTTGAATTTATGTTAGAATGGGTTTAATCTTCTTGCTCTTGAAAGAAGTACCATATTTTATAACATATTTGGCATACACGTTAAGATATTCGTTAAAATACTAAATAACAGTTTCATTACCAATGTTCCTTTAGAATAATTTGTGAAAGGCTTCATTGTCACATTTCCCTGATAAACTACGAATTGTTCTTTCTCTGTTTTATGGTCAGTCGTTCAAATTACTTAGATAATGAAGTGGTATTTTGAAAAGATGTGGCTAAGGAGGAACTGAAGCCTAAATCTTCAAATTTATATTGTCAATAGGTTAAAAAGAAAATTACCATCTAAAATTAATATATAGCAGATGAAATTACTGTTGCAAAAATAATAACAAATATTAAATTAAGCTGCCAGCAATTATACTGGTATTTTGAATACTCAATTCAATACAGGATTTTGACCTGTGCACTTTCTAGTCTGTTCCATTCTGAAATTAATGGAAGACATTTTAAATAAATATAATCTGATTCCTTTGCAGAAGTTACATATTCCAGGCAGTACTTCTTGACATTACATATTTAATTGACATGCTTTCCTTCCTCCGTTCTTCCTGAAAACATTGATTTCCAAAGATAAAACCAAGTAATTAATTCTGGTTTAAATTTCTTCTGACTTCTTAACCATTATTTAAATTTACATTTATAATTAAATGTGAATATTACTTAAACAAGTTCATTTTTCAGTTGTTTTAAGTCTGTTAGTAGTTAGAGTTTGCTTAAGGTAGCCTCTGCTTGAGGAGATAGAATAGATGACCAGATCTGAACGAGCTTCATATCTCGTCATAGAGAAAATGTTTTCATATTTAAGGGATGTCAGCTATTACAAGAGACTTTCCTCTTCGCAGTGGCAAAGACAATTGGAGAAAGCCCTGAAATCTGATTCTTCCCTTGACTCTACTCTTTCTCTACTTCCATCCTTAGGGCAGGTCTCAGTCCTGGCCCGTTCACTTTCCCCATGCATCAGCTCTTCCCTGCAGCTTGGATGGGAGTGAAGACAGAGGTCTGTATGTAAAAAGAGAAAAGGGTCTCTAGATCCTGGAAGGTGATTTGGAGTTGAGGTGTTCGGAGATTATGGAAAAGGTAGATGCAGTTTGAGGGGACAGAGAGAGAGAGAGAGACCCCCGTCTTTTATATCTGTGGTCCATTAAAGCTTCTTAGTCTCTCTTTTCTGCCAGATGTATCCTGTGACTACTACAACATATAATTTTAGCTATGCAACTGGGAAGTCTAGAGCCAACTGTGACAACAGCTGGCTATTTTCATCCTCAAAGATGCAAATCTTTTCTCCAGAATACAGAATGCAATATTCTAAAAATATGTTAAAGCAGATGTACTTAGTTGTAAATACAAACATAAATAAAAAGCAACTTCAGTTGTAATTAGATTCTTTCATATGGATGAATTAGATGATAAGGAGATGACATTCATTCAAATCATAGTTGATTCAGTCCTCTTATGTCTTTCATGACACAAACCTTTCCAAGCATCCATGTGACAAGCATCAGCAAACTGTTCAGTTGCCCTCATCTTCCGATTCCCCAGTCCCCTCTTTCTGATAGGCCTGAGTGATGTTACTGGCATCTCTGCACAGCAGCCACAGTCCAGCTGCCAGATCAGTACCAGTTACCAGAGGCCAGAACTGCACTGCTCTGCACTCCCTTTAGGGGCTTCTGCCTTTTAGATCCAAGCCAAATCCCAGCCAAACTAGTAGGGCTTTCTTGCTTAGTGTTTGGTCACAAATATTGTCCTTATTTATTAGCCTGGTTTTGAATTAGTGGCTAAGGAGCATGGAGACTAATCCTTCTTGCTCACTGGCGTGTATATCACCACACCAGTAGAAGGCTCTGCTGAAAATGACATCAGGAACAGCATCACAGGCAGAATGGATGCTCTTTCTTTGGGAAGCAGGAGAGATTTTCATTGGACCTCTGTGACACTATAATTAAGAAAATAATCAGATTGAATATTGCCCTTGTCAGACTTCATTGCTTTTAGAAATCCTGATTCTCAGAAAGTCCATTAGGAGGCTGAAAACTTTTCCTTCACTCCTGCCCTCATCTTCTAGGCTTTCTCAAGTGCTAATTATGATCACTTGCTTGCTGTTTCTTGTTTTAGAGAAAGACTTATTATTTCTTGAATTCAAAGACACCTTTCACCCTCCCCATTGTAGCATGGCTATTTCTAAACTTTTATAATAAATTGAACCTTCCTGAATTCTACTGTGTAAGAATTGCAGGGTGTAGGAAAACAAAGCATGGATTTCCTTGTACTAGTTTTAATTTCCTATTTGTAAGCAAAAAACTCGCAACCTTTACTGTAATTAAATAACAATAATTAACATTGCTATACTGGAATTGCATAATGGCATGGCAGGCTAGATTGTGTTTTCTAAGAATTAATGCATATCACACTTATACCATTTTCTAGTTGAATAATTTTTAACAGAGCAATTTTTATCCCAAAAGAAATACTCTGCAGTCTAGTTTATAAATTCATACACCCACATCTTGATTGCTGCAATCACTTCTGACTTCTCATAAAAGGCACAGAAGAAATAGACAACATACAAATACAGCAGGAACAATTAGAAATATGGAACGGTTTGCATATGCAAAGGCACTAAACAATGATATTTCAGCTCAAAAAAAGAGATGACTGTGGGAGAATACAGAATGCTGATTCATGTTTCTCAGAATACAAAAGCTTGGAGGGCGTTGTCTGAAATAGTGTAAAAGCAATAAAACAGAGGGAAGTCTATTTCACACAACGCAAAATTAAACTGCAGAACTTACTGACACAGCGTATTATAGAGGCCAAGAGAATACTCTGACACAAGAAGAAATCATATGAATTTGTGGAGAATGGGCTGATTAATGACTTAGGGTAAACAGGATGGGTTAGGAGAAGACTCAGTTGCCAGGACCCCTACCTGTTGAAAGCTGGAAGGGTGCAACACAGAAAACTTTTTCTATAAAGGTCTTGTAAGCACACTCTTTCCACTGAAGAAGGACCTTCCCCTATCCCTTGATGAGTAGACAGATGTTAGACAGTCTGACAAAGGACAGCAGTTCTTATGATTCAAATAATTTCTAAAATGTCTTTAAACTGAAACCTTTTTATTTTTGTCAAAAATCCTCTTAGCACTTGTTCTCCCAGTTTTCTCTTGGGAAAGGAGGGTAGGGATTCTTCTGTGCCAGTCACCCAGACAGAACATTAATCCTTCTTTGTCCTGGCCTTCTTTAGGTTTGCTCCCAGTTTTTACTGGTATTTGTGTGTGTGTGTGTGTGTTTTTCAGAATAAATCATCCTGTGGTAGGAATAAAAAAATCTTGCACATGATTGAAGGATTGGTGATAATTATATTAAATCTTCTACCTACTAGTTACCTATTTTTAGATGGTCAGAGAATTAGAACTGACACACTATCTTGCTAAAGAACAGGGATTTTCACATTTAAAACAAGTAAATGAATAATTATCATTCACATGCCAGTGCTTAATCCTGATGTCAGCAATCAAATACTGTTTAAAAGATGCCACAGAGGACAGAAGTAAACTTAAGCTAAACACAAACTGACTATATATTTGTCCTGTGTGACCTACATTTTGGCTCTAATTGTGGATGTGGAATCTGCTTTTGCCACCTAAGCTCTAGGTATTTTGACAGGTGTACTCCTATAGAGCATTTAATAACTTGCTTCCTCTAAAGTATCACAGAGAAATTTGGTTTTTCAGGACACACTATATGTGTGAAGCTGCCTGTTCTCCTGAGAATGCTTACTAATAACCTAAAGAAAACATTACATCCATTTAATGTTATTGCTATCATTTATTTTTCTGGTGTTCAAAGACTTTGGGGAGGGATGGTGACTTGTATATGAAAACTTGGAAGATGAACAGTGTGATGACAATTTCTAGATGGAGTGAATATATATAGATATGAAGTATATGAAAATATTTCATAAAAGCAATGTTGTGGAGCTGTATTGCAGCATTTAATTTTATATTACATTAAACATTTAGATGAAAATCATTGGTACACTAAAATATTTGCAATAATGCAACATCAATAATTTCCGTTATATGCTTAGATTAATGCTTCATTGTCTAGTATGAAATCCTTATGTTTATTTATGTATTTTTGCTGAGGATAGCTTTCACCTACAGGAAGATAAATGATACATTTCTGATTTTTTTTTTTTTGGCAGGGTCCAAAAGAATAAGCGACAGTGAAGTCTCTGATTATGACTGTGATGATGGAATTGGAGTTGTTTCAGGTATTACTGTCTAGATTTACTCTTCCAGGTTCAGTAGAAATCTTTCTTATTTGCAATTTATTATTATGAATTTTGTAATGTTTTTCTGGTGAATAATAAGTGGAACCTAAATGTATATTTTTCCAACAGACACAAAGTAAGTATTAAGGGTAACGCACATTTAACCACAAAAATTACCAATAGAGGGAAAAAATCAATGTGTGAATTCCCTTGTTGCTCTTATAAAATGGTAAAAATAGCACAAAAGGTTTTTTTTATTAAATGTATAGTAGTGTTTATTTGATTTTTTTGACATTTAGGTTTGTTATATCCTTTAAAACTTCATGGTGGAATAACAGCACTGCCAAAGGTCTAAAACCTGAACATTTAAGGCAGGAGATATTTTAACAGATAATGTTTTACTAAGAAGTATTGGAATTGGGAGTTTAATGAGTATTTGAGATAAAAGTCATCATATGAAAGAGTATTTGTGTTCCTCTTCTAAGAGACAAGATAATACTGTAATCATAACCAAAACCAATAAAATCAGAGAATCATATGCTTTTGCTGACTACAACAGAGAATATATTTAGGATGCAGCCATGCCACCTTTAAACCAGTGCTGATGGCTACTGGTACCAGCACACAGCTGGCTGCAGAGCTCTGTGTGTACTCTGTTACCCTACAGCTCTACTGAGTTTGTTAACCCACTCAGAGTAGTCTGTTAGACAATTTCTGGTTCCCTTGGGTCAGGTCTAGCCAAAGTGTACGTATATAGTGATTTGTGTGTCTTACTCAGCAACGGTGGAGCAGTATATGCTGCCTGGTCTATGCAGCAGCTGTAAAACAGTGATCAGATGGTCGGTCAAAACTTGTTCCTGCCATGCAGCCACCCATCAGCATATGTGCAGCTTTTACACCAGGTACCGTACATGCTGCTGGCACGCTGAGGAAGGGCATATAGGAAACAGGATTCAGAGGAATTTTGCTACAGCTGGGCCTGGGGGTAGAGGAAAAAAAGGAGGTAAAATAGGCAACCCTGGATTTTGCAAGAAGGGCTGCAGCCAAGTATTGATAAATCCAAACATTTGGTGAGCTACCTAATTGCTTGGGTTTGCACAGTCCTATCTTAAAAACTGTTACCAGTCTGAGCTCAGATGCGTTTCTGTGTTGTCTATGTAGTAATTCCCATATTTCCAGATATTTCACCATTATCTCTTAGGTTCTGCTTAATTTTTGACCCTGCTATGTTTCTATTCCCTTGCCACAGGTCTTGGGCTTGCTGGGAAAATGGGATAATGGATTTTTTTATTAACCAGCATGTAAACTTTATCAAGCAGCCCTTTTTTAAACTAACATAATAATGTACACACTTTGCGGTACAAACAGGGCAAGTGATATTGTTAGCATGTTTATTGGCTGTGGTTCACTGTAGGTGTCTTACTAGAATATCTAGAAAGCATACATTTTTAAGCACAAGTTGTCCTTTTTCATATCAGAACAATATAACCTTGCAGATATTCCACAGTGAAACTTATTCTATCCCAAAAGAATATAATTTTTTATCTTTTCTGCATAAACATTCAGATTTTCGTTAACCTCTGCTCAAATGTTGCTGTACTCTAAGGTTCCAACAACTTTATGAGAGACTGAATAAACATTGTGGATGCAAGACCACTAAATTTTCTATCTGCCTTAAATCATTTATCTTCAAACAGTAATAGACTCAGTTTTCAGATTATTACCTTAATTAGAAAGATATTTAGGAAAACTTAGGGCATTTTTATATTCCCACTCCCCTGTTTGCTTTACTACAGTCAGAAGACAGGAAGGATATGTAGCCAGAGTGGTGTGAAGTATTGGAACCAGACAGGCAGTGATCCTCAGAAGTCCCTACTTACTGTACTTTCAGTCTTAGGTTGGTTAGCTTTCTTTATATGCTTGGCAGTCACTAAGGCTTTCAGATTGCCTGTCCTCCCAAAGGGAAGGACTTTCATATTCCTGTTGGTCAGTTAAATTAGAAATGTATCAACCTGACTCTGGAGTTTAATAATAAAGGGAGGAAAAAAGGTGGTTTGATGGATATATGTCTAGAGTGCCCAGTGTGGTGCCATTTGAAACGGAAATCTTTGTATTGTCCTGGAAAAAAGTATCGAGTTTTGCAGAAGTTCTACCAGGTGCTTGAACATCAGTGGGATTCTTGTGAAACACCTGTATTTATAATTTTATGATTTGATTTTTTGTTAACTTCATACAATATTCGAAACACATTAAGCCTTTTAAATTTTTCCCATGTTCTTTGTGAAGGCTGACTTTTAAATAAAGATGATAACGCATCTGTTTCTAAATTTCTTCTTTTCAGACACCTATGACATCTGATTTTCTAATGCAGTATATTGAATGACCATATATCTTCCAGTGCTATTGAAGTCCTTTTCTTTCTACCAGTATTATCAATTCTCTTTTGAAAATCCAGCTTAAAGAACTGATTTTCTTTATCTGTTTTCCATTATTGCATTTTGTATTGTTTATGTGAAGACTGTAAAAGTGGTCATTAAAATCTGCCCTGTGTTAGCTAGCTTTTTACAGGAAATAGATTAACTCCTCTTTTGACAACTTGTAAAATTCTGGTCTTTACAGTTCAGTGAATGAGTCTACTTCCCTTACCTGAGTTTTTGATGTACCTTTAGTTCCTTTAGGATCTTTTAGCTTTTGGATTTCCACTGACAATTCTACACCTTAGTTGCATTTTAAGTCAGACTGGCTGTGTGGGTGGGAAAGTTTGATGTTCTTTTGGTTTTCAAATATTTATTTATTGCCTTTCTTTTTTGTGCTGCTGTCGCTATGTTTGCAAGTCTTTTGATTTATCCTTGTCTTGTCTTATCATCCACATCCTTCTCTCGTTTAAGGTTCTTCTATTAATTTGCAGACTCATCACAATCTTCGTTTAAATATATGTCTTCTTTGCATGAAGTGTAATACTTTAGCCATTTGTCTCTCTTTGTTTTCTTTCTTTCTTACTTACCCCAGTTCTTTCATTTTGTATTTTCAGGTTTTATTTAACATGACACTTCATTTTGCTCCTTTTTCTTCTGCCATATAAATACTGTATCACATCAAGTATGTTTGCTAACATCTGTCAGGTACTCTCAGTGATCCTTTCCATAAAATTTATGCTTATTCAAAGTATTGGACCTGTGAACTATACTCCAGAAACCTTTAAGAACAGCAAGAATTCTCTTTTGGTTTCTCTTTAATTTATTTTTATTCAAAACAGTGGACTAGATGACCTTAAAAGGTCCCTTTGAACCCAAACCATTCCATTATTCTATGATTCTATGAAATCCATGGACCTTCCTTGATCTCGTTATGTATTTATTTATAGTTCATTGAAAGATATATGCTGTCTGGCTTCATCATGTTCCTGATCATATCTGAGATTTTCTCTTTCTCCACAGTATCTTTTTATATAACTTCTCTGGTATTGGTCCCATATGGTCAATTGACTTTGTCTTTGGATAAGCTGGTGATAGGTAGAAATCCACAACTGAAGATCTTTCTTAAGGCACATCTGTAAGCAAGACTGTGTTAGATTGTATTTACTGAAACAGAGGGAACTTTATAAGCTACACTTCCTTGCATCATCATCTATTTTTAATAAATCTGCAGTTGCTGTTTGTTACTACTGTGATACTTTTGATCCACTGATTTAATTTCCTGATGATAAAACGCTTAAATTATGTCTATTTCTCATACTATTATTTTCTTTAATTTTTACAAAAAGTTCAAACATCTCTTGGAAAAATTGTTTATAAATGCTATCACTTCTGGTGGCTTGCATCTTATCATGCTTAGACAAACTTAATAATTATCAGTCTTATTAAAGAGAGTGTTGTTTCTGTCAACAGGAAAAGCTTTTAAGAAAATATTGATAAATCAATTGAAAAACTTCAATGTATTTTTTTCTGACTATATGTGTGTTCTATGCCAGCTACTGTCAGAAAGGGTTATAACATGTTATGTGTTTAAACAAGTATGCCAAGTGATTTTTGACAAGATTTTGAAATATCTCTCTTCATATACAATACACATTCATTTCATCTTGGGATCAAAACCACTAGAACAGAATCTCTACTATATCTCGTATATAGATAGCAGAAGGAGAGGCATTAGCAGTTCTGGTTTTGTCTTTTAGATTGCTTGTACATAGCTTTCAAACCATTTAAAGCATTCATTTTGCTGTCCTGAACAATAAACTTTGGCCCTCATAAAGTTGTCTGTCATCAGCAATTCTGTGTGGGAGCACATCAGCGTCTTCACGTGCCCCTTAGAATGCTCTTATGTGCTTATTGATAAAAGCAATACAGTATTTTTATATAGATTTTAGAAAAATTTGAGAGCGCTTTACAAAACGCCATTTGAATTATCATAATACTAAATACAATTCAATGAAAAGCAGGTTGTTGGGTTTTTTATTTCTATTGACCAAAGCTGAATGGGCATTACAGTTAATGATGTTAGATGAATATGGAATATAATTTCTAAACAGTTATCTTCCCAGGCGCTTTCTCATAGTGTATGTTGAACCTGCTGTAACCTGCTAAGTACAAGTAACCTACTGAGTCTGACTTTATGAACAAAAAGAGATATGTGTTGTCAAGACCATTTAATCATAAAAAGTCTCACCTGTCATTGTTGTAAGACTTAAATATCAAGTGAGATATTAATGTTTAAAATTCAGTTCTACACCAATATCTCATCTGCACTACATCATTTTAAGAGACACTTGTAATCTGAGATATTTTTCAACAAACTAATCCTGGAAGAATGTAAGGCAGTGAATTCTGCATAAACTGCATTGCAAGTCTCTGTAGAGAAGAGCTTTTCCAGGTAAAAGAATGCATTCTCCAGCCTTGAGAAGAAAAACATTTATAGTGATAAGTGTTTCTCATCATGCAAAAGATAACAGGATGTTTCAGGAGCAAAAGAAGAATACAAATAAACTATTTCTTCAGAGGATGGTTAGAGCCAAGTAGATTAGGAAAAATAGTAACAACCAGAAAGTAATTCTTATTGAACTTACAAAAATGATTCTGTTTTTGAAGAAGAATGAAAAGCAGTTATTCATTTTTGCTTCACTTCTCAAAACATCTGAGGAGTTCTTTGTTCAAAAGAATTCTTTCACTGTCATGTTGCAGCCTTCCCTGCAGAGGAAACAAAAGGCCCTTTCTCTACTTGCTGATAATGTGACCTGAATTTTTATAGCTGGATCCTGTTGATAATTGCTGCTCAAAGCAGATACAGAACACACAAATACTTTGGTTACAGCCTGAAATCAACTGCCTATTGAAAGACATCTTACAGCATTAATACATAGAGTGGATGTCTTCTGCCCTTACTGAAATAAAGGATTTCATTGTAGATCATCAGCTAGCCCTAAATGAGAGTCTGTAGTGCCCCAAAAACCCAGTAACTACACACATAAACATTGACAAGCTTTTTCTGTTATTATATGCTAATGCCCATTCCCCTGCTTTAAAATCTGTTCTTTGTGGGTTCTACCTTGAGTAAAAAATAGCTTAGTGTCTATGTCTTTCAAGAATTCCCCCCAAAATTGGAAGTGAAATTCAAGCAAAGTTAAAATAGCCTTTATGCTGACCCCTTAGGTCAAGGGATCTTTAACCATTATCCTTGCTTTTAAACAAGTGAGGTGTATATTATTTACGAATTTATGCCTACAGTTCTTAACACAGGAATTTTTATTATAATTCTTCAAGATTTTCCTTGTATTTTTAGTTTCATTTTCAATGTATCAAAGATAAAGTTTAATAATACTTTTACTATTAAAAAAACCCACTTTTTAGTATCATTTCCTCAGCTGACAAAACAACTTTTTCTTCAAACATCCAAAATACGTCAACTAATACAATTTTTTTAAAAAACTAGTTTTATATATTTAAATATAAGCTGTATCACTCCACTTTGAAAATAAAGATGTAATTACATTCAAGTTTTACTTGCAGATCAGCAGTTATCAGTAACATTCTCTTTGAATAAAATTAAACAAATATGAACTCGGCATGTTAGTTCATGTTCTACCACAGTCCTAATATCTACAGGATATTTTGGACAAAGGCATCTAATAGATAATGGAAAGCTGCAAGGAAGCTGCATTCCTATCAGACACTCTCTTGACAGATACTCCTCACATATGGGAAAGCCTGGTTGGGATGAGTTACAAATGTGGTGACAAGCACGTCTAAGAAGGAATTGCTCCATGAAAGGACTGATAAATTCCAGTCAACAGTGTCAAGAGGAGGCTAATTTGGGGGACTTGCTGGATAGCAGAAAATATATATGGATGAGCACTTAAATAAGAAGAAACATCTGTATAGTAACTGTGTTTTTTCAAGCTTTGTACGTCATACTGGGTGTAGGGACAGCACTGAAAACTTAGCAAGCTCTGGTTTATTATTGTTGTGGGAATGCTCTTCCTATGTATTAATGATCAGAGAATTGTCTCAAGTTTAATGGGCCTATACACACCATTAGTGCAGTAGATCTAGAAACACCTCTTGAGGAACTGAATTACTATGCAGCAAGTAACCAATTGTTCCTACTGTAATGTTTTCTGGTTCCTTTCACTATATATTCATTCTTCGTATTTGTAGAATAATATTTTGATGCAAGAAAAAAAATCCCCAAACCCATCCATAATGTATCTTCAGTTTATAGAGTAATCAGATATTAATAATTCAATTTATTTGATCAGTTACTGTCAGCACTTTTTCGGAGGACATCCAAATTGTGCATTTAGATGTTCAAATTACCACAGAAGCTGAGCACATTTGTATAAAAGATCTGAACTGTCTCCAAAGTGCCCATGTGTGAAATCTTGGTATGTTAAGCATTTTTGGTGATTTGATTATATAATCGTTTTTAATTAATGCTTGTTCTAAGCCCAACCACAGTGAGTGTTAAAAATTAAATATCTGATAAAGAGAAAACTTGATGCCTCAATCAAGTACAGATGTTAAAGTGGAGAAAACGCCACTTAGCACCAGTGTCTGAAACAAGTCAATTATTTTGCCTGTGATGAACAGCAATTCTAATATTGCTTTTCTAGAACAATTTTCATACAAAGAGTTTCTCTCAAGTCATTCAAGCAGCAAGACTTCTAAATTAAAAGCATCATTAGCACTTTTCAGTTGGCTTTTTTCAGGGTTATTTTAGTGCTGTGGTTGTGAACCTCATTTTTGGAGGTTTGTGATTTTCTGTAATTTTGTGCCTGAAAGCTGCAGAATTTGATAACAATTTGTTAATGTTACTATTTACTGAACATGTACCCTGCATAGTATAATATTAGCACAGTACAACCATAATGTGTGGGTGAACACTTTAAGTCAAATATATTAATATTCTCTCTTAAAACAGATAAAATTAAAACTTCAGCTCAGAGGAAGCTATATTTAGTGTGCCTTGTAAAATCCCTCATTTGAGGTGTATCACGGTTTTTAATGAAACCCTCCCATGAAAAGAAGGTGGTGGTGGCACTGCAGTTATCTTTGTCATGTGCCCATCTTTTAAGTGTCCGCAGCTCACAGTTGTTTACCGCTGATTATCTCTATACTGATTATCAGGTTCTGTGTGCTCTGTATGTTAATTTAAGAGGCTTGCCATAGTTATAGAGCCTTTGATTTTATGGTAATGACTTAATATTTATAGGTGAAAGCAGATTCCAATGTTTATCCTATTTTTACTACTGCTGTAAATAACTACCTGCTTTGCTCAATAGCAGCAGCTTGGTCAAGTCTCATTTATGACCTGTTTTTACTGTCTATAATTTCTTTCTGCAAGAAAATATTTTTACTTTCTTTCTCTAACCTTATTTCCAGGACAAGCAATATTTTTGAAATTGGAAGTTAAATTGTATCTTTTTCATTTGAGAGTGTCACCATAATTTTTGGCATGTCATCTGTATTGAGAGAGACAGGAATGTTTCAACTCCTGGGCATGCAAAGCCAGTCACATTATAGAGAGAATTAGGAGTACCAAAGTTACCACTTCTTATCCCATGGTCAATCAATCATCAATAGCAGCTTTAAAGTCTGTTTGGTGTTTAGAAGAACTCCAGTGTCGACTGCTAAACATATTTATTACAGTGTTGGCCAATTCTGGGTGGTACAGATTGGTGTCCATTGCTCTCTCTCTCTGCATCTCTTGTAGCTGCAGAGTAATCACAGATTGCTTGTCTTTCCTCTGAAGCTCATGTGTCAATGAAAGGCACAAAATTCCTATATACAGAGTATTTTATTTGATAAATAGTAAATGCAACAAAAGCCATTGAAATTCAATGAAAGAATAAACATGTGAAAGATGATTGAATCAATTATTTTGGTATCATCAGAGTCTCAATATACTTTATCTTGTGAAGTTCATTCTTAAACAATTTCTTAGGTACTTTTTATATTCCTGCTGTATCCCACTGTATCCAAGGTGGTTTCTTAGACTTTCTAAATTTTGGGTTGAAATCCCATACCAGTTGAAGTCTCAAGGTTGAGTCTGGTATGTGCAGTCTTTTTAATTTGGTTTCAATTGGAGAAAAAAAATCAGTGCATGGGTAGCATAAAGACATGGTGGATCCCACTGGCTGGGCACACAACATGTGCTGTCTCTGTGATTCAAGCACAAACAACTGTTTCATTCTGGAATAGTAGTGGTCACATGCTAAAAAAGAAAAGATATAATTAACTATACTTTTATTTTAACTATACAATTCTGATTTCTAGGTTCAGAAAGTAAAATAAATATTACACTGGCCCTGAGGCTTGGAAATCTACATTTATTTGTAAAAACAAAACAGTAAATAAAACAATAAACTAATTACATTTTTAACAAAAAACTAATACTTAAAAAATTCTCCACTTTTATAAATAAAGAAAGTTTGTTTTTAAATAAATATAAAGACTGCAAGATCAATGAATCATTAAACTGTGATATACTTGGACCAAGTGCCTTCAAGACAGATACTGTAACTCCGAACTATTTGATCTGCCAAAGCTGGCTTTAGGCAGACTTGCTTAAGTCCAAAACCGATCAAGAAACTTGCTAAGCTCTTAACCTTTTGGATCTGAAAATTTTGTACATGATCATACTTTTTCTCTGAATGTGTTTCTCAGAACTGGCATAGTCTGAGTGAGTGGCCAGTTAGCTCCTATGAAAGCCTAGCAGTTTTCTTAGATTCCCAGGAAATGAAAAAACAGTTTTCATCTTATCCCTGTTCAATTCTTTTAAAAAATACTTTAAGATATATTATGTCAGGAGAAAATGCAGGGCTTTGGATCCTGAGTGGATGGAAGAATCCTCCTTGCATCCTTGATTTTGGCAACTAAGTTCAAAACATGGCATCTTCTGAGAGCTGTATCTACATGGCTATGTTAACAGCACGTAGTTTTTTGGATAATTTTTCTAAAATACGTGATTTTCTTCATACTTTCTTACAGTTTAAATATTTTTCCTTTACAGTTCAGTTTTTGTTCTGGCTGTAAAGTGTTGGAATGATAACGACTATATTCAAGAAACCTAAGAACCTTACTGGATCTATCCCTAAACTCCTTTCTCTCCACATTAAACACATGTTAATATTTTCTGGTATTGCAACTTTATGAAATGGATATTTTTATTGAATAAAAGTATTAAATTCTACAGATGCTCACAGAGAGTTATCTTCTGTGAAAGTCTGATATAGTTATTTTCAGTATGAGATAGCATTCTATGTTGCTTTGACTCCTAGCTAGTGAAAATATGTAGTGTGATACAAGGCAGAAAGCTACATTCACTTTACAAAACTGAAGGATGACTTTGGAATTAACTCATGTTAGTTGGTTGCCGTACTGAAACTGCCGCTTTTCAATGTGTGACCTGTTGGCAAAAGAGAAGTTTATAAATATAGTAGTTTTTGTTTTGAGCGAATTAATTGGAGTCACCATCATTGGAGGTGTTCAAGGAACGTGTGGACGTGGCATTGTGGGACATGGTTTAATGGGCATGGTGGTGTTGGTTGATGGTTGGACTTGATGATCTTACAGGTCTTTTGCAACCTTAGTGATTCTGTGATTCTGTGAATTATAAATTTTAAAATTTTTTTTCTGGCAACAAAGTATAGTGGCTATTAATCTGTTTCTTCGAACAGAGCTTAACATGTCTAATTTTGTTGATGCAAAATTATTAGGAGTGCTGATAGTTTCTGCCTTTTGAAATTGTTTTGAAAAGGAAGCACTACCAATATTAGTTACCAGAAAGCATTGCATGTCTGCTTCCAATTTAATGTAAAACATTTTTTAATCAGGATTATACTTGACAATTTAATTTGATAGTCATATATTTTGGCTTATTGCAACAATAATGTGCAAGTGGTCAACTACAATAACAAGATAGAGCTGGAAGAGGCTTTTTGTTTCAAAGTAATTAATTATATGGATTTAATAAATTTAATTATTTTGACATACTAGTTCTCACTTCAAGGAATTTTTTAGACAGAGTAGGGTTTTTTTTGTGTTTTATTATTTGAATTCCTTGCCATTCACTATGTTCATTCAGGTAGAATACCTTATGCTATCACTCATTCCCCTTGTACTTTGGTGTTTACTGTACATACCAAATATTGTATAAAACTGTTGATTTAAATGTTGGATTTTTTTTGAAGGATTTTCCCATTTCTCCATATTACTGCTCTTCATTATGTTTTTCATCTTCAAATGCTACAAATGCTCCCTGTGTATGCAGAATGCTAGGAATCATTGCTGCACTTTTTATACCTATAGATACGGATTACGAGAATAATAATAGACAATATTGTGTCATGTGTACTTGTACAGTAAATAATGCTTTTTATTTCATTATATATAAACTCATACTAACTTGCTATTCACCTATGTCTTTTCGGATTATGCCCTCCTGGAGATAACTTCCTATTTCCCCAAATGTATCAAGTTGTCTTTTAAAGATTAAAACCTTTCTGCCACTTTAAGATTATCTTTAGATATTTGTTTATTTCTTGTTGGTATTTACAATACTTTTCAATTAACATAATCAGAAAAAATAACTGATAAGCCATTTTCCAGATTTTTCAGTTTTTTTAATGAAAATATTAAACATTGTCGGAATAAGTTGTTCACTGTGAAATTAGAAAAGGTGTGTTTTGCATTGTAAGGATGCTGTTTGCAATTAATCAACTATTGTAATAGTAAAAAACACAATACTTTCTAAATTATTCCAATTTCACTTGGTCTTCTCTGCAGAAAATATGGGTTTGGGGTATTGTTTTATTTCAGTATATGGTGTGATATCATAGCATAATAACTGCTGGTTGTTTCAGTACATTTCTTACTCTGTACACAATGCCTTTTAATCAGTTCAGTGAAAAACATAGCTTGTTGTCTTAGTGATATAAACCATAAATTAAAATCAGTAAAATATAAAAAAAAACACTTAAGAATAGAGAAAATACCTTCTAGTCTGTCCAAAAACAGTCTGCAGAGCTCTCACTTGTGGTCTTAACTCTCAGAGTTGCTTATAGCTCTTTTGCTCTCTGGGGTAGCGGATGGTGGTCTACAAAGCTCTTCACAGGTCTCTTGTATTCCCTTGGTTGCCTGTTTCTTACCTATAAAATTTTTCTTTTGGTGACATCTTGACCAGAGTCTTCAAAGAATCTGCAAAATGATCCTCCTAATTTTCCACCTCTCTGTGCTCTGCAGTACATTTCATGTTCTTCCAGCTTCCGGGCAAATTAAAATAAATATCTCATATGTCCTTTCCCTACTCTATCTAGAAAAGCTGGTTTTATCAATAAGAAGGAGTTCTTGGTGCATTATTTTTGTATTGAGGACAATAATTTGTTTAGTGTATAAAACTGTCACATATCTCATGGATTTGCTTAATTAAGAAATTTGTTATTGCTTTGTTGCATTTTTATTTTAACATTATTGAGCTTTCAGCTGTTACTTTAGCTTTTTCTCTTTTGGTTAAAGAATTGGAGAATTGCAGTCTATTGATTTCCAGACAGACTTGCAAAAACTTTATTCAGACATCTTCTATACTTTACTAATTGTCCATATATCTGGGTCTGAATTTCTTGCCCTTTTAGTAAACATGCTGTTCATGCTGTGCCTCACACAATAAATTTGATTGTGTTTGTATTAAGATTAATTTATACTGTATTCTTTTTGCTGTGACCCATTCTATAGACACAATGGGCTTAAGGCTACCTTGATAACTTACCACACTCTAGAAAAGTTTTCCTATGTACCACCAGTTGCTGAGAAACACTGCTGACCCCTTGGTTCCAGCTCTCAACATGTCTTGTGTGGCTGGACTGAGGGGTTATATGCTTGGTACTCCAGTGGATGTCTTCAGGAGTGTAGTTAATTGCCCCCTTTATAGATTGGGATAGCCCTTTTTGATGAATACCTTGTTGATATCCGGTTGCAGTAAGGTGGCACTTAAGAAAAGCAAAGTTGAGACTGAATTCAGATGAAAACATTCAGTTACAATACCTGACATAGACAAAACAAGTTTAAAATATTTATAAGATAAATAAGAAATGAAAGAGAAAATAAACTATTTACATGATGAGTTGGTTAAAAAAGATAGCTCTTTCCTTTATTTATATGCCTTGATCACAGCTCACTCTGTTTCTTCCAGCTGATTTCCCCTTTAATTTGACGTGGGAGTCCTGTAATTAGCCTAAACTTATATTCCCTTTTATCCACCAGACGTTATGGCCTTTCATCTTAATTAAAGTTAGCATTGTTTCTCTTCAGAGGTGAAAATGTCTTTGTTATACCAATATCTTTGTACTTGACTGGTTAGTGAACAACACCCTGTTTCAAACACAGATAAAACTCCCCCTGTCTCTCCTTCAGTGATTTCAACCAGAACTGTGCTGCACTGGTCCTTATATGCTGTATCAGTGTGTATGCTAATAAGTGTACTTCATACACAGGATAAAAGTCCGTAATTCATTACTGGCTCTCAACTGAGACTATACGTAACATGACTTGATTGCTTTGAAGTGACGAGGGAGTATTTGATCCTCAGCGTTATATTAATGTAATGTCGTGATGATGTGCTATTTTTTCCCCTTTATGTACACACATACACACACACACACACACACACAAAGTAGCTTAGACCTAAACATAGGAGGAAGAAGTTATTTATGAATTAGAGTGGTTCATACATATCCTTGGTCCTAAGGACACACAATAAATAGGAATACTCAGCTGGAAGTATCAAACATTCTTGGAACCATAAAATGGACTGAATTAATGAGGTTTTGCTTAGGTGCTTACTGAACATTTTCCAGGAAGAAAACTATGAACAGTCTGGAGTAGAAGACCAAATACTCTTGGACTCTCAGAAGCTTCTCATGGGAAAAGAAGTATAGTTTTATGAGCCAGAATTTTTCTAGTGCCAGGTGGATCTCTAAATATTCATTACTTGGTTGCTGTCTTCAGAACAAAAAGCCAATTATATCAGTTGTCATAGCCACCAGGAACTCTTTGAAGACCTATTTCTGCAAAACATAATCAGGTTAAGATTTGCAATTCTTCCATTTCTTACCATCGTATATTAATTTGATCTTCACAAAATTTGGGAAAACTTCTTTGAAACTGCTGTATATCTGGCATCTTTTTTTCAGAGAGAGTATTGTACCCTGGGACAGTGAATTAATCTTTTTCAATTTGATGCAGGCAGTCACTTTAATACATCCAGCTTTGTAAAAAGATTTTTCTTAAAAGCCTATGCAAAATGGCCATGTGATGGCTTTTTAAAGCTATTACAATTGGGAAGGCTTTTGCTTAGACCATTTATGCCTTCTATTATCCTAATTCAAGATTAGCTGCAGGATGTAAGCAGGTGTCTGTGTGGCCTTAGCTCATATATTTGTGAAGGAATCATGTTGTTTAAGTTCAGACCAGTGAGTGAAATATGATGTCATTGAGTCATTGTTACTTTAATTGTTTCTGAAATACAAATCTTTCTTGAACCCAAACTCTATATTTAACCCTGTAGTAGTTTCCTATCCCAAATTTTTAAACTGAACTTTGGATTAGTTTTTAATTGTGGACATTTCTGTTTGAAGTATATCATACACAATTGTTACAGTACAATTGTAATTAGAAAATGCAATAATTCATTTTGTATGTTATTCTATAGAAACAGGTCAGGTTTATTACTTTTATTATTAATGCATCATATTGACCACAAATAAATGGTAAATTTGGATATTTTGGTTATCATAAATCCCCAGTTTGGTGCATAGCAATTTATTTCTATACTTTGAAAATATAACTATAGGAACTATAGCTGTACTTAAATTAAGCATAACAACAGGAATCAACTTTATGTATGCATTTTTTATTACAAAAAACAAGAAGACATGATAACATTCTTGATCAAATTCCATCTTTTATCATACTTCTAACTACTACAGATGTAGTAGGAAAATAAAAAGTGCAATTTCAGATTCATTGAATATTTGCATTTCTTTTTAGATTATCGACATAACGGGAGAGATCTTCAAAGTTCAACGCTATCAGTGCCAGAACAAGTTATGTCGTCTAATCATTGCTCTCGATCAGGGTCCCCTCACCGTGGAGATAGTATAGGACGGACTAGATCGTGGTCTCCCAGTGTCCCTCCCCCACAAAGGTAAATCGTTATTTAACTATGCAGGTACATAAATTTAAGTGGTATTGATCCTGTAACAATACTGAAAAGCATCTCCAGGCTTTCAAAATCACAATGAATTAGTTAGATCTTATGAAATTATCTAAAGCCGATAATGTTTTTTCTTACATTATAATGATGTGCAAAAATTCACCTAATTTTGTCTTATTTTTCATCAAAAATCAGTACATTCCAATCTAAGGAAAGAAAAATATTTCTCCAGATTTTAATTTTCAAGAGGTATTTAGAAGGTCACATGTTTTATAGCATGTGATGGTTTGACATCTTAGCATTCATTTGTCAGTGGCTGTTTTCAACCCTTTTGTCTGCATAGAATTAAGGTTCTGGGAGAGCTATACCTCCTGCCTGTAGTAGCTTTCTTTCTACTATTTTTTTCAAACTTTTAAAGCATCAAGAATAAATTGACACACATACAATTTTATACTGAAAAATGTCAACTGATCTTAGAAAGCCTCTGATAAATAGTTATCTTGTGAAAAAAAGATTAGGATGTTTCTTCCAAAAGCTAGCCATTTTGGATAATGAGTGCTACTTGATTGAATATACTGTTTAAGCCAGAATTAAGAATTTTCCTGCACTGATAAACTTTCTTAAGAGGAAGCAGGATAGATGTAAAGGGGAACGAAGCCTGTTTTCCAGCATTTTTGTCACTGTGTATGGGTAGGTTTCCAGCTGTTATAATTCAGCTGGAATAAAAGAGGAACTTTTTTCCTTTGCCTATAATGTTCACAATTCACATTTAATACTGAATATCTGGTATCCAATATTTCCAGTCAGGTACATGTGTGTATCCCTTTCTTCTACAGCCATTCTGATTCTCTTGTTTTCTGCTTTCCTTTCTGTTATCTTTGTTCTTTCTGTTAGCTTAAAATTCTTTTGGCTTCATATTCTCTTATGCGTTTACTTACCATTTCCTCTAACAGATACAGACTAAATAATAACCTTTTGCATTAGTGAAGTATTAGGATCCCAAATTATCCCATATCATCACAGACAGCTAACAGGCAGAAACTGTAAGTTTCTACTTGAAGTCTAAAACCGTACATAAATACAGCCTGACTTTAAATGAGACATAAACTGTAGACACAGAGGGGCCTATTCTGATTTCTACTACACTGATTTCAGTCTAAGTAATTGCCTATCCTAAATCTCCTGGAGTTATTTTTCTTGGATATAGACATAAATGTGAGCAAAATCTCTTTGTGTGTGTGTGTTTGTGTGTGCATGCATGCTGTTTGCATTTTGGGCAGAACTTTTACCCAAGCTAGTAATTAAGACTTGTCTAACATCATTCTTTTCATTTTCTTGTAATTTTGCATTTCTTTATGTGTATGAAATGTTTCTTGCTTCCTGAGTTTCCTAAAGCTAAATTTTTAAATACAATTTTGAACTTACAGAGAAAAACATTTCAGCTGTTTCCTACAATGTCACGTTCAAATGCATTATTTATATAGTATTTCCCTGCCCACACACCAAATAATTTCTTTGAGGACTCATAGAGCCCAGAGAATTAGGTTGCCAGAACTTGGGAGTTTGTAGAAAAGAAGCATAATCTTTGGGTTACAGAAATGCCTTTTTTATTTCTAATGAAAATCCAGGTGTGTCAAAGCTATAAGCATTGTTAATCACATTTGCACCATGTTTAGTTGAATTTGTTATGCATGTGCTGCTATAGACATGTTCTAACTGCAGTAAGCATGCTGCACGCCCAGAGATCTCCCAGTTACTGATTGATGCCTCTGCAGGCAGGAGCTCTTGGGCCATAGAAGTGCAAGCTGCTGTTACATCTTAGAAGCCATTTTGCAGCCCTCAGTCCTTCTACTGGACTTTGTTAATAAACTCCACCAAAGCCACGTTGCATAGGAGCTGACAAGAAATTATTACTTCTCTTGTAGTGTTTTCAGCTAATATATTTAATGGACTATTATTCTCTCTGTAGATCAGAATGGAGTTTAGACTGTGGCAGGCACTGAACAACATCATGTTTAGCTTTGTCTAAGACTGTGCATTTGAAAAAGCAAGATGCAGGTGACTATAGAAAGTGGCTAGGCTGAAATGGTGTGGTAAATTTAGTAGGACGCTCATTATTCTCTACCATCACTACCTGCAATTATACCTTTTCACCTGCTTACCTGTTATCTGGTTGCTCCATACATGTTCTGTCAACTGTAAGAAAGTTCCAAAGGAGTGAAGACATATGTTGTGAAAGCAACTTTTCTTATAGAACAAATTTCATTGGAGAAAGTATGTAATTTTCTGTTAAATAGTAAATCTGGCTGACAAAAGCATCCTTAGCAGAGCGAAACAGAACTGAAATAGTAGTAACACTTTGAAGTAGAAGAAATACAGTTGTGTAGGATTTTAAAAAAGCAGCATGAAGTCAGAATCTGGTATAATACAGAAATTTAAAGAAGGAATTATTTATTTAGAACAATAAGCCAATAACACAGTTTTATTGAAAGTGATTTGAGCAGACAGGATGGTACTAAGTTTTCAGGATTAAGGCTTATAATCAGAGTTTAGGTAAGAGTTTTGATTGTGTGGGCAGACAGCAAAGGTCAGATCTTTGGGAAGTTTTGCAAAGAAATGACACCTTTGAGAAAGCTTAAATATTTAAGTCAAAGGAAGAAATGGGTAAAATATGATAATGCTATAGACAGAAAAAAAAACGAAGGATTTTTTTTTTAATCTGAACAAAAAGAGACCCTGAGGAAAAGGGTCAGACAGAAACTAGAATTCAGAAAGGAAGAGTGAGAATTAGTTGTTGGGAAAAGTAAAAAAGTTAACGAAGAACAGCAGAGGAGCCCTTTCAATGTCTGTTTTAGAGTACAAATGTACATGAAAGAGTCCAAATGGCAGGGTAAAGGCTATACTGAATTTTCTGTCACTTTGGTATAAATAAGGGGGCTAAAACACGTACAGAGAAGAAGTTGCAGGAAAGAGTTGCAGAGTAAAAGGTAGAAGAATTATACTCACTTTTAATATGGAAAATATGAAGTTTACTAGCCAGAGTAAGCTTTATATTTGGCTTCACGAAAGCCAGAGTGGAGAAATGAAGTAGAGCTGAAGGCAAAAGTTTGTGTAGTGCAACATCTTCATAGCACTTATATGCAGAAATAAACAACAGCATGGCAGCAGCAGTGAAGGATACACATACAGGTTAACACTAATCAGGGACTGGCAAATGACAAAGGATAAGGATGACAGTACCAAAAGGGTAGACAAAGTGACAAGGAAGGACACAGGAACTGAATGGTTTAAAAATGAAAAAAAAAAAAAGAGTCACATATTAGGGAAGACTGCAGAAAAGGACAGGAGGCAGAAGAATTTATTGGTCAAAAATTTGAATTTGTGTGGAGGGAAGCATGCAAACTCTTATTTTCAAATCTGCACAAAACAATTATGTTTTAATTATCCAAAATTATTACAGTTAACTGATGTCTTTCTGTCTTCCTATTCTTGTGGATTTGTTTTACAGAGCAGGAAAAGTGAAGTTAGTGTGTATCAGTAGGTGTTAATGGTTAAACTGGGTAAAGCAATCTATGGGCAAAGCTTTGGTCTCAAATAGTACAAAACTGTAAAGGTGATTGGTGCTCTTTAATGAAGCCTGCACTATGTGTACCACTTATACCTAATTAAACAGTTCTTTTTCAGATTCTATTCTAGTGAGATTACAGAATAAGCTTAGCAGTGCAAAACAAGCATCTGTTGTTTAATTCAGATGACAATGGTTTTCAGCAGGCTGCACTCTGCTGTAACAGCCAAGAGTCCTCATTGGGTCTTGCTACAGTTTACATCTTTATAGCATAGCCAAACTCAAGAGCTCATGGAATATTCTTTACAGTGTATGTTTCAGCTAGAAAGGAAATTTTCCTTGAAGGTACTAGTCTGGAAAGAGTAATGAAATTTTCTCTAAAATTAACCTTTTTAATTTAAAAAAAAATCTTATCCTCTCATTTCCAGAACAAACAAACATTGAAACAAAAGAAAAAAACCCTATCCCTAGCATGGATTTAGCACCTTTTTCTGTAGGAGAAAATTTTTTTATCATGAGATCTGAAATTATGTGAGAGTAAAAGTATACAAAAGATAGGTCAGCTAACACATCTCATTACCACCATGTTTGCTAATAATTGTCTGTACAAACCAGTGAGAGGATGTGGTCCAGGCTCACCCAGAACTCAGAATCTGATGTCTTTTATCCTTAGTCGGAATGTGGATCAGGGACCACGAGGGACTCGATCTACTCCTGTGCATTACAATACCCTGAACCGAATGGACAGACACCGTGTTATAGATGACCACTACTCCCCGGACAGAGAGAGGTAAATATCTGACTGGAATTAGAAACAGCTGTAGCCTACACTCAGCAACGTGAATTACTTCAGCATGGTAGCTCACTAAAGTAAATAGCAAAATTACTTACCTAATCCCACAGATGAACATTTCTGGACTCATTTATCCACTGGATACATGACATACATTAAAAAATACACAGTGTACACAAGCCTGACAAAACTGTCAAGTTAGTGTATCTTTGCTGAGAGGGAATCTGAAAAAGTTATGAGAAATTGTACAATATAAAAGACAAAGAGCTTAGTTGTCCTTTTTTATAAAAATATTTTTATGTACTGTATTAATAAATTCTTTAAGTGCGAATATCTTTAAAAAAATCTAACAGTAGATTTGGTCATTTTTGCTGCTGAATAAAGAGGCATAAAAATGGATAATTTCAGCTCAATATTAATGTAATGCTCCCATTGGATACAGTGCAATTCACAGACATAACAAAAGTGTATTCTAGCACTGTGTTTGTCTTTTCTCAACTTCATGAACCATTTTCGTAGAAGAAAAAATACAAACAAAAAGGTTATGGCAATGTGTGTTAAAATGAAATTGCATCTTTGTGTTTAGAGGCACATCTTACCATGACTAATGTTTTGCCTAATGGAACTTCCCAAAGAGTGAGCAAAGCTGTAGCAATCTCTATGAATTTTAATGATGTAAAAAAGAATTTCAGGCAATACTTGGCTAATGTAGTTAAAAAAGCATTTTTTACCTTTAATTTTGAAAATCTTCCAGCTTCTTATACACCAAGCTGAAAACCTGCACATTATAATCGGAGAGGCATGATTGCTAGATATTGTCCCATTTCATAATCCCATATAGCAAGGACTAACACAGATATATTTTGTAATCTTACTGAGTGCTATGTGACTAGTATTTGAAGTTAATACTTTTACAGATGATTATTACAGGTTGTTCCTCAAGTGACATCGAAGCACATAATTGGTGTTGCTAACTGTAATACAAATAATTTAAGAAATCAGTGGCTTTTTGTTAGCAAAATTGAACAGAAAATGTGAATATGTCTTAAAAGAACATTGATGTGATGGTCAATGATTGTAAGGAATGTAAGACAAAATTATTCAGGAAAAGATATTATAATTAATTGTTCCTAATTAGGTAAGTTAGAAAAAAGAGTACCAAAAGAAAAAAATAAAAGCATATCTATTCAAGTGATTTGTAATTGAATTTGACCAAAAAAAGTCACATGGGCAAAAAAATTAAGATATTGAAAAGCAATCAAGTATTTATCATCCAGAATGTTAACTGTATTCATTGCAAGTATAATAGATCATAGGTGAACCTCTTTTTTGCATTAAACTATTTAATAATTCTATTTCAGTTATAGAAAAGAAGAATGCTGATTAGTTGGCTCATGAGGCTATCTGATTTTCATACAGAAGGCAATAACTTAAGGATTCTGAGCTGTTTCCTTAAAAGAAAAGAACAGAATGTTTTGGGGATAATATTACGTAGATTTTTAGACCAGTCATCCTTGAAATAGGATCTAAACTTGTCCTTAGAGCCTCTGTATGCCTTATGGAATGCTCCTGGGTTTGTTCATTGTGTGAGTTTGCTTGCTGCCTCCCAGATAAATACATAGCAGTGAAAGGTGGGTTGAAGTACAGCACCGCAATCTTTCCTCATCAATTCAATCAAATAATCCCTACTGGACTGGCTTGGCTTAGAGAGAGAGAATTGGTTTTTTAGAATACGTCAGAAAAACAACGTCAGAAAGTTGTTAGTGATGAGATTATTGAATTTTCACATGACCATTCTAGATGAATAGGTATTTGCTTGTTAGGTCTGCTCTGATTCTCTGAACTCAGGTTTATATGTTGTCAGTATTTTCCAAAACACACACACAAGTTCTCCTGTTTGTACATGGTGAGTGGTTGCCTGTGTAATCAGATTGTTGACTAGTTATGCCTCTATTGCAACATACAGTCTCTGAAGCATGTTGTTTTTAGGCAACACTCAAGAGAAGAGAAAAAGACTATTCGCAAACATTTATCATGTTTTGTATTCACTGTAAGTTCGACAGTGATTTTATGAATGGAAAGATTATTAGATTCAAATTTTGTTAGTGAATATTTGTGATACTGGCTGTATTACATAATAAAAAACAATGGTGTGTACACACGTCCCTAAAGTAACTCTTTAATGGTATTGATTCTGAAAACTGCTGAAACTGCAGGCAGTTTGGAGAAGTGGAAAAACTAAACCTTTGTATAGGTTTATAATCTCTCTGCTTGTCATCCTTATTTTGTTCCACACTTACCTCTGAAAAAAAAAGGTATATAGCACTAAGGAGTTGAAACCACATACAAAAATGTCTAATGACCTCCAATCTAATGGCAATGTAAACATTCCTTCAAAACTGTGAAGTGAAAATCATATTATTTAAAAAAGCTGAAAGGCATAATTTTTTTAATTTAATTTCAAACACCAAGCCTTTAAATATGTCAAATGTTGCTATCAAATTGTATACTGATTTTTATTGGCAGGGTAAAGTCACAATTAAAATTTGGATCTCTTGCTATATTATGAAAAATGTCAGAATTGAACTGTGTATATTGGTAACTCAAATGGAGAAATCAAGTTAATTTGTTTCCTATATATTTAATATAGATGCACTAGTTAATTTTTGTCAAAATGCAAGGAGTTTTTTTGCAAGTACCCACACTCTTTTATGAAATAGTCTAAATTTGTAATGGAAAGAAATATGAATGCTTATGGCCTAATACAGCCCCAAGTGCCATAAGATCTTTTATCTGTAACAGGATAACCTTGTAAACTTCAGTTTGACATGTTTTAATAAACTCTGTAAAGCAGACTTTTACCTCACTTCAGAAGCTGAAACTAATTCAGCTGTAGGGAAAATGCTGGAAACAGCCAGATTTGACCTCAGAGTTTTATATTTAGGCTATCAATGTAATTAGTGACTTAGAGGAACAATGTGAGAATCTTAGCATAGTTCCAAAACCAAGACATCAGGCAAAACTATATCTGTGTGTTACTTTCTGAAAGATCTATCGGCAGTTAACAACAAACACCAAGACAGAGTAAGGAAATTGTACTCAGGCCTGCAGCTCTAACCAGCTTAGATACTATTTAGCAACTATTAATCTCATTATATTCTTTATCCTAGATGTGCTCTCCCTGAAGCATGAAATTGCTAATGGTGAATTTAGCATAGATATAGTAGGCTGGAGCATTCAGAGAATGCCTAACTCAAATAGTCTTGCAGTGGAAATGTGTGAGAAAACTCCTAAAGTATAAATGTTTTTCTACTAGGGACTTACAAGAAAACAAGAGAGAAAAAGCAAGTTAAATTTTGGGTCTGCTATCCGTTCATCAGGACTATTGCACAGTTTCCATTTTAAAGAACAAAAGTTATTATCTGCTATGTTAAAGTAATGGGGTAGTCATAGACATGATTATTTAAAGAAATATTCTCCATTATCTTTAAATCACTTCATAGATGATATCTTGATATGCTGGGACTAGCATGACTATCACGCCACTGTTACTGAGAGATGATTTCATTAGCATGTTTAAATACAGGCTTTCTGTTGAACACTTTTTTTGTTTCATGCTGTTGAAAGTTTTCTTTTAAACATGCCTTAAAGTAAATGCCAAAATACATGCCAAAAATTCTGATTGCTATAATCAAACCAGTGAAGACCAAAATAATTCACTACCATCAGTCTGCTGTGTGTTAGATAAGATGCCATTTAATTAGCTACTTCCATTATTTAACACAAAAGTAAATGTGGCCAAGAGGAATATAAATTCTACATTTCTAAAACTCATCTTACACTGGCAGTTGCTTTATCTATAATTGGCAGGCTCCTAATCCAACATTGTTAACAGCTAGGTGCCAGATTAGGTCAAACTAGGAAAAGCGTCTCTTGAGACATTGCACCATAGTGAAAACCAGAAAACTTAACAGATTTTTTTTTTCCATATTCTTTATTAAATACACAGCTGAATAATATGTAATTAAGTAGCCAGTTATTATTTAGTTCGTATTTGACAGTACAATTATTTAAGTATATATTACAGATACAAAGATGTTTTAGTGTATAAGGGTACCTGAGGCTTTATGTGGAAATTCTGGGATATGTTCAATTTTTAGTTGTATATGTCATATGGGTATGTACCCATTAGTGGGTATGCAATGTCATTGTTTCTTTGCTTTTTCAAATACCCGGTAAAGTAAAAGAAATGCATTGCTGAAAATTTGCTTATAGCTATGTTATAAAATGTATGCATCAACTTAAATCTCAGTAATTGCAGTGTTTCTTTTTTTTCTCCTTTCAAAATCTTATTATGTGCATTAATAGTATATTGCACTTCCTAATTATTTTGTATATCTACGCCTACAATTGCAAGTAAAAAATGTAATAGAGATTGTACCAGTAGGGGTTCCTATAAGTAAAACTGTCCTACACTTTGCATTAACAGATTCTGTTTTCAGTTACTTATAACGTTGCCAAATACAGTTTCCTATCCCAGGGCTCTCAGTCATGACCCTTAATGGATTTAACTGCTGAAGGGACTGCAATCTGAGCACATTGCCATGTTTTAGCCTTGCAGTATAAATGGCAGAAAGGAGTTTTCTCTTTAGTTGCTGTTATTTACAGTGGGCAGATTACTTCACAGTGAAATCACTGTTAAATTGCACAATTATCTGCACCACCCACCTGGTGCCTCCATGTGTCTGCTGAAGGATGGTACCCTCCAACAGAAGGATGGAGTAGGAAGGTGGCAAGAAAAGTGCGGTCTTGCAAATGTAGCTACATCTGTAAGGACTCATGATTTAGAACTTTTGAGCCCAGTTACAAACAAACAACAACAAAAAGTCATAGGTACATTCCTCAGAATAAAATGCACATATAAAATGCCTATGTTAAAATAATGCAGTTCTGATAAAAGACCCTTGGAGCAGAGATTTAAAATACATTATGGGGAGCACTGTGATAATGTCATACTGATTTTCTTGTTGAAAGTCTTCTTGATTGAATATGTGTCAGCTCACAAATTCTCTCATGATAATTGCTATTGTTTCACAGCTAAAGTCTTCAAACTTTCATTTGCAATCAGTTGGAATATTTCTAGGATTTCATCTATCCCAGGAGATAAGCAGGAATTTCTATACAATTGATGTGACAAAAACATCCATATCATTATCTGTGGAAAAACTGATAATGTTTATATGTAGAGAAAATTAATTCTCCTTTAAAAAACCTAAACTATTAAATAAAACTATTCTGCTAATCTTTTCTATGGAATGTAGCAGGGGAAGTTATATAACTAATGTTTTATTCTTGAATGGCATTAGCCATTTTCTAAATGTTGAGAGCTTGACTTCACATTTTATTTATGTAGTTTTTAGTGTGATTTCCACAGAGCACATTCACTCCTTCTTTGTTCAGATGAGAATCTAAACTGTTAGAACTGTATCACTGGCCTCACTTATTTGGAAAAAGTAACTAGTTGTAGTAGTTGCTTACCATAGTTGGAATGAGTAAGCTGTTAATCGGAAGTATAGCACACCTTTTCCCTCAAGCCGCATCATTTTATTAGTTCCAGTCTCCTCTTCCCTTGAGGATTTCTGCGCTCAGTCTTGCAGTCCTAACTTGATCCCAGGCACAGTTTTTTACTTCATTCCTTCCCACAGTACTTACTCTAAATTTCGTGTGGCAGCCCTCTCTCTTTTCCCTTCTACCACTTTCAATGACTCTTTTTCCCCTAAATTTCTGACTAATCGACCCAAAGAACCACCTATTTCTTACTCTGCAGTCTGATTAAGCTAATTGCTATTTTTTCACATTGCTAGTTTTTCAGAAAATTGTAACTTGAAAAGTTTGGGAGTATTTGGTTAAAGGCAAATTCATACCAGTAAAAAATTATATTTATTTTTTAGCAATCTTAATAATTTCGTACTTGTCATACATTTAATTTGCTATTTCAATTGAAAAAGTATAAAAGAGTGTTACTAAAAATGGAGGATAGTAGTGTTGCCAATGATACAATGTATTACTTAAATTACAACCAGATAATACATTGGAAAAAGCTGACTATCAGAATATATAAACAGTAATAGGATGACAGAAGTTTCTTGTGTCAGCTGAGTTCGATTCATGCAGGCTCTAACAGTGGAACAGAAAGTCTTGATTTGCATTCAGATTTATTTATGGGTATTCCAATAAGCACAAGATTGTCAGGATGTAATAGTACTCCAGTACTTCATCCTTTTCACAGAAATACTTTGGAGTCAGCTTCCCACTCTAATAGGGAAACTAGAATGTTAATCAAATTGTGGGACCTGGTCACAGAGAATGAAAATTGAAAGGAATAGATGATCTTCTAATGCCTTGTCTTTACTATTGAATAAAATATCCCAAGCAGTAAAGACCAGGTTAAATTCCCCTTGCACAGTAAGAAGAACAGAAAGGTATGCCATGGATGGTTCAAGTGAGGCAGTCTGTGTATGTGTGTGTGTTTTCAAGTGTGCTTCTGAGACTGTTCTGGGATGTCAAGCCTGTTCCTGGATACTAAGCACTTCCAGTTAGGCAATCTAATATGTCACTGAATCACCAATCTCTGTTTTGTTACCCTCATGGTTCACTGAATTTTTATGAAGGTGTAAGGAAATGGACAAATATGTGAGTGATAGCAGAAAATTTTAAGTCATCGTTTTCTGTGCATTTCAAAAAAGGAAAGTTATGTTTGCCTCTATGTCTGGAATCTTCTTGTCAAAATAGTGGAAATCTATTTTCACCTGATGCAGGGTTGTGTGGTGGGATGTGTGTGTGTACATTAATGATAATATTGCAAAACCTCAGTATTTTAATATAAGTGAATTGAGTTGCTGCTGCAAATTTTCTGTCTTTACTATCTGTAACAAAATATGTAACGTTCCAGAAATCTGTGAGGATGTAGACTAATATTTTCATTTTGCCATACCATCATTTGATATACTTCCACCATCAACTACTATAATGCAGCAAGTAAGGAACATGTGGTAAAAGGCTATAAGTCTAAATGAAGTTTGCCAAAAAATTTATCTTGGAGTTCTTTTGTCTTTTTTAAAATCTGCTATATCTAAACCTTGTCCATATCTCCATGGTTTTCCGAGCATTCCCATCTACATGTGCGTATGAGATCGTGATTTTCATGAACAGCACAAAAGATATGTTTATTTTAGATGCAGATCTGGAACATTTCTGGAGTTCTTTTGCACTTAGGCAATGCAAAGCTTAATGATTTTAATACATTATGATACATTTACATTATGATTTGAAGTGTTTTAGACTGGCTATTAGCCAAATGAAAGTTGCGTATGTTTCAGTTTTGGACAGCGAGAATTAGGTATGTCATAGGCATTTTTGGTGTTGTGTTGTTAACATATTTATAAAAAGATAAAGAATTTATTTTAAGCTAAATATGTGAAGTATTAATAATAAAGAAACAAATAGTGGAATATTGACCAGATGCTCAGAAGATAGATGACATTTTAGCCTTTTGCTCTGCATGTTGAAATACATAAAGCACAGAAAAATATCCTGCCTCCTAATGTGCATACTATCATATTTTGACCTAGGTGATGTCAATCATTGTTCCGTAGAGATATGGCATGCACCTTTCCTTTAATTTTTTACTAACCATGCATATTTTATGTAAAATATTGCTGTACTTCAACAGAAACCATTTCCAGACAGAAACACACGTGCTTACATGAATAATATCTCTATAATTATCCTTGTTATACAGTTAACATTGTTATAAAGTTAGAGATATTATGAAAATGCACAAACATCATTAGGTTATATATTCTTGATTTATGATGATTGCCTTGTACTCTAGTAAGTCACTGTGTTAATTCATGTATAGACTGATTTTTCTTAATGAATTCAGAAATAATCTTCTCATTTTTTATGTTGCACTTGTAAGAACATTTTATAGTGAGTTGTTATGTATTATGAGTTAGGTAGCATGGATAACACGGGTTCTAAAGAATAGGGGAAAGTATGAATAGCCAGTAATGCCAGAGGATCAGGTCAAATACAAGCTAAAGCTTACCTCACTTCTCTAGATGATAGACAAGCAGAGTTCTGGGTGATGACGAAGCATATTTCAAAGTTGCTAAAAGTTATTACATATCAAATGGTGTAAGTGGTTGTATCTAAATGCCAGCTTACTCTGATTCTGAATTCCTGAGTTGAAAAAAAAAAAAAGAAAAAGGTTGAACTGCCTTCCATACATTCACAAGTAAAACTCTTATAACTTGATAAGATCACTAGAGCTCTGAGTTTCTAGAAGTATTAGGACAAAACTTGATACCAGAGGTTGGACACTTAAAATAGTTTAGTGGGGATTTGAAAAGTAGTTATGACTCAAATCCTAAGCAGAACATTAACTGATACAAGTGAATAACATACAAGTAGGTGAAGGGAACAGTTTGGGGTGTTCCTTCTTATGGCCAGTAAGTTAAGCTAGTTGCAAATAGCAATTGCATTCCCATGAAATTCATGTTCTGCAACACATGTTCAGCTTGAAGTCCTAGGTTTGTTTAAAGCTTTGCTCTTTAAAAACTGGTTGAATATATTCTGTTTATTAAAGTCTTAGATTTTTGAAATACTATCAAGAGAACTTGTCAACCATTCACTGGAGAGATAAAAGGGGAAGTGAAAATGAATTATGAACACTAAAATGTCATCTACCAGCTGGAAACACTTAATTGCTTATTAATACTAATGTAATATTTGCAAGAGTTTTGCAGTGTTAATTCCAGGGTTGCATCTAAATTATTTGAGAGGGTATTCATGTGGATATAGCCTGGGAATGTAACCACATAGTGGTTAGAATAAGCTGGTATGCAGTTGTTTGCCATCATCACACATATCATAGCTGCTGTGGGGTAGACTCCTACACTACTATTTGATTGTTCTTCCTGTGTGTGTGCCTATATTCTAAAGGAAATTTTAAGAACATGATGGAATTATTTTTAATGCTTCTTGGCAGCATGCTGACTGCCAGGCTGTTATGGGTAGACTGCTTTTGGTACTCAGGTCTGTGCATTAGTTTAAGAATCCTAATAATTTTTGCACCCTGCAGTGTAGCTCTATGATTGTTTTCTTAATTGTTAGTCCTTCTTAGGATCTCATCTTCAAATTTGCAGAGTACTGTGACAAACTGGGCCCTGCTGAATTTTGTACAGCTCCTCATTCTTGTAACAAATTGCAAAATTTAAATTGCGTAATTAGAGACTTAAGTTAGAAGCTTTTTATAGTGGTGACTATGCTTTTGCATTTATTTGACAAGAAGTGTGCACAAAGATCTCTTGTACTATATATAATTAATCTAATAAAAGGAATATTTACATGTAGCTGATGATGATACATTTTAGCCACATGCAAAAGAGGCAAAGATAATAAGTGTCGGTAATATAGCTACCTGTAACAATGTGTTTGATTACTAGAAAATCATAGAATCATAGAATCATTTAGTCCAACTGCTAACCAGTTAATCATTAATTATAAGCAAATTAAGATATGCAAAATGAAAGTGGAGGATAAACATGAAGTTTTCCATGTTTCTTGTGAAATCAGTTTACACTTCCAATGTGGACTTTTGTGATTAGACATTCCTTTAAAATACCTCAACTTCAGAGGAGCTGTAGACCAGGGACTCCTTTGCATTGTAATAATTCTTTGTAAATTGGAAGGAAAAAACTATTTTCAAAAGCATTTTTCCTGAACTGTGTGTATATATTTATACTAAAAGAGAAATAACATTCTTCTGTTTTTGATAATTGGAAAATATCTAGTGCTGTAACAAATATATTTAAAATATATAAATTTTGACATATTTTAAAAATACAATCAAAATATTAATATCTTGTTTTTATTATTTTGAGTGCATGCTTTTTTTTTTTGGCATATTCTGTTACAGATGCTATATGTCTTCATTAATTATTTGAATAATAACAAGGCTTTCATCTAAGTTCATCTTTTATCACAATAAGATAAATATTAGGAAAACTTATACTCAGAAATGGGAAAGCTCTGGAACTAGCTATATGGGGATAGATTTCCCAATGGTGGTAGCCTTTAAGACAGACTAGGTAAACCTCTGCCAAAGATATTACTCATGCTGAAGTTATCACTGCCTTCAAGCAAGGGAACAGGCAATCTGACTTCTTGAGATTGCTTTCAGACAGAGATTTATACATTTTTTGCTCCTAACTGAAATAATGTAGAAAATCCCAAATTTTAGCTATCCGCTTGATCCATAGTCTCCTGCTGGCTTCTCAGAATAAATGTGTGAATCACCTAGACAATTTTACCTTTAGAACTGTATGTCAGATTTCTAATTTTGTTAATAATTTCTGTGCTCTATACAATGCATTTGTAGCTCCTGTATGCTCAGATTTTCATGTCTTCTGTTGTGTGATGTGTTTCATTCCTTCTCCATCTTATTGTCTCGTATTTCTATTTTTCTTTCTGCCATCTACTCAGTCATTATGTTACTTTACCTCGTTCCCGGTACACCCAGTCCACAGATCACCATTACAGAGATGCCAGGTATATGTTTTCCTCTGTGTGACACTGTGTGGATAATGCATGTACTTCTATGTACCTACACATCCACTTCTGGTTTTATTAGTCTGCATATAGTGGTAGAAAACTTAGAAGTGTTGAGTTAATATCAGCATTAGCTTTCCTAATACAGTGTGTAGACAAACACTGGATAATTCTTCATATGTTTCACGTTTAAAACATTTTTTCACTGCCAATAGTCTATAATTGGTGGGCCATGAAGATGATGCTATATTTACATCATTCTAATGTATTTTAAAAAGCCAATAAAGGAAATTATTTAAAAAAACAAATACCTGCTAATACTGTGATTTTCATATACAGAATGTCATACATGTATGGCTGTGTTAAAGGTTACAATAGATAAAACTGGAGTGTGATATCTTTCTCGTAGTCTCAGCTGCAGGCCAATATACCTTAATTTTTAAAAGTAGTTTTGAAAAATGCACCCAAGTTCCAGCTGAGTTTTGTTCCAGTGTTTTGTTCTGTCGCTGACATTGCTTGCTTTTCATGTTGTTTTGTCCTCATTTCATCTTTGTGTTGCTTTTCATTGCGTTCACCCTTTATGTTTTGGCAGCCAGGATCACACAATGTACCCTCTATTTTGTGAAGATGCAATCAGATTACTTCGCTCCCGTAAGATGTGCCGTACCTATTCTGAGGGTGCTTACTATGATCTTGAGAGGTATAATTGATGTGGAGCATATCGTTAGCTCTGCCACTTATACTTTGACAGTACTGTGTTTGGTTTCCAAACTGGGAATGTAGTCTATGTTTTAAGTGATAAACACATACAGTGAAGATGTTTTATAATACTCTGTGAATGTGTATGCATCTAAAACTGACTACTCAGGACTATGGGTAAATCCCAAGAGAAGCTGAATAGCTTTATAGAAGTCAGTTTCATAAATTAGGTTATATGGATATTATATGTAAGTGTCTTTGTATAACCCTTATTTTTGCTGGAATTTTCCAAAGTGCTTGTAGTACTTATTATTCTCTTTAAAATAATGAGGAAAAGCATATCTACTTCAAAGCACACAGAAACAGAGTCTTTCTGAAATCTCATACTTTGCTTAACAGAAAAATAAAGTGAAAAGTAAATATATAAGCTTATATTGTAGATATTTGTATAGTGCTTATTCTGTAATTTATGCATTCACAATACCTGTGTGTGATTACAGAACATCAGAGTTCCTATTTATATATAAAATATAGGGCAGAGAGTTTGAGCCCGTAATAATTTCTATGAAATAATTATACTTGAAATACAGTAGCTTTTAAGAGATGTAATAAGACATGCTAGTGAAGTACTGTGATTACGGTATTTTCAGAAATATTGCAAAACAGGAAGAAGTCTACATGGTTGTGTGTGAATAGAAATAAGGATATAAATCTGATAAACTGTGAGCCAATAAAAAGGAATTGGTGTCTTCGTATCTCAAATAGCAGATATAATGGTTGATATGGCTATTGCTTTACAAGAGGGGCCATCTAAAATTTTCCATAGCAAGAACTAAAGAACTCTTGATAGATTAACTTTAAGGCTGCCCTCTGGATATGAGATCCTCTGAGAAGTTCATTAAGGTTTGCTCTGGATTCAGATCATATATAAACATATTTTTAGTAAGTGTAAAACTACTTTTGGATGCAGAAACAAAATAGAATCTGAAACTTTTATAGTATCATAGAAGGTTTCCTTCCAAAGAAATATTGCTTTTTAAAAATTCTCCAAAGCTATAGTATAATAGACATTATAACCTTTAGAACTCAGTTAAACATTTGTTTTGAAATGATGCTGTTTTACATGAAACCTAATACAAAGAAAGTGTGTAAATATTTCAGTCTGCATTTAGAAACTTTAATAAGGAGAGGTTCTGAAAATATGTGATGAAATGTGCTCATACGTATGCTATTTCAATTGTTAATTTTTATATACTGTTTTTGCCTTAGTTATGTACTCACATTTGCATTAGTTTATCTGAACCTGTTTCAGATTGCTGGTTGTATCTGTGACTGTTCAGATATTGCTGAAAGTTGGAGCTATTATCAAATTGTCTTCGTTTGAGGATCTTGACTTGCAAATCTTAATCTTTGTTTCTACAGAAATCAATTTCTCAAAAATAAAGTAAAATCAATGAAAATAAAGATCAAAAGTGACAGTGCTGCATAACAGTGAAAAAGCTGGGATTTAAGCAGTGGGATGGAGTAAATCTTTTCCAGGGCTTTATCAAAGAGAAAGCTATTACAGCTAATTCCTCCTGGGGTCAGAAAGGAAAATCCTACATGAAGTGGAATATCTCTAGCTCACTGTTAGAACAGTATCTTGAGATTTCTTGGGCCTAGGAAGTGATCCTGGATTCTCTGGTCCTCTTGAATCCAGGCTGCCTGTGGGTAACATTAGTATTCAAGTTACTTGAGTCACCTTACCAGATATGAACTACTCTGAGTACCTCATAGCCACTATAATTTTTCCTAGTTTTTCATCCTTTTTGTCTTCCCATATTCTGATAGCAGTTCTCTGGGTATTTAAGAATGACTTAAAGCATAATCTTTATCCAGTTCCTCCTTATCCATTGAAAAACATTAATTAATTTCCTCTTCGGTATTTTATTCATTGGACATATATGAAAAATTACTTTTTAAACAGTATTTGCTCATTTATCTTTATACTTTTCCCCAGTTTAATGCTTCCTGTAAATTACATTATTTTTGTAGGTCAAGGTGTTAGTCCTGTCTTCTTAGTTCCATCTGCTTAATCAATGTCATGTTGATATCAAGTAACCACCTCTCTTCCTGTCTTTTACTTTCACTTTATTAAGCATGTGAAATAACTTTCCAGTTTCCACTATTCATCACAATAGCAAACATTGTTCTGCACAGTCCAGCATTCAGGGAAGAGTCTCTTGTCTGGGACAGAGAGTTTTGCATCTTATGTCACTGTGATTCCACCAGTGCGGGTGTCCTGCAGGCAAACAAGTAATACAGATACATTAGTGAAAGTAACTTGCCACCTTTGTTATTCATGTCTCCTTTGCTGCTTATCTTGTAGTCGTTCACAGCCAGCCCATTAACTCTCTTCTAGCAGTCTTTTTTTTCCCCACAGAGTGGCTACTTGGTTCTCTTTCATCTTTTCTCTGCTGAAGTTTGTTTCAGTTACTGTTTACCAGGTTTGATAGTCTTTAGTTCATTAGTTCTAGCACACATTTACATTATCAAAAACCTTAATTTCTGAGTTCATTCTTAGGCTATGGCACTCATCATTTTGTCTTCATGATAGTTCCCCCCTTTTGAAGAAGTCCAACTGTTTCCCCCCTCTAAAGAAATGGAGGTGGCATTGACAAGATGCTTATTCCAGCATATGCCTAAGGAAGAGAACAGGCACATGTGCAGCTTCAGTGACTTCAGTGCCCGTTGGACCTTGGGCTTTCTCAAGAACATCCTGCTGCTCAGTACACCACTCCAATTTTCCTTGACTATTTAATGAGATAGTCAGCATGTTGGCACTAGCTGGTATCAGTTCACACTGCTGCAGCTACTCAGATTGAACATATATAAGACATCACGGCTGGACACATAAAGCTTTACTTACACTTTTATTTATATCCCCCCAATTCACAATCCTATAGAGTTATGCAGGCTAGTTCATAATTTGACAGACACTCGTTTTAATTTGACTGACATGCACATGATCTCATTGACAGAATAATGTTCTCAAGATTTTTATCCCAATTGTTTTTAAAATTAAAATATTAGCAGTTCCTCCCAAATAAAAATCTGCTGAAAACCTCACTGTATGAAATTCTTTCTCAACTTACGTATCTCAGCTCAGCTTAGTCACTGAGAACACCACACCATGTGCTATTTTCATTTTTTTTGCTTAGCCTCTGAGGTTAATTTTTGGAAGTCAATAAAAGTTGGTTTGTGCCCATTTTGTGCATGATGTGAGGTTTATTTCAGGCAGAATTTCTGTTGCTTCACTTAAAGAAACAAAATTTTGCTTCCATTTTATTTTCTGACTTTCATTTTACCAGTCAGAAGTTTTCTAACATCCATATTCTATTTCTGGTGAAATTTCTCAGTTGCTCAAATACTATTTTCCTGTTAATGTAACTTTTCACTCCTATGAAACATGTGTGCATTGATAAGTGTTCTTAATTTGTTGTTAATTATTTCTGAATGTAATTTGAAAGTAGAAGTTTAAAATGACATATATATGAAAATATACATTCAGAATATACTGCTGAATTGTAGATAAATGTGCTCTGTGTTCATTGCTATCTTAATAATACAGTGAGGGAAAACATCATGAAAGAAGCACCCTTTAAAATGTCTGAAATGTCTGTGCTGTTTATTTCATATTCAGGAGGACTAGGCAGGAGAGAAGAGTGCCTAATTCATATTATGACGACTCAACCTATATTCATGAAAGGTATTTTAATTTATGTAGTAAAAATAGATAAAGTTGAGTAATACATTTTTTCTGAAGTGTAGTCTAAAATTTTTAATTGGCCTAGACTAACGATATTTAAATTTACAGTGCACTTTATGCAGTAATTCTCTAAATACAGAACAACTAATTTCCATGGTTTTAAGTACCTCATTTTCTTTCAGCCCTGCATTAACTTGACTTTGGATTTTTTTTTAAGCATAATACTTAACTTGAAAACTTTTTTATTCATTAGATGGGGGAGGAAAACTGAATAGTACAGAGGAGCTAGCTACAACTGAAGGTTTTTTCCCCACTTAACTGCAGCATATTTCTAATGGCTAACCTTTTCAGTCACTAGGAGTGATTATAGGATAATTTAGAATCCTCAATCTCGTTCTTTTAATAACCTGAGTCACTTAAGAAGGTCCTCAGCTTTTGACATGTTGCTGCCCATATTAACTTAAAAAAGGACTAAATGAATGCCTTCAAATTGATTTTGGGTGTTGGCTGTACTAGGACCAAAAGTACTGTTTTCTTTCTAAATTTTGGTATGCATATAGTGTATCGCAGTGAACATAATATAACTAAAATCTGATGTGTAGTCTGAAAACTTTTGGAGTATCTGTGGAAATAGTTATTTGACAACAGCATTTCATGTTTAAAAAGCTAAGAAAAATACAAAAAGAAAGAAATCTGAAGAAAGAAGCAAGTTGATGTTCGTCACCCTTTATACAATTAGATCTTTTCTATTTCTGTGTCCATTTTTAAGTCAGTGTCTGATTTTTGTCTACCGTATGGGAGCAGGTAATGCAGGGACTATTCTCTAACTAATAGCAAGAAATTTCAGTTGTATTTGATTGCGATGAATAAATACAGTCATATTTAACAAAAAATAAAGTGCACTGCAATTTTAAAACCATGCTTATGTATTTATGGTGTCTATAATACAGTACTTTTATGGAAGAATCTTACTTAAAATACTGGCTAACTGGAGAGACTGGCTCTCTTTTTTCATCCTTGTAAGGATACAGATGACGAGGGAGAGTGTAAAGATATACCTGTCATTCTCCAGCTGTATTCTAATTTAGATTGAACTAAATCCAAATCTAATCTAAAACTAAATTAGTTTAAACTAAAGTAACTTTCATCCAGTCATTGATCTGGCTACAAACCATGCAAAAAAAATGCCATTCCCCATACCATCCAATTTGATGTAGAAGAAACAAGAGCAGCTGAGTGACATTCATAGAATAGAATCATAGAATCGTTTAGGTTGGAAAAGATGCTTAAGATCATCAAGTCCAACCGTTAACCTAACACTGCTAAGTCCACCACTAAACCATGTCCCTAAGTGCCTCATCCACACACCTTTTAAATACCTCCAGGGATTGCAGCCCATTCCAATGCCTAACAAGCCTTTAATTGAAGAATTTTTTCCTAATATCCAATCTAAACCTCCCCTGGGGCAACTTGAGGCCATTTCCTCTTGTCCTGTCACTAGTCACTTGGGAGAAGAGACCAACACCCACCTCTCTGCAAGCCCCTTTCAAGTAATTGTAGAGAGCGATAAGGTCTCCCCTCAGCCTCCTCTGCCCCAGGCTAAACAACCCCAGCTCTCTCAGCTGCTCACATAACATATACTGCACTCCTTTCTGTCTTGCCTCAACATAATGACCAGGAGGTGTGGGGTTATTTATTTTGTAAACATATTGCAAACCCTCAGATTCTGAAATCAGAGAAGTTTGGAAAAAAATGTAGTCTGCAAAAAATACTGCTGTGGTTCCCAGGAAAAGATTCATGAAAACCCTTGGATAAGTGTATTCAAGCCATTGAAAAATTCATCCTGCAGACTTTGGCTAGGATTTTCAGTATAGACAAAGGAAGATTTATATCCAAGTTGATAATATGGTGGTCCTTCAATTTTTTCTGAAAATCCCTGCCTTGTTTCTTGCTCACTATCATGTGGAAATCATTGAATTGTGGGACTATTGCAGTTCCAAGGATTTACCCAAGCAGATCCTGAAAATACAGAACTCCAGAGATCCAGTTGAAACTCCTTTACCAAATGTTGGATAATTTGTATATACTTTTAATATACTGGAGTAATGGCACATAAACAGTTTATCCCCTGCTTTCTGAAATGAAAGCAGCTGGTTTGTCCCATTGTTCCTTTTCTCAATGGTTCTACTTAAGATAAAATATTTCTACATGTGTTTTGTGTTGTCTTCAACTGTTTTGCTGAAATGATGCTGCAAATGTTTAGGCAGCCCATGTTCAGTACGTGGAAAAATAATACAGGTATAAAATTTAATTAGTTTTCATTGTTTGATCTGAGTGAAGTGAGGTTTTTTTCTGCTGCTTAAATAACTATAAAAAACAACCACCCTATTAAATAGAAAAAATAATGAATTTGAAAAAGTTAGACATTTGACATTAAAAGCAGTATCTGAAACTATTTCTACTAGAATGTTATTTTTGTTAATGTTGTATCTCCACAATTACTTTTTTATTATTCCAGAAACTCAATAGCCATTGAAAACATGAAGACATTTGTGTAAGAAAAGATAAGGGATCAGTTAGGCTTTAGGGAACTGAAATTCATGGCTAAACTGCTGAAAAGAATAAAGGTGAAATATATTAAGAATTATATCAGGAAAAATTAAACATAATTTGCTAGGTTTTTAATTAAAAAAGATATGTTTTTCTTCATACCTGAGAGAAAATAGGAAATGTACAAAATGATTTGGAAACATTTGGAAAGCTTCCCATTTTATTGAGAAGTGGTCATGTCATATGAATTAGAGTGTTACTAATAATACATATGTTTCTTTATAACATTTCTTTATTTTAACTGCATTGTAAAGGTGGTACAATGGTGCAAGTTCATGGGCAGATCATGTAGTCAATGGTTCAGCTGAAAATTATGGGTAAGTAAAGAGTGTAGTGTTACAGATATAGCTAAAATGTAGTTCTAATCTTTATAGTAAGAGTTCATTTATAATTGTACCAAAGTTATTCCTAATAAGTATCTCTTTCTTGATCTCTTTCTTTCTTGACTCAGGACTAAGGCACATTTATGTGCTAGTCTTTTTTCCAAGATTAAGCTATTTTATTCAGTTACAAATACAAAAAGAACATTAATTATGTTTGAACTATTTTTAAAACATGTTCTCACTGTTCTGGGCTGCTTTAATGAAAAAGGGCTTTTTGACTGATAATACCTGCCTACATTCACAGTGTTGGGGAATGTATCTTTGAGACCTAATACTTTTTAGTTTTAGAAATAATCCCAGTTCTAACTGCCTACCCTATCTACCTGTGTGATTGATGCATAACCCATGCAAAGTGTTGTGTACATTACAATCTTCAGTTCTTCCCAGCTGCATTCGGCTCCTAATCAAGGGAGTGCACAGATTTTCCTTGCTATTAGTTCTTTGACTTTACTGCTTCTCCCTCATTTTCTTCTTGCTCTTGCAACATTTTTGTTATTTATTTTAACTTACCTCCTTTGTGAATGTGCACAGAGTTTGCTTCTTTCTGCTCTTCTGTATCTTTTACGTAGGAGCTGAACTATGCTGGTGGCATATTTTGGCTAGAACAAACAAATATATGGTGTGGGTCCAAAATGCTGGTAAATCCTGAAGTTCTTAAGTGAAACTCCCACAGAGTTACTGGGAACTTTTCCTTGATGAAGAATAAGAGTTATAAAACTGTATCTCAAAAATATTTGTTGTGAAATTATACAAAACAGTGCCATACATTGGTGTCTCAAATGCTGTAATTTTGTGCATACAAATACTTAATAACATGTAAATTGTGCATGAATATTGAATTAATTACTTATTAGTAAATTAATTACTGAGCATACTTCGAATTTTGTGTTTCTATTTATTCTTTTGTGGTGATACAAGTCAATATATCTCTCTGGGGAAATAGTTATGTACCTAAACCAGATCACTGTTATATTCAGTTGAATATAACAAACCACATAAAATTATAGTATATATTGAAAACAGAAAATATATATATGAAAGGGATTAGTCACAGTTCACCTGCAGTCCTAAGGCTATTTAAATAAAATTGTGATTCATATTTGTACTGTATATGTTGACTAAAACAGGAATTCTGTTTAAGGAATTCAGAGACTGAAAGAGAACATAAGTGACTTTGTCAACTTGAAAATAAAAAAGTCTGGTAAAAAAAAGAATTAATCCTTCAATATTTTAATGCAAGTTTCTCTCTTCTCTAGAGAGGAGAGATTTGTAAGTGTCTTTTGGCTCAACATTAGTGCAGCCACAGAGGCTTACTTGAGAACGTATTTCTTCCCTAGCTTTTTGAATCAGAGTGCCACTGTTTGCTGGCTCTTCAATTTTAAGTGTATGAAGTATACGCTAAATTTGTGCTTATGGCAAGGGCCGTGCTTATTAGTTCTTCCTGGGAAGGTGCACAAGCATACTGAAAATGGACAGCATTTGAAGAAGGCTGGAAAGTGTTTAGTGTAAACAAAAGCTTTTTTATTTGCTTTTGATAGTCACATAGTTCTAGTTTACTTCACTTGTCTTAGATTTAGTACTGTATAGATGCTAACATAGGTAAATATCAGGGGTTAAAAACAGATTTGTAACTTGAAAAAGAAACTTATTTGTTAGTACTCTCTGTCCCCATTTAAATTTAGCTCCAAAATCTGTGGAAAAAGAAATAAAAGATAAGAACATTTGCTGTGAACCAATATGACTTTTAGGTAGACCATAATGCATAGAACATACTTTAATAGAATGAAGACTACTGAAATGGATCAGATTCTGTTAAGATCAATGGATTTACAGAATTCCTTTAACAGAAACAGTACGCTATTTTGCTCATTTGTAATTTAAGAGCTTAAAAGATAATAAAGTCTTACATAACTGTTTATCTTGGAATGATCTGATTGAAATCCTGGCCTCATCAAGTGACAGAACTCTTGTTGACTTCAGTGAGGTCAGAATTACAGGTCTGTTGCCAAAAGTTAAGAAGACAGATAATCACATATTTGCAGTATTAAACCCTGTTTATGATAATTTACTAATTAAATGTCTGCCATATTATTGGTCTTTTAAAATGTTACTGGAAAAAAAGAGGACAACTAAATACAGTGTGCCATGTACAAATAAGGTTATATTTAAGATCTGAGGAAAAAATCCCACAAAAACCACCAAGAACCAAGTGCTTTTCAAATTTTGCATTTAGTACTGCACTGTCCAAAGGTATATTTAAGTACCTGCTTAATTTTAAGCCTTCAACTAATTCACTTGATCAGTCTATAGTCTAAGTGCTCTGCTGAACTCCCTTTGACCATTCAAACCCTACTAGGAAATGCTTCTCTCATCGTTTCTCTCTCAAGCTTCTCTATACATTGTTTTATATACCACTTACTCTTCAGTCATGAAATACATGTTCGTTAAAACCCTTGAATGTTCCTATCATTGCTCATACATTATGATACAACATTCAAGTTGAGTGGGTGAAATATTGTGTTCTGAAATGGGAAAAAATGTGTAATAAAGTTATAATATAAAGCTGAGTCATCTCATGAAGATAGAGATACGTGTTCCTGCAGTGTGATTCTTTAATATTTGTCAATTGAGGGTCTATGTTAAACATGATGAAAGTTGGAAGTAGTTGGCAAAATACAAGGTACTATAAAAGGCAATTGGCTGTATAAATGAAAATGTATGTTACAAGTACCAGAAACAATAATGTAAAAGCAAACACTTAACATATTACATTATAGCAAAAATCTGCCTAAGTGTCTCAGACTTTTCAATTAGTAGTGAAGGAATACCTCCAAATATTTCATATTGTAGGCACAGAATAAAAATATGAATAAATGTTAATATGATAAAGTTAGTGCAAGCTAAATAAATTGGTAAGACATAAGGCAACAGATATGTGGCTTGCATTCGTTCTGTGCAAGGAAATGGTAGCCTGCAAGGTTCATTTTTTTGAGAAATTACCTTTGAGTAAAATACTGGAAACTGATTCTTAAACTAGTTAATGTTAACTAGTTAAGTGAAATTAGTACTGTTATTAGCTCATTTGCTGTGTTTGCTTTCATTTGAATGCTGTTGCAAATAGTGTTAACTGGAAGTTAAGAAGACTTTCTCAATAGCATTCAACACTTCTTTTTGTTTAATGGTGAGGTTTTCTATAAAGAAGAAATTGCTTACATATTTTTATTATTTTACCTTCAAATGTATGAGTTGCTTTTCCATTCCTCCAAAATACACAAAATTAGTTTGGTCTGATTTTACAGATAAAGAGGATATGAAATATTTCAGCACATCATTTCAGTCTTAATTATTCCAGGATTGAGACTACTTATTGATTTTGTTGGTATTTGATTGTAATAGCTAGCATAAACATCTGACTGCATCCACAGAATCATAAACCCATTTGGGTTGGAAAGAACCTTGAAAAAACTATCCGGTCTAACTCCCTACTTAAAGCAAGGCTTTGTGATTCCTCAGTAAATCTATCGATGATAAAACATATTTTGGAGAGTAAATCTCTATAGATATAGCTGTATGTGCTTTCTTTAAGCATTTTTATAATTGTGTTAGCATGATTAGATATGTCTACAACAGAATCACCAAAGTGACTGCAATGCCTTGTACAGATACCTAAGCAAGCTGTAAGCAACTGAGTTTCTGTAGCTGTAGCAATCTGTGCATAGCAGCGTGGAGCACAATGTGCTTGGAATTGCAGCTGAGTTCTCTGCTTTGTCTGCTTAGCTGAGTCAGCTAGTAGAAAAGTAGTTCAGATACTGGCATGTTACTGTTTAGTCATGCCTGTGACTGTCATGTAGATATAACTGTAGTTATCACATGCGGCACAGTGTAATGTGCGTGTGAATAGATCATATGAGTGTGTGCATGTATGTGTATAGGTATATATATACTACATATATATATATAAGGACAGAATATTACTGCAGCAAAAATATCTTGCTTTGCTTCCTATTCTTGTTTATTTTTCAAGAGTACCTAAAAGCTTTACGTTTCTGGCTTTTAAAACCTATAGCAGCACATAATTTTATATTAAGTTTCTTTATAGGTATAGATGAGTGATTTAGTGAGCTATCGAGTCACCAGTTTATCTAGATATTTGTCAGTATACTGCTCCTTCCCATTTTCCCGTTTTCCATTGCAATACTTACGACTCAAATTTAAGTTTCCTTGGTACTAGAAATCTCAGTTGTTTGTAGACGTGCTTATCTATGTTATGCTAACAGAGGATCTTGTGTCTGTGACTAAACAGCAAAGTTCCTATAGCTAGTAGAAGAATAACATGTCCAAGGATTGAAATCCAGCAGCCATCCACAGATACTGACAGGTATTACCATTGTATATTAGCTGGAATTTGAAATCATTATAATTAGAAAATGTACCACTGTATTTTTCTTGTTCTGTGCTCAGTGTTACTAGATGCAAAAAGATGTGCTAGGAGCTGAATTGTAGTGTACTGTAATCCTACAGCAATTCTATTTTTATTTCTTCAGTTTTTTGTTACAATAACAACCTAATACTAAAATTGCGATTGGCATGATCTCATAGCTTGCTTTTTTAGTCTTGCACACAGTAGAAGAATTTAACATGGGCTTTCAAATAAACTGCTTTCAGTTATTTTGGGGAAAAAATAACTTATATTTGTGTTGTAAGCTGTTATGATTGCTTACTGTTGAAAAATATTCATGCTTTATAAGGTTTTCTCTATACTTAAGTTTAGATCAATGAATGTATTCATTTGTTGAAAAATCTCCTTTTTATTTGTTAAGAGAAGTAACAAATCTGAAAAATTAAAAATTAGAAATGGTTATTTTCTGCATTGGGAAAAGAGTTAGCTTTTGAAATTTCCAGAATATGAATATACAACAATGCAGATAAATCGGTAGTTAAAACAAAATGTAGGACCATTTGTTAGATACTGTAGTGACTAGAATTTACAGTGGCACCTAAATAGTATGGGTTTCTAATTCTCATTTTTGATGGGTTTGGAATATAAAATTAGATTGTGAATACTCAACAGAGCTTTCTGCATGGTGGCTTACAGAGAGCTCAAACAGTTTCAGAATGATAGGTGTGCTTGGTTAAGAAGCAAACACTTACTGCTGAACTCTTTCCTTAGTGTAGGGGAGACTTATGCTTACAAGTCTTGTAGACTTTGACAGGGGAATAGGCGACCTACCACGCATTTTTTCCTTAGCAAAGGTACAATGATGCTATGATAGGCAACACTAAATGGAAAAGGTCATTACTGACGTTTCATTAACTGTATTTTTTGTAATGAGAAGTCTGATAGCAAAGATAAACAGCTCTAGCATACATTAAAATATTATATGGGTGTTGAATACTTGAATTTAGACTATTTTATTTTCCTCTTTAAAAACCAGTAATTATATGGTATGAATTATAATGAGAAAAAAAGGAAACTTTAATCTAGACAACTTGGGAGCGTAAGCCCTCAAGAATGTTAGCTGAAAAGTTATGAAATTCTGTTTTTAATTCACTGAGGTCTTTTAAAAACTCCCCCTCCATGCTTATGGCTGGATTGTGATATTAATGCATAGTTGTATACTGTAGTAGGTGAGGAGCTTCACCGCCCAAGCAGGTTACTGGAATGATATTTTTTCTATAAAAGGGACAGTTGTTTCTGAAGACCTGGATCATATAGCACATGTGTTTACTGTTAAAAGGATAAAAAAACATGTGAGGACAAAGAACAGACAGTAAAACTGTCTGTTGAATTGTACTTTATATGTGCATGATCTAAAACCACACAGTAAAGCTTTCAAGGGGAAGACTGTTAGTATGCTTATATAGCCCTCCATTTGCTGCTGTAGGTACTGAGAGGTTTGCAGCATGTAGCCTGTAACTTGAGGGTAACAACTCAGTTTCACCTCAGGATTCAACTTAGTCTTCAAATCCTTCAGTCCACAAAACAACAGTGGTGCCAAAGCTTCATCTAAAAGCAAAATGTTCACTGCCAAAATCCGTGTTCTCCTTCACTTCTGGGAACTTCTGGTTGTTTTTCCACCTGAATTAACTGCCAGCTGTAGATTGTGGCAAACTGAATATTTATATTAACTGTTGAATATGAAATTTCTGAGGCCTTTATCTGTTAGCATAGTGGTTAGCTATAGTGGCTCCATGATGTTCTGCAGAATACAAAACCTGCCCACTAAGCCAATAATGTTGATCCTAATGGTAAAAATGCCTCCCTGCCTTCTAGTGCAGGCAATGGGTCAGACCCCTAACATCCTAAAAAATACTTTTTATACTACAGCTAAAGAGAATGAGGAATGAGGCCTTAGGAGTAACAAGTGAAAGAGGCTTAACTTCTCATGAAGTGTTTATGAGAATCATGTGGTTGCTACTCACCTGTTCCTCTGTATGTCTTACTGGCTGTTGGAAGGAGAGAGGAATAGAAAATGGAATTACACCTCTCGCCATATTGCCCAGTCCCTGCTGCAGCGTGCTCCAGCAGTCCCCTACTCACAAGCAGGAGAAGGGTTGTTCTAGCTCTCTGTGTGTGACAGATCCAAAGAAGAATGTCTCTGTGGGCTCACTAATTTACTTAAACATGTGGGTAAACAAGTTAGGGGTGGGTTGGCTGAACCTTGGTGATATTCTCTTTTGTAATTTTGTTGAATTTAGGAATATTTTTTCTTGGAATTTATTCCCATAGTCTAAGAATTTATTCCCATGGTCATTTTTTTAACCACCATGCAGATGGCTGACACCTTTCTCACCTTCCATAGCACTGAAATCTCTCTTAAACAGTTACCTAAACTAAGCAACATTCATATCAAAGCTAAGGTTGTGTTTCTTTGTCTATTCACAATGTAAAAGAAGCGAGACAGTGGATGTTTTTGCTGATGAAGCTTCCCATTCAGAAACAGAACTGATAGAAGAAGAAGTGAGGTAATTTTGTTGTGGTTTTGTGCCAGGCTCATTGTACTTTTCCTCCAATGTTTAGTGCCTCAGCTTATAATTACCATTATGTGTCTCACTGTGGTGTGTTTGCTTGTTAGGAGCTTATAGATGTAGGTTCATGGTGAATGGTATTATTCTGAACCTGTCTGTGGTAATTCCTTCGTATGCTCTAGGCGTCCAATTATTACCTCATGGAAAGTCTGAAGAGACATTCCTTTTAATGAATCTTTTATCAACCCATTCAGCAAAGTTAGCCACCCTAGAGACAACTATACTCTGTCTCAATATGGTTTTTAGAAATAAAATGCTGTTAATAACGTAAGACTCTTCGTAATGAGGCTGTGGTATGTCTCTCTCTTCTTTGATACTAATTAAGATTCAGCTTCTTGTTACACTTAATCACCATCCAGTCACACTTTGTATTAACTGACTTCATTGTAAAATGCATGACTTCGCGCAAGGAAAAGTCCTGAAGGGTACGTGTTCCTCATTTGTATTCTATAGCTGTTCAGTTACTCAAGGAGAGCTGGGAGGAGTGTGAATTTAATAAGTAGTTCCATCATGGTATGGATTTTACTTTTAAAATTACCTTGATTTTATGTATTTTAGGATATTGCTAGAAAATATTACTCCTTGCAAACAGACCAATTACATTGTGAAAAAAATGTGGGGCTTGATTAATTTCTGAAAGTAATGGCATGATTAATTGCCTAAGATAGTAGAAGACCAGACTGCTTGATCAAGAAATTTTCTTTTACTCAGTCTAATTTCTCCCCATTGCACTTCTAATGGTAACTTTTTCCATTGCTCGTTTGGTACAGTTCTTTAGGCTGTGGATTAGAAGATTTTTCTCTTATTACAAACCAAACTTTGTCTGATTAGTGGAACCTCTGCAAGTACTAATGATGTTGTAGATTTTCCTCTGACTACAGTCCGAGCACCACGTATCAATCCATCACTATAGCCTAGCCTATATTTTAACAGACACCCTGAGTCTAATAATAGTTAAGAGTGCTACATGGTGATTATAACATCTGGAATGTGGACTTTCCTACAAACAAGGGTACTACGTCTAAAGATAATGCAGTCTGTAAAAATGTAGTCATGTGAGTAAAAATGCTCAGTTAAACTGCACAATTACATGAGTCTTTAGCTTTAGTGAGACTTACCATTATGTCAGCTATTCTTTTCCTCCAAGGTTGATGTATTAATTAAAAAAATAACAATATTTTTATCCAGAAATTGTCAGGAAACAGACTATTGCATGGATAGTCATTACTGAGACATTGGAAACATTTCAGCCCATTTATCAAGAATATGGAACAAGCCAAATCATACATGTATAAAAAAACCTGTATGTTATCAAGAAGCGAACTCAGAAAACTTACCCCCTCCAAAAATGTACATGACAAAATTATTTGCTCCAAACCAGTATCATGCAGCATATTTTATAATTAATAGAAAAGTCAAAGGTCAACTGAGCTGCTTTTTGGCTAACATTACAGGAATTGTGAAGCAGCAGATAGACAGCCATATCAAAGATCCAGATCAACAGAGCAACGTCCTATGCTAGAGCGGACGAACTCCCGCTCCCGATCCACAGAGCGTCCTGACTCAAACCTCATCAGGTCGATGCCTTCATTAATGACTGGAAGATCTGCCCCTCCTTCACCTGCCTTACCGAGGTGAAACAGACAAATCAATCAGACTAATCCCCTTCTGCCCCACCAGCTCACCATTTTATTTTCCCAGTAGCTAATTGGTATCGCCTCATCCTTAGCTGATCACTAGTAGCAATAGATACTAACCCTTTCAGTGCCAACACACTACTTATATTCTATTCTGGATATAATGGTGTGGCTGCCATTGCAAATTCTTTGCTAACAGTATTTAACTACATTTGTTTGTGATTTCTCATTTATCAGGAATCCTGGATGGTTTCCCACATAAAGCACCTCATAACTATCACATTTTTCTCTTACAGAATGAGAAATTGTTTGTGTTCATCAGACATCGCTTATGGAACAAACATCATAACATCAAATGAAACTATTTTTTTAAAAAAAAAAAGTTTCTTTAAATGGATTGTACTAACTTTGTCTATTAATTACCATTTTAACCACCATTTTCTCTGACTACATTTTACTGTGCCATAGTCTGTATTGTTCCTGTTTGAGTGCTATACTTTACTGATTGACATTTTGAAGATTTCTATACATTACTCTTAGCTTATAAACATAATACAATAAAAAGATGAGTACATTTTGGTCTAGTTGATGTTCAGTAAAGCCTCTCCTTATTTTAGAACTGCAGAATATGTACTTTTGTTTTCTGAAGTTTTCAAATCCCCAGTGAGAGTTAGAGTCAAATACCAGTGTCTTTTCTCAGTTTATTACTTTGTTTAGATAAATCCCTCTAATCTCATTGCTACTCAATGGAAGTTTAACCAAATACAAGCTGAGTAAAAATCATTGAATTTGACTTGTGGATAATTTTATGTGTATGTGGGTATTATACCCATATGCACATGAATATACACATGATACATTTTCTGGCTTGACTGTGCAAACAAGCATTTTATGGATGTTCAGCCTTAGTTTGGCTTTCTTTTCTTCTTTTTCATGGAGAGATTTCTCTTTTTAATCGAATCTTTTTCTGAAAAGAAATAATAGTTTCACTATGGGACTGCAAGGGTCCCAAGTGATCTAAAGCCTCCTTAGTCATGTTATCAGTTCTTGATAGTATTTAAGGATGAATTTGTCATTTAATGGCTATGGTTTGTTTTGATATGTGTCTCATAGGTCACATCCTCGAACTGGGTCTGTTCAGACAAGTCCATCAAGTACTCCAGTAGTAGGGCGAAGGGGCAGGCAGTTACCGCAGCTCCCACCAAAGGGGACGTTGGAGAGAAGTAAGTGTATGGCTTTCTCCTTAATGACGTTGCAAAATTGCTCATGAAGGTCGATTATATTTATTAATTTTCTTTTGGCATTACAGTTGAAATCTCTTGAGTTTTTTGTGTACAGAATTAGGATTTGATAGTAGTATTGTATTTTGTATGGTATTTTCTTCCATTATGTTTTAATATCTACAACACTCTTGACTGAAATGAATCATCATCAGTACAATAATCATCAACAGTGCAATACACATGAACCAAGATGGACTAACTATTAGCATGATCCTGTTCCTTTTGAACTCAATAGATGTTTTGTCATTGACTTCAACAGGCACAGGAAATGACCTTTTGTATGTTGTTTAGTGATAAAACTGTCTCTTTTGGGAGTTAGGAGCATAGCTGATCACTTGTGGGTTCACATGGAGTGTGTTACAGATTGCTAATATAAAACCTTTGCATCCTGAAACAGGAAGAGCAAGGAGAGAGGTAATAATCTTTAAAATGGGAAAGGTCAGCAAGATATTTCATGATTCATGTTTTACTGGTACTGTAATTGTGCTTGTCTTTAATGTCTTATAAAAACACCGGTCAATGGATACATTTTCCAAAATGTTTAGAAACAGAGGTAGATAAACACGTTTCTGATAGCAAATACATTTTCACCCTTCCACTTCTGATAACTAGCTGTGCTGTGCAAGATCAGTCTAAATGGCCATATACACTCCTTTTTTTTAATCCTTCTTAACATGTATATTGTATCTTTTATAAAACTTCTGTTGTTTTTAACCCCTGTGCTTTGGTTCCCTTTTTTTTTGTTTGTTTGTTTGTTTTGTTTTTGTTACTTTCCCTAGACAATGGAGACAAGGAGATAGAATCTTATGAAGGTCTGTACATAAAGGAGAGTTTGTTTTTCACCTGAAAGCCTTTTTGAGAGGCTATATAGGGAAAAATAAACCCAACTGCAATTGATGTTACTTGATTTCACAGACATAGTCAGAATTATTGTCATAATTATTTAGTCTTTTTTATGTTCATACCTGTAGCTCATAAATTGCACAAGGTTCTACATGAAAAAAGACAGTATAAATAATACTATTTAAATACGATCATCATTAAAAAAAGTGCCTAGACATGTACCCATTTTTAAATACCAAGGGTTTACATTGCAGCAAATAAGAGTATTTCAGTTAACCTATGTATGTATGTACAATTTCAGGATTAGCACTTCAGGCACATATTTAAATTTAAGCATTTGTGCTATTTGACATGTTTAATGTTAGCCATGCATTTAATCAGAACATTGTTTTTATTCCAAATATGTTATAACGTTATACAGTTGCTGAATTACTAGGTGATTTTCAAATAATATAGGAGCAAAAATTAATTGAATCAAGATAGTCTTTCAAAAAGTTAAAACACTTTTGCTTAAAATTAAATCCCCTTATATTTTATACCATTAAAACCATTTAATTTGCTTAATAGCAAGCCACAAGATATCAATTGCAGTCCTTGGTTATACCACTGAGGGTCTATATGTAATATTACTGTATCTGTCTCATCAGACTTTTTAATTCAGTATTTACAATGTTTACAGTGTTTATTTCCATTTTGGAAGCAAAACTTCATGAAAAGAAAACTCTGTTTTCTCAGATCATCACCCTAGTATATTAATTTCTTTGTTGTCTTATGTGTTGTGAAACGCTTATATGAATACCGTCTAGATACGCCAGGAAATAATCACATCTAATCACGTCATGTTTGCTGTCATTGCTGTATATGCTTTCATGTTTTACCACTCTTCCCTGCTCTTTGCTTAGTATATCTATTTAGACTGTAAGCTCTTTAGGGCAGCAATTGTGAAGTACTGCATATTTTTACTGTGTTTAATTGGAGAGGGTAGCAGTCTTATTTACATCATAGGTTCTATAGAGAGAAATATAATAAATAAAATAAAATAATTATTTTTTATAGGAGTGCTAGAATTGTTTGCTCTGGTAAGTACTGCTGGGACTTGAGGAACTCTGTTTTTACTTGAAGACTGGGTAGTCTCTTGGAAAATCTGGGTTATGGAAACTTGCCAAATCCACAGATACTGGAGTTTTAATACACAATCAAAGCATCATCAGTGACTCAAGATACAGTAACTAGACACATTTCATGTTGAATTTTACACGTATAAAGGTGGTAAACACTGTAATTAAAAACATAACCCATAGATACAGCTTTCACACCGTATTCTATATAATTTTCTGTCATGAATTAAGACCTGATATTCTAATAATAATACAGTTCCACTTTGTGGCTTTTTCTATCCTTATTTAGGATTTTCTAACTCTTTTCCTTAAGGGGAATAATAACTTTCTTTAAAAGGAATAACGCTCTACAAGAACAGCAGATTACCTAACTTCTGTCAGTGACAGAATGTAATTATGATTAATAGCAGTTTTTTACCGTGGAGAATTGAACTTTACAAAAAGTTATTTTAAGCAAATGAAGTATCAGTGATAAAAACTGAAATTGAGTAGAATCGAAAATGTTGACTATAGTAGAAGGAGTTTATGTTATTATTTAACAAATAAACCAGCAAGGAAACATGAAAACTTTATAGACATTTGAGTAGATTTTTATGTATTATTATATGCCCTGGTGATAATCCCAACAACAGCCAAGTTGTCTGTTGTTGGGAAGGCTATATGGCCATACTGGAAAATGTCATTGTCATAGAGTAGTCCTTTCTGTTCTTACAGAAGCTTACACTTAAACGAGAGAGGGGATTTTATATTGCATGGAAACATGCTGTGATGGTTAACCTTTCTGTTTTTTGAAATAAAGGATTTTATTGTTGACCAGATTAAGATTAAATCATACTGAAGAAAAGAGTTAGTAAAAGATACATGATAGACAAAAAGGAATTGGAAGCCATCTCAATTTCGGAAATGAGAAAAACTTCTATGTTTGTAACTCCTACAGTAATGTCATTTAGTCTGTATACATTTGAAGAATCTGTATTTGTTACAGGGTTGAAACTGCGTACCATTTCCTAAAATGTAGTAGAAATACAGGGATTCAACTAGAAATAAGGAAGTTATCTGCAGTTGGGGAGATTTTTTTTTGTTATAGTGCAGCACTCAGTATAATGTGGAATACGGTGTGCTTATGGCTATGTGACTAGTATTGGAAGGGAAGGAATCTACAGGTAAAAAAATATCTGGGTAACTGCTTTCCAGATTAGGATCAGAATTAAAAGACATTGATTTGGGGTAGATTTAGTTCAGTGAACTGTATTATGTGGTTGCAGGTTTTTGCCCCAGGACATCAAGGTTTCCGCAGAATAATTTATTTCAAAATTCTGAAATAGCCAGAGGAGTTTGTTTTTAAGAAATCTAGCTGTGAGTAGCTATGAAGGACCATTCCTAATAGTAGTGTATTGACCTATATATATTTTTCTCAGTGTCCCACATGCTCAGCAGGAGAACATACAAATATCATTAGCAATGTTGCATTTACAGTCTTTTATGATCATGACATTTTGGCTAATTCCTTAGCTTCCCACAGCTGTGTTGCTGCCAGGATCAGATTTACCTGTTCAGAAGAAAGAGTGGGTATCTCTGAAATGCATGTCATTATCTTATCTAGCCAGAATATACCATAAGCATCTAGGCAGTTTGGGTTTTGCTTTAGACTTTGTTACTTTAGTATATTTTCATGTTAGATGGCTGGAAAATAGTTCTGAATAGAAGTCTGGGACCACATAAGGTTTTACTGGATTTTCACTACTGAAATGGCAGAAGGCTTTTTTTTTTTAGCTGAACTTCTGCTTGTATATTTTTAAATTATGCTAGAGATAGAGATATCTTGTTTCTAATTAACTTTTGTAGAAAAACAATAGTGTTAAATTGAACTTGGTTTTAGCAGTGAAATGGTTATGTACTCCTAAATGTTCTGTATTATTAGTGCTATTGACAATAAGAGAATACCGGAATGTGTATAGTTTTTAAGGGTTAACAAGATTTTTTTCATTTATATGTGGCTATAATATATTTCTTTGCTCTTGCTTGGCTTGGAAGAAGGATGAACTCAGTGACTGCTTGCTGCTAATTAAAATGGAACAACATAAAGTGCTCTTGAAAGTCTTCAGCATTAGCCCTTTCAGTTTGTTGTTAATTACTAATCAAAGAGAGAGTATTTTTTCCTAAGATAGATTTTTCTTTTTCCTCTTAAAAACAAACATAGCCCTTTATTTCTTCATCCCTACAAAAAAAACCCCAACCATCCACCTGACCATAAAAACTAGAAAATTATGTCAGGCCAAACAAATGTAATAAAACCTGTAAAATGAAGTGCTCAGAAATTTAGCAAATAGTAGTACTCAGTGAGGATTTGCCCTTCTTTTTATGCTCTATGGTACAGATTTTAATTACATGATCTCATAATAATCTTGTGTCTTGGGAAAGTTATTTCAGAGGCTGTTAAAGCTGACATTAATGCTGATTAACTGTCCCCTCTTAATTTCAGGTATGGGTGATCTTATTCCAGAACAAAATTACCTATGAATGGAATTAACAGGGGTAGTTGATTAGGTTTAATCAGGGTTAGCTATCAGCCATAACTCCAGTTTTTATATCTCTCAGATACAATTTCAAATCTTTAAAAAGAAAATATCTGTACTGTCAATTGTATTGTTGTCGCAAATCATTCAGTATGGAGTGCAAGTTACTGAGGTTAGGAAAACACTATTGACAGATGGAAAGACATGCTGTTTATTTTAAGGAGTTTTGTCTCATTCAGAACATAATTTCTCTGTTAAATGAGACATAATTCTGCAAAATGAGAAGGAATTTTATTGTGTGTTTTCCAGTGCCCTATCATAATTTGATGGGAGACAGAGGAAGACTATTATAATGCATTTGCAGAGAACCTGTATTCACACTGGTCATAATTCCATCATACTCTATCAGCTGTGATTTCACAGGTTTTTAAAAATATATGGCATACAGGTAGTTTGTTTTGTAAAAGGTGATTGATCACATGTATATAATATAGGATAGGAACTTGGACTACCTTCAGCTTGGCTAGGAAGTTGGTGACTTAGTAAAACACAGCAGTCTAAAAAATGAAGGTACATATCTTTGCACCCACCGCCTTTTTGTGTGGATGTTTCTGTGGTACTGACTGTATGATGTTACACACCTTCATGCTTGCATGGGGTAACTTGAATTATGTGCGCTTGACAGGAAAGTAAAGAGAACAGCTTAGTTAATATCAGTAACAAGGCTGCCTTAGGATAATGCATGAATCTACCTTGGGTTTTTGATTTCAGCTAGGAATTTGCAAAAATATACCTTTAGGTTTTACTTATGGATGCTTATTAGTTCACTTTTCTGAGAGGTGGCAGAATCCTCAGCCCCTGAAGAATATTAAAATATTTTACTTGTGTTAGTACAATTTCCATAGGAAAACTTGAACAAATGTTGCCTATAACACAGGGCTTAGGGTACTTTCTTGAAAGGTTCTGACCTTTCAAGGGAAGTAATGGTTCATAATTTTCTCTTGGATTGGCAAAAGGAGGGATTAAACATCTCTTTCTTTATGCCAGTTGAAGGTCTTACTGTCTAGGTCTGAGACTACAAAGGGCAAAAAGAAAAATGAGTGAAGAGTCATACAGCTGTGCTCATAACAGCCATTGTTTATTTGTTTCAGGGTACCAACATGCCAAAAACATTTTAGTTCTATTCTACTGGAATCCATTTTTTAAAGTCTTTGGCACACCTTCTATACATTCTATACATTATTTTCTATGAGAGAAGGTTGACTATATAGATGGTGACCCTGCTGAATATTTTAATTGGAATTTTCAATGTCATGATTTCAATTGGAATTTAAATGTCATGATTTTATCACAGAATTATAGAGTAGAAATCTATGTAGAGATTAGTTTCCATTGCATTGGCTGTGATTATAGCCTAAATCTCTCTCCCTATTAACAATAACCTGTTAGAACACAGTAGGTTTAAAATTATTATTACATGCTAGCTAAACCCGAAGTCAAATAATTCAATTAACTATTTAGTTGCATGTAAACCCATACAAGTAATGAGAGAACTGGAAAAAAATTCTGGGAACAGAGAACACACACACAAAAAAGAGTAAATAATCAAAATCTGAACCTTGAAAAAATACAGTGTATTGCATCACATCAAAACAGTGTTTACTGAATAAGTGGTATTTAAATTAAAGCAGGCATATGCTACACCAGTTATTCAGTTCAACACTCTTCTATATCATTACTGTTGTTACCCTGGTGTTAGATGAGCTTTGTCACAAAAGAAAATTATGGTCCTTTATTAATGACATGAAAGAAGTATATGTGTTGCTTATCATTAACTGTATTTTTACCATTGTTTCCAACTATTTCAGTGTTCTCTAATATTTAGATATAATCTAGGCAACTGTAGTTACTGATGGAAAAGTGTCTTTCTTTCTGAATTCTAACTTCTCTGAAATCCAGCTAAAAAGCATATTATCTGACAAATTGAGGATTTTTTTTCCAAGCTGAAAAAACATCTGCATTGTTTCTTCTGCACTTATTAAGGTACTGAGTATGCCCACTTACAATTTATACACAATTTTAAATATGCTTTTCGAGAATAGAGGCTTGGACTTCTATTTTCTAGAAAAACTAAAGCAAAACCAAGCAGAAGATGTTTTTAAACCTATTATCTACCAATATATGTCTGTTTTGTCTGCTTTGGTACTTACTGTCTGCTTTGCAGTGCTTCAATAATTTAATAAGAAATTGGCAACAAGGGATATTAAGGGCTGCATATGACCATCATTACTTGCAGAAGGATCTCATTGGAGTAAACCAGAGATATTAATGAAAAATAACACAAGGATTTATTTAATCTTTGATTTACTCAAAAAATAATTTATGCCTCAGACCAAAGGTTTGTATATTATTGTGAATGTCTTTTGTTTGATGTTCATCTTTTATTTGAACAGCTTGTAACAAAGCATGCATGTTTTTGTCTTGCTTTTTTCCCCTCCATACCTTGCTTATACAAATGCAGCAGGAGATGAAGAAAACAAGCGTACTGGAGTTCAGGAATCAGAGGTCGAGGCAGGTCTGTTGGACCACAAGTGCCTATCTCCTTTAGAAACATTTTCCCCTGAGCATGTAGGGAAGCTTTACCAGCCAGTCTGTATATGTATTAAAAGTCAAAATCCAGACAATAATTATCTCATTTTATGTAAGAACAAGGCAAACGAATTCAATATAGCATAGTTTATTTACCAGTTTGTGAATGCTTAAAATAGTTCAACCTGCAAAAAATCACTTAACTTTTTACTTTTTTTATCCCTCTTCATGGAAGTACTCTGTCACTATGATCAAGTTACAGCTTTAGCAGATCTGTGTGGACACCCCTTAGATGTTGTACCCACTACCTTGCATTGATACTTGTTAAAAGCAGGGAAGTAAACATCATTGTATCATCACACTTTTTTTTCCCTAGTTTGTGTAGGCGGACTGATGATGCTGAACAAAAATAGTAGGAAACAGCATTACATGGAAATACTTTGAATATTTTGTGTAATGTCCCTAATCCTGCTTGGAAATAGTTCAGTTGTTAGAAAAAAGAAGTTTGAAGAATGAGAACTGAGAGATGATGATCAAATCAAACAGATGCAAATATTTTTTCAACACAAATACCATGTGATTAAAATATACAACTTTACCTTCTAATTTCCAAAAACACACACCGTACATGTTCAACAACATGCAGAGATCTAAAGATTTTTTCAACCATCATTTTTCTGCTCTTAAGTTTCTTTCTCAAAGGAAGAATCATAAAAGCATAAGTGGGCATTTACATGTACTGTTAATAGGTTACATTCTGTTATCCCTGTTAATAATTGTCTGTGACAATACATCACCTGTGGTGGATGAGGAAGAGCAGCACAGATAAGCTTTTCTGGTTATAAATATTTGGGGCTAGACCAATGCTAAACTTAGCTGCCTAAAAGTAGGCAGTGTGGTACATACCTCAAGGCCTGTGGAATGAAGCCCAGAGAAAGATAATGTGCTGAGGGTATTACTGCAGCTATATGGAGAGAATTAAGTGCTCTGGAAGGGTGGCCCAAAAAAATGACAAGCTAAGCAAGAAACACATTTAGTACTAGCTGATAGGAAAGATTACTAGCTAAACATAAGTATGCCTAAAATGCCATCCCTGCTTAAAAGTGTAAGTGCTTGAATCACAGTTTATTTGGAATCCCATGCCCTCGACCCTACTCCCATTGTTGTTTAAGAAAAGAAAATATGAATCACTATTTTCTTCTTAAAACAAGGTCAGGAATAATGACTGTGGTAGGGCTCATTACTTGTTCGGAAATCTGGATGCTAGAGTAATTTCAAGATTTGAGAGGTGGAAAGCAGTATTATTATTTTCTTTTAATTGTAGTTTTCACTTAAACATCCAAAGTGTCCTTTAAGATCATTGCCTTCCCATTTTTCGTTTGTAGTACAGTGTACATTTTTCTTGCTTTTGTTATGGTTCTGTCTCTAAGTGTGTATTGTTCACTGGTGTGTGTACTGTGTACTGTTCACTCTGTGTGCTTTGTGATAACTCAAACATAGTGCATGGAACTGTGCTAACATAGTTTGCAAAATATTTGTGTGTGCTATAGTTACGTTGTTCATCATAGTAGCTATCCCAATTGTTAATCATCATTGTCTGTTTTTAATGTTATAAAGATTATGAGGAAAAACATCAAAACCCACCTGTTAATGGGCGAAAAGGCAAGTTGATGATGATATTGCTAGTGAATTGTGGGTGTTTGAGAAATTTTACTTATTTTTTGCTGCATGTGTGTGTGTTGTTTAGTTCTACTAGTTCAAAATTAGTAAGTTCATGTATGTTCAATTTTAATGTGTTATTTTACTTCATGCACTTAAAATAATTATTTTCAACTGTGGTTTTAAAATCTTTCTTGGAATCAAAAGCTCTAGGTTTTTGTTTTTTACAACTAACTATATTACTGAAGATGTAGTTTACACCACCTAGATATGTGATCATATTGCCTATTTAGAACTGGTGGGATAGTTTCCATACTTTTGCTCACTTAGGAATTCCCAGTCTGCCTTGCCCTAAGAGACCAAGTAGAGTTTGCAGACATCTACAAAATTGTCTGCATTGTCTTCCACTTTTTACCAGGTCTGTATACCTTTATGTCAAATGGCTATATATTTTACAAGTTTGGCACATTTTTTCTAATCACAGGAGAGCTGGACCATTTTAATTAGCATATACAGATAGAGAAAGGCTTATGTTATTAGCAATCATCTCTATTGTCTAGTTCTTATTATGTTCAATATTCTCTTCTATTTCATATGCTGTAGAAATAAGCTTAATTCAAAGCACTGAAATGTTAACATGGAGATTTAGACTTATTATCTAAAAATAGAATGGAAAAGTTGCAATGAACAACTACAGCTTACTTTGAAGTTTTATTCGAGTTCATGCTTCTAAATTGCTTTGATAATTTTGAAGAAATCTGTTATTATTTTTCCATGTACTTCTAAAGTCATATTACATTTGGACTTTGTCTCATCAATATCTTCTGCCAGTGAATGAAATATCATCTAGATAGTGCCTTGGCTTTATTAAAATTTGGATATTCACTCTTACACTTCCATGTCTACCAGGAGTCCAGCTAGGGAATAGCCCCAGTTACACTATTACAGGCTATTCCTAGCTTTCTTTTCCCTAGAATAACTTAGCAGAGGGAATACACGTATCAGGAGAGCAGGGATTCAGTTTTGCTTGTGCTAGTTCGTTGTGTTGCAGGGAAAACCACACCATTTTTAATACGCCGCTTATTATGCAGTGTAGACAGACTGAATAGGTGCCTTTGCAGAGAAGGCACTGTGTTGGCAGCCGGGCAGAGCAATGCATTGGGTCACCTCCCTTACTCTAGTGGCTGTGCCAGCATAGTCCTGAGTGAATTCAAATGCTGGAGGTCTGCTGCTGTAAGTGTAATGCATGCTAATTACCAGATAGTTCAGCGTCTTATACTTTTAAGATCCAAATTCCAGTGCTGGTAAAGTTGGAGGCTTTTGCCACTGACTTGACGAGGTTGACAAACCAATAATCAGTGATTAAGTCAGGCTAAAGCTGGTTCTGTTCTCAGTTTATTTTCCACTCCTTCAACTAAACCAATATTTTATATACTTAATTATAGAGCCTGAAAGATATACTTTGCACAATAAACTAAATCCTACTAACCTGTATTTAAGATAGTTTGTTTTCATATATTTATTAATTTCTCAAAGGTGTCCATTTTATGTTTTAGAAGTTTCTTCTGCAGAGCTCTTTTACTCCAAAAGAATGGTCCATGCCTAATACTTGATTTCAAATATTTATTACCAAACCTGCTATCCCTTTCAATACTTCCTCAGGTCTTTTGCATTTCTCTTTCATGTATTTTGTACGATACCTTTTGATCATTTGAGTTTGTGAGAAAAGGCTCCAGGTAATTCTGTCCTTTTCTGTCTTAATTTAGAGTGCATAAAAGATTATATAGTTACCAAAGCAAAATTTTAAGCCTTTCAGGTTACCAGTTCCCTCACCCATTAGGATATTTTAAATAATTACACAACAGCTTTGTCTGTATTATGGGAATCAGAAATGCTTTCCAGTTCTCACAGAATCATAGAATAGAATTGTTTAGGTTGGAAAAGACCTTTAAGATCATCAAGTCCAACCATAATCCTAACACTGCTAAGTCCACCACTCCCAGTCCATCTCCCAGGCTGAGAAGTGTCTGGAGCCTATTTGTATCTTTAGTCTATACCAAGACAAGACCCAAGTCACTGAGTCCTCCCCTTTCCATGCACTCTGGTTTCTGCATGCGTGGGAGCCCCACCACTCTGTCAGCGGTCTGGATGCCTGGAGGACTAGAATTGAAGGTATGCTGTATTCCAGACTTGCTGCACAGTTTAGACACAATCTAAAGAATTTAGGTGACTGAAGTGCAAACTAGGCAGAATAAAGGGACCCCAGTGAAAGAAGAGATGACAGATGGACCTGCTTAACTGACTTGCAGAAATGGTGTGTACATATGCTTTTTTGAAAAACAAGCATGTGGCTGTCATGCCAGAGGGAACTCTCATCCTGCTGGCTGACCTGAGCATCTCCTTCCATCTAAGACTGTTTGGGATTCCTGGAAATGGAGACTACACTTTGCCTGAACTACTAAACATGACTGCTGTGAGTCTCTTGTGTGCTCTCTATTCCCCCGACCCACTAACTCTAGATTTCGCTAAGAAACCATGACAGCTTCTGAGTTTTTCATGAAAAATTATATTGAATATGTGTTTTATGTGTGCTGTGAGAATATTTAACATATTCATATGTGTTATGAGTACCTAGAGTAATACTACATTTTAATTAAATTCTAGTTCAAGCAAACTAAGGTTTAAGCAAGTTGAGACTGTGGTAGTTGTAGACAGGCACATAACTGTAATCTGCACACTGGGAAAATGGTGAAATAAAAAAACCTCAACACAACCACACAAAACAGTAGAAGTAAAGTACCCATAAGATGCTAATTCTCCACACTGAAGAACCTACATTCTACTGAAATTCGTTATGATATAGGTGACTATTTTATGAATTGCTAAAAGATTGCACCTTTTTCAGTAAAGAATAAGAATAACCTGGAAAAAAAACCCTATACCAAGCTAAACCTTACATCCTGCATTCTTCAGGGTGGATTTGTAGGCTGTTCACATTTCCTTGCATGCACAGAGCACTTGCTGACACCCAGGGAATGGGAATGCAAACTGAGCAGAGACTATGGGAGAGAGGTGCAGAGCAGAAGCTTGCATTTTGCTCCACATTTATGTTGGCCATTACTTGTAATGTGCGTTATTTAAATTCATTAATCATTAGACTCTGGAGATATTTTTACTTTCTTCGTGTTTACCTTTCATAGCAATATGAGGATAGTCATACCGGGTCTTACTAAAAATTCATCTAGCCCAGTGTCTGGTCCTCAGCAGACCAGGCGTGGATGCTGGGGGAAAGGAACATGAGCAGAACAAGTGTGTAAGTAGTGCTTATCGAGGATACTGGATCCCCAGTCTCCTGCGACTTGTGCCTCAGGAATCTACAGAAACATCAGTGGTATCTTTACAAGGTGTCTTCATCTCCCTCATAGGCTCTCTGCACCCTTTCTCCCACCTTAAATCAGTCCTGTCAACATAAACCTGCAGTGCTTATCCAAATCGGTGACTCAGTAGAGCTTCTGAGATATTCAAAATACACCTATTGATAATAGGCCAGCGGGCCAGCTGTATCACATTCATTTCTAACGTGTTTCAGGCATATAACCAGAAGAGGGAGCAAAACTGCCATGTGTTAAAAACATATAAGAAGTTATGAAACAAACAAACAAATCCTCCCCCCGCCCCAAGCAGTCCTGGAAAAAAAGGCTTGATAGTGGCTTAAAAATAACATATTTACTTTGTGATACTTAAATATATTTTAATAAATATTAGTATACACATATTTAATGTACCATTAACTGACTGTATTTTTTTCTTCAGACTAATCTGGTGCATTTAAGTTTTTCTGGTGTTTCTTCATGTTTTACAACTCCATTGTATTTATAAAAGTGTCAACATGATACTTTGATTTTTAGCTAAAGGTAGGCTGTGACTTTATTAAGTGATTTTGCAACAAGTACTCTCTGTGACCTTGCTTGAGTACTTCTACATTTTTTTTCTTTAAAATAAGCAATAGAAGATTCAAATCAATTTATTCCCCATATAGAGGAATCCACTAGTAAAAAAATTTAAAAATAAGCTTAGAACACAATTGATGGGATTTGCAGCTAGGGGAAATGGTGAGAAGAAAATGCTACTCAACTAGGTTTGTTAAGTGATTTACAGCTACAAATAATTAATGTAGCTTTGAGGTCAATTTGAAGAAAACGTTTCTGGAGTAAATGAATAACCTACAGTGCACTATCGTTTTTGTTACAGCAGCAATAATAATATTAAATGTAGATATGTGGCAATATTTTTTATTACCTACCTAATGACTTCCATTAAAGTTCTGTTACTGTATTCCCACTGCAGGCTCAGGGAATGAAGCCCAGGGGTTTTTTTGCAGAATGTGTAGTTCAGTGAGAAAGATGAAATCGAAACAATAAATAATTAAGATATGTCACAATTTTTATTGGAATGCTGCATTAGTTAAACCCATGATATAAGTGGTGCTTACATAGCCATTTAAGAACAACAATTTATTTATTTTAGAATGTTATTAACAGCATTCATCTGTTGATTTGACACAAATTTGCAAACTACTTTCATGTGGAGGGGTGTGTGGGTGTCTGTGTGCATGCGCGCTGTTTGTCTGGCTTATAAAACACACAAGGGAGAGTTGCAGTCCCTGCCTTTATGCTGTCCACACTTTACCAGCATTTAGGATGATGCTCTAAGATGAAAGACCCAAATTCATTTCACTCTTTGTAGGAAACATAGATCATCATGTCTCAGATGAATATCTTGAGCTCTAATGTATAGAATCGTTCTTTAAAATATTCTTCCAGTGTATGGAGAAAAAAATGTAGATCAACTGTTACTGTGTCAAAAGAGGAAGCTAAAAAATGGTTTCCTCGGATTTGCTGTAGAAAGTTACCTGGAGAGACAGGAGGTCTTGCTCTGAATTTGTCAGAAAGAGACTGTGTGTTGTTATTTGTCTTCAGATCTTGCACAAGTCTAGTTCCTGTTATAGCAGGGTAGGGGAACATCAGCGCTGTTTTACTGAGGCACCTGAAGTTTTCTCTGATGTAGGAGCAGCAGCAGTCTGACACAAAACCTTCATTGCTGACTTTGTGTCACTGGGAGCTGGCCTTGGTGCCATTAGCAGCATGCTGGTGGTGCAAGGTGGGACTGGATTAATTCCAGATATAATATTGTACATCTGGGCCAATTAATATATTATGACTTGAAGTCGTTTGCTTTCCCCTAGTAGAGGTTTGACACAGAAGAGAATATTTCTCTCTGTGTGAACTCTTGAGACTGATGGCTTTTTTTTTTTTATTTTCTTAGGGGCTTTGTTTTGTAAATTAAAACTTGTATAGCATGAATTTAGCCTCTTCTATGTCTTTAATTAATTCTTCTTCTTCTTGTGTTCTTAATGCATGAGTTAAAGATCTTGAGTACCTGGTTCAAAACATGATTTCTCAGCTTTTGACCGTTTATCCCACAGTTCTAATGGCTTGTTATTGTGCTGCTTTGTGTTTAAGAAGCACTAGCCAAATCCACTTTTGACTCATTTTTACAGTAGTTGTCACCATACGTTATTAAGAACATAATTCCTTTCTGAGCATTCATCTTATAAAATTAAAAATAGAAAGAAGTTCTGAGGATTTTTCATTTGCAGGAAAAGATGACTAAATTAAGTATGTCCTAATGAAAAAGTGAAGACTTTATGATAACCTAATTAAAAGTCTAAAACTAGAAATGCACTGGTAAAAATTGGTTCACAGAAATTTTAAGTGCTGAAAAGAATAAAAAGCTGAGTGGATTTAATAAAAAAAGACAAATTCAAGTAAAAGAGAAAGTATATAAAAATGTTTCAAGCAAAGGGTAATTGTGAAAAGGGCTATTACTGTCTGTAGTGTGGAGAAAAGAAAGGAGGGGTAGTATTTGCATAAGAAAACTCCTCATCATTAGCATCTGGTATCTTGCTGCATCATCTTGTACTTCTGCAGTTTGCTGCATCATTCCCATTCAACTGCAATGTTCCTGGTGCTAAGTTGGCATGTTTAGAAATTCAGAAAAATGGGACATATGCAACTATTCTTATCATACGTTATTTCCGCATTTTTAGTATTTTTCATATTGAATATTCTAAACAAAACTGTAAGAAATGCTGAGGTTGTACTTAACACTAGATGTACTGGAGCACACTACCCCTCTCTCCCAGGCAGTGCAAGTGAGTATCATTCTCAAGAGGTAATGGCATACAAACAAGTGTCATTCTGACGTGCAGCAGGGAGAGCCCTGCTACATAATTCACTGTTGTGGGCAGTGCCCAGGGGGTAGGTGCAACAACTGCATCTAACAAAACAACTACATCTAAAGATTGTACCTTTCATACTGATGGGAAAAATCTGGATCAGTGCACCTGTCAAATCCTTCTAGCCCCAAAGGTGCATCAGATATAACTAAAGTATTCTGACTCAAGAATCTCATATTTTATATAATCTATATGAGGTCTTTTTGTACAAATATTCAATAATTTTACACCTTTCTTTGTACGTAAGTCAAAACTGATTATCACAACAGAAGACAGATTGAAGTTTGTTTGTATGGGAAGTGACAGTGATAAGATGTGAATGATGAATTAGAAAACTGTGTGGCTTCTTTCGAAATAAATCACAATTTGACCAAAGTTGGCTTTGGTTAAAACAGCAAGGGGATAGATAGTGGCCCTTTGCCTTGGAGGAAAGAAAGAGATTTTAGAGACTATAATGCACATTTATCTAACCAGAGAGGATATGGGCAGCACTGACATTTAGCATTTTGCCTATTCATCAGCATCTCTTACTACTTCCCAAACAGAAAGTTCTCATTTAACAACATATTTTCTTAGCTTTGTAGAGCATGGAGATGGAAATGGAATTAGAGAATGCTGAATAAAAGGTTAAATGTTGGAGTAAATCTAATGGATATATCTATTTTTATTTCTCAGTTGAAATAATAACCATTACTAGCCAAACTCTTGCAATGTTCTAGAAGTCAATGAAGCTTCTTGCCTGATCTGGAGTACTTCCAATCTGCATATACTCAATCTAAGAGTTGTACTTAACTGCTGATAAAATTAAGCAGCCATTTGAATTTAATGCTGACGTGCCATAAGAATAACTAAAGCTCTAGAAGGATGGTCATTGGAACCTTTTCTGAAAGTGTTTACATGCTCATACTATCACTTTTAGTATAAACCTAAAAAAGTAGCCTGTGTTGCTTTTTATAATCGTTCTTTTGGGGTTTTTTTTCTTTTTTTAAGGTTAACACAGAGTACATAATTAGCAAGAGAGTTTTTATTGAGTAACTTAATCTGCCTAAAATAAAAACTGAATTTAAATCAAATCCCAGATTTAGAAAGTAAATTCAACCTAGTTTTGGCTTAACAATTCCTTGTTAAAAACACTTTGTCAATTTAAAGTAAACATATATGATTGCTGGTTCAGTTTTGTTTTTGTTTGTTTGTTTTTTTGAATTATACCTTTGCAAAGACTTTATTGCCAAAATATTTTTAACTTCCTTTTTAATTTACAGAAATATGATATTGTAAGAAGCTATAGAATATAGAGTACTAACTTTTAAAAATGGAAGAAATAATTATTGTGTAAATGACCTCCTGTTTTGTAATTCCAGTTGTTAAATATCAAACAGAGCAGAATATTTGACAAATTATATAGATGCTAACTTCCGTATAGTATGTTCTGTTCCATGTTTAAGACGTTTACTAATTCTCTCCACCACAGACCTCTAAATTAAAGAACTAATCTAAATTTTTACCGTGTTAATGATAGTACATTTGTTTAGATCAAGTTGTCCCAAATGATATTAGGTGTCTTATAATGTAAGTTACATAATATTTCTGATTTTTTTTTGGTTTATGCTAGAAGTTACATGGGAGGACCAGCAGAAAAAGGTGAATGGTACAATAACTGATGACAAACCATTGCCGAAAAAGAAACACCATTCTGAGCCAGGTTTGTCAGGGTTTGGAAAACCACATGAAAGCATGAGACTATAAAAACACATTTCATGCTTTTGTAATGCGTGTGTGCTTGATGTACCTTATTTTTTTTCACTTTGGTGTGAAATTTTTAGTATGTAGTGACCATTTAGATTACATAGTTCTGTTTTAGAATAGCCAAACTAGATCTGCTTTTGTACAATTGTGTTAGAATGCACATGCATTAGAAAAAAAGTGTTCTGGCACAATATTAGACTTAGCTTGCTTTTTAGTTTTGAATTTTGTCATGATTTATCTATGTGTGCAAGCCTCAGGAATCCAAATATGAGTTATGCTGATTCTTATTTACTTGACCAAACCAAGGTATCTACTGCATGTATGGTGGGAAAGTCATTTTCTAAAGACTTGAATCTGAAACCTTCTTGCACCCTCACACATGGCAGAAATAATGTTCCGATGTAATTTTTTATACAAGCTGCATTTTATATCTCCATATGGCTGGAGTTCTCAAATCTAAGAGGACTCTTCCTTCCTCTGTCCTGTACATGAATGGATTTCTTCTGAAACTAAAAACTATCGCAAACTTTCTTATACCACAAACATATAGTGCAATTCTTTGACTCTATCTTTGTTCCTACAAATGCATAGCAATAAAAGTAAACCTAGTGATAATCATTATGATAATGATGATAATAATAGTATTGTTCTCTCTGCTGAATCAGACAATAAAAGGTCCTAATCACATTAATTTATGCACTTGCAAAAGGCAGTGTGATATTATGGTGATAAGCATACTTTGAGGATTAGGGAAGGGAAGGGAAGGCAAGGAAAAAGAGAAAAGAGAAAAGAGAAAAGAAAAAAAAAAAAAAGAAAGATTTAGATTGGAGGTTTCATCTTGTATTTAAAGGTTGATCCATGTCTACTCAAGTGAATGGGAATTTTTCAGTTCCAAGAATACTTAGGTTCAGTTTTGTGCTGCAAATCTCTCTCTATTGGGCATGTTAGTTGTCTGACTTACTCTACTAACACCACTTTTACCAATCACACATTTTAAAGTTTACAAGACTGGCCAATTGTGCCATCTCCTAAATTAATGCTGTAATCTCAGTTTTAGGCTCACCTACATGTTGAGCATTTCCAAGTATTTTGTTGAAGCTCAAGTATTGTACAGCTGAAAGTGCAAGAGTCAGAACTGAAGAAGAGCAGCAAAATCTGGATTGACTCTGTAACCTAGGAATTAGGCAAAAGGCCAAACCTGCAGTTGTATTTCCTGTTCCCTGACTTCTTAATGCATCAGAGGAAGTTACAGGATAAAACAAGTACCGCTCATAAGAGTTAAGATCAGAATGTAATGTATCTTATTTTCCAGCTGAATGCTTTAACTATTGCATGACAGATACAAAATACAATCTCTACAGATCTTCACTGTTGCCTTTCCAGGGTGAGTTCTGCAGAATAATGCCTCTGCCCAGACTTTTCCTTTACATAGTAGCTAGGTAAGAACATTATCTCCATCTCCTAGCTGAGATGGGATCTGGACTGTGGTCTAGGCAGGTGGCACTTTCATAGTTATTAGCAATATTTGGTCAGAGCCAGCGTCCTCATTTTTTTTTTAAAAACAGGAGCCATATTTTGTTAGATGGCTGCTCTTGGGGCATTGTAGATTTTGGAACATGAGTGAAATATTGTAATTGTAAGATTAAAAAGACAGGTAGAAGAATAGAAATCAGAAACAAATATGAACATTAAAAAGTTTTCACTTTAGAAGTGTTTTGTGTATTGAAACAATATTTATCTGATTCTGTTTTTCCCTGTGGAACACTACCATTGATCTCTAGTGCTGCAGGGAATACACAAAATTGGTTTAGAAAGCCACAGTCACAATTGCCAGAGTCTAGAATAGATACAAAGTTGAGTAAAAATTGTGTTCTGCACTCTACAGTCCTAGGTCTTTCTCTGAGGGCAGATGCCTGATAAGAGCATAAATTCTGCTCTGATTTATGTTAACAGTAATGTCTTCCATGGTATGTTCACATAGGACAGTGATACGTGAGGCAGAAACATCAGAGATGGTTCTGAACACTCTACAATGGGCACCAAAGAGTGCATACCTGTATTCCTCAGATGCTTTTCCAAACTGATTCTCTCTGTCAAAAAGCCCTGTGTACTAAAGTGGTAGAAGCGGAGGAGTACCAGCGTAACAATCAGTGCAGCTTCCAGGATTTGCATTATCTGCTATGCATGGCACACTACTGTCCCCTATAGACATCACCGTATCATTACAAACACTTAGTTCATTCTCAAGGCATAGCAGTCAGGACAAATGGAAGGAGGTGCTATAACACTATACTCACCCCGGGACGTTGAGATATATTGTATCTGTGACCATGACTACCAGTGATGTAGCCTGATGGAATCTACCTAAGGAAGTTTCAAATTCCTTGAAGCTTTCCAGTACGGGATTTACCCTCTGAACAGGACTGTGCTTTTTGTTTCATCTGAGAATGCTTTAAATGCTCTGTTTGCACAGAAAACAGCAAGGTGATACTAACACCACTTAGTCCTTGGCTGCAGTTGGCAGTCTGCAGAGAGAAGCAAGGAGGAATATGGGCACCTCATATTGCTGTTGCCCTGTTTTGATTGCCTTTTCATACAAAGATTTTTCTGCTATAGCCTGTTACGGAAACTTGTCCTGTTTTAAAGTTCAGTTTGTCTGTTAAGAATTTGACCTAACCAGTCACATGGAAATAGCCATGGCAGTATGATAGCTAAGAAAATCTGTGAGAAAATATAGGTATTGATTACATAAATATCATGAGTGAAGAACTGAAACTGGGTGCAAATTGTAGATAAAAACATAAGTGGATAATAAAAATAATTCCAAGTAACAGAAAAAGTAACTAATACTGTAACATGTGAAGAATTAATATTCAAGAAATATGCATTACTAGAAATGAGATTAGCAAATTTGTTGGAGGACAATTTAAGGTCATTAAAGTAGTAAAATGGATCTTATGTTTCAGGCTTCTCAATAGAAGATGCTGATAAAATTCCTGATCCTGAATATCAGATATCAACATGTTTTCTTAACAGTGCCTGTAATCTCTAACTTCTGAGGCAATTTGCAAAATAATTGTTCTGTATATTACAAAGAGTCAATTGTATTTATGCAAAGATTTTGAAGGATTAGAAGGGTAAAATTGCAGAATCCTAGGTAAGCATAGCATCAAAATTCAAACCATGTCTTGACTGTGTGTGCCCTTCCTTTAGCCGATGTCAGCACTCTGTCAGAGAATGCTGCATTCTCAGGACCACCAAATCAAAGATCATGTGGAATAGTTATTTGTTCCTATTTAATACTATTAAGCATTTCTACTTTCAGCACCCCAGCCTCTGAGCTGTAATAGATGGCATATGAAAGAAAGTGAATAAAGCTTTAGTCCTCTAATGACATTTCCTTGGTAGTGAAGAAAAAAAAAAAGCAAAGCACAGCATGCAAACATTTTCACATGGTTTTGCATTTTTATATGTAAGGCCTTAAGAGAAGAAGTTGGAAAAGAAGTAGGTTATGGGTAGGGAATGTGTCCTGTACTGATAGATACAAGGTTAGGCAAGATACCGTTTTTCTTAAAAAGCAATTATTTTTATCTAGTATCATCACTAGTCTCTCTTGAACCCATCAGGGTTATTTAAATGGGGAAAGCACATAGTTTAGGGTACCAAGGCAGTGATACTCATTTCTGTTCCTTTGTCAATTGTTTTTGAAGTGTTCAATCAGTCTTACTATCCAAAGTTTTGGAAGCTGAATGCAGCCTAGTAAACTATGTCTCCATCCAGAGATGATACAGAAACAACCTTCATGAGATAGCAAAGGAGCCACTATTGTTTTTCCCCTGTTTTTCCTACTTGGAGACAGTAGATTTGATGGTTATCTGGTAACCATCCTGTAATGATTTCATTATTATTGCCTGTTGAGAAGATTGCAGTGTCATCAAATATCCAGCCTTTGCCATAGACACTTTCAATTTCTAAGCAACAGCTAAAGAACAGAACCATGGGAAAGTGCTGTCATATTTTAATATGATTGACCAAAAGGAGACAGAATAGTTGAAATGGATTTGTATAGCTTGGAATGGAATAAGGTAAAAAATGGAATGTCCTTGTAATTATTTGGGGGAAAGCCATATTTCTTCAATATAGTACTAAAGTTTTTGAAGAATCATAACAATGGTAGGTTAAACACATCAGAAAATACAAAGGTAATGCGTGCTTACAAATGGTAAATCTTTATATATGTGTATATATATATATACTTTCAATTTGAAGGGAATTATGGCTTGTTTTATCCATGGAACATTTATGTCTCTCTCCTGGGTGGAAGTATTTCTTGAACTATACATAGCCAAAGCCTTTCAGAAATAAGGTTAATGTGACTATAATTTTGTAGTTTATTTATTGCATGGAATCAGTTGAAGTAGGAAAACAGTGGTCAAAAATAATTCAAAACAAAGTGGTGGTTATTTTAAAAGAAGTTTGTAGTCAGAATTGAAAGTATGATAGATTGACAATTATGAAAAGGCAGATATGGTTAGAAATGGGAAATGAATGAGGCTGGAAAAGACAAAGTGATGATAGGACACAGAGAGAGAGAGGAGAGCACACTAGTACTTCCTATAAATGACATCATGAGCATAATGATGCTCATGGATAAATCAAAAATCATGGTTAAAGAAGAAGGCTGGTATAAAATTACCAGCTTGTGAAAAGGAGAGGAACAGACTGGAATCATGGACTAGTTTATGATTGCTGAAGAGGAAAAGTGACTAGGCAGTAGAACAGTTTTCAAAAGAAATGGATGGGGAAAAGGAAGAAGAAAAGGTCCATGGCCCTGGTGCAAGTTTCAGTGTGCTGTGGAAGGCTTGGGGAAGAAGGTACAGAAAAAGACCTTATGAGGATGCTGTGGAATCTGGAAAGCAGTGAAGTGGGTAAAATTTACAAAAAGAGCTACATGTTGAATCTATGAGGATCTTTTAACCTGTGAGAAGCGAGAAGTAATATAGATTGAATATTTGGCATAACTAATTGTTTTCTTGAAAATAAAAGAGCGTTTGCACACTTGCCAGGGATGACTCTTGCAATTAATAAATGGTGTATTTAAAACAGATAGTCCTCTCATGTATTTGCTTATTTTAAAATTTGATTTCATTTTTTTCCCATACCACTTTGAAAGACAATATGCGTAGTCTGTACCAATGTAACAAGGAATTGGATTCAAAAGAGAAATGGCAACTCTGTGGATGGGAACTGCAGTCCCAGTGTGAGTAGGGCACAGATGTAATCAAATATTGCACTTCAGTGTCCTAGCCAAATTGCATTAATTCAGGGTATAATTGTAATTTACAATGGGACAGAAATAGTGAGGTGGCCTGTACGTGTCTAACAAACCACACACCTTTTTGTATATATTCTTTTACTGCTTTTTTGTGTTTTGGAAACCATTCCTGCAGTCTTAACTATGTGAGCTCCTGGACAATCTGATTCTGTAGGTGGTGAAACTTCTTGACATCGCTAGGATGAGAATAGATTTAGAATAGGGAGACATGTGTGTGTTTTTATCTATGCTGTTAGGTATCTTTTCTGAAGTAGTATTGGTGTTTGACTACCTAAATCACCTAACTTATTAGTGAGATTTATTATCTTTTCAGGATTTATGATAGTTCAAATCCAATGTGTAACTACAGTGCATTAATATTTTGAAATGTTACTATTTTGTCTTTTTTCCCCCTATAAAATTAGAATGTAAACTTTATTCAGAGAAACAAAATCATAAAAGCTCTCTCTCTGAATTCCTCATTTAGTTTATCTCTTGAGATTTATGAAAAAATAATGCAGTCTACATGGTTTTGTTGGATTTATAGACTTCGTGCTACTGAGAATATTTAAGATTTCTTCTTGTATGTTGTTTTCTACCTTCTTGTCTATTATCCTTATCTTTGGGTAGGAATAACCCACATTTTCCATATTCTTACTGTCTTTACCTAGCATATATTATGTATAGCATATTATATATCACATATACTATGTAATTGCAAAATTAAATGTATTGCTTCTGTCTTCCCTGTATTTTCTTTATCCTAGCTAGTCCTCTGCTTATATTTTTGAGGAAAAATGTCAGCATCTGTCCAGTATACAGCTGTGATTTTGTGTGTATGGATTTACACTTTAAGATAAAGGACTCACCTTTAACTAGTAGGGAATTACCTTGTTTTAAAAAATTCAGAAGTGTGGAACAGGCTCTGTTTCTACAGGAAGGGTAACTGGAAGATGTGGCTTAACATAATTAAAGAAGGTTAAGGAAAAGTGTTTTTATTCACACCTCAATGTAGTCAAATAGCCTTTCACTCTAAATCTTCTTTTAACAAATATTTCTGCTCTTAACTATTCTGCTGTCTACCTTTCCTCTTTTATCAGTACCCTTAGCACTGCAGAGTTTGAACGGTGTCAGGGAACATCCTTCCTGAGAGTTAGATGCATTATGTCATTCTTCAGGTCTAATCACATCCAGATTAATGACATATATTTATGGAACATACAGACTCCATGGAACATTTCTATCTTAAAGGTTCCTCCTTGTTTTAAGATTATGCGTATTTGATTGTGCTATTGCACATCTTATTTTGTGAAGAGTGTCCAGAAATGAGACTTTCCAAATCTGGAAGTCAGAAATTCCTGAGACCATGTATGCAGTGAAAGATCTTTGTTTTTAAGGAGAAGAGAAAACTGAAATTAAGAAAAGCCTTGAGGAAAAAAAGAATAGTTAACTTACATCTCTTTGTCCTATGCTGCTTTTAGAATTTCAGATGGGCATGTTTGCTGTGTAAGGTTTCAACCATGTTTTTTTGAACACTAAGTTCCTAAATACTTCTCTTTAATAAGTGACATTACTTACAATGAAAAGTTCTATATCAAAGCGTGATAAAATAGATGGTACTTATTTTGTTTTATTCACACTTGCAGTACAATACCTGGTTTTCATTTACTTTATAAGTTTATTCATTGACAGTCTCATTTGTTTCTAAATCTGTGTATAATATCCTTATACATACCACTCTCATACGTCAAGATGAACAATTGATCCAAATAAATGCTAGTTCCACAACAAAGCAATAACTATGCAAATGAAGACTGCCTATTGACATGATGTAAATTTAATAGAGGTTTATTCCATTATTTTGTTCTCAGATTTTAATGTATTTCTGTCAACAAAGATATATTTTAGTGGATTACAAGCTACAGAGCCAGAGAAATTTCAAACTATTGTTTGGGATTTATGGCATGGCTTCTTAATCAGGAGGAGATTGATTCACACAAGTGCTATTGTGTCTAAATTAATCAGTCTATTAGTTCTTCCTATTTATCATCATTAATTGAAAGAAGTTGATGCATCATCATGCCACAACTTCTACTAATCCATTAATATTTGCGAAAATTAATACAAAAATATTATAAGCCATTTATCTCAAGAGATATCAGCTGAACAGGTATCCACAGTGAGAAGATACCTATTATCTTTTATTTTCCTCTCTGACTTCTATGAGAATTATTCTTCTAATACATTTGATCAGTAAAAACTTAAAACTGAAAAATATTTGTAATTAAAAATTGCCAATTTGATGTGTAAATTTTTTTTCATAATAAATACTTTGCATGAGGATTTTGAAAATGCAATTTTTAAAACTATTGGTACATGTGACTGATATGCAGCTAAATACTGGTCATTTGGTTCTAAAATCTTCAAAGGGAGTGTCCCTGGTATTCAGTTGTGACCACGCTGTGAGCCCCACTGACACTACTAGGATGCCTTGCATTACCATACCAGGCATATTCCTAATTTGGAAATAACATGATTCCAAATATCTTTTGAAAATTTCTTGAGAAGGTTTTATCTTAATGCAGTATATGTCTCAAAGCTATGCATTCTTATGGATATTAAAAATAATAAATGAAGTATAAGGGGGTCATGATAGAGACTTTCTAATAACTTTTTATCACAGTAAGAGTGCTCACTTCAGGGATATAGATATGTAATAGAAAATATTTTCAGAAAGTTTTAAGTACTTTAGCTGGGTTGTGGTGGTAATAATGATTTATTTATTTAACAGTTACAGCAATTTTAGCTACACTATATTAATACAAGCTGTAATACACCAGGGAGAAGTAGATCTTTGTATTTGCTTATTTGTATTTTGTCCTATGGATTCATTGTACTTGCCCAGATAAAAAGATATTTATATGCCATTACTTTTTTTTTAACATGTGTCAGCTGCTATGCTTTCGTATTATGTATCTTATATATAGCACTTACATGTATTCATTCTGTAAGCAAATTTAATTGCCTAAAAATGCAGTCTAAATATATATATTACAAGCTGTTTGTGTTTACAACAAAGTTTTGGTACAGTCTTGGCATTTGATAGTAGATGAAAATTATGATCTGCCAGATATAGAATAAAATTGTTTATCCATAGAACATAGTGGTTATCAGATGAAATTTAGTGTTGTCTTTCATTTCGTTTTATTGATTTATATTGCTTATTCTGATTTTGCATTTTTCAATGGTGTCTTGATATTGACTGTAAAATGTGGATAAAATTATAGCATACTTTTGTGGTGTATGAATTTTTCTGGAATTCTTAGTCTGACGTATACAGTGTTAATGAATTATGAGCAATGTTTTGTGACTCGTTAATAAACTGCAAGTTGAAATTAGATGAGGGCCTATAGATATATATTTTTTTTTATTTCTGATGATTTTTGAAAGAATGCATTTGTTCTGCTAGAGATGGTAGCTTCACAGTTCTTCATAATTATTATTACTTTTCAAGATGAATTCCTCCCATTCTTTTGCTATAAATAGATTTTCAGTACAGAGACTGACACTGTCCCTCAGATGTTCTCCATGTCTGAAATGGCAGTGTGTTTTTGAATGTGAAGTAATAAAGTAAGTAATGAGATAGTTGCTTTGGCATTTAACTTGCATGCATTGGCAGTAACTTAGACTTCTGTGAGATGAGAGTAACAATCGGTTCTGAAAAAGTAGCTGCTAAATTGACCATGAGAGTTAATAGTTATATATTTTCTTCTCTCACATTCTGCATTTTGGTCTTGATAATATTGCCTTTGGCAGAGTGTTACAATAATGCAGTCCTTTCCAGAGTGTGTTATGTGGATTCTGAAATTTCTGAGCTTGTATATCCTTTTGAAAAAAATCTGTTTTCCATTTTGGATATGTGAAGTTTGGTTCAGCATAAATTGCAACAATTTAATAATTGAAAAATCTAATAACAGACTTCCCATTGGTGATGTTAAACTGAATGTTCAAAACTTGAGAGAGAAAAAAAATACTTGTGTTCAAGTAGATAATATTCCTAAAGTTACACAGTCATGAACAAAAGTGTTTATGCCAGTTAACATACCTTTTACTATCCAGCTTTTTCTTCAGCTTTGTTGCAAGGATTGACTTTGCTGTCAATTATAACTTTTGTTATTTCCTCAGCTCCTATACTAACCCTGTCTTTACTGTTCTTTTTCAACAACAGTAGTTTAACCACTTCTTCCTCAGCTTTCTTTTTCCTTCTGGTGTCTGTGTTATTTTTTTTCCCCTTTACTAACTCAGCTCTGCAGACTTCTCTCTAAAACAATTTTTGGCCCTTTCCCTCAGTGTCAGTTTTAACCTTCTGAATACATCCTCTCACGCCCATCTCCTTTGTCTATGTCTGTACATTACACGATGTGATCACAGAAGAAGCGGAATCATCAAGGAGAAGAAACTCAGGTCTGTCTCTTCTACTGCTTTTCTCTGTGTTATTTTTTTCATTTTACCTTTCCCCTAGATTTTATCACAGCTCACCTCACATACTTTTCACTTTCTTTCCCCTCAATATATTTAAATATTGGCAAACTGTAAGAATTTAAGTTTTAGATGCTTATGTAATTTTTATTACCTATAAGCTATGTTACTCTACAAAAAGTGTTAAAAGGTAACTGGTGATATGTGTGCTATACCTTAAGACTTTAAACTGATTCGATTTCTGTCATATCAGTTCTTATTTCCCATCTCCATTATCTGTAAATTAGCCTTTAAGCTTCCAACTAGCACATGAAAACAATCTATAATTTGTTTTATCTTTGCATTTGAAAACTGCTACAAAACTTATGGAACTCTGATATAACTAGTTATTTTTCATTCTGGGTAGGATATAATTTGAGAACTGAATAATTTTAGTAAGTTAAATTTCATGCACAGGAAAGTCAAACATAGTTTCATTGACTAAAACTTATTTTGGCTAGAAGTAGCAGTGTTAGTGATCAAAAGCTATTTTCTCTCATGCCAGAAAGTGTAAAACATAAGGTTATGATAACAAGAGAGAGCGAGAAGTCAAAACATTGAAGGAGCTCTAACTTAGCTGTATTGTTCATGGCTTTTCTTTCATATTGTGCATTACTTGTGGTTTCATCTTTCATATTCAATTTTAATCTGCCATTTTATTGAATTTTCCATGTACTTTATATTAATGTCTAGCAAGGCATCCTAGCTCTGAAAATGCAGTAGTTGTTCCCTGCTTGTTCAGTTGTGGTGTGTCAGAACAACGAAATTCCCCATGTTTAAGTTAATTAAATTCACCTATAAAAAGTAAGTTTTGCAATTATTATGTCAAAGCTCTAATTAATTTCCTGTGCCTTTGCTATTATCCCAACAAATTAGAGAAGCCACTTGCATGCCATTTAGCTTCTAAAATCTGAAGCCCTTTTTGGGTACATTGACTGGTCCATTAAAATTAGGTGGTATTTAGTCAAACATTTTTGCCTTTTCTCTACTATGGCTGGCTCCTTCAGAACACAATTTTACCTTTGGTACTACTTTTGTCCTAATCAGAGTCAGAGATTATTTTTACAGAATCTTGCAGATGTTGCTTGCTGTGGTTTTCATGTTAAACAAATCTCAAGATAGAAATCACTTAAATTACAGGGGAAAAAAGGTTGCGTATGGACAGAGAAGACAACTGGTAGTACGATCTGAATTCCATCTTCTATAAATCACCACTACTAGAAATTAATAAATTATGCTGTAGAAAGTCTGAGTTTACTTACCTTGTGCTTATGATCCATTCCTAGTTCCTGTGCAGTGATTCTGAATCTCTTTCATTACTAAAATGAAATTAGAGGATTGGGTGACCTGTTTCCTATCTGTTCATAATAAAAGAAAAGGAAAGTTGTGGACCTTTTTATTCAAGAACCTTCCTCTGAGTTATTCATTGAATCAATATATTGAATCAAAATACTGAATTATCCCATCTGATTCTTGGGGTTAGAAGAAATCAGACTTTAAAATGATATCTAGTGTCTCAGAAAACACATATTTTCATCACCTATGTTTCTCAAGCATATGTGAGAAGGCAGTACCCATGCACTATTAACTTTTTTGGCCTTTCCAATTCCAGTGTTTTTGCAAAACACTGTTTAGCTCACCAACAGTTAAGTAAATGTGTTAGGCATTGATAAATGTAACTGTCTAGCACAGAAATGCAAAAGCATGATCAGAAGTGCAGTTGCAAAAGTTATTATTACTGCCCTTAAATTCAGGAGCAATTAGCTTATTTTGAGCATAGTAACATATTTTCAGATGTATATTTGAAACAGATAATCTTCCATGTTTTACTTCAGTGACAAAATAGCTTACACATTTCAATACAAGGCACTTTGAGCAGCTGTGCACACAGCTAAAAGCAAGGGTGACGTTTCAAAGGCATGCTTTTAGAAGGAGATGTTTTCCCATTGTTTTAGAATTTGCTTTAAAAAGTGTGGAACTAGGATTATCCATTTACAGGCTTCATTAAGAAATGTTTTTCACAGTATTTACCATGCTACCAAACATTCATGTGAATTAAAGGATTAGCTATTGATTTTAGGTGTTATTAGGCTAAGAGAGGTTGTGAAAGCTAAATGTCTGAATATGTGAGTATTGTATTGAAAGAAAAATATTGCCATTTCCTCTCTCTTGAAAGTATAATCTTTAATTGTAAAAATGAGAAAATTTTATTCCCTGAAAATATCTAGAATTTTTTTTAATTGAAAAGTCCTATAAGTGTGCATTCAAAGCTTATGCTGTATACTTCAAATACAAAAGCAAGTTCATAAAGCTAACAAGCAATACTATTTTTATACAAATTTTGTTATTTGACAGCAATACAGCTTGATAGCATCCTTAACAACCAAACCCTGTTTTCCTTGCATGAAGGAGGAGATTTGTGATGCAGAGTTTTCACAATTTGTTTCTAAAAACATATTTAATACGTTTCATAGGATTTAAGTATTGTGAAAACTGTTAGGGAGACATATGCCTGTTCACCTCCCTATGTATTCAGTATGAGCAATGGAAGTAAGCCCCTGCCTGCCAGAGAACCTTAGTGATGAAGAAGACATCTTTCTTTTCATCAGTAAGATGGTTCAGACCAACCAGTTACTGTTGTGCCAACACTCACTTGCAATTGCAAGCAACACTTACTGTGGTCTTCAAATGTATGAGATACAGAAAACATTCTTCAGCCTTGCAAAATTAATCTAGGCATAGATGTGAGCTGACTCAAGTAACTATTCCCAAAAATTGACCACCAAAACTATGGAAAGATCCATGACATTTTAAAGGCAGTCAGTGTACATGTAGCAGAAATAGTGCTGGCTAATTAATTCTAAGTTTGTTCCAGGATGAGAAGGGATGGAGTAGTGATGCCCAGTCATTGCTGCTTTCTAAGGAGGTGGATGAAAATGAGAAGATGGAGTAGTGGGGACAGCTCCATTTCTAAAGGGCCATGAAAGGCAGGGAAATAGAGATTCCAGTTCTTTTCTGCAACATTCGGAGCAAAACTCTCATGTTAAGAGCACATGAAGGATTGATTAGAGTTTTTGCTATCTTTGAGAATGATATTCAAATAGACAGTACTTTGAAATATGTTCTTTTCTGTGTTTTACCATTTTTATGGAAAATGATGTTTCTTTGTAACAACATGATTGCTGGAGGTGAAGCCTACAAAAACTAAAAAACTCTATTAAAGATGAGTGATGAAATTGGAAGAGCTCGTAGCCCTGGACTGTGGAGGGCCAAACAGTAGAAGAGTCTGGCAAAAAAACTGTTTGAGAAAGCAAGGGCAAAAAAATCTGTGTGATTGAGAGAGTTTAAGAGATCAACTGCAGTAACAGACAAGGAGCACAGTCATTTGGATTTGTTCTTATCTTACAGTATCATAAGAAGTTTTTCAAGGCTTCCAAGAGTGAATCTACTGTGATATATTTACCCTTTATAAACAGAACATGACATCCCTCTATTTTTGAGTTATTGTTATAGTCAGTATTCAGTGACACACTTCCCTTTAAAGACTAGGAAGGTGCTATGTTTTGTTTCCATCTTTCTTGTGCTGAAAAGAAATTTATGTGTGGAATTTGTAACATTTTAGCACAAATATGATTAAATGACTTGTGCATCTCTGAAGGCTTCTGTGATATTTAGTTTGACAGGTGTGTTTAAAATTTGATGCCTTAAGACTATGACTGAGACATTTAAAGAGTCTAAATCTGTATTTGGTCAACAAAACCCAAAGTGATAGGTAAATTCCAAATTTAGTTTAAAGGTACTTAGCATGTTAATAGACGTATCATACTGGATGGCTGGGAGGCTCTTTGTCCTTATTTTTAATTTTTATTAGAATTGAAACCAGAAACCAAAGTCCTCAAAATCCAACCCCCAGAATAGCCATCTGTACTGAACCACACAGATAAAGGCTGATCTTCAGTCTGCTGAAGGAAAAATAGTAAAAACATCAGATTATATGATTAAAAATGAGAGCATAATTGTGCAAAAGACAGAATAGCATTACGCATATATTTTTTATCAGTAAAGGTTTGCTAGTTGAATTTGTAATTCTCCTGATTATTACATGCAGGTGCATACACCACTGTTGTTTTTGTGTTGTTTGGTCAAATCTTTGACTATATTTCTGGTTATTGAGATGATAATGAAGATGTCTTGCATTCGTAGGATGGCTGAAGAATCTCTATTAATAGCTGTTTGCTTTTCTGGAAGTAGAGGCATAGTTATCATCAAGTGTTTGTGCCTATGTTTTGAAGTGGCTATATCAGAATGTGAAATATTCTGTGGTTATACTGTGGAGTATACCAGTGGTGGGAATTCTGAGGAGCTTGCATGCTTGGCAAACAGGATGTTGGAGAACTTAACAATAAGACTGTGCTCAGGCTTTCATGAAGACAATGCAGAGTTTATAGCATGGCTGATCTGAATGGATTTTTATAAGTACAGAATGTAAGGGCCTACTGACCCCTTAGATATTTTTTCTTTTACATTTTCAAAATCCTATTGCATATCATTCATATAGGAAGGATGTGCCAGAATTCTTTGAGAAGCGAAATGGGGTGTTTTAGCTAATATTTGTCTTACTGCTTCTCTCTTTCTTCCTTTTTCCATGTGGGTGCTCAGTATTTTTCGAAGGCCACCAAAATGTATGTACACCTTTGTATGAGGCATCGAGGACAAACATCACAGAGTATCCTGCAAAAATCACTTTGGAAAAGGTTCCACACACCATAAAAAAAAGCTGGTCATAACCCTAATCATTACTTTAATAAATATGCAAAATAGAACTTCTCAGCTTGCTTCAAAAGACCTTTGTCCCTTACCAGTTGCACTGATCTACCCTTAGTGATGAAGACCTGAGCTGACCCTGTCAGTTTATGAACTGTGATTCTAGAGATTGTTTAACTTTCTAGCTTAGATCACCACACCGTCTTATTCAATTCTTTTACTAAACAGTGCCATGTATTCTGCAAATAATCCAAAGTAGCATTGTTAACATGGTTTAAGCATTGTGATAAAAACATGTTTAATTGGTGAGAAATGTCCCCTGGGTTTCAGTCTTTGTTTAGTGTGTCAAGTTTGAAGCCAAGAAGGAAAAAAACCTAACAAAACCATCAAGCAATTCTCAAATAGAAAACAGGAATGCAAAGGCATGCTCCCCGACTAGGAAGCTGGCTAACTGAAATTGTCTTCATTCTAGCATTCCCTTTTAAGGACAGTAATGGACTCTTCAATCTCATTTAAACAGTAATATAAAAACACTTAAACAACCTTTTATTATTTTTTTTCTTGTTCCACGTTTCTGTAGGCGTCAGCCATATTCTTTTCATTCAGACTGTGATGTGAATCACAGACTTCTTGGAAAGGCTTTCCTTGCTGCAACAACAGCTTTTTTGTATTTGCCACACATTGGACATAAAGCCCTGGAGCAAAGTTCAGCAACCATTTATATCACACATCACCTGATGTTTTGCTAGACCTGTAGCAGTTAGGCAGTTATATTTTTCACACTGTAGACAGCCAGAATGACAGAATTTAGATGTAATTTCTTAGAGGTAGAATTGGAATTGAATGGCTCTGGAAATAGGAGGAAATGTAATCCTTTGAGTGCAAGACCTTTAACTGACAAGTTTTGATGTTCAAAGCAAATAATAACTTTTAGATTTTGCTTTTAGGAGGCAATCTTGTTTCCTTTCCCTGTTTTGATAAGAATATTGTTTCAGGGGTTTTTTCAGTATAAAATTTATTTTCCTGTATTCTTATAAATAGTGTTTCAAGAGAAATCTCTAGTAAGAAATTTGGCTAGTATTTTTAAAAGTACTTACCAAAAGTTAGGGTCCTATGTATACATTTGATTTTAAAAACAAAGTGTTATTTAATGATTTGCACTACTTTGAAAAATCAGACTCAATTTTCAATAAAGCACTTAAGTGAAGAAGCTAATTTATCTACTCTATAAATACAGTTTCTAGTCATAATGCTGATTTTAAGTGTTTGCAAATATGAAAAATAGAAGCATAAAATATTTTACATCATTTTTGCATCTTATGCCTAAACTCCGAGACAAGCAAGGAGTTTCACATCTGTCTGTTGTAATAAGATGCACATCCTCTAGTGTTGGAGGCTGCAATTTCTTTCATTCAAAGTAAGGATGTCTAGGTTTATTTCAGGCCCCAGCCTGAGCTGATGAAAATCTCTTTCTTCCGCATCCCAGGTGAAAGTACTATCTTGAACAAACCTGTTGAACTGTTCCCTGCACAGCTAAAAATAATTTCAGGAGAGACAGTTCAAGAGAGAACCAGGCTATAACCTCAAGTTTGGGGTAGTCAGTTGTGAGAGAAGGAAGAAACCCTGGGAGAAAGACTATTAAGCCCAGCATCTTGCAGTTGTAACCTTAAGGCTGCAGAGTCAAGCTCCCCCTTGTCCTCCCAAGGAAGCCAGCAATGTTTGAGCAATTGTTCGACGCTACCCTCAGTATCCATTGCTAGGGAGAAGTCTGCTATCCTGCTTCTCCTGTGGAATTGTTATTCTACTGTTATTCTGTTCGGACACGTATGGAGATGGTCATGTTCTGCTCCAAGGGACTTGGGGTCCCTGCTCCATGGGACTTCTTGGGGGGAGGTGGGTGAAGTCTGCCGGGGCGCTTTGGCCATGGCACCTCCAAGTTGCCATCAGAACAGCTGACCTCATTGAGTTAAGGCATTTCCAAGAAAATATAGCTATTCAAGGCCATTTTAGATCAGTTTTAGTTCTTGTTAAGTCCGCTCTTGTATGAGGCTCTTGATTAGAATTCTTTTCTGTTCATTTTATCTTCCAGATATCTGTTAGATTGTTAGATCTAACCGATTAGATATATTGGTACCTGTTAGAAAGAATAGACCGTTAGAAGACCAGAGGAACATGGCTGTGTCTACTATTTTATGAAATGTCAGTGGCCATCATAATAGCAATGTCAGCTGTGTTGGTGGAAGAAGGTTTTGAGAGAGGATCTTCCAGCATTTCAATCTCTCTGTGCCTATAGTTCATCCTATAGTTTATCAATATACTTCAATATATTTGTATTCTGATTAAGCTGAAAACAATTATTTTCTGTAATGTACAGAAATGCCTCTTTCATGAAAGCATAATTTTTTTCTCCAAATTGTTTAATGCTGAAAAATTTTAGTTCTTAAATTGAGATAATTACACCACAGGGTAGAGTATATGCTTTTCACTTTGTAAACCAAGGTTAATTCAAGTGATGTAGAAAAATATTGACTAATGTGATGATATTGAAGATATAATGTAAATAGAAATAGACAAAGATTGTTAGGAATGACTGGTGACATTGTAATTTTATATTATTCAGTTTGAGTAATTTTAAAATCGTGTCATAGTGATTTATTGGTTTTCAGCATTTTCAAGACATTAAGGCTCTTTGTAGCTTTTTCAATTTGAGCACCTAATAACTGGGGGAACCAAAAGCATTAATTATTTTAGTATCAGCATTCTGAACCTGCTCTGAATTCTTTTAAGAGATGATGACTAGGTGCATAGCTGCTGTGAGGATCTTTGCTGTTCAGAAGTTAGCATTGTTTTATTTGGTCAATGGACAATACTGCTATTGTTCAGTTCTGCTGATTCCCACCCAAGTGAAATCTTTCTCAATTCAATCTTGTGTTCTTTCTAGTACTTCTTCAGACAGCTCTTCACAATACAACTGAAACCTCAGTTTGGAGAGTAGGATCCACTGTGCTGACCTTTCCTGTAAAAATCTAAAGGATTTATTTATTGTAGAGATTTGTAATAAATGTCACCACACTTCAATTACACTTTTAAAATTCAAGAATCTAATAGAATTTTATGCTTGCTAATAATATGATATCCTTTTCTATAAGTCAATTTGGAAATATTTTTCTATATACTTTTTAAACATGGAGCAAGAACAAGTGAAAATCAGACAGGTTTCAGGTTTCCCTTATTTTGACCATGTCTTTATTTAAAGACTCATGGTTGAAAAACATCCAGACATATGGATGAATGGGCTTCCAGGCATTTTAAAAAAGGAATTATCCTATACAGTATTAGATTTCTGTATTAAGATGATATTTCAGGCAAAGTAAAGATTTCTTTTCACCATGCATATGAAATAACTTAGAAATGTCATCATTCTGTCTGAGCTCAAAATCAAGGGTATTTTAATCACTCTTACTTCACTTTAATCTATTTTGCGTTATGTTGAATCAGTGGTATTGCTATCAATTTGCTTTCTGCTTTAGAAAGTAATGAGGAAATAGAAGACAGTGTTGTATTTGTAGCTTTTATATTGGTGACAGCAATTTAAAAAATAAAATAAAATTGAAAGCTTGAAAAGCAAACACAACTATCTCTCTCTTTCTGCTACTGTCCTAGCAATATCCACAACCTACATAGATAATATAGGCCAGGCTGCCCAAAGGCCAAAGCAGAAGAGTGCAAAAGGCCTTATTTATAATCTGTGTACAATATGGGGCAGGAACAGTCGGGGAATGGGAGAGGTTTCGAGAACCCATTTAGTATCCACTGATTTCCAAAATTGTAGGCTTATGACTTGCCATATCTGTTTCCCATTAATTTGCCTAAGAGTTCCACCAGGAATTGCCAGCATAAGAACAACCTTCATCCCACACAGGATGGGATGCCAGATCCTATCAAAGTGTGGCACATTATTTATGCTTTCTGCAGGAGCATATTTTTCTTTCTTACACTTCTACCTTGCCCAAGTATGATTTCTCTTTAAGTATGACTTCATCCTCTGCTTTGATACCCATCTACAAAATGATATTTCCTTAAAATATAACAGCTCTGTTTCCCTCTTCAGTCTGTGTACTATAAAGTAGATCATAACTTTGTGAGCAACCCTCAGTAACCAATAATTCTGGAAAGATATTTAATTCTAATAATACATGCTATTTTTAGTTTGTAGCTTGGGGGTTGTTGCTCCATATTCATCGGATTCTTTTAATTGAATTTAATATCATTTTGACTTACAGTAAGAAAAAGAAAAAGTCTGTTCAAAAGTTAATATATTTCTAATTAAAGTAAATTTCATTTGACTTAAGATTCTTTCACATTAATTACCAAACTTGGATTTCAGAGTGCAGTATTTATGGGCTGCCAAACTATTTGACTGGGATCCAATGTATTTTCATTTCTTTGTGACCGAGGAATGCCCTGAGCCATTTTCAACCTTTGATATGCATTCAGAATATTTGTTGGCATCAGTTAGCTGGATTTATGTGCATGAACTGGGTTCTGAGTATTGCTGTTAGTGTTTTTTATTCTTCAACATTTTTTAACTCTAAGACAAGCTACAGTAATATAATTATTACACCTTTTAACCTGTAGAAGCTATGAGAATTGATTAAACCAATGAAGATTTGAAGTAATTACTCAAAACCATTCTGACACATTTAATTTTTATGCTTGAACCATTAAACTGCATATTGTGTGTGCACTGCATAAAACATACAGCGCAAGCTTTACTTTTATTTTTCTGTCATTCTGTTCAAGGAAACTGTAAAGTAACTATGCCTGACACCTTCCTTGCTCTCTATTGTGTTGAGTGTGTTAATGTTTCTGGAAGTGCACAAAATACCCTCCAGTAAAGTCTTCAATAAGAGTGCACCAATGTATACACTAGCATGCAGTGAATATGCCTCTGGATGTAGAACACCATACTTGGTTTGTTGACTAAACTCATCAAATTAAATTAATTTGGTGGGTTTTATTCATTTTTCCTTTTAAATGCATGATTTATATTACTTTTATTATTATTTCTGCATTTTCTCTCTCCCCCTCTTTTTGTTTTACATATTGCTTTCATTTGTTTATAGAAGAAAAGAAAGCAGATCCAGAGAATGGGGATACAGGTAGGGTGACTTATTCAAAATATTTTCATGGTTTTGCCCTTAAGTTCTTTGATCTATTATTTCTTAGCAAATGTGTACCATAGAGTTGGATCACAATTTTGATGTATTTTGGGGATTTGAAAACAGACACTAGGAAATGGAAGCTAAGAAATGGCTTTCCCAAATGTATTTCCTTTGCTTTTTTAAGGGAGTCAAATCAGGGTGACAAATAGGAAGAGAGAGACAAGAATCAGCTAAGGAAGGCTCTTGTACACCTTAAGACTTCTGTTCTGTGCTCCCCACAAAGTGTGCTCACCTGCACACTGCCTTTTTCCTCTCTATTACAGGTTTCTGACTTCCAAAATCTCAGTGTTTCTGTAGCCCCCTCTTCACTAGTTTTCCCCCATGCCTGAGCTGCTGTGCCTCCCAGATTTTATATCCCTCTTGTCTATGCCTATCCAAAACTAAATCTGTCCCAGTATTTTAAGAGAAACTCCACTCTACTTCCATCCCCAGATTCCCCTTTTACTCTCTGTGCCCCAGAAGCCCCACTGTACAGCAAACTCCTTCTCCAAAGACATCACCTTCACCAGCATCTATAGTAACTAGAATAGTTTAATAATTCCCACTGGAGAAGGCAATGAAAGAAAGAATGAAAGAACACAGCTCTGGGGTGATAAGGCCATTTTGTTCACAGAATCACAGAATCACAGAATCACTACAGTTGGAAAAGACCTGTAAGATCATCAAGTCCAACCATCAACCCAACACCACCATGCCCATTAAACCATGTCCCACAATGCCACATCCATACATTCCTTGAACACCTCCAGTGATGGTGACTCCACCACCTCCCTGGGCAGCCTGTTCCAATGCTTCACCACTCTCTCAGTAAAGACATTTTTCGTAATATCCAGCCTGAACCTCCCTGGCGCAACTGGAGGCCATTTTCTCTTGTCCTGTTGCTAGTCACTTGGGAGAAGAGACCAACACCCACCTCTCTGCAACCTCCTTTCAGGTAGTTGTAAAGAGCGATAAGGTCTCCCTTCAGCCTCCTCTTCTGCAGACTGAACAACCCCAGTTCCCTCAGCCGCTCCTCATAAGACTTGTGCTCCAGACCCCTCACCAGCTTCGTCGCCCTTCTCTGGACACGCTCCAGCACCTCAATGTCCTTCTTGTAGGGAGGGGCCCAAAACTGAACACAGTATTCAAGGTGCGGCCCTGTTGTCCCTTCTGTCTCTGGTGTGGACCACAGGCTATCAACTGAAGAGACTTACCCTAGAGAGTAACCAATATTTGACCTGAAGAGCAAATAACAGTCTTTACCTCCAGGCTGAATTGAATGATTGCTTATTTCCTTGTAAAAATGTGACTCTATGAGCAGTTGAGGTCAGGAAAAGTTAGGTATTACCCACACCACTGACTACAGCCCCTTAAAATTTTTAGCATGAAACATTTAGTTTTCAGTTATGAGGAAAGCTTTAATGGTGAAGTAGCCGAATCTTATCTTATTTCAAGTTAAAACATGAAAATAATGGTCTGCATTTGAAGCTGGAACAGTGATTCTAGGGCCTGCCCCGAGTCCTGTTGTAGGAATTAGCAGCTGCCACCTAGACCATGGTAGGAATTATGCAGATACAACCTCAAAAGGGCTCATCCCTAGGTTCTGCTTTAATAAAAAAATCAAACAAAGTTCCTTCTTCTACTATGTTTAATACACAATAGTAGTTACAGCTCAAGCTGGGTGCCTCTGAAAAGGGGCCCCACCGGTTGATTGCTATTGGATTTTATAGCCTCTATAGATCACTTGATTTCCTGATAGCACTTCTGCTCATCCAATCCTGTTCGTGATGTCTGGGGTCTTCTCTTCTTCTGATTTGCTCCTGCAGCCTCCAGGCACCCTTTTTGTCTGTATCTTGAGACATTTCCTTATCTTTTGATACAGAATATCCTGTAGTTAAACTTTTACTTATACTTCCTTCCTTCAGTTTCATTTCCATAGATAAAAATAAAGGTTAAAGTACAATTTGTGTGGTCTAAGTCTTAATTTACTTTACTTAATTTACTTTAGTCACTAGTGGCACAAAATATTCTCTCACTACAGTCCTTGTGGATCTGAGGGCAGGTTACAAGGTTGCTGTGCACAGTACTTGGGCACCTTACTCTGGCATTTCAGGACTGTGTTTGCACTGTAGTTGTGCTGCCTTCCCTCAGCACACTTTCTTCTAAAAATATGGAAAATGGCTGGTATTGAATCAGCATCTGGGTCTTTTTCAGCCAGGAATTTCCCTGTGCTGATGAAAACCCCACTGAGCTAACCTTCAGGCCATGGGTTTTTTTAGCATTAGAGTTGTTCAAAATAAGCAAAACTCCGAGATGTTGCCTACAGTGTAATGATCCCAGTTGTGTTTGGTGAGCAACATCAGGCTTTGTTCTTCCATCAGTCTTTCTTAATTTTTAGTGTTCCTATGGCTGAAGTCTGAGTGTCTCATTGGCTGTTTCTGTTGGAGGCACAGCTACTGTCTAGAAGCAAAATTCTGAAAGGCAGAAGCGTACAAATGAACTCACTTTTGCCTGGCCAAAATTTTGTTGCATACACTCTGGTACATCGTGGCAGTACATGAAAGTGTATCAGAAGTAGTTTTAATTCTTCTACTGTCCGTCTCTATAGTCCTGAAAATGTGTTGTGCTGGGTTCTAGCTAAGGACCTGAATAATACAAGGGCTCAGTCAGCCTTGTGCTACCAGTGTGAAAGTTTATGCTCCTACATTTTCACCACTATTGATAATTAATAGATTCAGGTTAGTTCTGATTTGTCTACACACACTCTGTATACACCTCCTGATTACAGCAGAGTCCTTAGTATAGGACTGATGTTCAGCCTTGGTTACCAACATTCCCTTTTTTTTGCATGTAACTGAATTCACTTACTTGTTAAAGGCAGTTTCAAAAATACATAGCAAGTTAAGTTTTCTTTTGATAAGCTTTTATGGAAATTGAATTTTTTTTCCTAAATTTTGCTGTCTTGTTTTCCTCTTGAGACTAAAATATGCCACCAGTTTTGCTTATTTTGCTACAGAGGACTCACACTGAGGGCTTATGTGTTATACTTCCCTTTCAACTGCATATTTCAGAGTGCGTAGTTTTGCAGACCATGAGCAATTGAAAACCTAACTTTCACTTTGCCACATGATCATAGAAAAGAATAAATATTTTCACAAGTAATTGTGAAATTTCTTATTTATGTTCAAGAGGTGTTATTTCATCACTTCTTGTAATTTCCCGAAATTTGGCAGAATATCTGGGGAAAGAGAACATACGTGATGATTTCGTAAGAAAATGTCATAAGAAAAATAGACAAAATTTCCCTTTTGGTGAAAAACATCTCCTTTGTTACATTACTGAAGAATGATGGGCGGATTTGCAGAATGTTATGACTTCAGCAAAAGATTATTTCCTTCTTTAAGCAAAAGTGTTTTACTTCAAAACCACTTATGTGTTACTCTGTCACTGAAAGAAGAAAAATATCATTTTCCACTTTAAAGTTTTTGTTTTCAAGAGAGAAAATACATCTTAAGAGCTTTTAAAACTAGATCCTTAAAAAAATCACTGCATCTTACTGAAAATTGGCAAGTATTGCTTTGGGGCCTGGTTGAGGAAAATTGTGATAGGAAAATCTAGCTATATTTTATTTTAGGAATTTTCATCTGATGCTGTCTTTTTCATTTTGTTTCTCCCTATAAACCACCAGTTTTTCTTTTTCATTCATTTTTGTTGATTTTCATTTCTCTTAAAAGTTTTCTTGAAGGCTTGTCCTTCTTGTTGTTTGTAGGGAGTAAAGATGGAGAGTTTGAATACAAAAATCAGAAGCCAGAGGGTTTCTAGATAACAGTACAGATTAGCCTTATTCCCTTCCCTCTTCATCTCACCCTCCTCATTCCAGATTTCCCACAAAGTGCCGCAAGATTTAGCTGGCAGGTCTCTCTCACAGAATGTGCTACTACCATTACTGTTGTCAAGAAAGAAAATACAAAGCTCAGAGGCCCTGCAGAGGCCCTGTGCAAAGCCCCACTTTACTATTAGATTACTACTCAAAACTGGGATTTAGAGTTTAAATCAGATTTATATAGTACACTGGAATCTAATATTCCCATCTCAGTTCCATAAATAAAAGTCCAGATAGTTCAATATATATAATGTACAGAAACTTCCATTTATGACTAGTGGGATTCTGAAATTTTAATCCTAGACAACTTTTGTGTTGAAATTATGGGAAGTTTAAGACAATTGTCAGTCAAAATGAATGTTTTTTAGCATTCAGTGGATAATTAATTACTCTTGATTTATACCATGTTAAAGTGGAAGAGAATCAAGCCTATGTGTGTATAATAGATAACTATATTTTGTTTTAAAATCTTTTTTTAATTCCGGGCTGCTGTCTTCCTCTCATTTCTCACTCTTCCACCTCAGCTTTAGCACTTACTTCCTTATTATTTTACATTGTAAATTGCGGTGTTACAGTACCAGTTGGCTGAAACCAGCTGCTGCCCAAGTCATATCATATCATGCCAAACCCATCCCTAACTGAGTCTAATCACGTATTTAGTTCAAGAAGAGTGAATCCTGAAATCCTTCTTGAAGTTGTGTGTCATTAGAATGTAATACAGTGATGCCACTGGGTGGCTCTTTAACATTCCTTTATACATCTTTAAATTGGTTTGAACATACTAAGAATATGCTCAAAGGGTAAACAGAAGCTCTGTCAGCCTGTGGCAATTACTAATCAATTTGGTATAAATTTGGGATAAAAATGCTTGTATCACACTATAACGAATGCAGAACCAGGATCTCTGCCCAAAATAAGCAGGTTGTCTTTGCATTCCTTTTTTTTTTTTTTAATGACTCAATGTCTCTTAAATATTTTTGAAACAGTAAAATACTATTCTGTAGAAAATCTGTTCCATTTACATTTATTTCTTCCACAAAGTTGGTTTCATTTTAATTGTGTAGATAATACAACACTTATTAAGATTCTGCTGAAATACTTACCTATCTATTATTTTCCTTCTCTTATAATTTTTTGGTTTTCTGCAAAATTGTAATTGAGAAGCTGAAATTATATACACTGTAATTTAAGTAAATCAAATTTCATCTCTTTCGGTTAAAAATTCCATGAGCATAACTTTAAACTTGGAATTGAGGACTGCTTGTGAATTTATTTTCTTTTTTTTTTTTTTTTTTTAACTTAACAGGTGCAATGGATGTAGAAGAGAAGAATCGCCAAATGAAAATGAGCAAGTACAAACAAGTAGCAGGATCAGATTCCAGGCTGGAGCAAGATTATCATTCTAAGGCAAGGGAGTTTTGTTTTGAAAAGCAACAAAATATGCTAAACTGAAATATCCAATGTCCTTTTAGAAAGTAATAGATGAGTGGGAGGTTGTTTCTTCAGTAAAAGTTTCTTGTGTGTCTCTAATAAAATTATTGGAAACGTGCAGCAAAACCCTTAGCGCAGAGTCTTCTTGATTATTAAAATTTGAGAAGGATAAGTTAAATCAAATAAAAGTGGCAGTGTAATTATCCATTGGAATGAACAATAGGGCCATGATTTAAAAGCTCAAAGAGAAGGAAAAAAGAGGTTTATTGAGTGACAGATGGAATGAGAGCTATTGAAACCTGTTCATGGCTTTCATATAGTTGAACACAGGGTTATCTTGATCTGTTGTAAACTGGAAGATGTAGTGTTACATAGTTTAATAGTGGCAGTTTAGTTTTTGGAAAAGTATTTTATACATCAACACAAGCTTCTACCCCAGCTGTGGCAATTTACCAAAAATCTGAATCATTTCATAGTAGTATAGCCCCAAATATACTATCCAAAATTTCCTGCTATCTGGAACAGGGTCATGTCATATACAGTGTGTTAATGAAAATAATCAAGATATTTTCAATTTAAACTTCTATTATACAAAAATAATTTAGTGTCCTCTAAAAAAACTTCATTAATTGAGGTCAGATTGTAAGTGGGAAACATAAGACTTCTGACCTATAAAAGCTGACTGAGGAAGAGAAGTCTGCTTTAGACTTTTATTTCCAGGATGTAGTTCCTCGCTCCAAGGATTGGCAAGGTTACTGCAAACGGAGCCATTTCGTATTGAAAGACAAAGAAATCGTCAAATTTATTAAGTATTATTAGTTTTGCAGATAATGTAGGCTAATATACTTGGTATATATACTTTCTCGAATGTACAGTTCAGTATGAGAAAATAGAGGAAAAGCTTTAGCGAAGCCCATGACAAAATGGAAAACACTGTTAATGAAAATAGTAAGAATTGACAAAGCAAAAAGAGAACTGTGAAAATGGCTTAAAATACTTAAAAACTCTGTAGATGTGCTGCATGATTATTTGGGTATTTTACAAATGTAGTTTTTACTACAGAAGGCATAGGAACTTTTTTAAACATGCAGGAGAGACTTGGTATAGTGTCATGTTTAGATGCTTGTTTTATGTTGTCAGTTATGGCAAAATTATTTTCACGTGTGTCTATGTTGTCGGCTTTGAAAGGTGTTACCTTTTAGAGACGAGCGTAATACTGTGAGCAGACCTTCTTGCAAGTGTTATGATTGTATGTACCACAGAAATATGACTTTATGTATTGTATGTATAACCTGCTTGACTGAAATTTGAGTCAGAAGTAGGACTGGTATGGAGTAAAGAGAATAAATGGGCTCTCACGTGAGGGAGCTGGATTGACTATAACTACCTAAGGAAACATTTCCTACCCTTGTTTTTCCATTTCACCCACACCATATTAATGGGCCTCACTATACATCTTTTATCTTTTTTATTAAAATTTTACCTTCAGTATTATTGGAATGTATTAAAGAGGAAAATTATAAATGGAATTATTTTATGAAAATGGTGATTTATTTATTGCACACATCAAACAAATTGTCTCCAGAAATAAACAGTTTAATTTACTCTTCTGCCAAAGTGTAGTTTCAGTATTTGAAAATGAGTTATTTATTCTGTCAATGAACTTGTGGAACTAGACAGTGAATATTCACATATATGTATTAATTCAAAATGCATTCTTAATATTGTGTAGTTTGAAAGCCATATGAGAACCGTAACTCTCATAAGCCATATGAGAGTTTCGTCTTCACTTTTTTACTACCACTGCTTCAATTCCCCTTAATTAAGTACTTATATTATCTAGAGACAGAAAAAGAGTAAGTACAATTTATCTACCTGGTTTCTACAAAAATTATTCTGGAATCATGAATTGAAACACATGTCAAATACTGACTGAAATCTTATGTTCTGTATACTATACAGTGACTGATTTTTTTTAATCTGTCAACTGGCACAAGCAGGCAGTCAAGCATGCCATGCCTGAGAAAAATGTCATTAACCAGGCATTAAGCCACATTCAGGAAAGCTAGCACATGGAACTTTCTTTTGCATTTCTGTTCTATTTCTTTCTTTAAATGGAAGTCAACAGCAATTGTAGGTCCCTCATGATTACTTTGAGTTAAGAAAAAATATTCTTCCTTGCTGAGAAAGCAAAAGCTGTAACAGTAGAAGTTATATTAAATATTAAAATAGGCATCCTGTATTATATCACTCTAGTTTTGTTCTACCCCTGGAAGTCAGTACCAGAGGCTTTAGAGAAAGGTACATACACTTCTATGGTGCATAGTCATACATTAAGAAGCTTGTGGGCAAAGTTTACTTCCAGACAACTGTATTCTTAGAAGCTGCTGAAATATGAAATTGATTTTCCCTTATATTTTTTCCTCATGATTGATGAAATTGCAGATTGTATTTTTATTATTCATATACATGCCTCATTATTTTTGGAAAACTAAATATTCTGCTTCCATAATATTTTGTATACATGAGTTTGGCAGGTAATATATTGTGTAAAAGAGTTATTTCCTTAAATGCAGAAGTTGCTTGAGTATGGTTTCAGCACAGACATAAGGAAAGCAAGCCACATATTTGATTTTCATATAAATATATTTACAACTAAGGAGACATGAGAGGAAAAACAGTTTGGGCATTAAGGATTAGGTAAAAGTATTTCTGGTATTGGAACAACTATTTGTTTCTGAATATTGAGTACTAGTAGACTTATACTAAATAGGATATATACTGAAGTCTGAATTGCAGTGCTGGTAGAAGCTGACATGCAGGAAAACCTGAGTTCTGGTAATACAAAAAAAAAGCACAGTAGCACAAGAGTGTTCCACCAGAGGAAAAAATAGCCATTTACCATACTGTGGCTCTGCAACACTAGACCGATTTATGTAATTTTGCTCAAGAATCTTTCTAGGACTAGTTTATTGTTTTGCATAAAAACTAAGCTTCCCAGTTCCTAAGTGTTTAAGCAAGATGCACTGTGAAGAGGGAAGGGCCAAAATGGGAGCCCAGAGAAGCTGAGTGAGCAGCATGCTAGAATCGCTTTAGACTTAGTTGGTTGATCTGGCTTTTGAAGTCAGTTCCCAAACTACCTCTTAAAACCTCTCTGGAACTCTCTGCCTTGTGTTTTGCTTGGTGCTGCTGCCATTAGCTCTTCTGGCAAACAAATCGATAGTGCTGTGCATGGTGAATAACTCTTTCCCCTGGCTTTTCCCACCACTGCTCAGACTCAGGAGTCCCTGCTGATAAATGAAGGATAAAGGGTGTGAGGAATCGTGCCACTCCTCTCTCCTTGCCCCCATGGCTGGAACCTGCCCAGCGGATCAGCTGGGGAGAGTTGAAAAGCTTTGTTGCTACTGAGAAAAGACAGACAAGATACTTCTTGTATGTGGAGCCCTAGAAGCATTTGCGATCAATGTGAAATCAATGTAGAATCAAGAGACAATTGCATCAACTCAGGCCATATTAGCTGCCACAAAAAAGTCTGAGTAACTAAAACCATTGAATGCCAAACTAAAGGGGGCTGGATTTATATAGGGGTTAGAAGAGTGAAAAAAGATTGTTTTCTTTAGGAAGAAAGGTAAAACAGAGACTCGCAACTAGCTGGCACACATTTAAACCTCTAAGTATCATGAGACTCATTTTATTTGTTCTATTAGGAGAAAATAATGACCTACAAAAAGGCAGAGAAATCCAGTTATATAATATAGCAATTAGTAATAGTTAGTAATTAGGAATATAGCATATTAGAGCAACAAGGAACAAAGTTGGGGTAAAAGAGGTAAAAGACCAGATAAAAACTGAAATTTTTGCAGAACTGGTGACAAGATTATTTAGCCAAATGTAGAAAAGAGTACACCAAATAGAGAATAATACAGAACACCAAAGAGGACTTTCCAACTCCTCCTTTAATGATTCATATTGATCATAAGACTGAAACTTTCTACATCATCAGATGTATGTAATGCTGCAGTTCCTGTTAATCAATAACCACAATTCAAGTTTTAGATTTGCAAGATACTGTGCATCATAAATATATGAGCATAATTCTCTGTGTTTGGTGTAGGAGACCAGTAATATTAGGCATACTAGCATGCTACTTTGTGATCTTCTAACCTGTTAGCAAGACCAAGACAAATTAAGCTGTGGAAAAGAAGAGTTAAGCATGCACTCAGTTTATTTAAATAATATAGATGCAACTGAAATGCCCTTGGAGCATGCAGACATTGAAAAGCTGCAGTTCTTCAGACTGAGACACTTTGATTCAGCAATGAATCAAGTACCACCTTATGGCTTACCTGTGTGAGAGAATGTGCAAAAGGTAAGAGCTGTAACACTGGAGGTGGAAGAGGTTGAGTTTGAATACTTTAGAAGCAGATCTTCTTAACTCTCAGTCTTGTCGCCATGTGCAAAAGTGTCCAAGAACTGCCTTTTTCCTCTGAAACCTGCAGTAAGTAGTTGTGTCATTGGTACAGCTACGTGTGGTATCCTTTGGCCTGTGTGTTTGATTGAAACATTTGATTTAATGCTGGTTTGGGGATGCCCTTGTCTCCTCTTTAAAAATCAAAACAGAGCAGTACACAGATTAGCAAAGATAGCTAGCAGAAACACTTGTCACTTTTCTTCTTGAAACCCTTGTGGAGGAGGAGTTGAACAAACATCCAAGCAAACAGGATGAGACCTTTGATATTCTTGCTGTATATAAGCTGTAGTTGATTTATATTAGTTTTGAATTGGCAATTGTTTTTGAAAATTTAAGCTTAGAATTTGGGAGTTCTGGGAAGATCATGATATGCCCAGTAATAATTTGATAATTTATAACAATTATTAATATACCTCTTTGACCCTACAACTGGTTCTTACAACTTCAGTTTTTAAGGATGTAATTAGAAATATTCAAAATATTGAATAAAAAATGGAGGCTAGGTTAGATAGCCATATTCCCTCAAAAGAGTGCAGAAATTGGAAATGTTTTGTATATATTTCTTTTTAACATACCATTTTAAATTTTAAAATTTTAGATATCTGGATAAAACTTGGAAAGACTAAATAATTAGAATGGAGCTATACTGAAGAATAATTAAGAGGGCAAAAATTAACACAGGTAACACCACATACAAGTATTCCATGCAATTAATTTCTATAAAATACCTGTAAAAATAAGGGCCTAACTAGTAGAATTTAATAGGCTTATAAATGGGAATAGTTATGCATAGTTTTATGGACTCCCTTTGTCTTCCCCTTTTCTACCTCCACAAGAATAAGCTCTTTGCTTGAGGAAATAAACCAAACATCAATTAGGCTAGCAAAGAATTTTGCATATGAAGAAACTGTTTAGTTATTGCCTGTTCCATGGCTTTTGTGCTTTCCTATGGACTAGTCAGTAATTGTATTTTTGGACAAGAACTTGATAGCTAAACCAGCTGTCTGGTCTGGAAGGACAGGTCCTGTTACTCTCAAAAGGCTGTGAGCGCTCAGGTTACCTAATCAATCATGCTCGTTTGTTATATGTAAGGAATTTTACTACTCAATGGCAGAGAGAATCTCTCTGGCCCATAGTGCTGATAGCATTTACATTTTCAATCAAGTATTTTATTGTATTTTTAATATAAGAAGTTTGTGGAATAAATTGCTGATGTTGAAGTTCTGGTTCCGATAAATACAGGATTTATAGTTCAATTATAAGACTTAAAAATGTAGCTAGATGAAATAGATTCAGAATTCTAGATTTGAGCTCTATATGCACGGTAATGTAGAAAACACCTCTTCTTTCACTTCTATTTTTATCAAAGTGCATTTTGCTGATGGGTTAAAAGTAATTTAGCTACTTTGAATACAGATGTGGATTGGTGTGATTTGTAGTATTTTCTTCTTTATGATATGCAAACTCTCAAGATTTCTGTTGCTGTCATTTTTCTTTTTCATGTAATTGAAGTTCTCTTTTAATTTCTTTCAGTTTTGATGCTTTCCTAATTTATTTTTTAATCTTGAGTATCCATGCCTCTATTAGAGATTTAGGGTATTCTTAGATATAATAATGTGGTTAACACAAACACTGCATTCACATATTATGATTATGACTGAAATACAAACATCTGAAAGTAGACTGATACTGGCTGTCTTTATCTGTCAGCAGGTACTTTCTGTTGTCAGACATTTTCTTAGTTTTTGTGTAAGCTTCTATTGCTAATCACATAGCTAGAAAGCAGAGGTTAAATACATTATAAAATGTTGTTAAAGTATGTTATAATTTTAGAATGAATCTCAAAGAGAAAAAATTACTTCTGAAAGTAAAAAATAAAATCATCAGTCTATTTTGGCTCTGAATATTCATTAGTTATTGGAGTTTATTGGAAAAAAGGGATTTCAATAGCAGAAAATTATGTTTTTCCATTTAAAAAACCCACAAAAAATACTGTGTAACACAAAGTCTTGAATTTTACAGCAATGAGTTAAATATTGTTTTGTAAAAAGTAAATATTGTTCAGAAAAAAAATACTTTATCAAACACATACATATCCAATACACATCAAAATGTATATCAAAAGATTTCTATCAAAGCCAGATTCAATTAAGTAATTGTAACCATTCCATTAATAATAACATTTACAAATCACTTGGGTGCTGTTTTGACTGATTTCCAGCCAGAGTAATCACTGCAATTCATCTTAAATCCATTTATCCTTTTTGTAATAGAAGGTTTTTTCCTTTCAGAACTGCTTTGTGTAGACATGTGAATTGCTAAACCATTAGTCTATTTTGGTTCAGAGTGGCTATCTTTTCGTAGTAAACTCAATTATTTCTGTTTACAGTTTTTATCTGAATTTTAGCTGTAAAGTTCCAAGATGCTATTGAACTGAGTAACAATTAATATATAAAATAGTGTGACTGTGCTTGAATTAATTATTTAAGATGTCACTGAAACTGCTGTTATGCTGATAATAAATGAGAAAATCTATGGAAAACAAGAAAGAAAATTAACTGGGAAATATGTACTAAATATCCGGGTGCCAAAGTGTGACATTCAAAAATAGAGAATATATGAAGTTAATTGAATTGCTGCAACAGTCAGGGAGCTCCAAGAAATTAGAATAATATGATAACATGTATCACACCAGACTGCAGTTTGTGCTACTTAAATTCTGTGCCAGGCAGAATAGGTGCAAAATGGACATTATTCACAGGTAGCACAGTGGTTCCAGCTAGATGGAAACATGTTTGCTAGATCAATTTGCTGGGCTGTTGACCTTGAAAAATCAAGGAAAGCATGGCATGCAAGTAGAAAGAATAGACCTGAAGTCCCAGTGCAGTGCTCGCATGGAGCCTGCTTAAACGTGTAGGATTCAAAGTGAAGAAGCAGGACCTTTGCCTGTCTGCTTCACGGGGGGTGGTTCAGAGGCCACCAAGCACTATCAGACACCGAGGCAGGAGAGCTGGCTGGTCCCTCGCCTCCCGCACCTCCTGCCCTGCCTGCCGGAGAGCCTCTCCGGTGGTTCAGCTGAGCATACCTTAGATCGAGGATTTGCCCAGAGTTTACTGTTATCATTTGCAATTCTGACTGTAATGATGAGGCCTGTGAAGTGGTTTTAGCGGTGTGGATGTTTTTGTCAGTTCTGTCTCTGGGAGTGCTTCTCTTTATTAAATGGGTTGATTTTCTTTGATAGCAGTCCCAAAGTTATCAGTGGAAATTTTGCCAGTTTATCAACCTTTTTCCAAACAACAGATTTGTGGTTTTGAGGAATTTTTGCCATTTTTCATGCAAGAAAAAAGCTATGTATCTCTATCAGATTTCCCTAAGGCATTGCATTTCTTTAAGTCTTTTTTTTTTTTTTTAAGTATCTTAACTACATAATCTCCTGCGGTTAATTTTAGTGAAGATAACTGTAACTTCAAGCATCCGTATTGCAAGTAGTATATACGAAGGATGTGAATGGATATGTAACACACCACCATTATTCTGTAAAAGCTGGTTCTGCATGGTGGAGCTAATCAAAGTTGGGTCAGGATCTTGGAGTTTCAGCATAGGGAGGTCTTTCCTTTGTAAAGCCTTAATGCCTTCAGCAACACTTCTAGTGAGAATGTTACTAAACCATGAAATTATCTCTGTGGCCCTTCTAACCTATGGTATTTCTGACTGTCATTTCTTGGAAGTAAAGTCTTTGCTTACAAGAATTAATATTGATTTAGTGTTAGGCAATCGAGTATTTTCTTTAGTAGTACATTCGAAGGAATATGATCCTCCTCCTGCAGATGGAAATTATTGTTTTACCAGAGATTTCACCAACAGTCTGGAATCAGCAAATAATAACAGGAAATAACAAGGAAAAAAAAAAAAAAAAGCAGTTCTGAAAATGTAATCCTTACTTCTGAACAGAGTAATGATGTACCCAAAAAGTGTTCATTTTTGTAATACAAAAAGTAGAATAGTTAAATTATTGCAGCAAACTTATTCTACTAGCAGTATTCCAAGATAGTAGAAAATTAAATTTTAGACAAAATTATCAAATAAAGTTAAAGTCTGCATAACCAAAACCTTTTTTTTTTTTCCCCCCTAAAAGAACATCTTGTCCTATATCTTTACCTTGAAAATATACAGATTTTTCATCTAATAACCTTAAGTATCATGCTGAAAAGAAGTTTGGAAATTGTATTTCCTCCAGAGTCAGTTTATGTTGAGGAAAAAAATTAATTTATCCTACAGGCAAACATACACAATTTTTCCATGAAGTTCAACTTGTGTTATCACAGTAAAATGTATCTGATATATCTTTTTTCTTCAAACTATGTAAAATCTTTAAAAGGTGTTATATTCATTTCCTCATATAGAGTATCTTAGATCCATTAAATTTCAGAGAACCAGGATGCATCATCCTGTTTCTGTTCTCTCTTGAGTGACGCATGCCATCAGGTAAAAAAACATTTCTAGTGATTTGCATACTTCTGCAGTTTAATCTGAAGCAACTAGCCAATTAATAATATCTGCACGTTACTTAGTTTTGATATGATTTTCTAAAGACAAAATTCAAAACACTGTGACATAATTTTCTGTATCTAAGAGACGATAACATAAATTCAATTCTGGTAAACAGGCTGACTTTCAGTTTCAAGAATTTTAAAGAAGTAACTTAGGTGTTTTTTAGAAGGCAGTTAGAAATACTTCCTTTCCCACCTCTAAGCTAGTTTCTGGTCACATAAATTTAGGAAATGCTATGCTAATGCTGTGCTAAGGAAACACCTGTAAAATGAAAATAACTTCAAGGGTTCTAATAATTCATAGACATTAAAGGTCTTTAAAAACATTCACAGAAGTTTTTGACCCCAGAATAGTTCCAATATAGATAACTGTCTTGTGGAATGATCTAAATTTCTCATACAGTTTCAACTGAATTATTTTTTTGTTTCTTGTCTAGAAATGTTACATATTATGATCCTACTGTTAAAGTGTTTTATGTGGTGAAGTTGAAGTTGTAAGTAATGTTAATAGGTGCTGCATATGTTCTGTAAAAGTGAATTCAAATTAATCTTACAAGTAAGCAAAGAGGTAAATTATTATAGTATTTACAATGCAATATGACAGACATAAGTAATACATGTTTTCTATTTACTCCCTCCTTGAGAACTGAGGCACAATGATTAAAGAGAAAAAGAGAGAGTTCAGTTTTCCTATTCCCTAGGAGCGGTTTGCATGCTCAGGATCTCCCTGCAGCCTTTTTCCTCCTAGTTGCAATATAACAAGGGTAAAGCTGCTGAGGAAACACATCTTAGAGAAAAGCAATGTTTTCTAGGCAGTTTAACTTCCTTCTGGAGGGATAAGGAGATGGTGGTATCTGCATCTTGCAGATTTGTTTCCCCTTTAGCTAGCCATTAATCAGCAGAAAATTTGTAAACAAATTATCAGCTGAGCTCATATATTTCTTATTGTACAGGGATTTTCCAAGATGTATCCTAATAATCAGGGGAAACAAGAGATTAAGAAAAAAGACTATGGGACCTTCCCTCAAATCTTGCTTGATTTTGAAGGCTACCCTCTGATATCTATGAATTTAAGAACTTACAAAGTGGATTCATACAAAGATATATTTATATCCTGTTCTTGAGCAATTGTGTTTCTCATGGTCCTTAGGCACTTCCGCTTACAGAAATAAGCACTCACCAGATGGCCCATGTGTCAATCCAGCTGTTCTCTTCAGCATGAATTCTTTTTAAGGTGCGGTGTCCCAGGACAAATTTGGTGAAAGTCATATTTAAATGTTACATAGAGAAAGTAGGATTAAGGGGGAAGGTCATGTTTCTGCTCTCAAACCATCAGGTATGGTGAAATACTTAACAGGCTTTTGGGGTGAAATAAAGTGTAATGAAACAGAATTTCTGTGATAAAAAAAGATGGTTGCCTTTCCATCTTTTTTATTTGTTTTTGTTTTTATGAGAGACCCAAGGACTAAAAACAAATTATGGAAATGTAGTTTAAAATCCAGGTTAAATGATAACTCTTTAAAATGCATATTGTTTGACTTCCTAGCTTGCGTTTGCAAAGTAACATCTCAAAGAAGCCCAAATTAGGTAGACCAATCAGAGACAAAAGAGTATTTCTTAAAAAAAGAAATTCTGCCTTGTTACCCTCTTCAAAAAAGAAGTTTTGGCCTGGATGGCAGGACTGTATGAAGTACAAGAGATTTTGAGTGCAGTGGTGACAGAAATGGCATGTGAACTACTTGAGGAACAGCAACAAATACAGGAAGCACACTTGGATTCCAGCATAAGTTGGATTCACTAGAGTTAGAAGACCAAAAAGGACCAGAAACAGAATTAAGAGTTATCACTGAAACTAAACCCATTGAACAAGTGAGTTAACTGTAGGCAGGGTTGCCAGTTTGTGCTAACAAACATGCTGGAGTTCACCAGGAGATAAAGCACTGGAGATCCCGTTATATGCAATTGCACAGTAGATTGTGAAGCCCTGGACACCTGTGTTTTTGTAATCACGCTGACTTGAAAAGCTCAGATTTTTTACAGTGAACAGTGTCCATGATGATGCACCTTCAGGAGACTTGGCACAGTGTTCTGCAATGCTAAAGGACTGCTGATCTCTATTTTGAATATATATTCTTCCTTCTGTGTAAGACAGTCAAAAAGTTAATATGTGGCAGTTAAAAAGATGCTGGGAAGTTTGAGAAGATCTACATCAAGAGTTTATTACCCACCATCACAAAGCCAGACTGTGGACCTGTTTCTCTAAAGTGAAACTTGGTGACTGACTCTATCCTGTTTTAAATAGCAGTTAAAAATCAGAAAGTCAGCAGTATGAAAGGGAACTTGGATAGCAAATGTTTCAATAAATCTTAGTAAGAGCTTTGTTTTCTTTTCCTTTTTGCCTGCTTCTGAATTACTTTCATGTCAGAAAAGGAGTACTGATTGTTGGACATCCTTCTACCCTTAATTCTTATTAATGGGTTCTTCTTTTGAAGCTCTTATTTCTTTACCTTCATATTATGTAGACTCATATTTCTTCATGATCTTTGCTTTTGTTCAAAACTTGTTGGGAATATTCTGGCTACATGAGAGAATTCTATGGTTCACCTGTAACTTGTTAAGGCATGTTGGAATCATCAGGTCTTGTAACAAGGTGAAGTCCATCCATAGGACACATGAGATTTTCTAGTCATTCCAATTTATACAGTCAATTATAGCTGTTTCACCCTAGCCTTATGCTATACCTGAGTCTCTACCTCATTTAATCTGTCAGAATCAACTAGAACCATGGAAAAGATAATCTTATTTTAATATTCAGACTATGAAAACTCTTCTTAAAAATCTCAGTTACTTTCCTTGATAGATAAAAGAAATTAGCTATCTTTTTTTTTAAAGTAGATGTCTAGTTATATAGTACAAGAGACATACTGACGAAGGACGCAGGCCAGTGGTGGTAGCCTCTTGTGATTTTGAAATGTCATGTCCCAGAGTCCTGTTCCAACGACTTGATGATTTGGAGTAGAAGCTCTTCCTATGAGTAGTGACTTCAGAGTAGCTTTTGATGAGACATTATGAGACACCTGATTGGCCGTTATAAACCTTATATTTTCACTCCAGTGTGTAACACATCTTGGATTGCCTTTTAAGAATGTTTTTGATGTGATGCTTAGATTTGTTCCTGTGTTGTTTTACTTGTCTTTAACTTCACCTTAAACAACAGGTTTTTACCCACTGTGTTTTTCATAGGAGAGAGGGGATTTTAAACAGTGTCTTTCTGATTCTGAATAGTCTTTGGAATAATGTGGTAACTTTATATACCCCAGCAGAAAGTTTGCAGTGCTCTCTCCATTCAAAATTTGTAAAATTTGGTCCTGACTTAAAGTAAGATTAAATAAGACTGGATGAAGCTATCTTTGTGAATTAGTTCTGCATCAGCAACAGCTTGATTTCAGAACAGATATCAATGCAGTTGAAATTAGAGGTTGTCTTGATCTTCTGAAAGTCATATTGTATGAAAAAGAACATCAGAACAAGAGACTACTTGGTGTTTTGAAACTGACTGCAAGACAAACTTGTTGACAAGCTAATATTGAAGCTCACTAAAAGACCCAAATACTTAAGAGCCACCTTAGTGCTTCCTACTTTACCATATATTTGCAGGTCCTTTAAGTTCTCCTTGATGTAATCCCAGAATATTTTCTAGTGCTCTCCTATATTTATTTCATACTGTGCACTTAGGGAGTTTTTAAAAAAATTGCACCATATGCCATCATATGTGAAGCAGATAATTTTTTGTCTTTTGATTTGGCTTGCCTCCTGACCACCTCCTTCTAGATTTCCAGTTGTCCTTAGACAGTGATCCATTGGTGGCTTCTGCATTAATGCTGCCCTTGCAGTTTCCTCCTGAATCACCTTGACCTGTAGGATGACAGAGTAATTTGGGTTGGAGGGGACCTCAGGAGCTGCCTAGTCCAACCCCTAGCTTATAGCAGGGTCAGCTGTGAGATCAGTACAGGTTGCTCAGGGCTTTATCCGGCCAGGTCTTGAAAACATTCAAGGATGAAAACTTCACAACTTCTCTGGGCAACTTGATCCACTGCTTCACTGTACCTATGGTAAAAATGTGCCTTCGTATACCAGTCAGAGCTGCTGTGAATTGCTTGGCTCTGTCTTTTTGACATCCTCCCTGTATGACCTGGCAGGCTGCTGTTAGGTACTCCCAAAGCCATCGCTTCTCTGGGCAGAACAAGCCCAGCTCCCCCAGCCTCTCCTGACAGGGTAAGTGCTCTAGCCCAAGTCGTCTCGGTGGCCCTCCAATAAGCTCATTGTTGTACTTTGGGTCTCAAAACTGGATACGATATTCTAGATGTGGTCTAATGAGTGCTGAGTAAAGGGGAATAATCACTCCCCTTGATCTACCGGTTATGTTCCAGTCAATACAACCAATGCTGCCTTTCTTTGCTGTCAGGGCCCACTGCTGACTTGCTTGATCTTTTTCATTGTTCAGTTTTCATTTACTAATTTAGCCGTAGGACGCTGTTTGCAACATGGCTTAGTCCCATAGTGAAATCAAGTTTTAGGAGCTCCTTTGTAAGACTGTATAGGTGAGCACTGGTTAGTGAAATTGGTAAATAGATGGCACCAAACCATAAGGGAAAGATGTGAGAACTTTTGAAGTAGGTTTTTTTCACATGTTCAATAGAAATATGGATGTTCCTTTTTACCAACATATTTCAATTGGTGGCCTAACTTTATTGGAGATTAGGCTGATTTAGAAGGTGGGGTTTGCAAATCAAGTTGTCAGTCCTTTTATTCAAGGTAGAAGTAGATTGGAATGTTCTGAATAATGGGGAAAAATGATGTTGGATAAGGAATGGGAGTAAGGAATGGGTGTACAGGGAACCACTGTGCATCCAGCAAGATTTACTGGCTCCAGCACCATACTGCTCAGAAGTAGCAACACCATGTGTAGCTCTCTCTTTCATGCTAATGCAAGACAAGAGTACCAAGAGAGGCACAGTAGGGCCAGGGTCAGGAGATCAAGGGGTGCCTAATGCAAAGCAAGAACTGGCTGAAGGAAGAACAGGTTTGGAACAGTGCCAATGGAACTCATCAGAAGCAAAATATAGGGCTAAGAAAGCAGGATCCAAGAATTAGGAATAAAAATGAGGAAGATAGGATAGGATCCAGGACTACAAAGCAGAAGTCAGGATCAGCAGCCAAGAACGAGTGTGAGGTTGAACCGGTTGCAGCTCCTTATTGAGAAGCCCAAGGCAACTGTGGAGCTTATTATATACCAAATACCAGAGCAGCGCAAGAACTAAGCTGCCTGGTCAGTCCTGAAGTCTCCCAAGGGACTGATGGATGCCATGTGCAGCTGATAGCTAAAGCAGGGCTGGCAGAGGCTGACCTGGCTAGCTGTACCTCAGTTGCCTTGATGGAGCCTGACAGGAGTGACAAGTGTAAGCACAGATTATTGAGTTGGCTAAGTATGAATTACATACAAGGGCAGACTCATCATAGCCTTCATCTTGGGTTTGTGCGTATGGAAGTTACAGATAAAATATATTCTCTCTACGTATATGGTATTTTCTCTCATTTGTTTATGGTATTTTGTAAGAATGACTTAGAATTTTTTGCTTTATATAAATATAATGCTATTGTAAATATTACTAAGTATTTGGTTTTATTCTTAATGGCAGACTTCATTATGCAACCATTAACAAAGGTTTTAGAAAGAATCAAGCAATCCAATAACATTCATTCAAATTTGCAATGCCTTTAGAGGCTGTGAACTTGCACTGAAAGCTACAGCTGAAATTACAGAACATTTTGTACAATTGCTGTGCTCTGGCTGCTCGAGAGCTTTTGTCAGCAAGGCAAAGAACTATGAAACTGTCCAGAATGGTTCTTTAATCTTCTTGTAGTAGTACAATGGACAATTGTCTGAAACATCTTCCCAACATTTTGATCAGTAAAAACATTGAGCAGATTTGCGTGTTCCTATGTAAATGCTAGCAAATAAAAACTGATGAGTAGACTATAAAAAAGAAAAAAAAAGATAATAAAATAGAAAGACAGTTGGAAATCACTGACAATTTCAACTGCCTAGACAACTGCATGATTGTATAGTCCAAGATGGAAGACTGATAACAATAGATTAAAGCACTATGAAACACTTTAGAATTCCCTTTGAATTAGAAGTTCCAAAACAGTTTCTTTCAAGAAATAAGTATCAGAGCAGTTGTATCTCCATGTGGCCTGTCAGTCATATAGTAGTAGTTCACAAAGAGGTCAAAACGTTTGCAGAAGTTGTTGTATTAGGAAGCAGAGCAGGTATTTGTTTTTCAGCTTTAATAATCTTGAATTCATCGCTATGAGGAGAGTAATCTATTGCAGTTGCAAGATATTAGCACAAATGCCTAACTGTCACTTTGTTAGGGCCTCCAGCTGATTAGTTTACTAATGCAGAGGAAAGGGCTTTTATAAACTTTAAACCTTGTTTGATAGAATCTGTAATAATGAAACTTACCCCATTCTTCAACACAGCAAAATAGGACAAAATCATCTTACTATTAAAAATAAAAAAGTAGACTTTTAAGTCTGCTTGCAGCAGACTTCCTATTGTTGAAACAGCTTGAAGAGGCTGGGTACTCTTACTGCTTTATGGGTCATAAAGTCCGGAATGCTGCCTATATTATATGAGTCTTGACTGGGTTGGAAATGAAAATCTAACCTTATTCCAATAAAAGAGACATATATTCCCAGCATGAGGAAAGTCAGGAGATAATTTTCCTACTGCCATGGCTGTTGTTTAAAAAATAAAAAATAGTTAAAAAGAACCAGTATTTAATTAACCTGCGTAGTAGGCAGGTACACTTCACCACAGCCTAGACCTTCTGACTGTCCAAACCAGGGGAGCTACCAGTGCACATGAGGCTCCCTCACTGTCCTCATGCCCATGTTTTCTTCTGAGGGAAATTGGAGGACACAAGGTAGTTGTTGGATCTGATGGTCCAAACCTGTGTCCATGCTACAGCCAGGATCCAGCCACGGGGGCTGCAGTTCCTCAGCAGTGTGCATTCAGATGGTGCAAACTCCTACAGCGTGGTATGTAGGGACAGCAGTGGAGAGGGATGGGAAATGGTAGCTGTGTTTCAGTTATAATGGGTGGATGGCACCTGGTTAATGATGACCTTTTCAATCTAATAGTTGATCTTATCATACAGTTGGTGACACTTAGAAAAAAAGAAAGTGAAATTTGGAGGAAGACAACAAGGAATTATATGAAATATATGAAGATGTAATGCCTTGAGGCAACTTTAGCCACACAAAAACTGAAGAAAGAATGGTGCAAAAGTGTGCAAAAATGGTTGCATTTTACAGTCAGAGTATATAACATGAAAGAACTGAATACTTTTTAAAAATCAATATTTGCACAATGGAAGTGCCATTTCACTTTTAAGGCAGACAGCAAAGGAGTGCTTCAGAAACTGCCTTATACAGAATTGCAATTTAAGAAACAAATGTAAGACTGAAATGCCAGCATGTCTTCTGTCAGACAAGCAGTATGTTTCCTTTTGTCTTCTGTGCTGCAGTTACTGAAACACTAACATGCAACAGACTTACTATTATAATCTATTTCCTAAACAAAATTAAGTCAGATATAAGGTCAAAAGTAGACCTTAGCAGCAGAATAAAGAGCAATTTGGAGCAGAGTTAATGGATTAGTATGAGTTATCTGAGCTTTGTCCAGCAAGGAAGACAATTTAGTTTCAGTTTCTACAGTAGTTTCAGTTACTTTGAGAGGCAGCTAGCAGATGCTGAGACTATAACTCAGACAATGTGTAAATAATGCTTTTAAAAACAGGTATTATAGATTAAGACATTCAGATTTAATGAAAGGATAAATTAACTTTCCCAATTTCAAATCTAAAACATCCTAAAATAGTAAGGGACAAATAATATTTCTGTGCCACCTGACACAATTGTAAACATCTGATGGGAAGTACCTTTACATACAACTGAGAAAAGAGAGACAAGGTAATGATCTGATGATCTTTTTTCACATTATATTTCTGAAATGATTTACCTTTAAGTTGCTTTTCTTGCCATAGCAATTCTCAGTCTTCACCATATATCACTACATTATTACTATTGCATTACCTTTTAAAAAAAATACAATAATGTTTTTTTATTTATGAAAATGTCTGATTTGTTATATACAGCACATTACTATGAAAAATGTATTTTAAGAACTGATGTTCTCCAGGTGTAGAAATGAAACAGACAAAATCAAAACCATAGGTTTTGGAAACTTTCAGTGTGCTGCAGAATGACTCTTTAGAATAACTTTGTGCAATGCTGATACTGTTTACCGCTTCATGTTGCTTGCATGTATCTAATTTAGAAGGGCTCATTTCCATGCACTGCTTGGCAAGCTCAATGTGGGATCTGCAGGTTGAGGTCTGTTGTTCTATGAATCACCACAAGTCATTATCTATCCCCTAATTGGAATGTAATTAACAGTTCCGTCAATGATTTACATCTGACACTACGGTCTATCTTATTTCCCCAAAGGATAGCCACATTAGGTCTGTAATACTAGCAGTGTGTCTACCCTGAGGTCACTAGCCACTGTCAATACGACAGCTGTTCATATAGGCATACATGACTTGGCTGTACATTAGCTCTGTTGGGAGCCAGTAGCAGCGTAGTCTTGGCAGCACAGCATTCGGCATGGCAAGTACATCTGTTTGGGAGCCTCAGCAGATACCAAAGGCCTGAGGGCAGCTCTATGTTGCCTTTTCTATAGTGCATGGTGGTAGCCCAGTACACCATGCTGTACTTCCCAGTCTTGGTAGTTTTAGGCTAAATCAACACAAACTACACTCATAACTTTGTCTTCAATGCAGAATTATTCTAGGGAGGGTTAGGTGGGTGGAACTGAATAGATAAGACTCAATATATACACATTTCACTAGGCATAGTTGTTTTTTTCTTCTCCAAAGGGCTAAGTAGTTGCTCTTTTAAAAGGACTTGCTGAAAAAGAACAATCCTTTTATTCTGGTATAATGTTCCATTACCTCTGATGATCAGGACAGCTGTTTAATCATTGTTCTTATGTTCCCAAATGATAATAGTAATAATAGGTGCTGTCTTCTTTATGAAGCAAAACTATTAATGGCAATGGCATCAATAAAAACAGTCAGTAAATTCAGTAAATATTACAACATTTAAACATTGTAGTCACAGAAATACTCTGTGAGTTTATGGCTGGCTAAGTGCACTCTCACACTTAAAGGCTGGGGAGGGCTTGAGTGGTTTCTCAATGAACACAGATACTGTAAATTAGTACAGATCAGGAAGCCAGCAGCAGCATGTGCAACCATTTTATGCAAGTGTGCAGTTCAGGCTGTGCTTGGTCACTGTCTGCAACAGGTGTATGGTGTAACCTGCACGAGCATTTTTTCTTGTCTTTATTTCATTTCCCTGTCTTAAAACGGGCAAACTAACTTACTATTTCTAAGTGTAAAATTCACTTATGGTAAATAGGCACTGACATGCTATTCTGAAATGCTATTTAGACACTGCACAGTCTTTCCTAGTATTTCCCAGTGTAACATTCCTTGCAAGAGAACAGAAGCAACTGATCTGTGTACTTCATGAAAGACAGTTATTCTAAAACTATTAAAAAGGGACAAATTTGATAGACAAACCTGGACACCCTTCTCTTCTGCAAGACTACGCAGGTCTGCCACTTTACATTATGACTTATTTTCTCCAGGTGGCTGAGTCCAATGTTGCTACCCCCAGGAGTTCAACAAGCCACTGATGTATTATGCAGATTATTTTCTCCCATTGTTTTCCTTCAGTCCCACCTGTGCTGCTCTTCACATCTTTCCATACTGTCTTCTTTCCATGTCAGCCAAACAACTACCTGGTGATCATTGACAATTCATCTTGCAGTGCTATTTCTCTGAAAAGATTATCTATAGTAACCCATCAGATTTCTGTATATACAGAAATGTCTGTATATGAAGCAGGGAAAAATATCTTTCTTCTATTTATTATATCTCCACATAATGCAATGCAAAGTGGCACAGACTTAGCATTAATTCAGAGGTAACTTGTGTAACAAGAACAAAGAGCCATAATATTTTGTTCAGATCTAACCAGGATACCTCTGCACAGCACTGCTTTATGTTGTATGGGCTTACTGCTGATCACCAGCCACCTGCCAATTCCACATTTGGAATATACTGTTAACAAGCTCGAATGGTATTGTAATTTTTTAGTTTCTGAGGTATTTGTACATTGTCAGTACAAATTATGTCTAGTCCTGTCCCATCCTTTCAGACTTCTGAGCCCAGTAGTCCAGCAAGATATGGGGTTTGTTTGCACAGCTACAACATTGCTTTGTCTTTTGGTTTGATAATCTCATCTATCTATTTACTTAAAAAAAAAAAAAAAAAGGTAACATTTGTCAACCAGAAGTTCTTGTAAATAGGCTAGGCCCCAAAAGAGACACATATTTTAGAGACAGCATGAAGCACATTCTGTCTCTTGTTCAATCTTTCATGAGCTCAGTAATCATGGGCAAATCACTAAGTCTCTCTGCTTTGCTTTTGTGCACTGGTGAAACAGTTGTGGTAAGAATATTCTATGATGGTTTAGATGTCTTTGCTAAGGTTTGTGAAACCTTTGGAAGAGCTGGACGTTTTGTACAAGTCACTCTATGGATGAAGCTGAGGCACTAATAAATTGAATGGGATAGCAAAGCAGAGTAAAATTAATAGAAACTAAAACATAACTTGTATTCTGTATCAGTTAAAAACTTCAGTATAAAAATTCAGGCAATCTGGTGACAAAGGCAGTTTAGATAGTGCCCTAGCTGACTTGTGGTAATGTCACTGTCAACATCTGTATCTTTGTCCCTTTCCTCTTACAGTATCGGTCAGGACGGGATCCTCAGAGAGGCTCAGACAATGTTTCCAATAAGTCTTCAGACAGTGATGTCAGTGATGTCTCAGCTGTCTCTCGGACAAGCAGCGCTTCACGTTTCAGCAGCACAAGCTACATGTCCGTCCAGTCAGAGCGTCCAAGAGGAAACAAGAAAATAAGGTGAGCACGAGGAGCTGTAGTGCTAGCCATAGCCATGTAATTTACATAACTGAACACGTGTCAATATTTGTATTTGAAATTAATATTTTGCCCAGGTTGAAATTTGCAGGGAATTTGCAAAATACTGGTTTAAATGTATTCATCTAATGATTTTTGAAGTCTTCATGGTATTTGTTTTTAGCCAATTTTTGTCATTTTGGGTTATACTAACATACACTAAAATGATAAACATATGCTGTCAGCAAGCGTTAGACACACTTAGATTTGCACTTTCTGAAAACCATTTTGTAAAATACTTAATATGGCTTAAGAGACAGTTTAACTTGAAAATTTGTGCCGGCAATGTCAGAGGAATCCTAATTTCCTTTTAAACTAGAGATGCTGAACTTTTATTGGAAGTCTTATTTAATACTTACACAGACCAATTCAATTTATGTGACACTTACACAGTCCAATTTAACTGTAGGCATACAACCATCGAATTACTCTTCAACAAGATGTACATAGTATAGCAAAACACAGCATCTCCTTTGCCTGCACCCTATGCACACTCAGAGGAGCTTTGGCTGTAGAAGAAATGAAAGATCATTGTTCTTGGAAGGTGTAACCCACCTGCATCTCTCAGCAAGATTCGATGTCAGCCTATATTAATTCTCAGAAAATTGTCCTCTTGACACAAACGGTGCATTTCAAAAAATTGTCTTAACATCTGTTTATGTGAGCATTGTTAGGACCACATTGTTTCTGTCATAGAGTTATGTATACATGTCTAAATGTGATGTATCGCCATGCAAGTTTTATTCGAAGAGGGAGTTAGAGACTGTCCTAAGAAAACATTCCAAGGCTCTCTAGTCTAGGCTGCAGTCTTAGCCAGCATAGTTTAACTTATGACTGCTTCCATCTTTTAGTTTTTATTTCATTTCTTTTGCATTTCCTTTCTTCTGAGTTCATGCATGCTCTTCTCCATGACCTTAACTTTTCTTTTTTCTTTTTGCATGCCTTTTTCAATTTTTGTTGACTTCAGAAGGACAAGGGATATAGAGGGGAAAAAAGAGGGAGGGCTGGAAGGGGATGAACAAGATGGAATGTTTCCTGAGGAAGAAGAAAAAGAGGAGGAAAAAGCAAAGGAGCAAGAAATTAATGAAAAAGGGGAAGGGCAAGAGGTGGCAGAGAACTGTGATAAGGAGGAAATGAAAGGATCAGGGAATGATGAAAAAGCTCAAGAAGACCAAGCTGAGGAAGGAAAAGAGGATGACAGGTAAAATAGACTTCTGTTTCTATAGATCTATTCCAGTTCCTCCTGTAGCAGTACCCTACTTGTCTTCCCTTTTTTTTCCCTTTGCTCAGCTTATTGTCTTTGTTCTCTGCAGCTTTTTTTGCTTTCAAACATGATGCTTTCATATTTAAACAAGTTTCACTCTCATCTTCAGTGAACTTGTTCTGCATACCAAATAATGCAGCACACTAACTTGACTCATTATTATGCGTGGAACTGCAGCATATTACTTTTTAAATTGGTTTAGACTGGAGTTTCAGTTTGACTGTAATAAACAATAGAAATTGTAAGATTCCTCCTTATATTCTCTGCTTGAATTATTATTTCAGAGAAAAATCTTTTGTTGAGTGATACCTTGTCAATATCAAAACCATCTTTACTTTCATTTGTGGCAGTACTAAAGAAGAGAATTTGGATTTTTTTTGTAATCCTCTTTGTGTATGCTGATAAATGTGCATATTGATCAACAATTAATGTGGATAAGCAGAGTCTTCCCTTTTTTTTTGTTCCATGTGAATATCTGTCGTGGGTTGCTGTATTGTGGAAGGGTCATGTACCTCTGCTGCTGTATTGTCTCCAGAAATATTTCAGCACAATTGGCTCTGGTTTCATCAGATAATATTCTAGATTTATACATTTTACCACAATTCCTTTGAACCATGACTTTTAATGTAAATTAGTGACATTTTATGTTTCAAAATCCATGTAATTTACATTATGAGAAATACAATATTCCTTCTTTCTCCGTTAGCAAAAAATGAGTTTGAGATTTGCTGAATATTCTTGAACCCCTTCTCACCTACACAAGAATAGCAGAAAATCTCAGAAAAAAAATACTTTCTTTTAACCTGCTAATTCTGCACTACCTATAGATAACTTATATTTGTAAAGCTGTGCTCATATATATTAGGGTAAGCACAGAGAACTCTATGGCAATCCACTTTCTTCCTTTGCTACAAATTTACACGTGTACATGCCTGTACATAAACACACAACGAACATGCACAAAGCAAAGGTGATACAAAAAGAGAATCAAAACACATAGTGTTCAGTCTGGGGTGGTATGGGCCTATATAGCCATACTACTGCTTTTATACATTAAGTGCCATCATTCCTTCACTCATGTAAGTGCATTTTAGAATTCAGCAAAAGCAGTTGTTTAGAAACAGCTATCTTTAAGACTGCCTTGGCATACATGTTCCAGGGACTGCTAAATGGTAGTGCAGGAAAGATGGTTTAAAGACCTTTTTCTCTCCCAGCTCCCACTAAGTTCCTAGTTCAATGGATCTGGAAGTCCTGCCTCTCAAAAAGTGTGACCCTGCTTTCATTCAGGTTAGTCTTCAGCCAAAATGCTGTCCCTCACAGAAAGTAAAGTCCTCTTTGAGAAACCACTTCTTGTTCCCCATGCCAGCTTGCTCCTCTGCTTGTTAGCTGCTCTCTGCCTTCAGGAAGAAGCAGCACAAGTCAGGAGTCCTTACTTGATAGAGAAACAAGATATTATTAAGTGACTGCTGTGCAGGGACTTTTGTTTATGTTAGATTTTGGCTCCCAACATGGAAATCAGCCTCTAGTATTATTTGCCTGTTTTGCCCATTTTGACCACTTTCAGTATGTAAGTTGTGAATAAAAAGGAAAGTTTCTCTATATCCAACTTCATTTCCTATGGCAAGTGCTCATCTTTTTAGTATTGTCTGAGCATTCTTCGAGGGTAAGAAGCAAACTGAAAAGCACAGACTGATTCCTATATACATACAGGTATATGTATATGTATAGATTTATATATCATTAACATACCGAAATATCATGACTTGTGTATTCAGTGGACAAACCCAAATGCAGGATCGATCCTAAACATTGCTGTAAATTCAGTGCTTTCTGCTTGCTTGCTTGCTTGGCAATTTATAAGATACCTTATGCCTGGCAATTTATAAGATACTTATAAAATAAGTTAACAACTTCAGCTTTCCGAACAATGTTTTCAGACCCACGACCAATATTAAACAATCACCAAAGCATCACTTAATAATTAAACATATCAATAGGTATTTGAAAGACCCAACAAAACCAAAAGAGACACTTCATCCATCACAGAATAGTAGTAAATTATCATCTAGTTCCTGAGACCTTGGGCATCAAGAAAAGCTATATTGTAGATGGGAATTTTCAACATACATTTTTACTTCAGAGGTGCATGTTTAGCTGAACAGCAGTCAGCTTTCCTCTGGGCAATCTGGAATATAGGGGCTGCTCTCAATCACTCCACCATCAAAAATCAGTTCTTTAGGGATATGTCATACCTCTTGATGTCACTGTGCTTATATACTTTATGGGTAATGGTAATAGTCACACTAAGGGCTTCAATCTGCTGAGATCATAGGTGGGGTCAGTGTAACTTAATGAGCGTGAAAACAGATATCCATCAAGGATTCATCTTATGCCTATTTTAAAGAGTCCCTCAGCGCAATAAACTGCATTAGCATTTGGGGCACTGGAGCACAATAAATCAATAAATCTTTTTTGGCAGAAATAACTGCAGCATCAGATTTTGCCTTCATTAAACCTTGTAAAACTAAACCTCGGCATACGGTTGACCGATAGGGAAAACATAATTGTGTTCTTTCTTGGCAATACGTGTTAGTAAACAGAAAGTATGGATCAAGCTTCCCTGTCATAATTTTTAAAGATTCTTTATGTACAGTTCTGTGACATTATTTCTTATTCCAGCTCCCTGATGATATCAGGGACAAAAAAAGCCCTCTTAGACCTAATATGTGAGCATTCATAATTTTTATTGCAGGAAATCTGTTTAAGACTGCTCTAAATCTTAACCTTCCTTAATGTTTTGCTAAATGTAAATCCTAAGCATTAATTCTGGTAGTCATGATAGCAATTGTAATCATAGAGCAGGGTTTCACTGTGCTACACACTGTTGAAATACAGAAGAAAAATATAACCTCTGTTCCAAACATACAGAGTCTAAATCATAAGATGGCATATCAGTCCAGAGAGGGAAACACATGAGAATTAAGAAATGTTCCACATGACAGCAGATAGTTACAATAGTGGGCTGGGGACATCTTGACAACAGAGAATACTAAGGGGAGATTTGAAGAAGACAATAAGATAGCTTTGTGAATGTTTCTGGAGAGCTCTTTTCAAGCATTAGAGGCAATGAGGAAAAAACATGAGGTTCTTACTAAAAATATATCAGGTGGATGATGAGGCAAGTCTGATGAGCAGCAGGAACTGATCGTTCAGTCTTGAATGTGAGAAGATAAATGTGGTAAGGAACAACTGCTAAAATACTAGAAAATAAAAATGAATTATGTACAACTGGATAAAAGAGTACAGCTTTTTACTGACGTATGGAGAAAGATGACACAGCCAAACTGAAAGACTATGAAACTTATCTTTCCTTCAGTATCCTGAAAGGGGTTAGGGTAGGTAAATTGCCAAGGCTGGAGAAAAGCACTGCAGTATCTGGCATCTGAAATGGTGAGACAGTGGGCAAAACAATTAGCTGTGTGGGTGGACGGAGAGGGTAGAGATGTGAAATAGAAAGCATGCGCAAGTCACAAAAATGTGGACCTAAATGAAGCCTGAATTAAAAGGTCTGCCCAAATAGCAGGCCTGAATGACATGCGTGATCCACGTGGCTGGGAGAAGAAACAGAAGAGAGTTCTCGTTGAGAAATACTGAGTTGAGATTGGTGATTCACAAGAAGGTGCCAAAGAAAGAGGTTGTAGTGTAGGCGGGAGGATACAGGGGAAATGAGCCAGAGTTTTTGTTGCAGAGGGAATAATGCTTTGATGTACTGTTGATAAAGGGATGATGTTTGAGGGATAGCAATAGAAGAGACAGCGCTACAGCCCTGTGGGACCACCACAGTTAACTGGGTGAGCAGAAAATGAGAATCTACTACAGCATATTTTGAATGTAAGGTTAGAGAGAGAAAAAAATTGAGAGAGAATGAACTGTGGGAACTAAGGGAAGTAACATATTAAAGCATGGTTAATGGTAGCAAAGCAAAGGAGAAAACAGTGTACTTTTGAAATCTTAAGAAATCATTAAAGACTTTGGCGGGAGTAGTTTCAACCAAATGCAAAAAGGGAAAAATATTTGGAAAGGGTTTGAAATGTAATTGGAAAACAAGAACTCAAGAGATTTACTTAAAATAATGTGTTCAATTAATTCAGAGATGAAAAAGAGAAAGCAGGTGTGGCTGTAGTTGCAGAACTGATAAGAGCAAGACTAGAGGTTCTGCATTACTTTCTAAAGGGATATGCTAAAGCATGTTTCTGTTATTTGGGGAAAGAGCCAGTGATGACCAGGTGGCTAGAGGTAAGAATAAGAAAAGAGGCATGGAGGGAAAGGAAATCAGAAGATAGCATATGATCACTTAGGCAAATCAAACAGTTGAGGAAGAGATCGAGTGAGAAATTTCTGCATCCATGACAGGGGCAAGGGGAGAGAAATGTATAAAGCGGAGAATGCAGAGACAGCACATGTGGTGTGGTGCTTAGTTGCCAGCTGGGGTTAAACCATGACAGCACAGAAGACTTGGTCATGTGTTTTGCCATGTATCAGAAGAAATCAGTGACATCCCATGTGAAGAAAAGAAGTGAATGCTAAAGGACAGTAGAAGAAATAGAGCTGATTAAGTAGGAAGATGACACAACCAAGGAAGGAGAATTTGTAGTAGAAAAAGTCAGTTGGGATGTAATTTTGCAGAGGCACTTGAAGATACAAGAAACAGAGTGCAGGATGTAGTTTTAAGTAATGAATTTCTTCAGATTCAAAACTTTTTCTCTTCCTAATGGTTCTTCATGCTCTCTGTGCCATTTCCCTTGTTGTGTATAAAGATTCAAATTCATTTTCTAGTTCTTTTTTGTGTCATTCAGTCAAAAAAATCATTAAAGAATTTAATTTCTAGGTTTTAAAACTGATTCCTGATGAGTATTTGTTCCTTAGTTTTTCATTGTAATCTTAGTATTTCAATTTTATGGGCCTTCCACTGTGATTGCAGCTATTATCAGTTAAATGCAGTGTTTTGCAAAGCTGGATGAAAAAGCATGTCAATTCAGTCTGTGCAAGCTCCTTCACAGGGGTGGAAGCCGGTAACATATTTTGAAAATCTATATTCTGGTAAAAATATCAAAAACCGTGCAAGAGATAACAAGCATCAAGAATCCATTTTCAATGTGCATGTGCTGTTTGGTTTCTTAAAGGTATTTCAGACTGATTATAACGATTGCTCAAACTGGACTACTGGATGAAAGAAGTTAATTGTGCCTAACCTTTCTAGCCAAACAGGCCATATGTTTGTAAGGGAAAGCTGTAGTCTGAGATTCTTTCCCCGCTGCATGATCAGTCCTTTAGCAAAATTGCAGTGCAGGCAGTCTATGCTCCCAATAGGTCTATAGATAGATAGATAAGGTTCCCCCAGAGTAATTTCTGCCATTGGGGGAGAGAGAACTTGGGTACAGCTATGTCAATGTTCATGTAATTTTCCAGGGAAAACATATCAGCATGCAGTTTCCTGGAGCTCTCAACCCAAGATGTTGGTGTAACAAATACTTTAACATCACAACAAAGTGACCTTGCCATTCCTGGAATGATAATGGCAGGTTGCAATACAGTGTTCACCAGCTCTTCAGCTGCAAAACATTTCGTTATTCAGACAGCTGGGGCAAGTATGATGGACTGAGTCCTTGAACAAAAAGCAGCAATTTTATTTTGTGTCCCCCTAACATAACTCTTCTGCATACTTCTGACTAGATAAGTAGAGAGCTGCTCATGTATTGCCAGTCTGTGACTCTGAAATTAAAGGACCTAAACCAAATTTTTTTTCAGTAAGATTTCATTAGTATTATTGGGCTGTGTGTAGTCTGTAAGCAGCTCATGGCAAATTCTTGTCCCATTTGAAGCATAGATTCAAACTCACTACTTTCTGACACAAGATTTTAACTTTAGCATTCCACAGTGCGGCAAATTTTCAAAAGCTGTAAATTCATATAGCTACTGGGTCTGTACCAACACACACAGTCAATAATTTTGCCATTTGTTTTTTTACACTTTCGTAGATGACATGCACAAGAAAATTATCTGTGAATTCTGGAAAAATATTATGGAAAAGGATACAAAATATTAATGGTTCAGAAAGGAATGATATGAATTCATATATTTGTTGTGAAATCTGTACTGAGAGTAGAATACATATCACTTAAGAAATCTAGTAAAAAGTCGCCTGTTTCTAAGTTATTCATCACCATCTATCAAACCCTTGGAGACCCATTTTTTTCCTGTTACTTTGGAGTAAGTACAAAAGACGTATAGACTCCTTTACAGCTAGTAAACTTATTTTGATCCACTGGGAAATAATAAAGTAATGAATTTGGAAGTACACATTATATTAACAGGTGAACAGTGAAAATACCTCATTTGAAACAGTCTGAAGCTTTCATATATGGTGCCAATCAGGGAACTCAGACATTTTTTCTTGGACAGCAACACAGTGTCATTGAGACTGCCTTCCTCTCCACAAAATGCAGCCTGCACTTCAACCACTGTTGAGTCAGCTCTGACCTGTGGTCCAGAAAGCACTGATGCACTCCTGTTACATAAGGTTATTTAAAAACAGCGCATTAGTAGTTTAAAAAAAAAAAAATAGGGGTGCAGATGGAAAGCTCTAGAGACATGCAAGGAAGCAGGGATGAAGGGAAAAATTAAAATAAGGATTTGAAGCAAATCTAAACGTTTAAATTAGTTTTTGCACTTTTATTGTGTTAAAAAAGACTAATTTCCTGAAGATATTTAAAACTAGGTTGAATCATGAGTTCTTCAATAGACAGACTTTTTTAATCTTTATTTGTACAGGATTGAGCACAACACGTCTGTGGACCAGAATAGCAATAGCAACAACTAAGTGTGAGGAAGAAACTTATAAAAACAAGGAATTGAATGTTGAAGCCCATCAGGCTTCTCTTTCTTTGACCTTATGATTCTGTGGTTCTGTCTTAGTGCTGTATGGTTTCACTAATTTCACCTGAGTATTATTTTAGTAGAAAAGTGAAAAGATTCTGTAAAAATAATATAGTTCCTTTTCTGATTCCTCTAAATGTACTTCATTAAAAATAATTAATAACCTTTTCACTTAGCCTTCTAAGAAACAAACATAAACTCCTTCTTGTTATTTCATAAAAGTATTTCTAAAACAGTTACTGGTTTTGTGTCAGTGCGTTTGAAACACATTGCCGCACCCATCTGGCAAGTACGATATTTTAACGAAGGGTCAGAGGCCCAGTGCTGGGCTTACTATTGCTTACTTAATACCTATGGCAAGATGATACTCCAGCAGTTTGACATTGCCCATCTATCTGATTTTAATGTTGCTTGACCGAGCATCTGAACATTTTGGTTTAGTACTATTACTGTATTTGCATGGTGTTCATACTTGTCTTAGTCTATAAAGTCCATAAGGTGCTATGTAAACAAGCTGGGAGATGTGTCATCAGGTGGCCCCTAGTAGGAAATAAGCCTATGTGTTTCCCTACAAATACCACTGGGAGCCTGGCGCTTCCCAGACTGTAGCCATAACACAAGCACAATTCCTATGGAGGCCCAAGGTAAACAAGCGGAGCCTTTGCTCCAAACGTGCATGGTGTATATAACATGCGCATTGCCTCAGCAGGGACTTCTGGGCATAGACCTGTCCTCCCCAGGTCAGAAAAACAAAGTTTGCAGACTTGTGTTCCGAAAGATGTAAGCCAAGTTTCCTCATAACATTTTCGTTTTATGATGGTCTTAAGCTTTCTGTATGCTTTTCTAATTTCACCCAGCGGCCCAAAGTGACTCCAAGTCATTTTGTCAAAGTGACAGAAGTCAGACAGGCAAGATCATGATGTCCCAGATAATGTCTCTTTGACTGAGGTAATTATGGCTTCAGATCTCTTGCTTGTGTCCATTTAGCTTTCAGTCCCAGAAGAACAATTCAAAGAGATGCTATGGGTTTGTGAGATGTTAGCACTGCCTATTCTGACCCTGATTTTTTGGAGTCCTCCAGCAACCTGAATTTACAAGGAATGAAGGAAATGTCAGAGTTACTTTATTCTTTAGATGACCACTGCCACACACATACACATAAGCAGTACAAGGAGCATGAGCATATCCACATTGTTCTGTACTAATCAAAGCAATCCAGTCTTTCATGAGTGAGGTCTAGATGCAGCTACAGTGAAATCCATATTAACTACAGCAATTTATTTAAATAAAGCCCTTACAGGACATCTGGCTCTTCCCTTTGTATTATGTGATTTTTCCCTTAATGCAATCTCAGTAGTGTATCCTATCCGGTTCCTGCATGTCTATCTTTCAAAGTTTTCTAGCTGTCAATGTGTTTTTTAAATAAGAAAATCTTCCTTATAGCTCATTTCAGTTTAGCAAGTAAAGATGATAAATCATGGTTCCTCTTACCCTGAGGTAATACATGATGTCTCTTATCTCTGTATATTTTTGAGAATTTCTGCCTTCAAGCCTGAAATTTTTCTCATTTTCCAGATTTGATTTTATATTATTTCTCCAGTGGTTTTTGGTCTTGAACACATAGCGTATTTAAAGTCTGGTTTTTCAATTCACTGCTTGCTTTTCATTTCTTTTCAGCCCTTCAAGTAACAAATCTGGGCAGCACTAAGCAAGCTTGCAGTATAGCTTGTGACTTAGTTAGCAGTGTTAATATAGAAAACAGAATGACCCCTGTCTTCTGACTCTGTTGGAAGACTGTAATTCAACAGTATGTTTGAATAAGCACATAACATTTAACTTTCAGATTAAGTACATGCAAGGTGCATTTCTGCAAAAGACACTCTCAACTAAATCAGGTTGCCCACTGCCAGTTTTAATTTGGCAAGCTTGTTGTTAACCTGCATTTACAAATGCAACTGCTTCTTTGCCAGGCGGAGTTAAAGAAGATGCTTTCTAAACTCAAAGATTTTGGTTGTTATTCAAAACCGACTCTGTCTTTGCTTGGAATGTACTTACTTTATTGCCAAGCCTTCAGAGCTCATATAGACTGCTTGTATTTACAAATGAATATCAAACTATTATGACAGCTGACTAACACAGGACTTTTGGACCTCAGCCAGTTTTCTCTCTATCCTTCTTTTGAATTGACACAAAGTAAATGGCTGGTTTGGTTGACCGTATCAAAGGAAGGGATTTCTGCATAGATTCACTACTTTTAGCAGGGTAATAAAGCTTTTCTGTAACTTTGTAAAGGAAAACATAAAAGTTTATCAACAGCAGATGAATATGAATATGAATATAATATTTTAATAACTTTAATTTAAATTAAAAAGTTGTTATCAATTTAAAAAATGTAATAAATTGTATTTTTATATAAAAAATGGCCAATTATTCTCTCAGAGATGGTGAGAACTTTTATCAAAAATCTCTGAAGCTCTGTGAAGAATTCAACTGCTAGTGTTTGGAAACAGTTATCTTTTACAGTGCACATTTGTTGTAGCAATCTTTGACAAGTAATCCAATGGCCTGACCCCAAAGGATTTTTAAATTTGTTTCTATTTTAAAAAAACATGCTAGTCATGATACAGAAAAAGCTATACATCTATTAATTTATAATGATAAAGCAGTGTGCAAAGCTTGATATCTAGCAGAGTGGGGAAGATCCAGTTGAAATCAACCTATGTACTGTAACAGGTGAGGTATTTCTGATTTGTAGTGAAAGAGAGCTTTGAAACAGATACTTCATATAAAAATACTGTTACTTTTATTTTGAGATGTGCACACAAGATTTCTTTGAATAGTAGTATACGTAACAAAATACATTATAATCACCGCTTTATTGTTTCCCACCAACTTTCTTGTTATAATTTCAATAAAATAAACCTAATAATTAAGTCAGTCAGTCCACAGCTATTAGAGATTTATATCACAAATTTGAGTTAATAGGATAATTTTTGACCAAGTGAATCTCAGGAGACTACGTCATTACAATTTTGAACCTGCAGTGCCTCTCTTTGATGTGAATTGGCAGATGAGTATGTGCATTGGCCAGAAGCATTGTTCCCATGGAAATGTTATTTCCTACATCACAGCTGTCCCCATAATGCTGTTTTTGTTAAATTTCTTCAGCAAATTAATGAAATGAGAGCCTCACCAAATTAGTTAAGAGGTCTATTAAGAATGGCATTAAAATTCCTCTCCTGCTTGTAAAAAGCTGTAAATGAAATCTTCAGTGGGTCTTCCAGTCTCACAGGAGACATGTATTAGAAAGTATCCATTACAACAATTGAAAATTTGTTAAAATCCTTTCCCTAGGACATCACAGCACACAGCTGTACTCCACACTTGACAAAGTGGATTGTTACTATTGCAGGTGATTTATTTTCATTAGGGATCATTACCAGAGAACCAAGCTAAATGACAGGGAAGTAGAAGTATTGACTTTGCATTGGGAAAAAAAGAAACCTTCAAGATCCACCAAATGACTTAGGTGTAAATCTGATTCTCCAATATATACACTTTTGATAGAGCATCAAGATTATAAGTTCTCATTTCCAATTCTGCCATAAAGAAGACTGAAAAAATACAAACAAAATCCTCAAAAAGCCCACTGAGAATATACAGTACAATAGATGGTATTGATATCTTCCCCTTCACATTAAAAAATATTAATAATATTGTAGATTGGAAAAAGTCTGTGCTTCATTATACTGGTTTTAGTAAACTGTATTTGTTGGTAAGTGAAAAAAAAGTATCAAGATTGTCATAATAATTTTAGTCTATCAGTCATACTTAGAAACAGATAGAATAACATTTTTATTTATTCTCCGTAGAATAAGTGATATTCTTTGTAATTTGTTAGTGATCACGGAGTCACTGAGTGTAAGGATTCTGTACTGCTCACTGTGCTGCTTTCTGCCACGGACTGTTACAGTTCAGGGTCAGGGCCTGATTTCAAAGTCAGTTTTATATAATTTCAGCAGTACTTTACTCCTGCAGAACCCTGATGATGTGATGTCAACTTACAAATGTAGTGAAGAGGGAAGAGGAAGCTTTTCTATGTCTACTAACACAAAATATCTGTCTTGTCAGTATGTTAGTGAGGAACATGATGGAAGGAAGAGCAGGGAGAGGAAGAGACAGGAGAAATTGCTGTGAAACCGTTACAGGTTATGCGAAATGATGATTCAGTTCAGCAAGGCACTAGCTGAGCTACAGGGCTGGGGTTCCTGGTGCTGGGACTTATTTTGAGCTGGCAGATGGATTATGATAATTATTTAACAAACGAGAGTCAAGGATAGGAAAATGAGATGGCAGAGGATGTCTGAAAGGATATGATCTGTGTTTTTTGAATGACCATGGTGTCCTAAGAGTTGGGTTTGGGCCTGTTGTTTGTATTTCTTGTCTATGGAGAAAGACTGAGTCAGTGTATTTCCCTAGTTTAGCCTTTTTGCCTGTTGGATTGCTTAATGTACAGAAAGAATGGGCCTGTGCAACGACATAGGATGCCTGCAAAAACCTTAATGAAGTTCTTTAACCTGTGGGACTTCATAATTGCTTTTTATAGCAGTAACAGCTTTCAGGGGAGTCATTGTCTTTAGTTCCTCCATCCCCATTCTAGTTGGTTTGCCACATATTGTAAATCTCAATAGGCATGATAAAGCATAAGGACTCCCAGGTGTCAGTCATTTTTTTTTAGTTTATGTTTTGTTTTCTTTTCTTTTCTTTTTCTGGCCTAAACAAAAGGTTCCTGAAGACATTTGGCACTTACCGTACTAATCAGCGAGTTTCTATAAAAAGTTTCTGTTTCAATAGGCAAGAATATGACCAACTAGAGAGATGCTGTCCAACTCTGCTACTGCTTCAAAGGCTGCAGCCAAAGACTGCAGGTTTTTCACTATGGAGACAGGATGAGACTTTCCATTTGGAACATATGAAACAATAAGGATTCAGGGTGTCTGCAACTGCTTCATGGAAAATATACCAGCAGCCAACAATATTATCAATTAGTTCTAAAATTAGTATTTTTTTGTAAAACACCCTTTTGTAAAACACCTTTTAAGCACAAGTAAGTCAGTCAGAAATTGGGAGAGGTTGGATGAAGTTTCTGACTTATTTTTTACTTCTTAACATCCAAAAATGTTGATTAAACCAAGTTGTTTTCTGGAATCTGTTCATCTAGGATCTTGAGCGTTTGTCCACACCGCAGCCCATCTTACCTGGTGCAAGAGTTACCAGCTATACTGTTGTATATAAAGTGGCTCCAGATCAGTTTCTTGGCCTTTAGGGCAGGATCCTTTTGCACTGTGAAATCTTCCCTCTCGTTAACCCAAACCTCACAAGCAGTTGCTTTCCTTCTTGGTCAGACATCAAGGAAGTGGTCTGTCTAAACCAGGAGATACCAAGACTAAAGCAAAGATCTTATGAGACCTGCTTCTCTGCCTCCCTTCTATGAGGATTTCCTTAAGCACTTTACAGTATTCCTCTCTGGCATCAGTTCCAGAAGGGATCATTTTCCAAGTAGCCAGTCCTAGGCATTGTATTTTGGAAGGGTCTCTCTGCCAGTGTTTTCTAATCTTTCTGTAATGCACCACAGATACTGACAAATATCTGGGGAGAAAAACAAGGTAGTTTCTGATTGTCTGCTATAGTAGCAGTCTGGAAAACCTTGACAGCAAATTTGATTCCAGAGAATAATTGCACTCCCTGTTCTGAAAACAAGTGGGTCTCTGCAAAGAGATCTTGAAGATGAATGCATTTAAGAAATCCAGAAATGTAGCGTTACATTTTCCATAAGGCTATGTATGAATAGCAGTTTTGTACTTGCTTACTGTTTTTCTTTAAAAGCATTCAGAAAAAGCTTATGGGCTAGAATTGGCCTGCTGAATATCAGAATTTGAAAACAATCTGAGATTTGTAGTACCATTAAGGAATTCAAGGCTATGGCTATACCAGTAAGCTAGACAGGGCCAGGACATAGTCTTGATCACCCATATTGTTTAAACAGTTTGTGTCCTCCTTGGCATAGCTTTGTGCTGGACAGACCAATAAGGTGCCTCTGATTCAGCCCAGGCACAATTCAGGAGATAGCACAGGTCAGGGTCGGTTTCCTCTAGGCAGCATGCCTGACGAAACCCTGTTTTGGGAAGGATGTAAGCTAGCTGTGTGTATGCAGGCTGTCAAGGTCAGAGAACAGGCCTGAGCCATTTTATTAACTACTATAGGTGTGGCACAGGCATCTTCAATGACAATGAGAACCACATTAAATTTCCTGTCATAGGTGTCTGTCAGTATGACTCCCCTCAGTTGGCTAGTATGGTATATTTTTAAGAATAATATCTGGTGCTTAGAGTTGTCATACTCTGCCGTCGGCTTTAAAGTACAAATATTTATAGATGTCTTACTCTAATTTCTTTTCTAATGTTTCTAATTTTTCTCTTGTTTGTTTTGAAGAACTTTCTGCTTTAGCTTTGAGAACGTATTCCTCTAAAATTTATCCATAGTGTAGGTGGCCACAAACAGCTAAAGTTAAGAAAATGTACTGTAAAATCCACAGGAAGCTGACATGCCCAACTTGATCCTGACTGTCTGAAATAATTGTCACTTGGGAAAACATAAATATGCTTAATGCTTGTTTTGAGTTTGCTTTAAGTAGACTGTTTTAATTGATGATCAGATTTCAGAGTTTGTTTTACACTTAGCTGTTACTAGTCATTTAACTTGCTTGAGTATTCCCTCTGTTTGTTTGTGAAGAGATTACAGAGGAATACTGCATTTTAGGAAGGGTGTATAAAGGAAGGGTGTATAAAGATACTTCTCACAACTGAGAAAAGCTAGAAAAGACAGTGATTGGAGTTGAAGGCAGAGTAGAGAAATCTTTCCTTTTTCTCTGTTCACTGGAAAATTGAAGCATCTGCCTAGAGTTTCTAGCCTACTTACACAGACAGAGACCTGTCTGCAGTTCTCGGTGTCCTCAGCTATTTTCCTGAATTTAGAGGTAATGCAAGAAGGAACGTTCCTGTGTGAGCTTTGCCCATCGCACTGCTCTTGTTGACTAGTTGGACCCCATAAGCCATAGTCAGTGGCCTGGCTGTCACCTTCACTCTGCTATTGCTGTAGGCTGTGGACTGCCATGCAGCTGGGGTTCTGTGATGATTTTGTTCTTGTTTTGATTCTAATAAGGGTGATTATTATGCCATTATGCACATGTGATTGGGACTAGCATAGTTAATTCTTTTATTTAATTTTGGGGTTCTTTATCCCATCTGGCTGCATATTCTCTTTGCAGAGGGTATTTTTAAGATTAATATCTTATAAAGCACCTTGAGAACCCTGTTTTTAGTACATATCTATTCCTTGACTCATATAATCTCATAAATTACTTTTATTTAATGTCAGTTTTAAAATATTGTTGCACATATTTAACTGGATGTGTGTGTATGATTATGTTTGTGTATAAGTACATGTAAAGAAAACTTCATGTATAAGTAATTTCTGTTTCCTGTTAAGAGAAAAGGTTGTAGAATTTACCTTCTTTTAATTTATTCTCTCCATCTTATATTTCTGTTACCTCAGAAAGGAACTGAACCTGACATACAACACCCTATTTTTCTGGGTATAATCCATTTCTGGCACTATCAGAAGACACTCTGGGTAGAAAGATAGCTTCACTGGTGCATCTACCAAGAATAATTAGTGAATTAGGGTTTGGATGGCCACAAAGGGTTCAGAGTGCTGATAAAGGACTTGGCTTGCTCATCAGCACTGTAGATTTACTATGAGGTACTATAAGCCACTCAGAACTCTCCTAGTACTTATTTCTCAAAGCTTTTTTGGTGAGAGAAGAATTGAGAAAAAACAAAGCTGTGATGGCTTTCTCCAGCTGTTTCCCTTTTACAGAGGGAAAAAAAACCCAACAGCAAACCTTTAATTAAAGCAAATGTTTTTAGAAGTCTACTGGAAAAAAAAATAGTTTTGTGAATGAACTTTCAATATTAGCCATTTGTAATAGTATGTGGTATATCCACACAAATCTAAATCTAAATCCCTTTTTCCTTACTAGAATTCTCCTTCTTACTTTTCTCAGTTGGTCAAAAGAATGTGGCTGAATGAAGCCTACCTCATTGTTGGCAGGTGTACACAGCAAAGCTTCATTTTGTGATACAGAAGCCTTTAGACAGTAGCCAAAGAGCAAATTTTTGTAATGCATAGTGCTTTCATAATTAACTGCCTAGTGAAATTCTAGCAACTTTGTTTGCAGGCCAACCTTTTTAAGCACATCGATTTCTTTCATAAGGGTAATTATTGTAATCCATTGCACTTAAATAGAATTATACATCTTGGGAAATGACACATGAAGCACCTCAAAGGCACATAAGACTCAGGAAATGGGAACTTTCTCCTCAGTGTAAGTTTTATGAGAAAACAGAATATTTCTGTTTTCACTGCTATGACATAAGACCTTTCCTAAATGTTAATATCACTTATAAAGCAATGCCATAATTATTATTTCCTATTAGTAAATATGACAGGAACCCACTGATTTTCTGGATATCATTCTTGAAAAATGGATCATTGGAATAGGTTGTTCTGCAAGCAGTAAAAATGTTACTTTGCCTATCAGTCTGTGCTGTGCGAATGAGTTCCCACGTGAAATAACAGAGATTCAGTAATGACGTATACTACTTCCTCAAAGGGACATTCATAAGAACTCTCTTCAGGGATCTGTTTTCAAAACAGTTTTAGAAACTAAATAGCTCTAGTTTTCTACTCCTGTGTCAAATTTGAACTGACTTTAAAAAATATTTAAAAGAGAGAGACTGGACAGACAACAGAGTCACATTAATCATATCTCCTTAGAAAACTTGGGTTAAAAAAAGCATTACTGGGTAAGGGGCCCTAATTTTCTGATCCCTAGAAGAATTTTGCTTAAGATAAAGCTGAAGATACTAGCTCTTCCCCACACTGATCTTCCTAGATCTCTCTAGTATTTCTTATATGCAAGATAGTGTTGAAACTGAGAAGTAGTTTCTGTGACATCTCCTTCCTGTAAAACAGTCCCTAAAGGTGTTTGAAAGAAAATGCAGCATGTGATGTTACCATCTGACAAGTAAATTATCATACTGCTAAAAAGCCCCAGAAATACAGATCCACTTTTTTTTTCTTCCCTGCCTTCCTCTTTACCTGCATCCTATCCCACTCTTTGCTTAGTGTTAAATGTATCAATGTGCGTCAGTGTGTACTAACATGTAACAACAAAGAGAGTTAAAAAAGAATAAAAAAAGTTTTTCAGGTTATCACTGTGTTCCAGCCTTTTGTTATTGTCTGTCCAGGCAAGGCCACTACAGCTCTGTCTCAGCTTTGTCTTGTGCCTCTCCTTCTCTTGATCCAAACTCTCGTTCATATTTTCTCTTATAACTTCCTCCAGAGGCACACCCAATATTTTTTTTACTTAATGGCTGAGGTCCACTTCTATAAAGTAGCTCTTGTTTTCCTCTGTGTTGTGGCTTAACTCCAAGCATTTTGTGCCTTCATGCATATGCAGCTGTCAAATAAAGAGCAAAGCACTTTATGGGTACCTCTCAAATATCTTAAATAGTTGTAGTATTGTGCCAAATCTGATGCCTCATCCCATTTCCCCTTGACCGAGTCAGAAGAGACCCAGTGATCCCTTTGCTTTTGAGGGCACTGCATTAACTCCATAGATAAGCTTTCTGTGACAGAACATGTATTGTAAAAACTTCGTAAAGCAGCAATACAACCTTCCTTTTTTGAAATAGATTCAGGCCATTATAGGTAAGGGGAAAGGAGTGTGGCTATGCCCACTAAAATTTACTCTAGAGCCATTTGCTGTGCGGTAAAGCTCTATGAATAGCCTTTGCATGTTTTTGAAAATCTGTTTAAAAAGCAAAAATATTCTTTATTAGTCTTTACATACTGGTGATTTCACACAAAAATAATTTCCCCTGGTTTTCAGAAATATTGCACTGTTTTGTGGATTGTCTAAGACTGTATCTAGTGGGAACTTTTTAGGGAGATACGCTGAACAGAATAATAAAGGTCTAAGTTCTGTGCAAGAATTTCACTGAAATAGAAATATTCTCTATGTATTCTCAGGCCCACATGTGCTCCAGAGTTTCCAGGTCTGGATGTTTGTCCAGACACCTACCAGTTAGATGTTAGGGCAAAATTTGGATAGGTACTGCTGTCATCACTGTAGATTGTCATTTCTGTGCCAAGGAAACGTCCCTTAGCCTGGACCACTGGGACATCAGGTCCCCCTGGGGCATGTTGTGAAATGCTGCAGCAGATAATTTAGACTCAGCTGTGTAGAGCATGTAAAAACAGTCTATAAATGAGTACAAAAGGTATATTAGAATTAAATTCCATTTATCAGTAATGATTATCTAAGTCACATAGCAGCCAAGTGTTGTATGAAATACCTCTATAATACATATATTTGTTGCTGAAGAGAGGGAGCAAAAATCCTATGGCTGTTCATTACTGTGTAATTTCATCAAAATCATAGGATGACTGAGCTAAACCAGATTACTGAAAACAGCCTTGAAATGTCTGGATGTTTAGAAACCAAAGCTAGACTTCAGACTGATATGCTTTCATTCCACTCAAAAATGAATCTGTTTCCCGGAGGAATATAGATTATTTGTGTGTATGTATGTGAGAAGAAGAGGGGCAGAGCACCAACTGCAGAACTTAAATTTTCCTAGCAAAAAATGTATATATGGTATACTGATGTATTAATTCTTTTATATGCTTTTGCTGGTAATGTATTTTAAGACAATCAGTAAATAAGAGCTTATTTTTTAAAACAAAATTTTTATGAGTCAAGTATGTTTACAGGAAATCAAACAGGAACCTAGAATTAAAATTGCTCCTTTTTACCTCTCAAAAACCAAACCCTACCTGTGTGAATTAGGTGCTTTTACCCTCCAGTCTCCCAAAACCTTCCATCTGAAACCTATCCTTTTCTGTCTTCCCCTTTTTACTCTTCTTTGTCTGCGCTGTTTATCCATCCACTGGCTGACAGTGTCTTTACGTCCAAAATGCAAAGCAGACAGATGGGCGCCTCAGGAAAGAACATGACTAAGAGCACCAGCATCAGTGGGGACATGTACACACTGGAGAAGAACGATGGCAGCCAGTCGGACACAGCAGTGGGCACTGTTGGCGGTGGTGGCAAAAAGAGACGCTCCAGCATCGGTGCAAAGATGGTCGCCATTGTGGGTCTCTCGCGAAAAAGCCGTAGCACGTCACAACTCAGCCAAACTGGTAGGAACTGGATTTTTTTCCCCTCTCAAATTATCATTTAAATGTACATAATGCGTATGTATTACGGTTTAATCATTTGGATATCTTGTTGAAGTAGCCTAATCAACAATATTCTCCGGAATGAAGAAAATGGTCAAACATCTTCTTTCTCTGGACATTTACTAAGTTGGTTTTTTTTTAGCAAAGATCCTTTTCAGGTTGAACTGAGACTTCTATTTTCTGCTTGCTGGAACCTGCTTAATGCACTAATTCCTTGCTTCTCAGGAGCCAACATGAGCCACTGTACTTCTGTTTGGGGGGAATCCTTACTGCGCTTTTGTGAAGGGTCACTGAAATGTTGCAAAATTCCTTTGCTTTTGTCACAAATAGTGTTTGTGTATTTCAATATTTATTTTTTTTCACATTTGAACATGCGACGTTATTCTGAAATGAAACAATTTTCCTGAACAAAATTATATGTTTTATTACTTTAGTACAACTGTTTTATTGCTTTTTAATTAATTTCTTTTCAGCCTACAAATGTATTCACCATCAGTATAATTTTTCCTCATTTCTGTTTATCTCAGTTAAAATTTGATATTGAAATGTTCTACCTAGGAAAGGTGGAGAGTTTTTCTGCTTTGATGCCTAAAGCATTTGAAAGTGTATGCATTTTTTCTGTTCCTCCTATTTCAGGGAAAATCCATATAATGCACTCTGAAAAGCTCTCATTGGCAATTAAGGAAGCTGTGTAGGATGAGTATATTTTACATAGAAGAAGATTATTTGCATTTAAATGACATATATATAAAGTGTTTAAGCCATTTATATAGCTATGCACATATATATTTATATATTTCAAGGTATATAAATAAGATATATTGTATGTTCAGTATTTAAGCAAAACTGTTGTAATGTTGTCACATGGTTCAACATAAGTTTATAATGTTCAGGTGTGTGTGGTCCCATCTGAAGGTCTCCACTGTGTTAACCACCATTCAAACATTGATAAGAAATTTTTCAGTTCTGTGGAAATTTTGCAGTTTATATCATGAAACCAAAGTGATAAGAGTTGTAATGTACAAGTAAATGGAGCAAAATGATGATTTGCAATGTCAGAAACTGTGGTAAATTTTGTAAGTAAACTTTTGTAGGAAGGGGATTTAAAGTACCTGGAAAGAGTAGAAGTGAAAAAGAGGGGAAAGGAAGGGTAAGCAAGAGGGGTAACAGTGCAGAAGAAGGAGGAGCACAGAAAAAGAGCAGGGAGCTTGAGTGTGCGTCTTACTGAATGCAATACGAGACAAGAGAGAATGAAGAAGAGAGGAAAGAACATATATAGTGAAAGCTCTGAATATCACGCAGACACTGACGACTCCATCAGTAGGCAAGTCTTCACAGCAGTCTCATGTTTTACCAACTCACTTGCGGGTTATGGAAATGGCAGTTTCATATACATTTCTATATTCTCTGAGTTCAAATGAATGCGAGGCAAAAGATGAAGTCATCTTTATACAAATCTGGGAAGTGTCTGGTTGGGCATGAAAAAAACTTCGCCACTTTCTCACCTAGAAATCCAAATTTTACTCATGTGATAGTACACAGGTATGTAACTGTATTGATATATTTGGATATCAAGTCAAATACAACACACTACATTACTAGTTCTGTTCTAATTGGGTCTCTCTTACTATAAGAGATATTGAATGAAGGATGTCAGCTCTTCCTATGCTGTTGAAGTATGTCTCAGCACTAGAGAGAATCTGTATTGTGTGTCTTGCCTAGATTTGATTTAAATACTACGCTGTCTTAGTTATTTGGGACCTTTAGTCTGAAGTTTTTCTTTCTGTTTTATCCAATCAGTTTCCCAACAACTGATTAGATGCTCAAGTCAGGGACGAATGTGAAATGTAACTCTTTCAAAAGTGTTCAAGAGCTCTTGACCCATTGACTGTGATGGGATGTTCTGAAAAGCTCTTGAATAAGGACCTGTATTTCAGTGCTCTTAGAGGTGCAGCAGAAACCAGGACGCACGGCTCTGGTTGGCAGCCCTTCTCCCGTGGCTGCTCCCTGGAAGAGGTCTGTGCTCAGCGCTGGCTGGCACCTGGCCCAGACGAGAGCAGCCAGCGCACCTCCTGCTGCCGCCTTCTGAAAATGCCCCTTGTGTATTGGTTGGATAGGGGTTGTTTTGTGCAGCTCTTACTGCACACCAGCTCCTGCTGCCCTATCTGACAGCACTCCTGAGGCGGTTTGTCTGGTGACCACATGTGGCTGCACCTAGCAGAACAGGCACGTGCATCATTTAAATAGGGGGGTCATGCGGTGAGCAAGCCTGTGGCCACATGTCAGCCCCTGGGTGAAGTATCTGTACAGTGCTGTGTCCGCAGTGACACAAGGCGATGGCCTGTTGGGCGGGTGAGGTCACATCACAAAGAAATATCTCGCGTGTTTTAAGCATCCATCGGCACATCTTAAAGAAAATACTGGCCACCACTGTTATATGTGAATGCCAGAGGTTTAAAACTTGCAGTTAATGTATTTAATGAATTTAGAAATTTCCCTGGTGTATCTCATTATGTTCCTGTTTTCAGATGGTAAGTGCCTGCACAAGGAATCATGTATTGGTACAAGCATTGATACAAGGGCTGGGATCAAACACTAATGTGCTGTAGACGTCCTGTAAGTACAGTTTTCTGAAACTGAGAGGCCGGGGATATTCTGGTGGCAAGGCACTGGTACCACATAGAAACGGATTGAAGTATAAAGGGTTCTTAGGTGGTTTCTGAAGAAATTATGTCATTCAATCGATCATATCAGGTTTGAAAAAGCATGCCGATATGAGATTACAATACTACTTCTATAGAAAGTTGTGATCATATTTATAGCAACTAGGCTTTCATAAACTGTGTGCTCATATGGAAGTCAGTGAAGAAATGCCTATCAGTATCTCTGAAACTTTTTTCAAGTGTTTTGTAAAGCATAATTGTATTTCAGTGGTTTTCTTCATTCATATTTTGCAACTAACTAAATAAATGCCAGAAGTTTTTTTGTAAGTAGGGCATCATAACTGCTTTCAGGACTGTGAATCAGGCTTGCAATAAATTCCTTAAAAGGTCTGGTTTTACAGTCTTTTCAAATTAATTTTATGCTATTTCTTGTTATTTGGCATAGTATTAAGAAATTGACACTCAAAATACATACAACAAAGTATTTTTTATTCTGGTCTGTACTTCTTTTAGTGTATTCAGGTAGGAGCAGTTTTTTGTATTTTTGCAGGTAAAGGGTATGTTGATTTGTTGTTATAGGTGGGAGTAAAAAGAGTAGTTGTAATAATAATAACAATAATAATAGTACTACCTAACAATGGTATTTTGATTTCATTCAACTATGGCTAGTGTATATTCTGTGTTGGAAGGCCTCCAGAGAGAGAACTGAATACATCTGAAGTATGACAAAAACCTGAATAAGCAATGCTTTTTCCTCCTCAGATGTATACAGTCTTAAATGCCTAAAAGATTGCTAATCTGGTAACTCTGCTGACCAGGCCCATCAAGGGTAATTTATGAGAGTAAAATAATAATTCAAGAAGTTGAAAAGATCTGACCTCATTACCATAGGCACTAGGAACTGATCTTTTCAGATTATCATAGCAAAAGAATCCAAGCGTGTTCTCATATCCATTATATGAAAAGAACTTAAGTGGTTCTCTGTGGATCACTATTGTTATGGGAAAAGAAAGAGCAGAAAAAATGCCAGTGTTAAGACCATGGGAATACAGAAAACATGAATAAAAATAGATGAGACTCATTCTCTGTTTTCCATTTGGGCTTAAAGGAGAGTTGTAATTTATTTTTCAGAAGTTCAAACTCCTTTTAACAATGTATATTACTGCTGTGATATTTCTTTCCTAGTATTTGATTTAATGAAAATTTTATATGTGAGAATATACAGGATCAGTATTTTGTGAATTGATTTGATTTATTTCAAAGCAATTTAAAAAAAATAAAAGAGCTTGGAAATTCCTGCATTTTCTTTAACCTTGGAATCAAGCTAATAGTTGGATGACACAAAAGTAATTTTACTTAAGATAACTTTTACTTAAGATAAGACTTTAGTAAAAGACAAGATACTATAGAGTAGAGTGGCAAAGTAAATCAGAATTGATTTTAGTTCTGGTTCCTGTACCTTTTCAGTGCTACAAAAAATAGCTAAAGGAATAGTCCCTACTCTTGAATCAAGCAATCATTCCTAGAAGCCAATGTTGGCTGGGTTAGAAAGAGTTTATGTTGTAACCTTCAGGTCCTTGATTCCACAGGCATTCTTCCTAGCAGAAAAGCTGACTTTCTTTACAGAGGAAAATAAAATACAAAATGCAAATCCCAAGCAGCATCTTAACAGTGTTTGCTTAGCTATTCATATCTGGAATGCAATCCTTTTCCTGCTGGACAGCCCTGAGGGAACTGATAATCAGGCTTCTATCCAAGTGCAGACCTGTAACTCTCAGTGGTATTTCATTAATGAATGAGTGAAGTCTTTGCCCTCTTCTGATTACATGACCTTAGATCTCACTTTCAAGTTACATGGACTGTCTCTGGCAGGTGGATACCCAGGTGTCCTGACTTCCCTTATTTAGCTGACATTTCTCCTTTAATTGGGAAAATATTTTGTCTCTTCTTTAGTTAGCCAAGACCTATTATGTTTGTAAGTTGATTATATCCAAAAGCCTAAGCAGTTTAATCTTTGTTTTCAAGACTTTTTTTAGAATCTGGACCACACCATGGACCATACATACTAAAACATTTCCTGTGTGTACATTCAGTCACATGTACAGAGTCCAGTGCACTTTCAGAGACTGAGTCCCATGACATCCTTGGGTATATGATCACAATAGATGGCATCTATTAAAATAGATGACAAAAAGCACGTAACAGCATGACTTGAGAGTGACCTGTGCAGTAATGCCTGCAGAGGGCTGTAACCATGTGTTTGAACAGAAATAAATTGGCCTTGTGTGTCTCTGTAGAGCATTACTCCAAGGTACAGTGCTCTGGAGGGCCCTGCACACATGAACCTAGCAGATGACGCTGGGGGTCAACGGACACTGCCTGAAGTGCAGTTTCTCTGTGGCGACATGTTGCTCCGTATAAGCTAATTTGTCTTTCTAATAGGTGAATTCTTCCAAGATAAAAGTTGTAGGAAAGCATTAGAAAGCTATTGGAAAGCTATGCATACGTATTAAAACCTATTAAAATCTCATTAGAACCAAAAAGCTTTTTTTTTTTTTTAATGACCAAGATAAAGGCTGTCTCTCCTTTAGCAGGAAGACAAACTTTGGCAAGATGCCATATGTGGCATGAAGTTATAGGGCTGTAAAAGTGGAGTTTTGGGACAGTGTGTCATGATGTTCTGAGCTCTCATAATATCCTTCATAATTTTGGTGGGATTAAACCATGGCATTATATTCTTGAAGTTATATTTCTCTGTAGAAAAAAAAAAAACCACCAAAAATCAGTTGATTCAGTGCAAATAAAATGATGATTGCCCCTGAGAGAATTAAATAGTGTTTGTCAAAAAGAGGCACTTCCATTTTAACATATTCCGGAGAGGTCCGAAGGGTAATCCCAGTGAAACAAGGTTAAAGTATTCTGAAATTTTGACACTTAATGGCTACGTCTTTTCTTAGAAGAAATGCAAGAGAAGTAGGTGTCTCAGAGCAAAAAGCTTGAGTGGGATTTTATTTTCTCTGTCTGTGTGTGTGTGTGTGTGTGTGTTAAAAGCCAAATTTTGGATTCTTTATGGTTTTTAGGGTGTTGAAACTGCAGTCTAAAGTGTTATATTCATAAGTAGAATAGTCTCAGTTATGTCTGTCATGAAACAACCATGTAGCCTGAGAGCAATTTCCTCAATTACTGGAATAATTGAAGGGAATCTGTTGAGAACATCGGTCTTGGTCTTGTATGGAATTTCACATTTCTCAATTCAAAGTTCAGATTTATATAAAAAACAGTCTTCTACCACACATACAGTACATATGTTTCCTATTAAAAAGAAGATGATTAATCACACAGTGGTAACTAAAGGAGAAACTACATTGATTGCCTTTCATTGTTTAAAATGAGATAGAAGATGGTAAGCAAACAACTTACTGAACTGAAAGTCTATTTGTTTTCATAATATACATTGTCATTTTCTATCCCTAGAATTAATTTATGTGGCTAAAATGGCCACTGAAATTATCACTCACTACTTTTAATCTGGCCATGTACTTAATTATTTTTTTAAATCACATATATAATTCAGGTGAAGCAAGCCATTTGTTTGGGGTTTTACTTCCTCTCCTATTCCAGAGACAGATTGCTAATGTTAATGAATTGCTTTAATGTGTAGTATTATACTTGAATCAGTAGTCTTGATGTGTAATCTGATTTAGTTTCAAAATAACCCCATATTACATTGATAGAAATATAAAATTAGCAGTTGACAAGAGATTCAGGCCAATTTGTCCTACTGATTAATTGAGAATTGTGACCTGAATCCTTTACCAAAGAGAAAGTACCATTACCATAAATACATTACTAAGAGCATTAATCAGCTTTTACTAAATAAACTTTGGAGAGTATGCTAATAAATAAATAGACTCTAACTGCAAACTAAAAAGGCTGACTACACAGGCTTTTAAATATATTTTACTAAGGTGATAGATTTTTGTTTTTAAATTGTTTTCTTCCACATGTAGGAAAAGACTAGGAAAGAAGATAAGGCAATACAAAATTTATGCAACTCTCCTCAACAGATTTTCTGTAGAGGAGGTAGGTATATATTTGAGTCCTCATATTTTCATAAAGCTTCTGTGAGAGATTGATGCAGGAAAAAGAAATATATAGCTGAGGTGACAGAACTGAACTCCAGGCAGTGCTAGCTGTGATCTTATAGAAGTCCTCTGGAAGACACTTCTCATACACAAAGTGTGGGAGACACCTTATGCCACATATAAGCAAGAGTTCCAGGCAGATGAGAAGGCAGTCCTGTAATGAGCCTAGGAAGTAAGAATAAAAGGCTTAATTTTGTGACAAAATGTGCAGATCATGTACACCAACTGAGCAATACTGTCCCAGCCACAAATTACTCATTGAAATTCCTCTCTGTAATGTGTAGTTACCAACTCAGTGAGATATACACCTGTGAGATTTCCAGCTGACTGTGGTAGAAGTAAAACTAAATCCCCTGGTTGTAGGCATTTATAAGATTAAAAACCTCTACTTATATTTCCAAAAATTATTTTCTGTGTTGCCAACCCTTTCCTTAAAAAGTGACTTACTTATATTACCACTTGATCTCATTAATAAGGGAAAAAAAAGAGAAAGCTGTAAGTGAGATCAGAACATTTAGCTTGACCTTCCACAAGATTTTTTTCTTTCCATAATTAGAGGTAAAAATAGAGGGAGAAATATAGGGTGATCTTTCTTGGTAAGAATGCTGCTAAGCTATCTTTTCTTATTCAGAGCAGAAGAATTCTCACAAGAGCCCTACTAAAAAAAATACACATCTCATCAAAAAAAGTTAAAGCTGTTTTATTTCTGATTTCACAGTAAACAATATTTGTTCTTTGTGTTGTTACATAAGAAAAACCCATTACAGTCCTTCCTGAATTAATTCAATCTGGAGAGCATTTCTTTTTTAGGCTATGTGAGAGCTATTCAACAGAATAATTTAGGCTTTCCTTAAGAAAGTTTCAGTTTGAAAACTCCTTTTGGGATTTTACAATCCGTTAGCTGACATGTGATACAATATATTTTAATTTCTTGCTGGATATTCTGTGAAAAAGGGCTCTGACTTCATCCTACTGAAACTTGAGAGTGAAAAGAAGAACTTCATAGGGCAATTTCATGCTTTTACTCTGGCAATTAATCAGTTTTCAGTTTGCCTGAAATGTCTAGGATATGTACCTGTAGTTACAGTTCTGTGTATCTATGTAGTTTATAATTTGGGGGAGAAAATTCAGTTTGTTTCCAGCTGAAATAATTTTTCTAGTATTGTCAATTTTTTTATATAGCCACCTCAATGACTACTGTTTGTATTGTTCCAGAAGGCTAATACTTATCTACACATTGCTCTGTGAACCACCTTGACTAAATAACAATGTGCTGTGAAGGGAGATTTACTTCAGATTTCCAAAGGCCCTCAAGAAGAGAGCTGTTGTACCTTGCTCTTGGACAGCTATCATAAGCGTGAGCTTAGCACCAAAAATAAATAAATAAGACATTTATATTTACAGATTCATTAGGGCTGCATCTTTTTTTATTTTAACATTTCATAATAATACAGGATTTCCTTCCTTGAACTAAAATGGAATGAAATATTAAAGGTCCTTTAGCAAGTCGTATCTCCATATTTAATTTATGTCTCTAACACTACACATGCCATCAGCAATACTATTAATACCGTTTTGATAAATTAAGATTTTTTTTTAAGGATAGAAGGTGATTTATAAAATAATTACCTGAAAGTAAAAAATCATGAAAATAGCCCCAAAAGTAAAGGTGGTATTAGAGGCATGCTTTGTAGACTAATTCAGAACAGCTCTCTGGCCTTAACTGGTACGCAACTGATGTGCATGTTGCAGTATTAAAATAATTCAGTTTTACTGCACTCTCATATTGCCCATTTCAGCTGGCTGTCGTATGCCTGTATTATAAATAAGAGTAATCTGTGCTCTCCATAGGATAAAATAGAGAGATAAACGTTACGGTACTTCTGCTTTTAAACACCACACAATATATACAGCTCATGGGAAATCATGCAGATACTGAGAATACAGTTGTGTGGGTTCTTCATACTTCTGGAGTCTTTGTGCTGATGTCCCTCATAATGAACTGGGATATGCCTCCTAGGCATCTCCAGACCATTTAGATTGGCTTTGTCTTCCATGGAAGAAGTGTGATGATGCTATCACTCAAAACTTATATATGCCACTAACAGAAAACTCTTACAGGAGAAATTATATTAACAACAGACTACCAGTGATGAATCACGGAACATACACAAGCAACCATTGGATCAGCAAGCTGAACCCTCTACTCACAAACAAGTTGCCCTAACCATTGGCCTACAGTCACGGCTCTCTTACCAATGCTTTATTTGACCTTTTTTCTTTTTTTGGGTGCTAGCAAAAACTTCAGTTTGCAAAATAGTGCATGTCAGGTATGTGTCAGATAGTGTGTGCCAGGTACTCTCCAAGAAAGTGGGAAATGGTTTAGTCTTCTCCAGCAGGGGAGGGGCTCTGAACCCAGAGCTCCCTCCATCATGGATACATCCTCTTGGTTGCAATATAAAACTGAGACTCGGTTTCTCCTTCTCTAAAGATGTAATAAAAGAAAGCAGTGGCCAAAACTACATTTCTTGAGCAGAATCCTGTAGCCACAGTTTGTAAAGCTTACCAGATTCGTCCCTGAGGGAGAATGTGCAGGACCTGTGTTTTCTGAATGCTGAGGTGTAGGATAGGTCCCTGCCATCTCCATGTTCACAAGAGTCAGTAGCTTCCCAACACATACAGAATCAAATCTAGAGGGAAAATTAGGTTAAAAAAGCTGATTTGGGAGAACTTAGGCAGCACTGGGGCTATAAGCAGGATTTTTCAGGTTTATTTCTTTGGAATAGATGCTAAATTCCTGTGCATTTTAGGCACTTGTATCCATTTTTAAACCATTTTTTTATTCATATCTGACCTTTGCAGTCTGTATAGAGAAGTGAGACAAACACGGGGAAGGATAAGAGAGGAACAGAAAAGAGAAGTTACCTGAGACTAGCTCAACTCAGTGGAGAGCCAGAATATAAGCCTAAAACTTGACAATTCCCTATTCCATACTTTAGCAACACAACAAAAAAGAATTTGTGAGATTAATTTTTCTGTCCTTCTGGGTATACATTGCGCTTCTTACCTGTGCTATTGGACAACTCCAAGTTAATTTTTTTTTCAATTTGATGAAGTAAAACACATCCTTATACTTAGCAATTACCAAATGCTTTGAAAATGGATATTGAGGGTTTTGAAGACATCAAAAGTACATGTAAATTCAGTGGAAACTTGAGAATCTAGTTCAAGGAGTGCACTGGTGAACTGCATATTTTTCCTACAGTTTTTTTTTATATTTTAGTAGTTTACGACTGAGAAATTGATCCAAGATCTTTCTGAAATGTCAGCACAGGTTTTGTTATTGCATTTTGGCTACTGCTTGAACAAAGTCATAGGATTTTCTCTAATACTGTTAGGCATATGTGAGTTCAGTTAAACTCTCTCTTCCTGCTCAGGGAATACATTAAGAAGCAAAAAATTGTCATTGAGAACATGTCACAGAAGGAAGAAAACGTGCAGGTTGTTCTCAAACCATTCCTAATGGAGCATGTTTAGGAAAAGGTGAATGATTCCTTAACAAAGGCAAAAATTTATTTTTTTCCTCATCAGCTAAATAATTTGCGTATGGTTCTTTGTGTATTTGCATAAGATGAACAGAACATTTGGGAGATAGTTTCTTAGCAGTCCTACTTTTTATTGTAAAGTAATCAAAACACAGTCTCTTTAACATTGGGAGGGGATTTGTCTTTTTATACCTGTTTTAGGAGTTTTTCCTATGCTTGAAAGTGCTTGTGTGAATGACATTGAATTTTTTTATTGTCATGATCTTTTCATTACAATATGAAATGTTAAACTATATATGTTATCTTACATGAATTAAAACTTTCAGATTTTATCCAGTTTTGTAAATATAGTACTCTAATATTTAGGTTTTGCCATTGTCTAGGTAGAATTTAGTGCCAGCAAAAATTATTTTTAGCTCAGTCTATGAAATCACAATGAGACTTAATTGAAAATAGTCACAGTCATAAGTACTTTTCTTGTTACTATTTGCTGCAGTAAGACCTGTCAAGAACAAATTTGTACTGTGAAGGAAAAAATACTTCCCTGTGATTAACTAAATTAATTAGCAGTTACCAACATTACTGAGGTTTTTATAAGGTCAATATCTTAAGTATTTTTCAAAATGTAAACTGAATACAGTAGTTTGTGTGAAAACTGCCATGATTAAGGCAGTGCCATAGTTAACTAATATATTAAGTGGAAAGGATAATATAATAACACCTTACAAAATAAATCTGATTTTTATAGAAACTCTGCATCATAGATGTTCTAAAATCTGTAAATTACATGTTCTAGCAAAGCAATATTCTATTTTTGCTTTAATACAGCATAAAAATATATGAACATCAGAAAAATTCTTTACAGATCTGTTTTAATTTAATAACTGAAGTAATTTACTCATTGATTTCTGAATTTTATCAGTAACAAGTACTTTTTTTGCAATAAGTATTCATATAAAACACTATGATTTGATTAAATGTCAACATTTTACAAATTTGATGTCACTTTTTAAATATTTGTTTTAATATTTTCAGTAATTTCAAAAGTATGCAAGATGGGGTAGTATTTTTGAAACCTTAAACTCACAGATTGGAATAATTTTCTTGTGAAAATTTATGCATCCTGAAAGGGTCTTCAAAACTAAAATAGGACCACTATTGAATTTGAAGGTCTAGTTAGAAGCATTGCCTGTGTTTCACCAAAATGTGCTTTTTCTTCAATAGGGCAAAAGAAACTGTTTCCCCCGCTACCAGCTATATTTCCCTGTTATGTCATTTTTTTCTCAGTTAAATTTGTCCTCTTTGTTTCACAAGTCGCACTGAGCTCCCCGCTGTTCTCGTGCATATCTGTAGAGCAGGCATTCCAGTTGCTTCCTTGGTAGAGGCTGTAGGCAACTGAAAAGTTGCTTCAGTTTGTGATCTCTGTATACCATGAGTTGCATTACTTGGCTGAAAATTGAGCTCCCATACAGAGGATGCAAATGAAATTGTTTTATATGAATATGTGTAACTTGGAGGAAGAAAAAGGTTTAGGCAGACTTTTTATTTTTTGCCTGTTGTAAAGACATTCTGATTTTATTTTTGAGGTTGAATACTATTTATGAATGTTGGAAATTAGCTGAGTACATGTGTTTGCTACTAAGCATATGAGTAGTTTCACTGAAGTTAGTGGTACATTTGAAGGATACTGATCCTCACAAAGGGATGGAAGACATGTGAATCTGCTTTTCACACAGAAGCAATCCTGTTTTCTGCTTCAGCTCACTTGCTTTGCTAGGACCACTAAAGGATGAGAACTAGAGAAACCCTTCAGCTGTCTTGCTGTTGCCGTTGCTACACTTTGTGTCTTAACTTCACCATCTTATCAATAGCCAAAGTTATGTGTTCATCAGTAAAGGGACAGAAATGCCAGGAAGTGTAGAAAATCAGTCCCAGTTAAATAGGTAAAATACATAAAAGTCTGGAGAGAACTGTTCACTGTGCTGTTCCATCGGCTACCCAGTGGCTGAAGACCATACTGACATAGGAGTTACCTTTAAAAGCACCACTTCTCAGCTAGCACGCAAGCTGAGACTCCTCATATTCCGTTAATGTACTGACAAAAGCCAGGTGCCAGCAACAGCTACCCATTAGAGGTCAGGCTGCATGAAAATGAACAGATCAGTCAGTTCAGCAGCTTCCTTACAGAGCAGTCTGTAAGTGCCCAGTGCACAGCAGAAGTCATTAACTTGCATGCCTTTTGCTATTCCATTTAAGCGAGTGCTTTCATGCAGCGTGTTGGCAGATTGTAGGAATTGTTGAACAGAACCCCACTGGGAAAAGGATTCTTTGCAGTTTTGAAATGAATTTTCTCAGATGGCCCAAGCTGGATCTTGGCTTTTGCCACCATGCTTGCCTCTTCTCAGTGGGGAGACGAATCTAAACATGTGCCAGTTGTGTCCATGTTGCATATTCTCAGCTTTCCTGGATTGAGGAAAAAAATTTCTGTCATTTGATTTTACCTTGGTGCCATCCTGTACTCACCTGGCGTTTGAAGATACTCAGTATATATGGAAAGGAATCTGAAGGTCTCCTTCTGGAGAGATCTCTAAAGCTCTCAATCTTATAATCATTTAAGGTTACAACTGTACAGACAAATAAAAAGACCAGAGTCTGTCTGTGGTTCTGAGAGCAAGATCTGGCTGATGGCCATATGGCTAACCTATCTTAATCTTTCCTCAGAACAGGGTCACCTCATCCCTAGGATCTACTGGAATCCTCCCATGCCCGTGCTGTCTCCTAAACTGCTTTTTGGGAAAGCTCTGCTGGCTTCGGTCAAAATAGTAGCAGGGAGTGGGCTAAGAAATCATGAGGATGGTTGTAAGTCAGTGTCCCACCCCTGTAGACTTTGGTACTATAAATATATCCTGAGAAAATTAGTCTCAGGCAGCCACCCCTCCACAATGAAAGATTTATTTGCCTGTGTCCACCCTCCATAACACCTTGTAGTATTATAATGCCTTGGCTAATTTAATCTACATTTGAATGAGTAGACCACAAAGATAATTAAATTCAAGAGGATAAGGTGGATGGCAGAGCAATGTGCTCATAATACTTTCCTGCATGTAAATCCTACTGCAGCCTCTATCTCCACTTTAATTATTCTGAGTTTTTTAGCTTTTATATTCTGAGTTTTATAGCTTTGTGTTTCATAATTCTTTTTTTTACATATATATAGAAGTACGGACAGGATAGAAGTGGCTGAATCACAGACAATGATCACACAGGTAAAACTCATTAAAATACTTGAACTTATTTTCCATTTAATTTTTTGGCATATCACCAAGAATTCTCTTCTCATCTGAAAATACTCTGTAGGTAGCTAATTAGCCATTTTTAGCTAATTTGCATTCCATCCCTTTAGCAGAGTTAACTGCGTTTTCCAGTTCCACCTTCAGCCCATCAGTTCCTGATTTTTCTCTTCCTCTCATCCTGAGTTATGGCACGTCTGTCCTGTGCTAAATACCAGAGAAGTGAACACACTGTTGCTTTTTTGGTTTTAGAGAAGAGACAGTTTGGATCTCACTGAAACCTTGACATGGAAGCAGACATGAAAACAGTGACCTCCTAGGTATTTTCTAGATTCTAGAAAAAAGACTTGAGAATTAAAAATATTAAGAGGAAACTGTTATATCAATTCTTATCAAAACAGACACCCATAAGACATTGGTCTTAAATCAGTATGAAAGGAAGGTACTAATATCATAGGGCAATATTAATATCAAAGGAAGGTAGCAAGGCATATATCTGACTAGTAAAAATGTACAGATCCAGGATGAAGGGCTCAGTGTCTGCAGCTGGTAGCCAACAGCCTGTTGAAATTTTTAATCAAAGAGGAACCACAGCCTGAAAGCAGAAGAGATTGGAGAGGATGAACAACTGCAGGAGGCAGCAAGGCAGACTTTAACGTGAGAGAAAGAGTCAAAAGGTGAGGGAAGTGGAGTATGGAGAAAATCAACAATTATTTCAGTGAAAGGAGAAGTAGGCACACACAGGAGAGGTCTCAATGACAGCAGGGGTCTGACTGCGGGTTAGACTGTGGGAATCAGGAACAAGGTAGTTTGAGGAAGACTAGCAGCTGGGGAAGCATATAGCAAGAGAGAAAAGCTTTTGTGAAGGAGAACTGTATAGTACTGCTTGAAGTGACTAGGAAAATCCTTCTAAGAAAGCTGAGTACATGAGCAACTCAGATAGAAATGCCTTCTTTTCTGAGATGTCATGATTTCTCCTTCCCCTTTCCTCATAATCCTTAATTAATTTTCTATTACTGTTTGGGCTCAGTAATTATTTATTCTTAGTGAATCACCTGTTAGTTTTTAATACTGAACAGTTATAAAAGTGTTATAGTTTTTAATAAGCAAGAATAGTAATTGAAAATCACTACTTTGTTGGGGACAGGAAATCAGGTTGTAGTTTCACAGGCCCATCCTCAATGCAATAAACAAAAATAAGTCAACTTATATTATTATTTATATATTATTATATTATTAATATTCTATTGATTTTGCATTAAAGTTTGTCTGGATTTTTATCTGTTACCTTAAGATGCCTTTTAAGGTGCTTTTTTGAAGTATCCCATTTGGTAATGAAAAGTAAAGAAAATGTCCGATTCTTTGAAAAAAAAATTTAGATTCCGCAATCTCAAAGAAAGCAAACTTGACTTAAATATGTGTTTGAGATGTACACACTTCTCAAGTACATCAAAAGTACATGCCAAAGATATATGTATATAATATACACATATATACACATATATCTATATACATATTTTAAGTTTTTGTCTTTCTTCCTAACTTCAGTTGTTCTACCAATATTAGAGGCATTGGAGCCTACACGCCTCCTCTCAACAGGGCAATGATCTCACCTCTCTTACCCAGAGTACTGCAGTTCTTGATCAAATCTTCTAAACCCCTGAAGCTCTCTTATCTCTCTTGCACATCCCCTGCTAGTGGGAGACAAGCTGTGCAAATGGTGACTGGCACAGTCCAACCTGAGCTCAGGCTCCTTCATGGGAGCACTGATTTGCAGCTCTTAGCAGGCATTTGTTTTCATTAAACCTGTAGGAAACTAATACCTTTAGGATCTCTATCTACTGTGGAATGCAATTGTACTATAGGTTCAAAAGTTAGTAAGGAGAAAAAACATCCACGTGGGCAGACAGCACAACCATACAAGAACCTTTTCCTTAGGAGATGTCTAGAAATGGCATACTTAACTTTCGTACCTGGCAGCTGCAGTTACCCTGTCAGGTTGCAGCATGGGGCATTGGTGGGCTCTCGGTGCATCAGGACAGGATAATTACTATTGATGGCATATTTCAGTCCTGAAACGGAGCTTTTCTCATCTTCATTTCTCAGCCTGGGATGAGCACAGAATTACCAGCTGGATGCTTGAAGTGGTTTGGATGCTTGGTCATGAAGTTTTTTATGTCTTTCTCAGGGATTATGTCGTGAATTGGGCTCTCGGTCAAATTTAAAGCCAAATCTATGTAAGTGAAGCTAGTAAGTTAATTTCTTCCTAACAATTAATAGTATATTGTAGACATGCTGAGTTATTTTTAAAAATGTAACTCATGCGACATACAGCAACTAATAGCATCATGCCATAGGGTCTTTGGTCCCTTCCTGAATGGGCTGCCTGAAAGTGAACACCCTTGCTCTGGCATTGGCAATGGCTAACTTTTATTAATTTAATTAATTAATAGAGTTCTCTGTTTCTAATTTCTGTAATTCTCCCAGTGAAAACTGGTATTTTCTATATATGTGATAGATATTATTCTGATTTAACCGCTTCATTCCTGTGTTCCAAACTGAGACCTGGTGAGAAAGTCACCATGTTACAGTGCCTACGCTGACGCTTTCTCTGGCCACCAAGCAACAGCTTGATTTCTGTGACTTTTCCATGAAAGTTCCTCTGCACTGTGTTAGTTCTTCAGTTCATTTTGTAATAAATTTACGGTAACAAGGGTATGGGACTTTTTTTTTCTGATCCGTCAAGAGACAGCCTCAGAAACAATCTACAGGTCCTTCTCTGTATGCAGATCATGTGCAAAATTTAATATATCTTAGGCATGAGTGAGGAAGGCCATAGAAGTGCTGCAAGAGAGAAGGGTGAGATTCACACGCAGGTGTGGAAATGATTTCTTAGTGATAACTATTACTCCCACCCACTCCTTACTGTATTGGAAATGCACTAAAGCTTTGTTATGCAAAAGACTAAGCCCTAAGCAGGAAAATCAATTGAAAGAATGAATGAAATGAAATGAAATGAAATGAAATGAAATTAAATTAAATTAAATTAAATTAAATTAAAGATTTCACCATTGATTATTCGTGGAGCTGCTTTTTCCTGTAACTTTCTTCAGCAGTTTAGGACTGATCCTTGCTTAGTTTAATAAGCGTGGAGTACTTATTTTTACTAGACAGGAGTATGACACAGGAATTATGAGACTTGACATTGCTGCTCTCTAGGCAAAAAGAGATTAGTCTTGTCCTGCCTGCAGAAAAAAACAATGTGGTTTTTAAGGCAAACACTATTTTATAGTAACACCCTTCCCCAAAAGTAGGCAAGTCCTATGCTTATGCTGTACAGTTCTGTGCTGTATATGCACTTCTTTTCTGCAGCCGAGGATATCTTGGCTTCTCCTGTATGTCAGGATGCCCTCATGTACTCAGTAGCTAAAATAATCTTCCCTACCTACTGCTTTGACAGACTTTCTCTCTTCCTTTTTATCCCCACAAATTTAACCTCAGTGTCCTGAACTTCAACATCCTTCAGGATTCTTCCTCTTACCCTTACTCAGTTTTGTTTCTCATCAAGTTACTTCTGTTTGTTTCACTCTGACAGCAAAGCTAGATGCACAGATAGCATTTAGAATGAATAAAAATTAGCAAATTATGTTTTTCACAACTGTGGGTAGACCGTGGCGAGGAGTGTATTATCAATACCTATTTAGACATCATTTATGAGTAAATTCCTTTGCTTTGTTACAAAATACAGGCTTGCACACTTATAAACTAGGTAAATGGACTCTCTTTTACAATTTTAGGCCCTCAGGTTTGAGTTACATGGTTGTTCAGTGGGGCATGTGAACAAAATGTTTCCTCCCCATGAAAGAAGGGAGGGGAAATGAAGAATTTTTATTATGGGACAAGAAAAAGATTGTTCTCTCCCTCACTCATTCTGTTTACATGTACATATACAGCACTACACTTCATGGAAAAAAAAAATTACATTATTATAATTCAGCAAGGGAGGTAAGATGAACATTCAGAAAATAAATTTTTGGGAGTATACGCTTCAGTGATGGAGAAATCTACATAAGCTACAAGGCAGGGTAGAGCTCAATGGAAGTAACTTTTATCAGAATATTAGTCCTGTGTATGGTTGATGTGTAAAGTGTATCAAATGCCTAGAATGATTCTGCCCAACCTGCACTTCTGTTATGTCATCAGCTCCCTGACTGCTTTGACAGAAATGTGGTTTCTGCATACTTGGCACTCTTCCCACCTCCATTTATGTCTGTTGAACCTTCATTCATATCATCTGACGGGCATTAACAGTATGCCAGTAAACTTCTTACTCCTACATCTGTGCACCCTATTTTGTCTTATAATACCAAAAAAAAAAAAAAAAATTTAGTTTTATCCTAGCCATTAACAGGTGATGTGTCAATACCTTTCTGAACATTATTGTATTTTACTTCACCTGGTCATCATAAATACTCAAAATTAACAAGTTATGTTGCAAGTAATTACATAATATGATCTTAATAATTTAGAGAACTACTGTGTTTTCTTCTTTTTTGTGAAAGCAAACAATACTGTATTTGTTCAGAAAAGTGGTAACTTGCAGTAATAGAAATACAATATAGACATACTGCCGGAAAATTCTATCGGCAAAGGAGCAGGCATTAGAAGTATGGAGCCATTTCATAATACAACTGTTTATGCCAGTGAATGCCATGTGTTCCTTTTAAAACATTTTTAATACAATAACAAAACTGTTAGCATAGAAGGATAATTACAATGCTACTTCTATTTGTACTGAAAATAAATTGCCAGTACAGACAGACATTTGAGAACCATAAAAGGAACAGGAATGTGACTTCATTCCACTCTCAAATTCATCATTTGGAAGTTCTGAGCACATACATTATCTTTTGATTTTGCAGAAGTATTTAATACAATGTTAAATAATAAATGTGTGGTCTTGAGGGTGCAGCTTTTTAAAGAAAAGGTCACTAAAAGTATCTCAGTCATGAGGAAGTACAGATGTGTTCCTTGCTATTGAACTCCAAAGCTTTTTTAGAAATCTGTTAACCTGATTTTCATATGACTGTTTACCAAGCTTCATCAAATTCAGTACTTATAATGATAATACTATTTTGTATCAGCGTCATTATTTCTTACCCCAATTAATCTGCATTTAATTGTTTCCTCTCACCACCTTGCTGACTGAAAAGATTATTTTGTGGTCGGATCCAAGTATTCTCAGTTAATCTTCCTAAATGGGATTGTTGCAAAGAATCAGATCCTGAGGCTTACAGCACCTTTGTCACTCTTCTAGAAGTACAACAAAGCAGGGCAGTTGACACAAAGCATCTAACACCTCTTGATGAGCACCTGAAAAATAAAGATGTTGATATGGTCACCTGCAAATACTAAGCCTCTTCAAGCTTGATGGATTCTAAAGTCCTGCAGCAAGGGACCTGCAGCCTCAATGACCCAAGAAGTCCCTTCCAGCCATGTGTTCTGGACTGCCCCACCCCAAAATAATAGGTCAGATTTTTGATTCAAACTGAACCTGAAGTAAACTAAGGCTAAAGAATCCTCTCTAATGGAACAGTCACTTTCTAAATACAGTCAATTGTTATATATCTCACAGAGCAAACTTTATTTAGTACCATGGTTCTCAGCAAATTTCTTTCCTTTTCTTGGGAAATAAAGGAATTTTTTCACATAGTGCTGTTTTTAAAAATTAAAAATTGTTTTATTTTGTAAATTTCAATCATTCTATATTTGAGTTAACAATAATTCTTTGCAAAGTCTAAATTAAATTATTACTTTTACTCAGAGTCCATTCAGATTAAAAACTACAATTTCTTCCCTCCTAACTTCCCTTTCTGCTCTTCAAAATCCTAAGGAAGATGAAAAAGTTAACAGACTCCTCTAAAAGTCAGAGATTTCTGATCTCTAAGTGGAACTACATTTGAAAGTGAAGGATCCTTTTCAAAAAATACCCTGCTCTTACATCTTTTCTGTTTGATAGATTAGATATCACTGATACTCACTAGTGGAGTAATTACAAAAGGAAGAGGTAGTTCTTGAGGTAGCCATGACTCAAAATGCGTAAGTCTTCATAATTTAAAAGTGCCTGTTTAGGTAGCTTTTGGGTGCTAATTTGTGTGTTTGAGTTAAAACTGTGAATCAAAGATACAATGTCCTCTTCTAGGATACGAAACAGCCTTCATGCGAAGGTCCACACACAGTTTCTAGCAGTAACCTTGGATGTCATGACAAGATGTAGGACGGTAGTGAGAAAACACAAGCAAACAAAAGAAAATATTAGCCTGAGTAACAGAAAATGCAAAAGCACTTTTGATGACTGTCAATACCAGACCTGCTAAATCTTAGGTGCTGAGAAAGGCCCCCTCTTCTGTGCCCTTTTACTCCCTCACAGCATCTGCAGGTCATGCTTTGCAGTGGAGTTGTTGGGTCTCTGTCCCATGAGTGCACCTCAGCTGGCAGACAGAGCTGCTCGGAGAGTACCAGCTGGAAGGACCTGCTTCCCTGCACCTCGGGAGCACGTGGTAGGGACTCAAGGTAGTGGAAAAGGCAATGACCACATTACTTGATGCTTTAGTCAGCTGAAAACCAAGTCAAATTTGCTGTGATGTGAGTTGTGTTTGTTATCTGGGCATTTGGTAGCAGCCCAGAATATAACCAAAGCCTCTGTGGTCTCTGTAATGGAATCACAATAATAAAAATAGGTATATTTCTCTGCTAGTTTCACCCAGTCCAAAGGAATGAATTCAGTCTGTTCTGAACACCACAGTGGCTCGACAATTCTCAGGAGATAACACTCCCAGCACAATCTCCTGAAACTTCCCCAGTCTGTGTCCTCTGTCTCCTTTCCCCTGTCTGTATATATTGCAAATTTCCCCACGTGCACACTTTCCCTATGCTTACTGAAGTTCCCTTTCACAACTATCTTCTACTGTTTCAAATCTTTTCTCCTCTATAAGAAAGCCCATCCTTGGTCATACTGAATTCAAAAGGAAAACTACTGCACCTATTATTTATCTTCCAACTGGCCAGTTTGTTTAGTTGCCTATGGCAAAAATCTTTTTTCCTAGGGGGCTGATCCTGCATACAGCAGCCTTTATGTCCCTGCACACTTTCATTAGTATCACAGGACTCTGCAGGCATTAGGGTTTGTGTCTGCAGGTTTCTTTATATGACTTGAGCCAAAGATTTTACTGGGTACTTGGCTACAGTCATCCATCTAGTTCAGTTTCATCTGGCTAGCGCAAACTGCATGGAGGGGAGGATTTTTCCCTTCCAGTTGAAATTTGGTGCTGATTATCAGTGGTTTCCCCAAATCCCATATAAAAATTAATTGCACGATTTACATCAAATCCCAAATAGAGGTATTTTCTAGTTAAATATATATATCTTTACCATTTGATGGTGTGGGCCTAAGAAGCAATTGCTCTTATTTTGTCATTCATTTACGTATCATCTTCACCTAACATTTCAGTTCTCTCTCCAGGTCTGTTTGCTGGCTTCCTCTGGTGGATCTCATTACCTGTTTGCCAGCTTCTTAACCACTGATTTTCCTTAATCCTATCACAAAATTTTACCTATCTTCAAAGACTTTCCTAGTTAGGAAGTCTAAAAAACTTTCCCATTTTTCTCTACAGTTTCATTTTGTCATATGGCAGCAAAATTGTCCAGGTTTGTAATTTTCTGTCTGTGTCAATCATACATGAACTTGAAACGGGATAGATAATCTGACACACCTCAGTCCTGCTGGATGCAACACAAAGCAAGCATAGAACCTGAGTCACAATTTGTATACTCAAAGAGACATAGGTCCCTGAGTTCACGCACCCAGAGTTGGTCACTGCTTTCTCAGAACACTGTCTGAACACAGATTTTTATGTGTTGAGGCTTTCCAAAACAGAAGGGAAATATTTTCATCCCTCTTTACAGCTTAGAAGTTGTTAAAAAAATAAGAAAGTTTATTTCTTATTAAGTCATCTCAAATTGAAAGTGTGATTTAATGTATTCCTGCCTCTGTTTTGACTCCACAGTCAAACTCCTATGGGTTTTTTTCCCCCCAAATATGAAGTTACAATTATTGGGAAAATATATAACAAAGCAGAGCAGAAAATATCATTATTCTGTTGTATGCACCTCTGATGGCCCCACAGCCTCAGAAAGCGCACAGAGCTAGAGCAAGTAGGGAGAGATGTAACAAGGGTGATGAAAAATATGGAATAGGATTTTTCAGTTCAGAAAAAAATGACTGAAGGAGATAATTGAGGGCTGTAAAATCAGGAAAACTGTGAAAAAGGTGACTACAGAATGATTTATTCACTGTTCTCACAATGTAAGAACTGGGGCATTGCAGGCAATTACCAGGCAAAAAAGCAAGAGGAAGTACTTCTTCACAGTACAAATTTAAACTGTGGAACCCGTTCTATAGGATACTGTATGGACCTGATTTATGTACTGGCTCAAAAAGAGATTAGACAAAATGAGGTGGGTTGGACCTCACAATGGCAATTAAACACAAAAGCCTCTAATTCAGAGAGCCTCTAAACTGGTGGTCAGGGAAACAGAGGTGTTCCTTCCTATACTTACTTTTTTTTCACATGCATTTCTTAGTCATTGGTACTAGCCATGCTGACAGAGAGGATAGTGAATAATCGGACCTTTGTTTTTTCCTGATATGGCCATTTTTATTTTCTTATGTTTTGTCCATAGTTGTCTCTGGTCTGGGACACGAAAACAGCAGTCTGATTATTAGACTGTATGGATGTTGGAAACCAGAAGTTTGTATGTCAGCACAGCAGATTCAGCTCTATAAAGAAACATTTCTTTTTTCCTCATTCTGAAGACTACATCCATTTAAGTTTTATTTGGCTTTTTCAAAAAGTCTGAGTAGCTCATATCAAAGCTGTTTTTCATTATCCCAGTTAAACAGCTTACCATTGTGTTAAGCTATTTGTCTTTAATTGTGTTTAAGAATACTTATCTTTCCCCTAAGAACAATATTCTAACCACGATCTTAGCTTAATTATAAAAGATTTTAAAGCAAATAGGTGCATAACTCAGCTGATTTCTATGCTTACCTGACATACTTCTATGAAACCTCAAATTTAATGTAAACCTAGAGAGGTTCATGGAGTAAGTCCGTATTTGCACTGATGTAAGCAAAGCCTGGAGGTGGCCCCATGTCTTTAGTAGACACTGGCACCAACAGTTTAACTGTGCAGTGTGTACCTTTCTGTTATGTATCATGTTGCACAGAGTAAAATAAGGTTTAAATTCACAGAGTAAAATAAGGTTTAAATTCAAATTTAAAACATTCTCTAAATATTTACAGGAAAAACTGTTCTCATATGGTCATCTGTCACATTTGTGCTTAGAGAACATTTTTCCTCTTTTTTCACATGTACAGGACTGAACTCATCTATATATTAAATGACCCTGAGTCTAAAGATATTCCCCAAACTAAACACATGGTGGGACTGAATGAGGGTAGCATATAGAGAAAATTAGGAGATGTTTATTAACTAAACTATATTAAAACATTAACTAAAGGCCCACATTGTAAAAATTAAGAAAAGAGTCAACTATCTTTGACGCACTACGTAAAAGGCAGACGTAGAAAAACTGTATTCAAATAACTCATTTGCATTAGTGGGTTGCTTCTATTCTAATTGAATTTTGTAGAGCTCTCTAAACAAGAATGCTGGTGCAGAAATCTGATGAAAGTCTGACATTTGTTAAATCCACAAAAGATTATTTTAGAAAGTAACAATAGCCAGTATTCATACAGAAAAAAAAAAAAAAAAGGAATTTTAATTAACAAAATGTGTGTCTATTTTATTTTGTTTCTGAAACAAAAGGAGCAGGGTAGGGGGGAAAGAAATAAGCAAAGAATTATTGGCTTGACTTTTAGGGTTCTGAGAACCCAGAGCTCCTGACAGATCCCTCTAAAAGAAGTGGGAGGGAGAGTTTCTCAGCTCCTCTGCAAAATAGCTTATGTACTATTCAGCTGAAATTTATGGAGAAAGGCTTAACAATCATATATTTTTAACAAAAACATAGTTATATTGATTATCTGGGGATTATTTTAAACATACCATTTATATATAAGAAAATTTCAAATTAAATATACGTTGTCTGTGAGATATGGCAAACAGATAGGCTGTCTACCTGATTGGTCTTTTCAGCCCGTCATCAACTCCTACACTTTCTGCAGTATAAAACCATTAAAACATGATATAGACCCAAGTGTGTGTGAACAAACACAAAATAGCATTTCTTGTGTGTGTGTGTATTTTTATATATGCATATAAATATATGTGTGCATTTAGACACACATGTATATACTAGAAAGGAGCAGTCAGCGTAGCTAGGCATCTCCGTCTGGACTGGGAGGTGGGAGGCAACCTGCCTATTTGGTCTGTCTGTAAATTGGCCCGAGGGCTTCTGGGTGGGTGAGTCAGAAGGAGTTGTATGTTGTACTACCTTGCACTCTCTTGAGTGCAAACCTTGACGTGCCTTAACGTTTGACAGCCTCTTTTACGTAGCTGACAGTCACCAGCAGTATCGGTCATTTGGGTTTCTGTCATCTTCTAGGTTTGGTTCTATTAATTTTATGGCTGTATATAGCTCCTAACTGAGTCTGTAGGTTTTCTATTTTCAGTTAACTTTGGCTGTTAACTTTTCCAGGACTGAAAATTCATTCATTTGCCACAGTTGGTACTCCAGCATTACAATCTGCTACAATTGGATTGTTTCAAATTTTTCTCCATTGACTACAGAGGGAGCTTAGGCAGCTGGCTTAAGCTGGACTCCTACTTTTAATATGCAGAAGTGAAATGGGATGAATCTTGGTGCACGTCAGTGCCACACAGCATAGCACTGTTACAAACACCTGAGCTGATGCCAGACAAACAAGTGACATATTCTGCAAAACTATCTAGCCTGGCCAAACCCAGCACTGATGCAGTTTCCAGTACCCAAGCTGGGGCTAAAGTACCAGCTCCTTTGTGCTGTGTGAGTAAACACATTATGTCACACAGCATGATCTGTTCAGATCTTTTTTTTTTTTTCTTTCTTTTTAGTTAGAGACTCTTTTTTTGTCTCTAAGCCAGAGAAACACCTTTGCACTTAGATGAATCACTTACCACTAGCAACGGGAACTGCCGTGACCCTTGAAAAAGAATACAATTACTGGACGTTGCACTGTTAAATGGACCACTCTTTATTAGAATTATATTGGTGCTTCTTTTTATTTAAAATAGCTGACACAAGCAGATAAAGAAAAAGGCACAAATTTCACTTTTCTTCCACTGAGGACACCATAGTCCTCACTTCAGTAAGAGAGTCTGAGTTTACACTAGTGAAACGGAAATTGATACAAACTGTCTCTTAATATATATAGGTGGGCAAAGATTAGTAGAATGTTATTTGCTAATATATTTGAAATATTGTATGCTGATGGAGGGTATCCAGATGGCAGGAAGTTTCTCCTGCTGATTTTCTGAGGATGGTGTAAATTTGGTGCCATTTCTTTCTATTCTGTAGCCTGTGATTTTTATCTACTGTGCCTTTCAGACTCTAAGCTCTTCTGAGAAAAAAACTCAAACTATGAGTTCATATAGTGTCTTCTATATTCAGGTCCAAGCTTGATTCGGTCATCTAGCTTTATCATTATGCAAGCATTGACTACATATGACAACAAAAAGTAGCCAGCTGAAACTAAAGGATCAACATTTTGAAACACAGTCAAATAGCAAATATAGCATAATCCTAGGAAAATTGATCAAAATTGTGAATGCTATTCACAGACCCATGCTCATGTGTGGTTTTGCAGATGAACAAAAGTGGCTTGAGGTTAACGTCAATGACATCTCTCTCACCTCTTTCATTTTCAGTCGTTTACACTTTAGGTGACAGCCTAAATTATACCTCAAAGACATTGAACCACATTTCTGAGCTTTAGAAAGTCAGTCAGTGCCTGCATTTACTGTTTTGATAGTTTATGTGAGCCATAAGTATTGCTTATGTGCATGAGCTGTGTGCTCAGTGTGTATTTTCAACACAGCAGAACTGCTCAGGTATCTGAAGCAGAGCAATTTCTAGACATTCTCTTCCACACACCCACTTTCCTTTAGAAGCAGCCCAAGTCTGGGGACTTTATGACCATGAATTTCCTTCAATGTTACTAGCAAACTGCAGTTTGAAAAATATTTTGAAGGTATTTGCCTCTCTGGATATGAGTGTATTTCTATAGCAATTTGAAAAATATTTCCTCTGAAGTGATTCCTCTAAAAATTTAAGAGGAGCTGTATAGTGTTGAAAGGGTAGCAAGACTTTGAATACCAAGGATTCAGTCTTCTCAACAGACTTGATTCAGTTCATTATCTGTGGAAGACTTTGAAGGAGATGTTTAAAGCCCCGTATGCTATGTGAAACACTAGCAATCACAAAGCACTTTTCCTAGGACTTCCACTTTGCATCTTTTTCTATGATCCAGTTGCACTATTTGATTGTAACCAAGTTACAGGAGAGGTGATCCATGCAGCCCAACATACCCCGGAACCTGGCATAACAGTTCCTGGATCTGCTAGCTGCCATGGCAATGTACTATGTGCTATTGTTATTCTTCATTAAACCTTCAGATTGCTGCATTTGTTTCAGTCAGAAGTGCCTGTATTATGTGATGAATGATACCCATCGATGATTGGTATAATTTAGTTCGATGTATATTAACTTAGAAAAAGAAATTATAGTCATTCTACCTAATATTGTCTCCTTATTGTGTTAAGAATTTAGACCTGGAATTGGACATGTCTGAAAAACACACTTATTTAAAGAGAATGTGTATACAAAAAGATATGGAGCACAGGAGGAGGGCCATAAAAATGTTTGTTTTCGTGGAGGAGGGCTGTTGGAGAAGAGAAGGCTCTGGGGATACCTCATTGAAGCCTTTCAATACTTAAAGGGGGCTTATAAGAAAGATGGAGAAAGACTTTTTACCATGGTCTGTAGTGATAGTTTTAAACTAAACTTTAGTTTTAAACTAAAAGAGGGTAGATTTATATTAGATATGAGGAAAACATTTTTTACGATGAGGGTGGTGAGACACAGGAACGGGTTGCCCAGAGAAGTTGTGGATGCCCCATCCCTGGAAGTGTTCACGGTCAGGTTGGATGGGGCTTTGAGTAACGTGATCTAGTGAAAGATGTCCCTGCCCATGGTAGGGGGGATGGAACTGGATGATCTTTAAAGGCCCCTTCTGACCCAAACCATTCTGTGATTCTGTGGTTCTATGATTATAATGTATTAATGTTTTAAATGCTTTCATTGTAGCTTATTGCAAATTGTAGCCTATTACACCTTTATGACATCATTCTACACTATTTTTAGACATCCTCTGTGTTTTATGTTATTTTTAGATCATCTTGGATGATCTTACTAGCTGGAGAAGCAAATTTTGTTTCTTAAAGGCCAGTGTAGGTAAAGAAGCTAAAGTTGCTCAGCATTTTGCAGGATCCAAAACAGGTCATGCCTAGGGCCAGATCTATACCAGCACATCTGGTCTGCAGTCAATATTAGCTAGTACTACTAGTAGTGATAATAACAATAATAGTAGTAATAGCATACTAGGCTATGGAATTTTACAGCTATATAGGGATAGCGTGGCTAACTGGCTTTCAAACAGCTAACTTGTTTCATAAGTCATTTGTAACAGTGATTCTGAAGCCAAATAAGTTGTTTGGCACGCTAACTTCATATTTTGTACCTGCAATCCAGCTCCTGCCTGGCAGTTTTAAATCTGCAGTAGTGTCATATGTGAGAGAAACAGGTTTCCGCTATATTACAGCACTAAAACACACAGAGTTGTTCTCCGGCACTGAGTCCAGTTGGCACAGAGTTACCCAAAGCCATACTCCTACTCTCCAAAGCAGCCTTTTGAAGTGATTTCTGGCCCATTTTAACTCCTGAACCAGGACTTTATTGGAGGTGCTCTAGAACTTCAAGCCAATACTGTGCTAGAGACTCTTCTAAAAATGTAGCAGTAAAATGATTTAGTACCTGTATTGTATTTACTCACGTAGACATAGCTGCAGATTACCAGAATAAAAACAATTGAAAGAAAAAAATAAAATAATTGTTTTTCATCAGCTATGGGATTTTGGGATTCATGTGATTGTGTGATCATGGCTCAAGAGACACTGCTATGACTCAAACACCATGGAAATGAGAGCAGGGTAATGACAACAGCACACATTCCTCTGCCAGAAATACAGGGCGAAAACTTATAAAACAAAATGAAAATTTGTGATTTTGGCAGTTAAACATGACATCAGTAGATAAAAATATATGTCTTTCCTCTTGGTCGTTGAGACTTTGCTGGGAGAGTATTTTTTATTGTTATTTATGGATGGATCCCAGTGCACAGCAACTGACTCAGACTCTAGTCAGTGAGTTTAGAGCTGACCATTAAAATTAAGGTGTTTCATTAGTGAATTGAATTCTCTAACTATGGTCCCCTTGTAAAATCCTCATTAAGACTTAAAGTATTCACACCACATATATTTGCACCTGTAAGAAGTGAAGTTCACGACCTCATTAAAATGGTATGGCTTCCACTGAAGTTTTGGCACTTTCAGGCATTCAGAAATTCCCACCTACCAGGTAGCACTAACCATAAGGATGTAAGTGGAAGCGAGGCCAGCTGGCTAGAGCGGATCGGTTACCTGTGGACTACACAGCGCAGGCAATTTGAAAGAGCGTGCTTTACAAGGTAGCTGTGGTAAGTCTCTGCAGGGCTTTGCACAGCAGAAGAAGCCTCAGAAAACTTGTTTGGTTGTTCTGCTCTGAAATAATGCACAGGGCTGTGGCATATAGTGTTTCCAGTAAATGTAGTCTGTGTTCTCAAGAAAAACAGATAACTTAATAAGCGCAGAACTTTGCAAAGTCATCCCCGCCCAATATGCATTAACCTTCTACAGGTTATGTCAAAATTACGTTACAGACTTGCAAGACAAATGTCTCTTTGCAGTGCTGACATTTGGACTCACCGAAGCTTTCACCACTCGATGATAATGTAATACTTTTATACGGCGAACATATCTAACCAGATCTGCATCGTAGCGGCAATGTCCTCAGCAAACTATGCACTCTCTAGACATTGCAGCCCTTGAGTGCAGAGAACAGTGCGTGACAGGTACACACCTTGCTTTCCAGCCTGTTGTTTTCATTTGTCATTTTCTCACGTTGTTTGCAAAACACATTTCACCTCAGTACTTTTTTTCTTTTTGTACTGTTTTTTTCTGGAAAAATACAAGCATAAAGATCACAGGGTGCTTTTCCACAGTATATCTTCTTAAGTAACATCAGCAGACTGCTGCATCAACACAGGCGCATTGACTGGCTGCATTCATTGTGCAGTACAGCGCGCTCCACAGGCTGCGCAAGTGCCAATAGTTCTGTACTGGTTTTGTTCCTTCTGTATTGAAGACTAAATTATAGAGGGGAACAAATCATGTTTCATGAAGTTACAATTTCAGAAACTAATTACACTGCCCTTGTCTACGTCATTTTGAAAACCTTCAGTGGAGTACACAGGCAGCTGAAATAATAAGATTTGAGAGTATACGTGAATAACTGCAGTTTGTTTCTGAGCTGATGGGTCTGATGAATTATAAAGAAGGTTACTCTCAGAGATAGAAAGGTGGATTAGGATCTAAATAGAGAGAGCAGATAGCCTCCATGTATGCATTTAAAAAAAACCAAACCACTTGATTTTGATTTTTTTTACAGCTCGATATGGTTTCCTGTGAGTTTCTTTCTCAAAAACACTTTCTCCTTAGAAGAGCATGTACTTTTTTATTTCTATGCTCTTTGTTTGTCACTCTGATGAAGCATTATGAAGTAATATATTTTGCTGAAGCTCTAAGACACCTTTTGCAGATTGCCTTGTGATCACGAAGGTGTGAAATTATTTTAATCAAAATAGAAATGCTCAGCTGTGTAAAGGTTTTCTGCTCCAATTCTGACCTCTTAGTTGCTTGTGAGCTAGCTACACTCCATTGCTGCATGCTAGCCCATTAACAACTCCCTTTGTTATTTAGAAAAATTACGACTTTATTTTGGTTTTGTGGTTTTATCGTAAAAATTGGAGGGGAAAGTTAAATATATTTTATTTAAATAAGAACAGACAGCTTTCACATGTGACTAATATTTTCACAGATTTCCTTCATATTCATTAAGGAATGCATGATACAGAAGAGAATGCCAACTGCTGGACAAGCAATCCTACTGTGTTGTTTAAGAAACTAAAACTGGTATTTCCACAGATCTGAAAGCATTCTATGTTTCCAGGAAGAAAAATCTTACTACTTTTCCATCTCTACCTTTTGAAACAGTTTTATGTTAAAATTTCCAAAATTTATTTTCAGAAATTGAAATCTGTGTTTTCAGAAGGGACATAGTAAACCAATTTTGTTTCAGCTCTTCAAATCTGTATCCTCTGAAAATGTGCAAGACTTTGAAATGATCCTTATAAGGGCTAAATTACTTACAGGTAGAGTTCCACTGGCACAGACTGTTATGGCAATGGGAACAGTGGGAGCACTTTTCCAGTGTAGGAATAGTGGAATCGGGTACCAGCAAATGAGTCCCAATGCGAGCATGCAAAACAAGCAGTTCTAGGAGAATCCAGTTTTGCTGATATAACCGCACTTGCACTAACAACTAGGGAATTCTCCCAGAACAGCTGTGTCAGTCAGCAAAGCTATTTTGGTAGAAATCTGTACTGTGTACCTAGCTTGATATTTGAGGCAGTGTTGACCTTATAGTAGAAAATGCCAAAAGAACTGGGAGAATGGAAAAATTTACTGTTATCACATAAGCAGAAGGAAAAGCGTGGCTGCATTCTCCATGACTGCTTAATAGGGAATGCTCAGAAAATCCAAAATGTATTGATTTAAAAAAAAATAGAATTTAGAAAATTTATATCTGATTGCTGGGCATAGAAATGTTGTAGGAGTGGTCATTATCTCATGAAATTTCAAGAAGAGTAGGAGACCACTGAAGGTTACTGCTGCATGGATTAGGAGCCATTGCCCTGGGACAGAGTTCATGATCATGTTAGTCATGATCAAAAAAATACTAAGGCAAGAATAGTGAATTGTTATATGATGTGAAACAGTAAAAACGGCCATTACTTTGTGAAGGACCTTGTAGCTTTCTGGAATCTGCCCTTCCCAGTGCTTGGCTGGAGTTGCCACATGCCACTCCCTGTAGGCATGGGGACAGCCAGCACAGTCCCAACATTAAGCAAATTACAGTAAGTAACAGCTTGTTACTACACGTTACAAGTTTTCGTACATAAACCCTGTGTTACACTGACTGGGCAGTACTTTTAATGATCTTTTCAGTGTATTGTTTTAGATTTTTAAAAAAAGGAAAAAAAAAAAGAAAAAAGTTTAATTCAGTAATAATTGCAGTCTTACATCCCAGTGATACTTAACCTGGACAAATTACTGGAAATTCCTTGAATAATAATTTATTTGGAGAATAACATTTGCTCCAATTAATACTGGTATTTATTTTCCCTTTTCTGTCTTCCTAGAATTAGTTAAGTGCTGGGTTTTCAAACTGGGTTATTTTTTTGGAGGAGGAGATATTTCAGTTAACTCTTTTTCTGAGGCCCTTGGTGTTTATCAGGTGTTTCTTCTCTCTTGAAGTGCAGTGGCTGTCTCTGCTTAGTGAAGGCTGAGGGTATGAGAGGAGGCCAAAACTCAGTTAAAAAAAACACGTTCTGGATTGCACCTCAGTGGGAGGTGTTGGGGACTGTCCCTCACTTTGTGAGGGAAAGCCATTCGCCCTTCTTGTAGCTGACACATTGCACAAAGATTTTTTCCTGAGTGATGAAGCCTTTGGGTGGAAAGTCATTAAAGAGTTTGAATTACACTTGTACTGTCTTATGCCTAGTAGCTGATAGGTGTAGTGCAAGTTCAAGATAATTAACATGTATAAAAAGCTAGGCAGCTGCACTGTCTTTTCTAAAGACAACCATGATCAAAACAAATCCATTCTGTAGCAAACAAAAAAAAACTGTGAGCCATGACTGACAGAAGAACAGAAAAGGTGACGAAGAAAGGGGCAATAACTGCTTTCCAGTCCCATTTCCAGAACACCTTCCTCAATCACAAGTTTAAAAGGGGGTGTTCAGAAACTTTAGATCACCTTTCACAGTGTCTGCACTGAAGAATCCTCTCCAAAATGTGCACAAGGCCTTAAGAACCCCTCTATGGCAATACGTCCTTTTATTTTGCATTCAGGAGATGGAGCAGGCTTTAGGAATTAATTGATTACATAGGCAGTAATAAAAAAATCACCTGCACAACTAATTTTGCATTCCTCAAATTCAGGAAATTATGACCTCCAGATTCAAGTACACAGAAGTAGCAATAGGAAGTAAAGAAACTTTCTTTTTATTTTCCCCCCAGAAAAAAATATGTTTTCAGGAAGGAATCATCAAATCATTGTTTTTCCTATGCATCCCCATTTAAAGTCTAATAATGTGTGTTTAGTTGGAGCACACTTGCTGAAATTCACTCAGTCACATCTAAAGATGGAAAAAGATGGAGAATACATTAATTTCCACATTAATTTTTCCTGTGTTTAACTACCATACTTACTATATCTATAGAAAAAAAGAAAGATACACACATTAAATCCAGAATCCCATGATTGGTTGCCCGTATTTAAAGAAGGTAGGCACTGAAGATCCAGTGCCATAAATTCATGTTACATGACATTTTTTAGTAATTTTCAGGGAATGCAACTATTAGGCAATTGCTTTCCTAGTTCAGTAGATGAGCCACCAAAATATTTGAAAATATATCCAATTCTACAAATAGAATTGCCTCAGGACAGTACATACATTTATAGCAGATGTTTGACCTTGTTCTGTTTGACTTGGATTCTTACAATGTACTGTTTTTCAGCAAACTGTCAGAAAATGTTAAAGAAATATGGTACCTGGGAGTCTCAAGCTTTTTCTTGATATTTAGCATTGAGATGTGAGTTCAGATGCAGTTCCTTTAACAGGAATTTGATTCATTTGCAACTGATGACACAAATCAATGAGTAGCAGTTAAAATAAAAAAAAAAATCAGCAAAACATCTGGGGGATGTTATCTATGTCAGGGTAGTAATCTTGTTTTCTGCAGTCAAGGCATGTGTCTAGATTGCCATCAATTAGATTTTGTGTATGATGCAATCATTAGCAACTGTTTGAGGAGAGCCTCCCCAAATCCCATAAACCTAACATTTTATGGCTTTCTTATCTCAGTTCTTTGTCTCTGTTTTCATTCTTCCCTTTAAACCTTTATTGTAAAGAAAGAAAATCAGGAGAGGCAAGCATATTGAGGAAGCTTGGATGGGATCGCGATCTGGTGCTTTGTCTCAGATTTGCCGAATAGGTGTCTTGTATCGCAGCCTCTATTTGGGGTAATTTGGAATTGACTACAGATTGTGGAATATTTAAAGATATTTTCTTGGTAGAGGCTGGTTTTATCAATGACGGTAACAGGTTTTTTTATATACTGTGCAGTATTAGCAAAAACATCAACTCGTTATAATCTCTGTGGCTGCTAGGTCTTGTTCAGTGATGGGGGGCTGAGAGATGTGGGGGCCCCGGCATTGTGGCACAGCCTTCAGGGTGCAGCCAAATTCCCACCGAGGCCACACATCACCAACGAAGTGCCCCATTAGCATCTTGTTTGGTGCAGTGTGCCCACCACCCTTGCAATGGCCGTGTCATAGCAGGATGTCAGGCCTCTGTGTCAGAGGGGGACTGCCAGTTTCTGCTGAGGTCAGAACTTAAGGGGAGGTGGGGTAGGTGCTTACCCTCTTATTTGGGAAGGAAAACAAGAGCAAACTGCTTGAATGCTTGCTGGCTTCTAAGCAGGTATTATTTCTTCTACAAGGGATACTGCTAAAGAAAGTACTTACAAAAAGAGTATTTATAAATGGGAGTGAAAGTAGATTAAACTGATGTTACAAATCAGTTGCTCTTCTTTGAATATGTATTCTACAGTTTGCCTGTATTTTTGTAAATATCTCCAAGTCGTCTAATTGTTGTTTTACCTTTCTCCGCATCCTCAACATCTTTTTCAGTTTTATTCAGCTGATTTTATGAAAGTCTTTGGTAGTTCAGGCAAAATGCAATGAACACCATTAACTTTTTTTTTTTGCACCCAACTTCTCAAATGCAGTCATGAATTATTATTTAATCAAGCCACAGACATTTACTTTTCTGCCATATCTTACACTGATAAAAATGTTAGAAGAAGTTATTTTGTCTGCTTTAGTGTTTATAGATAGATATATATAGATATTTATAGTCACCAAGTCTTTTAAAGAGATCTTTAGGAATTACTTCAACACATTTTATTGGTTTTTGCCAATTACATGATAATTGTATGTTAAAGATTTATTACTATTGCTATAATTATAATTTATTTTAGAGCTGTTTGCTTTAGTCTTTTAGTAACATCTTTTTAGAGTAACCTGTAAATGGAAAAAGTTCACTCTGCAACTTGAATATACTTTAATGTGATATAGTGCAGGTACAAATGCAAAGGGTGGTATTAAAGGAAGTGCTAGAGGTATTGCAGGCTAACTGGGAGTCCACCTCAAACCCAAGTGGCTCAGCATGTTTCTGTGATCATGGCCTGTCCACAGGCCTGCCTGTGGCATATGAGGGAAGTGTCTGTCTGTCTCTGCAGCTCACCTTCTTGACAACCAGCAAAGAGTCACAGATACACTGGAAGGTGAGAGCCTTTGGCATGCGGCCAGAGAAACACGAACTTATGTAGAATGACCAACTAAATACACATTTTGGAGTATGACCTGAATGAGTTGTCTAAAAGATGTCAAAGCCTAGACAAGTTGCCCTGGACATCATTTCTAGCTAGTGCAGAGGAAAAGAGGATTCATGTTCTTCTAAAATAAGTGCCTATGGTGTCACATGAAACATGTTTTACTAGGAATACTAGATTATAGTTATTTAGAAATGAAAACATTGTGCATATTGTAAAAATAGCTGTCAAAACTCACTGTTTCCCTGTAGATCAAGTGATGACAGGTTCCACCCCTGAGTGCTGAAGTTCCAATTGGTTTCCATTCCTTAGCAAAATATGAGAGTAATAGCATTGGCTGTTTATAATCATGTATTATCCAGGCACAAATATTCCTTTCCAAACATCAATTCAATGAAATACGCTCCAGGGGTGTGACTCGATACATGTTCTTCATGAAGAGTTTCATTTGGCTTTGAACTGGCATTCTGTCTGCAAAGTTTGTTAGATCAAACCCTAAATATTGTTTACCATTATTTTGGGGAAGTTAAAGAGACTTTTGAAAGAAAACTGAAAGAAAAAAATCACATTTACTATCATTGCTGTTTAAAGGGCCAGTAAGAAAACAACAGCCATGTGCAAGGTTTGATACCGCTTTTGCACTGTCATGAACTACAGCGGAATAAGTTATTGATAGTGCAAAATACTGCTCCAGTAGCTTGTAGCTCTTTTAGATTATGTCCAGTGCTTTAGTTTCTTATCATTTTGGGGGGAAGGTTGCCCAGTGCTATACACTCCATTAATATAAAATACTGGATAAACAGAAAAGAAAGGTAATGTTAAATAGTGGTGAGGAAAATATGGAAGTAAAATTGAACGAAAAATAAAAATTATGTGTTGTAGCTATGAGCAAATTCTGTGAATTCAGGAAAGATACACCCACGTTTGCTGAGGAGGCAGGTGTGCTTTAGAGAAAAAGAGCTTGCTTGATGTAGAGGAGAGGTGAAGGACTTGCCTGTGGCTTGTGGGGCTGATTCCTCACCAGATGCCGGGCCATTGACAGGACCAGAGGCAATGGGCACAAACTGAAACACAGGAGGGTCCCTCTGAACATCAGGAAACACTTTTTCACTGTGAGGGTGACCAAGCACTGGCACAGGTTGCCCAGAGAGTCTGTGGAGTCCCCATCCATGGAGATACTCAAAGCCGTCTGGGCATAGTCCTGGGCAACTGGCTCCAGATGACCCCGCTGAAGCAGGGGCGTCGGTCCCTTCCCCCCTCAACCCTTCTGCGATTCCGTGATTCATTCCTTCTCCATACGAACACCCCCAGAGAGCACTTTGCCAGCCGGCTGCACGGCGCCGGCAGTGGGCACCAGCCTGACCTACCCCCGGTGCCACCCAGGCGCTCTCCACGCCTTGGCGAAGCGTGGGGGCCACCCCTCCCACGGCCTTCTCCCCGCTGTCGGCGTCCCTCTGGGCCCCCGGCCGGCCCCAGCGCCCCGCTCCCGCCTCCTGCCGCGCTGGGGCCACCCGTCGGCACAGCGGGGACCGGGCGGGGAGGAACAAAGTTTGCGGGCGGTGCCTGCGGGACGGCCCGCCGCTAACGGCCGGCGCCGTTTCGCGGTCCTCCCTCCGGCGCGGTCGGTATTTACAGCCGCCCGCGGCCGGGCCGCCCCGCCGGCGAGACTCGCACGACGGGCGCCGTCTCCCGCGCCCGCCCCGGTGACTTACGCCGCGGGCTGACGGCTCACCCCGCTGATAGGCGGCCCCGTGCTGGCTGCGGCGGCCCGCCCCGCCGTAAGCAGCGGCGCCGGCAGAGGCAGCGGGGCAGAGCCGGGCACAGCGGAGCACAGCAGGGCACAGCGGGGCAGAGCGGAGCTCCGCGGCGCGCAGCCCGCCCAGCGCTCCCCGCCGCCCTCAGCCCCCCGCGGCACGGAGCGCCCGCGGAGGGCTCGGCTCGGCTCCGCTCCGCTCCGCGCCGCTCCGCGCCGCTCCGCCCCGCGCCGCTCCGCCGCTGCCAGCACTCCGCTCCGCGCCGCTCCGCGCCGCCCGCCGCCAAGACGCCGCGCTTCTTGTACCGCGCCAAAGGCGGGTGCCGCTCGGCCAAGATGGGCCGGCAGACCGCGGCCGGCGGGCGCAGCATGCAGCGGTCGCAGAGCCGGAGCAGCCTCTCCGCCTCCTTCGAGGCGCTGGCGGTCTACTTCCCCTGCATGAACTCCCTGGAGGAGGAGGACAGAGGTGAGGGGCCGTGGCGGGCCGGGGCCGGGGCCGGGGCGGCGGCAGGTGTGCGCAGGGAGGGGCCCTCGCGGGACGGCGGGACCTGGGTCGCTCCCGGCGATGGGGTGGGCCCGGCGGCGGCACCCCGCCGGGAAGGGCCGGGGGTCGGGCGCCCCAGTCCCCGTCCCGGCAGGCGGGCGGGCGGCGGTGCCGAGCGCGGAGCTCGTTGCGGCGACGCGGCTCCCGGAGAGTTACTTGTGTTCAGAGAGGGGTTGTCGGCACAGTGCTTGTAACTGGAGAATGAGGTGTGATTTAAAAGATGCTGTTTGTCATTCACATTGGAAACGAAGTTCTTAGCTGAGCTTCAGTTTTGTTGAACAAAATGGGGTAGAGGGTCTTTCCGTTTTCTGCTCATTCATAAGGAAAGCAAATCACACTTCCTCACGGGTGGTTTTCTGGCACTACATGGGCTTGCTCAGGTATCCCTTGTCTGTTATTACAACACAATTTACAAAGAACACCAGATTTGAACAATACTGGCCCTCTTTAACTTTTTCTTAGGAACAGCAGGGTAGGTAGAAGGCTACGTGTACAAGTAGATCTTGCAGGTCTCACTCACAGTTAATCTCTACTCACAAAAGTAAGTCCAACCAGTGAAAAGCATGTGTAACTTCCATCTGTTTGTTGCAGGATCAGAACTTTACATGACAAAGAAGAGAAATGGCAATGGATTTTCTGTATAACTGTCGCCAAAAAAAGTTAAAATAACAAAAACTAAGCTAGCTATCAAAAAACCTGAAAAATAAAAAGTTCCAGTTCCTATTTGGAATGTGTGTAACAAATGTACATGTATAGTTAAGCATGGCACCAAACCCTACCCAGGACAGAACTTGTGTTTCATGAGTTTGTTTTGAAAATACTGGGTTTGTAAAGAAAATAATCTGGGGTGTTTAAGTATGTTTACATATAGAATGAACTGATGGTCTTCCCAGTGTTTATCAGAACTAATTGAAGATTTTTAATTTCATTAAGATTAATGGAGCATATTGCACCTTCAATGGATTGGAGCAATATCAAGTGAAGATATCAATACTTGTACAGTGCCGGTAGACAAACATGTAGCAGCTATGTGTGTACACCATTCATAATCTGTATTTAAAATATCTGCATATGCATATATCACCTTCCACGTCTCAGGCTGAGAGTTCAGCAGCAAATGTTTGTTCCCAGTCTCCACATGTCTTGATTTATGTTTTCATGTGCAACAGTCCCTGAAGTCCCTTCTCCAAAGCATCTTTCTTTTTCTGATGCGCATGCCGAGGTACGGTCCCTCGCCTTTCCCCTGGACCCTACTTTGGGGCTGGCCAGGTTGCCCCTTTACATAGAAAGGAGGGAGCTGCTCCCTGGGGTGAAATGTGCTGTCCTTCAGTACTCTCATCTGCTCCTGCCTTGAACAATGAAGTGAACTGCAAAATATTGCCAGTAGACTGCGGGGAAGGCTTCAGAGGGCATTTTTAATCTGTTGACGTGCTACTAAACACTATAGCTGAAAACACACATTTTTAAAACACTGAAAATATCATAAATTATGCTAAACATGCTTAGGTATTCTTTAAAGATTTTTTTCTCTGTCATTCCAGAATAGTTGTCTTTTCAGTCCTGATTATTAGTTACAATAATGGCATTAATCTGGTTCAGAATCATGGTATTGATTTGTTTTGTACTGGTCTGTTTTCTTTACTTCTCTAGGAAACACTTAACTTATTCCTCAATGAGATCTGTGTATGTTTAAAACTGTTCACTGGTTCAAAGAAACACGGGATTTATGGGAGTCAGTAGAGGAATATCTGTTAATTTAAGGGTAACTGTAATGATTTATTTAGTTTGTGCTGTCAAGTTATTTAAACAGAAGGGTTAAAAGAATGTAGACTGATTTTTTTACATGTTGTGTTGATGTACGCTATCTGGTTCTATTTAGATGTAGGCTACACTTGAAAATGCATTTCATGTAATTCCAGTGAAAAAGCAGATGTATAATTGCTGTGCAGTTTTTATGGAGCTGAGTTTCTGCTACCTGAGATTTCAGACATAGCAGGTTACAGAGGGAGTGACGGGCATGACAGCTAAACTCCTTTTCCCCAGTGCACTCACTGAGATTATAAAGAAGTCACCTCTGCACTCAAAATTGGAATTTGTTGTCTTCTGAGTGCTTCTATGCAATTATATTTATGTACCACCAGTATCCTTAAGCGGGTGTGGTACATGCATTTCCATGTTCATGTACTTAATGCCCTTTTACAGTTGAATCCGAAAAAGATAGATGTTAAACCCACTTCATAAGTTATCCAGCCTCAAGATGTAGTTAGTTCCGCATGTGATGGATAGATTAAAAAAAGACAACCTGCTACAGGGGTGCTTTTACATTTCCCACTCAATCACGTTTTTAATACAAATAGAAAATCTAACCTGTTGAGACATTTATTTGTGATACTCCCTTGAAGACTTATGTTCATTAACTGCTGAAATGAATACACTGGCCCATATGTATATCTTTGGGTATGAAAGAATATGAGTAATGTCAGGTTCAGAGGTAACTGAAGAGTAAGTAACTCAATACAGCGTATTTATAAGAATAATTTTAGAAACCATTTTTGAACACGATGATTGAGGAGATCCATTTGAGTGTCAGTTGATGAAAGAAGGAAACTTCTTCAGCCCTGACATCCAAACTGTAATGTACTGAAGAAGCGGGCTGCAGAAACGCTGCAGTTTTCCGGCTGGCAGCCGTGAACGTGCCATGGGTAGGCCTGAACTTGCCGTGGTCAGCCAGGTTTACAGCCCAGAGAACTGATACTCACTGTTGCATTTCCTACTGGCTGATCAGTTTCATGAATCCTTCAAGTTTATTCACATTTTTTATTTTTAAAGGAGTTTATTATTCTTAGCTGTGTCTAGTAAAAGGTATTGAAAAATCAGGTTTTTCATCATCAGTTTACTTCCAACATGTGTGCACATGCACATACAGAACTAATGCTTCATACGGTACCAGAGCAAATTGCGTATGTTATCAAAGTATAAAGGTTATCAGAGGGTGTCTTCTGCATTTTTTGTTAGATTCATTGATGATAAAGTGCATGGCCTGCATTGTAAAGTGGGAATTGGTATCAAGTGATGCTTGGAACAGACTTGAATTACGTGGAAATTGTTGAAGAGAGATGTGGGGTGCAGAGGGCAAATCAGTACCTGTCTGAATTCCAGCTGCTCTTGAAGCATCCCAAGTCTCACATTTTGCATGAAATCCTGGCTTTGTTGAAACTAAAGGAAATTTTGTCTTTGAATTCAAAGAACCAATGTAAATGTGTGTGACATCCTTTTAGATGTCTGTGTAGTCATAGTGCAAAATTTCGTGCACGTAATATAAAGTAGTGGATTTGAGTTTACTAAGCTTTCCTGTGGACAACTGGAAAATGTGCTAAAGCAAGTGAATTCGTATGTACAAGAAGGTTACTGGGGAAGCATGACAGTTATCCAACATGCACTGAGAAGAGAAGAGGGAGGCTCAGATTGCATGCGGTCACTAGAAAGCCTACCTCTATTTTTATGAGTGGGACTGTTAACTTGGTGCTTCCTCAAATTACACCGTGTGTATTGTTTGCTGTAATAAACTTGCGTTACAGTTTCCTTTTTATACTCTATTTACATTCACTTCTGATTTGCATTTGTCCTGAAGTTTTGATATAAACTGTTAAATAGCAGGTTGCCAGGAGTGCAGCTGTGGAACTGCTAGTTATGGCAAGATCTGTGTGCAGAACTATGCCTGCCAAAAGAGAGTATATTTCAATGTAATGTCTTCTTTTGCCGAAGTTTTTGGGTGGTAGCGAAGCTATGAGATTCAAGGGGAAAGTCAAATGCTTTGCAGGTGCTGAAGACAATTCAAGAGATAATTTATGATAATTTAAGACATAAATTAATTCAGAAAGAACTGGAAAGCATCTTGGTCTCCCAGTATGTTAGAAAAACAAAAGGCAATTGGAAAAAGAAAAAGCGCCACAGAATGTTCTTCAGCCCAAGACAATCATGCCAAAAATAGCATGTTAGTTGTGTTAGCTGAGGAGAAGATACATTACAGTTTTGCATATTGATGTCTACCGAAAGAAGTATCTGAGTGTTGCTGTAGGAGTTCAGTAGGAATAGAAGCACATTATACGCTCCTGTCACTTGGCTGATAACTATCTGGGAAACTTGCTGGAGGGGTTGTTTGATCCCACACAGATCAGCAGGAGTGTTGCCATTGATGCTAGTGAGTGAAGGATCGGGACTTATTTAAATGTATGCTCAGTTGAGCACTGTTAATGGTTTCAGGGGCATTTCTCACCGATTAATCATTTGCGCATTGGTAGAGCTGGAATAAAGCTCGGCAGTTCCTGGATTCTGCTCCTGTGGTTAGTCTGCCGGATCACACTGTCCCTCTGGAGGTCCCAGTAGACAATAACAAGCAGACAATAATTTAACCAGAAATAGAAAATGGGGGAAGTAGTAACAATAAATTCATTAACACAGTAATTATTGAAGTGAAAAGAATCCTGCACAGGAAGTAGTTATGCTTTAAAATTATCCTCTTAAAAAGAATAAAGTAATAGTAGGAGTATCAGGCAATGAAGAAAATGAGAATAACTACATCTTCTTGGGGGAATTGGCCTACTTTTTCACCTTGGTGGTAAAGATGACCTTGCTTACGTGGAATGTTCATAGGCAGAGCCAAGGTGGAATTTGAAAGCAGGGTATACTGCCCTGTGGCAGGGTATCCACTGTAAAAGATGAAGCTTTAAAGACCTTGGCTTGATTGATGCTAACAAGCCAGAGATTGTCTGCTGCGCATCTCCTGCAACAGTGGGGTGGCTCATCTTAGAGGACAAAAATCACTCCGAATATGGAATAGTAACCATTCCATACAGAATCTGTATGACATTTAAGTTTATGGTCGGTAATTTTTTATGTTTGCTGCTCAGGTGCTGCTCAGGGTCTGAGCTGAGTCAGTCTGTCCATCAGTGTGGTGCGGCTGGGTCTCTCCCACTTCTGCAGCTCCTTGGGCTGACTCCAGGGTGGAGGCAGTACAGAAGACATTTCCAGCAATTTGCATCTCTCTTTCCAGTCCCAAGTGTTTTTACTAATTACACTCAGGTACTATACTGATGAAGTAGATGTAGATGCCAAAATCGATAAGACCTTTTAAAAAGGAAGCATAGAAAAAGCTATACTGTTGCTGGCGAAGTAAAGAGTGTGACAAACAAAACTCATGTATTCTGGGAAACATCTGAAAAATCAACAGAAAAATAGAAGAGACTGCAGAAGGATTGACATTCGAAGTACAACATACTTCAACCTGACTATGTGATGGAAATGTTCAACGGAGTTTTAAAGCTGTATTTCTCTTACATTTGTTGTATTTCTCTTCTGACCTGCTAGTTACACTGCAGTGCGTACCTGAATAGCTAACAGGTGACTCAGGTATGGCTGTATCGGCAAGCAGTGAAGCTACAGTGTATGACAAGTTCATCTTCTGTGGTACCTACATAAACCTGAAAAAAACCTGTCTCACTTGTATCTACATGCTGTAATTGTCATTTTTCAATGGCAAGATCAATAGTGTAGTCAGAGCAGCAGTGCACTGTGTTGCCATTGTTTCAGTTGGAGAGGTAAATGTTTAACAGCAGTAGTTTGAAAATGGGTCATTACAGTGTGAAATTTGCTCAGAGTTTTGGGATCTGTGGTTATTTAAATAATGATATTTGCATAGTATCATTACTCATCTTAGACAAAGCTAGGAGGAAGAACTGTTTCTAATTTGTGTAATCTCAGTAGCCATCCAACTACTTGGCACCATCTATCTCATTAAGCCCTAATAGAGAGTGTTGAATTGTTTCAGCACGCTACATCATTCAAAAATGCTGCACAGATCTGTCTGATAGTGTACGTAATGACCCTAGCTGTACGAAAAATAATCAAGTTTGGGTTAAAGAATGGTGTTACTGTCATTATTACATATTTAGAAAGTATCTCTCAATTCATATAATACAAAAATAAAAAAGCAATTGTAAGCTCCTCAATATATACACTCTTCACTGTTTAAGAAGTTTTAATCTGCTCTTGGCACTGCATGGAATAATTGCTCTTAATAAGCGCACAAAAATGCTATACCTCCAGGAAATTGAATGTACATATAAACATAAAAACATTATAACTCAAAACTGCAGTGATGATTTCTTTTTACTTAAGATGGTCATCCTTTGTCATTGGCAAAATCAAAGACAAGGTTTAAAGATTTCTTGTGGTGAACATGTGCACTTATTTAGTGATTCCTTATGTAAATGATATATAAAATTAGAATGTAATTCCACAAAATTGCTTGCTCTATTTTTTCAGGATTTTAACAGCTTGGGGATGAGATTGATTTCCCACTGCTTTGCACTTTTTGTAGTCATATAGATTGCTGTACAGGTTGTACAAAGTGGATATGAAATGCTACCATTCTGTTTTGACATATGCACAAAATATGCACGAAGTCAGACCTGTTATATTTAAATGGTAAGAACCCCTATCTGTGTGGAGTTCATAACTAGTCTAAATGAGGGTTCCTGAAAAACTGTTCATTCAGATCACTTGGCATGGGGGACAGACAGCTGTGGGCTGCAAAGCCACGTGCTGCTTCATTGTCATATCTCTGCGTTCAGTTTTACAGCAATGATACGAGGCTTTCGGCCGGTGCATCCTTTGACCACACTTAGAAAACCAATGGTCTTACCAGTAACAGAAACAGAGACTTCTGCAGAAGTGCTGGAAAGGCCTGAGTGGCTGTGTGCAGTTGTGCTCCTGATTCACATCTCACTGTCAGGAGTTGTACATTTCTAAACAAAAGTAATTGGATAACATATTAATTCTGCATTTGATGTCTGCTATTTTTATATTGCATCAGAACTAAACTTTTTTTTAATCCCATATTTGAGCCACTTCATGTACAATAGTATTTTTCCAAGTTAGAGTCAAACCTTTATGGATCTCCGGTTAGACTGGCTAGCCAAGGGGTTGTTTACTAGCTCAGTAAATCTCAGTATAGCAGCTTACTTGGAAATATATCTTACACAAATTTGAAGAAAACATTCCTTCTTGGCAATGCAGTCATACATTTGAAAAAAATAGCATAATCGTAATAGAGATGTCCTGATCTCTCTTGGGCCAAATAGGTGATTAAAAAATATAAAAAATAGTTTCTTTTCTTATTGTGTATTACAATCAAAATCTGTAGTTAACATTTATAAAAGAAAGGATCCAACCAGAAGTCTGCATAGCCAGTTTGTAGTTAGATAGAGGCAAGTAACCAAAAGAGAAGTGGAAATCACATCAGTACTAACACCTCTCATGCTTACAGGTACAGTTATTTAGTTTTGATTCCCTAGAATGGCTCCCAGTGCGTTGGCTGTCTGTTATCAGGGGTGAATTCTTTGTCAAGGCAATGGCCAAGAAGCAAACCTCCATGCGGTGGTTCCATATATACTTAATTGGGATTTCCAAGGAGTGTTACATAGCACAGGTATTGAAAACAAGCTCTAAGCTGTCAGACATGGCTGTTTGTCCTTTTTATATGTAGCATGTTCAACAGTGATTCTGAATAATAATACAAGGGATACAGGAATTTTAGGTACATTAAGTAATTATCTTGTATCTGGAAAAACAGCTCTTGTTAACAAATCAGGCTTGTAAAAATGTTTCAAAAGCTTTTGGGATCACAAGTGTTGAAGAGCTTAAACTGATGGATGCCCCACACAGACAAAAGCAGTTTCTATTGTCTGATGCTCTTAAGAATTTGCTGAAGGGTCAGTTAGGACTGAAGGATGGACATCAGCACAGCAGTGAAATTCAAGTGGCAGAATGCAACTTCAAACACATTAAAAATTGGGAGAGAATAAGGAGCAGGTGCCTGCCTTAAACCACAGCATTGTTTGGGAGCAGGGTGTGGTAAACTGACTTCACATCGTGCAGACACAACAAGCCAGGGGGATCTTTTCCAGATTGAACGTACAACCAGCCTTGCCGTGAAAGGGAAATGAAGTACAGACAACGGATGCTGCAATCTGGCCAAAGCTTTCTATCCCAGGAACAACTGAGATTCATGATGGCTGCCTCGGGTCCTGTATATGGGAATTCATCAAGAATGGGACCTGAAAGCTTCATACCAGCCTTTGACCAGAAGCTCAAGCAACAGTTTTGCAGTTGGTTATTTCATTCAGTTCTCTCTTTCTTTCACTTTTTCTTGGGTGCTGTCTTAATTAACCTTAATCTTAATTAACCATACTTCCAGTATGGCCAGAGGAAAGAGAGAGGAGGAAACACAAAGGCACAGGACAAGAGTGAAGAAGTATTTCTTGACTGAAAATTAAAAACTAGTGAGGCCTCCCAAGAAATTTAAAACCGCGTATTGCAAACTGAGGCTGTCAGTCCAGGCTCTCTCAGACTTTCCAAACCTGGCTGCTCCCATACTGAAGAGCTTCCCTACTGAAGGCAGCTCTGCTTTTGGGCTATCAGGGCAGGCCATCCCCATCCCAGTTGGAATTTCTCAGTGTTTTACATTCATATATTCATGGGAGCAGGAACTGGAACACGTCTTCCCTTCTCCCTTACAAGGGCAAAGTAAGGGAAAGACCCTGGCTACAGTTTCTCCCTGGCCTTGCAATGCTCTTTGGGCTTCAGAAATGCTTATGGCATGTGCTGTGAAAAAACTTCATCAGAAGGACTGTAACAGGACGCTTCATAAGCTGGTGGTTAGCACTGGCCTCTGAGAATTGGTGAGGTGATCTCAAAGCTTCTCAGACTGAGGTGACAGTGGAATCTGGGTTTCCCAAGGACTGCTTAAATTAGTAGATCCTAACCCGTGGCTGCTGCTTGGGGTCTGTGGGTGACACAAGGAAAGAAACAACTCAGCTGTGGTTCCCAGCAGTGCTTCAGTAAGAGCTAAATGCCTCATTCAACGCGGCCAAAACCTGGGCTGTTCCAGAGGCAGAATTGTGTGGCTGGAAGGAAATTTGAGACCTACCCTGTCCCCCTTTTCTTAGGTAGGATTGAATGTTCTTGGACTGTCTGATGATTTTATCTATCTAACCTGTTCTTAACATGCCCAGAGCATATCTCTAGATACATAAAGAGCTTTACTCTTGAAAAATGGTCACTTACAGGCACCTAACTCCTGAGTTCAAACGAAAATACTGAAGCAGTTTTTATGCAGCATTTTTGGTGAGGTGAGGAGAGCAGAGAAGCAGCACCTGAAGCACTTGAGTGTGTTTCTGAAGCCACAGCTGCTCTGCGCTCAGTACGAGTCCTACCAAGAGATCACGTACCACCTGGGGAGTGGCACAGCCAGCCTGCCTCTGCCTGCGCCAGCAGTGTCCCCTCTCCGGGCTCTGTGCCTGGTGGGGAGCAGCTGTTGGGAGCTCTTGCTGAGAGGAGCTGAGAGCTCTGGCTCTCCCCACCAGAGGCAGATTTCAGCTGGCTAGATCCCAGATCACGGAAGATAATCTGTTGCATTCACTGCAGTTTTCGACTTGTCCTCATCTGATATTGAAGATCATACCAGTAGTTTTGCATCCCTAATTTGCAAGTGATTTGCACTCCAAGTTGTGGGAACAAATAATTCCATGTGTAATTTAGAAAATGTGGCCTGTGGAATCTATCTGCAGTAACCATATTAGTTAAATTACCAGTGTGATTAACTGTAAGAATGAATGTGCTTTCATAAATGCCAAAGCAATTATTTCTGGTAATTTATTCCACTCCTTACAGTATGGCTGCAAGAATCTGGACTAGTGTTTTTCAGATAATGTATTCCATATTTTGTGATGGGGACTTAAGAGAAATGTCTTCTTTCTAGGGCAATTAGATTATGCTAATTTGGAGAACATTTTCAATGTTCTTTATTAGAGTTTAGTAAATTGTGAGTAAAATGATTTTCAGCGTAGGTGGTCAGCAACATACTTAGCAACAAAGTACGCTACTAAACTCTCTTGTTTCCGCATCATTTCATTTGGTAGGATTAAAAGCAACATGCATGAAGTGAATGTATACGTATATATACTTTATGATTATAAAAACAACCCCCAGTTTTACAGTGGCACCAGTTACATGTTTACTTCTGTGTTAGTGTCAGATGCATTCCCAAGCTATTCATCTAGCTAGAGGTTAGCATCACCTCAACTGGGTTCATTCAACTGTGTGTTTGTTTTCACAAATGTTTTTGGGAAAGGATCTGTCTTAAAAGAAAAAGAACAACTTCAAAACATATTGTTGGTTTGTTCCTTTTGGGCTGAGTCCAGTACAGAATTCAGCCACACAAGTAGTTGAATTAGCACAACAGAGGAGGTTTTAATTTCCAGGCAGGATGAGGGAAAACAGTTTGGATTTACTAGAGTGGTAAGACTTTCAACCAGATCTTCTATCAGTTACAGCTTGGAAGTATGACACCAAAGGCTGTTTCTTTGAGTTGAGTTACTACTTTGCATTTTCATTGCTACTTGCAACCTTTTAAGTATTTTAATGCTAAATTTATGAGACAGAAATTACGGATTATGTAAATACTCTGTTTGCTTTTAAATTGTTTGAGGAATTGTGGTATTATTTTTGATTTATCACATTTTTTCAGGGACCAATGTGTTGCTAGTATTGTGGGCAATCAAGTGCAGGTATTTCTCATGTGCATTATTACATATTAGTTTAGCCAAGCTTAATCTGAAAGAATATTCATCTCTAAAGTAGTGGCTCAGGAGTCACGCCTGTGGTCTGGGTCTTCTTCTCTACTTCTATTCCAAAGTGCCATTTTGCTGTTAAAATCTTCAATTCTTGTTTCAAGAAGCATCAACATCATGATTTGGAGCCTTATTGCTGAAGAGTCAGATATTTCTCTTTTGAGACCATCAGGGAGCTTTGCCTGTTTCTGTTGAAAACTGGAAAATAGTTATTCACATAGCCTCCTTTCAATCCTCCTTAAATTCAGTGTTAAGGTCAAAATAATTACTGTTTACCACCTGCACTTACACAAAAGTTGGATACACTATGCATGCCTAGCTTTCATGCTGTAGCCAAGTTGTACCTTCTCAACTGTTGGCCTGTCTTCATGTGAACCAGAGCACTTATTTCAGTTAAAATGAATGTGGGAAAGTAAAACTGCTTAAAAGTAAGATTCAGAGGGATGCTAAGAACAGCTACACATGTGCCTCTATGAAGACTTGAATGGCAATTGCACCAGTTCTGCCTTGATTTCTCAGTAAATTGATGTGCGACAGATGTGTTGATTTTTTTCTGTGAATGTTCTGCTAGAGTGAAGGCATACAGATTTCTAATTGTAATTCAGAAAAAAATCTGCCTTACTAATTAATAAGAGCTACTATATACTCCTTCACCTATCTCATATTCAACCACATATTTATCCCAAATCCCAAAATCTTTGACAGATATGATATGAAGAGATTGAAGAATCACGCAAGATGGAGATGTTCTGTTAAATTTGCATGACACAATTCATGTTTGCAACAATGAACTGAGAATGACCACCATTCAACAAGTCTGAACGAAAATGAATGCTTACTAATCAAAAGATCTCTTAAAATGGAAGAGTAATATCCTGTAACAATACTTGAATGAAAAGAGCATGGGGCTTCAGCAGTTGTGTGCCTTTCACATGTAACTATGACACAGTGTACCTTTTCTACAAAACTATAGCACAGTTTTTTTCCTGGCAGTTTTGTGGGACTATTTCTTTGATATGAGTGATTGGATTTTAGAACAACGCTGGACCAGTGTTGGAAGTCAGCTGCTGGCTTTAATATAAATAATAAACTCAGCAGACACTTGGAACAGTACAACCCAATAGAAATGAAATTGTTTACTTCTGCCCTTCATTTTTCATATGTCATGTTAGCCTTGTATCTTTTTTATTTGTATTTATTGCACCAGATATTGATGGGCATTTTCAAAAGTAGTTTTGATGTAGTAAAAAAATTATTTCACTCTGTTGGGTACTAAATTCATGTGGGTGGCTGAAGTTCTAGAGGAAAATTATTACTTCTGTTATTTTTATATACTGATTAAAAGTTATGGTCTTAAGGAATGCGTAGAAGGCTTGTAATAAGCAATATGATTGAAACCACTCATGATACTGCTATAGAAATGTCTCACTACTACTAAATATTGCAAAGCTATTAATCTTTCTGGGCAAGGGGCCAGTGGGTTGCAAGGTGTTTTGGGTGTCTATTTCCCACTCCACTAAAATTCTCGCGTTCTTTAGCTGACCTAATATCCCTCCTGACTGGAGGGCCTGGGAGACTTCAACCCACACTGCAGACTGTAGGACAGAGTGACACTGAGTGTGGACATTGAAACTGATGCCCCTCTCCTATTCCCTGTCTGAGGGTGCAGGTCCTCTTACTCTAAGCCAGCCCCTGTGCTCACACGTTCTCCTCGGGGTGTGAGAGTCCTTATCCCAGGACAATCTCCTCCCTTGCTCATTTCTTTTCTCAAATCCCTCAAGCTCCACCGACCCTGCAGGTCCAGCAGTTCTGTCCTCTGGTACATGATGAGCCAGAGAAGGTGTAGAGGGTAGCAGAGGCTACAAACAACTGCAGAAGAGGGAAAGTCCCTAGATATCCTAGGATATTGGATGCTACTCTACCCTCATTGTATCAATATTTAAGAATTCTAGTATTATTTGGTGTCATGTACATTTAGAGTTACTGCTCTTTTATAATATTATCAGTATATCACACATCACTGTCCTGAAGTTGGGGGGGTATTGAACAGATAAAAGAAATGGGAATACAGAATTCCCTGGCCCATTGCAGGGAACAGCATTTAAAATCAGAAATTACATGGAGTGACTGTCTTATTCATGAAAGAAAAAACAAAGCTTCTTTCCTACTCATTTCTTTCTTCTTTTTTTTCTGTTTTTTTTCGTGGTGCTTTCAATATATCTTCCAGCTGAGGTCTTGATCAAAATTCCTACACTAAAATGCTACTATATTAAGTTTTGAGTATTTTTTCCCTAGCCTGCTACCCAGCTACCTGCCACTTTCCTGTTTTTACAACTAAAATTAAACTATGCAAGCAGATACAAAAATCGTTACTCTTGGAGGTAGTAATAAAGCTTCATATTGTGCATAAAAGTCAGTGCTGTATTTTTTAGATATAAAGTTAAAACAGTTCATGAAATGAGAAGAGCGTGAATAGAGAAGAAATACTGGGAAGGGTTCTTGATTTGTTTACTATCCTCACTAATGGATATCTGTAACTTGATTTAGCAGGTAATGACCATATGTTTTTAAATCAAATAATTCATCTGAATTAGAACATTCTTCAGACACTGCAGGTTTTGACATAATGGTAACATTTTAATTGAATTCCTAAGAGGGATGTATTTATCCAGAGAAAACATATTTTAAACACACTAGTCTATGGATAGTGTAAATCTGATTACCTCTGTGGGCAGACTTGTGTTGTGCATATGCTGCCTGCCCTTGGAAAGCAGGCAGTGACAGAACTAAGGTCCTGTACAAGAGACTTACGATGCTGCTTGCCTATAATTAAAAAAAAAATGGTAATTTTTAAATGGAAGTTTTGGTACAGGTCATTAATTTCTGGCTTCGAGCGTTTCTGCCACATGGAGTGGCGGTGTGCCGCCCGCAGCGGTGCCCCGCAGGGCCGCCCAGCTGCGGCAGCGCGGTGCGATGGGGGCTTCTCTTTTGTCTCCGCAGAAGCAGGGGGCAAGAAGCTGCGGAGCACCGTCCAGAGGAGCACTGAGACAGGGCTGGCCGTGGAGATGAGGAACTGGATGACCCGTCAGGCCAGCCGGGAGTCGACGGATGGGAGCATGAACAGCTATAGCTCTGAGGGAAAGTAAGCAGCAGTTATAACTGCGATTACCTGATGTTTCTCCATGAAACTGATAGCTAGACAAAAGCGTGGTGACCGCTGTAGGCCCTGTTCAGTCAGAATTCCCTTCACAATCTAGTGTCATTGATGGACCAAGCCTAAGTATTCCCCTCTGACCGAAAGAGTCTCCCACTGTTGGTGCCGGAAGGATGAGGATCATTTCTGCTGTGCTGTGAGAAGGGCACCTGGTGGGTCAGAGCATCAGCATGCAGTGTGGCAGGAGGGGAAGCAGGTTCAGTGCACTGGGTAAAACACAGAAAAGGACAGTTTCTCTTCGGAAAACTCCTCATATACATCTGTGCTTTGCAGAGCAAAGCATTTCCAGAGCATTTCCATCTATCGTTCACTGGGCTCAAGAGTTTTTCAAAGATTCTGCTAATTAATCCTGAAGAAATGATCTGGGCAGAAGTATGAGACCGTCATGTATCATGCTTTTCATAAAAGCCCGAGTTAAAGACTTGAGTGCTATGTCCAAGACATTGCCCAGAAAAATCTTATTGCCCATAGATTTATTAGTGGTACACACAGCACTGGATAATACAGCTATACTGGATGATATCTTTTACATGTCCAAGTTGATGCACTATAGACACTTGAGATGCAAATCTCATTAGTTCTTCTTGCCTTGTAATGGGTTACAGATAATTTATAGCAAGAATCTGAATTTTAAGTTACTTTGGTAATTTGCCACAATGGATTTCAGTTCCATTATTGAATAGATGTCATTCTCAAAGACATTTTTAATGAAATGTTTATAATGAATGCTGATTTTAAAAGGTGATTTTAAAAATAGTGACCAGCATTCAGTCTGATGTAATAATTTCACTGGATACATTTGACATTCAGCCATTGAGTTCACACTGACTGAGAAACGTGAGCAATTTTACCTTTGTGTAACTAAATTACTGGTAAGGGCATGTATTAGTTTCTTATTGAACTGGTCTCATATCAATACTACAACAATTAACCGTGGTCTTTAATATATTGGGAAAAGAACATGATGGAAAAATATTACTATGGAAACTAGACTTAATGAGGATTAGTGCTTCCTTCATCTGTTTGTTTATATGCTGGAGGCCGATTTGCTGCTTGTTGAACACTGTGAAGTTTTGAGCATTACAGTAATTATTTTGTAATCTTGTCAGTGTAAATAAGTTCTTGTGAGCAGTAGTACCAAAACCATAAATGCTAAATGCAAAACATCTAGAAAACAAAAAAGGGCAAATTCAAGTGTATTTATTTTGGGTTTTTTTTCAATATTATTTTTCAGTTTGATTTTCCCTGGTGTGAGATTGGCTGCAGACAGCCAGTTCAGTGATTTTCTGGATGGGCTTGGTCCTGCCCAGCTTGTAGGACGACAGACTTTGGCAACACCATCAATGGGTAAGCATTTATGTCCTATAGATATGATACAGTCTACTGGGTCTGGTAATTAGAGCATAGAAATTGTCTAGATTCCAAGTCTTTAAATACGGATTTCCCATGTGGTTTTGAACAACTCAGTTAAGACCAAAATTATAACCTCAGCCAAAGTTGAACATAATTATGGATGCTCATTAAGGCACTCAAAAGTAGAAAGGTGCTTTGAAAAATTCAGTCTTTTATCTCTTCTTCTTCAGTTTTCCGTCTTTAAAATGTGGCTAATGAGACCAATCCTTCTCTGAATCACTTGGATAGTATCGAATAAAAATGGGAATTTAGGTGCAAAGTATTTGTTATTATTGTGCTTACAGACTTTTTTACATTCACAAGTTATCTTTTCATATCTTGTCTTAAACTAGAGGCATGGTGAAGAGATTTCAAGCAGTTTTACAGACCTGCTTTGTAATGACTTTTTTTAATGTGAAATTGTTCAGGAAAAAAAAAAAATAAATTTGAAGTGATAGGGACATGGGAAATGGGAGACAAGATGTTATTGCAGTTTTTTTTAATTGTTTACTAATGTAAATAGTAGTGAAGAGGGTAAATATTAAATTATCTAGTACTGTTAAAATCCCGATCATACTTATTGGTGGAATGCAGACCATACAAGTCATCATGTATTCATCCTAGAAATTCCCATAGCTTTTCATATATTTAGGTATTTCTGAATTACAATGCCAGGATTTCTTTTTGTTGTCTAGGAGATATCCAGGTGGGAATGATGGATAAGAAAGGACAACTGGAAGTGGAAATAATCCGAGCCCGTGGCCTTGTTGTAAAACCAGGTTCAAAGACACTGCCAGGTAAGGAAGAAAAATCTTAGCAACAAGAGTAGAGTTCTACCAGAAAACTCTAACAAACCTCCAACTTCTGAAGCTTACTGTTAAACTTAGGTAAACTCTTAGCAAATTCATGTGTCAGTAGATTACAGTATTGTACACTGAAATGCAATATTGAAATGGTACACAAAAAATCAACCCTACTGCAGGAGGAAAAAAAATCAGACTGGTGTCTGAGCTACCAGAAAACACAAAAGTATTTTAGTAATAGCAAATGCATCCTTCGTTATAGGGTAGAAAGGAAGGTATATACTGAAGCTGTGATATAGGAATCTTAGGGATGAAAAGGGAATCAACAAGAGATGTGGAATAGGTACCTACTTGAAAAGTAGACCAGTATTTGATACTTACTCCTTATTTTATAATCTGATGTCCTATAACACTTTGTGAAAAGGACAATATAATGATATTTTTAGCAAGCTCTTGTGCTGAAATAGAAAATGTGTCAGAGTCTTTTCTTCACTGATTTTCACCTTGTAGATAATTTTAAATTATTAACAATTTGGAGCATTGATCCAAATCTCACCAAAGTCAGTGCAAGTCATTCATTTACTTAACAGGCCTATTTTGCATACTGTACAGTATAGGGATACTATATATAGGAATATCTGATTTTTTGAGGTCAAAATCTGAATTGTTTCATGGCAAAAGAGACATATAAAAAGAAGTAAAGAAAAAATTATACCAGGGAGAAAAGTAAATAAAATGCATGGATGCTTTGCATGTGAATAAATGTTAATACCGCTTGTGGAGATTTGTTCATATAAGTTATGTATCCAGTAAAAAGCAAATTTTATCATATGGTGATAGAACAATGCATCTGTTGTGCAAAGAATCTGGACTTCTTCTTTACTTGTTGTTCTTTATTTTCTTTCTTCTAAGCACCATATGTAAAGGTGTATCTATTAGAAAATGGAGTCTGCATAGCCAAAAAGAAAACAAAGGTAGCAAGAAAAACGCTGGAACCACTTTATCAGCAACTTTTATCATTTGAAGAGAGTCCCCAAGGAAAAGTTTTACAGGTAATTTGCATCAATATTCTTCTGAATTGGAAAATGTCACCTGTACAGTTTTCACTGAATGAGGTTCAAACTTCCTTTCACACTTCATTTGTGAAGTTCTGCTAATCAAATACTTGTTGAGCAGATAAATACTACAGTAATAACTGTTGATGCGAGTAGAAAGTGCTGAGCAAAAGTTAGTTGTAGATTATTTTGCTTCTACTATATGTATGGGCTCCTTCTCTCACTGGACTTTCTTTAGTATCATGGATAACTGCTCTGTTACTGCCCAGGTCATTTCTGTCACTGCATCATGATTAGTATGCACAGAATTAAACTATGTCAGCAGTCAAATATTTCATTCCTTACTATAACTAAATAAGCAGAGACATTTGACGAATCAGATTGAAGCTCTCATCATTTTTTCTGAAATTTTTCTATTTTCTTGTGTTTCCTTTGCTAACAGATAATTGTTTGGGGAGACTATGGACGTATGGATCACAAATCCTTTATGGGAGTGGCACAGATACTTTTAGATGAACTGGACCTGTCCAACATGGTGATTGGGTGGTTCAAACTCTTCCCTCCTTCTTCCCTAGTAGACCCAACTTTAGCTCCTCTCACTAGAAGAGCTTCCCAGTCATCTCTTGAAAGTTCAACAGGACCTTCGTATGCTCGCTCATAGCAGCTGTGAAACTGTTGTCATAGCAACCAGCGTTACAAAAAAATAAAATTACAGGTCGCAAACCCTGGTAACACTGCATGCTTAATGTTGTGTCTTCTGAGCCTGTTTCTAGGGCTGCAACGCGATCCTGTGTTCTCAAGGAAGTTGCACACATTGTGCCCTACAGAAGGCCCTCAGGTGAAGGACTGAAGTCATGAAGAACTGATAGGTTTGGAGTTCAGGGACACTCAGTTTTGGTCCAATCTGAAGCCATGGACTAAACTAAAAGAATCAATCTGTTTCATGCAACAAAAGTCCTTTTCAATGGCATATCTATTTTGTTGCTCCCGTTTCTTTATTTATCTGCCCTCCCCTCCTAAAGCTTGGTTATGCCACAGAAATGGAGTTACCCTCCCATGAAGCCATGTTACAAGTCAGTGGATTAGCAGACACTGGGAGAAAAGAAGAATGCAAGGATGCTGGCAAGGTCAACTGTCGTTTGAAACAGTTGCTTGAGATCTGAAAACTCTTCATACTGAAAAGGTTCAAGAAGTAGCGGGCTTCATATCTCCAGCTATAGATACAGTGAAACCCCAGATGTGATGGACTCACTGAAAAATAAAATTCTGTGGATATACTGTACTGTATGAAACTAAAGAAACTTTTTTGCATGGACACAGATTTAGCTGAACACTTAAATTATTTTCTTGGGGCTGCAACTTGCAAAAAAAAAAGAATAAATCAGCCATTTTCAACAATTTATATTATTTTTAAAAATAAATTTCACTAGTGCATGGTTTTAAAGGGAAGAGAATGCAACAGGGTGATACAAAGACACACCACGTTTATCATTCTTTAAACCAGTCATGGTCTGTATTTTTGCAGACGTATATTAAAAATAAAAATAATTTCTAGCAAATATTTAAAATTCTGTTTATGTGACAAGAAATAAGTGTAATATATTAAATTTATTTAAATGTAAAAGGTACAAGCCTTGTAAAGTTCAACATAATGTGCAAATTGTACACTTCTTTTACCTCTTCCTTTCTCTGTCTCTCCTCCCAGTCTCCCTTCTTCCTTTTGCTCTTTTTCCCCTCTACCTCCCAGAATGATCATCATATTCTAAAATGGCTACCTTTTGACTTACTACTCTCTTATGCCCCATATTTGGTTCAGGGTTGCAGATTGTTCTGCATTTCTGAATTATTTGAGAAAAATATTGTTTAAGAACTTACTTTTTTTCAAGCATGTTGAAAAGGATTTTGCAACATGGCTTGGGAGTACATTAATGTAATTCAGCATGTATTTGATAAAGAAGATATTTGAACTTTTTGCAATTTATTGTACAGTGCATGGTAACTTATTTTCATTTTTTCTCACCTTCAAATTGAATTCTACAGCAAAATACTGGAATCATGTGGCCATTGTAAGATGTCTTCAATGAATTTGTTTTCAGCACCAGCATCTTTCATTCAAAGATTGAATTATCATTTCTTGAAGGTTTTTGGAAAGAGGAAAAATTAAGTACCTGGTTGATTTTTAGGAAATAAATTTAAACACTTTTAGTTGCACTGAACCAAATGAATTGCTACATTTTTGAGACTACAAAAGCAACAAAGGTTGCTAATTCGTACAGTCCTTCTGCTGTAAAGTTCAATTTTCATAAACTACATTTGTGTTGCAAAAGACATAATTAGGTAATATCAGTCTGGAAAATATCAGTCTTTGGTTTGTAAAATAGCCTTAAGGAAAGCTTACCTGTACCACTCCGACAGCTATTTGACACCATTACCAGAACCCTCACGGCAGTCAATGGATCTTCAAAAACCTGGGTTTTGTAGGAGACAGTAACTACCGTTGGGTGGTGCTGCAAGTTCAAGCTTCTCATTAAATGACATTATTTAAAAGGAATGTAACTGGCTAACATTTAATAACAAAATATCCTTTTTTTCTGGGTCTTTGTATGCCTTTAATACCTATTTAAGGTTTAATATTGAAACCTTGCAATAATTTTTGAAATATACATTACATTTACCTTTAAGGCCACACAGAATTATTCTGATTTTATTTGAAAAATCTATTAAAGTTTCCCATTAAGAAATTGTACATGCCTCATAAGAGGGCAAAAGTAATAACAGTATCACTTAAAATGCCTTTTACTTTGTGCAATATCATATAGATCAAGATTATGTCTTGTCTTCAGAGTTTATATAATGGATTGTTGTTAAGTTAATGGACAGACTGGTAAAATTATATTTATTGAAATAATTTAGACACCTGTCTACCAGCAGCAAATAAATACTACTAACATGCAGTCTACAATATCCCCTAGGATATTAAACAAAAATACATAACAATTTTCCTGATACTGTGAGATGTGCTCACACATTCTTGTATGCATAGTCCTATATAAATTATTTCAAATTTTAAAATCAAGGACATGACGCATGGAAGGTTTGTACATACTTGTCATTATGCAGTATTTATTTAAAAAAAATTAATGTATTTTTTTTAATTTTCACACATCTGCAACTCTACTTATGGTTTAGTCATGTAAATAGCACTATTCCAGTGATCACTGCTGTCTTGTACATAGTACGTTTTAAAAAGTTAAAAGGAGTTACAGTTGGGGGAAAAAAAAAAGGGCAGATTAGGCCTGTAATGAACACCAACTAATGTAAATCAAACTCATTCTGGTGATGGTATTTAACACTTTAAATAAAAAATTTTCTTTACAGAACTTGTGTGCAGCGCTTTGTTGCTTTTCTCTGAGGTTGTCAGCAGCATCCTTCAGTGGAGTTCGTGGCAAACAGCACATGCAGCTGAAGAAGCAGCAAGCTTTTCTTCTTGTAACAGTGCTAGAAATGAAATGCCATTTTTAAGATAACACGTTCACTGCCAGAGGTTTTTGGACCGCGTGTGCACACAGGCCAGGGGGTGGAAGGCTGGCTCTGCCTGTCCCCCAGCCAGGCGTCGGGCTCTGCGCTCCGGCCGCACTCCTGCTGTCACATGCTGAAACAGGGGCATGGCTCCGGGGCTGGAGCTGGCTCTAAGCTGCCAACCCTGGCTGTGGGAACGTGCTCGAACTCCGACATAACCTGCACACTACATGTGCTGGGACTGTGAAGTGCTACTGCCAGCTGGTGTGGAGCAGCTGTGCCACCCGGTTAGACTTCCAGCATTTGGAAGAGGGTGGCCACACTCAAGGTGGCTGTTGGGGATGGTTGTGGATAGAACTCCAGTCCCGTTCCCGGGTGTGTCAGGAGGGCGCTGCCCGACCTCCCCAGAGCAGTGCCATCGGTGTTCCCTGGCCAGGTATGGGTCCTGCCACCACTTCATTCACCAGGAAAGCTGCAGCCTTAGATTTTTCGCTGCTGGGCTATAATATCCGACCTCCCCAGAGCAGTGCCATCGGTGTTCCCTGGCCAGGTATGGGTCCTGCCACCACTTCTTTCACCAGGAAAGCTGCAGCCTTAGATTTTTCGCTGCTGGGCTATAATATCGAACGGCTTGGGCTGTAAAAAGAATACGTTTACAAGCTTCCACTCTATCCCTAGATACCAGCTAATATTAGCTGCCTTTTTTTATGAGCAGGGTAGAAACGAGGACAGAGTACTCAGCTGGCAGTGGTGGCTGCTGGGGCTCATGCAGCCTCTGCAGCAGGGAGCAGGCAGCGGTCGAGCACCTCTACAGCTATGTGAGAGGGTGGGAGTGGAGGCTTTTCTCTCTGCCCGACTCCTCAGAGGCAGCATCAGCACAGGCAGCGGTGACTGGGCAAAACACGAGCACTGCCACTAAGTCGGGTACCTCTGCCTTGGAAATTTGCTGAAGACTGAGAGGCTGGCTGGTGGTTTGGACAGCAGAATGTGTGTATTTGATTCCAGATATGAGGCAAAAGAAAAGCACTGTGGTACTGTGGTGAGATAAAACCACCAAGAAAGCCAGCAAGTGTATTTTGGGCAGAGCACTGATGGGAACTGTGAGGAAGGAAACGGTTTGTTGTACTGCATCTGAAAGTGGGGTGCTGGGGGAACAGACCCAAATTTCTGGAGTGTTAAACCACTAACATCCCAGCAGGTCCCCCCGTCTCCTCTCCTAACGCTGACACTGCTGTTGCAAGGGTGAGAGGGCAGAGCTGGGCTGTGACTGCGGGCGAGGCTGCCCCGTGCCCCGGAGGCATCACCTCCGGCCCTGTGGTGGGGTGGGCAGCAGGGCAGCAAACCCACCTCCTCCCACAGATGAACACACCAGAGCTCATCTGCCTTTGGCACTCTGCAGGAATAAACACGATTACACTCAGCAAATACTTGAGAAGGCGCGCCGCTACAGCTGTACAGGCCAAAAAAAGCCACAATATACTACTTTTCTAAAGGGTCCTTTTCTTCTTTCTCAAGATTGCTTGCTGTTTCCCCTCACCAACACCTTCTTGCTCACCTCCACTTAATTTCAAACAAAACAGAACTGTAGGTGATGTTAATCTTAACAGTCCCACTTTACTCATGACTACTAAACATTGGCTCAGATGGTTGATTCATGCTGTTATTCTGGGACGTGTTTGTGCCAATAAAAATGCGGTAAAACACTATGTCACCCTAATTGTGGGGCTTTTCTGCTTCCATGCCTTTACTGCAGGTCTTCAAGGCTTAAGTAGCGAGATGCTCTTGCCATGATGAGGGTGAGCGTGGGGCCAGCACATGCTAACCAGCACACCATTGCATTCTCATAGCCTCCTACTACTATCAAATAGCTGTTCACAACTGTGTAACTAATTAAAATGTAAGTGTGTTTATATAGAAGGTTAGACACCAATGCTTTAATATGACATAAAGGTTAATGAAGCGTTAGATTTCACAGCTTCCTCACAAAGTTAGGTAATGTTGTGGGGGAGTCTAGAGCAGTTCGTATTAGTTTCCTTAGCTCATAACCTCTGTGCAATTCTCACGTCCCTGTCACCCAAGCAGCAAAGAGCAGACACCAGAGCTGTAGGTCTCACAACAGTCTTCCAGCTGTGACTACCCTCTCTTTCCCTTCCTTGGTAAATATTTACAGTGAGCCTTTACCAGAGGCCAGCAGCTATGCAAGAAAGAAGATGCACATTCTTCCCAGGCGAGAATGGCCCACATTCAGGACAGATTAATTTGAGCTAGCTTTAGCTGGGGGAAAAAAAAAAAAGCTATATGCTACCAATACTAAACATAAATTAACTTCTGGAACTATCGGTTTAAAACCTGCCTGTTTTAGATGTCTTGTTTAGGATGGGCTGAGTCACTCTGAGGAGATCAGATTCTCTTCCTCTCTCTCCATTGACCACAGAGGCAGAAAGCAATGGCTGGCTTGGGTTGAATGTCTAACTTCACAGCAGCTGAGCTTTGGAGAAGAGGACCCAGCCTCAGCAACCAGGAATAAGAACAAAGACTCCATAGTCCTTCATTAGCAAGTCCTATCTGAACTGCATGTATAATTATCAGGTCTGAGGGCAGCAAGCAGCTGATGACTGATGAGGGAGGAAATGGCTGGGAATTAATTTCCCAGATCTGACACACTGCCCTGTTAGGTCACTCCTCAGCCCAGCCCCAGGGAGAAAGAGAAGCAGCCATACTAATTAAACCATAGGGCGTTAATGCCCCAAAATGTATTTGACATGAGGTCACACAGAAAGAAAAGAGCATCCTAGATCTGCAGAATGTGCATGACACAGGACTGAGGAAAAGTTTGTCATAAATGCTTGTCCTCTGTGATGGGTCCTGCCACCAAGAACAGTTTATTAAGTGTCATCCAAAATGTACATATTGCTGAACTGGTGTTGGCATGAAGATGGAGTGGGTGAGTGGCACTGAATGCCATTAGCTTTATGGGCGTGGAGGTTTAGGATACCTCAACGAGGTGGGAGCAGGTTTGGCACTGGTAGACTACTTCAAGGGCAAGACTTACGAGCAGCGGCTGAAGTCACTTGGCTTGTTCAGCTCTGAGAAGAGAAGGCTGAGGGGTGACCTCATTGAAGTCTACAACTTCCTCACGGGGGGGCTGCGGAGGGGAAGGTGCTGATCTCCTTTCTCTGGTGACCAGCAATAGGACACGAGGAAATGGAATGAAGCTGTGTCAGGGGAAGTTCAGACTGGACATTAGGAAAAGGTTCGTCACTGAGAGGGTGGCCAGTCACTGGAACAGTGAAGTGGTCACGGCACCAAGCCTGTCAGAGTTCAAGGAGCGTCTGGACGACACTCTTAATCATACGGTTTAGTTTTAGGCAGTCCTGCGAGGAGCGGAGAGGTGGACTTGATGATCCTTATGGGTCCCTTCCAACTCGAGATATTCTATGATTCTATGATTTCTCTGGACAGCTGTTAGCAGGGCTAGTGTGAGAGTTGTTAGTCAAAGTCCCTCTGTCTAGCTGCAGTTTTGGTAATGGAACAATCAGTGTTTTAGAGATGATTGATATTTACATTAAGGCGACACCACTCCCTGAAATGAAAACAAAACAAAATACGAACACTTAATAGGCCAGAACTCAACCAGCGGGTCCTGGTATGTGAATAGTGCATCTGACACATGAAGAAAAGACCAGTATTAGACTTGCCAGTGCACGTCAACCTCGTTTGAATGCCAATAGCAGCCAAAATTATTATCCCCTTGATGAGAATAAAAAGCAGATTTAGGGAAGACTGAGGGATGAAGTAAGAATGTGAAATTATCAAAGTAACAATGGGCAGATATTTTATTGATCCCCCGTTTTGTTTCTGGTTAATTAGCACTTCAACTGCAGCATTCCTGAATAGTGTCAGACAGCTCCCTGAAGATGAGGAAGAGTCATTTATATCAGGCACCATCTCCCAGGGACTAGCACACTGAGAGAGCTGCTGTGTGGGAAGCAACTCAGTTAAGAAGCTTGGGAACATTTCAAGTGCTTTCTTACAGCCTACCACACACTGGAAATGACACAAAGATTTTCCTTATTTAAAAGTTTCTCAGCCCATATTCTGATTCCATACCAACTTCCAAGCTGTGATTCTCTGTTTTGGAGTCTGAACTCAAGACCTGCTTACTCTCAGATCTGCTGACTTGGACTTTCAGAAGCCTTAGCTACCACCTGCCTGAGGTGTCAGTGCACATATTTACACAGCTGCATGCACAAACAAATGCATCCTGTCCTTCACTGTGTTTCGGCTATACAAGCCCAACTGCCTGGAAGCCAACAGCTCTGGCTCTCTAGGAACGGCCCTGGGATAATATGGCACTTCACCAATAGATAACTTTATTCTTCACTGGCAAAGATACAAGTTGGAGAAAAGACATTTTTTATATATCCTGATGCACTTTGGCCGTTGAAACAAAGTGAGAGCTAAGAAGAGCAGATCTCAGAGTGAGCCAAGAAGTGTTTGGGTCACATGAAGGGAATCAGGCCACCAAATCAGCTAAAAACCAACTGCATCTCTAATCTGTCCCCTAAACACATGAGCCAGGTGCTAGACAAGGAAATGTTGAGTGGAGACACAGAGGTGACATGCTCCTGCCAGCACCTTAAGGAACATTAAGCCAAAAAACTCCTGTTGGCATAGCTCTCAACTCTGAAAGTTTCAGTAAGATGAAAAAGAAAAAAAAAAAGAACATAAGAATCCCCATTTCAGATTTCCGTGAACCACGTTCATTTCCAACCCAGGATTTCTTGTTTTCAATTAGCATGCTGAGGATCAGTAAAGAGCACAGTATCTATACAGCTGTAGGGATAGTTTTCTTTAGTTACACTTGGGTAACTAAGAACTTATTTTTGTATAGTAATTGTTTTCTTTATCTGCTTAGGCACAGTTTTAACTTCCTTGTTTTCTTTAAGAATGATCCATAAACCAAGAGCAGGACCAAGCTACCTCCCCATGACCTTTCCACATCTAATATGTGTCTGGTTTATCCTTAAAATGTGAGCAGATGCCTTAGGCGACAGATTCAGAATAATCTGGCATATAGTTTTCACCCTCCCTCCCTCAGCAGCTTTGCTTTCAGTGCTGATTAACAAACTTAATTGTGACAGCTGGGTGCCAATGCAGTTCAGCAAGCCACACTTACAGCCCGAGATGGATACTCAGGCTGTCTTCAGACATATAATTTAGGTGAAACGCAGAGGGCCAGAATTAAGAGTCTATTTAATTGTGCTCAGTGGAAAGAGACAGGAGGCCCGCCAGGGTCATTCTAATTTACGATCCTCTGGAAAGCCATTCTGAGCACCTTTCACTATCAGCTGCATAGGAAGCCTAAGGCAGTTCAGCTTACAAGGTAAACCATGCAAATAGCTCCAGAAACCACAATGCCACCCTCTGGGTAAGACATAAAAGAATAACCGGTGCTCCCGGAAAATGTCTGGGGAAGTCTCTCTCCTGAGACCTGAATGACAATGAATTTGAATATTGTGAAGGCAAAAATGTGGGGAAGGGAAAAATGTACCCACTGAAGCTTCTCCACCCTCTCATGCAAACCTCAGGACTTCGGACTAAGACTGTGGCTGACCTTGGCCTTGGTGACAGACCATGGCATGAGGATTGGTCGTATTTCTGCTCTCAAACAGCTACTTGAGTTTCACCTGCAGACAAGCAAGATGCCACCTGACTGCTGGAGCCCTGCGACAGCATCGTCCCGGTGTCCCTGCCTCGCTTCAGCTTCTGGACCTTGTTCAGTTAGGTCACACCTGCACTGCTCAATAAAACATGCCAGCTCCAGTTCGCAAGCGCGGAGACCCAGGAGCACAGCTTGCTTTGCATCCTTACACCCAAAGTCTCTTCCTTTCTCCCTTCCCTTCCCCTCCTCAAATAAGATTGCCTCTCCCAAACTGCTGGGAACAAGGGCTGGCCTAGGCTATCCCCAAAGCATTTCCTGAGAGAGCACTGTCTGTCATGGGTCAAAACCACAGCAGGGGCCATCCCAGCGATGGCACAGTATGCATGGTACAAGCCAGGGCTTTAGGGTACGGCCTGTCCTTGCTTACAGATGTAGCCTGGCCACCTCTGTATGCAGGGATGCAAAGCCAGATGGGAATTCAAGTGGATGAGCAAAGGACAGAACAGTCCTTTCCAAGCTGGGAACACAGCACCTTTCTTGCCATATTTGAAGCCTGTTCCTTTACTCCATATGGTCTTAAATAAATGCTTAAATAAATGCAGATCTGTTAAGGGAGAAAGGCTGAAATAAACAAGAATTTCAGGAATGAAAAGCTGTTGTAAGACAGCCAGGCTCCTAGGCACCGTGAGCAAAATTGGAGGTTTTGGCCCCGAGTGTACAAGGGCCACTTCTCCTCTGCCCTAGGAGGGCCGAGCTACATGGAGTTAAAAGAAACATCTAGGTGGTGTTGATGAGCCACAATGTGCTGCTGCAACCAGAGGAAAGGTGGGAGGTGTGAGAGCTGGAGGGGGTACTAAAAAGGGCTACAGAACATACCCTGCCCCCCATCAGCAGGAAGGGTAAGAGCCCGTCAGCTTCCTGAGAAGCTGCTTCAGGAAAAGTAAGCAACAGGATCCATCTCCCACTTTCCCAGAAGTCTGCTGTTCTGGCCAAATATTTACCTTGCTCAAGTTGGTCCTACTTACACAAGTTTGCAAAAAGAGAACGGACTCATGGCCAGTTAATCACAATTAACAAGGATAACATGAATGGACCAAGCTAAGTAATTAAAAGCCTGAGGAGAGGGGAAAAAAAACCCTACTAAGCAATTTAATTCATTCCTCTACATTCCTTGGCTGCAACCACGGTGTTGTCTTGTCTAGTTCAGCACCTGTGATATTGTCCCATAATCGTTTCAACAGGTAAAAGATACAAACAAGCATGCAGGTGGTTTTTCCGATAAAGGGCCATCATTGGCCTCGATGCCACAACTGCTCCTAACTGATTTTTGGAAAGGATGCAGTTACTTGAGTTTCAGGGCTGAAGTTGGTCTCCAAGCACCAGAGACAAGGATAAGGTCTTTTGGTGGGGCAGGTTATCCTGCTCCTATCTATCAAGGAATGTCATGTACTTTCTTTTGAATCATTTAGCAGGGGTACTTGCCAAACCGAGGTGAAACCAGAGGCTGCGATCCAGGATGGTGACTCCCATGGTCTTCGAGGCTAGCCTTAATCTTGCTACTGATCTGCTGTCTTTAAAGATGCCAAATAACAGTAAAGTGAGACGGTGTAAAGATCATGTTTATGAGTCTCCACTTGACACTCTCTTTCTTTCTCAAGTTCTCTTACACCCAAATGTGGTTTTGGTTTTTATTTTACTATCCTATTATTTTCTGAGCACATGTATCCAGGTCTTAACTGTTAATACAGCTTGAGTTGTTCAAGACAAATTCTTCTCTGAAAAAAAAAAAAAAAGAAGTGTTGTCTTGGGTAGAGGCCAAGAAGAAAATGGCAAATTGGAAGGAAACAGCTCACAATTCATGCAGAAAAGGAAAGTTAAAGAATAAGTGCCTGCCTCACAAGGCTCCACAATGGGCCATTGTCAAATGACACCAAATCCCATACATCATCTCCCCTGGAATTGAACAAAAATGAATTTGTTTTAAGAAGAACTATTACCCAAAGCTCTGCAGGGGGAGAAGAAGCTGGAAGAAGCTGCGATGCAGTCATCTCCCACTGAGCCTTCACTGGAACTTTCTTTTGTTGGGAGAGGAGCTCAAGTCAGCCTCAGAGGAACCGCCTACTGGGAATGTGAAACCACACAGATCCCTTGAGATCTTCAGGGATGAGGGGCACAGCTGAGTTAGATGGTGATCAGCATGTAGCCAGGGCTGGGTTTTTTAAAGTGTTTAGATGTCTCACTAAAAATGAAAATGCAGGTACCAATAATGACTAGTGAAATGGTGGTGAGGAGGAGCTGGAAGGACTCCTAGGCTCTCGAGTGATATGGAGGCACCATGAGCTGTGGGATAAGACCTGCCCTCTAATTATTGCTCCAGTCAGCACTGAATTATGTTATATCCAGCAAACCCTTTCAGTGCAGTGTCTGAGAAGTGCCCTCTGCCAAGCACTCCACTCCCCCGGCAGACTGGGACTCCCCAGAGCAGGTAAATACCTATTGGTATCTGCATAAAAGAGGCACATTGTCTCCCTCTGAAGGGTGTTCCTGCAAGAAGGGACTGTTCCAGCTTTTGTATCTAATGACACTGGACAGATTTTGCCGCCATTGATCCCCATTAGAGACTGGGCTCTCCTCCTGCCCTGGCACCAAGTTCTATTCCCTGCTGCATGGGTTGCATAAATGCCTAATCTGGGATTATGCATGCTCCATGTGTTACAACATTAACTTTAGCACCACCTCCCCTAGCTTCCTGCACTGTGTTTTACAGTGCTTTCACCTAGGTACTAAAGCTCCCTTGGTACTAAAGCTTGACGGGGCCCTGCCATCTGGCAAGTCTCTAGGGATAGGACTTATCTCACCTAATTGCAGAGGTCAGGCAGGTGTGTGGTTCATCCTGGTCTCCCTGTATAGACAGTGGAAATGGTACTTTTAGAACCCAAATTATCTGACATTTTAGATGTCATCTTTAAGATGGAAATGGATCATAGCTTAGCTGTACCTATTCTTGTCACTGACTATGAAAGGAATAGCTCAGATGTACATCTAGTCAGCTGAATCCCATTGAGTCTTGCTATTGACTCAAAAGGGCTTTTGACTGAAGCCTCTTACATGGCTCCAGCACAGAAGAGGCACTGCTGCAGCATCCAGTCCGAGGCTGCTGGAGACACATATTGAGTGCTGCAGGATGGCAGATGAAAGAACCGCAGTAGTTGCAGGGCAAGAGATGCCTTGAGCTAACCCAGCAGAGATGGCAAAGACATCTCTGGATATGTCTGAAACTGTAAGGGTTCAGGAGTTGTTTCTGGGGTGCAGAGTGAGAGCCCTCTCCCAAAGACAGATGGCTGCAGCCTGCCTTCTCTCTAATTCTGCCTCAGGCTGGTTTTTAAAAGCTTGCCAAGGCAGCTGTATTGCTCAGTCTTTCACCTATAGCATGAGCTTCAGATGCTGGAGAGTGAGATTGAGTTTCCCCTTACTCCTGAAAGATTTCACACTCAGCTCTCTTGCCGAGCGGAAAGGGCCCCCAAGAGCCAGCTCTGAGGCATGTGATGGAAGAAGGACTTTTCCAGCCTCTGTGAAACTATGTGGCTTGGGAGCCAAGGCAGACATACGTACGTATGGGAGTGCTGGTTGAGCTGAGAGGTTAGGCATGCCTAGGTTCTGGGCTGGGATCTGAGGGAGTTTGGGTTTTGGATTTAAACAGCTGCTGAATAAAATAAACAACAACATCCCTGGGTAGAGACTGTCTGTCTCTCACAGACCACCTTATTCACAACACAGGAACAGGCTTCAACTCCTTTCTTTTCCTCTGCTTCAAACTAAACCCCATGTCTCCACCATGCTTTCTACAAGTGACATGGCCTTCACACATAAGCATCTGTTGTCTGAAAGAATACCTCTTATTTTAATCTCCCTAAATCTTCCCATTTCTTCTTTCCTGTACTATCAACCATTATTTTAATCCTAAGATCGTACAATTTTATCCCTCTGATGCATGTTCACTCCAGCTGGAGGGAATGATGTTCAGCAGGAAAACCTGCTACTGAATTTTTGTCTCAGTGACAGTTACTATTCCATCACCTGTTCAGAAACCCCCTTCCCTTTTCCAAAGCGTCAGGCTACGTGCTTGAGAAGGAAAGGCAGCAGAAGGGAAGCATTTGGGAGAAGAGATGGAAGATAGAAGTAAAACCATGATACTGTCTGACATCTCTAGGGTATATTAATGAAGTTTCTAACCTGATTTTATCTTGAATCTACTGCCCAATGGGCTTCCACTTCTGAACGAGGTACCCAGGCTCTGTATGCAATACACAAGGAGAACACTTGAAAATGAGCCAAAACACCCAAGTTGCCACCTCTCCTAGAGGTGAAGAGAAGGATGTCACTTCAGCCAAGGTCTCCTGACACTGCTGCCCACTTGCACTTCTCAGCAGCAGTCTGTGTCCTGTGTCTGAAGAAAATGTCCTAATGCTAGAAAAACAGGTCCAGAAGAGGCTCGCAACAAGGTTACACAGATGTGCAGCCTGGTTACATACACACGGCATACACATCAGCTGAGCATGGGTTTCTCCTCTTGTTCCAGTGACACCAGTGAGACCTGTGGCTGGGGAATGTGCTAAGGGCCAAACTGTCAGACCCAGTGCTAAGAGGACACAGGGCTGTATTATGGTGCTGTGCTAAAGGGGATCTATAAGGACTGCAGAAATCACTGCTACACCTGCAGGTTGAGCCTGATTTTAGTGGACTGGTTTTGTAACACAGATCCTAGCCAAAAGCAACATATATGACATTGGTTGAGAAAAACATGAACATGTAAGAAAGGTTGCTTTGTTAGCCCTATGGACACTAAGAGACCAGTCAAGTCCAAGGACGTGACAGCACCACGCTCCAGCATAGAGCACAGTTAGAGGAGGAGCGGTGCCTCCTGAGGCTGCTCCAGAGACATGCAACCAAATAGACACTGGAAGAAAGCAAGCCAGAACACACTGAGGGAAATACACTATCTGTATTTCCTAAAGTTCTTTCTATATGCTACCAATAACTCCTGGGCTTCCCTTCCAAATTTTCATAGCTGGTCTACTCAGGAACAAAACTTCTGCTAATAGGCAGGTCTCCAGCCCCACAGAAGTGTCTTAGCAAGACCAAAGGCAAAATGCTAAGGCATTTGACACTTTCCAATGATGAAATGGCACCCTTTTTTTTTTTTTCTTAAACACTAGAAAATTATCAGTTAATGATGCAGCTAACCCACAGACATGGTGCTTTCAGCATCACTGTGAGTCTTTCAAGTCTGGATGTTGTACTAAAAGATATCCCCCAGTATAAGAGGAGACTGGTGGCTTCATAAAGGAATTTCAGAGGGGGGTTCTGTGGCCTAAATATACCCATCCCGTCTCACATTCATCTCTTTTCCTTTGCACTCAGGAAATGATCATGGCATCCAAGCCAGATTTGTGCAGGCATGTTGGTAAACAACAAAGATAATTGTTACCTTGGAGAGCAGATTTGTGCAGCTTTATTTTTATTATTATGTATTATCTCTAAAGCAGCTGAAATTAAGCTGAATGCCATCATTTCTACATGTGCTTCTCTCTCTGGCCATCTTCTGGCTCTCCTATTAACCTTCAGTTGAACTGACTATTCTTTAACTTGCACCTGATTTTGAATCCTCGTTTGTAGAAAAAATGTTGCATAAAGGAAGGAACTGGAACTTCCAAGTTAGCCTCTGTGATTTCAGTACTAGCTGAGAACACAGAAAACCAACCCAAGAATTGTACTCTCTTTTTTAAAACAATTTATTGTTTAAACTTGAGGAGCCCACCCTGGAGATGCCTGTCTCAGATCCTTATTTCATCAAAGTCAACAACAAAATTCCTGTTAACTGATGCAGTTAAAACTGTACCCAGTGGACTTCTGTCCATTGACTTTTAAGGATTTGTCACTTGGGAATGGAAAAAAATATGCAAAGTTGGGGTTTTTATATGGTGACTATTAAGATGAGCAACACAAAAAGACACTTTCTTGAATGTTTTCCCTCTAGTAAAACTCTCATTTTTGTTAAAACTTAATCTTTAAGGTTTAGCAGAGAAAGGAGAGCAGGACTCGGTGCCAGTCCGGGTGAGTAGAGGAGGGCCCAGATTCAGCAGTGGTGTAACATCAGTTTGCTGGCTCTGCTCAGAGTTCGAAGAGCAGCCCTTAAACATGCTTTTGGTTTAGGGCAACGCACTGTAAAGCACTTCCATAAAAGTTTTATTATCTGCTAAGAAACCAGCATTGACAACAGCTGTTGAGTAGAATATATTATCTCTACTAAAATGCTAGATTTCTCCAGAATTTAACAAAGGTAAACAAAGCGTTACACTGAGAGGGGCAGACAATTTCCAGGCTGGCTGAGGACAGAGCCACCGAAAGAAGCAGTCAGCTGAGGGTGACTGATGGGAGGAAGATCTGCAGGCCTCTGCTCTGAGTCACTGGGGGCCCTGCAGAGCCCCAGGAAAGCGGTGGGAGATAACAGGCTTGCCTTGTGCACTGAAGTGGCAGGAAACCAAAATGTAAAAGCTTTTATCTCCGCTAAAGCCTCCCATTTCCTATGTTAAAAGGTTTGCTCCCTATAATAAATTTCAGTTTTAATGGTGCTCTGAATCTTTTTGCTTTCCCTGGCCCAGGAAAGGGAAAGTGGAGACTTATCAGTACAGTTTGTTCCCTGCTAATTAGTTCTGAGGGCTCTGCCTCGCCTGTGGAGAAGGGGTTTAGGTTCTCCTTCTCATCCTTGCAGAAAATAGTGGTTTTGTGGTGGAGGATTAATTTATTCCACTGCAGATCACAGCACACTCAAAGGAAAAAAAAAAAGAGCTCTACATTAGATGCTTGTGCTAAGTGTTATTGGCACACGGCAGCAGCCCCACAGGCTGGCAGCAGCCTCTCCTGCCAGCACACGCACGGCCCTTGCCTGCTTGGCTGCCTGTCCGTGGCAGCCTCAGCAGTCACACTCCCAGGCACATGATGTGCAGGACGGAGATGAACTTCAGGTTGGATTATTTCGCTCTTCAAGTGCAAGGCTCTTTGGAAAGCTTGACTGCAACCAGACACTGAGCCATCACAGCACTTCTCTGAAAAGCCTTTTGCTGAACTGTGCTACATCCACAGCTAGAACGGAGCATTATTTAGTGACGGGCTTTTATGCCTCTCTCTGAATTTTTTCTATTCTACTTTTCCCTGATGTTCAGAATTATGTTTATGCGTATACTGTATTTGACAGACAGAAGTCAGACATATGCATACACAGGCACAGTGAAGACACCAGTGTATGGACAGGCTATAGAGTGAAATGAATCTGTTCAATGGGGTCCTGACACCCTCTCTTCCATCCTCTGGCTCTGATGGTACTTTTCCCTTCAGTAGGTATAAGATGCATCATTGTCCCACTTAGCCTTGTTACGTGACCACTAGACTACATGGTTTTATATTTTGACTTTTTTCTTGGAAGAGAATCCCATACCAACATTTTTAAAAGAATCAATACTTATAAATGAGACCCATGAAATCATGACAATAAAAGAAAGAGAGGGAAGACAAATGAGAAACTTTTGCAGTCTGCTCAGGCTGCATTGCTTTCTACTTACTTACTTATCTCACATACAGAGAAAGCTAAATCCTAACACCTACAAACCACAGATGTTGAGATGGTGCAGTTGTTTCACAAGCACTGACCTCTGCTAATTGCAGCAACCAATTTCACTTCTCGGCAGTGTCTCCCTGCCCTATGAGACAAGAGCGACTGTGTACAACACATATGCAGTACTGGACTGGATTTCAGCTCTGGTTTTAACTTCCAAGGGTTTGGGGATCAAAAACCTCAGAAATGCAGTCACAGTATGGACATTCAACGTTTAACATGTTTCAGACTGATAAATATCCAGGCTATAACATCAGTGCCTGCTTGGCTGAAATTGCCTCAAAGCTTTGCCAAGCTTTGCCAAGAAGGCAAATGCCAAGTCACTACTTCCATCACTGAAAATTGCATGAGTGTTTCTACTGACTATGCAAGGGATTTTTGTGCCTTTGTCATCTTGCTTAGATAACTAAAACTGATTTCACAAACTCGTCTCTCAGCAAACACTGAACTGGAGTTGCTGGAGACAAACTTAGGGCTGGCTTGATAGCCCTGGGCAGTAAAGTCTTCCTTTTACCCACTAAAGCAGTAGTAATGCAAGCATCCCCACACTGCCTCTGGATGCTGGTAGACTTTAAACCTCTTATGCTATTTCCAGAAAACATCTCAGGAGCAGTCTTGCACTAAAACCTTGGCTCCAGACCTCCCGAATACAACAGAAATCAATAGGACTGTTTGTGCCTACTGGGACTTTTTTAGGAACTGGATGCATTCATGAATTGTTAAGGCTGAGGCAGGAAACATGAGATTTCCGGATGCTATACAGTAGCCATATAAAATATTGTCCACATTTTTACTTAGCGCCATGAATATCTTTTATAATGTTAATAAAATCAATAGCAAGTGAGAAAGTATAAACATTCATTGAAGGAACTGAAGCTCTATGTCAAGAGGGAGGGGTAAGTGGTTCAGTTTTCTGTAAATGGAGAAGTGATTCTGTGTGGATAGACCATGAGAGGTTTCAGAGGTTTCTAATAGGATTGATGTGGTGCCTGTAACTGGAAGGACTGTACTCAGTGACCCTTTCTGGGATGCCTGGCTTTCACAGACTCCTTGTGAAATCACGGAATAGTCATTGAAGTTGTATCTAAGCACATAAACACATTCCTGTGCACCTCGGTTCCCAATTTAGGGAAGAAAAAAAAGAATAATGATACTGTCACACCCCAGAGCACACAGCATTTCTGTGTACCTCGCTTTTGTGCCTATAGGGTGCTGCCCCAAAACAGAATCCAATTAAGAATTGTTATACACATACTTACTATTTTCTACCCCTTTTCCCACTCACCCTTTCACTGCTCCAATGGGTCCTAAGGTTGGTGGTTGCATTCTGGTGTTGGTGGGGGAGTTTCCAGCACCTGGAGTATCTCTCTGGAGGAATATGATACTCATGATGATCGTTTCCTCTTCTTCTCTCCAAGATCCACCTGGGATCATCCTTTCCTAACATGCCCTTGCACTTTTGTTCTTTCTTCACCGGTCTGCACCTCCATGTTTTATCTCTCATCACCCCTTGTCTGTGCTCCTCTACTCTACATCCTGTGTCCCTACTTCTCAAGACCTCTGTTGTCGCACCAGGTCTGTATTTCTCTGCAATACAACCTGGTGTTGGAGTGGTAGTTCTCTCATTCAGTGCAGAGTAACTGCTTGTTACTGCCTGGTATCCACCTAAAGCTAGGGCTGCGTCACACAAAGTGAAAGGTATTATCCATAGACACCTGAAGAATTGGAGAACTTGCTGTCACAGCTAAACCAAGTAAACCAGAGCTGCAGGCAGCTCAGGGAGAGTTCAGACAGGGCAAGCCTGACCAGCCTCAGCCGTGAGGCCTTGCAGACTCGTATCAAAGCTTATAGCCTGTTACTAGTGATAGCAATGCTGTAGTACAGGGCTACACAGTTACATAGTCCCCTGATGTCCCAGTGCTGTGGTCTGGCGATGTGGTGCCTGTGTCAGTGAAAGCAGAGCAAAAGCAAAAGCAACAGCAGAAGCAGATGTGATTTTTTTTACTGTTAAGACAATGTGTGACTGACATTGTGCTCAGAAACTGCCTCTTCTGTAAATATTGAAGACCAAAATGATTCTGGGAAAAAGAATCATGTGAAGGCTCTGGAATGACTCCACAAAACCTGTAGGCAAATGCCTCCATAACCTAGAGGGAGCACATAACTTGAAAAAAACACCTCAGGTACCACAGCCTACAAAGTCCTGAGGCACCAGGTCTTCAGTTTACAGGAGTTTGCTCTGCAACCTCTCCTCCTGTGTTTATAAATCATGACTTCCAGCTTTGCTAAGTCAGCTGTGAAAACAAAAAATGCTATAAAATAAACTGGAGGAAGATAAGGAAAATGGTTCCTCCAAAATATAGCTCTGAGGAGCCTAAAACCATGGTTTATCTCCCACACCCACATTTTACGTAAAATGTGTCTGGCTTAAGGAATTACTTTTACCAGCCTCCTCCAGGGCTGTGAAAGCACCCTGTGCTTGGTACCGTGGTGGTGGTAGAGAGGCACTGGCACATAGGAGGCTTCGCACAGCAGCAAGAGGTGACTGGCAGGGCTGGAAGCTCTCCATCACACTGGTGGGAAGGTTTCTGAGTAACACGTAGTTTCGTGCTGTAGGCTGGGGGCAGCCTCTTGTAGTACTGGGTATTATAAATTTACATAACAAAAATAAGGAATGTAATAGCTGAATACATGATATCCTGGTTTTAATAGGAAGGAAAACCACAGCTATGTTGTGCAGTCAAACATATTCTGCAGCCCGACCAAAAATGTGAAGATTGCCTCTCTGAGCCAGCTATTGTGTTTTAAAGGAAGGGGACAAAGATTTACAATCCCCACACCAATGTGTGAAGGCTTGTCTTCCTACAGTGTCAGGGTCAGACGAAATGCAACACTTCCATAACTGGTGTTTCTCCATAGACCATGAGAAACATTCGAAACCAAGTACTTGTCACTGTAATGTTTGCCATACCCTACCTTTGACTCATCCGAGACAGATCTGTATCTCCCACTGCAGTAGTCATAGCTATCAGCAGAGACATTTTTTAAGTTCCTCTCATTGTGTTATTTGTCAGACACAACCATTAAGGGATCATTAGCAGATAAATGCTACTCAAAATCATGTTCAGATGCCACTAGAAGGGCTTACTTCAACTTTTACCTTTACCCTTGTATTTTTATGTTTACCTGAGGAACTGTGCTATACAGACCTTAGTCAGTTCCCTTTAAAGCTAAGTTTTTCTTGTAAGTTAAAGGGAGGAAAATCAGCCCAGCCTTATAAAAACCTGAGCAGAGAGCTAAGAAAAGGACTGGCAGAGAGAGCTCATATAAGTAATCTGCAAATTCCCTTCTGTAATTATTTTGGTATCAGGAAAAGGTGTGTCCGCTTCCTGTCACACAGTCAGCATGTGACCCTTTGGAGTGATAAAAGATCATTTTCACCCACTGTATATTGGGTTTGATATTGGGTTTGAACAAGCCCTTTTTCCTCAAAGTGAAGCATATCAATCTGTGTGAGTTTTCAGGTCAAGTTAGGCTGAGCTGTGTCATACTGCCAATAACAGTAAGCTGTAGTATGCCTCGGACTAGCTCTCATTAGTTCCCTGATCCAGTAACCACGTAGTTGTGTGGATCTGGGTTTGCAGAAGGTGGAGGTGGGAATACATGGGCACAGGGTAAGGGCAGGGAGGAGCCACCTCCCCTGGCAGCAGCTTGGGCCCAGGCTGCAGAGCTGCAGCCGAAGGGCAGGTCTGCCCTGGGATTTCAGGGCTGTGCCAGGGACCTGCACCGGCTTCAAGCACCGCACTTCTGAGCTGCCCAGCTGGAGCAACTCACATGTGTCTCCTTAGCAATACAGCAGTGCACGTCCACCCTTAGTCTCCGTTAACTGCCTCTGTAAACATTGAATCCCCCATTATGCAGCTGCTAACAGTTATCCTCACTGATCACAGGCGTTAGTCAGGTTTTAAGCAGTAAAGCTGCGTTGGCATCTGAAGTTTTAGTTAAGCCTGTCTGCTGCTGCCCAAGTCCTACGTGGATCCACAAACTAGGGGCACAAACTAAGAAGCATTTTCAGAATATACTACCCATACTGTTAAGTGTCCTGTATTCTGTGTGTAACAATCAGATATTCACTGGTTGGAGAGAAGCACCAGGCCAGGGCACTGCTACACAGCTGTAGAGACCCATGCTCTAGGCACTGCTTCTGCAAATCACAGAATCACAGAATCACTAAGGTTGGAAAAGACCTGTAAGATCATCAAGTCCAACCATCAACTAACACCACCATGCCCATTAAACCATGTCCCACAATGCCTCGTCCACACGTTCCCCGAACACCTCCAGTGATGGTGACTCCACCACCTCCCCAGGCAGCCTATTCCAGTGTCTCACCACTCTCTCAGTAAAGACATTTCTCCTAATATCCAGCCTGAACCTCCCCTGGTGCAACTTGAGGCCATTTCCTTTCATTCCTAGAGTTACTTCTGCCTCTGCCTCTACATTTACTTAATTGTTCCCATGCACAGCTTCAACCTCACAACACACAAAACTGCTTGTTCTGTGCTTTGTAGCAACACGTGCTTACATATCTGTACATCCTACTGCCTAGGGCTAAGTCCGGAAAGCAGATGGTCTCCAGCTGTATCATTGTGTGCTCTGGTTTAATCCGTCTTTCCTGAGCTGAACTGTGCCTGTTCGAGTGGGATGTCTCAGGGTAGGCAGGAGGCTGGCAGGGAAACTGAGCAATAGAGCAGAAAAGCAGCACTTTCAGTGTAAGATGCAGCCTTTTCCCACCAAGAACCACTGTGCCAGTCCTAAGCATGGAGTTAGATGTAGCATTCCCCTAAAGCGGTGGGTTTGGTTATGGTTTTGAAGGTGAGCCATTCTGGCCATGGGACTATGTAAGACACGTGGTGGGAACTCTGCTGTCCCGGGCAAAAGTATCTTCCTGGCAGAGGGGTCCCTGCAGCCTCAGCTGGGAAGGGAGCTTTGCATTGCTTGTCTCCATGTGAAGAGACTGGTGTGATTAAGGAGTCACTTATTGTTCCTACTGAGCAACTTCACTGGTGCATGACTGATTTATGCCACTATGTCTGCTGTGCCTCACACATAAAAAGCATGAGTTTAAGCACTTTAGTAAAATGTGCTCTGTTAAAAATTAGGCTATAGTATCTGACCTGACATTTCTATCATTATTTTCTATACTTAGTCCTTATGTGAAATTCATTGATTGTAATAGAATTAGGATCAGGTGCTGTGAACATGAAATCCACACTGAATTTAGAAACCCATGGGCGTGATCCATTGATTTTGGTGATATTTGCTCTGATAGAGTGCAGTGTGTTCTCCGCTTGTAGTCGAAGAAAGAAGAAACTGCCATTACAATGCTCAGGCAGCATGTCAAGTGCACACTAGGGATTTCGCCCACTCTCAGACAAGACCTGAAACAGAAACAAGCTACATCATCTCTGGCTTTGACGTGGTGTTACAGCGAACACAGCTTTGGACCCTCGGTGGTTCAGAAGATATTTTTGGATTACTCCTGACTGCCTGCTGGTATAACCTGCAGTCATTGTGCATCCTGCAGCTGGAGTCATTACAGCTTCTTCTGTGTGCGAGGAACTTCCACTTTCTAAGGGGGTACTCCACTATTGGAACCTTAGCCTGACCCTGAGGTTTTGCAAGGCTCAGTGGCTCATACATGTTCCGGGCAAAAAACCTCCAACCCTTTGTCCTTGGTTCAGTAAGTTTAGTCATTCCTGTATGTACAGCTTCAGTAACACAAGTGCTTTATTACAAGAATAGTCAGAATCTGATGGGTTTTTCTTAATAATAGACAACATGTATTTATAGAAGAACTTGTAGAGGTGCAGCTTCAGTTAGCTATAACCACGCTTGCTATTTGTTTGTTTAAAATGCATTGAAAAACTGGAACTGGTTTGCTTGTTGATGTTCCCAGACACGTTAAGGTGACATTGAAGGAAGACAGAGGAGGAAGCCCAGAGCATCACGAAGTTATATTTTTACTAAAACTGTGCATTACAAACCTGGAAAATGGTATTTGGATTGTAACTTGAAATGAACTAGCTTGAAATATCCGTAAAACATCCAAACATCCTTACCTCTGCCCTGCAGAGATGAAATCCCAGAGCCATTCCATTTGTCTTCAGAGGGTGCAGGCATCAGTGCATTAAGCATAGAGAGGGAGGAAAAAGGAGAGATAAAGAAATTATGACTCTGAAGAAGCAACTTATGTTTTTTCTCTTTCTGTCTTCCCCAGGCACAAGTGCCTACCTGCAGCCCTGAGGCGCTTCTGTGGGACTGAGTTTTGCCCAGCCACGTTCTTTTGGTGGGAATGACTGGCTTACATTTCTTTCCCTAAAAAGTGAGCCAGAAAGAAACCATTGTGTATCTTTTGCCCAGTGGCCCAGTGATGGGAGGCTTTGTTTCAGTTCCTTGCACTATCTAAGGTGATTTAAAGTAATTTTTCTTTTTCTTCCCCAGAAAATGCCTGCGGCATAGGGCAACTCGGGGAAGGGCTGAGGAGCAAAGAAACAGCAATATGTTCTGGTGCCCCTTAGGCCAGACCATTATAGCCACGGCAGTAAGAGACAGCATCAGACCTGCGGGATTTGGACACTGTGTTGTCAGTGTGTGTCAGACTCTCAGCACACCCCTAAAAGCAGGCCTCCGAGACGACTTTGCTGGGGTCATGCTTAGCTGCAGCTCCTCATAGATCTGCTTCTACTCATGCAGCTGCTGGTTTCTACCCTCCCTGGTGTGGACACAACTATTTGGGCAGAAACATAGCTCAGTTGAAAAAATAACCATTTTCTGTTATGTGTTATTTTAGGCCCAGATCAGATCCCTGTTCATTCTGGACTCCCAAGTGTGATGTCCTCACTTGGCAGTGAAGGGTGGGAATCACAGGAAAACGAAGGAAAGTGTAGCATCATCTGGTGTCCTGCATTTTCCTGCAAAAGCATGGAGACCAGGGGATGGATTCATTTGACCCAAGGGGTCACTTAGATTCCCTTTACAGCAGATGGAAGGAGACAAGGAGATGTGCCATATGACCCATTTCATCCTAAAGCAGTCAGGACAAATTGTGCCCCACATGTGCACATTGTCTATAAAGAGGATTGCAAGTGGCAAGCGCACATACAGAGATGTAAAAGCAGATGAGGCCAGTCACACTCCTACAGCCTATCAGAACCTGAAGGCAGTACTGGAAGGGCTCTTGGGACCACAGGTATGTAAGGTCCACCTAATTGCTCTGAGGCGCCAAAGTAATTTTTAATGTTGCCCTTATTTTTTTTCTTGACAGAGTAGATTAAAAGGGTTTTCATGCACCAGCACAGGCTGGGAGCCAGCTGTCTGGGAAGCAACTTTGCAGAGAAAGTCCTGGGAGTGTGGACAAGATGTTGACCACGAGCCAGCAGTGTGCCCTTGTGGCAAGGAAGCCAATGTATCCTGGGCTGTATTAGGCTTAGTGTTGCCAGCAGGTCAAGGGAGGCGATTCTTCCCCTCTGCTCAGCACTGATGAGGCCCATCTGGAGTGCTGTGCCCAGTGCTGGGCTTCCCAGTACAAGACACTGTCTGTCAGACACTGGAACAGGCTGCCCAGAGAGGTGGTTGAGTCATGCCATCCCTGGAGGTATTTAAAAGATATGTGGATGAGGTGCTTAGGGACATGGTTTAGTGGTGGACTTAGCAGGATTAGGTTTACGGTTGGACTTGATGATCTTAAAGGTCTTTTCCAACCTAAATGATTCTATGATTCTAAGAGAGACAAGGACATACTGGAGCAAGCCCAGTGAAGGGTCACAAAGATGATTAAGGGACTGGAGCATCTGTCATATGAGGAGAAGCTGAGAGACCTGGGGATGTTCAGGCTGGAGAAGAGATGGCTCAGGGGCATCTCATCAGTGTGTGTAAATACCTGATGGGGGGTGGGTGTAAAGAAGAGGAGCCAGAATCTTCTCAGCGGTGCCCAGTGCAGGGACAAGAGGCAATGGGGGCACTCTGAAATAAAGAAAATTCCATTTCAACATAAGAAAAAAATATTTTTACTGTTCAGTTGGTCAAACACTGGAGTAGGTTGCCCAGAGAGGTTATGGAATCTTCATCCTTGGAGATATTCAAAACCTGACTGGACGCAGCCCTGAGCAACCTGCTGAGTGACCCTCCTGTCAGCAGGAGGCTGGACTAGATGATATCCAGACATGTCTGCCAGCCTCAAGTACTCTTTGGTTCTGTGATTTTTTTGAAGACCTGGTTTTAAAATATTTTTCTTTCACATCGTCATTGCTGGGAAGCATTAAGTTTTTGTGGATGTCTCAGTGATACATCAGTAACAGTCAACATGGTTCACTTCAGTTAGCTCAACTTCGAATTTTCTGGGCTCAGAATAGGTGATTTGGGGTATGTGTTTCGTTCTTACCCTTATCTTGCTGATGAGCAGCTTTATCTCCATTTTAATATACATGTTTGTCTAGAAATATCTTTGGGCTTCGAAAGTTAGCAAAGAGTTCATAAATAAACACTGAACAACATCCCTTGCTATTTTTAATGTTTTGCTGTTATGGAGTCTGGTGGTAAAACCACTCAAATTTTTTCAACTTTTAAGGAGAGATTCAGAACAGACCAAAGCTGTCAGAGCACACTGGCCAGCAAAACCATGTTTGCATTGCCAGAGCAGCACAAAACCAGCCAAGCCTTACTTGTCTTTAGTTCCCAAATGTCTCATTTCCTTAGCACACTCTGTAATAAAGACCAGTATTTTGTGAAGGGCAGAATAGTTCTAGTTCCCCTTGATCACATGTCCCTGATTCATTACAGAAAATACAAGCATTACAGGTCAAAGGTAATAGTCAGACAGGAGAAAACTCCCAGCTGTCAACTACAATGTCACTTAAGATATTCAATGAAGTAGTCATTGTGTAGGGTGTTAACAACTTAATGTTTTTCTAAACCCACTTGATGCGTAAGATTACTCTGACTTTAAACTCCAGCTAAAATTTGGATGATCGGTGTTTTTGCACTACCAGACTCATTTGAGACACAGTCAAGACAAGGAAAGGACATGTCATGAAGCTCTTAAAGGCTCTAGAGTTGACACGAAAAATGAATGAACAGACCCACATGGCAGTTCTTAGCTGAAGAAGTAAGAGCTGGCAGAGCATGTGCTCTATTTTCCAAACATTAAGTCCTTCAAGTATCAAAGTTAGGATATGACAGTCTGAATGGATAGACATCTAGATGTGTAAAAAACTGATTGGGCGGTCAGGCTCAGAGGGCAGTGGTTAATGGGCCATAATCCACGCGAATGCTGCAGAAGTAGAGTGCAGGGTCCTGGGACCTGTCCACTTAAACTTCTTTACTGATGACCTGGAGGAGATGGTGGAGTCTGCTCTCATCAAGTTTGTGTACAACACCAAACTGGGGGTGGGAATCAGCCAATATGTTCAAGGGCTGTGCTACCATTCAGAGGCACCCAGCGAGGATGGAGGAATGGGCCAAAAGGACAAATTCAGCAAAGGCAAACGCAAAGTCCTGTACCTGGGGCAGAATAGCAGAATCACAAGATAACAGGATAATTCAGGTTGGATGGGACCTCAGTAGGGCTCTAGTCCAGCCTCCTGCTGGGGTGGGGGCTTGAGGGGGTATGGACATCAGTGTCCAGGTAACGTGGCCTGGTGGGGTGGGCTGGGATGGGAGGCTCTTCAGTTTGACACAACACATGTTTGAGAAACCACTCACCTTTTATGAGATTCAAGTTCTGAAGTGCAAACTGTGGTGAAATTTTAACCCACAGGATTACTGCAAAAGACTGCTTGGCAGGATTTGTTGCATTTAATAGTTTGCTATAGGACTAGCTCCTGGCTTTGGTGTAAAACAGGAGTATTTGAAACACTGTAGAAAAGTAGGGGTTTAGTGGTGGTGTTTTCCAAAACGAGCACATACCAGCCTCTCTAAATAATCTGTCGGTGTTATTCCATGCCGACTCTTGATATCAAGTTGGGAAGCGCCTCAGAAAGGCATTTCCAGGGCTGCAGAAGCAGGCAGTTGCCTGTCACGGGGCATGGGTTCTGCCAGGCGTGGGCTGGCACTGCATGGGGCTGGGAGCTCAGGGTGGTGGCAGGCTGCCTGCAGGGACACGGGTGCTGCCAGCCCAAACCCAGGCTGGCTTTTCATCAGGGATCAGTCAAGATTGCAGGCTGGCAGTGGAGGTGGCAGAAGTGGCAGCCCTGGGGTCCCCAAGGGAGAAGTGGGGAGAGGGAAAGGATATGGGGAGGGAGCAGGGGCTTGGAGGGTGCGGATCTGGAGGATGGCCAGGAGGAGAGCTCGATGGGCGTCCGCATTTCCAGAGCCCCATGGGAGTTTGTCAGCACAGGGGCTCTGTCCCTGTCTCTGTCCCAGTGAGGTGGTGGGGACCGAGGAGCACCACAGGGCTCTCCAGCAACCACAGGCAGTTCTGCAGGCAACTCCCCGCCGCCCAGCAGGTATTGCTGCCCTGAGCCCCACAGTACCACTGGGATCCAGGTCTGTCCTGCACCCTCCATGGACCCAAAGGGTGCAAACTGTCTGTTCTGTAACTTTTACCTCCACAGGGACTTGCTGTAAGTTGATGGACTTGAACTGACTTCAGAGTTTCTGTCTCGGATGAATGTGGCTTTATCCACACACCTTTTTCTCCAAAATCATTGATTTGGTAGCTCATGAATGCCTGTGCCATGCTGCCCTACCAGTTGCATTTGTGCTGGTGAAGGATCACTCGGTTATTTCCCCTCTGATGGCTGCTAGGCGGCACTCAGCATTGCTGCTCGCATGCTGCAGCCTCGCTGGCTCAGGGCAGAGCCTCGGCCACTTTTCTGGGCTGAGTTTGTAGTGTATCTGTCAAATCCAAAGCGGGTAGCACAATGTATGTTAGGATAGAACCTAAATCCCCCTGTTCATTACAGTGTAAGTCGAGAGTAGTGTCCATGTTGACTCCAAGGACAGCAGGACAGATTGAAAAGTCCTCAAAATACAAACATTTCCGGCGACAGCTGTCAATGATTTATAAACCATTCTCCATCCACATTGACAGCTAGCACATGGATAATAAAGAGTATACTTAAGACAAAACATTGTGTACAATTACTGTTTCCTCAGAAGGTCATATGTTACTCAGAAATGTAGTCAATTCTGTTGCTTAACGCTGCTCTGCTTGTCTTAACAGAAATGACTACTTTTGTCACCAGTTGGCTAAACTAATGCAGAGCTTGGAAAACACATTTCCTGAGCTAATGGCAGGAACAAATAGCCACAAAAGAGTGAACTATTTACACGTTTCTCCTTTGGGATACAAAGTTCAGAATAATTACCACAAACACAAAAGATGCTGTACTAGAGTTTTAATTAAAAACAAAAACAAAATAAAATACACACAGTAATTTTGAGTTTGGGAAACAGAAACAAGTCCCATTCTTTTTTACCACACAGGCTAATAACTGGCTTTAATGTGATGCATTTGTATCACTAAAGCCATTTATCTCAACCTTTTTTAAGTAAAGAACTTAAGCTTTGAGGGAAAAAATCTGCAGGCCATTTTGTATGGTCTTCCAAGTATTGGTTAGCAGTTTAAAGGGAGGAAAATAAATAAATGAAGTACTTCGCATTTAGATAAGCAAAATGATAATATTCTGCAAAAATTATAATTTTACAGCTATATTAAAAATATTATTTAAGCTTGGGGTATGGGCAGAACACATCCAGGCCAGCTGCATGGAGTTAGGTCTGCAAAGAGTTTTAAAATCTGTTTAGTGTAGTTTGAGAGCATGTTTTGCAATCACGTTAGGGTGAGTGATCGCTGGCAAGCCCTGGGGTACATGCTGAGTAACTCTGGTTTTTGGTTAGGAAGTGCAGTGGACTCTTGCCATTGGATACCCCAGGAAGGTCGTGTCTGCCCACCCAGGCACACCTTAGGGCACTGTCTGCACCAAGTGCTGTCAGTAATGTGTATCACATTAGCATCCACTATGTATGATCAACTGAAGAGATGTTTTGCTCTTCTTATTCCTTAAAACATTCTGACAAGTGGAAGGAAGACATTTCTGTCAGGCTGTAAAAGGGTCTTAAGTGTCTTCTGACACACACCCACACACAGGCACGCCCGGCCACTCAGAAACAAAAAAATCGATTAAATGCAAAGACATATGAGAAAGGGCCATCAAAGAAGAACCCTAAATGGTAGGTAGCTATCGTACTGACAAAAAGCCAAGTAAACTTCAAATGTGCATAGACTTATTACACAGCTTTACACATGGGTGAGGCAAAATCCTCTGAATGATCCCTTGGGAATCCAGCTCCTCTCTCCCAGCACAAGCCCAGCTGTCAATAGGCAGGCAGCATGTGAGTTTTCTTTATGTTATATGAAAAAGGAGAAATGTAGCCTGGACAGGAAAAAAAAACCCAGACAAAAAACCCCCAAAATTACCAAAACCCAAGGAAGAGAGGGAGTGACCATGGTCCCGAGCATGCAAGGTAAAGCAGGGGAGAGGGTCACCACCCCTTCCTTCCTTCCTTCCTTCCTTCCTTCCTTCCTTCCTTCCTTCCTTCCTTCCTTTCTGCCCATTCTGTTGTGCTGTCTTGCTCCAGGACTATCTGGTCTGCCCTTTCACAGCACAAGGTCTGCTCATTTTTTTACTTCATAATACACACACAGATTTAGTCTGGGAAGCCCGATCACACAGCTGATACTAGCTGTGGGCTGGAGAGGGAGGGAGAGCCCCCAACCCTGTCTAGAGAGGGAACTATGTATGTGAATGACCATGGCATGAGAGTCGATCAGGGCCAAAGCTAAAGCTCTCCTCCTCCCCCCTCCTTGGAAAGTTCTTAAAAATACCTAGTTTAGTTTTTTCCTCAGTGCTGCTACCTTCCCAATAAGTATCTCCTCTCCCACTGTGCAGGGGGAGCACAGGAGAGCACTGGGTACGCTGGGTTGGTACTGGGGAGCTGCAGGGAGCCAACAGGGCTGAGTGCTGCAAGAATGCTGCTGTTTGGGCTTTTGGCTGGAGGCAGAGAGGGCAGCATCTGTGATGGCACGTAACAGTCCTGACCCTGTAGCAGGGCTCAAGGAAATCTGTTCACCATGGCAGATCTGGCCTGCATCATTTCATATGGACACTGAGACAAGCCCATTTTCAGCCAGTTTCTAATGTATCCAGGCTGAGGAATACGACCACCTTCTCTGCATGGCAACTTTGTGATACATATCTTATTTCTTACCAATATTTCCAGCTGAGGTCATGAACTGCAAATGCTATTTCGACTACTGGTCTAGCCAAATATGCAAATTTTTTGCCTTCATCTTGGATTGAAATTCCTGGAAATGGTGATATAGGACTAACAACAGATGTTTATGAAGCTCTAAAACACTTCTGCTTAAATCTCTGGGCAATGGCATGGCCAGACCAAGAAAGCACCTGGGTTGGTTGGTAGCTAAGCAGCAGGTCTGGTGCGGACAGTAACAACAACCTGACAAGGGGTTCATTCATGACTTCATCCTGATACGGAGGACAGAGTATACAGAAAGGAGGTTTGGCTGTTTTAGAAAGGGAGAAGGATCTGAGAGACCCCGTGATTTGAAGGAAATGCCTATGTGTGACAAGGGGTCTCCTGGAGAAAGGTAAAACCCTGAAGCATAGTCAGGAATGGGGAAGCATGGAGGCATGGGAAGGGATATTTTATTGTTTTCTCTGGAACTATTATTTGTTTGGGTTGCATAAGGAAAGGAATCATTAATTTATTAGAAATGTTAACATAGTTTGTGTGGCTATGAGACATCATGTGTCTTAATTGAAAACTAGATTTTTCTGCTTGGATGGATGACTGGAGCTGTAGGAAAAGGTCAGTTACAACTGCCACAAAGTTTTGCCAAAAAGAGGACAAACCAATTGGCTCAAACCAATTACTTCCTACGTAAATTCCACTGATGTAAAGAACTAGGCCTTTTCTCTTGGTAGGGACATCAGGGCTGTGGCACTTAAAAAAAAAGTCTCTCTTAAAAATGTGAAAGGAACTAATTGTATCTTAAGAGAAGGAACATTCAGCAAGCTACAGGAAATGAAGAGTTAATACATAACAGACTTCAGTAGTTACTAGGCTCATTATATTGGAGCAAGATTAAACTCTCCATGACATTGGTATTCTGAATAAATGGTAGAAAATCAATTTGACTAGAAGTATGACAAAGTTTTTTTCTTTCCTAACCTGAGCTTTACTGTCTACCTAATAGTTAAGTAACTAAGATATAAATCTTATGAAACTTCAGTGAAACAAGGAGGATATTCACCGACTTTTACTGAAAAGATTTGGTTGTATTTCCTTTTACAGACATTTTACCTCATTAATATTTAAACAATCTCCATACGAAGGCTAAAGAAAATAGAATGAAAGCTTTCAGTATAATTGTGATGAGGGGGGAAGATCCATCGAGAACTGGTAAATCAGGAAAAAGGAAAAGTAATTACAGTGTATTGAGCATCTTTATTCCTATCCAATTGACTCGAACATTTACAGCATGCCACAAGCAAAGAAAATGCAGTAATTCTGTCATAGCACTGATACTTTCTTTGGGATCATTGAAAAGTACGTAATAGGGCATTTGTCAGCTAGGAGCAAGTTTTTCAGCAAGAATTATTTATTTTAATTATCATATGGAAAGGTTTTTAACATATAACATAATTTACGATTCAGATTTTGAGCGTATCACAGGCTAACTCTCTTTGCAAAGTACCTCTCTACTGCCACAGGACCTCACTGGAGAGGAACCAGCTTCAAGTTCTCCCCCTGTTCTGCTTCCAGGAGGTTTGGCTAATGTCTCCAAACAATCCTTAGCATCATGGCTATAATCAAGCTCTTCCAGCATGGTGTAATTCAGCCCATTAGTAATTACCATTCAACAAAAATATGTCCTTCTATAAATACCTCGGTTAAAATCAGTTTTCAACCATATTTTCCCAGTCCTGGCATATGAGCTGTATTGCCTGAGTACTTGGAGAAAAACTCAGGCTCTGGCTGAAAGTTGGAAAGCTGGAAAGTTGTCTTCCTCAAAGGCTCCTCACACCCTTGTTTTCTGTCAAATGCCCTGTTACCTATGAAACTTTTTATGCTACAACCTGTTAGCTGATAGTAAAATGTATGTTTCCCCCAATTTTCCCATATTTACAGAACGCTTTGTAGTTCTAAAGTGGCTTATCTCATCTTGAACACAATATTTGCTTGATTGCAGGAAAGGAAATGGCTGATTAGCTGTTTTGTTCCTAACAAAACACAAATGTTGATAAATGGTAATTGAAGTTGTGATTACTGAAGAATACGTAATATAGTGAAAGCCTGAATGTTGGTTTCGAAAGAAATGCAGAAGTAAGTAAATCTGCTATAATAGAAACTCCTTTTCTTATAAATCACATACTTTAACATTTAGTGTTGGGTTTTATATTTCTCTTCATTAGATGTATGCTAAGTGTGCTTACCTGTAACAGTTTAAATAATTAATTGCTGCAATTGTTGTACCATGAATTGGTTTAAGATACCAAAAAATTATATAACCACAGAAAATTTATCATAGAATCATAGAATCATTTAGGTTAGAAAAGACCTTTAAGATCATCAAGTCCAACTGTAAACCTAACCCTGCTAAGTCCACCACTAAACCATGTCCCTAAGCGCCTCATTCACACGTCTTTTAAATACCTCCAGGGCTGGTGACTCAACCACCTCCCTGGGCAGCCTGTTCCAATGCCTGACAACCCTTTCAGTGAAGAAATTTTTCCTAATATCCAACCTAAACCTCCCCTGGTACAACTTGAGGCCATTTCTTCTTGTCCTATCACTTTTCACTTTGGAGAAGAGACCAACACCCACCTCTCTGCAACCTCCTTTCAGGTAGTTGTAGAGAGCGATGAGGTCTCCCCTCAGCCTCCTCTTCTCCAGACTGAACAACCCCAGCTCCCTCTGCTGCTCCTCATAAGACTTGTGCTCCAGACCCCTCACCAGCTTCGTTGCCCTTCTCGGGACACGCTCCAGCACCTCAATGTCCTTCTTGGAGTGAGGGGCCCAAAACTGAACACAGGATTCAAGGTGTGGCCTCACCAGCGCCGAGTACAGGGGCACGATCACCTCCCTGCTCCTGGTGGCCACACCATTTCTGATACAGGCCAGGATGCCGTTGGCCTTCTTGGCCACCTGGGCACACTGCTGGCTCATCTTCAACTGGCTGTCAATCAACACCCCCAGGTCCTTTTCTGTGGGGCAGCTTTCCAGCCACTCGTCCCCAAGCCTGTAGTGCTGCCTGGGGTTGTTGTGGCCAAAGTGCAGGACCCGGCACTTGGCCTTGTTGAACCTTGTAAAATTGGCCTTGGCCCATTGATCCAGCCTGTCCAGAGAGCAGAGCCTTCCTACCCTCGAGCAGATCAACACTCCCACCCAACTTGGTGTTGTCTTCAAACTTGCTGAGGGAGCACTCGATCCCCTCATCCAGATCTTCGATAAATATATTAAACAAGACCGGTCCCAAAACTGAGCCCTGGGGGACTCCGCTTGTGACCGGCCGCCAACTGGATTTGACTCCATTCACCACAACTCTCTGGGCTCAGCTGTCCAGCCAGTTTTTTAACCCAGCGAAGAGTGTACCTGTCTAAGCCACAATTCACCAGCTTCTCCAGGAGAATACGCTGGGAAATGGTGTCAAAGGCTTTACTAAATTCCAGGTAGACAACATCCACAGCCTTTCCCTCATCCACTAGGCAGGTCACCTGGTCATAGAAGGAGATCAGATTAGTCAGGTAGGACCTGCCTTTCATAAACCCATGCTGTCCGGGCCTGATCGCCTGATTGTCCCATACGTGCTGCGTGATGGCACTCAAGATGGTCTGTTCCATAATCTTCGCTGGCACTGAGGTCCAGCGGGCGCCTTCTCTAGTTGGCTCATTCACCAACAGTGTCAGGAAGTTATCTTCCACGCAGTCCAGGTACCTCCTGGACTGTTTTCTCTCTGCCATATTGTATTTCCAGCAGACATCTGGTAAGTTGAAGTCCCCCACAAGAACAAGGGCTAGAGATCGTGAGACTTCTCTCAGCTGCTTATAGAATATTTCGCCTGTCTTCTCATCCTGGTTGGATGGTCTATAACAGACTCCCACCATGATATCTGCCTTGTTGGCCTTCCCCCTGATTCTTACCCACAGACACTCAACCCTATCATCACCATCATTAACCTCTACACAATCAAAACACTCCTTGATATACAGGGCTACCCCACCGCTTCTCCTTCCTTGCCTGTCCCTTCTGAAAAGTTTGTAGCTTTCCAGTGCAGCACTTTCAATGAGCTATTGATCCTGCCACCTTTTTGGGAGAAGAAGCCCTAATTCCTATGTGACTGATCTCAGGCGCTTCCCTGGTTTCTAGCACATCAACAACCCCGACGTCTTTGCTGCCGTGTGGGTCCCCATCACCTACCTCCACTGAGACAGCAGTCCAAAGATCCTTGCCAGCACACCTCCCCTCAAACACTGGCATGCCACCCCCAGGCTTATCATCAGTGAGCCTGATTTTATCCCTTTCCCCCTTCAAATCCAGTTTAAAGCTCTTTCAATGAGCCCTGCTAACTCCTGCGCCAGCATCCTTCTCCCCCTCACAGACAGGCGTTCCCCACCTGTCGCCAGCAGCCCTGGTGCCATATAGAGTGACCCATGATCAAAGAATCCAAAATTCTGGTGATGACACCAGTCTTGGAGCCAGGCATTGATCAGCTGGCTCTTCCTGTTTCTTCCCTGCCAATGGAAGGGTGAAGGAGAACACCACTTGTGCTCCCGATCCCCTGACAAGTCATCCCAAGACCCTGAAGTCTCTCTTGACTGCCCGCAGGTTTCTTGTTGCAACTTCATCACTGCCTACCTGAAGAATCAATAATGGATAATAACCTGAGGGCCGTACCAGGGTAGGAAGTTTTCTTGTCACGTCTTTAACATGGGCCCCAGGGAGGCAGCAGACTTCCCTAAGAAGTGGGTCCGGTCTGCATATCAGGCCTTCCGTTCCCCTCAGCAGAGAGTCCCCAATGACAATGACCCGTCTTTTTTATTTTGTGGAAGCCGTTTTGACACAGGACGTAGGCCGGCTTAGCCTTGGTGACACCTCCAAGCTAGGTTAACCCTCGTCCTTGTCATTGTTTCGTTCCACTTGCAGAGTCTCACACCTACCATGCAAGAGGTCCTGGGAAGGTGGGGTAGTAACAGAACGGGGGTTACCTGCTGTGCCATGCAGGAACTTGTTGCCATTGCCCCCTATCCCTTGAGTCACCTTGTTCCGCTGGGTGGAGAGAGGAAAGGGAGTCTTCGGTATCCCGTGCCCTGTCTGCCTGTTGGGCCTGTCCCAGGGAAGGTAGGGTGCGATTCCGGTGGTCTATCTCCCTCTCGCACTCCCCAATACTCCTCAACGTACTCCCCTCCTCCCGGAGCTCTGCCACTAAGCGGAGCAGCTAGTCTACCTGGGTGCACCTCCCACGGGTGTGCTCGCTGCTGTCGACCGGTACTGGCGTCAGAGCAGGGCACAGCCTGCGGCCTGACACCTGGCTGGCAGCGTGTACCCACCGGAGCTCGCTCTGGGAGGCTGCATCAGTCATGGTGGGTATAGAGCCTAGAGAGGCCATGGCTTTCTGCCGAGTGGATACCACAGCTCCCTTGCTGAGCCGGCAGAGCTTTCTGCGCCCTCCCTGCACGCCCTTCCAGGCAAACTGCCGTGCTAACTGCAGCGCCGTGCCCTGTTTGCCCGCCCTGGTCGCTAGTGCTCCCTAGGGCCGTTTAAATCTCCCGCGGTTGCTCCTGGCAATGCCCCAGCCACGTCGCTTGCTTCTTCCATTCACCCTCTTTGCAGCCAACTATTAGTATTGTCCTGTGTTTACTATCGTCAATAAGCAAAAGGTTTTCTTTTACTTTTGCACTACACCAGATTTCTCTGAAAATGTCATACAGCTAATCCTCTGATTTTATTAGTGAATTTGGGGGTCAAAAAATCTCCAGGTAGGTCAGAAGAAAAGTGGCATCCTACCTTTCAGGTTTTATCATTGGGACCTCATTTTTTTACTGCTTTTGTAACATTATTTATAAATAAACGTTTAAGTTCTCCATATTTGAGTTATCCTCTTCCTTCCAACCAGAACTGTCATGAGCTGCAGCTTCCAGTTAGTAGAATGCACACCGTCTCTCTTTGCTTGTTTCCGTAAAGATAATTTAATTTGCTCCAGTCAGACAAACCAAATAAACTAAAAAAAAAAAAATCCATTACAGAAGCTTTAATGGCCTGATATTAATCTTTCCCCTCTCACTTTGTCATCATTCTTATTGCAGGTCCTTCCCAGGATAGCTCTGCTCATATTTGTCTTCTCTCTGTGCCCTTGGATGTCCTGCAGCTCAGGGCCCTGCCGAGGCAGAAACGGGAGCATCACTTCAATGCTGGTACAGTTTGCGAGTTCCCCTCCTTGTGGGGGCTCCCGAGATCCTGCCTGCAGAGGAGGATTGTTAAAGGGAGGGTCAAGGTTAAGTTTTAGGACCATATAAATACAGTGGTCACTCCCTTTCCTGTCCTATCTATGTCTTTCTCTTTTCTCTCTTCTTCTTGCTAAAATAAAGGCACCACTACCCTTTTCCACACGCATGCAGAAGCACTGAACTACAGCTTTTTGCCCTAACTCACTGGGGGAGCTACTGGATAATGCATATTCTCAGCTCCTAAGTAGTTCAGCCTCAAACCTTCATTGGTTTTATACCTCTGAGGAGATAAACTATGCTGTTAATTGTTTAATGGCTACAGAACTGTTAATATTTTTGTAGCTGATATATATAGGATGTGACTGTCTGGGAAGGTGACATGTCCTGTAAAGTTACAGGACAGATGGGAACTCATAACACTACATATTAATGTCTAATGAAATTCTAACTATTTCCATAACTCTGCAAACTCGTATGTGTTGAGGTCTGTTTTATAATGCTTTGTGGGTTTCATTCTGTGCCTTCGCCTTTGTTTTACCAGTTCTTCTTCCTCAAAACACTGTGTTTCTATAGTGGTTTTATATCATATACTCATTGTGCACAAGAACTAACTTTACTGCATCAACCACTTCCTCCCCCACCCCCCCTTTCAATTTAAAGAAGCCGTTCTTAGCTAAACCATGTGAGACTCAGAAAACAGAAGGCAGAGAATTCAGTCTTTGGCCAGAAGAAGACAACACAAGGAAAGGCTTTGGAAAGAACAGTGACAAGTATTGTCTTGTAAGCCTTAGGCTGCCTTACTTTTTAATTTTTTTCTGTTTTGTTCTTTTTTTTTTTCTTTTTTGTCAGAAGGAACTTTCTTATTAGTCACTAACAAAACCCAAACATCCAAGACTGGGAAATAATACTTTACTGCAAGTTTCAATCAAGTTAGCAAAGTTATAAACTCCTTCAAAGTAACTGAGGGGTAAAGATGGAAATGCCAGACCTATTTTATAGCAACATTGCCAGATGCTTTGATAGATCCATTATAAATTCTACTTACATTATTCTAAGCAAAGATTGCTATCCAGTTGCTGTTCCTTGGCTACATTATTTCTTTCCTTATCTCACTGATTCTTTTCATAGCATACAGTATGGAATTTATTAGTAATGTATCAGATTTGCTGGTAAGATATGGTCCAACAAATGCTGTTATTACATTTTTCTCTTTTTTCCATATAACCTTTTTCCTTTATCACTTTGGCAGTCTTTGCTGTATGGGCACCTTCACTGGAGCAATGCTGACTTCAGTTATCTGGAATAGCACATATTATGGAAAAATTAGATTGGAATAGTTTGGTATTTCATTACAGTGTAACTGTCTGGGGCAAAACCTTTTTGCGGTGCATCCTATTTGTTTTTCATTTCCTTACAGTCATTTAAAAAAGTCAATTCTAATGTCTGGTGTATCTTTTGCTTTGGTGAAAAACATAATAGGGTATTGAGTGAACAATAGGATGAAAACACAAAGAAAAAAAAGGAATGAAAATCCAGTTATCAATGTATAAATAGCTTGGGGTTTACTTTAAGCTGATGAAAATTATCTGGAACGTAATTCTGGAAAATGTGCTTTTTGAGTATCCCCAGGTGTCCCCTAGCTGAGCAGGAGCTAAGACAGCATCTTCAGCCTGAGAACTTGCCTTGCTCTCCCAAGCCCATCCCCATCATTACAGCTTGGCAGAGATTACTTCTTCTCTCAGATTTTCTGGAATAACCTCTCGTGCAATCTCCTGTTAGTCTAACAGTGTGTCCTGGTTTTGGCTGGGATGGAGTTAATTTTCTTCCTAGTAGCTGGTATGGTACTGTGTTTTTGATTTAGGATGAGAATAATGTTGATAACACACTGATGTTTTGGTTGTTGCTGAGCAGTGCTTACACTAAGTCAAGGACTTTTCAGCTTCTCACACTGCCCTGCCATCGAGGAGGTTGGAGGTGCACAAGAAGCTGGGAGGGGACACAGCTGGGACAGCTGACCCAAACTGGCCAAAGGGATATTCCATACCATATGATGTCATGCTGAACAAAAAAAAAAACAACTGGGGGGAGTTGGTTGGGGGGGGCATAGCCACTGCTCAGGAACTGGCTGGGCATTGGTCAGCGGGTGGTGAGCAATTGCATTGTGCATCACTTGGTTTGTATATTCTTTTATCAATATTATTATTTTCTTCCTTTTCTGTCCTATTAAATTGTTTTTATCTCAACTCACGTGTTCTACCATGTTTCTGATTCTCTCCCCCATCCCACTGTGGGGTAGTGAGCGAGCGGCTGTGTGGTGGCTAGGGTTAAACCAAAGTGCCAAAGTGATACCACTTACTTTAAGGTTTTTTAATAATATCCTTTTTCTAAGCAAAATGATTTTGAAATGAGTTAAAGCAGGAATACAGGAGCAGTTGGGCACGTGACTCTAAGGAGGCTGGGAATGCTCAGGCGAAGGACTCACATGAGTCCAAAACAAGGTGCATGACTGCACCAGGAGAAGCTCCAGCCCTAAAGCATGTGTCCATGAATGTGCCCAACAGTTCCGGCTGTGGAGTGAAGGTCAGGAATCCTCCAGGCAGCCATGATGCAGCAAGCATTTATTTCCAAATAAGTTTGTTATTACAGACCCCTTAACCCAGGATCTCACACAGGCTGCATCCTCCTTTTTAGTAGAGCTAGTTAGGCAGGTGCAGCTTCGAGGTATTCAAGGAGCGTGTGGATGTGGCATTGTGGGATGTAGCTTGATGGACATGGTGCTGTGTGGTGTTGGGTGGGTTGTGGCTTGTTATTGTTGTTGTGTGGCGTGGGTTTTGTGGTTTGGTTTTTTTTTTTTTTTCTTTTGTGGGTTTTTTGATGTTGTGTGGTTTTTTTTTTTCTTTTTTTTTTTTTTTTTTTTTTTTCTTCCCAGGTTGGACTCGATGATCTTACAGGTCTTTTCCAACCGTACTGATTCTGTGATTCTGTGTGATTCTCATTATAACTGTGAAACTGCTACCAGTGCTTTTTTAAATGTTGATTTTATGTTTCATTTGAAATGCCTATTCTCTCTGCAGTTGGAGGTAGCAGCTGTAGCTGGCTGCATAATTTGTTGGGGGTGACATCTCCAACACAGAAGAGGTTATGAAACATAAACAAAGTAAAGTAACTTACAACAGCGAAGAGAGGCATATCCAGCTTTCATCAAAAGAAGAAGGATGTAACAAATCTGTGCTTTGGGCAGTCACTTCATGATATCTGTTGGGCATTCAATCAAGACTCCATAGAGATGTATCAAGATTCCATTTTCCTGGGACCAAGTCAGGAGCATGTATGTGGCCATCAATGATGATTATTCAGCTGAAAACTCCCTGCTAAACTGCTTTCCTGGAGACTGTTAGGAACCTTCCCCAGCTCAACTTACAGGAATAGTTCTTTACAGCAAGCATCAAGTTCGTGTTTTCATAGCAACTCAAACACTACCTTTATATCATACAAAGATTAGCTTCAGCTACCAGCATCAGATACAAGCTTTACCCAAGCTCAGCAGTATTTGGATCAGGTTTTTCACTGGAGCCCATCAGAAGTGAGTTTCTGCAATCCTGATTCACTCTGAAAACCATTTACTCATAGCTGTTGTGTCACTGGCTCCAGACATATTGCTTATCCAGTGGAGTTCTGCTCACTGTGAGTAGTGATCCACTGTCATTATTTCATTTCCTCAGATATTTAGAAAAGAAAATGTAATTGTCTTATTTTAATCTAAATTTCTGCTGTAGCAGTAAAACAGAAACAGTAATTAAAACCATGAGTCAAAAACAAGAGCACAAATATTTACAAACGCTGATCTTTGTTTCTTTCCTGGCTCTCTGGAAGCCAGACACAAGGAGGGACTATTAGTTGCTAGCTGGTCTTCCTTAGGCAGAAGCAGGCTGGGCAGAATATCGAGTGATTTCAATGTGACACGGTGTTCACAGCTCTGAACTCGCTTTGTTCTTGCAGCACACAGATATGTCACAAAAAGAAGCAACCTTCAGCATCCTAAAGACAAATCCAAAGAAATATGCATTCAGCTTGCACATTACAATAGTTGAAGCACAGTGTTATCAAAACCGTTAATCACAGCATTGTTATCAGTTAAAATGCATTAAGGAACTGCCAGAACAGTAGGATCTTGAGCAGTGACGTTTTTAATACTTTCTTTGTGCAAGCCAATTTTTCTAGTCATTCTGCAGGGATTAATAAAAAAAATAGGAAAAGAGGTCAGAAATGCACTAATTCTGAAACCATCTCCCACAGAGGCTCGTGCTGTAGTTTGTGACCTGGTGGCCTCGGCCACCTCCAGTCAGCAGGCATCCACCTTGGTCCCAGAAAATGTGTTGGACAGTTGTTGGACAGTTGTACTGACACAACAGTTTGTGAGGGTGGGCTGTGAGTGGCTCACTAAAATATTCTGCTTTAAAGGAACTGCCAGAAAAACCCAGTGACACCAGCACACCTGAGAGGTGTCCCTGGTTGCAGCATATGGGTTGGGAAAGACCAGCTGAGTATCTTTATCAGCATGCTGTATCACTGAAGGGAGCTATGGCCTTAAGTAATTTGAATGTTAGGACACTTTTCAGGCTGCAGGATTGACTTCTGCATTGTCTGTATGTACTTTATGGGTTTATTTGGTTCTCTAGGAGAGGCTAGGAGCACTAATGCCAGTCACTGCCACGACTCAATTCAAATTGGTGAGTATGGGCAAAGCCTGCCCACAACTCCTTGTTCTTGAAAACATAAAGGGTGGAAAAAGTTATTCCACCCAGATGTCCACAAACGGCTTCCTTTCTCATGTATAGCCCAAGTGGATACAAATATTCCTTCCTCCCCATACTCCTCTTTGGGCCCAGTTCTTTGGTTAACAGCTGCTGACCTGGCCAGCACTTGGGTTATTATGAATGAACTGTCAGTGCCATAACTGGCTTGTCATGGAAGAAAAGTCCTGTTGCACACTCACACTGCTTATAATGGTGCTGTGGGAGCCTCTTTTCTTCCTAGAGCCCTGAAGGGGTTATGAGGTGCTGCAAAATTTCCATGCCCAAGAGCTAAAGCCTGTGCCTATAAACTGTTTTATTTCACTGTATAAAAATTGACTAACAGACAGACAGCATCCTCTGTGAGGAAAATAGTGCCTTCTCTAGACTGCATACAGAGATGAAGAAAGTGATTGGCAATGAACACTTGGTGGATGTTGAGAAAGACTTAGGACTCTTCCAAGATCTTCTTGGAAGAATCCCACAGGATATGGTGCAGGATAGAAGAGGGGTCCAGGAGAGCTGATTGATATTTAAAAATCAGCTCCTCAAAGCTCAAGAATGGTTCATCCCAATTAAATCAAGCAAAGGCAGCAGGAGGCCAGCATGGATGAGCAAGGAGCTCCTGACAAAACTCAAATGTAGAAAAGAAGCATAGAGGAGGTGGAAGCAGGGGCAGGGACAGGGGGCCCCAGAGGAATATAGAGACACTGTCTGATTGTGTAGGGATGGGGTCAGGAAAGCCCAAGGCCGTCTGGAGCTGAATCAGGTGAGGCAGGCAAAGGGCAGCGCAGAGGGCTTCTACAGGTCTATCAGCAGCAAAAGAAAGACATGGGGAAATGTGGGTCCACTGCTAAGTGCAGTAGGGGTCCTGGTGACAAAGGACATGGAAAAGCCCAAAGTACTCAATGTCACCTTCAGCTCTGCCTTTACTAGGAAGACCACCCTTCAGGAATCCCAAGCCTTTGAGACTAGAGGGCAAGTCTGGAGCAAGGAAGACTTACCCTTGGTGGAGCAGGATCAGGTCAGGGAACATTTAAACAAAGTAAGTCCATGGGACCTGATGGGAGGCAGCCACGGGTGCTGAGGGGGCTGGCTGATGTCGCTGTGAGGCTACTCTTGATTATCTTTGAGTGGTCATGGTACCTGGGAGAGGCTCCTGAGAACTGGAAAAAAGCAAATGTCACTCCCACCTTCAAGAAGGGCAAGGAGTAGGATCCAAGGAACTACAATCTGGTCAGCCTCACCTTGATCCCTGGGAAGGTGATGGAGCAACTAAACCTTTGCAGGGAGTATTCAGCATGGATTTACAAAGGGGAAGGCATGCTTACTCAACCTGACAGCATACAATGAGGTGACTGGCTTGGTGGATGACGGGAAAGCAGTGGATGATGCTCTTCAGAAAGGCTTTCAACAATGCCTCCCATAACAACGTCATAGACAAGCTGACAAAGTATGGGTTAGATAAATGGACAATGAGGTGGACAAAACTGGCTGAACTGCTGGGCTCAGGGCATTTTTATCAGCAGCACAAAGTCCAGCTGGGCAAAGTTCACTAGTGGTGTGTCCCTGGGGTTGATACTGGGGCCAGTACTGTATAACATAGAATCATAGAATCATAGAATAGTTTGGATTGGAAGGGACCTTTAAAGGTCATCCAGTCCAACCCCCCCTGCAATGAGCAGGAACATCTTCCACTAGATGAGGTTGCTCAGAGCCCCATCCAACCTGGCCTTGAATGGTTCCAGGGATGGGGCATCTACCACCTCTCTGGGCAACCTGTTCCAGTGTTTCACCATCCTCATTGTAAAAAATTTCTTCTTTATACCTTGTCTAAATCTACCCTCTTTTAGTTTAAAACCATTACCCCTTGTCCTTTCGCAACCGGCCCTGCTAAAAAGTTTGCCCCCAGCTTTCTTATAAGCCCCTTTAAGTACTGAAAGGTCACGATAAGGTCTCCCCAGAGCCTTCTCTTCTCCAGGCTGAACAACGTCAACTCTCTCAGCCTTTTTTGATAGGAAAGGTGTTCCACCCCCCTGATCATTTTCTTCATTAATGACCTGGAAAGAGTGCAGATGATACAAATCTAGGAGGAGTGGCTGATACAGCAGATGGTTGTGCTGCCATTCAGAGTGGCCTCAGAGGCAGGAGAAATGGACCAACAGGGATCTCAGTTGTCACAGAATCACAGAATGGTTGATGTTGGAAGGGACCTCTGGAGGTCATCTGGTCCAAACCCCCCTCCACTGAAGCAGAGTCACCTACACCATGTCCAGATGGTCCAGAATTCTGTGATTCTGTAAACATCTGCTACATGCTGCTATCAAGGCTGAAATGCTGGGCTCAGTGCAGACTTGGTCTGACTTAATAAGCACATACCTGGATCACTTCACAGAATTTTCCCCTATGTAATACTATGAAGGATATGTTCTGCTAAAAGATCGTTTCATTCATTCATCGTATAATGAACAAAGACTTTCTTCAGTTATAGATGGTCCGCTGTATCTAATTATACCCTTACATTATGCATAATTTAGAAGCTATGAACATTGTGCTATGTTCATCTTGCTGCCTGCCAGCTTTGTGAACTTGTTCAGTAGCTGCTTTTGAAACAGCAGGGATATGGCTGCTCTGTGGAGGGGAAACCTGGTCTTATGGTGAGCCAGTGAGACCTGGTACTTCAGTGTTATCAGTATCTGCTGGAAAACCAGCTGTCTGGAAAACTACATGCAGGGACATTTCACACAAGGGCAAAAAGATAATGTTCATGCCAGCACTTCAGTAGCTGCTGATTGGGCTGGACTCTACAAAGAGTCGGAGGACAGAACTGAGCCCAATGTACAGCCCTGGATCTTTGAAATCAGAGTCTAAACGAGAGTTAATCTCTAATTTAGAATTCCTTAGGTGTAGTAGGTAGCATGTCTGCAATGGACCTAACCACCTATGACATTTCTGAGAAAAGCAATGGACACATTTTATTCCAAAAATGGATCTGGAAATTTAGACATAAACAGTAAAACCATAATTGCAAGTTAGTTCTGAAAGTGGCTGTAAAAGACAGTATATGGAGGATGTTGTTGGAAAGATACCATAGGTGCTTAGTAGACTGTGGAGAAGAGTCTTCTTACTCTTTCTGTTGCTGTTGTCCTTGTAAAGCAGTGTATCAGCCTTTGATTTCCTTTAAAGTATATCTGTAGTCCTCTTTATCAGATGGCCCTGATGACAACTGAATGAAAGGACTGACTGGTTCAATGGATCAATCCAGTAATTGGTAGGATCTGTGCAACACATTTCAAGTGGAGGGGATGGGTGTCCAGAATTAACTTCTTTCTCTCCCATACACACAAATATGCATACAAACTGTAGTGTTTGCAGAAACCAATAGTTTATTAAAAGTAAACTTTTAAGTGCCAAATTGACAGCAAAATAAGTTTCTTATGTATTTTCCAGAAAGTTGTAAGAAATATGATCTTATTTGGCTACTGAATGAATCAGAAGTTATTAAAAGTCTCTGCTGTGTGTTGTGTTCCCATATCACTATGATAATGAAATCTGTCCCAGATTTTCAAGTCTTTTCATGTTTGAACACAAACTAGCACTTCTCACCATTTTTTTCTCAGTACCACAAGCAAGAAGAAAATCCATTTGCCACATCCAGTAAATGAACTTTTCATTTCTCTGTAGGAAAACTACCGTCTTGCAAAAATAAGAGATCATATGACTGATAATTCAAGTTATAAAAGCTGTAGGGTATTTAAGATGCCCACATCAGTCCCTAAGTTACTCTGCAGTTCTTTATGCACATAAACTCCTGGAAGACAGACTGATTTCACCCTTTCTTTAGGACCTCAAAACTACTAAAGTAATAGTATTTTGTTACGAATTTTTTTAATTACTGAAGTAGAATGTTTTACTTTTGATAGGTGTGTAATATTAATTAAACTTATCTAGAGCAAATGTAGAATATGAACACGGCACATATACATGGTACTGTGCCAGTAGAGATCAGAAGCAAGTTTAAATGGATTTGATATCTCAGTGTTCACTGGTAAGGCATCTGGTGAAGAATAAAATAATTTAGGTTGGAAGGGATTCCTGGAAACCATCTAGTTTAATTCCCTGCTCAGAGCAGGTCCAGCTGGATCATGTTGCTCTGTTGTACTGGGATTTCTTCACTGGACACAGCACTCCACATGTGGTGTCACCAGTGCTGAGTTGAGGGGAAGACTCACTTCCCCTGGCTTGCGGGAAAGACTCTTGCTAATAAGCTCAGGATGCCACTGGCCTTCTTTGCCACAAGGGCACATTGCTGGCTTGTGTTCAACTTGGTTTCCACAAAGAGATTCGGGTCTTTTTCAGCAAAGCTGCTTCCCAGCCAGTCAGCTCCAGCCTGTACTGGTGTCAGGGGTTATTCCTCCCCAGGGACAGGACTTTGCATTTTCCTCTTGTGAACTTCATGACATTCTTGTCAATCCATTTCTCCAGTCTGTCAAAATTCCTCTGAATAGCAGCTCTACCCTCCTGTATATCAATTATCTTTATTAATCAAGTACGACTTGTACATAATTTGAGTGTCTTTGTTGGATATTTAAGGTGGATACTATTCTAAGGGCCATATTCTGACAGATTGTCTACAGAAATATTTACACAGATCTCAGTAAGAACATCTGTAGGGTAAAAATGATCAGAGCTTCGAAGTTATTTGCGCACTGAATTGCTGCTAGTTTCAATGAGAAGCACCAAAATAGCTTAGATGTTCTAGACCTAAGGCATTATTCAACATAAAATTAAGTCTTTGAAATCTGGGCCCAGAACTCATTTGCTGATATCTATTACTCTGCCAGAAAAAAGGTGGAAAGTGGCACTTGCAAATTATATACTATTTTGGTCTTGTGCATAAGTTACTTCCTCATGAATCTTGTCAAAACCAGAATAATTTCAAAATTGTAGTGTGCCTGACTCATTGAGGGAGGGTATTGGAAACAAATTACTCATGTGAAATTTTTTACTAGTGCCTCTCTCGGTTCCTCACCAAAATCAAGAGACACACAGCACTGCGAAGATCCTTCATGTGCTTTACAGGAGGGCCTGTAAGTAACGCTTTAGGGTTAATATCAAGGAACTGTGGATAGTAATCATGGACTGAGTTAGCTGTTCTAAGGTAAAAGGACTTGCTTTAAGTTAATTGTTGTCACCTTACTGATTGGAGGGTCTATTCCTAAAGTTCATGAAACAATTTAGTCCTAAGCTCTCCCAAAACTATGTATAGTAATATTATGTGTAGGAGAAGGGACTATGTAACCTCTCTTGTTCCCTTCCATGCCTCACACTGGAATTTTCTGTGTTTTGTAGAGTTGTTTTTGTCAATAGGCAAACTACCATTTGGGTTTCCCAAACTGTGTCTTCATTCCTGCCTGCTGTTTAAGGAAAGAATATGTCTGTGGGTCTGCTGCATCAGAGCTTCCAAACATAACATGGCCCATAGCGGTATAACTGAGAAAATTTGATTTCCTGTTCCATGTTTCTGCCATAGCTGTCCATTTTCTACAGCTGCCCACAATACATTTTCTTTGTCCTGCTCTGAGCTGTGCGCAGCAGAGTCAAATATAACCTGTACTTGCAGTGGAGAAACAGGGAGAGAGGTTCATCTCACCTGACTTTGGATAGCTCTGTCTGAGTAATCCAGACTCTTTTCATAGTCGAGATAGAGAAAAAGCTCTAATAGGATGCAATCCATCTCATGCAAGGATGAACTTCTAAAACAGGTCTGAAATATGGCTCTGGGTAACTGTCCTTTTCTCCGCATTGACATAAAGACAGATAGCTCAGATGTGGACATTATGCTACAGACATCTGATATTAGATGACATTTAACCAGTTTGTGGCATCCTAAAGACTTGCTAATACCTTGCAGTGTTCAGAATTTTCCCGAGCGATGTATTTTAAGTACATGAAGAAAAAGAGATCTTGATCAGTTGTTATTTTTGTTTGTTTGTTTGTTTTTGCATGTGTATAAATTGTTGTTTTGTTTGCATTGCTGTGCTGTTCAGTATTTCAAGTTCCTATGTACACATATTTGATCAGATATTTTAGTCCTCGCCTGTGTTTGTTGCGTTTGGTACCATTTACTCTCCTTCCCCCTGCAGCTAAAAGCAAATAATGTGAACATGAGAAATGACAGGGGTCTCAATGAAGCCCTGGGGATAGTTACAGTTACGTTGCAGGATTTTTGATTGGACTTTTATTTCTTTGCTGAATGCCCTGCATTGACAAAAGGAAATAATGTGGGACTCCCTCCTGTATTTTTGCCTCTTACTAAACCATAGTTCAGCATTGTATTTTTTGATGGTATCCAAAAAAGGGAAGTAATTCTCTTACATTTCAATGTAACTGATCCAGGCTAGGAGAGAAGGCTGCTGAAACTGCCAAAAAAGGAAATACTTGTTTTTATATTCTTCTTGTGTGCTTTCTCTTCCTTAATTCCTGTATAAAATCAAAACAGGATTTATGAGGCAAAAATCACTGTGTAGCTGAAGCTTTAGCATCAATGGGATTTAAGTTTCCCATTTAACCTAATGTCTCTTTTAATAAGACTTTATTTTTATGTATGAGGATCCTGTGCACTGCACGGGGCAAAGGGCCTGCCAAACTGCCATGCCTCTCCTAGGATCAGCTCAAACAACAGTGCTGCACAGAGAAAACTTGTGTCAGACTTTGTGTGAGGGTACAAACACTGACTGGTACTAAACAGTCCCAACTCAATGGAACTTGTAGTCCCCAGGCTTTGTCTGAGTTAGGTCTGTGTCAAAAGAGAAAGTAGACTTAAAGATCTGACTCTGTTTGTCATGCTTTGCCAAATCAGCTGTGTCTCTTCTAAAAAAGTTAATTATTTAGTAAATTCCATTCTTTTTCTCACTATACATTTTTAGGAGACATTCACTTCTTCCGTTGTATTAAAAACTGGCAAAGAGTTTGCATGGGTGGCTAATCCATATACTAGAAATGTAGGCCTGGTGATCACCCCTAAGCAAGCAGTAGCCTGGGCAGAGAAGGTTTAAGAAATACTCCCTGGAAATATAACGAGTTTCAATCTATCACAGTTGGACTAGATGATCATTGTAGGTCCCTTCCAACTGAACTAATTCTATTCTATTCTACTCTACTGCCTTCTATTCTGTTCTATTCTATCTAACTGTAGCAAGCCATCGTCAGATATGGGGTGAGCAAAGGACTAGGACAGGACCAAATTGGTAGTGAAGACGGCCACAACTTCTTGGACAGTGAATATGGAGGAGTCTCCATAGCAAGCAGGGAAGAAATCATACACAGTATGAGTATGTACTGTATAAAAATGACATAGCTCCAGCACAGGGATCATGCCTGAGCTGGAAAGACATTTTCTAGGGACTCTTGATGCTATGTACTTATCCTCTGCTTACTTAAAAACTATTGCCAATATCTGAAATATCATGAACAGGACCTTAAAAACTCTTTAAAAATTTCCCCTTTTATTTTAAAATGAAACTAGAAAAATACCTCTTAATTATATTGCATTAATTTCAATACATCACAAACCTTAAGAAGTATGGCCCGAACTCCTTGCTGGAGAGCGTCCTTTTGAGAATTTGGTTTCGTAATTACTCCCGCCAGCATGTGATATGATAGATGAATATCACACTTCCAGATCTGAGTAAGTATTTCCTATAGAGGGAAACTAAAGCATAGAGAGGTTCCCCTTGGACCCTACAGAAAAATCAGGTTCAAAGGCAGAGCTGGAGTGCAAGAGTTTCCAGCTCCCCTCTGTAGCGTACATCATGAGAAAGTATGGTGGAAAGAAACTGGCACTTAAAAGCAAGAAACTGCTTTCCAAGAATAATTATTTCCTTATGCTACATAAGTAACGGTAGCAGCCCCCACGTTAGTTCATGTTACAGGACAGAAGAAAGAATACTTTGCTTCAGACTGCAACTGAAATGAAGGCTTTGTTCTTGTCAGCCTCCTGTTAGAATTTGTATCTGCGCCTAACAGCTTCAGGAGAGCTTTTGTGATTTATGTTTTCAAGACGAATCATTCCAGAAAGCTCTCAAGGTTTACTATTTCTTTAAGCACTGAATTGGCCTCTTTAGTGGAGCCAAAGATTTAGTTCTGCCTCTGAGCCAGGGTGTTATTTTCCCTTCCCAAGCATTCACAGCTGTCTAAGTGCCTGCTGATACAGGACTTCTCAGCCTCCACATTTTTTTAGGTTTAGAGTTTTCATCCTTTGCGTGATTCTCCTGTGCTGAATATCTACTTCTGTTGCTGCAGCGGGACAGCTATGACATAGTCGCCATCACAGAAACATGGTGGGACAACTCGCATGACTGGAGTGCTGCAATGGAGGGCTATAAACTCTTCAGGAGGGACAGGCAAGGAAGGAGAGGCGGTGGGGTGGCTCTGTACGTCAAGGAGTGCTTTGATTGTATAGAGCTTGATGATTGTGATGACAGGGTTGAATGCTTATGGGTAAGGATGAGGGGGAAGGCCAACAAGCCGGATATCCTGCTGGGGGTCTGTTATAGACCACCCAACCAGGGCGAAGAAGCCGATGAAGCATTCTACAAGCGACTGGCAGAAGTCTCACAGTCGCAAGCCTTTGTTCTTGTGGGGGACTTCAACTTACCAGATGTCTGCTGGAAGTATAACACATCCAAGAGGAAACAGTCCTGGAGGTTCCTGGAGTGTGTGGAAGATAACTTCCTGATGCAGCTGGTAAGGGAGCCTACCAGGGGAGGTGCCCTGCTTGACCTGCTGTTTACGAACAGTGAGGGTCTGGTGGGAGAAGTGAAGGTCAGAGGCCGTCTTGGGCTTAGCGACCATGAAACGATAGAGTTCTCAATTTTTAGCCAAGTAAGGAGGGGGGTCAGCAAAACCACTACTATGGACTTCCAGAGGGCAGACTTTGGCCTGTTCAGGACACTGGTTGAGAGGGTCCCTTGGGAGACGGTCCTGAAGGGCAAAGGGGCCCAGGAAGGCTGGACATTCTTCAAGAAGGAAATCTTGAAGGCGCAGGAGCAGGCAGTCCCCATGTGCCGTAAGAAGAGCCGGTGGGGAAGATGACCGGCCTGGCTGAACAAGGAGCTTTTGCTGAGACTCAGGGGAAAAAAGAGAATTTATCACCTTTGGAAGAAGGGGCAGGCAAGTGAAGAAGAATACAAGGACCTCGTTAGGTCATGCAGAGAGGGAATTAGAAAGGCAAAAGCCCAGCTAGAGCTCAACCTCGCCATGGTCGTGAGGGACAACAAAAAATGCTTCTATAAATACATTAACAACAAAAAGAGAGCCAAGGAGAATCTCCATCCGTTACTGGATGCGGTGGGGAACATTGTCACGAAGGATGAGGAAAAGGCTGAGGTACTTAATGCCTTCTTCGCCTCAGTCTTTAATAGCCAGACCAGGTATCCTCAGGGTATCCATCTCCCTGAGCTGGAAGACAGGGATGGAGAGCAAAATAGGCTCCCCACGATCCAGGAGGAAGCAGTTAACGACCTGCTGTGCCACCTGGACACCCACAAGTCTATGGGGCCTGATGGCATCCACCCAAGGGTGCTGGGGGAGCTGGCGGAGGAGCTTGCCAAGCCGCTCTCCATCATTCATCAACAGTCCTGGTTAACGGGGGAGGTCCCGGATGACTGGAGGAATGTCAATGTGACGCCCATCTACAAGAAGGGTCGGAAGGAGGATCTGGGGAACTACAGACCTGTCAGCCTGACCTCAGTGCTTGGGAAGATTACGGAGAGGTTCATCTTGAGGGCGCTCACAGGACACGTGCAGGATAACCAAGGGATCAGGCCCAGCCAGCACGGGTTCATGAAAGGCAGGTCCTGCTTGACCAACCTGATCTCCTTCTATGACCAGGTGACCCGCCTAGTGCATGAGGGGAAGGCTGTCGATGTTGTCTGCTTGGACTTCAGTAAAGCCTTCGACACTGTCTCCCACAGTATTCTCCTGGAGAAGCTGGCGACTCGTGGCTTAGACAGGTACACTCTTCGCTGGGTTAAAAACTGGCTGGATGGCCGAGCCCAGAGAGTTGTGGTAAATGGAGCGAAATCCAGTTGGCAGCCGGTCACAAGCGGAGTCCTCCAGGGCTCAGTTTTGGGGCCGGTCTTGTTTAATATATTTATCAATGATCTGGATGAGGGGATAGAGTGCACCCTCAGCAAGTTTGCAGATGACACCAAGTTGGGTGAGAGTGTTCATCTGCTCAAGGGTCGGAAGGCTCTGCAGAGGGATCTGGACAGGCTGGACCGATGGGCCGAGGCCAATTGGATGAGGTTCAACAAGGCCAAGTGCCGGGTCCTGCACTTGGGTCACGACAACCCCATGCAACGCTACAGGCTTGGGGACGAGTGGCTGGAAAGCTGCCCTGCAGAAAAGGACCTGGGGGTGTTGATTGACAGCCGGCTGAAGATGAGCCAGCAGTGTGCCCAGGTGGCCAAGAAGGCCAACGCCATCCTGGCCTGTATCAGAAACAGTGTGGCCAGCAGGAGTAGGGAGGTGATCGTGCCCCTGTACTCGGCGCTGGTGAGGCCGCACCTCGAATCCTGTGTTCAGTTTTGGGCCCCTCACTACAAGAAGGACATTGAGGTGCTGGAGTGTGTCCAGAGAAGGGCGACAAAGCTGGTGAGGGGTCTGGAGCACAAGTCTTATGAGGAGCGGCTGAGGGAACTGGGATTGTTCAGTCTGGAGAAGAGGAGGCTGAGGGGAGACCTCATCGCTCTCTACAACTACCTGAAAGGGGGTTGCAGAGAGGTGGGTGTTGGTCTCTTCTCCCAAGTGACTAGTGACAGGACTAGAGGAAATGGCTTCAAGTTGCACCAGGGGAGATACAGACTGGATATTAGGAAAAATTTCTTTACTGAGAGAGTGGTAACACAGTGGAATAGACTGCCCAGGGAGGTAGTGGAGTCACCCTCCCTGGAGGTATTCAAGGAACATGTGGATGTGGCATTGTGGGACATGGCTTGATGGGCATGGAGCTGTGTGGTGGGTGTTTTTTTGTGTGGTGGTTTTTGTGGGTGGGTGGGGTTTTTTTGTGTGGGTTTTGGTTTTGGTTTTGTTTTTTTTTTTGGTAATGGTTGGACTTGATGATCTTACAGGTCTTTTCCAACCTTAGTGATTCTGTGATTCTGTGATTCTGTGATGTCTTGCGGGGGAAAACGGACGTGTCAGGTGTCAGACAAGCCACAGAGATGCATGCTGTGAGCCTGGCTCTGATCCCGGTGGTGGCTGAGCTCAGAGACAGGCTCTGCAGGGCAGAGGGACACTCCCTTCCCAACGTTTAGCGATCACACAGAGACACCTGAGCATCCGTTCCACAGGCTCCAAAAATCAGCAGCTCCTTATGATGCCTTTCCTGCCTTAAAACTCTGGGTTCATGCAGGTTAGGGACAAACCTGCCATGATGTGCTGAGTACCGCAGTGATCTCACGTAACAGCGTTGAAGCTTCCCAGTAAAGGAGACTTTTTGATTATTTTCAAATTCTGTCCATATTTTGCAAGTCTCCAGCCTCCTGGTCCAAAAGTACAGCTTTTGTTAATTCTAAGGCTTCATTCTTGACACTCTCTCCAGTTCTTAGATGCAGTCATGCCAAGATCCCAGTGACACATTGCAGCCATTTACCGAATGCTTATAAACATTAACAGGAATACACTATAGCCATACATACAAACACACAAAACCTTGCAGAAACTATGCTTGAGAACAGCTGTGAAATCAATGCTGCAAAAGAAAATTCAAAATGTGGTATTTTCTCACACAGAAGTTTTTGCCGAATATTACATAAATGCTAGCTTTTTAGCACTTGATTTTTTTTATGCTTCTTAAATCAAGAACACAACTCCAAATCTATTCACTGTACAGGGCAATTTTTCTTAGATCTACCAAGAAGATCTGGTGGCACATACTGTTTAAGGATCCTACCTAGGAAGTTAGAATTTGCTGGCCCGGTTTGCTGGCTGTTAGGTCTGGTTCTGCTTGACTCCAGGATGATGAACATCTCCTTTTTAATTATGTTTCCTAAAATTCCTCATTAATTTCTAGGTCAGTAGGAAGAGGTCAAAGCAGACCATCCATGTAAGCAAAGGACAGCTCTGCTCACTGCAAAGCTGGAGTCCAGTGGCTTGTGTGCTACCTCTCCTCCCTGTTTCGCTTGCACCACTTTCCCAAACACACAGCAATTTCTACCTACAGCTCCCTGAATACTTCGTGGACATTAATTAACTGAGTTTGCTCCTGTGAAGGAGCTGCTAATTGCTGTTACACTCCCTTTACAGCTGAGTTCAGAGGCCCTGGAGGGAAGCAATTTCCTCAGCCTTCTCAAGCAGAGTGAGAGTGCCAGGGATTGAGCCCACCCTGAGAGCTATTGCCCACCATCAATCCCTGCTGAAGCTATTAAGCACTGAAAACACCCAGCATCTTTCAGGATAGCCCTCAGCACTGGAAAGGATCAGGCCCAAGTGAGGCCAAGGAAAAGCAGGACACTGAGTACAGCAGTCCAAGAATGTCCCAGCTGGCGTCAGATGCCTGCACCAGTCACCCTCAATTCCTGCTGCATGCAAAGCTGATAATGACATAACTAATAACTAATTACAACGAGGAGAAGGGGAAAATGGTGCAGTGAATGCTAGCAGAATTCATAAAGTCAAATGCCAGTAAAATACAGTATGTGTACAAAATAATAGTTTAGTTTCTGGCTACCTGCTGCGTTCAAGCTAAACAAAAGACAAAGTAGTATCTTCAGGATGTATCTGCGAAGACAACTGTTCCCTATTATAGGATAAAATTGCAACAGTTTATTTTATTTAATTAGTATCTCATTTGTTCTAGTATGTTAAAAGGCTAATATGCATATACCTTGATCTTGCATCTTTGGACAAATTGCAGTATAAATATTATATTATAAAAGAAAAAGGAAAGATGTGAGCACTGGACTGTCTCCCATCAAACTGAATTGAATCTCACAGGACTATGTAATTTACAGCACAGGCATGCTGGTAGGCAGAAGAGATGGTGACATGTACAAGCAGTTAGGGTTAAAAGTGTATATGGGCCAATTTGTAGCTGTGCTGTCCCAGGAGAGACGCAAAGAAGGAACGATGCCTCTGAGACACACTTTCTTCCCTCTGTACTGACCTACCTCCAGCTGAAAAAGGACAGCTTCATTCCCCATCCCCGGGCAGCGCGCACACACTGCTCCACCCATTCCTCCCTCCCTGGAAGCTGCTCTGGCTGCTCCCCATGGGTCGAGCCACGCTGCCCTGCATCGGGGTACCGATGGGAAGTTTCCATGCTCCACTCTTTCCCTTCCTGGTGCCCCTGTAAGGCAAAGCTAGTATCTGTGGGGAAGCACTGGGTGCTACGGGAGACTTGCATCCCCTCTCATTCTCTCCTCATACATACACAAACACGTTCATGTACATATGAACCGCTGTGTCTATATAGCAAATGAGAAATCAAACTGTACAAAAAGTAAAATGACAAAAATACTTTGAAAAAAAGATAGAATACCTTTTAGAGTCATCTCTTCCATGTTTATATATGTGATATTGGGGATGAAGATTTGGGTCTCACATGGGGTGGTTCAGCCCCCATGTAAGTCAGACCTGTATTTTTTGCAATGTGAAGTACTATCGATCAGCCAGTTAAAAGCACATCACTGTCAATAGTGTGACCCTGTAACTAACAGTATTTTTGTTTTCCTTTCCTTTTAGTTTGAGCTATCGCAGTGTCAGCAACAATCAGAAGAAAATGGGAACGTTTGTCTCAACAGCCCAGAATCTCTGGGGAATTTTTATATCCGAAAGGAAGCCTGGCTGGAAGTATCTGATGCAGCTTTTTGCAGTTTGCTCTGCAGTTGGCTTCCTCTCAAGCTTTCTCTTATTCCTTGGCATGCACTTCTCCCTGGCACACCACCCTTTGGGTCCCTTATTGATTTCTGGATTCATCTGGATCTCGCTTTCTATTGCGCTCTCCTGTTTCAAGCACCTGCGCTGTTTTAGTGTCCTGTTCCTTCTTTCCTGTGGACTGCAAAATGGCAGGAATGCTCTTATTACTGCTGGCACAGGCATCGTGGTGGCCGGCAACATCCAAAATATTTTTCACAACCTAAAGGTTCTGGCTGACAGTATTACCTGTCATTTGGAGTTTGAGCAATTTGCCTTGATAAAATATTATGTTGAGGCGGTGAAATGGATTTACGAGACAGCCAAGCTTTCCACTGAACTATCTAAACATATAGTGCTCCTAAGGCATGAATTCACACCATCTTATTCAATTTCAGATGATGCATTAAAACAAGAGCTAAATGACACAAAGCAAGAAATCCAGAGAGTTGCTAACCAGATATCTTTTATGCTAACTATATTGCCCTATATAGGCCAGAAAGTATTGCCTATAGCAGGGATTTTTCTAGCTTCTTTTGGAACTGGCCTCTTTATCAAAAAATTTGTGGGCTCTCACAGTGCCAAATTTAAGAATACTTATATTACTAAACAATTCATCGCATTTGATGAGCTTCAAAAGCAACAGCAAAGACCCTGCCTTCTGCCACTTAACAGAAAAGAGAGAAAAGATTATGTCACAATCCCATCTTTCTGCCTAACAAGGAAGGACAGAAAAAATATGCATTATTTTTTTTTCCCGGTAATTATTCATCTTTGCATCTGGCTTCTGTTTGCTGCAGTAGATTATTTGTTTTATTGGTTAATTATTTCTGTGAATAAACATCTCCAGGAAGTACCAGATCTAGAGATTCAACTCAGCCTCTTTCAGCAAGTAAGTACTTATTGGTACTTTATACTTCTTAGTTTAGTGTTGAAAAATTTCCCTTCATCTTCAGCAGCTGCAGGAGCAGACGTACAGCCAATGAGCCATCAGTTATTTCAGGGCATTATCATTCATTTTCTTTCAAAAAGGGCCATTGCCTTTACAGATACGTATGTTGGATGGAACCAGACAGTTCTCTGCACTTTCCAAAGTGTCATCATATTTCTAGAGAATAGTAAATAGAGGAAGAAGGACTTTCATTCCTCCATTTATATACGTGGAGAAGACCGGAAGCTTAAAATTGGAAAGTCACAGTGCTGACATTTGTGAAGCACAACTTTTATAGTCAGAATGCCACTGTGGCACTGATATAAGAGATGCCTACCTTTCTTTTGCTGAGTATGTGAGGAGCTCATCATTTGAAAAAACCATGACTGCATACACATGAAATAATAACATGTTGCTGAAATCTCAAGGTTCTTCTAGCAGAAGCAGCAGTGGCATACAGAACCATAGAGTAATTAGGTTGGAAGGGACGTCTGGAGGCCATCTAGACCAACTTCATGCTCAAAACAGGGCCAACTTCAGAGTCAGATCGGATTGCTCAGAGTCTTGTCTGTGAATACTTCTAAGGCTGGAGATTTCACCACTGGAGTGTGTGACCTGTGTGATGTTGTGTGGGCACAGGAAAACTGTCCAGTTTGATAGCTTGCAAGATCAGGCTTAAAACATTTCCCAAAAGCATATAACCCTTTGATACTTTCAAGATAAAAAGAGTTCAAAGTCATGTTTGACTGTTAGTACAATATAATGTATGCTCTTTTTTCTGACAATGTTTTCTCACTCAGCATTTTCTATTACTTCCTCTTAGAGCTCATAATAATGAGACTTCATTCCCATTTCTCCCCATCCCCCCAAAATTCATCTAGCCAAAAGCAATTCCAGAGAGTAAGGTTATTAAGGTGAGCAATGCAGTAAGTGTGTTGCTTGAAATTACAAGCAAACAGAACAGGACATACAATCTTTGGCAGATTCTCATTCTCGCTTTTCCATACATGACATATTAAACCTCTGAGCTGGTTTCTTCAGCCAGACCACATTTCCTATGACACACTGCTAAACCATTGCAGGTTCAGCTTAGGCAGTGTTGTGGCAGACTGGTGGTCCCCATGTGTCATGGGATGTTCTTCTGGTTGGGACTGAACTATGAAAGAGAAGGAAGACATAGTGCACAGCACTCTTGAAGCATGGGAGCACTTCAGGCAAATGTAAACTACTAATGAAATTAGCTGAAATGGAGTCAAGCTGCTGGTCAAAATCTGTCATACTTCAGGTGATGATATTTTGTATTTTATATCAAAATATCAAACTCTTCCATGGGATAAAAATTAAATTATTGTCCAGTTTTATGTTAACAAAGAGTAGAGAAATTCAGAAACTGTATGGCAGCATAAGCCAAAGGTTTCCAAATTGTGTCAGCGGAAAACCAGTTTTCCTAAAGGATGGAGGCTGCCATCTTCAAATTGTTACCTTTCTAATTGTTACTTTTCTAATTGTTACCTGAATTTTCCTTTAGGAAGGTAGGTGCAAAAGCCATTGGATTCACTCTAACTGTGCCATCAGCACATGTGTAACAAGTCAGACCCATCCTGGAGAGCTCAGATTCCTGTGCAAAAGCAGAGAGACTTTCATCATCTGGTCAGTCAGTCTAATGTGAGACATGTTGAGGAGGCAGATTGCTATGGATGCTAAGGGGGCTTTACACTTCATATAAACCCTGCTCCTGCACATCTATCATCACCAAACCAGCATGCGAAATGGTCCTGGTCCCATGGGATATAGTCCTTCAGAGAAGAAGGGTTCAGGAGAGCTGGTTGGTATTCAAAAATCAGCCCCTCAAAGCTCAAGAATGGTTCATCCCAATTAAATCAAGCAAAGGCAGCAGGAGGCCAGCATGGATGAGCAAGGAGCTCCTGACAAAACTCAAATGTAGAAAAGAAGCATAGAGGAGGTGGAAGCAGGGGCAGGGACAGGGGGCCCCGGAGGATTATAGAGACACTGTCTGATTGTGTAGGGATGGGGTCAGGAAAGCCAAAGCTCACCTGGAGCTGAATCAGGTGAGGCAGGCAAAGGGCAGCGCAGAGGGCTTCTACAGGTCTATCAGCAGCAAAAGAAAGACATGGGGAAATGTGGGTCCACTGCTAAGTGCAGTAGGGGTCCTGGTGACAAAGGACATGGAAAAGCCCAAAGTACTCAATGTCACCTTCAGCTCTGCCTTTACTAGGAAGACCACCCTTCAGGAATCCCAAGCCTTTGAGACTAGAGGGCAAGTCTGGAGCAAGGAAGACTTACCCTTGGTGGAGCAGGATCAGGTCAGGGAACATTTAAACAAAGTAAGTCCATGGGACCTGATGGGAGGCAGCCACGGGTGCTGAGGGGGCTGGCTGATGTCGCTGTGAGGCTACTCTTGATTATCTTTGAGTGGTCATGGTACCTGGGAGAGGCTCCTGAGAACTGGAAAAAAGCAAATGTCACTCCCACCTTCAAGAAGGGCAAGGAGTAGGATCCAAGGAACTACAATCTGGTCAGCCTCACCTTGAACCCTGGGAAGGTGATGGAGTATATAATCGTGGAAGCCATTTCCAAATATGTTAGGGCCAAGAAGGCTATTAGGAGTATTCAGCATGGATTTACAAAGGCTAAATCATGCTTGACCATCCTAACAGCCTTCAATACGATCACTGGATTGTTGGATGAAAGAACAGCGGATGCTGATTGTGCATTTATTCCACAACATCCTCATTGACAAACTGATGAAGCATGGTCTAGATAAATGGAGAGTAACGTGAACTGAAAACTGGCTGAACTGCTGAACCCAAAAGGTTCTGATTAGTGGCACACAGTCACTTTTGATGTCCCCCAGGAGCAGACAGTGGAACCTATACTGTTTAACCTCTTCATTTATGACCTGAACAGAGAAACAGATTGTAGCCACAGAAGTCTACAGATAATATAAAACTGGGAAGAGTGGCTGAAACACTAGGGGATTCTGCTGCCATTCAGAGGGACTTGAAAAGGCTAAAGAATTGGGCTTACAAGAACCTCACAACATTCAGCAAAGGAAAATGCTATGTCTTGCAGTCCTTGGGGAGGAATAACCCCATGCACTATACGTATTGGGGGCCAACTGGCTGGGAGTCGGCTTTGCAGAAAAAGGTCCTGGGAGTTCAGATGGACACCAAGTTGACCACAAACCTGCAATGTGCCCTTATGGGCAAAGAAAGGGCTATCCTGGGCTGCATTAGGCAGAACGTCGCCAACAAGCTGAGGGAGGTGATCCTTCCCCTCTCCTCAGCACTGGTGAGACCCATCTGGAGTGCTGTGCCCAGTGCTGGGCTCCCCAGTACAAAAGAGCTATGCATATACTGGAGTGACTTGAGTAAAGGGTCAAGAAGATGATTAAAGCACTGGAGCATCTGTCATATGAGGAGAGGCTGAGAGAGCTGAGGATGTTCAGGCTGGGGAACAGGAAGCTCAGGAGGATCTCATCAGTGTACAGAAATACTTGATGGGAGGGTGGCTGTAAGAAAGAGGAGCTAGCCTCTTCTCAGTGGTGCTCAGTGCAGGGACAAGAGGCAATGGGCACAAATTAAAGGAAATTCCATTTCAACATAAGAATTTTTTTTTTTTTTACTCTTCAGGTGATCAAACACAGAGGTTTATGAGACAGGTTATGGAGTCTCCATCCTTGGAGATATTAAAAACATAACTGAACACAGCCCTAAGCAACTTGCTGTAGCCTCAGCTATTCTCTGTGTACTGCTGTGGGTGGTTTTGCCTGTGTTTCTATCCTTTGTACCTTGAGGACAGCCCCTTATCATGACCTGCCTTGGGTGTGACTCAAGTTAGGGCAAAGAAGGAGCTTAGCCCCACTATCCATGGACAGAGGGCCTGAGCCTGGCCCTGTCTGGCTGATTCATGAGTCCTGTACTATGAATTTGCTCTCTTTATGTGAGGTGCTCACTCCTATGGAGAGCTGGTTGACTCTCCCAAAACAGAAAATTATGCAGTCATCAGATTGTTTCTAGTTCCCCAAGGAAGGCTAGTCACATTAAAAAGCAAAATCTAACCTCAACAGATTTGTCATAACAAACTTCAGGACTGCTGATCTCAGGGAGTCTAGAAAGCTGGCTGGGTGAGCAGGACAGACTCAACGACTTCTTGAGAAGTTTATTCTTGGTATGAACAGTAAAGTTCTTTACAACTTGTGCCACTGTTTCATACTGAGTTCCTAATGCAGTTTTTCCTTGCTTATACATTGGTTCAGTTCAGGGATAAAATGTACTGAGATAGATCGGAACAGGATAATGTTAAGGAAAGGCTAACAGGCTGAAAATGGGTGGCATACTTTGGCCACCTGATTTTTCCTCTGAGCATCTAACAGAAGTGCCTGACCTCTGTAAGGTGGTTAGAAGAGTCACAAGGAAGAGCTACATATTCCCCTGACATGGTCAGAAAAGAGGGCTGGGTGATTCAGTCTTCCTACAGTGTTCCTACACACAGAGCAGGAAGTTGCCTGCCAGTATGAAATACTTGTCCCAGCAGCAAGGCTAATTTAGTCCCTCTCATTCAGCATTTCAAGCCACAAGCAGTGCAAGACATCAGCTCTTCTAAGCAAAGGCACCTATTAGAGGAGCAGACGTGGCTTTGTTTATATGCTAACCTTGTGGTCAGAGCACCTGCCTAGGCGGGTGTGGAAGCACTGCTGATCATGTACTGTGCCACAACCAAAGGGACAGACACACTCTGCTCTGCTGTTTTACTCTGAAGGAGGGACCCTCCAACAGAGGATCTGAGCAGATTCATGGGACTGGAAATATATTAAACTATTATAGCCAGATTAGCTAAATATTTGTCTGTCAGAGCCATTGAGAAGGTAAGTTCTTAACAGTCCAAATTGTGGGACAGTCTCCCAAGAGAAATGGTGAAAATGCAGTCTGAAACATTTATAAACAGCCAGTAAATACGTTGTTATGAGCATAGCATATATAGACACTGGATGGACTAGATGATATATGGTTCTTTGTAAATCTGAATGTCCAATGGGAGAAATATGAAGAAAGGAGGGAATAAGTACTATATCAAGTCTTTTTTTTCCCTTTTCTTGTGCAGAGGAATGAGAACAGCTTTGTCATTGGTATGAGAGAGCATATTGCAAAGATTGATCCTTTCAAGATCTCTTTGTTTAAGCGTGACTGCATCCCTCAGCCAGAGCTCACTGTCTCCACGACATGGATCCAGCTTGGAGTAATCACCTTCTTCTTAATCATTTTTGGGTTATTCTCTGGCCTCCTGACCCAACTTAAAATACTCGTGTCAACTTCATTTTATCCTGACACTGAGATGAAACGGATACATTATTTGCATGCAAAATTACTCAAGAAAAGAGCAAAGCTCCAAGAGAAAACTGGGAAGAACATGTTTGCTAGAACGGTAAGCCATCAGCTCTAGGGAACAAAAAAATCTTCTTCTTTCAGGTTAATAGCCAGATCCAGGAAACGCTTGCTAATTTCAGTTATGTGCTAATAGACTTTCCCCAGTGCTTTCCTGCACAGGGTGTGGAGAAAATTTGCCTATCAGTAAGATTAGATCATATCACAGAATCATTAAGATTGGGAAAGACCTGTAAGATCATCAAGTCCAACCATCAACCCAACATCACCATGCCCACTAAACTGTGTCTCGCAGTGCCATGTCTACACGTTTTTCGAACACCTCCAGTGATGGTGACTCCACCACCTCCCTGGGCAGCTTGTTCCAATGCTTCACCACTCTCTCAGTAAAGAAATTTTTCCTAATATCCAGTCTAACCTCCCCTGGCGCAACTTGAGGCCATTTCCTCTCATTCTATCGCGTTACATGGGAAAAGAGACCAACACCCACCTCTCTGCAACCTCCTTTCGGGTAATTGTAGAGAGCAATAAGGTCTCCCCTCAGCCCTCAGCCTCCTCTTCTCCAGACTGAACAACACCAGTTCCCTCAGTCGCTCCTCAAGTCTAGAGACTTGTGCTCCAGACCCCTCACCAGCTTCGTTGCCCTTCTTTGGAAATGCTTTGGACATTGTTTTGTTCTGTCCTTCAACACACATGCATCAGACATGACACAGGTACGCCTAAATGACCATGTGCCAGCAAGAAAATACTCCTCAAACTTAGAGCTCTTCAGAGAAGAAACTTGGTTTTCATGAATGTATGAAAAGTACCTCCAGCTCCAGGTATTTCTGAAATCTAGGCAGCAAATGTTAGGCATTTGTGAGCAGCCTTTTAATATTGAGAAAGATGTTCAGTTGTTGCTTAGCAAAATGGAAGGTGATATATTTCTGCTTTAAAACACAGTAGGAGTGCAACTGCAAATACCATTAAGAAACAGAACTTTTTGCTTCCAAAAACATTCACCCTCTATATGTATGTATATATGCACTAATGGAAATACAAACACACATGCATATATTTATGGCAAATCCAGCTGCAAACACATATAGTTTGCCTTGGTTTGGGTTTTTTAATAGCCTTCAATACTGACTATACAGGATATTAGTGTCTAGGCAATCTCTAACTCAGTAGTACCATGATCATAGCATCATATTTCTGTCTTTTCAGATCAACTTTTGGTTTCCAATACTCAAGGCAAGAGAGGCAGTGAGAAAGAAAGAAAGGAGTGTGGCAAGTGGCAACATGGTGTGAAAAAGACCAAGTGCATCTTTGGATAAGGCTGAGATGCTCTAGCTCCACAGGGACCTGTATTTTGCACCCATCTTTCCTATGGAATTTCAATTTTAAAATTTAAAAATAGGATCAATGGCTAATCAGCAGTATTTTGGAAACATGTGGAAAAGAAGCCATGGGAGATCATGTGCTCTCCACCACAAAGAGCTCGAGGTTGCATTAATACTCATTTTTCATCTTGGGGTCTGCATTGTCGAGTACTTTAGAAAGCCATGGAGGGTCTGTTCTTCTGTGTAAAAGCAATCAACCAGCTTGGAGCTTTTAGGACTACAGCACAAACCTCTTTGGGTTGAGCCAACAGAGGACATAATGGCAGCAGCAGGTTTGTATTCTTCACATTTGCCAGACACTGAAGATAGAAGACACAGCAGAGGTTGTCCATTGGTTTCTGGGCTGGCCAAGAACCTGACTAGTGGTCTTAGATGTTTCTAGTCATTTCTATCAGACTTGACCCTCAACTGCCCCAAACAGCTCACCCTGGTTCTTTCCCATCCCTAGCTTCATACACCTCCTCCTGCTTCTGTAGGGCCAGGGCTCTATATGCCCTGTTAATCTTTTAGCCCAGCTGAACTCCCTCTCCCACCTCAGCTCCCCGACTTACTTTTTCTGATTTGTCTCTCAGAAGTTTCTAATCCTAGTCTCCCATCCGGAATTCCTCACTTGGTTTTAGTCTCCCACTTTCACAGATCCATAGACTGTATCGCTAGTGCAGATTGCCCTGTATTTTTGATGATCATGAGAGAGGTAATGTAGTACACACAGAAGTGAGAATGCTCACAAGAGTTGGAATACAGAGGAATCAGGTGCTGTGGGTGCAAATGAGCTGGTTTTGAGGCGTAGAGGCATACGAGCAGAGGTGAACAATGCTTCGAGTCTTGCAGTCTGAGTGATCTTGCAGAAGTGGCAAAAATGGGCTTAATTTTGTTGCTAAAGCCACCATTGACTTCAAAGAAACAAAACTGAGCCAATACTGAGTGCCTCACCTATTCAACTAACATTGGCAATGTGACCTTCATATGACACAAGGACAAATGCTAAAAGCATAAAGACATGGGAATGGCTTGACTGACATGGCACGAGAGATTTAATGCAGAGCTAAAAATCCACCCAAGACACAGTGTACTCGATTTTCAGCCACCGTCAACTTCCTTCCTTAGGTTGCATAAGAATAGCAAACTCTACTCTGTTCCTTTATAATAGGCGCATGGTCCCAGGACAGCCATTGATCAATGTCTCTGTTACCTGAATGAATAAAGGCTTATTTAAGACTTTCCAGTAGCAAGTGTCAGAAGTTATTTTCTACCTGAAACACTGAAAAACACCAATCCCTTTTTCTTTGGATCTTCCAAACAAAGTATCACTCCTCCATGGACACAGGTTGTTCACGTTGCTGGTGTGCCAACAATTTGTCTCTAGAGAATGGGGTGCTAGATCAATGCCGTGCATTATTGAGGGTTGTGCTGAATGTCTCTGAGTGTCCTGGCTATGTCCTCTTTTGCTGAAGTGCGACAGCCCTGGAAAGTAGCAGAACATCATTCATATCCCAGGTACTACCGTCAAGGACTAGCAGCAAAAAGCATCCTGGTGAAAAAGGAGCAAAATGAAGGGTGTTCTAAATTTTTTTCACAAAACAGACTATCTGTCCAGGTACTATTGGCAAGAGGATATATTCCCTCACTCTTGTTATCATTGCAGATGAAAGGAGAAAAGGAGTCAAATGTCAGCAAAAGCTGAGCATTTTTGGCTGAATCCTGACAAGTTCATTGCTGGTAGGAGTTGGATGTGCTCCTTTCAGTTCAAAAGGACAAGGTGGTAAGAAGCTCTGATCTCCTACGGATTACAATGCCCAAAGGTGGGGGCAGGCCTGATTGACAGTACTACCACAAAACACTACCTGCTTCAGTTGGCACCAGGAGGCAAAAGTTGTCTTGCCTTTCCTGTTTGATGGTGTGTAGCCACCCAGCATACCTTTTCTCTGTTACTCTGCAAGCAGCAAGTGAAAGCTTTGCAGCACACAGGAATGGTTCATCGAAATGACTCAGTCAGGGGTCAACGGTTAGGATATATGCCTAAATGTGTTAGGATTTTGAGTGTGGGAGTACAGTGTCAGGACAATACCATGTCTGTATTTACTTGAGGACATTAAGCCTAGTGGGAGTGACTGATTACGGAAAAGAGCCATTAGGCCTTGGCAGGGTAGGTAAGGTCTTGCAGGGTTTACAGACCAGTGTCGTACCTGAATGCTGGGACTCCCACCACTAACTGGCAGCTTACTGAGTATTGCTTAGCCTGCTCCCTCAAATTGGCAAGAGTCATGGCAGTGATAAAAGGCAATCCTCCTTGGGAAGCTAACTGTAATTCAGTACAAAATGTTCGGCTCTGGTAAACATTTTACCTAGATGCTTGACCCCACTCCCAGTGAAAAAGGACATGGAAAAGCCCAAGATATTTATTTGTCTTGGTCTTTCCCGGTAAGACTGACCTTCAGCCATACCAGGTCCCTCAGACCTGAGGGAAAGTCTGGAGCAAGGAAGACAACCCCGTGAAAGATAACATGGTCAGAGAACACTTAAACACAGTGGACATACTTAAGCTCATAAGACATGATGGGAGACACCCATGGGTGCTGAGGGTGCTGGCTGGTGTCATTGTGAGGTGACTCTTGATTATCTTTGAAAGGTCATGGTGATCAAGAGAGGTTCCTGAGCACTGGAAGAAAGTGAATGTCACTCCCATCTTCAAGAAGGAGAAGGAGGATCTGTGAAACCACAGGTTTGTCAGCCTTACCTCAGTCTGTGGGAAGGTGATGGAGCAATTTCCCCTGGAAGCCATTTCCTAACATAAAGGCCAGGAACCTGACTGGGATATCACCTAAACATAAGAAAAACTTTTTTACTGTGAGGGTAGTTAAATGCTGGAACAGGATGCCCAGAGAGGTTATGGAGTCTCCATCCTTGGAGATACTCAAAACCCAACTAGACACAGCTCTGAGCAACTCAGAGCAGTGAGGTTGGAGTAGATATCTCTAAAGGTGCCTGCCAGCCTCTGCCACTCTGTAGTGACTTTTACAGAAAGCATTGCGGAAAACATATTAGATATGCACAGCAAAAGCTTGTGTTAATTTGTGATTGTGCTGTGCCAGAACCAGGCTGCCACCTCACAAATACTGTTGCCATTACACTCGTACTGGAGTCATGTACTTGAGTGGACTAATGCACTGTTTGCTTCTGTGATTATACACATGCATACCCGTGTGCTGAAGGTGAGCTTGATGGCAGGCAAAGGAGGTAAGTTTGCTCTTCCCCATCTCCCTAAACTTGGGGTACCACGGAAAATGGCACATTCTGCACATTTTTTTTTTAATTCTAAAACAAATTCACCTTCAGTGCCTCAAAGACATTGAGATTATCTCAGTAGTAGAACAGTTCTTACTCCAATCTACAGTATTACGTCTATTCCTTCAGCTGCCCTGTGGTTGGGAACAGAGTAGAAGAAAGACCCAGTAAACTGAGGTCCTCTTTAGTTGTACAGATGAAAAGGCAGGTCTGTCTCTCCCCTGGCATTACACTGAGACATATCTCTCATTCTCTGCAGACCTTTCTTGGTTTCTGTTTTCTTCTATTTGTTTCTGTCCTGTGAGCTGGGGAAGTCTGGGGGTTTGTTTATCTTCAGCTGTCTCCTCTGCAAGTTGTTCAGCTATTCCCTTTGGTCTCTCTGTTTACCATAACCCTCAACCACACGATTACATTGTTCTTTTTTCTTTTTTTTTCAAGTATACAAGTTACAATAAAAAAACAGTATTCCATCCACAATTATTTCTGTTCCTCTTCTTGCCTACCCTCTCACCACATTTCCTGCATTTTATTTTGGCTCTTTTCCCCTGTCTGTCATCTGAAGTCTTCCTTCCTCTTTCCATATGTTTTCTTCTGCTCCAATAGATCATTCTTCCCCATACATAAAAATACGTATTTTTTCTTTCTGCTGAGCACAAGTGAACTACAGGTACAGCTGAAATTAAGGATTTTATTTATTAATTTGTTGGCTTAATGGAAATTTTTAATATCTTTCACGTTACTGGGCATTGTCTCTAACTGCCTCTCTAGAGCTTGTCAGAAATGTATTCATACAGCACCAGCAGCCAGAAGAGTCTGAGGAGTCTGCATTTGGCTTTTGACTGATTCATCCCTTTCCTTCCCCCAGCTCGCAGCAGAGCTCAACTTCCATTTTAAATGCCCTTCACCAGTGTAGAAGCTGTTTGATTTACTGTGAAAAATCTCCCCAAATCTGGTTTGCAAAATTAATGAAAGGCTGACCTGATTGTCTTATGAAGATAATTCAGAGAGACATGCTAGTGCTCCTGACCCTCCTGAAGCACAGTACAAACGAGGCTGTTTCCTTTCAACAACCGTGTTTATAGAACTCTCCTCATCACCACTCCGTACCCCCGAACTTAGCTTTCTTCATAGCTAAGCTAAAGGCTTTTTTTTCTCTGCGCTAGTTTTGTTGCAGTATTGGGCAGCTGGGTGTGCAAAGTCAGAAGATGCTGGGTTTACAACTGCTTTCACCCAGATCCCTGCTCTGTCAATATTGTCACACTGACTCACTTTGTTTTCATCACTGTTTAAATAGCCCAGAGATGCTTGCAGTTAAAGAAGAAATGAACAGACAAAGCCTTTCCTCTGGTTCTGTTTTACATTGCAAAAGTGGAAAGTAAGGATCAAAGTATCACTCTTTGCTGCTGATGAAATAAAGCCTGAAAATCGGGATGTTATTGTTGACTTTATGGGCACAGACTTCAAAATATGTGCACATGCTTCATGGGTGCTGCTGTGCATGAGAGTAACTTCCTTCTCACCTCATTCCTGATACATAATACCAGCCCTGCCCTCCAGTGGCCCAGTAAAGCTACATACCCCAGTGTTGCTACTCTCTGCAGAGATCCCCTGGTACTTCAGGCTGAAGAGAGAATGTGGTGGTGCATTCCTTCAACCCCCCTTTTCCTGAGCCGCTCTACGATCTCAGGAATTCCAGCTAGACCTTGGCCTTTGCACAATGAGTTGGGAAGTTAAGAGTCTCTTGACTGTACCAGAAACTCTTGCATGGCTACAGTGGGGAACGGAACTGACCGTCCCAAGCACTCCTGTTACCCAACTCCAGGCAGGTAATGAGAGCGGGAATAATCAGACATCAGCCTTGGAACATCCCTTACCTGGACTGTAGCCCTAGTGGAATGGTACCAGCGTTTCTGGAATTCCAGTAATGTTCCAGTAAATTGCTGATGACTAAAACCAATCATTTTACGAACCTATAAACAGTGGTCCCAAGTGAGACCCTTTGAGCTCTCCTGGACCACAGCAGGCTGTGACCAGCATCTCCCTCTGCGTGCGGTGCCTCTCAGAGTTTCACGAACTCTCCAGTTTGTGAAATTCAGAGGACAACCACTGAAAGCTGGTGATGGGTCCTGGGCTGAAACCCTCTCCTCCTCGAGGCTCAACCCTTGTTGAGAAATGCTGAGACATTTGAAGTGAGTATTTCACAGAACTCAAGGGGAATTTTTAACAGGTGTACCTTTATATATATCTCTATATATATATATTTGTGTCTCTGTGCATGCGTGTGTGAATCAGTTTGAATATTTGAGAGCAAATATAGTATTACCATTTCAAATCTGTAATCAAGCCACTGTTGTGATTGTGGTAAATTCTATTAACTTACTTTGCAAATGTTAAAGTAATCCACGATTAAGTGTTGCTAAAATCTTATGATTTACCTTAAACTGTGAATGAACCTTAGATTGCTCCTAAATGCATATAGTCCTTTAGATATAAACCGTTCACCAAGTCTGAGACTAGGATTAGACCTAGCCGCACCTAGACTCCTCTCTGAGAATTTAGAAAGCAAGGGGGTCTACTCTGAACTGCGTGACTCAACAGGAGGGTCTTCTCTACTCTTTGTATCTCTTCTACTAGACATAAACCATTGTCCAAGTCTGGGACTAGGAGTGGACCCAGCTGGTCTTCTCTGAACCTCGTGACTCAACGGGAGGATTTCTTTGTTCCTTGCACTCTTTCCCTTAGACATGAACTATTGACCAAGTCTGAGACTAAGTCTGGATTCAGCTGCACCTAAACTCCTCTCTGAGAAGTTTAGAAAGCAAGGGGGTCGATTCTGAACCTCATGACTCAATGGGCGGGTTCTCTTTACCCTTTTATTTCTCCAGTCTCTCTGTATAAATAATTCTGATTCAATCTTAATTTGATTTTCCTTTGTATGTTTTAGTAAGTAATAGAGTGAACCTTACCATCAAATTCTGTTAAGTTACATTTTTATAAACTTCTATTAAAATTGCTTTTGCCAATATCCTTGATGGTGATTCTTTAAGTGGTGTAAACCACTCATTCATGACAGAGAAGCCCTGCAGGTGTAGGTGCTTGCACCACAGCCATGAGCTCTTTACAGGCAGTGAAATGATAGCCAACAGATAACCAGACAATAAACACATACTGGCCGCATGAGGATTTCTCTGGCAAATGATGGGGATGAAAGCAATGTTAGGTATGCCAGGAACAGATCTCCTAAATTGCTTCTCTGCTTCTGCCCCTGGAATCCACATCACCAGGGAGAATGGGGTACTAAAGATCCCGAATTTCTGTCTGGCTGGGGAGAGTGATAAAAATATGGTTAACAGAGTTTTTTCCTTACTTTAGCATTATATTTGAGGCTTCACCTTTCTATACAAGAGCAGAGGGGAAACCAGCAGAATCCCCATGAGAAGTGCTGAGCAAGGAAAAGCTGTTCTGTGTTTCAGCCTCAACAAAATAAGATCCTTGGTTCCTCTGTACTGAGATGCATTGCTTCAGAGAACAAGGGTTTTAATGGAGCAATGCCACCTCTCAAAGCAATCAGAGATAGTCTACTCTCACTGAGTGACCAACAGACAGAAGGAAGAATCAAAGAAAGCAAACATTTTTCTCAGTAGGTGCTGAAGAAGCTTGAGGAGTGTGGCTAAATGAGGTAGGATTCAAACATCTGGGAAAGCAATTGTTGTCTTACTTCTCTGTGAAAGGCTCAAGGAAACTGTGCTGCAAATCTCTAAACCCTCTTTCCAACTCAGTGTGGGGCATTTGTTGTCTTAGGACTACAATTATAGCACAGCCCCAGCAACAACTTTGCGAGAATGTAATGAGCAAGCGATAGCTGGGATGAGGTTGTAGGACAAATTTAGAAGTCTTGTCAAGGTCTAGAGACTGAGGCAGGACTGAGAGACCCCTCAGTGCTCCTTCCAGTGCTCCAGTTCAGGACCTGTGCTGACGTAAAGGCATTTTATAATCCCATTTCCTCCCAAATTAACTATATGCCTACTAGAAAAAACATTCTACTATGTTTGGCTCTGCTATCACTCATTACTGGTGTTTTGGAACAGGGATGTGGGCAGTTCCAAAATTATACCCCTGTGGAGATCCCACCATTATAGTGTGCCCCACATAAGCGGGAAAAGAACAAGGACCGCAGGTATTTGGAGCCTGACAGTCTCAACTTCAGTAGTAGTGCTTGAATAGCACAGCTGAAATACTTTGGATGTCACACAGTTTCTCAAGGGCTATTACTTGCCACCTTGTGGCTAGAGGCAGGATTTAGGTACTAGATCCCGCACGTGTCATGGCAAAACAAATACTCATAAACTTCACAAACCTGACAGGCTCAATAACTTGTTGCACTCAAGAACGTAAAAATACAGCAGATGCTTTGGTGTAAATCCCAGTTCACAATATGCAGGTAATTTTTCCATGACATCTGCACAATAGTTAAAAGAGTCATTGGAAGTAAAAAGTAGGCATTTGTTAAGAACAAAATCCAAAGGAAACTCCCTATGAGGAGTATAATCCATGGTACAGAGCAGTAAATACCAACATAAGGATCAGGAACTCTTTGATAATTGTACAGGGAGAAGCTTCCTCTTCTCTAATCTAATAAAAATCTGTAGGAAACTGTATTGGGTTTGCATGGCAAGGTTTTAGTAGCGGGGAGCGCTACAGAGGTGGCTTCTGTGAGAAGCTGCTAGAAGCTTCCCCCATGTCCGATAGAGCCAATGCCAGCCGGCTCCAAGATGGACCCGCCACTGGCCAAGGCTGAGCCCATCAGCAACAGTGGTAGCGCCTCTGAGATAGCATATTTATGAAGGGGGAAAAAACCAACTGCCTAACAGCAGCTGGAGAAGAGAGGAGTGAGAATATGTGAGAGAAACAATTCTGCAGACACCAAGGTCGATGAAGAAGGAGGGGGAGGAGGTGATCCAGGCGCTGGAGCGGAGATTCCCCTGCAGCCCATGGTGAAGACCATGGTGAGGCAGGCTGTCCCCATGCAGCCCATGGAGGTCCACGGTGGAGCAGATATGCTCCTGCAGCCCATGGGGGACCGCACACCAGAGCAGGTGGATGCACCAGAAGGAGGCTGTGACCCTGTGGAAAGCCTGTGCTGAAGCGAACTCCTGGCAGGACCTGTGGACCCATGGAGAGAGGAGCACACTCTGAAACAAAAACCTAAAAAGATTCTACATTTTTCCACAGATAATACACTTTGATGATTTGGAGAGCTCAGTTCACAAAATGGGTGTTTATATAACTCATAAAACTACTTGCTGTTATCACACTGTGAAAACATCTGTTTTTAGAAAAATCACTAACTTTGTTCCTTTGGGCTTTCATGATCTGCAGTCTTTTGTATCAGTTTGATCTCAGCAGATGTCCCAAGAGCCCAAAGGACATTTGAAGGTCCTGGGCACGTCCACAGAATCCAAAGGACTGGCAGCCTTTACTCCTGGGTTTCACTTTCTGAGCATCCATAGTTCTCACAACTGTAAATTTATTCTAATTGTATTTACTTGTCTCACAGGTATATCATGCAATTGCAAGGCTCTAATAATTGTTAAAACCTGAAGCCTCAGATGAAAAGACTCCACACAAATATAAGTTATTGTTAAAAGTAAAAATAGGCCCTTTCTCCCTTTTGCTTTTTCCCCTACTCTTCCCAAATTTCTGCTCTTCTTCCAAGATAGCAAAAGATTAATTAAAAAGAATGGATTCATGGTTGACATGCACTCTTGACGAGACAAAACATAAGAAAAGACTGGCATCCTTCATACCAGAAAGTTCCAGTTCTGAGAGGCAAAGACAGGCTACGTGGAAGGTGTCTGCAGAGTAGACATCTGCACCATAGTCACACTGTATTCTCTTTATAGTCAATGGAGACAAACTGGCATTGCAAGAAAACTATTCATCTCATCCCAAAGGAGAACAACTCTGGACAGGTTCATCTAGCCTATTTTAGATCTTCATGCAGAGATGAATAGTGTTCCAGAAGCACCTTTCCTTCTGTTGATTACAGAGGGAGACTAGACAACAAACTCAGATGCAAACCATTGCAATACAGAAGTCTGCATTGAACAGTGAATCCCATTCCCTTGTAACAGTCATTGTAATAGTGCTGGATGCCTGGTTCTGCTGTTCTGCCACCCCAAAGACAACCTGAGAAATGGGAACCTGTGCTAGCTCCTCCTGAACATCCCCATGATTATCCTCTATCATCTTACAAAGAAAAAATCTCCTTTGCTATTTAGAGATACATGAACTACAGACCTAGTAGGAGTTTGTTTCTCATACAAGCTCATACATCACTGTATGCCTATGAATATAACAGGAACTACAAGTCTGCCTTTCACTGTCAAATTAAAAATAACAGTAATTATCATATGCTTTCTGTGTCTGTCTTTCTGTGCCTGTTTGGTCCATGGGTTGCACAGAAGTACAGGTTATACTGTTTGTACATACAGGACAATAAACTCTCTGTACAGGTGTTTTTTATGTTGGCCTCATTTCTCTCTTAAGTATTCCCCAGTGACAGTTGCTTAAAAAGAAGGGCTATGACATGTGAAAATGCAACTTTAAACAACATTATAGGTTTCCGAGGCAAAACCTGTCTAGGCATGGTAACAGAATCATGCTTCTAAGAATACAATTACCTCTCCAATGGGAAATCAGATAAATTGAGCAAATGAGATTTTTTAAAAATTAGGAATCCTATCCTACAAAAAACCCCAAAGTATTCGTTACATTGGGAAAAAACTCACATTTTCAGTACAAAACGTTTTTTTAAATTAATGCATTATGCTCTTGCTCTGGTGATGCCACTTCATAGGCCTTCAAGTTATGGGTGTGTGTCTCTCCATAAAGCCAGAATACAAAACAGTATTGTTGATGAGTTCACCAGTATGGTTAGCACAGGTTTGCATAGGGTGTAACAAAGGAAAGACTTGAACACACCAATAAACACTTGGCTGTGCAGCGGGCAGGGACAGAATGTATAACCTCCTTTAAAGACAGAGACAGGGGGATGTAGCAGCAGCTCTAAAATAGTGACAGTTCCCCTGCATCAGCATTTTTCCGTACTTGACCCCCACCAGTAAGGGAAAAACAAAAAATCAAATTCACCATCTGCTATCAGAATTCTCTGCATTGCTAAATACAACAGAGGTCTTCCTAACACATGAAATTAGAGAATTAGGATTCATCTTCTGTGACGTAACAGAGCAAGAATGTAGAAAATGTGCTTAAAGGCCACTGCTCATTTCTTTGACTTTATAGGTTAGTTGATACCTTCTAAAGATAAATATTAAGAAATACCATCCCCAGACTTACCTACTTTTAAGAACCTACAGAGCTGCTGCCACATTATAATTGTAGTTATTATTTTATTACTACTCCATTTTCTAAAAAGAATCTTCCAGATCTAATAACAAAATTCCTTTTAAAGAGAAACTGCAATGACAGCTTTCATGCAGAAGCCCAGTATAATGTTTATTGGTTACTGTCGTTTCATGTTGGCTCTTGAGAAGTTGATTGTGGACTGATTGTTGGACCCAGAATGCACTGCTTTGGTAGGGACAGCAGGGTCATTTTCATTTGCTTTTATCTACAGGGAAGAAAAAGACAATATGATATAATCTTTCAAAAGAAAATCTCTGCTTTGCAATTTGTCACTCAGAGAGGTAATAATGGAGAAAGAGTGGTAGGAGCTAGAAAGAATGATTATTGCTCCCTCACTCTATTGCAGCTTTAGCCTTTAGTCCTCTCTATTACAAAAGCTTTCTCCCTTATGACAGACGAAAACAAATAGCATGCTGCACTCTGTTGCTGCTGCTGCTGCCCTGGATGAGGTTCACTGTGAGGGAGCTTTAAAGGAATGATGCAATGAAATGTGGAAAAGCTAACTTCACCCTCCCCCCATTGCAAGTTTGTTCCTGTCCTCATGTGAATTAGCACTAAGAACAGACCCATTGTACATGAGGTGCGAACTGGGGCTTTACATCCATCTATTGGGAAACTGCTTCTCAAACTAGCTGATGCTGTTGGAACACATATACACCGAAAAATTCAGCCTGGATTTTGTCATATTTACTGCCACTCACTGTCCCCCTGACCCATATTAATCAACTCCCCTGCTGTAGTACACAACATTTCAGCTGCAGTTGGCATACAGCAGCATCATGTCTCAATTGTCCTTGCTGAAGGTCTTACCTAGTCCTTTTACTTTTTCCTGAAGCATTTTTTCTGCTTGTTAAACAGTTAAAGGGTGAGGTGGTGCCACCTAGTCCTTCTACCCAGTTGCCTTATCCCACCCACATGTTGCACTGCACTGATCCTTGCTAGGTTCTTCTGAGAGACAGTTCAACTCACTAAGGCAACAAAAAACTAACCCAGAAAAAGGAAGCTAATCATTTTCTGCTGGCTTAGCAAGTAAATCAGCTCACACAAAGATCTACCAAGCACCAGGGCATATACAGGTAAGGGAGTATCAATAACCAAGCTATGCACTGTGGACACTGGAGAGAAGGGAAGGGGACATGCTTTGCGTTACTGCTCTGTTAGCAGCACTGAGCCTTACAGCAGCTCAACCATCCATTAGACCACTGCTGGCACTGACTGCAGCACCTCTATTGCATGAAGACAGCTGTTGTCTTTGCAAAACAGATCTATCAACTTAACCCAAACAGCACAATTGGTGGAGAGTTATTGTCTGTAACAAAGGGACACTAGAGAATTTAATTTTTCACATCAAGCTAGGTTTGGGTTTTTCTCTGTAAATTTTCAAGCCAAACATTTATATTTTGTTTGTACTCCTGGTGCAAACTGAATTCAGGTTTTCTATGGGCCTTCACACACGTCTCAGTGTAGCAGTTAAACTCTATTTGCTTCTCTCAGCTGAACTTTTAAAATGAGGCTCCAATCAGAAAGAGGTCCTCCATACCTGCGCTGCCACACATTTTCATCAAATTTAAAGATACCAACACAACTCAGCTTCTGAGAGGGCTTATTTCAGACAAGCCTGTCACAAGCTAGATGGTCTGCTGCACTTTTGTTTTCTTGAAATTTCAGAGAAGCATTAAGTAAAGTAGTTCTGACTAATCAAAAGAGACAGTTACCTGCAAGAGCCAAAACTGGGGAATGAGCCTATTATTTCGGTGTGATGGATGTTCCTGAGACCATGTCTGTATGGGGTGCTCTCTTAACAGGAACAGGCTGACAGACCTATAATGAAATATTTAAAATCTTTCACTATTATTTGTCTTACCCTTGCAATTGCTAATTCTACACAATGAAAATAGCAGTCCTGTGATAACCCAGCTTTGTATGTTATGCATCCCAACACTTTCATCAAACCTCTCTCTTTAAAAGATCCCTTACCCTGGGATTAAACTGTTCAGTTCTCAGCTTTCATCAGGAGCATTTAATAACTGCAGCACATTCTCTTACATGAAAAGGAATGCCCCAAGTTTTTGCTGCTGTAATGCCAGCACAACTCTGGTTTCAATAACTAGTTTCTATTACCATTACCTGGCATTTATTTTGCATTAAAAGTCAAAGGGATCAACATTGCACAACAAAGGAAATACTATAATAATAAGCTGCCCTTATTAACAAAGTACCAAATATCTTTAGTGTCCAGTGGATTAAAAAGACTCACAGGCACATACAGCTTTGTGTGTGATACATATCCCACTGAAGGTAGATTCAAAGGACTATGATTTCTAAGAGGAACACTGCAAAGAGAATCTACCTAGATTAAAAATGCAGAATGAGTCTCCTGCAGGCGAGTAGTTCTCACTATTTAGCCTGTGAGACAATCTTATCTGCAGCTGGCCATGGAATTGCATGACCTTTGGAGCAATTGTTTAAAGTCAGTTAAATGTTCAGTGGAAAGGGAAGATCTTTTCTCTGGACAAATTCACAGTTAGGACTACTGGTTCACTTTCTACTATGTCTGGGAAGTCCAGGCACAGATTATTTTCTTTGCCCTTCCTTTCCCCTAGAAACATTAACCTTCATTCACATTGAAAAGGTGAATAGAATATATAAAATTTGTAGACAGATTTAAATGAGGAATCTGGTTTCAAAATAAAAAGCAAAGTAGAAACAGCATAGTTAGATGGTAACATAATGCAAGTGAAGATACCTGTAGTTTATCTAATTTACACTGACTTGTACTGGTACAAAAAAAGAAGTGTTCCTTTACATTTGGAAAAGCCCAAAATGCAATCATCTGTTTTCTGTTCTTAGTTCCCAAGGAAAAACTGTGTGCTCATGAGTGGACTTCCCTGCCTATCCACTATATAGTTGTGTATCAACTTGCAGACAGCCCACCAGCTCCTGCGAAAGTGAGGTCTTTGGAGGAAAGCCTCACTCAGCCACTTTTACATGCCTTTCTCAGTCCATCAAGACAACAGTAGGAAGAAATATACAGAATTATCTTGGAAGCATTACAATGGGCCATATATCACATGGATGCTAGTCTGATTCAGCTTTTAGATCCTGAAGTGAATCCCACTGATTCAGGTTGTGATTTTCAAATATATTTAGTCCGGGTGATTTTGAAAATCCTACCCACAATAAGTAACACTAAGGACTCAAAAGCATTCTTCATAAATGCTTCCATAGCAAAGAGGCATTGAAAATTCAACCTTCATGTATTTTGCAGTATTTCTCTTAAAAAAAAATAGAACAAGAGCTCGAACAGAGCTATCTTGCTTGGTCCAGCAGTGCCCTTCGCACATGTTCAGCTTTTAACACATTCTTGCTGGAACAGAGCCAAGGGTTCAATATTCTACAAGGTTTACCTCCAAACATCTGATCCATGAGAGTTAGTTAGAAAATTATTGATCTCTTCCTCAGTATAAGGTTTCTTCCTGCATATGGTGTTACGCCTCTCAGAATTTCAGTGAAATCAGTGATGAAATCTAGCAGTTAGTCAGATTACCCATGAGCAAAACTTTGTCCACTTTTATTGCAGGTGGGACGTGTTTATTTTAAAAAGTACCCAGGCTTAGTCTATGAGCTGTACAGACTACCCTAAGAGCAGGAACTAGTCTATGATATTTTTCTGTAAGATAAAGAGCAATAAAAATTGAGTCCTTAGTTTCATTTCCTCCCACCTTGGCAGATTTTGATTAGTAAGGGAAATTACCATTGAATCCCCAAACCTCTCTTCCCAAGAGCTAGTTATCCTCATGTTGTACAAACCATTACAGAGATTTATTAGTTTAATTAACCTGCTCCCGCTGCCTGACTCGTTTGTAGACATATGGAGGGAATGGTGGACGGAAGACATATTTGCCTTCTCCTGCTGTGACATTGAAAGCTCCACCTTTATAAACCACTTTGCCTCTTGAAACTGTTGCAATTGGTACTCCATGGCAGATCATTCCTTCAAATATATTGAAGTCGTTGGCCTGGTGATGTGTCTTTGCAGATATTGTCCTGTGTTTACAAAACAAAACAACACCCAAATTTACTATGATCCTGGCATTTTACTTCATTATAAAATTTGGAGAAATTGACAAAGGAAGAAAAGTTAGCAGCATTATTAACTATGACATTGTACAGTACATCACAGAACAGCTGTAAAAATAGGGTAAAGCATTAACATTTCATTGAACAGTAATTGCATTTCAAAAGAATGAAGAGGGAGTCAAAAGGACAGAACTTTGGAGCCTTGAAATGCAAAATTTTCCACTAGAAAGAGATTAGTGGGAAAAAAATCAGGTTGTAATATTTTATTTGGATAATATGATTTCATTCTGCCTTGTCAAGCAAATATCTATGCATGATAAGGTCAGAAAAAGCTCTGACCTTTTAGCTAGAATGACTTGCAATTTCAAGTTTGAAAAGTACGGCTGCAATGTTTCAAAGATTGAGACTCACGAATAAGACAAAGACTATTTTACTGGAAAGTCAGTAGGTGGTAACGAATTTTGGTTAACTCTTAATGTGAGCTGAATTGATCCAGTGACTGACAGCCCAAATATCTCGATGCTGCTAAATAATGACAACATCAAACTTCTACATACCTTTCCTTCAAGGGTATTAGCAAATTGTAATTTTAGACCTCAACAGCACTAATTTGAGCTATGGTATTATTGCTTTCTTTATGCATACACCTTATTCTTTATGATCACCACTTTTCTAGTCAATTTCTCCAACGCTAGCTGGCTACATAAAAGGCAGAGCCAATGCTAGAGCTGACATTAGCATCTAGAAGCGCAGGCCGTGTATACTTCCTTTACTATCTATTTTCCCTGCTGAGCTACTTACTACTTACTGTATCTAAAATGGGTCACAAGATTTGGAATTTTAGTTAATTATTTTATTAACTTCCTTTTTCCAATCTACAGGTATTTTTATGTTTTTATATAGAATTTCGAGATTTTATAATTTTATTGTCATCTGTAATTTCTGAAAGGGAAGAAGCTTCATGCTTTTGGCTAGCAGTCAGAATTTTCCAGAATGGGTGCTCACAAAATCAAAAACCTATCATCATGCATATATAGCATTAACATTATTCCAGAGACTACATCTTTTGCAAAACAACTATCAAAGTCAAAACTAATATGAAATATTAATAGATTAAAATATTGATCTATTTGGAGAAGAATTTTTTAAAACTTTAGTTAACATCCTTATCAAAATGAGAAAACCACAACAAAAACTGTATCTTTCTTGAAGTATAACCATTTTCAAAAGTAATTGCTTATCATACATTTCAAACAATTACTTACACAGAGGAAAAAAGAATTTGTGGAAAGATACTTAGTTTTCCTTTCATATTGTTCTGTTGAACTAAGAGAAATTAGTTCTGCTAAGGGCTGCATTTAAAACTTGGTGGCGACTGACTCTTCAAAGGCTCTCTATATAGAAATACTCTTTATGGCCAATCTGCCTATAGGAATAAAAACTTTTTCTTATTCAGCACACCTTGGACAGAAAACTTACACATGCCTGCTCATCAGTATCAGCATCATCTTGTAGATTCACAATGGAAAGAGCGAGCAATAGAAGTCAGACCTGTCTTGTATTCACCGGTCCTATGAATACTGTAGAACAAGTTTATCCGTGGGTGTTATAACAGCCCTACAAAGAGTTTGTGAACATATTCCTATAGCTTATTGCATTACCCTTATGGGTCCAATTGGTAGAACAGGAAGTAAGAACAACTGTAATATAATTATCTTTAGCATTCTCTGGGTATAAATCACATCTATTTGCACAATAGCACTGGGACACAAAAAGAAAAATGGAAAAGGTAATTTGAGCCAATGAACAGAAAAATAAGCAAGATCCTTCAACTCAACATGTGAGCTGTTTAAATGTGATAGAGCAGCATCACTAGAGGTAAACATGCCTCAGAGGTAAGTACGTCCTCTGTAAAAAGATACAAAATGAATGGAAGTTAGCACATTTAAAAGAAATATCCATTTGTACGGATAAACCTCACAATATGACAAAACACATTTCCCAGAGCTTGTCTCAACAATAAACTTGTATAGAACTCATTTATAACTCTTCTGTTGAAACAAGCCTTAGATCACACTGCCCTTTCTGAAGGTGAAGTGTATTATCCCTGATGGAGATCACCAAAATTCATCTGTGTTTAGATTTAACCCTTTGACATTATCAATGGCAATGAAAATTTTGGGTAGTAAGTGAGCAACCAATTAAAACAGAACCAGACGCTATGCTTCAGTCTGAAGCTCACAGCTCAGCAACCTTACACAACAGACCGTTTACTGCTGTATCAGCCATTTCAGTAGCAGGCAGCTTGCTGGGAACCTTAGCAAAATTCCAATGCTTGCTCCAAATGTCTGAACACTATTGACCACTTGGCTGATGGCAAGAACAGCTGTAACCCACTTATAATCCAAGAAACCAAGACTGACACTGTAATGAAGTATAACACAACATCTGTCTCCAGCACCCTAAGCGATGTCTGACATAAGGGATTACTCAACATGAGAAAGCAGATTCTGACTCCAGGCTTCAAAAACCTGAATTGGATTTTTTTAATAAAATTTGTAAAATTCTCTAATTCTGGTTATTAATTACAGTGGCTCTTGTTTCAGACAACCCTTTCTCATATGGAGACTGAGATCAGAATGATTACTTAAGCATTTGAAAGAACATTCTCCTCTACAAAGAGAATACTGCAAAGACATCAGGCCCTATTTTGTTCTTACTTACATCAGTGTTTCCATGTAATTCACTTCAGCTGTTTTTGATACACCCGTCTTGCAAAGAGGTTTTAGGCTATCAATATAACAATTTATATTCCTCTAGTACCAAAGACGACGACTGCTTCTGAAGTTGTCTTTTTTTTCAATCCAGTGCTTCTGTCCAACTAATTTACAGTCAAATTGCAATTATTTTAGTCTAAGAGCAATTACCAGATATTCTCTGGCTGTGAGAGAATTCAGTGACTAGTAATCCTGTATTTATTTGTTCTCTATGTAAGAAAGGGCTTTACTGCCACTCCTAGAATATTGTATCTAAATAAACTACAGACTGAAGTTTGAACTTTAGAAAAGAGCATCAGATTAGACTAATGCAGCAATCTGTAGGGTGAAATTCAAGACTGTACAGGCGGTCAGCTCAAAAGTTTTGTTAAGGAGTTAGAGGTACCAGTTTTCATTTCAAGTCAAACACAACCCAGGAGCATCATAAACATGTCTACGTCTCAGTCAGAACCTGAAATACTAAATAGCGAGTTACAGTCAGGGAGAAGGGGGAACTGGATGAAGGGAAACCATTAGATACTAGAGTAATTTTCTACCCCTCATAATGCATAGGACACGAAGCTACATCAGCCCAGTGAAGGTGGATGTTGGACTAGAGTGAGCTCTAGAACCTAAACTTTGACTGTTGTGTGGTTTATCACTTCGATTTTCAAGCGGGGCATAAGAAAATGAAGAATTTAATTACTTTCAATGGAAACTGGATGCATACCTCACACACTTTTCTTAAAGAATTCCAGGCACAGGAATATGAGTTGTAGTTGACAGCCCTCAGGCAAGAATAGCTGTTCAACATCTCAGTAAAGGGAGGACACCTATTTTATAATTACTTAATTAATTAATTTAAAACATAGTAATAAAGGCAGCTAAAATGACAGAAGTCCATTGTTGCAGAGAAAACAACCGCTTTGTTGACACCTGCCATAGAAAACCAACTTATGTAAGAGCGAGCATTTGAGCTGTAAGCAACTTCTATCAGTGCTTACAGTGCAGTATCTCTAAGCTTTTCGGAGCTGGGGGTAGGTGAGAAATGCCAGTTTGCTGAGGATAGTATCAGCCTTTGCGAGTTGCCTCTTCACATCACTTTCAGATGCCTTTGAACTCTCCATATTGTTAACCTGCTTTTCTGAAATCTAGAAAAAAATAAATCGATGGTTCACCTTTCTGTGCTGTCCTGTGCCACCACTCATTTATAATGATAATTAATTAAGTTCAACTTTGTGAATGTTAAACAGTCAGTTTTATTAAAAAGAAAAGCAAAGGAGGGGGGAAAAAGAGAAGAAAAAGAAGAAAGTCTTAAAATCTATGTGCAAAAATGCTAGCTATAAGCCTGTAACATGGATTAAAACTCCCATGACCTATTTTATATTAAGGAATTGCAATAACTGCACATGCAAATATATGCAAGCAACTATTCGTAAAGTTGTATTCCTAGCTTCTTAAAAAATATCTTTAAATAAGCATTGCCTTTGAGAAACCATATGAATTGAGGAGATTTCTGGATAAAATAACAGATGCAAGAAGAGGTAGGAAGTTAATGTTTGAGAGCTCCAAGTCAAAGTGACTTATCTGAGGGATGGGATCTTTATTTCATGCAATCATATCTCCTAAAATTCCTCATTTTAAGATGGGTAGAAAATGACAACAAAATTATTTTTCTGATTATGGTAAGTAACTAATTTGTCAACAATACTATCAGCCTGGTCCTATCAATCACTCCAAGCTGATATGGGATGGAAGTGAAAATTGTCAAACTGTATAATGGGCAGGAGGGAAACAGTAATGAGAAATTAAGCCTGCAGAAAAGCCTGAAAAGAGAGGAAAATACAAATGAGTCTATTCAATGACTAAAGAAGATCTGGAAGTGATTACTGGGAACAAAAAAGCAAGGTTATATAAGGAGAAAATAAGAAAGATTTTTTTTTTTGGTAACATTTCTAAGATTCAGTTATCTAAAGAGAGCAGCTGACATTTAGTGAGACAGCAGGTTACTAGGGAAACATACATCATGCTCTCTCAGAGAGGCTTATTTTGTTACAGTTCACAGAACCACAGAGTCACTGAGGTTGGAAAGCATCTCTGGAGATCATCTGTTCCAAGCCCTCTGCTCTGATCGGGGTCAGCCAAAGTAGGTTTCTCAGGGCCGTGTCCAGTTGGGTTTTGAGTACCACCAAAGATAGAGACTCCACAATCTCTTCGGGCAACCTGTGCCAGTGTTTGATCACCCTCACAGCAAAAAAAAGTTCTTTCTTATTTTTAAATGGAATTTCCTGTATTTTAATTTGTGCCTATTGTTTCTTTCTCCATGTCCCCTTAATTTGAGATAACACGCCTTTGACAGGAACTCTGATTCTAGTGAATTAGTGTACATTCATGCATGCATAGGCTTTCACTTGTGCAAAAGAATATGGGGCTATTGAAAATGCCAGAACATACTTGTCCTATGCATACATACTTGTATGCCACATTATTTCATTTTGCCTCATTATGTCTAGATGCAGTTATCCATACACTCAGTATTCAAAATTATGCTCATTCATCAAAAGAGTAAGACAGTTGCAGCATTATTTATTCTAATCACTTCCTAACATCTTAGTTTCCTCCTCTTTCATGTTAGAAAAAATTACAGGCAGTTGCTTAGCAAAGAGTGCTTAAATGTTGTAACTTGTCCCCACTTAAGCCTCTGAGGCTGAAGACTTGACTACAAATGAGACAGACACAGGCTGCAGATTTTGGTTCTAACAAATGCAGAAGATTTATCCATGAACACATCTATACATAAGCAAAGGCACTGAGGGAACATATGCCAGCAGATTAGGGCACTCTGACTTCTCACTGATTTGCATGCAGTGACTACTTCCCCTAAAATGCATAAACAACAACAGAAACAGGGGCTAGAAACCATGTCTTCCCTGGTCATGTCATAGCAGGTAGATTACAGAGTGACATGTCCTTTCCCTCCCTCTCCCCCTCAACCTCAGGACTCCTGCCTCCCCTGCTAATTAGCGACCCCGGTCCAGCAGCAGTGTGCTTGGGGCTGCAGCCATCACTGCCGTGCTCAGGGTTGAGCCCAGCTTCACTGGCACATGTGGGGCACACACTGGGCCTGCCAAAGAGGGCCACTCCAGTGGAACCCAAGGAAGATGGGGTGAGAGACTACTACCTACACAGCCAGCTCTGCCTCTGCATTCAAAAGTAGCTAAATTTTAGGCTGTATTTCGTGAGTGGAAAAAAACTGGTGGACAAGGCTTCCCAGACCGCATGTTGTTATAATGAAGTGGCTGGACTTAGAAAGTTAAACTCCATTCAAGATGGGTTTTCTATCCCTACAGGTGTTTGATCTTGCCTTGGGGCCTGAATCAGGGCTTATTTGCAAGGCTCCGACAGGCTACAGTGCGTTTATTGAGCCCTAGTATCTGCTAGTAGCTGAATGTCTCTTCCGAGATCTTTAGCACCTTCTGCCCCTACTTTACAAGGGATGCTCAGCTCTTCCCATGGTCCGAATTGGGTACTGCCGTATTTAGATTCCTTGCTGAGCATTTCTGAAACAAACCCTACTGCTTTTGTATTCTTGCTTGCTTTCAAATAGCTAAAGGCATCAGCTACAGAGGACACAGACTTGCTGACAGGTGACATTCCCTTTTCCTTGCTTACTCTGCCCTCTCCTTCTGGAACAGTCTTCACAGTTGCTTTTGTTTCACAGACTTGGGGCTGTTATATTATTTGTGTGCAGCTGAAAGAAGTCAGTGAACATTCTTGATCAAAGCACAGATTAAAATACATTTGCTGCCTACATGCCTTTTTCCAAGGAGTTCTCACAAAGCAATCCTGTGTGCACAGGCTATACTTGGGATGCTGAGGGTGTTGAGGTCTGCAAGATGATGTTTGGTAGCACATGGCTGCACTAAACCAACAGGCCCCTTTGGTATTTGTGCGGTCTTTAATGAATATGCAATGAGTACAAGGAAGCTAAGAAATAGACCTAACCTGGCAGAACTCACAACCCATCTTTTCTAATGCAGTTTCTAACAAATGTATACATTGAATGTGTTTCTTCCCAATACTGCTTGCTTTCATGCGGACCCGCTAAAAACAGTATTGAGAAGCCTTTAAATACAGCAGCAAATCTGATAACTGTTCATATAATATTTTCTGCAGAAATTACCAGAAAATGCTGCACAAATAGGTCAGTCAATGTAGCTGACCCGTAGAAGGAAAGCCTCGGCTAAAGTGGCAGAATGCTGGAAGTAGAACCTTGAATTGCAATTGCTCCCAGCTTGCAGAGCTGTCACATTGAATTCACTAGGTTTTTGCAACCTAGAAAGAGAAAATCCTGAATGCCCAGGTAGCACCCAACATGCTGCTATCCTGCGATGATGTGGGAGGGGAAACGCAGCTGATTTTGTAGGGATGTAAGTTTTTGTATTTTGAAGAGCTTCGCTACCTTTCAGAATGACTTCAGAATCTTCCCTATAGACTTCCTCTGACAGATTGTGCTAATACCAGTTCCTCACAGCAATACTTCGGCAATTGTCTAACTCTTCAAGCTAGTATCAGCCAGTATTTTAAGACTCAGCAATACAGCATCAAATCAGAACTGGAAAATTGCATTTTCCTCTTACAAGATGTAGATTTACAAACAAGAAAAAAAGTCATGCTCAAAAGAGGAAGGACTTTGCAAGAAAGAGGAACAAGCCTATTGTGAAATAGAAAATCACTCCTCAGAGTCAACAAAAGCACATGAGGCTGCACCTTGTGTAATATAGTTGAAGTCCATTAGTTAGATCGCTTTCTTCTGCTGGGCTGTTTGTGCCCTCTTCAGGATTTGTAGTGAAATGAATAGACAAGCACTAGTGAGATTTATTTATACTTACTCATGTAGTTCACAAAGTTGTACCTGCAGAGAGGCTTATTCCCAGCAAAGCCAAAGGAAAGGGATAAACAATGCGAACAGTACCAGATCAGAAAAAAAGTACTGGCTGAACTTAAAATCAGCTCACTCAGTAAGAAAATACAGTTTCATGTTTGAAAAAATATTTGAAGAAAAACTGGATCTTCACAGCTGCAGTGGGCAAAAAGGCAATTAGAGCACTCACGAGAGAGTGAAGGGAGGCAGAAGGAATGTTTGGGAGGCAAACGGATAAATAATTTCAGGAGCTGACAAAGCACCTTGAGGACAATGTCAAAACTCTGCTATCCTTCTAGATTCATCTGTCCCCAGGCATAGCAGAAGTGAGCTCAGAAAAGAATCCTTCAGGTTTTTTTTAATCAGAGTTCATAGCTCCACTGCCCTGAAATAGCTCATTGCTAGTATCTTGAAATATGCTTGCTCAACATGCCAGAAGGCATAATGCACATGAAAATCTCTCTGACCCAGAGCTGGGCAGGCCTTTATGTTTATTGGGGTTGACACTCCTAAAACTTCTTTTGCTGGTGCTGCCAGTTTTTGTTGAACTTCTAATTGCAACCTCCATGTCCTCAAGCTTTGCAACTTAAAACACAGAATGCTTTTCCTCTCACTCTCATGCATTTTTTATACTCATGAATATACTGAAATGAGTGAGAATTGCATTACCAAAAATTCAAAAAACAAGAAGATTGGTCAAGAAAATTTTGTTTGTGTCAGGTAAATCTAGGATTAGGGCTTTTTTTCCTCCATTTGGCTTCCAAAATCAGATTTACCCAGTTATGTTTCAAAACTTTCCTCTACCATGAGGGGGGTCTTCAACTCTTTTTTTAAAAAACAAAGGCTGAAAATATAATGCTATCTGAGTTACAACAGCTCAGGCTTTAGCAACATCAAACACTGTGATACCTTGACGAAAGCTGGCCATACTGTCATCATGCCCAACACCCCCTAAAGCTCATCTAGGGTTAGTGATTGCTATCTTCTATGGATTTACTATTTGTATGACACTGATGAAGACATTTCAAGGAGGGTCAATGTGTGCCTTCAGGGCAGTTGTATGCTCACACTGCTCATGAGAGCTGAGCCCAAGACAAGAGCACCAGCCCAGCACACCTCCTGACCTGCTGCTGCTATGTGCAGGGCTGGATGTGGTCAGATGCAAGACTCAGCTGTTAAAGTGCCTGCAGATTTAAGCTAACCTGCTCAGCACCTGAACAGTGGAGATGCACTCGCACAGCCCATAGGCATCTCAGCTGAGAAAGATAACTCCCCAGGTGAGCTCGCTCTGTGACAGCTGGCTACCAGACCATTTCCAGGCAGTTTAAACAAGACCAGGATAGGCACAAGAGCTAGAGCAAGACTCAAGATGTGTAATTTTTGAGATGTTTATAGTGGCCTGACTATGGAAGCTGGCTGATGGTGTGAATATACCTGAAGACAGGAATCAGCTGTAATGCAGAGTATGCTGTGTGAGGCTCCCAGAAAGACACTGCATGTCCATTGTAGGAAAAATGTAGCATGGCATCAAGTCATGCAGCGTGAGACGTAAGCACTCCTTTTGTGCATCTATTGTTGGTTTGACAAGCTCTATTCTAGAAGACCTACTGTGCACAAAATCAGAAAACTCCTCAAATAAAAGCATAAGCATGCACAGCTTGAGCTTCAGAACTAAGCTCACTTATGGCTCTACCACTGTATCTGCTCTATCAGCTAGGGAGAAGACATTAGGAGGGCAAGACCCCACACTTTCACCACCCATCCTGACCATCTTTGAATATGTTTGAAGGAGCTGTAAGTTCAAAACACAAGCTTGCAATGGGTCATCCTGTAGGAACACAGGCTCCTCTCCCTTCTCTTTGCAGTGGGAGGAAGCTAAACATACTCTAGCACTTAACAGAGTTACTCTAAGATCCCAAAGTGGTTATTTTTACTCTTAGGATACCAAGCCCTGGTACCATAATGTACAGACCTTGTTATTTTTGCACTTGGTCAGAAATCTAGGAAAATTTTTTTAAGTCCATCTAGAGATCAAAGATCTCTGCTTACATACACTATTGTAGGAGACAAATAACCTGTAAATAATTCATGTGAAGTTCTGTTGAAAAACACCAAAACCTCACCCCAAAGGCTTATTGCTGCATAGAGTCTTTGAGGTATTTTTTCCTGCAGAGAGGCTGGATGGGAGGAAATAACTACCCATACATACCTTGTAGCTTTGGGATCCCAAATTACTATGTCAGCATCAGAACCCACAGCAATTCTCCCCTTCTTTGGGTAAAGGTTAAAGATTTTTGCTGCATTTGTGCTGGTAACAGCTACAAATCTGTTTTCATCCATTTTTCCACTGTACTGCAGAAGAGTACACAAAAGCAAACTCATTACTTTTTTAAACAAGGAATAAAAAAAATGTTCCTCATGTTTAAAAGGCCAGGATGAGTGATAGTTCTCTGTCAACATCACATCAGTATTTTTTTTTAAATGTCATGCTGAAGAGTTTAAAAGAAGTAAAAATAACTATCTGTCTCAGATGCACATACTGCAATGTACATTCACTGAATATGGTAACTTTATCTTACTTTATCCCACAGCAAAGGGAAAAAAAGACAACGTTAAAGCCAAATGCTCTGTGGATCCAGTCCCAAGTCAACTGAAATAAAAATTTTTAGCTGGCTTTGAATCTGTAGTCCTGCTCAGCAGTTTCCTCAGGTAACATAACATCTCTCAAGTATCTAGGTTTTGGAAAATGGTGAGACAGTATTAAGGAGAGCCTAGAAGATGATAAAGGAGAGGCAAGGCACAATGTGTAATATAGGAAAGGTGATATCCAAATCTCTTCAACAATGACACAGAGGATAGTACTGTTCAGTAAATATTTGAGATCAAGCAGTATAAAAAACAATTTGCTGATGTGACACATTAGCAAAATGTCAAACAATAATGGATACACGTGTCTTGGGACTGTTCACTGCTACATAACTAATATAATCCAGCGTCCGTGACTGTTGTTTGCTCGGAAAGCCTGCTACACTGGCAGTAATATTGTGCATAGGTCAGTCTAGGAATCAGAATGTCATTAAAACATGTTTGTATGGTGGCCTGTGAGCAGTCACCTGAGAAGAAAAGCGTAACTAAAGTGGTGAACACTGCTCTTCTAAATAATGGTGTGTGGGAAGGGAGGGAAGCTTTCCAAACAAACTCTCATAGTTGTTTGAGTATAAGTAAGACATTCATCAATCCTTACTCATGAGTTATGAGTAAGAAAAGGGGGGATATCAGTGATTGAAGAACGTTTTGAAAAATTATCTTGCCCAACAGGATACACTGTTTAAAAGCATCACTGATGTACGTATTCATGTCTCCCTTTCATACTAACCACAAGCTAGATTATATTCCAATTTACACCTAAAATAATCACACTAGAGCTATGCCACAGGTGAATATAGGCAGAAGTCTGCTTTGTACATACAGCTGGAAGTGAGTCCCAAATACAGATAAACAAGAGAGATTCTGAACCACATCCTCACCAAGTGTGTGAAGTAGATAATTCTACTGTGACAAATAAATATGCTTCACAGTACATTACCAACAGGACTTCACTACTGCACGAGATCTTAATATTAATTAGAAAGTTGAACTAGAGCCTCTGGAACTTAACAGTATTGTATTAGCCAGAGCAATCGTAACACCCAGTAAGCAGCATATCCCTCAACAAATTGCTTCACCTCCCCCCTCATCAGACTACTCCATATCCAAAAAGCCTGGCCACCAGCTTTCATATTTGTATTTGTTTAGAGCCTGAAGGGTATTGTCCTGAGAAGCACCAAGCATTCTTGTGATGACATTGAGAATCTGAAGTCAATGGGACTTGAAGGTGCTCATCTCATCACACCACAGGACTGAGACATGCATTAGAGAAGCATTTCTTGTCTCTAGCTTGTTTCCTCTGGCTGAAAACACAAATTAGAAGTTGACAGGCACACACCAGGTGTAGAAGCTCCTCCAACAGCTACATTTGAGAGAGATCAAAGACGAAAAAATACAGAACTGACCAAGTCAAAACTGTGGGCACCTCTTCCCTTTTACTTTCATCTGTTGAAAAAAATGCTGCAAGTAAATGTACTGTGCACTACAGATGAAAAAACAGCAGTCCTTTGCTGCTAAACAGTGGAAATCATTCTCTAGTGCTATTTTTTAAGCACCAAGAATATTCTTCTATCTCCCAGGACCGTAAAGTGAGAGTTAGTAAGGACTTTCTTATGGTATTTGATCAAAGGAGTTATCCTATTATAAATACACTTGATAAAACTGGAGAGTTGATACCACTGAGAGATTGTATTTTGTTGGAGAAATCAATTACCTCCATGTTCAGACATCTTGATATACTTACAACACCTTTTTCCCATATGACTGACATCCTGTCTTCCACACCATTCACTCCATTAGGGATTTTTGTGAAGTCATCCTTCCCCAGAGCTTTCTGGCACATGTCAAAGGTGCAATTGTCAGTCCCTGTCACAGACAGGTCATCACTATGAAAAAACAAAGTTCATTATGAATCAGAGCATGTACCAGACAGTGCCACATAGGAAAATCTGGTGCAAGGCTGGGTAGATCCAGCCACCCCTTCTGCAAGGAAAAACTGATATGTCCTGCTAGCCTGTCTTCAGTCTCATCATCCAAGAGTAGCTCCATAGTAACTGCCAGTTCCCCTATGAAGCAGTTTAGTCTTCAGAAACCAAGGACCAAAAATAACACTTTTACTTTGCATATGTCAAAGGTGTCCCACAAATGGAGGACTGTCCCACTTTGCCGAGAGCAAAGGGCTTGGTTTCATCCTCACATAGAGCAATTTTAGACTGTGTCAGCTCCATATACCCTGTGAAATTACTACAGATCTGCACAACCATCAGTCAGTGTTAAGGCATACCTTCACAGACTCCACGGTCAAGTTCAATGCTTTTGCGGAGTTAAGTTTTATTGGTAACGAAATACCAGTGAACTACATATTTTGTTAACTGCAAGTATCTGAAGGATACTTCTGTTCCTACTTTCTTCTGAAGATGTTATAAAGTGGAGAACTTATATCTACCTTCAGAATCCAGCAGGCTTAGTTTTTATGCAGCATCCAAATTTCAAGTGAAAAAGGCAGCTGGCAACAAAACCCAGAACTCTTAGCTGTGACCCCACTTTTTACACGTTTCCAACCAACTTACAGCCTTACTGTCCCCCTGGTCATGTTTCAATTTTTGCTGCAGTATTAGCAAGGCAAGGCTTATTGATTAAAATCAGAGGGGGACAGAAGGCCACAAGAGTTCATAGAAACAAAATCTGAACACTTTCTAATTTCTGTAACAAAGAATGTTTTTCATCTATGGTTTCACCTTCCATTTATCCTTCCTGATAATGTAACATTCTGCACTTAGAAAATCTCCAGAGTATCAACCTGTTATTATGTACTCCAGACAGAATTTGCTGTGTATTTGGGCATCAGCTGTCACTGTTTGTTCATCTGCTTACTTGGCCAGTAAGTTCATGAGGAAACCAGGAGTAGATGGATCTGGTCTCAGTGGAGGTCCCATGACATATGCTGCAGCATGAGCCCAGTCTTTATGCCAATAGTTGGTGCCATCAGTGCCAAGACTAGCAGCAATAGGCTCTCCATAAACCACCTTTCCTGAAAAATGTAAAGCAATAGTATCACCATCAAACAACATAAAAATGCATATCATGTATTTCCTCTGTTCCGGATCTTTTTGGTGGCAATGGATTTAAATTTGAATGAGTGTTTCAAATTAAACACCAACGTATGGAAGGACGTAATAAACTAAGCTATAACACAGCATCTCTGTTCTGAATATTCTGTTGGTGATCTCCCAATATATCTCCTAAGAACATTGCTTGGGCAAGTTTTTCAATTAAATTGCTGACAGATATATTATAATGGGTTTTATATATTGTTTACCAGGCATGTGATTGAGATTTCAAAAGCAACACAGCCCTCAGTTGCATTAATTATGTTCAAGATCCATATATTACTTGGTAGCACCTGTTTGGTGCTCTGAAATTATTGACTGTGTATAAATGTAAGTTAACATATAGAACATACAGACTTTGCAAGGTGGTATTTTTAATTGTCAGAATATAATTGTTTCAGGAAGAACAATATAGCACCAGACATAAATTTAGAGTGTAAAAAAATTTCCTAAATAAAAAACTATAAGTAATTTAATTTTAAAAGTTATTTCCAAAATTTTAATCTTCAATTCTTTGCTGCACAGTATTCCAGATTCCTCAGAAGAGGATGCCAACCCAGACTGGCTGTTAGCCTTTTGATAGAGCTAACATATTTTAACCATTTTTCCTCCTAGGAAACACAGGTTTGAAACTCATCAGAACAAAATGGGAGATAAAACAAGATGTTTCACTCCCTGAGGAGGTGGTCCAGCCACTTTGCAGTTCTGTAGGTAACAGGTGGTAAAGCCCCTGACTGTGATGGTCACCAAAGAACCAGAGCGAGCTGGGACCTTGCACACCCACTCATAGGCTGCTTGATGCTGGTTAAAGGCAGCTTCTGCTGGATCCCAGCAAGAACTTTCTCCCTCCCCTGCTCCCTACAGACAGTGGGTATCTTGCTAGGGATTCCAGATGTCACTCCAGGCATAATTTTTACCAAAACTATCACTATGTTACCCCAGCAAGGGCTCAGCTGGTAATTGCTTGGTGATACAAGACAGTGACCTTTCTCTGGCTTTCTGCAAGTCAGGTATTCACTGTACTGTTGGAAAACAGCAAAGCAAACCTGTGCAGATTTCTCTCTGTACATTAGATTCTGGTACTTCTGTGAGCTACTGGATTGTAACTGTTACACTAGCTAGTGAGGAGCTCAGTTCTTTTCAAAATATGTTTCCCACTGCAGTAGTGCCATTCCTCTTATTTTCTGTGCCAGACTTGCAAAAAGGCCTCATACCATTTAAAACCCATAGTTCTACAGGTATTTCTACAAGGTTTTAAGGCCTGCTCTGACATTACTATACTGTACATTTACTCCAAATACTACATAGTATAACTTCTGCCACAACCTAAAGACTCCCTATTAGCATTATTAATTTGCTATCACCATCTCAAGATGCTCTGACATGCTGTACATGCGTGTCTCGTACTGACACTTTGGCTTGGAGGATTCTAAGCTACCAGTCCCACTTATCTACATATGGTTTACACTTGGGGTCAGAGGAAGACTACTACCATTTTTCAGACTGGAAATCATGACTTACACAGTTATTTGCTGTTTTTTGCATCTTATTTTCAAAACCTAAAGCACTGGATATAAGGCCACCCATGTATGTGATACGTCCACTCAGTGAATGAGGAGGTTTGAGTCAGATTAGTGTTTTCCTAATTCAGAGCTGCTGCAGGAGTTCAGTGGATCTTGGCCTTCCTTGGGCAACTCCAAACACAGTATTTGAGGGCAGGTTGCCCCAAACCTAGATATATACAGAAAAAGTCCTGCATATATAAACAATATCTCCTATATTTACCTATTAGGCTTTTGACAGGTTTTTCAGGAGCAAAGTCAGTGGAAACTGGGGGAGGAGGAAGTGTAGTGTGGTCTGTGTCTTTGCTACTGCATCTAAACATGCTAAAGAAACTTCCATCCAAACCTAAACTATGAATCATTAGGATATAGCTATAAATTATAAAAGTTAAACTGTTAGGAAAGGAGTAAATGTTTAGCTTCTGTAAATAATTCTCTTATCTCAGTTCCACAATGAAAAGAAGTCTCCAAGCTCACAGCTGTATATGCCGAGTTGATTCTAACAACTCATGTATAACAGCTGATGACAGTATCTCTGCAGTCAGAATTTGACCTGAGCCGCTCCCCTTGTTCCCATGAGTGGGAAGGAGTACAAGCCATTTCCTCAAGTGGTTTTGTGACTGAACACTACAGCTTCAATGGACTACATCTGGACACTTTTGCTGACTGTGCAACTTCTTGCATTTCATTTGGACTATGACTTGCCAGACTGAAGGGTGCAATAATATCAAGATTCTGCTTTAATCCAAATAACAAGGACATTCTACATTAAGGCTCTTTTAGCTCGATTGGCAACAAGGAAATTCTGCATTAAGGTTCTTTTTGCCCCTGTACTCGCCTGTGAGTCTGCACCTCGAATACTGTGTTCAGTGTTGGGCCCCTCACTACAAGAAGGACATTGAGGTGCTGGAGTGTGTCCAGAGAAGGGCGACGAAGCTGGTGAGGGGTCTGGAGCACAAGTCTTATGAGGAGCGGCTGAGGGAACTGGGGTTGTTCAGTCTGGAGAAGAGGAGGCTGAGGGGAGACCTTATCGCTCTCTACAACTACCTGAAAAGAGGTTGCAGAGAGGTGGGTGCCGGTCTCTTCTCCCAAGTGATGAGTGACAGTACTAGAGGAAATGGCTTCAAGTTGCGCCAGGGGAGATACAGACTGGATATTAGGAAAAATGTCTTTACTGAGAGAGTGGTGAGACACTGGAATAAGCTACCCAGGGAAGTGGTGGAGTCACCATCCCTGGAGGTGTTCAAGGAACGTGTGGACAAGGCATTGTGGGACATGGTTTAATGGGCATGGTGGTGTTAGTTGATCGTTGGACTTGATGATCTTACAGGTCTTTTCCAACCTTAGTGATTCTGTGATTTAGCTCGTCTGGCTTCTGCCTATAGGCATAAAACTGGAGTAATGCAGTAATAAATCAGGTCTTTCCATTTGTTATGTCTTCCTGCATTCAATAAAAATAGTAAGCAGAAAGTGTTCTGCTGTTTGGTCTTTCTCACATCTCTGAGCTGCTGGAAAATAGCTGTGGATTTTGTGACTTCTTCATCAGATGCCCAAACTGGCTGGCGAGAGCTATTTTCACATTAATTACTTTATAACAAAGAAGAAGAACACGCAACTGCAATTTATTTTACCATCTATAAGAACTCAAAAACTTGAGAAACACCAACTAACATTTACAAGTTGAAAAATTGGTCCCTGTGTGCTTATTCCTGTAAAAGTTTCAGAAGTACTTAAGGTCATATGGGGCAAAGATACTCACTGACTAGCTATGATCTGAAAGAAGCAGAACTGCAAGGCAGGGTTTATTGAATCAGGCATAGCATTGCATTAATTAGGCTATCTACAGTCTGGACCTGAGCTGTCCAGCATGAGCCAGCTAAAAAGTTGGCATTTTCAGTTGCACTCCTGTGCTCAGAATCAGCTTGAGAGTCTGTATACCCACAGCTATGGAGATGCCCTTCCTCTCACTAAGAGCAGACCTAACCCGTGACTGATGGTAGGAGGTGCTGACTTCGTAAGTCTAAGCAAGCTTCTTGTAATCTGACCAAGTACATCTTTTTTGTATGCATGTTTTTAAAAGGGAGAAACCTTGTAAAACCTGACTTTTTAGTAAGATGCTGCTCTCCAGTTCTAATCTGCACTAGAAAGTCTTATTTCCTTAGCTGTAACAGCGCAGTTAAATGGGAAAAGGACATGATCTCTGGTCTCTTATACACTTAGAAAGAAAGCATTTTTAAGTGGGAGGCAGTATAAGTCATATATCCCTACACCACATTTTTTTCGCCTTGCTTCCCTGTAGGTATTACTGGCCGAAGGAATGGGTGACAGGGCCACATTAGTTTTCCCCAGTAAGTTCACATCAGGTAGTCCTAACAAGGAGAGGGAGCTGCACTGCTTGACACCAGCATTCTACAGCCTTGCCTTCTCACTGTAGGGAAGATGCATAATAGCAGAAAGAGGATTCTCTTTGACTTCCCACTCAAGGGAGTAAGACTGAGCACACAAAGATATCAAACTGCCCTTCTGTGGAAGCAGACAATTCCTCTACCTATTCTAGCAAGACTTAAGATCATGTTCTGCCGAGAGATGAAGAAACAGCCACTGACACGAGCAAGAACTGTTCTCACAGAGAGGCGCTGGTTTTGACCCTCTCAAATGGAGAAATGGTGAACCACTGCTTTTGGCAAACAGGCTGGTAAGGCCCAAAAAGAACAGAATTGGGGCATAAGTTAACCTCTCCCTCTTTAACACAGTCACAATGCGGAAATCTTGGATTTCCTGTTGAGTATTCAGCAGCATTGGAGCTGTTGCTGATGTACATGAAAAACATGCTGCTACAATCTGAAGATTTCCTTCGGTGACCAGTGTTGCTGGAGATCAGAGCAGACATAGCTGGTGGACTTTGGCATGGAGAGGAGAAGGAAAGATGGTCACTCCTTTGATTCCCCTAAAGTTTGCTTATTCTCATATAAAAACTAGTATCCCTTTACAGTCTGTATGATTGATTTTAGCCTTTAAGGTCTGAGTCATAGCTCACTGAAGACAACAGAATTATGCCTACTGTCTTCAGCAAACTGGATCAGGCCTTTGGTCGCTAGCTCTAATATTATTGTTCACCTTGTATAGCTAAATGAGGGACAAAGAAGAACTGGGCTCTGACTTACATTTTTGACTAGGAAAATCACCATCCCACAGAATTTGAAAAGCAATGCTTCACCTCTAGTATCACACTGTTACCCAGAAAACAGATTACACTCACTGAAGATCAGTTTCTCCCCTTTTGAGGTCAGTGATGGAATAGGAAGGGATATCAATCTTTCCCTGACATGAGCAGGGAGGAATATGCAGCCATATGCTGTACTTCATGCTAAGTGCTTGGAAAGGAACACAAAAAATTTCACAATTGTAAATAGCAGGAAGCTAGCATCAAAAGATGGAGAAATAATCTTGAAAAGATGAATAAACTGCATTAGAGTGAATATTTCAAATGCTTGAGAGCCTTCCTCTATTTTACACAGCTTTCACATCAGAGTGGTTTTAACCTGTCCAAGTTGAATATCTTTCAGCAAAATATCTGGGTTTTATTTATGTCATTCATACAATACTTTGAGAATTTATTTTTTTTTTCTGGAACTCCTTGTTTTGTATTAACATTTTTAATTGAAGAATGGAAAATAACTTTTATTGAAACTAACAACAATGAATTTCTAATTGCCAGGATTTATACAGATCAGTCTGATTAAAAACTATAATTGTACCTATCTTTGTGGTACAGTAGCTATCTTTTGAAATTTCTTAATCAATCCTATATTTCTGTTTCCTACACAGTATACTTCCATGCAAATAGAAATTAATTATGGAGAGATGTTATATGTTGCTACGCACAAAGGCAAGCATTGATGATTCTGACTGAATGAACCCAGGAAGCTATAAAATCCAATTTGCACCATAATAAGCATAAGTTGTACGAATTTCTTCTTTTTACACATCAAAGAAGCGTACTGTTATCAAGTCAGCTATCATACTGGCACTGCAGACTATTCTTACAACACATGCCTAACAATATTTTACAGTATTTACTATCAGCATAGAATTTTGCACTTGAATACTGTGTTATAAAACACCACCTCCTATTTTAGCTCTTTTATGTTCACAGCCAGTGTTTCATCTTTAATCTGGGTATTTTAACTGTTGTTACAGCTTCTTGTAGTTAATGTTGACACCACACCTGTGAATGTACACTGACGGATATAATCCACATTACCAGCAGCACTGTCACCTAGTGGAGGAATCTAATACAGCACAGTACCAAAAGATGTGCTAGTAAAAAATACTCTGGTAGATACTTTTATAAATTTGAATTGCTGATAAGACTTACTAGAAGTCATAATCAATACATATTCCATATAAACATATCCATCTGTACTAGCACAATGATATCATGCTGGTTTTGATTGCACTTTCTTCAAGCTCTCATACTCTGCATTTTGATATTGATAATCTACGCCCCCAGTGTAAGCATTATGTAAAGTCAAGAAACAAGGAAACTGAGGTCTGTATGCAATTCATGTTAGGTCAGATGAACACAAGCTGAGATGTAAAAAGATAACGAGGACAGATATTCCACAAACTTTTAGGACCTCCAAATCATGGGCATCTGCCTGCTCCTTCTAACCATATAATGTGTCCTCACAGCACTGTGGTTCCACAGGCTGCTCTGGATGAACTTACAGATGAGGAGGTTAAACATCCTGAATCCCTACAGCCTTCAGGCTGCTTCTAGCCTGCCCAACAGATGGTCAAGACAGTCAGGCTCCCTTGGCTGACCAGAACTATTTATGAACCCTGCAGTGCATGACCTGAGAAACCCTTCCCTGGAAGACATCAAGGCTTTCAGACACTATTATCATCACCATGATTTCTAACTGCCCAGTGAATAGGAGTCCTGGTCATGCCATGGCACTGTCTGTAAAAACATGGTATGGTGTCTGTTGTAGAATTCCTCATCTAAGTAGCTGGTAATAATAGCTTGCAGACTATAACTCAAGAGAGGACAATAGCAAAGCATATATTGTCTTGGACTGGTCACATCATTTTTAATGCAATAATGCTGTCCTGGCCATCACTTTGACCTTGGAGTATAGAACAGAGGAGAAAAAGTTTGCCTGGGGAGAAGGGAAAGTCTTAATCCCAGTTGCTGTTCTTCCACGCTGCTCAGCTGCCCTTGGGCCCCACAACACTCACACACAGTTTAGACACCCCACTCCAAGAAAATCACCCATGTTCTGAGGGTTATGGTACCCAAGACAAGTAGGACACTGATGCTACGTTTGGTTTTCCATGACCCTTCCTACAATGCCACTGCCCAAGCATAAAAGAACTAGGACTTTTACCTTCTCTTCGTGCATTACTTATCACGCTTGCTGCAGATTTACTCATTACATGGACTACAAAAAGGGGGCAGTTTACAGCATTTGCTATGGTAATTGCTCTCTGCGTAGCTTCAGCTTCCACTTCTTCAGGACGACACAGCTCATGCCCCTCAGGGCCAGTTATTCCCATTGCCAGCATCTTCTTTGCACCCTGAACACCACACAAAAACATGTAAGAGTCAGTTAAAGTGCAACCATGGTGTCATGAGCATGCTGTCAGTCAAATGGATCCTAAACCAGCCACTGCAGCTAGTTTGCAAAAAAAAAAAAGGCAGTTATGATTTTTTTTCAAGAGAAGTTATTGTTGTATTATCTGAAATCCAATATATCTCTCAATAAACACAGGTCTCAGAACACCTAAGTGACTTCAGAGAACATGCTCCACTGCTTTGCAGCGATAAATCACCACTTTTGAAAATCCTACCTCTCTCTCAATATGTACTCTTAAATGATCACAGCCAGTAACTGAGATGACAGTACTATCCCTTCAATGGAAAAAAAAAATTGAAAGATCCATACTAAGCACAAAGATACACATCCAGAGCCTCTGAATGAAGCTTCAAGGTTTTAAGAGGCATAAGATTTTGTCCCCACTGTATTCCAGGAACTTATGCTTTGCTGATTTGAAATTACTTAGCAATAAATTCATTTCCATTATGTGACCTGGTGCAGAGTCAAAGCACTATTGACTAGAATAGTTGAAGAAACTCAAGGACATCAGTGTAGTTATGCTCCCAGTGCCTCCACACAGCACTAAGATGGCAGTACCAAGCGTTAGGTGAGGCCAGCTATGTGTAGAGGGACGTTTAGACTTTTGTGCCCAGTCAGTGAAGCTTTCTCTGTACTTCTGGATTTGTTCCTGTTAGATGAGCTGACTATGTTTGGAGAGACCTAGGGTTAGGCATCCCACACCTGACATCTAAACACTTGGCCAAGTGCTCCCCCTTTGACCTGGTCGATGGTCAGGCTCTGACTGATGCTTTCTTTGTCAGTCAAGTATACATATCATATTGCAAGTATATATAGTATACTGCAAGTTTAACTCTCATTATAACAGGATCATTTCCCTCCTGTCTACTACTGTCCCTACCCTGAACGCAGGACTCCAGGTTACAATTTCTTAGCCCACCACAAGCATCCTTTAGGATCTTGGACAAGAAGTTTGTCTTCAGTTCCATGGAAGTAAAACAGGGTAGAAAAGCCTTTCCCTATGATACAATGATGGTACTAATACATCTATTGAAGTGCTTAGATAACAGGACCATTTATATTCCTGACTTTGATGGACAAAATGTCAAATGCCTACCTGTGCAATTAGCTCCCCATTCTCCGCATGGACTTGAGCAACTGCTCCAAGTTCCTTACAGCAGGAAAAGGCTGCATATAACTCCTCATCATTGACCATGTATAGATCTTTATAGGCCATAAACATCTTGAAGGAGTTGACGCCTTTGTTTTGAACAAGACTTTTCATTTCTTCCTTCACCTGAAAGACAGTCAGCAATTTTCAAAAAACAGCAATATTATATTCTACCTGTTAATAATTTTGTATAAAGAAATTGGAAGGACGAAGGGTGAGCCATTACTCACCCATCAAACATATGTTCAGTCCAAACAGCCTAAGTCACATATTTCAAGACTGACTTATACTGTTCTTCATGTATCAAATTGATTCTCAATGTGTATAAACCAGTACCAGTGCAGTGCAGATATTGGGGGCACAAGCTAACTGCAGGAAGGGAATGCTTTTTACAAAAGATAGTGAAGCAGAATTTTATTCCAAATAAACCTCCTGATGATGAAAACACCCAGTCCGATGTTACAGTGAATGTATCCAACTTATAGAGTATGGAGATTTGTGCAAAATTTATTTTCAAAATTGGATCGTAATAGGCTTCAGCTTCTGGCAAATAACAAAGCAACAGAAAAGATCTTATCTCCTAGAGCTTTGTCCTGACTCTAAACAACACATAGCCTTTTGAAATATTTTGTCATCAAACAAAATGGCTCTAAAACTCTAGATGCAAACCTGCTTTTTTTTCTTATATGCACTCCTTGATTGGATTCCCTGCTTCTGCTAGAATCTGCAAAGCCCAGCAAAATATTTATGTCCCAAAGAAAGAAAGAAAGATGCAGCTTTTAGCCCAAAGGTTTCTTGTGCAGCTGGTTAGCTAGAACTATCCATTACCTAACTTTGGCTTTCCCTTCCCCGTAGAATTATGGTGACAGTAATTGACAAGTATCTGCCATGCTATTACAACTTCCATGTGATGAATTCCTTTCAAAAAATAAAACAATATTTTTCATCTTCTCTCTAATAATCTGGTTGCATCTGCCCAAGAATGGTGAGAGATTGATACAAAACTCAAGGAAATTTTCTGGACTTATCCAGAGGAGGGATGGGAACATATCTTGAGTGGGAATTATCAAACAAATAAATACCTGACATAAGGCCCTGCTCTGGCACAAATATAGAGGCACACCATTTATTTTCTTCTTCATGAATTACTATGACTAAGGGAAGGCATTGTAAATAATGTATGTTTTTAATCAATACTTTAAATCCTGAGGAGATGATGGTAGCTAATTAGAAGGGCATGAAATATCAAAGTCTTCTTTACCCAGGTCTTTTACAGCTACAAAACATCAGACCTTTCTATTTCTTTCAATCCTGGCCTTTAAAAACAGTTAACTTCTTAACATAAACCAGAACATTTCATTGATTTACACCTCCCTACTTTTATTGGATTTTTCAGTACAATTCCACTGTTCTCTACTAAGGCTGTTTCAAATGCACATTCCTCAAACTTCACTGGAGATTTTATTTTATGTCTTTGCTTTGAGTCACAAGTTGGGGTCAGTCTATTTAGTACTCAGTGCACAGACTACCAAAGATGGGGTGTTTGCAGAATGAAGGCTTTGGTTTATACATTTTAAAAGTTAAAAATTAGAAGAAGTACTCCTATTTAAAAATTTAATTTACTTAATATATCTATATACTGATGCATGTTCTCTGAGGAGCCAAAGTGGTCTTTAAAAACCTGGGTCAGGTTCAGATAGATGTCAAGCACCTGAAGAGTTAATTTATTCAGTAAAGCTTTCAGGCTATCAGCAAACATTCACACAACAAGGATGATTCTCACACATATATAAATTCCAAAAAGGTTTTTTAGATAATCTCATATTATTGGCTCTAGTCCTGCTTTACTTTAAGGAGATATTACTGCAGTCACTCAGTAATAGAACTCTTCCTTTACAAATAAAGTCAAGTACCGTATTTTTCATGTATACTCTTATTAAAAAAAAAAAAAAAAAACAACAAAACACCAAGACCCAACAGGAGCATAGATTATCAAACATTCAAGTAAAAAAAGCCAAAATTTATGCAAACACCTCTTGCCTCCTCTGGCCTGCTTGGTCTTGGTCTTGCACAACTGCTTCCTTTTCCTTTAACTTTGTCTAGTATTATCCAAAGATGTAGGCTATCTATCTGCAGACTTTCTTTATATTTTCAAACACATGAACTTTTAGAAGGATGTGGACTATTTAAAATGTAGTTTTTACACACAAAAATACAATAACTATTACACTGCCAGCAAGCTATATTTAGCACATGAGGACTAATTCAAAGCAGGTGCGGTACCAATTCATGGAACTGAAAATCAGCTATTGTGTCTACCTTGTTGCTCCACCACGTAACTGCCACGTGCAGTGCATAATCACAGCAGACTTTAGGGTCTGCCCAGCTTTTCCACGTATCAAAGGCTTCAATAAGAGAACAGCCCTTCTGAGGGATGGCAAAATCGATGATCATAGTGGTTCCTCCTGCTATAGCAGCCTGAAAGCAAGAAAGTTATTATTTAGCAAACAGAGAGAATGCAAATTTCCTCCCACCCTCTCCGATTCCCTGTGCAACAATTAATCTTGATACACTGAAAAGCCAAAAGCCACTGAAGAGTTTCCCTGAGTAAAGTCTGAATTTGCAAAATGATTGTGGAGATTAATTTCACCTCCTTTGAGAAGGATGTTCTCAAACAGGTATTCACGAGAATTATGGGGAAATTCTCAGACTGAAAGAGAAGCTTTCGCACATGTACAAAATCTTATCAAAGATTTGGAGATGAGTCTGAAGCATTCATGCATCAGTGAGTTTCCTTAAGTGGGTAGGATCACTGAGAAAGAAGAGCACCAGAAGTCAACTTGAGAAATGCTTCCTCAGAGTCTACGTGGTTGAAAAAACAAGCCCGTGTGACAGGAAAGTATTAAGGGTCAGATACACAACGAAAGAAAACAGATTCAGTTTGAAAATCCAGTGTGAAAATCCCCAAACCCTTGTCTAACACCAGAAGGATTTTTGAAGTGGTTTAAAATTATTTTTGTTACTGACAGGGTATCATTTAGTAAAACTGCATAGCAGGTTTTGAAAGAGAATGAGGTATTTACATCCTCCATATAAATATTTACAAGTAAATAAATAAACAAAAAATTTACTTTATGGAGGATCAAAAATTGCTTTTTAACCAATAATTTTCACTCTCCTTTATGGACAATTGAATAATTACTTTTTTTTTTTCCTTTGAAGGATCTTTGTTAGTCACTCCCAAAAACCAAATCCTCTATTAACAGATATTGATCCAATATAGAAATTCCTTTGCTGTAATTGTTGCAATCTTTCAAATTACCCAGAGAAATCTTCTCTATTGCTCTGGACAACATCCCTTTGCACAACAGGTACAACCAATTCAGATCAAAATATACACAGTTCAAATTAATGCTAAATTACTCTTCCTATTTCTAGATCAACCAGTAGTCCCTTCCTTCTCTCCATTTAGCAATCAGAAGCAAACTTGTAAATATGTCAGTATATTTTGCAAAAAGAAGTTTGGAGAGTGACATAAACATTTGTGAATCAGTGATGAATTCAGCAGAACATTTTCTCCAAGAGCAGTTGTTCAAATTCTCAATTTTTTTTTTCAACAAGACAGATTGACTTCTTATTTGTTAAATAGGATTTAGAATTAAAGAATATTTATAAACTTCAAGAAAAAAAAGTCATTGGTTCCACAACTCCACTCAAAGTATCTTTTTTCCCCTAACATCTTTTTTCCCCTCTCTTTGTAAAAAGAGGTATGCTGTTCTTTTATTTATTTAACTGAATGGGTGAATCTTAGCTAATCATTGTAGCATATTTTGCAATAGCTGGAACACAACTTTGTCTCTCTGTTTCTCTTGCCAAAATATTTGTCAAATCATGACCCTAAGTAAATAGCTCTGAACACTTGCCACACTTTGACCTGGGTTAAGAAGGTCTACAATATAGAACTTTTTGACATCTGATCACTAGGCTGGATCTAGAGTCTTCTTTTAGGCACCAAAGTGACCATCTGGACATCCTGTTTTGTGTATGCAGTCCATGATTTACAGCTTCCCTGTCCAGTGCCTCAAAAATTTATTCAAAAAACCTATATGCTAACGGAAATTTCTTTTGCAAGTTAGCACATGATTTATCTCCTTTAATTTGGGATTTACAGTGTAGGCACCTACATCTGAGTTAGTCTGCATCTTCAGTTCCCTTTAAAGTCAATGGAGGCACTTGAAGAATGAGTTCACTTACACCTCAAGCAGACATCTTAAGAGAAAGCCACAGTCATTGCTATTTCTTTTACATGTTTTCTCCTGTCCACCAAAATCATCTTCTGGCTGCAAGTCACATTTGTTTGATTTCTCTTGCAATGTCAAATTTCTAAATACATTGTTGATAATTAGTTTACAAAAATGGTCTTCACAGAGAAAGAGATGGTTGTAGCAGAAAATGACAAAATATTAATATACATTTTTATGTACTGTAGATCATGTAAATCAAATTCTGCACTTCATTCAGCCAGGAAACATACTTTGTGATGTCTGTAGGCAAGGAGAACAGACATTGTGGACTTGATTTTTTTCTCTCCATTTATCACAAAAAGCAGTGTGAAGTCCAAAAACTGCTTGTGAAGCCATTTTGGCAACTACATTTTTTTTCAAAAAATATTTCTTGTCTATGGACATCTGAAAAAGACAGCATTGTGAGGCCCATATAATAATAGATTCCCTCATTTCTACCAGATAGCTATGGAAGAGACTTAGTTTGGGGAAAAAAATTCCCATGATCAAATTTATAATCCCTTTCCAGCTAGCAGTTCTGGAGGTAGAAATTCAATGCTGTAGCTTTCCTTCTATATCTTGTCTTACATCTGATTGGAGAGACATGTTATGTTTGACATAGCAACCATTTTGGTATGGCAGGAAAGATCTGCTGTGATGGACAAAATGATTTTTTGCCAGAGTTTTGCAGAATAATTACAGTCAGTTATAATGAGCCACTGTAACTTCTGTGCTCATTGAGAAGAACAGTTCTAGTGCTTAAAACTATCCAGCGTAAAGTATTTCCATTCCAAGTAACAGCAGCAATGCCAGCAAATCTATCTTGAGTTGGAATAAATATTGTTATTGAAAGAAATATGCCAGTAATTTGAGGATAGCATACAGGTCATTTGTACTCCTACCTTCAGTACTCTGGGCTCAACATTAAAACAAGCCAAATCCTTATTACAGTATGGAAATGTACAATTATGCCACTCAATCTAACTCGCACTCTCATGACAGGATGGGGCAAGCAAGAAATGAAATTTTCCGTTAAATAGTCAATCTAAGCAGGACTGCAAACTTCAAAGGTTCTTAATAGATACGTGGTTACTGCACCACATCATTTGTTAAAAAGAGTTGAATTTAGCTTATTTCAACTATTTCAAAGAGGCAAATTAGTATTTTGCACATCAGAAAAAATGCACATCAGTGAAACCCATTTCTTTAGAAGGGATGCACCATCGTTTTCTGCTTTTTAGCAAACCCCAGTTCTGCCATGAGAGGGACAAGATTTAACAGGCTCTCTGAAGATGCTGGCTGACAGACAAGCCATTTCACAGGGCAATGTGATCCCTTCTGTGTGCAAAGGATTTCACCCAGCACAGCAAAGCACTTAGAAAAGTACCTTACAAATTTTAGGGATCCCTGCATAAGTGTCTTTACTGTTTCAAGATGATGTTGAATACTGTTAATACTAGTAATTGATACAGTGCTAATGCAGGGAATGTAATGAGATCAGCTAAAAAGCTGAAAAAAAGAACTCCAAGTGTAAAACTGGGAGAAATTAGATACTTTTAGAAAGTGTGTTTGAACTGGACTTTCACTGAGGGACACCGTAAGGACAGAAGTGAATAACAAGAAAAACTTTCATTCCCTCATGCTAAAGGAGGAGAAAGATCAGATTACCACAGAAGTCCTCCAAATGCACTGGGGAGTTAAACTGTTGCTTTAGTTAACCTTTGCTCAGAAAAGTATAAAGCTTGTTGCATGTACCAAAGCATGGCGACAGCCAGGGTAAACGACTGTGCTTAACACTTGCCACCCACAGCCAGAGAAGTCTCTGAAGGAATCCAAGCAACATACTGGTTGAAGGTGGACCTCTGAGCACTCTAACCGCTTATTACAATGTCCCAGCCAAGGGACAGTAACAACTGCCTGTGCTCGACTCACACTCTATTCTCTCTTTTAGAAGTAATATTGAATAACCAGCAGACATCCCCTTCTGAGAAAGCCCAGATGCACACACAGACATGCATATGTGCACCCACCTTGGTTCCTGTATAGAAGTCATCTTTTGACCTGCTACCCATAAAAGGGAACTGCATGTGTGTATGAGTATCGATGCCCCCAGGGATCACCAGCTTGTTGGCTGCATCCAGCACGACGAGTCCAGTTTGTGGCTCAGGGTTTAGGTTCGGTCCCACTTGCTGCACCACTCCGTCTTCCACGTACACATCAGCCACCACAGAGTGGTCATCGTTCACGACTTTTCCCCCCTTGATCAAAAGTCTCTGCTGAGCCAGGTTTTGGCGTGGCATGGGAGCCTAGAAGGCGAGAGTTAGGCCTCAGCTCAGAAAGCTGCTCTTCCCTGAGAGTATTTCAAAGCCCGCCCTTCTATCAGAGCAGCAGTTATCTCCAAATGGCCCTAAACACACACCACACAGTGCTATTTGAACAGACACCAGAGGAATTGCCCCCTCTGCCCTTGGCAGCTCCACCTACCGCCTCCAGCGAAGCACCAGTGCCCGGTGAGTGCAGCGAGCGGGTGCACAGGCTGGTGGCAGAGCACTGGCTTGGGGCCCTTGCTGCTCCAGATGCTTTGCCTGGAGAAAGTGAGGCCAGGCTTTCCGGAGGGTCCAGCTGGGTTGTCACGGTGCTCACTCCAGCCTGCCCTGTACACCCCAAGGTTTGAAACGTGCAGGGCCGTTTTGAAAGTGTGGTCATTCATCAGTGTGTGATGCCCAAAGGAGACACAAGCTCTTTGCAACGGGGTTTCAGGAAACCCAGGGTGACCTGAGCTCTCTACAGAAGTGGCCAGGGAGCCCAAGGGTGACCTGAGCTCCCTGCTGCGGTGTCCGGGGAGCCTGTGAGTCCTGCCTGTGCAGAGGGGCTGGGAAAGCGCAGGGCTGCGGTGCTCCAAGCGTCGCACCCGCCTCAGCCGCGCCCCCGCAGGCCGCTATGGTGGCGTCCACTCTGCTGCCATGGGACTGAGCGACCGACGGAGCACACCAGGCATCACCACCTGCTCCCGAGCTGTGTCTCAGATGATTTGGGACACACAACCCTCAGGAGGCAAACACAGACACCCCCCACCCCTCAATGCCACTACTTGGACAGCACACGGGGCCGAAGTGGGAAGCCGCTCGGGGACTGCCGGAGGCTGCCGACGCCTCCCCTCACCCGCTCAGCAGCACGCTCACGCGCCATGGCCGAGTGGCCGCTGTCTCAGGACCACGTGAAAATCATCTTCCGGTAGCTGCTGCCGTGCGCCATCTGCACCACCGCCCCCGCGGCCGCCGCCCGCCGTGCTCGGGCCGGCCGCTGCCCGCTGCGCCCCCCCGCACTGTTGCCCGCAGAACGGCCGGCGGCCCCGCCCGGCCCCGGCTCCGGCCCGCGCAGGCAGCAACCGCCGTCCCCCGCCAGCCGCGCCGGGCTGTGCCCGACCCCTCGCGCCTCCCCCGCCGGAGGGGGGCCCCTTCCCCAGGGCCGGGGCGGCGGATGCCGCCGCTGGGCAGTGAGATCTTTCCAGGTTGGATTTGATGATCTTACAGGTCTTTTCCAACTGTAGTGATTCTGTGATTCTGTGATCTGCCGTGTGTTTCATGCAGGGCTGGCGTGACCCTGGCTGGGAGAGGCGGCTTGTGCCTTTCAAAATACAGAGCCGGAAAAAGAGGTGGGAAAGTAAAATTAAGGTGTCTAGAAAGGAGCAGAAGAGGAAAGACCTGCTCTACACCATCCCAGAGGTACTTGCTTCTATGGACTTTCCCTGCTTACCTCCTCCCGTATCCCGGGGTTTGCCTACTCAGCAGTGACGCTGCTCAGGCATGTCCCTGAATCTGCTGAGAACCGGCATCTTCATCCCCTCAACCTCTTCCAGTTCAGCAACAGTGGCTTCAGAAGACAGAGTGTTGTCTGTGGGGGCCATGGGAGGGTGTACACATAGGCTGCCAAAAAGACTCTCGGACAAATGACACTAGATTTGGAAAATGCTCCCTTTCCCATCAGTGTGTCACCTTTGTTCCTTTTCTACCAGTGGATAGGAGAGCAGTACCAGATGTTTGCCTGTGTATCTGCTCATCCAAAATTGCCTATTCTTACACCTCCCCTTTGTGCGGTGGGATAAAGGCCCGCTGGGATTCATCACACCACACAGCAACGGAAAAGGTCAAAACTCACTTGGAAAAGCGAAGCAGAGAATGAGAACAACAAAGTGAAATGCCCCAAGGCTTCCGGGGCAGCTGCGTGGTGCTGAACGGGCAGGAAAGGACAACCTGCACCTACCACGTCTGCTGCATTTAAAGCTGGTAAAAAGAAAAGGATCAAGGTACTGTGGTGGGAATTCAGGCAGGAACTCTAGCTCACTAATTACAATGGTATTGATGAGCCAGGAACAGGTGATTTTCAGCAGTATGATTATTCAGATGAAGAGTTGGGGAATAAAGACGCAGGGGGGAAGTCAAACTGTGGCGCTTTAAGACAGGAATTGTGAACATTTGAGAGTGAGGATGGAAGAGGCCCAGGTGGGCACCGAAAAGGGGATAACAGGGGTATACTTTGAAACTCTGCTGCTGCTGAGGCAATGAACCCATTTCTCCCACCATGCAGATGGGCACCTGAATAGCCAGACTGCTGGGGATCTGAGATGAGGGTGCAGAAGTTTAATGAAGTGACATTTGATAAGTGAGGAGAGGGGGTGGCAAAGAAAGAGGTTCATTCGATCATGTGCAGTCATATGGGGTGTAGCAGTCAGGTTCATATGCCTGTCCCAATGGGTATTTAATAATTTCATGTGGAACAGCATCAACAAATTTTTCAGTATTTATTGGAAAAGAGGCTTCACCCTGAATCTCCCAGCTCGGTGCCGAAACTGCCAACCTAAAATAATCATTTTCTTACTAGTTCTTCCTGGCCAATGATTATTTAGTTATTTCTGCAAAACGAGTTTCTACGTGACAGACCTAGATAATCACCTCCAAGTATGCTCTTGGGCTAGTGGCAGTGGTAAACTGTTCCTGCTCAAATCCTTCCTGCAAATTGCGCAGAGGGAGATTTGAAGGCAGGCCTGCCACATCACAGCAGACTATGGTAAGCACCAGGGTATTCAGTTCCCTTTTTTTTCTGTGTCACACAGGAAAGAGCTGACATGAATTTGACACCAAAATGCATGAAGAATAGCACAGCTCAAAATCCTATTTACCCCTGTTTCTGAACAGCATCAGGCTTGAGCTCCGTTTCCCCTCCTCCGATTTCCTCCTGGCTAATACAGACTTTGTGGATCCTACTCTTAAGTGCCTCAACCTTCCCGCCTCTAACTTCATGCCCAACTCAGAGCTGCAGGTCCCACAAACCGACAAAGTAATTGAGTATCAGGTCTTACAATATTGTGCCTAGGAAAACTGAATTTATCCCACAGGTGGATTTGAACACATTAAATAGGTTATTGGTAGATAATGACATTCTGTCTAAGCAATCCTTTTATTTAGTCCATTTAGACCAACAAGATAATCTCACATCAGCTGCATTTATGTACATTTAGTAAATATTTGTTTTTTTCACAGCTCGGCTGTCCCTGGAAAGAATGGTCTGAAATACCACCTGTGGGACAGAAATAATCCTTATAATACTGTGAGAAGACAACTGTCCCCATATTCTTAGTGATCACTGAATACGTGTTCCAGCTGCAACAATGCTTCTGGCTCCTAATTGGCCTTGTAACCTTCACTCACCCACAAAACATTTTACTCTTTATCCTTCTCTTTGCACCATTTAAAACAAATCTTTGTTCTGTAATCAGTGGTTGACTCCACACTGTTGTACTGGTTTGGGCTGGGAGAGAGTTAATTTTCATCATAGTAGTTTGTATGGGGCTATGTTTTGGATTTGTGCTGAAAACAGTGTTGATAGAGCAGGGATGTTTTAGTTACTGCTGAGCAGTGCTTACACAGAGTCAAGGCCTTTTCTGTTCCTCACACCGCCCCACCAGCGAGTGGGCTGGGGGTGCACAAGTAATTGGGAGGGGACATAGCTGACCAAAAGGATACCGCATACCATTTAATGTCATGCTCAGCAATAAAACCTGGGGGAAGAAGGAGGAAGGGGAGGATGTTCAGAGTGATGGCATTTGTCTTCCAAAGTAACAGTTACGTGTGATGGAGCCCTGCTTTCCTGGAGATGGCTCTAAATACCTGCCTGCCAATGGGAAGTAGTGAATGAATTCCTTATTTTGTTTTGCTTGCTTGTGCAGCTTTTGCTTTACCTATTAAACTGTCTTTATCTCAAACCGACGAGTTTTCTCACTTTCGCCCTTCCACTTCTCTCCCCCATCCTGCTGGGGGGGAGCAAGCGAGTGGCTGTGCAGTGCTTAGCTGCCAGCTAGGCTTAAACCACAACAAATGTGCAGAGAACTTTCCAGTTAAGAAACATTTACTTATCCTAAAATATTACATAGTAGTTCAATGATTGGAGAGACATCACAGAAAGTCATCAGTTGCAACCCTGAACTTGAATCTTATGCTAATGCTTTTGTGGTCGGTAGCAAAGCAAATAATCCTGGAAATCTAAACTTTGGAATGTCTTGTTTAGTCTAGTTATCACGGAAGTATGATCAAAGAGGTTTCTCAGTAACCTAATGATTAACTTAACTGATTTAATTTTAAGATGAAGAACCCTGAAGAAAACCCAATCCACATCTATTATTTACCAAAAGAAAATAATTCAGCAAATTAAGGAATAGGTTTGCAAGAAATGGATGACTGAAGTTTGGAACATTCAGAAGACCTTGAGGATATCTTCTAAAAGTCATTATAATGAAGACACAATCAGTTTAAAGTCTTCTGAGACACACTCACTCACCCACCTCCCCCTGGAACCTTTAACTGCTACCTCCCAGCATAAAACATTATTAATTTCTATCTTCTGCTGTAATTATCCCATCTTACTCCTATCCTCCCTTTGCTTCTATTTTCACATCCTTTCTACCATACCCTATTTCTGAAAAGCCCTTGTATCATCGCTCAGTCTTCAGCTTTTTCTTAACCCAAATATTCTTAGTGGCATTAAGCTTCAGATAAAAGTCGGTGAAACAGAGATGTATCTCAAAATGCAGGAGATGCAGACAAATAGGCTTTTTGACGAACAATAAAGATGTTTTATGAAGGAAACTAGAGACTGATGATGAGCAGTGCGGAGAAAGCTCAGCTAATGAAGATGTGTTACTAATCATATTTTCCGTTTTTGACAACTTTCTTCTAAGGAGGAAAGACTGGATCATGAACCAGATTTTCAATGCAAGAAAATTAACAGAAGGGATACAACCAACTTTCAGTAATGCTGGATAAAGCAGTTGGTTTTGGACAATCGGTGTAAAGATGTGTCAGTTTGAGGTGAACTGGATTTGCAGAAGGGAACAAATGGTTATCTCTTCCCATATTCAGAAAGTCAGAAGTACTTTGAATACTCAGTAGGCATTTCTCTGCAATTCCTGTAAAGAATCCATAACACCTGTTCACATGGATTTACTTTCACAGTCCTCTTTTCTGCAGGGGGAATTTAATACTCATTCAATAAAATCATGTCTCAATGTAATTGCACCTGGAAAGTCTTCATGATTGTGACAACAGTCAGGTGCCCCTTGTCAAAACATCACAACTAGTTTTCTGAACAATCTGGTGCTACTTTCATGAGACGGAGACAAACAAGTGGTGATATTCTAAAATCTAATCTCTAAAGGCTTCTTCAGTTGTAAATGCTTTCCAAAACTAGCAAGTACACCCTATTGCTTTCCTATAATAAAACAGGGCTAAAAAAAGATTATGAAAGGAGTTGAATCCTGTAGTTCCACATCTTCTGTACAATTATAAATATTCTCTCCTTAGTGTAGGTACTGGGCCACATCCAAGCTCTAGTGCCAGTCTTTCCCCAAATACATTGGAAGTGATGCTGCAGCCCATTAGCACCCAGCCTTGGGCCCCACATCTGTGACACGAAAGCAGGCAGCCACAGCTGTTGCATGTGCTGAAGACCATCCTACTTTTTAAAGCAACAATAGGTAGTGACTGTTCTCTCTCATTTTCATAAGGCCAAGTGCCTTATGAAAGTGCCAAGTGCCTTATGCCAAGTGCTCCTTGAACTTGCTCAACACAAGTCACAGAATCACAGACAGCACAACCAAGGAAGAGGAAAGAAAGACTAGGAACCCAGCAGAAGAGCATCTAAGAACCCCTAATACGATGCTCTTTTCATTATTCATTTCCCATAGTGGCTTAATAAGGGTCCAGTAAAATGGCCACCTTCTAAAAAACTGTGAGACCACAAAGGCAGTTCAACTTGGGCATTGAAGTTCTAGGTCTCAGGACATTCTGGTTAAAAAAAGACTCATCAGATCTGTCAGTTGCTTCCTGGTGGATAATCTCAGCCAAAGAAAGCCAGTTCATGGGTAGGATTTTTTTGAACTCCAAGAAACATAACCACAAAAGCACAGAGATTAGCTTCCTTTGGAAATTGTTATTTTTACTAATGCATTATCTAGAAAAACACTGCACAATATTATTTATATTCTTTTGGCCAATTCTCAACCTCAACATCTCTCTTTTGAAGGAGCGTGAAGTCAGAATAATAACTGCTGCCCAACATACCAGGCAAGAAAAAGCAAAACTGAACACCTCTGTTCCTTGCCATACCACTGCAGAAATAAGATGTCTGTTTATGATCTTCCTCACTATCCTGTATATCGCTCCTACCTTTGTTTCTCATCTGGTGCACCAGAACCACTTCCTCTAACTGTGGCTGTCAAAGGTCCTTCTTAACTGACCATAGGAAAGATGACAGGTTTAAACCAATAAATTTTACCAATTGTTCTTGCTCAATTTTCTACACCTGGAGAAGCAGCTAAAAATTATTTCTGCATTTCTGTTGGCATACCTTTAGATACATGACTATTTGGTTGCAAAGGTACGAATGCAATTCTACTAATTATTCTGCCTTACCTCTGTAACACCACAAGTCAACAATGCTGTGACAGAATCAGAGATACCTGCTCTGGGTTCAGATACCTGTTAGGTAGTATCTACAATGTATCCTTATTTCAGGGGTATTTTCCTTATTCCTTAGCACAAGCTTATTCCGTTGTTTCTTATGCAAAATATAAAGGACCATTATGATTTGTTAGGAAGTGCACCATGAACCAGAACTCCTCCTTCCCTTCTCTTACACGTTCCTGATTTGACGTGCCCTATCCATTCTGACTTATTTTTTGGGGGATCTCCTACAATGGCTTATCTCATAAAAAAAAAAAATCCTTTGTGCAATGTAATAGATTACAATTATATTCCTTTAAAGTTTCTAGTCCATTTTATTACAACACTCCCATCATTCAAATTCAAGATACAGTGACTCATCTTTTCATCTTAATTTTTTTGCCTCCTGTGTTCCATCCTTTTCCTTCCTGCACAAGCAGCGTACAGGGTGACTGTAATGTGGAATAATCTTTCAAACTGAATGCAAGTGAAGTATTTCAGGCTGTATCTTTTCTTTGGTACTTCAATAATACGATGCAACTTGATCACAAGGAGGAACTAATGCTGAAAGCCAAACTCTTTTGCTAGATTTCAGTGTGCATGGGGAAATATTACAAACATGAATTTGTGCCTGGATATTCCCAAAGATTAGCTACATTTTGTTAATGCTGGCTTTCCCCAAATGCTCTTTCTCAAAGCACAATTAGGAATCACTAAACTAGATTGCTTATAGAGCTACTTCTCTCATTTCCTGTCAGTGATGGAGGAAGTCTTTGTCTATCCAAATTGTTAGATAATACTTCAATTTAGTGACTACTACATTCTCTTCCCCCAAGTTACTACTATTCACCAGAGAGACCACAGTGTGGTACTGGATGTGAATAGAAGCCTCAACTGGACAAATACATTGACATGAAAGCAATGTTGTGCTATAAAACTACTCGATATCAAGTCCAGTAATTATGGACTTAAATTTACTTTGATGAGGGAAAACTTAACTACAGTAGTCAAATCCTGAAAGAGGATAAAAGGGAAAGAGTTTTCACTATTGATCTGCTTACCTCTCCATACTTTCAGTGACTTGGCAAAGGGACAAGACAGACTTCTCCTTTGTCCTTTCAGAACATACCCCATTTCGGGCAGTTGAATTGTAGCTGATGTCCTGGAGTTCAGTTACCAACAGCTTATTTTCAGAAACCCACAGGTGAGGAAGAAGAGATACAGAAAAAAAAACAACCCACAAACCAACAGAAGACACCCCACAAAAAGCCTCATCACAACTACAAAAGATTAAAGCCGTTGACTTAAAATAAGATTTATGGGAAATATGCAGTACTTCCTCAGGACAACTGCAGCAGTCGAATAGCTGCAGGAGAATGAAACAGGCCAGTAAACATTCACTTTTCAGAAAGGAAGCAAAAACATCCCAACAGGAAAAGCCGTGATTAACTTTGATCAGCAGCGAGTATTTAATGTAAAGACTCACTGAAAAAGCATTTGTGTCCAAACTTGAACAGTGATTTCCCTAGACTGAATCCAAGCTTTGCCACAAGTTCTTGCTTTGGCATTTGGACAGGAAGTGGAACACAAGATACTGTACCTAATTCCAGCATCCTCTCTGGGAACCTGTTTTGAAAGAAGAGTTATCAGCAATACTTGCTGAACTTGTACTGAAAATGGACTTTAATTTGGAAACAAAACAAGCCCTTGCAGCATCGGAAGCTCAGTCAGCTCCCTTAATGTTTCAATGCAAATCAAATGATAAGAGAAGTGTGATATGTGAAAAGGAACAATGACAAACTCCTTCCATGCTTAGAACGCTTTACATGAGGAGAAAACTTGCCTCACAATAACCTACATTCTTCAAAGCTTTCAGATGAAAGGGATTTATTACAGAAAATAACATAATTTCATAATGAATCATTCTGACTTCTGTTCAAAATTCCCTAGCATTGTAGCACAACTAAATTAAGAATCATGTAAACAAAACACTAATTCAAGCTCTCCAGAATAAAAAGAAATGAAGTAATATGACTAAATGGAAGTCTCAGTAAAAACAAACCAAACAAAAAACCCTCAATCACTAGTACATTAATTAGAAGAAAAATTGATCACTCCCTTTAAAATCACTAAGGAAAAAAAAAATCACTGCAACAAATGAGCCTCATACAAATATGAATTTTATTTACAATTTTCCAAATTCTCAATCAAATCCAACTTCTCAGTTAAATGTGTAGCATTTCTCCTTTAAAACAAATTAAACATTGTGTTCTTTTTGCATCTGCAATATGGAGTCCATAAGTACATGCTATTTGGGGCATCTAATGGAACAAATTTAGATCACTATGTGTTTGTTTAACACCGAAGGTATTCTGTGAAGACTTTCTTCAAAATGTATCTGCCTCAGGGACAAACATTTACATAACCACTTTCTAATGACAATTAGTTAGGGAGGTTTAAAAACCCAGTATTTTATACCAGGACATACTGTTCACATATATTTCAGGGTGTATTACCATGTTCGTATTGCAAAGTTGCCTGCTCTATAAGCAATGCCACTGAAATCAGACTAAAGATTACCCACAGATTTAGATATTATTCAATGTGAATAAAAATGGCCATTGATGACTTTTACTCGAGTATGTGTAATTATGGGCCAATCTGTACCTGATCTGGTACCCGTGTGATGTGATCTGTTCTGAAACTTGAAACCACATAGGTCATTATAATAAAATCTTTTACAACTGTATTGCACATAAGGTTCCTCAACAGCACAAATCTACATAACCGTGGACTGGACTCAGAATTTACCTGCTAACTCTCATGAGTAAAATCAACCAGATGGTAAAATCGTTTATTTTTCTCATCCCAGTGTCTGTGAATGAAGAGAAGAGGGAGAAGATATATACACTTTGGAATCCATTCAATTATTTGTTTCTTCTGCATGTGATTTGTACTTCAGAGATGAGGATTTTAAAAAAATAAAATAAAAAGCCAGACAGACCTTGGATTTATCTTTAAAAGTACCTCAAAAACATAACAAAAATTCAATTTAATTTTGATACATATTAAAACATTTTCGTCAGTTCTGCCCGACAGCATAACACGACAGAAATGCACAAGACTTTAAACATGCTTTAAAATGACATTCAACAAAGTATTTAAAATTTAATAAATAGCATACAATCACACACAAATACATTTCATACTGGATCTTTAAGCCTACTAAAAACAGACTGGCAAAGAATAAATAAAACAGTAGTTGACATTTTTGTTTTTAAAAGGTGTAGATTCTTGTTGTCACGCTAGTAGCCACATATTAACCTGCTTATCACAAAATTGGAAGTTATGAGCTTTTTTCCCACTGATTTGTTTTGCTCCAATATGTAATACCATAAAAAAAAAAATACACTGAAAGGGATTTTTTTTTTTTTTGAAACAACCAGTCTGCAACCAAATAAACCAGTTTTTAAATACAACGAATAAATAGGGAATTAGTAAAGCAAATTCAATTGCAACAAAAATGCAACACCAAGAAAAGAGCCATGGAAATATATAGCCATTCCAATATTAGACAATAATAGTACTTAAAGTGATAGTGCTTGTGCACTAAGCTCATTAGAGACCTTAATACGATTTTAGTGCAAATCCCTTGAGTCCAAACAAGCTTTATACCCTACAGTATTAGGAAAAGATCTATTACCAGTTGGAACTTATTCTGTAGTGTATTTGTACGTATTGGATATTTAAAGAACTAACATATATTGTAATATCTTCGGCCCTTTTTTACTTCAAATCGAAAAGACTAATGACTGGGGATTTTACATACTATTTGGCTGTACCATATTAGATTGCAGTTTAGGAAAGTCAGTGCTATAAAAGCTTTTGCCATCAGTTTATCTATTATATGTAAATTTCACAAATCATTGCATTTTGTACTTCTGAAAGAAAAAGAATGCTTCTGGAGAAAGTTTCTCCTCCCTTTAAATAAGTTCACATTATGATGAAATTCAAGAATATTTAGACAAAGTGTTGTATAAACTCAAAGAAAAGTACATTATTTTACATTAACAATCCTTACCAGTATTTAGTATACTAAGTTACAAGTATGTTGGCAATAGTAAAACAGAGTCAGTTCCTAAAGGAAAATAATTCTGTACAAATTCACCTGTTAATATGGGGTTAAACAGGCAGCCAAATAAGTCTTGAGCAGCCGTGTTTCTGGTTTGAACCACAGTACCAGGATAAACTAAATTTGAAACTAACTGGGATAACTTCAGTCTAAAGAATAATCAGATTATACTGGATACACACATCGTGTATTCAGAGCCATTAAAATGTTCACTCTAATAGTTCCATAACGTCATCCAGTATAAGAAATGTTTAATCAACCACACAGGCTAAAATAGTTTTAACATAATGTTGTCCTGGATTTTTTAAAACTAAAAACTAGTTTTAACTGTGAAGTACAAAACAATGACAGATATTGCTCCAACTTGTACACAATCTTTCCTAAACAATCCGTACCTAGCAGAGTAATAATGCCTCATCGTCACTAGTTTCATTTTTCACTGTTGCTTCTAAGCAAGTGTCAGGTATCTGGGCAGTGTGTACGATGCCACAGCTCTCACAGGGGCCATCTCGACTGCATGACCTTACACCGTGATGTGTTGCACTGTAAGGCTGTCTAAGCCCTGGTCCTTGATCTGAGCCGAGATCAAGTAGAGGTCTTGAACAGTCATTCATGTCAAAGTCTGATGCTACATCAGAGACTGGAATTAACATTTCAACATCATCATCCTCTTCTCTTCCACTTACCCCATTATCAAGCTGTCTCAAAGGACTTTGGTTCTGATTCACTGAGCTTGATCTCCCTAAAGTAAAGCGCACCCAGCGTAAGCCTTGAGTCATACGACTTAGCGCGCTAGTGAGCTGGTGACGTGCGGGACTTGTGCTTGGGGGCTCTACACTTGTCACTTCTCTTCCACTATCCGTGTTACCGCTACTGCCGCTCTGAGTAGAGGAACTCCCACACGCTCCGACTGTTGCTTCTATTGCTGTTGCAGGTGGGACTTTCTGAGGCAAGGTGGCAGCAACGCCACCAACTGCTCCTGCTGTGTCTCTTCTTTCATTTTCTGTGTCTGTATCATCAGATTCAACTGAAAACAGGCTTCTGTGAGTATTATTTCTTTCAGCTTCTCTACTAGTACTTTGGCTGGCAACATCATCTCCATCCGCTGAGACCAATGCCAATGATCCAGAATGACGTGACCTTGCAAAATTAAAAATTCGATTCCAAATGTTACTTGATCTGCCAGCAATAGGAAGTCTGATTGAGGTAAATCCAAGCTGAGATCGTACTGCCAGTCTCAGATTTTCCAGAACTGAAGCCTAAATGAGAAGACAAGCAACGATAAAGTGTTGACAGTATGTTAGCACTGTTCTAACAAAAGAAGAACGACAACTATTGTGCAAAACGGCATATAACCACAAAGTTGAATGTACAGTCTTAAATACTAAAAAATGTTGCATCTTTAATATTAAGGATCTGGTGTATGTAGCAATAGGCTGTTTTAAAAATCAAGCATGAAAAAAGTCTAGATTCTGTTGAGGAAAAAACAAACAGGAAAATTAAGCGGAAATACATATGGAAGAAAAAGGGGAATAAAAGAGCAATGAAGTATGTAAGGTACATTTCTGCCCAGATCAAGGACCTCTAAATAAAGGCAAAGTGAAAACCAAAGCACTATAACCTGGATATGGAACACTGATTACAGAAAAGTACATCCACAGACCCAGTGCAGACCCACTACAGCAGGTATGCAAGATCTGTTACATACAATCTTACCAAGATGATAAAGTAGTCACTGCAGATTTTAGAGTACAATACATAGAAACATGCCTCAAAAAGTTTAGGATTTAAAAACTAAATCTTCCAGAAAGATTTAACAGAGGTGACCTTTCCTTATCCACTACCATGGGGCTACCTAGAATAGAGACTAAATTAAATATCCTCTCTAGCAGAGGCTTGTAGTTTGATTTTTTCCCCCCCATTCTGGCATAATCAGTTAATTCCAGTTTCAAAATGCTTTAATGCTTCTGTTTAATTAAAATTATCTTGTATGTTCTAAACCATACATTTCCCAAATTCGGTATACATTTTCTAGTCATTCAGCTATAGAACAATGCATGCCTCAATTTTTCTGCTTAAAACCTTGTGTAACTTAATTTGTAAGGTAACACAAACATATTAACACCTTTGACTTGGGGGTCCCTTACTCAAACTTACAGAAAACAGTGCCTCAGCTAAGTAAGCTCAATTCTCAAATACTAGGTTAGAAGATCGGCCAGATGCCCACGATTCTGAAAATATTCACTGATGTCTTTAATTACAGGATAAAGTCCATATTTGCATCTTTTAATGAAGATTATGGCAAAAATATAGAATATTCTTCAGAATAGCCTTTCCCCCCCCCAATTCAATGCTTAACATATATGCATATATTTCACTTTGTTTACAAACACTGAACTTCCGTCTTCTTACGCTGCCACCTTCAGCTCCCTTCCGCAATCCTTCAGACGCCACAGGGCATACACAGCACAGTATCCAAACAATACTTCATGCACAACCTACCTCTTCCCTTCCAATAGCTCATAGAAAGATATTTGAATTCAAGCATATAAACACATATGTTCAGTAGCCTTACTTTCAAAAGCTACTGGGGAGACTGCTACCCACCCTTGAAAATCCAGCTCTGAAGGCATGTATGAGTTTTAGGCGGAAAGCATTACATACAAATCAGAACCACCAAGATTCCTCTAGCTTGAGACTACTAACTTCTAGGAAACCTCGACTAGGTATCTTCAGTCCTACACAGATTTGCAATCTTAAGATGTATATATTGCTCAAAACAAAGCAAGCTGAACACAGCCTGACTTAATACTGACTCCCTCCCCCCAACACTTAACCATATTACAAGTTTAATTTGAACTTTAAAGAGGCAATGTAAATTGAATTCTAAAGTTTTTGTTCTTACTTGTGTTCTCTCCTCTGAAAAACAAATTTTTTAAACAATGCAAGTTCATTGATTAAATAAGAGTAAAAATTTTTAACATGGAAGCATCAATGTTCTAGAATGACTTTTTCATTATTTTTGAAGGTGACGGCCTGCTCCTGACTATTCCTTATTTTTATGCTAGTTAATTTCCCAGGGTAGCTATTTAAGTTTTCAAGGCCACTGGTCTTCATAATGGGAATTCACTAACAGTTTTCCATTGTTCAAAACTATTGTACATGCATCAGTATTTTTATGGAGTGTGAAACCATGGTTACATAGAAAGACTATGAAGCAACTACATTTTGTTATGTGTCATTACAAAAGATTGCCACTTTCAGTAAGTCTTTCAAATTCCATTATATTTTAGTTCTGAAAAATAATTTAAAATATATCCAAAGCAACAGCGGTTAATTCAATTTAAGTCAAACTAAAAGAAAATTTCAGTAATTGCACGGTTTTTTAAAAGCTCCACTACCAATCTCTGACTGCAGCCACTACATGCCTGCGTTTTCCAGAATTGTCCTCTCTATCAGGAGATTTCATTTTAGTAAAACCCAAGATCTTTAGGCAATCTTTTCATGATGAAGACAGGGTCTGAGCAAGCTAAGTTTGTATGAAAATGATAATGGTTCCTAAACGTGTTCATGTGCACCAAACCTGAAGTGTCCCATACAGGGTAGGGATGTGCGGGAGACATTCGTTTGTTCCAAGCTACCTGTACCAGAGGACTTACACATCTGGGCGTGACAACTGCACCATCTTAACAGACTTTCTTGAGCTAACCCTAACTCAAGAGGCTTGTGAGCATAGCTGCACCAGAAACTGGTGAAGCTTTATTTCGGAAAAGGGGACAGCAAGCCAAATTTTTAAAAGTACAGAATTGTTTTTAAACAGAAACATACTGATCTTTATTATAACACAAAAACCCATCCAACAAGAATGAGGGCTTCTATAATGTTCATTATAGGCATTCACTAATAAGCTCATTAATAAGTTTAGTGCTAATTTAGCTACTGAAAAATCTTCACAATGTTTTCTTTCTGCTATGTTTTCAAAGCCTCTCGTGCAAATTGCAACTTATTTTCCTCTTTTCCTCTGCAAAATCCTTTGTGATGGATCACACCTGCTGCTTGTGAACACGTATGCGTGAAAGAATAAGTGAAATCTATGGCAGAATAAGTTCAATGAAATCAGTCCTGTTCAAATAAAAAAACCAAAAAACCACAATTCCCCTTCTTATGATCTTGTAAGTATTTTTCTTACATGCTCACCAATATTAGCTAACAGTAAACTTTGCTATATTAACTGCAACACATAATACAAGTTAATGCCAACTCTAATACAGCACCACAACAGGATTCTTAGACTGAGACTTTTCTTGTATTTCACAAAAGAGCATTATAACTGAAAGCCAATTTTTTAAATGAAAAAGTTGTTTTGATAGAAATTAATTCATCAGCCAAATAGGAATTGTGCTAATGATCCATCTGAGACTCAAGATGGCTAGACACTATTAACTGCCATTTCCTAGCTTTTACTTTGTTACTCATTCCTGTTTATTTTATATGATAATACAGCCTTGCCTTTGCCATCATCTTTTCTAAGCATAGTGGGCCTGACTGTACCTAAACACATATGCACAGTGGATATGAACTACCATTTTGCATTAGAAGTCTTCAGTTCTTCTTTCCCAAATTTCAAAGTGCTTTCTTGCAGTCTTAACTTACACAACAACATCAATACAGAACATAAAACTAGATCTACCAATCTATTACTTTTCATTCAAGAGGGATTCTTTAGTGTGCATTACTGGCATTCATTAACAAGAAAAAAAGCCTGCAAAGAAAACTGCATGATGCTACCATATCATTATTTTGTCCAGTGGCTGATCCTTAGTATAATAGTATTGGCCTGAAAGGAAGAAAAGGAAATTCTATAGAACAAAAAAATGCAAATGAAAGTTAAAATATCTTTATTTCAACCTCCTTAAAATTTGAAGTGGTCTGCCTGCTATTTTGGAATCCTACCTGATTTGGTGAACAAACAGGAAAATCTTCAACTGGTGGAATTAAACCCTGGGCAATTAACTGTCCATAGGATGGAGGAGCTTCTCTTCTTAACAGTTCAGCCTCAACCCTTGACAAATGAGTTTCAAATGATCTTTCAAAGAGAAAAGAAATTTCATAATACATAAGACTAAGATGTGTATACATATATTTAAAACTACATCAGACTACTATAATCTGAAATAATAAATTTCAGCAGATGAAGTTTTATTAATTTAATGGAAATTTAATTTACAAAGAATACACAGTAAGTCCTTGCAGTCAATCCTATGGGTCTGTCCAGCTGAGACAAGAACAACAAAACCAACCCAACAATAAATTCTTTAAAAAAAAAAAAAAAGGCTAAATATAAAAGGCACCATGAGAGATGCTTATATTATTTTATAAAAATTGAAGAACATGTAATCCTGGTATGAGATAGCCTACAATAGAAGAAACATGCTGTTAAATACAGAATTGAGATATTTAATTGCAGAAATGCAGCTTTTCCACACTTTCTTTTTGGTAACATCATCTGAAAGCTTAACTCTCAATAGTTAAGTGATCAGAATACTTCTATCCCATTTTCTTCACTGAAAGGGTGGTCAGTCACTGGAACAGGCTCCCCAGGGAAGTGGTCACGGCACCAAGCCTGCCAGAGTTCAAGGAGCATCTGGATGACGCTCTTAGTCATGTGGTTTAGTTTTAGGTGGTCATGCAAGGAGAAGGGAGTTGGACTTGATGATCCTTATCGGTCCCTTCCAACTTGAGATATTCTATGATTCTATGATTAACTAACCTCTTTTTACTGTCAAAGAATAAGAAGGAACAATGCCTTTAGAAATCACATGCAACAATAATTGTATGTCAACAAAAATGTTTCACGTATAACAATAAAAGATATGAAAATATTCTAAAAACTCAAGTTCTTGAGGCCATTTATTCTACTCACCTTCGCTCAAACATCCTGAGTGAGTACAATTTACAAGTACATCCCAGTGCAATGACAAGCAGCAATCCGCAAATAAGACTCCCAATGACAGCTGCAGTTATTACTCGAGTGGGCACAATGACTGGGCAATTCTCTTCATCGCTGCCGTCACCACAGTCATCTTGAGAATCACAAACCCAGCTTTCAAACACACAGCGGTTATTTTTACAATGAAAATTTCCTGGCTGACAGAAGAAACAATTTTTTTCATCTGAACCATTAGGGCAATGATTCTGGTAGTTGCAGCGATCTGAACGAGGGTAGCAAACACCATTTCGAGAGCAGGGAAACTCATCTCTTTGGCACATGGTGCAGTTGGTTTCATCCCTTCCATTTGGACAGTGCCAGTAGCCATCGCAGCGTTGCTGCTCAGTGTAGCAACCCCAATTTCCACCACATGGAATTTCCCATGGCAAACAGAAACCATCTACTTGATAGGTGGCATTGAATCCTCTTGCAGCATTCACTTTGTCAGCACAAAAATGCACTCTTATCTGTCCTGAGGATGAAACAACTGTGAGGGGAGCATGAGAGTCAAATGCTGTTAGCACACGCAACAACCTCCGTGGATTCTCCTCTAATCCATCATATATTTTGACATAGTCTCCATAGCCTGTACCATCAAGTTTAAAATCAGTGAATCGCAAAATTACTTTGCGATGGTCACCAGTGTCTATCAGCCAGGTGCAGTTGCTTCCAGGTGGATAGAAGTCAGGATAGTTAGGAGAACTGAAAGTACCATAAAAGTATTTTAACCACTGCCCACATGTTGGCACATCACAGTCTATTTCGTCTCCTAGGTCAAGACAATCAATGTTACCATCACATTTCAAAGACTCTGGAAGGCAAGTGTAAAGCTTGGTGAAGCGTGAAAGACACTGGAACTGATTGTAAGCACAAGACTGAGAGGAAGAAGCTACCAGAGGATTAGCTTTGGCACAGATTTCTTCGTCTGAGTTGTCTCCACATTCATCCATATTATTACATTTCCAACTTTCTGGAATACACTTCCCGTTAGCGCAGTGAAACTGGTCACAATCACAATTTGGTTCATCAGATTTCCCTGAAAGAAAAAAAAGAAATTATAAAAATATTATCTTTTAGAATTTAGCACTTTACGGTTTGTGTTGCATATTTATTTGCCACACCACGTAGTTCAGAATGGCAAAACAACTATTTAAATTCTCTGTAAGTCATCACAACTTTCAGCATATTTCATGATAAAACAGTTTTTTCAAGTCGAAATTCTTTTAGGGTATCAGCATGAGCCTCATCCTTAGCTGCTTTCAAATAACTTTAACACAAGCAAAAAAACCAATGTTCATTTATAGTGATTGAAAAATCTGGCTTCTAAGGCGCTAAAAAGAAGTCAGAAAGATACTGTTTCTCTCCTCTATATCACTCGAAATACAGAAACATTTTGTCCTGCAGTACTGGTTACCTTCTCAAATTCTTTCTTGTAAAAGCAGTCAGACCTCTGTTCTGTTTTTGTAGGTTCCTACTTTGTACCAAAGGATTTGAGTACTGCGTTCAGCTCTGGAGCCCAACATAAGAAGGACATGGACCTGTTGGAGGGAGTCCAGAGGAGGGCCACGAAGATGATCAGAGGGCTGGAGCACCTCTCCTATGAAGACAGGCTGAAGGAGCTGGGGTTGTTCAGCCTGGGGAAGAGAAGGCTCTGGGGAGACCTTATAGCAGCCTTCCAGTAGGCCCCCTTCAGGTACAAGAAAGCTGGAGAGGGACTTTTTACAAGGGCATGTAGGGATAGGACAAGGCATAATAGCTTTAAGCTGAAAGAGGGTAGGTTTAGATTAGATATAAGGAAGACATTTTTCACCATGAGGGTGGTGAGGCACTGGAACAGGTTGCCCAGAGAAGCTGTGGATGCCCCAACCCTGGAAGTTCAAGGCCAGGCTGGATGGGGCTTTGAGCAACCTGATCTAGTTGAAGATGTCCCTGTACATTGCATGGGGGTTGGAACTACATGATCTTTAAGGCCCCTTCCAACCCAAACCATTCTATCTTTGATTCTATGATCTATGGCAAGAGAGAAGCTGACAGTTGAAGATTACCTATTACCACCAACTGAAGAGAGAAACCTCTCTCCTCACCTCTTGCCCCTGTTTGCTCCTGCCTCTCCTCCAGCACCTAAGAAAAGAGTGCAGCAAATGCAGAAACACATACTTAAAACATACAAACCCATACAAAAATATGCTTTAAAAGTTAAGGATCCAAGTAGTGGTCCAGAAAACATGGAAGTGTGGGATTTTTTTGTGTTTTTTTTAATTCTGAAAAAAAGTCAAGACAACCCTTTATTTAAGAAAATGTGGTCTACTGGCTACTACCACACTTGTAACATCCATAATATTTTTTTCAGGGATTCATTTATTAAAGTCCCAACCATGTTAAACACTGAAACATACCTGGGAAGCAAGCTGTTTCACGCTCTGCAACAACTTAGCTGAGTCAAATACTGCTATATCATTTAAAATCACTGCAATTTCTAAAAACCATGATACAGACATTAAAGTTGGCTATAAAACAAACTGCTGTGGTCAATCCTCAAAAACAATTTCAAAAAATCTGCAATGAAGATGGTCCTATGCAACAGTAATTCAGGAACTAAATTAGACAAATATATACTAAATCTAAATAACACTATACTTAGGGTTTTAAAAAAGAAACAGGAAAAGACAGCATGATGAACTTACTGAAATACAGACTTTCCCAGAATAAGCAGGTTCTATCTTGCTTTATAACAGAACAATTCAGATTGGAAGGGATCTCTGGACATTACCTAATCAAATCTGCTCAAAGCAAGGCTAACTGAAGTTTGATTGGGTTGTTCGGGGCCTTGTCCAACTAAGTATTTTAAAAGTTCCAATGCTTAACCACACAAAGTGATAAAAGTCCTCATATCTAGCCTGAATTTCCCTTGCTGCAACTGATCTGCTGGGATCAGTCAAGTCATATCACACCTCTGTTCTCCTTTTTGCTATTTTAGTATCTTAGAAAGCATTAAAAAGAAATACCCTACCTTGAAATAATTTTTTTAAAGAAAGGTGCAATGTCAGCATTTTAAAAATGGCACAAATGCTAAGGTTTTTAAAAAATGAATGCAGGAAAAAAATGAAACCAACAAGAGTGATAAATGTTATAAGCACTACTGAAGAGTGTTTAAGTCAATAAACTTGCTGACAGAGAGTGAAAGGAGAGCAAAATGTGTGTGCTGCCAGTGATTAAGTTTTAGAAAATGTTTATTTCACTAAGAAAAAACCAAAGAACAGATCTAGTATAAATGATACAATCTTCTTGTTCTGTTACACATATATAGGTATTTTTAGATATAATTATACACAAACACATACACATTGTCATAATATTATTATAGCAAATACTTAGTATGAACCTTGGCCTTGAATTTAAAACTTGGAATTTGAACTACGAGACTTGTTCTGCCTAAACTGAATGACTGTGCCCCATAGGTGGCAGGCAATAGAGTAGAATATGCATAAGAAGAGTCATTGAACTTGCTCAAGTACTGACGAAACTCTAGCTCAGTACTTCTACCTTGCAGAACCTGGAAAAAGGTTGAGTAGAAAGCTGTAACATGGAGCTATAAATATTAATGGCAATATTGTAGTAACAAAACAGGATACGATTTCAACCTAAGCTCTTCTTTCTGCAGGCTTTTAGACGTCCCAGAAAAGAGCTGCCTACTTCATCCTGTTTTAGCATTTTTAATCACTGATCCTGAAGTCATTACATCAGGAAAGTTTACATATGAATCAAAAATCAGAGTCGTAAAATAAGAGATGTACAATATAAGACTAGTCTTGGAAGCTGTACCACAAAAGACTTCAGGATAGTACAAGATAATTAGCAGAACCCATGTGCAGTTGTAGCCAAAGGACTAACATAATCCTTATGTGCATTTACAGTGAACCTAAACCTCTGTACTTTTATTAACTCTATTTTCCACTCTACATCACCATTAGTAAACTCCATCCCATTCCAATATCTGTAATTAAAGAGGCTGATAAATTAAAAGGGGTGGGAGGAAGACGAGGAAAGACAGACAAGTGACAAAATTTACCTTCTAGTCAAGTACCCTTCCTAACTGTAATGCTTTGTTTTGTTGTTGTTGTTCTGTTTGTTTAAAATAAATACGAATATTTACCTGGAAGATATTATTTACTTTAAACAAGAATTAATTCAAACAATTCACATGGCCAATCTTCCACACCAGATTTTAAACATGGGGTTCCCTAATGGTCCCTTCACACTTGTAATCTGTATTGTTTCTATCATTCTAGCACAAGTAGGCCTAACTTGCATCCGTGTAACTGAAGTACTACTATTTTTTCCCCTTTTTCTAAGATCACATGCCACCTTTGAGCGTAGCCTTAACAATACTGAATTAAATAGTCTATTGAGGAGTTAAACTGAGCACTACTGCACGACACTAATGAGAAGAAATCAAATAACATAATGGCACAGTTGAATGTATAGCAAAAGTGTTGTTAGTATTTCAGGAGTCTCCTTTTCACACTGGAAAGCAGAAACGATCAGATGATTATTAAAGCAGATTTGTCAACTCTTTTATACACAGGTCAGTTTACAACATTAGAAGACTACTCTGGTCACTGCAACACTACACTTCCACCTCAATCATGAAATACTTCCTAAGTGTCCTATCAAGCATAGAGATCAAGCTCAAACCAAAGTTTCATCAAAGTTCATTTAAAAAAAAAAACAAAAAAATCAAACAGGAAAAAACCCAAAACCAAAATTTGTTTTTGAAAAGACATTTGAAAACATTTGGTTAAAGTCTTAAGTACTCTAAACTGAGTACCACTGCATGATGCTAACAAGAAGAAATCACATAACAGTAAAAATTGCTTATTCTTGAAAATGTTGCAACTTCTTCCAAAAGGGGTTACATACTGAAATTGTTTCAAGATCAGAGGAAAAGAGAGCAAAGGATTTTCAGAAAAACTCTACTGAGCCTGTGGCTTTCCTCCTCTGCCCATTCCACAGCCTTATCCAATATGTCCTTCTCAAAGCCCCTCAGGCAGGAACGCTGCCTTCCCTCTGCACCTATGAGAAGAGGGCAGAAGCCAATGCCTCACACAGGATAATAGCATGTGTGTGAGCAGTTAGCAGAAACAGCAGTAGAGAATGACTGATTAGACAGTAGCTTTTTTTTTCCCCCGTCATGTTTTTTGGTGAGACAGTAAGCAAAACCCAGATAGAATATTGCCCTGAAAGCTGAGCCAGCATCAAATGCAAGGCTGCATTACTTCTTCCAAGACTTGCTGAGCTGCAAGGAGCTGAAGTGTAGAGGGAACTTCTTTGTAGGTTTGAAAACAGGTGATAGAAAGGGATATGCCTGCCTGGAAACTTGAGGTTTGTGAGAGACTGACAGAGTGGAGGAAGCCGTTAAGCAGAAAGAACGCAGAACACAGAACGGTGGCAAACATACATGGCTTAGGCTAGAGGAGATCAGGGCTCATTTTACTGAATCTTGGTGGAATAGTTTTGAAGATGGGTGGCAGTGGATAGGTGTGAGAGAGTATGAATTGTTTTATGGAAGAGAGGAGTTAAGAGTGCACAGAGATTTGGAGCAGGTCAGAGAGTCGAGTATAGGCATATACTGAGGAAGCAAGAGAACGCGAAACCATTATGAAAACAAAAAGGAATCTAATGAAGTATTTTTGATAATCAGGACATAGAAAGCCATGATCATGCTCCTATATAAAATCCTAGTATCGCTTAAGGGCAGAAGAAAGTTTGGAGCTAGTCTTTACCCATTACTGCCTTCCTCCTCTCTCTTGGCAACAGCTACTAGAGCAAGAGTTGCCCATAAAACAGTCTCAAAAGATTATTACTGGTAAATAGCTTATATTGCATACTTGAATGATCCAATAAAAGTTTTGCATGTACAAAACCATATCTATATTCAGCTAGAGTAATTTATCATGTTAATAAGTTTTTAATTGTGGTCTTTTTTTAAAAAAGAGACTACACCTCCTGGAGATGGGAAAAAGTGATGCAAATGTAAAAAAAAAAATCCCACTGTTTCTTCTCTTGCCCTATTTATGCTACTCAGAAGTCCACCCTACTATTTCAACAAGTAATTTTATTCTGATGAAAAAATTTCAAATCTTAAGCTATGTTAAAAACCCTCCCAAGTTGCCTAGTATTAATAGTGAACTTCCCCCTCCCCCAAATCATTCACTCTACTTATTACTGTGAACACTAATTCCCGCTTTGAATAGTCAAGTTGTGCATGGGATCAAAATAATCTACACAATAAGCCTTGAATCGACTACAGGAAATGCATATACTGTACCCTGCTACAAGGAAGTCTTTCTTGAAACAGAAAACAAAAAATGAAACCATAAAGCTGAACTAGGTATCATCTGAAACATACCAGCAAAGTAGGCTAATCTGAAGCCTTTTCTGGAGATGCTATCATCTGAATGAAATCTGATCCAAACATGATCCTGTGAAGAGATGTATGGTGAAGGAATGGAGGAGCCGCATGCTCTATAGCCTTCAATATTCTTGTAGCTTCCAATTGTTAACCAATCTGAGCTGCATCGTCGTGATCCCTGAACATCAAAATCTTGAAAGCTGGGGAGGAGGGGGGAGGGGCGGGGGGGGTGGGGAGGGAGAGAAAAGAAAAGAAAAAAAAAAAAAAAGAGGTCAAAATTGCTACTGAACTGGATATTACACAACCAAGCTGATGAATTGCTACACATAAAAATGGAAATCAGAGGTAAGTTCTTTTCTGGTCTGAAATAAAAGGAGCGGCTTCTCTACCCATGTAAGAATAGGATTTAATCTTGTGGTGATGATACTTTTATTAGGACAGCAGGAATCTATTCTGTTCACCAAAATACTGCATCCACTACTTAAGGCAGCTCAGTTTTCTATAAAAAACACATTAAGTCTTCATTTAAAAATAAATTAAATAATTCTGTTAATGAAATTGTCTTTGGGAGTCTCATTTAATGACTTTCATATACTACTAAGTGGTTTTATTTAACCCAAATTTCATCAGAACTTTAGCTAATGCTACACTTAGCCAATGATATGACTTGACACTATGAATACAGTTAAATTGTTCAAAACTATGATTTTAGATAAAATTTGCTTCCAGTTGCACTACTCAGTTACCCAATGGTTATGTCATGGAATGTCATGGAATGGCTACAGCTATATCAAGACATGCCGTCATGGTAATGAAGTGTGAAGGGGAGACAGTCTGGGCAAAACAGGTCAGTACAGACAACACAGCAGTAAACCAGAAATGAAATGTGAAATGTATGCTACGTAGATGAGTGGAAGGAAACAATGTGAGAAAAATGAATGAGTTTTATGAAAAATAAACTGTATGAAAAAGTTTGGAAAGCATTCTAGTAGATGAACAGCTCTACCTACTTTACACTGCATTTATGCCAGTTTAATATTTAGTAGAAAGACTGTTTAAATTAAAAAGCAGTACTTTAGAAGAGTAACTGATGTCAAAGCAAATACTTCATAATGAAGAGCTGCTTCTTAGGTCAGCAGGTCTGTACTGGAAACTGAAGTAAATCTGCAGCTAATGTAGTTTCATGATCAGCCTGTGAAGCAGTACTAATTTATATCTTGATGCTAAAACAAGCCTAGATTTCCCTTGTGGCAGTAAAGGGGAATAAACTCATAAGAACTTGAGCCTACGATACAAATTTTTTACATTACTTCTTCAGAAAAATTATAAGGTATGTGAAAATGTGAGGAGCTCCCTGCACCAAAAGTCAGCATTTACAAAACTGCAATCATACGTATTGATTTACTATTTATATCCTGCCACTTTTAAGCACACCATGAGACTTCATAGCAATGAAGCATTACAGAACTTCCCCTACACATTTTTTAATGCAAATTTCTTATATTTCAGAGACATCAAAAAGAAATCAAATAAATCAGCACACAAACTTTTTCTAGTCACCAACTCTCCAGTTGAAAACAAATGCTACATGGCTGTGTGAGAACAAATCAGATAAAAGGAAAGGCAGAAAACAAACAAAACAGAAATCCTACATTTACAAGAAGGAAGAGAAAATTGGTACATACACAATTGGCAGTTAAAAATGTCTAGTTAGTACTTCTTCAATCCATGTGGTTAATACAGGAGCACTGTTACCTTATAGTAATGATCTCCCCTGGGTTTGCATGGATGTACCAGCTACAGTTGATTCGGGCAGGATACTCAGAAGGCCACCCTGGACTTGTGATTGTCCCGCTTGATGATCGAATTTGTTCCGGAATATCTCCACAAGCTAAAAAACACATATATATTGAAAGCTACTTGATTAATGCCATTTTTTTTAAAGTCAGTAGGACAAAAATCAATCAACACTTATCACAGAAAATATCCCACTGAGTTAGATGAGGTAGCAATAAAAACAATGTCTAAAAGAAGTTCATAATGGACACAGTTCACAGCATGTCAGCCAAAAGATGTTTTCCAGTGTTGATAGTGCAGAAGTTTATACTAATGTCAATTAGTACTACAGATTAAAAAAAGCTTACTACATACAGACTTTGACACTTCATTAGCAATCTGAAAGGTTTTGTATTTCCCAATTTTATTTTTAGCCTTCACAAAGACTCAGTTCAATTTAACTATGCATTTATATCTTATACTGAAAAATGCATTAGAAGGTGAAAAATAAATTAAAGCAAAACAATCAAGTAGTTGAAATTTCCTGTCTTAGGAAGACCCAATGCCTGGCCATCATTTAAATACCCCCTTCCAGTCCTTGGCATGAAAATGATCTTCATACACATGATTTCAATGCTTGCAAGGCGAAAAGCACTTACTGCAGCACACTTCATTTATAGATATTAAAAGTTAGGTTTACAACACATTATTCTTAAGAGGGACTTGCGTAACTCTATTTCTGATAATGGACTAGAAAGCTTGTATTTGTAGGACTAATTCTATGCAACTGAAGTAACTTCGCCATTTGTATTCTTACTTTATTATAGTGTAGCTTTCTGTATTGGCCTTAACTCAATTGCTTGTTCCTTTCACCGGAGCATTCTCAGCTCTGCTGATTTTATTTCAAGTCATGTACTTACTAGTTTTGTGGTTTTGTTTTGCTGTTGTGTTTTTTTTTTTCCCCTTGGCAGCCTCAAATCCAACACCTGTCATATAGCATATTCACAAACTTCACATAAATAGGAAGGCCAGAATACTCACTACAGAGCCTGAAATTACGAGGAAGTTTCAGAGGTCAGAAAACACATTAAAAATAATTGTCCTCTGTCCTTTTATTTCAGTTTCCTCACTGCTAGTCCAAAACTTGTGAGCTCTCAAAGTTTACTGGTAGAGCAATCAGTTACGCACAGTAGTTTAAACAGAAAAACTATTACAAATGAGGAGGCATTTTCATTATTGTCTGATGATCAAAAGCTTTTAGTGTTTTTAAAATTTTGAATACGTATTTGATTAAAGTAACAAATCCAAACTGATGCAGTGATAACACACGATGAAGAATGAACTGCATTTGTAATAGTGCACAAGTTGTAATAATGTAATTTGTAAACAGGTTATTAATTTTTTTTCTATTTTTATCCACAATCAAGCTTTTAAGATCATTTTTCAAGACTATGGGGACCTGAAATTATATTGTATTAGAGCTAGTCAATAAAGTTATATTCTTAAATGATTATTATTACGTAGAAATACTTATATATGGCATAACAAATACATCTCTAAAAATAGGTTTGAAAGGATTAAAAGACAAAAATTCTGGCATATGCCTGCATTTTCTGCATTAGTTTAAATACAGAAATTTAGAAACAAAAATAAAACTCAGTAAATTTACTGTTTTCACATACAGCTGTAAGAAAACATTGCTTTAGATAGTTTTTCACATGTTTCTTATTACAGCTTCATTCATGCCGCACAGTCAAGTACTAACATACTTTGGCTACAGAACACAGGACCTCTCCTAATATCTAGGGACAAAAATGTCTCAAGATACAGAAAGATATTATTTTATTTGAGTATTCAATAAACTATTCCCTGGAAACTTTCTTGTTTTAATTTTGAGCAAGCCCTATAGGTGGTGCTGTAACACCATGATATTTTGGAACACTACTCCTATATGAATGATCTGGATATACTTTACATCTGTTCAGACAAGAAATAGGAGGGCTGGAAAGAAAAACTGGTTATTTGCAATTAAATATTGAAGTAAAATAGCATTTTTAAAAGGTACAAAAACAAATGCAAAAAAGTAGAAGTATGTATAAACCAAATGTACCAAGCTTGTAGATGTTGGCAAGCAATTCCATGCACTCCTTGGTTACTACTGAAATAGCGCTCAGCTTAAAATAAGCTGCCTTCAGGTGAAATTCATGCTATTACAACGTTCATCTGGTTTTAGATATTTACAAACTGACATATGAGATTTTGTCACTGAGAACTTCTAAGGAAGTTTTTCAGTTTGCCTGACAAAGAAAAACCTTACTCTAGAAGATAAAAATAATCCATTCAACATATTTTCATTCAATTTTAAAAAGTTCACCTCCAAAAACTTAAGCATGCTATAAATGTATGTACAGCATGTGCGTATTGAATAGGAACCTCCAAACTCTGCTAGCAACTGTACATTACTAAGCAATTAGCTTTGCAACTTATGCTGGCACAGCACACACTGACAACTATAATTTACTCAGTCCAATCCCTGCAGTAGTATAAGCAGTAACTTTTACTTGTTACAGGAGTTTGAATGGAAGAAATTCCACATAGAAAGCCTGTATAACCAAGGTAGTATTTTCAGAGCACTCTGAAAACTTTCAGTTTTACTCAAATTTGGTATTTTTTAGCCTTTGTTTGCAATACCAGTCATATCCCTGTATTTCCTATATTTTTTTTACTTAAGATGGTTTAAGTGTGCATATGACAAAGTGGGGATTGGACAAATAAAAGGGAATGGATTTGAAAAGTGAATTACAGCTTCCTTAGCTGAAGGTTAGCTACATAACCTAAATGTACTTGCATACTTGGTATACATTCATGCACTGAAATCTCTTACTTATAACTCAGGAGACCCAGAAATCTTCCATTTGCTTAAAAAAAATGTATAAAGGTCAAGATCAACTGTGTAGAAGCTTCACTTCAGAAATGCTGTCATTCTGAGAGACAATAATTTCTCAGAAAGATTTTTAAAATCAAGGATAACCTTTTGAAATAGAAGAGCTTTAAAGGGAATCTACTTTATAAAAAGATAATAGCAAGCCTTTTAAAACCAGTTCCTGACCCTCTGCTTAACTAGGTTATTTCTTCTAAAGCTTTTGAGAATATAATGTAAAATACATTTTATTCATGTGTTTGTAAACATGGAGAATGTGAGCAACATCAAGAAGGGCATGGGAATCAAAAAATACAATTCAACTGACAGCACGTAAAACAGACATGTATGAATAGAGGCAAACATCTTTTCATTAAGTTGTGGAGAATTTGCACTTCTAATTTCAATTGCTAGTGGCCCTGCAGGCATTTGCCATACAGGTCAGTTATGTCTATAGGAACTTAAAATTACAAAGAAAACTGACTAGGTTTGGAATAATTTATTAAAAGTATTAAAAATACATAAGAAAACAGCACAATGAAAACTAGAGGAGTCAGAAAAAAAAGATGAGTTTGTAATGGAGGTAGAAGCACAAAAGAGATTGAGAAGGTTGCATCACAGAGAAGCAAAGATACATAGTGATGCACGCCCAAGATGTTTTCAAATCTCATGCATGAGTGTTGTCTCTTCCTACATTCCTCTCAATTCCCCTATATTCTTTAGTACAATTCTGCTCATCCGTCACCTACCCGTTTTAAACTTTTTCCGTTGTAAGCCTTTATTTTATTAACACTCTATTTACTTAATTTAACAATCTGTTTGTTACCGTGACATAACTCTGTTCAGTAGATTGCAATACTGTAATTAGGACTGAAGATGTTTCATAGACTAAAGTGCAAAATAATGGTCAAAAAAAGCTGCTGAGAAGATAAGCTGTGCACGTGGTTTTCTGGTGTACATGGATTTTCTTGTAGACTTTTTAAAAACATGTACAAGTTTCCTTATTCCCTTCTTCCTGAAATTTCTTCACCACCCCTTGTTACAGAATATGACCGTAAACTACCTATGGGATGTTGACTGGTAAACAGAAGAGAGACAAATGAAAACTTTATAGTACAAAATTCAACTTGCAAGTTATAACAAGAAAATAATTGAGAAACCTATGCAAAACTTCTATAGCAAGATCTAGAGGAGTAAAGTACCTGTAGTAACAGTGAACAACATGTCAAGGAAAAAAGTCACTTCAGAAAAGCAGGGAGAGGGAGATTAGGGATTTATCTTCACAGTAATGCCAGGAGATTAGTTGAAAAGATAAAAGAATTAGCTTTCAATGTGAACCACAAGATGATAAGGTATGCATTATATTGGACATGGTAAGGACATGAATGCAGCTGGATAAATGATCTGAAGGTGTTTAAAACAGCTTAGAGTAAAAAGAGAATAATGTTATGATAAAGTCTAAACCATGAATAGGGAGGATAATTATTGCATTTGTAACTCTCAGGAGCCACTGAAAGTCTTATTTGGAGAGCTACAGGGGAAGAAGGCATAGGAGTCTTTGCCTCCAGGTCAAGCTGTAAAGCTTTAATTTAAAATGCCCTTTGCTCTGGAATAGAAAGACACTCCCAGTAAAAAGGAATCATAATAATATTATTATTTTTTAAATTGTTGTGAACAAGTGTTTTCACCAGTGTAGAAGTTCTTTAAAACCGGGGTGGGGGTGGATTGGTTTTGCAGTTGTGACAATTATGGTGCTACATACCCCAAAGAGAGACTTGAAAAATATTTCTAAATTTTTCAGATTTTAAAGGCATAAACACTTGTTCTCTATGATCGCTTATATGCGAGAGACAACATTCTATTATTGCTGCTGGTAGAAAAAGCATGCTTATATATTAGAGGTGTACCTGCAACTTGGCAGATATAATATACAGCAGAAGCATAAATACCAAAGACCACAGAGGTCTGTGCTATTAAAACATAATTTAGTAAGGTAGGTCATGTAGCCTTACAGCAGCAGCATGACAGGAATTCTACCATCAAGACAATCATTTCATTTTAAATCCCTTCTCAGTAGCAACAGTCCAAGAAAATCGCTTGCTTGGTTTCAACACCAAGTTAAAGTTGGATTTAGAAAGATTAAAGGCCAGATGTCTTTGGTTCTATTTTACAGAAACTCTGCTTAAAAATATTCTGATAAATATAAAGCTGTCCAGGTATGCTTGATAAAATATATAATCTGCAAGTACAAAAACATGTTTGGGAGACCCAGGTTGTTTCAAAGGAACTCAAAAATCATCTAAATCCATCCCCATCTTTTATATTTGGGCCATACACCAAACATTTAAGATGTACATACAAAGAACTGTAAGGAAAATGCCACTAGGTCTGCCTACATGCTTTCTTCAGGTTTTCATTAACAGACCCCCCCCATCTCCATTATCTCAAAATTCTCCAGTGAAGAATTTTCATTTTATATTAAGATAGAAGCTTAAAGAGTATGATATTTATTTTTCCCCAGCTGGAAAGCTATTTTAGAACACAAGACAGCCAGAACTGCCTTTTTTTAAAAAATATATTTACATTTCTTATTTTTTAATTTATCTTTAAATGGAAGTCCTCACTGGATCTTTCTTTTCAGTAGTTAAACGTCTGTCTACCAGCTGCTGTTATCTTGCGTAGGAAGTACATTGTGTTCTCCTCTTCTTGGCACTGCCTATTCAAGCGTGCTGGCCAAAGTACTGAAAGCAGAGTCAAAAATTCCGTTCACCTCTTGCCCAGCAGATGCTTTTCTGCCTGTATTGAGACCTGTGACACGACTGTTGCAGTAAACAAAGGGGTGAAGGGTTATTAAAACATATCCTGAAAGCTGCATAGCTAGATTTTAGGCTGTGTATCTCGTACAATACAATTCAGCAACAACTGTTCCAACAGTGGCAAGTACCTGTGCTGTTATTTATTATTTACAGTGTGCCATAAATGTACTATATATGATACTTGGTGCATTAATACTGTTGAAAAGCAACAACATTCTTCATGATGCAGCACAAGAATGGCAAAGATCTTCTGTAATTAGACTTTTGACAGTCTGAGTGGCAAAAAATGGAAGGGAAAAAGAAGATAGTATGGTGTAACAGAGACCATCCACTGACCCTACATTTATCCAAAAAACTTAATCGTGCACAAGTAGCAATGTAAAGTCTGAAGTGATACTGCAACGATAACTACAGTGAGATGTGCAAGCTGCTGTCAAAAAGGGCGAGTTTGCATTTTGACTCTTATTTTCAGAGAAGGGTGTGAAAATCAGTTCAATTTCCTGGGATTAGGGGCACCTTCCCTATGGAAAGAATCAGGCTTGTAGAGTGTTTGTTTCCCCACTTGCACATATTCTGAGCATCTGTACCATAAAACACGACCAGCAACTTAGCTGACACTGTTTAACATGCAAAGAACAAAGACTATACACTGGTATCACCTAACGCCTTAATGGACATACAGTCACATCACTAACACAGAAGAGTCCCAACTGTGGCTGCTGCCCAGAAAAGGCCTAAGACCGACTTACTGGAAGAGAATGTAGCAACCTTTGAGCAACGTGTGCTGCTTTTATACCCCATATTCTCCCAGCGTCTCATCAGTTTCTCAGTTTCATGAGTCCTAAAATCCTTTTTTTCTTGCGTTAAGGAAACTGTGCAGTCAAGTGTACAGTAGTTTCAGTTACTGCTTCAATCTAATCAGGTGAAACGCATAACTCCTGGAGTTATATTATTTGATAGTAGCAGTGTCCAAAATTACATTTCAATAAATTACATTTCACAAAAACTTTACTGTGGAAAGAAAATATCAATTCAACTTAAACCAACTTTTCTCTTAGTTCAATGTTTGTATGGAAAAATAATTAAGCAGTCCACTTAGAAAGGCATAATCTGTTCATGAGCATGCAGGTATCAATTTTATCTTATGAGAATTTTTCCATGTTCCAGTTGCTTCATTCCTTATTACATGCTGCAAAAGGCAGTAATAATTTTTATAGCCAAATATCTCTTCATAAGATACCAGGTGGCTTTCAATATTTACTATTTAAGTCATGCATGAAATTTAAACATTACAAAAAATGACTTACCCGTTGACACTCCTGAAATATGCACATTTTCAGAATGTTCTGCAAGAGCACCATTTCCTAAAATTAAACATAATGAATAAGCTAATTTCCAAGATAAAATTTGTAAAAATTCTTCAGATACCTTTTTACAGAACAGAAAGAACAAAACTGAAGTTATTTTAATTAATATTAAACATTAAAGGTCCTATGTTCATTTTATAATAAAACTTAGAGAAAAAATAGAGAAAAAGTTGCTCTACAATGAAAATAAGAAACAAGCATCATTAGTGTACTAGGAACAATTAAATATACTAGAAAGTTAAGGAACGAGAGACTGATAGTAGCAAAGAGTTTTGAGAAACTTCAGGCATTTTAGATAGTAGATTTTACATGATTTTGCATCAAATGTTATTTTCTTTTCAAGAAAGGTTTATTTCAATGCATCTTCCCCATCTCCTCCTGGATCAAGATTCGTAAGTAAATGCTATGCAAATAAAGACATCTGGGGGAAGACATCCATCTATTTCATAATGAATTGCAGCCTATACCCTTTATCCAAAACGGTATTTCAGGTATAGCCAGGAACTAGCTACCTTCAAGAGTAACTCCCCATCAATGTTCTTTAAAACGAAGTACACTTGCAAAGATGAACAACGAGACCCATGAGGTCATCAAGAGTTAGAGACAAAAAGTTATTTCTTCAAATCTCATACTACTTTGTACTCCTCCAAAGTAAAAGTCGTCTGCTAAAATGAATACGTTTGCTGATGGGTGGTAGCCCTGTTACATGATGTGACAGATCATGTTGTATTTGTGCACATTTCCTCCACTGAACAGTTCTCATTCTCCTCTCCTTTATTCAACATCTTTTCTTTTAACCTTTACAACAAATTTTTAATAAAATCTTCCAGGCATTTCGGGAGGAGAGAGCTACTTTCATAAACAAGCTGCTTTGAACATAGGCAGTGAATCTAAAATTCAAAATACATCACTAAGCAAATTTTAAACACACAACTCTTAATCCCTCAAAGTTTTGTAATATTGAAGATTTGCCATATCAAACAGATTTTCACACATGTGAAATCAGTTGTTCTACCAGAACTGCAATGTAAGTGTGATGCGTTTGGGTAACAAGAACCTCAAATACATGAGGAAAACTCAAAGACTGTTAGAGTTGACCTAGATGAACCTTAGAAATCTCTCAGATTATTACTTCCTTTTTTATTGGAAACTGTCATTGAAATAGAGTGTGTTCAGATGCCATTTAAGCATTACTAACTGCTGACAACTTTATGAAATTTTTAGGCAATGATCTCAATTATGTCACACAGTTCCATACAAACTGAGCCCACTACAATATCAATATATCAGATAACAGATCAGTAATTTCCATTAAGATATGGGAACATAATTATCTTTTAAATTCCTGTTAGTCTATCTATTTAATACAGCAAACTACGAGTATATAAAAAAAAATTTTCTTAGGTCACCAGTAAGCTTTCATATTTCTTGATGTTTTAAAGAAATATTTACTATTCATTTCCACTGGAACCTGAAGTTTAAAACTGAAACACGTGCCACCTAACAAAACTTGAAACAAAGTTTACCCACATCAATTACAGGAGCTGGTTAAGTACACGTGACAGCACAGCACTGGAAGACACACACTGAGAAGTTCCTGCACAAATCCATTCTGCCTGCAAGAAACCAAGTTTGTTTTTCAAAAACTGGCATCTTCCATCACTTACTTTTTTTCTTTTTAGTGACTTAAAAAAAAAAAAAATCACCTGTGTAACCAGGACTATACCCATCTCCTTCATATTCTTTTATAAATACTTATGACAAATGGACCACTTATTTTAAGCAGTATTAAACAGAAATGTATGTTAACTTCAGTCCTGCAGCTTAAGATACGGTCAGCAACTGCATTTAAGTTAAAAATTTCAAATGGACAAGGCTCAAGATAAAAACAAGTGTTTATAATGTTTTTTCTTAAAAAATCAAAATAGAATCTTCGGTAAATAGGATACGAAATATGTTAAACTACTGGTAACCTTTAGGTTAAACAAAAGTATGGAAAGTACTTTTAATGGCTTTCTATTTAAGTGCACATGAGTGTGTTTCCACCACTGCTGGTAATACCTCTAAAGATTCCTTGACTGCAATTAAAAAAAAAAAAACAAACCCCAAAAAACAGCCAATTGGTTATAAAATGAGTTAAGACTCTTCATAGAGTGCGTTTACAGTATGGAATAATCTCCAGTTTCTGAGGTGCCTTTCTGTCTTGAATAACTTTAAAAATCTCTTAAATGTTCGAAGTATTGTTATGGTCAAAGTTGGTCACTGATTCTGATGGACTCATCCATAAAATTTTATTTTATTTTCACAGCACAAAGCCAGTCCCTTTGACCTTCGTCAGTTTTTTCTATCCCACTCTAATCCTCCAGGCTGAGATGCTGTCTTGTCTTGGGAGTAGGCAGAAACAGACAACAAGTAGTTCCATGAACACTTAAATTAATGCCTTTTGATTTGTGTCTCACAGCTGACTGACCACAGAAGCAGGCAAGATGACACTAGGTTTGCCTTCAGGTTTTCCAGCAGTTGGGACATTTCTTCCCTATCAGTCTGTATGAAACTACATTAAACACCCCCCACCCCACCCTGAAAAACCCAACACGCTGACAACATCACTTCCGAACATCCTGGTCAAAGAGCCATGAGCCCTATACTCCTATACGGACTCTGGAAAGGAGAACAAAGCTACGTGGAAGATAAAAACCATGGCCATGGAAGGTACCTGACTCACTAACATCTTCTGACTTTCATCACAGAAAAATAAACATGGGCCAGGGGAGTGTGGCTGGCAGCAAGGTGGTCTCAGCAGCAAACACTCCAACCAAACTGCAAAGGAAAGCTATAAGGGGAAAGTGTGGAAAAAACAATGCTTTCACACTTGAAAAGCATGACATGTTTGGAAAAAAAATAGCTGCCACATCCTACATATTTGAAACCCAGACAATAGCAGTGATGCTCAGATTAACGTGGAGGCTAACCACCACACAGCAACCTTCATTTTGGGATGATACCCCCCCTACATCCCTCCTTCCCCATGGCCTGCGCAGCACAGTTCGCTCTCAAAGTGGGAAGAATATCAAAGGATTATCTCCATAAAACTTCAGAGCATAAAACTAAGCCTACAGTCCTGAAATGATCTTCTCCTTTAAGTTTTACTCCAATTCATGCAGTTTTCAAAAAACATAGCCAAACAGATTCCCCCTCCAAACAAATCCCCCCTCCAATAATTAAGTGTCCCATTCAGATTAAATAAGACAAGCTTCTGCATTCCTGATATATGAACTTGGAGGTTTCAGACAGAGAAGAGAAGTTTATCTAAATACTGATATATTTGAAATATCAAATAATGACTCTTAAATGAAAACCCCATTTTAATTTCAATTTGACTAAAACTAGTACTGAAGTGATGAATATCGTGAAAGTGCACCCAAAAAAATCTGGTACATGCGACTTCTTTGTCCACTGTGATTGTAAAATTGAGTTTTATAACTTCAGTTTGGAAGAACATCATGTACCTTGGGACTCAGTTAAATCCAGACTGTGTTTTACAGAGAAATTAACCTGACTGTTGAAATGAAAAATGAAAAGAAAATCCATAGTGGCAAACACCACCTTTAAGTTACCTTTATTTTTGCTGTTAGACCAAGTAGTTACTGTCCACAAAAAAAAAAAAAAAAAAAATCACGCACACGTATCTCCACTGAAGCTAAATTCTTCTGTATCAAGATTAAGCCTCTGCCATTAGCTTTAACAGCCAAATTAACACCCTCCCTATAAACAGAACTGTATAAATTGAGGAACTGCTGTAACTGAATGGCTACGAACAGAGAGCCTTTTTAAACTACCTTGAGTTAAAAGGTACTGTGGTGCATAATGAATGCTACATAAGCAGACTGGACAGGACACTTCTCTTGAACCACATTTATCAGGGACAAGAGATCAGCAACACTTCCTGTGTATCATGCGTTTCCAAACACCCTTTATCATGGTACGTGTTCAACCTGCTTTACTTTAGACAATGTACTTCATGACCAAATTTCCTTTCTTCATCCTACTCCCAAAATTCCTGTCCCCTCTGTACCTTACAGAGAGTAAGCTTAACTTGTTTACACTGCATCTTGTCAGCTGAAGTTATCTTGCATTAATCTTCACCAAATTTTGCTTCTAACTGACCAAATGTGGATGATGCTACCAAAATAAGAATCTTACAATACATTTCCATGAACAAACTGGTGCTGTGTTACCTATCACCCCACTAAAAAGCCACTTAGCAATGGTTCTATAATGCCCTAGTCTAAAAATAGCAAAAACCATCTTGATCTAGAGGTATGGGAGCTGGAAACATCCATGATGCCTCTGTAATATTCCAGCATGCTTATTGGAAATGACCCCTTTTGCTAGCACATTTGGTGACAGTCCCAGCCTGTGGCCATCTCGCCCTCCACTTCCTGCAAATACCTAAGCACAGTTGTGAAGAAACAAGCTCCACCTGAAGACGCCATCTGTCAGGCTGAACCGCAGCCACACTTGTCTGCCGAGTCTGTGGGAGAAAAGTGCAAAGGCTAACTGCCTACCCATCATACCTACGCATAATCTAAGGTTAGGATGTCACAGCTCAGAGCAGAGCATCTGGGAGATCAACAGAAAAACAAGTACTACCACCCTCCTCCAGGTAAACTAGATGATCTTTAAAGGTCCCTTCCAACTCAAACCATGCTTGATAAAAACATTTGTTCGCTATGTAACCCAAAATACTATATTGAATTATTTACATGTAGGTCACATGCATTTAATGAGCCAAAAAAAATGAGGCAGGATCCTCTCCAGTCTTTTGGCTCATCGTTTACAACTTCCTTATCTCCTGAACATTTTGCATCTGTATTTGTTAAACTACTGTGCATTTAGAATTAAATGCATTAGCTGCAGGGATTTAATGCTCTAACAATAGCAGAGAGCTACATATCCACAGATATACAGACATACTGCTACCAAACTCTCCTGTACTGCAGAAAGAGTAGTACACAGTAAATTGAGATTATGCAACTGAGAAAAAACCCCCATACTTTCTGTAACGTCAAACAAACATGAGGGTACAAAAGGGACTAGACTTGTTTCTTCATCCTTTATAACATCGAAAAGTCTCTGAGAATATGGTTTCTCCTGTACTTTCTCTTCTATCTGTGCAAAATATGTTCTCCTACCACTGCTAAACTGTATGAAAGAAATTCAGACTTTGCCTTCCTCTGAAGACAGGAACAGAGCTACAAGTGCAACTTCAACATTAGAAGAGACAAGGAACTGAAAGCAGAGCAGATAGGAAGAAAGAAAAGAAAGAGAGAGCGAGCTACCTAAGCATTTGACACTTACTCTCCCAGAACAGTTCATGAAATAAACAGTATTATTGCTACAAGGGAATGCTTCAAGTTAAGGTGCGGCAGAGCTCAGAGTACACAGTCCACTGAAGCCAGGCAACATTTGTTACGTCTCTATATTCAGTAACAAAGCGAAGCAGCAGTGTCATTCTCAGATTCCTACAGAAACCAATCACAGCCTTTAACAGGTGACACCATTTTATTATTTCTTGCCTTCTGATGGCTTAGTTTGCAATCACAGCATCCTTTTCATTTGAGGTATGCATGAAATCAAATTAACATGTTTGTGCACCAATATGCATTTGGATTAACTGCTCAAGATAATATTCATGATCCACAGTCATCTCATATTTTTACGTCTTTATTGCTCTTTTTTTAGATAATGTGCATTGTATCTTTGACCAGAAGTTTTTGTGCTACACCCAACTGCTGCTTACTTCCTTGACAAAGGGCAACACATGCTTTTGCCGAAGTTCATGTATTTCATAACAAAAGGCAATTAAAAAAGCATCCTAAGAAGTAACAGTATTGACTTTTAGGCATTAACTGATCAATAATCTCCAGCTGAGATGAAGAATCTTTGCAAGAGTTATTGACAAATTTTGTATTATTTATTTTTAAATCAACAGTTTGATGTTAACTAGTTACGTGCAGTTCTTTTCCGTATTTCCTTAGACTTCAGTACTGGAGTCATAGGAATTTCAGGTGGTCATTTGTAAAACAGTATTAAGCTGTGCAGCAAGATGTACATTATCCTTCAGGGAAGGATTAAAGAAACATTTCTTTTAATATAAAATTACACATGCAACAGACAGAAACACTGAGAGAAAGCCTTACTGCTGTGCAGACATCAGTCAGAATTCTCTACTACAGGCAAGCTGAGCGACAGAGTGACAAGATTTATTCCAAATCCCTGTAACAGAAGAACATCTGCTACTAAGAAGATACAGTAAATACATCTACAATTTCAAACAGTGAAAACGAATGTTCACACAAAATGAGAAAGTGTTGTCTACTCGAACACTACAATGGCATAATTAATTTCTTTAAATAAGGAAAGAATAAAAATGACTAACAGATGAAACTATACTGAAATAGTGGCTTATTTAAATGTGTTTATGATACAAAAGCAGGAAATAAGCACATAACATTTCACTGTAAAAACAGATAAAGCACAGCATTTGTTTACAATACTCAATGCTGTTATTTTATGTAGTACCATTTTTATTTTAGAGCAACTGTGATGTAGTTTTATTTAGAAAACTAAGACAAGAATTAGAGAATCAATTCTGCAATGGAATTGTTTTATGTAGGTTTTAGATTCTTATTTTTACTTGTTACAACAACCAATATCTACCATTTTGTGCTTAGAAAATTATTGTTTGGGTATAAAACAATGGGTATGGTGCTGCTGAAAGTCTGCAGTGTATACTTAAAACCTGTTGTCCAACATTGCATTTTTGTATAACCCCTTCATTCTCATACTGTCCTTTCCTCCTCACAGAGGGACTTTAAATGACATCTAACTGCATGATACTTTTGGAAGACAAGTCTTTATTCATCTCTTTGTGAATAATCACAGCCAGGAAGTTTACTAATCTACTTTCACTGTACAGAGCCTAAACCCAAAGTTAATCAGTTCACTTGAGTGAACAACAGCACATACCTTTATTGCTATCATCTTGGTAACACTGACTTAAAAATCTCCAAAGAAAAATATTCTACTTTTTTTACATTCTTTAGCATTGTAATATTATTCACCCCACCAAAAAAAGTCTGTGTTTGTTCTTCAAAAATTGACTATTAAAACAGGTACTCTAAAAATCAAAGTTCACTACTTAAGTGAATGCTTTGAATTTGAAGAATATACAGTGATCAGGTCATAACAGATCTATTAACTTCTCTGCCAAAACACCATATATCCTTTATTCCTGACAACATTTTTATGGTGTTAACTTGGGATTTGTCTACATCAGTATTTTATTTCAGGTAAGAAGCATGCTTCTGAATCTCCTGATCTGCTCCACTTCCTTTGCTTTCATTCACATTACACTGTGGCCTTGGAAACATCAAACTGGATTCCTTTTAGATGACACACTCCTACAGGTAATGGGTACCCAGTTCTCTGGACCACACTAGAGCTAGTCCAGGGAAAACCCTTCAGAAATGTATACAGCGCAAACATTAGATCATCCGCGTAACTCCACAAATCCCCTCCTGCCAGGCTGTGGGACATGCCAATGCAGAGACACCTCCAGCTACCCAACATACCAAGTGTGCTCTCTGCTCACCACAACTCCAGTGCTGCCAGGGAGGCTCCACCTCAACTTCAGGCACAAGCTTCAGTTTCCACTGTCATTCAGTGTGAGCAACACAAGTTCTCTTTCTGGTATGCAGTGCTTAATGAATCATTATTCACTAATATTACACCATTTGTGAATGTCATTGCAACACACAAAAGAAAATTTACAAAATTCCGTATAAACCATAACGAGATGCTAGCATAATGCAAATCTGACATAGATGCTGCCAGCCAGATGATGCTGGAGTATTCAAATCGAGCCCTCAGCACCACTGTGATATATCAAGTAAACATTTGGAAGATGCTGCAGTCTACAATGTGAGCTCTCACATTCTTACTCTATAGGTGTGGCTTCTCAGTCACTTTCCATTCTTCCTTCTCCCTTCTACAGGAAGGGGCAGCTCTCCCTTGTTGCCAGACAAAGACACAAAGCAACCAGCAGTTCTGTACTTGGCTGTGTTTAATGAAGCACAAACCTTTTCTCTGCGTATACCAGCAGGAGAGACTCTCACAAGAGAACAGGAAACACCTTTGAAAGAGATCTTTGCATACCAAATTAGCAAAATAACCCAAGGTTCTTTTATCCTAAGTTGCAGAAGAGAAGCTAGAGTAGTAACTATAGCAACTCTGATTTAATGCTGCAGGTGGAAAAAAAAACCCAAAACATTTGGTCACATCTGTAAATCCCACAAGACAATTTTTAATTGAGTATATTGTCATTAAAATACAAAAAACTTAAATTAATAACTAAACCAGCTTTCCTTAAGAGAATGATTTTTGTATGAAAGTTTCAGCAAAACCAGTTAAAACTTCCCAGCTGTAGTTAGAAAAGGTGGGGACAGAAAAGAACTTGGCTTTTTTCTTTAATTCTCACTCAGAAATTCCACAAACTATTTATAGACAGCTCTAATATACTTGGCAGCAAGCAGTGGAAATTGGAAATCTAGCAGAGACACTGGCTCAGCTTCAACAAGATTCCTGATTTTAAGCACATAAGTAGTTCTATTCATGTCAAGCACTATACTTCTACCCAGCCAGGTATAAAGCAAGTTACTTGACTGACCGTTGCCTGCAAGTTGTACGTGTTCTCAGGTGGTAGTCCACAGCAGCATTTCAGATTAGACAAACTGAGAGTAGAAAAACCAGATTACTAAACCAAATTAAACAGTTCAAACAGTGAATACAGTCTTCTAAATTACAGCTAAATCTCAGATAACTTTAAAAAAAGGTAAAGAAATCAGAGGAAAAGAGCGTAGACCAGGAACAGGGAGGGGGGTGGGGGTGTTAAAGGCAAGAGAGACCATAATGCCTACCCATCCTTAAATGAACTGTCTCCTTTATAAGGCTTAGGTGCCTATTCTTAACTGATTAGACCCTATCATGAATGCATACCTAACAATTTGCCATCCTATTTGAAAACGTTGTACTGCTGTATTACGTACAAACCTAGAAAAAGCCAAAGTTTCTAGCTATTTTAAACAGCTACGTTTAAAATAATAAAGCTCAATTATTTTAACAAAGGACTGTTCAGATCCTTTATACGTGTTCAGCTGCAGTAACTATTTTCCTCTGAAATTCTATTTCAGATACTACAAGTATTTCACATTTGAGAAGTGCCAGACTGGGGGAAAATTTCAATGTGTGGGCTGCACAGTGCTGATACAGTAGGGGGAAGAGCATTTCAGATTTGATTCATACTCTCCACATGCTTCGTACTTTTATCTACTACGGTTTCTTTAAATTGCTGTTGCAGTTATAAAAACTAGTTTTGGTTTTGCTCCATGCAGGTTTGGATTGATTTCCATCTTAACTCCTTATAACTACAGGAACAAATGGCAGTAGGAAACAGTCTACACACAGTAGGTATGTTATATTTAAAACAAAACAAAAAACCAAAACAAAACAAAAAAACAAACAAACAAAAAAAAAAAAAAAACAACCAAAAAAACCACCACCAAACATCTACAGTCAATCAGAAGATTTCAGGCCTTTACCAGAAGTTAGATGGTAAAAGCAGGGCTTCAGATCATATATTCTTAAGCTATAAAACTGCTGGTTATCCTGTTTTCTTCCAATTATTTGATTCCATTCTGTCTTGAACAAGTGCTAACAGAAGAAATGAAATCATTATTCATTAACTAATAACAGCAGCCATCATAAATCTATTATAAGCCTGCAGAAATTAAAATATTATCTGCTGTTACCCCATGAATCCCTAACAGGAACCCTCAAAACATCCAAGCTTCTAGTTCCAGATGACAGCATGACTCAGAGTTGACAACTGATTTTTTTCCAAAAAAGACTTAAGTAGTGTAGGAGTACTTGATATTGGGGGGTGGGGGGTGGGAGAATCACGAGGATTTTTGAAAAGGAAAACACCGCTCCACTGCTGCATCTTTATTATGGAGCCTACATCTCATGTGACCAACAACTCAAAACAGAAGAGAAAAAGAAATACACTAGTCATGTTAGAAGGAAGGAAAAAAAAATCATCATTGCCTAAAATACATCCAGAGAATAATGGTCTCAAAATCCAGAAAGCTTATTGGATTCATAAAATAAAATATATTTTATATTTATAAATATATTTTAAGTCTTTATTCAACAGATGAGCTAAGATGTTACAATTCAGAAATCAAAGAAGAATTTTCATACTTCTGACAGGAGCAAAAGCAGGGGATTGAGAAATCTTACCATAATTTCCAGATTTGCTAGATTATTTCTGGAATATTGGCCTGAGCAAACCAGGGAATACTGGAGCCAAGAGTATATACCCACTGAGCTTCAACTCGTTACCTTCATGAAGGTAACAACAATAGATTAGAATTAACTGCAAAGCATCCCAACTGCATTTACTGTAATGACATAACTGAATTGAATGCAAGCCATTTACTGGAAAGGGTGGTGAAGCAGCAGTATGTTTACATGCACATTTTGCACATACATCAAATATAAAAATAGTAAGAACACAGCATGTTTATTGTATCTAGAAAAAATATCCTCATTTGAAAGATAAAACTGTGTTTTCTTCCCTTCTCGCTACTTATTACTAGAAATAAAACTTTTCTGGCAACCTTTTATACTCTTTAATGTGTTTTGGTTTCTTTCTGATAGAATTAAAAAGCACCCCAGAGTTCTCAAGAAAACTTGTTTTCTTTAATTTACAAAAAAAGTTCACAGAAACCACATACCTTGCAAATACTTGTGCAGACTTGTTTATGCGAAGTATGGCAACCAGTTTTTAGACCCCTAGTACCTATTCAGACTGAAACTGAAGTTACACAAAATGTCATGCAGCCTGCCCAGCTATCTTCCAGTAATACAGGACAGAGTCTCTGTGCCTTACTAACGCTTCACTGAACTAATTAAAGCGTAGAAGTAACTTTGCACGACGTAACTCAGCACAGCACCATTCACATGGACTGCAACAACGCAGTAAAAAGCTCAGCCAAAGGAGGGAAGAACTCCTAAGGCAATACACCTCTTGCCTGTGCTTTCAACATCTGTAAAACAAAGCTTTTTGTTAATGTCATGCAAATAGCCACACGCAAAATTAATTTCATTATTTATTATGAATAATTTGATCTGTTCTAGTTGTAGCAGACAGAAGCGGAGATGTCACTGATTTTCAAGGGAACCACAATATGTAGATGCTTCCATTCTCACTATTAAAAAGACATTCAATCCACATAGCTTTTTCCTCTACTGTTCTTTGTCAGCTTCAAAATCTCAATCACCACAATAGCAAAGGCTATTAATTAGCTACACTAATTTTCTAGACTTGCCTAAACTGTGCTGTTTATTAAATATCTTCAGGACTTAGGAAGAATAAGAGGTGAACTTGCTATAACTTGCCAGTGATAACATACTGCATTCCTCAAAATGCACCATGAATTGCTTCTATTCAAAAAAAGACAGACATTAATAGAAGACAGATTGCCTGCAAGATATGAAATTGATTTTACTCAGATTAATAACTTCTTTAATTAAGAATCAGATCTTAAAACAGCCAAGGCATACTCCTGGTACATACATGCATGCACACATACTTGCACAAGTACACCCAGTAACCATGTAAGATCTGTGCATGGCAGCCTTGCTACTTTTACATTCTTTTGTTCAAACAAATTAGTTTCAAAGCAAACAAATGGTAAGGGAAATACGCAGTAAAATTTATAATCCAGTAAAACTTACTTTCTCTCCAGTGTTTTATGCAAAACCTATGTACACTTCGAGAAAACTCTGCTACAGCTACTGCATTGATTCAACTCGTTGATTCTAAAACAGGAAACTTCAGGAAGCCCCACGGATATTATAAAAGGTCTAGAAGTAGTCTATACTTATTTATACAATTAAAAAACAATAGAGAAACAGGTGTGAATCTCTAAGACCCAAACCAGTATTTCTTTCCTTCTCTTTGGAAAGCAGATCTTTTCTTTTTTTCCCCTTCCATGTTATCTGCTATTAATCCTGTGACTCTTGTCCTGCAAGAATGATGCTGGTGCTGTACCTTGCACACTAGCATGAGTACACCTGTAAAAGAGTTTAACACCTTTAATTTCAGACACTATGCAGTGTCTTAAAAATAAATTTGCAAAAAGTTTAGAGTCTTCTTTACTTGGCTCATGATATCTGTAATGCACAGTAACATACTACTGCATTTTTTCATAACAGCACAAATAAGCATTTATCATGATTATAGCTTTATTGTGTCAGGAACTGTACAAACAAGAAAAACAACTCTTGCTCCACAGAGCTCACTGCTTTGTGAAAACTGTGTATGTTACATCTTTATCAGGTAAAGGAAAGGACAATAAAAAAGCACAATACATAAATAATTGGAAATCAATTGTTGGCACCATGTGCCAAAACATAATCAGACAACAGTGCTTTATAGGAACCACAGCACAGTCAAGAGGGTTTGAAGAAAGCAAATATGATGGCTTTGTGTTTCCCATGGACAGATCTACCCAGGTGGTGGGAAGCACAAAGTAAAGAATGGATAAACTTGAGTAATGTTAGTAAGTGATAAAGCTATGAGTACTAAAGAACCACTGCAGCTCGACAGGATAGTAAAACCAAGTGAAACAAAGCTTTGACTTACAGCTGTCCTGTGCTAACACTCCTCATTGTGCCTCACTTTCCCTCTCTCCCCCAAATCACTCCAAACAAAGTTCAAAATTCTGAACACCAAAGGTAAAGGCTTGTCTCTTTCCCAAAGGGGAAACTTCAGGAAGCATTTAGGAAAGTCTGAATTACATTAATTGTGCTGGAGGTAGCTATAGAGACAGCAGAGCTTATGTGAAAACAATTGTAGAACAGTAATTGCAATATAAAGACAGTGAACACTGCCACCTTTATATGCAATGAAAAGAAGTGCACATCTGACAGCCAGAATACTTCTTTTCACATTGCATAGTACTGCAGGGTACTGGAGCCTCTTGCCACAGGGATTCCCAGTAGTTAGAAAAGATAAACACAATCTTGCTATCAGGAACTAGAAACAAGAGTGTTGGATAGTACTATGACTCCACAATCGCAAAATGAAGCAAAGAAATCCTTTCTGTAGAGCTGAATAAGTATTTGACTTGACAGCCAGTTTAGGCAGCTGCAATTCAGCAGAGTACAGCACGCTTTCCAAACAGTTACAGTGTAGGAAACATTAGTCAAAGAGGGTGGAACAAAGTTTGTTTCAAAAAACTTAAGTATATCTTTTCCCTGCTGTCAAACTACATTCCCTAAGACATACATATTACCACTGGAAAACTTTAAATGTGTTAAAGTAGACACACAGCTAATTTACTATATGGATTCTAGTTTTGGCTTTTAGCAAGGCGAGTATTTGTTACAGAAATTAAAAGATCACAATAACTTGTAGATGCCATAGTGTACAATAAAGGCTGTTTGTATGACCCTAAATGCACTTTCTATGCCTACTATCTATAGAGCCAGTAAGAAAAAGTCTCACACTGTACAGGACACAAAATCCTAAGTTTTATTACGTTACAGTAGCTCTAAGCATGCAAGAGAAGTCCTGCACCCTTCAGCTTTATCTCACTCTTCTTCATAACACAGAATTTGAACAACATCCTGCTTTTTCTCCAACATGCACAGATGCTCCCACCCTGACCCTCTGTCCACCACATACATGTACCCCAGTGCAGCAGAATCATCATTTCAATCAGAGCATTTTGCCAGAAACTGGAAATGTCTATAAAATTCATGATATATGCTTTATTTTTTTATCTCTCAGTCAAATAAACCCAAATTTGGTGTCTCATTGCACTCTGAACCTTGATGTTTTAGATACAAGTCCACAGCAATTCAAAAGAGCAAACCGATTTCCAATGAGTTAGATGGTTGAAATAGGCACATTTACAGAGGTGTGAATTGGCCCATTCACTTCCACCTAATGTTATCATCTTAATGAAAAAGCCCTATGGAGATGAATGACAAAGAAATAAGCTGCCTCCTTCCACCGAAACACAGCCATACTTGGGACTGTACCATCCCTCTCCGCTTTGATAGGGCTGGCGTTAGGCTGCCGATTTCCAATACCCCTGTTTCTCAGGCTTACCCACATGCCAGTCCCACCAGCAGAACTAGGAAAGAGGGTTCACACAGGCACATGCTCCCCTGCCCTCCAGGTCCTGGGATGCTCACCAAGAAAATACTTAGAGCCTCCCACCCCCATATACTGAAAAACCTCACCAAACCACCAGCTCCCCCAGGGAGGGAAAAGCAGGTAGCCATGAGTGAGTGTGTGTACACACACACACACACTCTCTCTCTACGACAGAGTTCCTATGACAAAAGCACAAATAGGAAGAGAGGCTTAAACATAATGAGAGGAATGAATGCCTAGAAGAGAATGTGATCTAACAGGTATTTCCAAAATCCTTATCACCATTTATCCTGACATTCATATTTATAATTACCTTCCAGCATGCTATCCCTACACCTAGTACACTGTAACTCCACTTTTGCCTTGACACAAGCTCTTCCAGCTCTTCTCATCTATTCCTTTCTCGACCAAAAAAAATTCTCGCTACACGTGTTTACATGAGTCATTGTCTTCCTTCCCGAGAATAATTTTAACATCTTACTTTTTTTTTTCTGCACTCAAGTTTCCTAAAAAATATCTTATTAAATATATGGGATACCTGTTTCGACTCTCCTTTTGGAGGAAATCCCTGCCAAGAATTATTCAGATAAACACCACATGACCAAAGGTCAAGTTACATAATTGCTGCTCACCCCTTTGTCCACCCAGTTCACAACCAGATACTCCAAAAGCCACTTCAGCTGTTTAATTTGTGCATATTCACTGCTATCTGGCGATCTGAATATAAGCTTGAGCCTAGTTTCCCATGGATCACACAGCATAAGAGCAGTTGTGCACATCTGTACATTCCCCACAACTTCCAAATACTTTGGACTATTTCTACCACATTTGGCAGAAGAGTAACAGTCCCAAAAATCCAGCTAATAATTTCAAGAAAAAAAATTATACATTTCTACTTGGTTTCCAACAGAAAGGTTTAATTGTAAAATTTCTCGTTACTAAGAGATTCCACACAGAATACAATAATCCATGAGAAAAAATGTGCTACTGGCCTGCTTCCAACAAAAGATAGCTGGTCGAAAGGAGTTCTCTAAGAGGCAGCAGCAGATCATCACTAAACCTTTTAAAGCAGTCTGCATCAATTCACTTCAGAAACAATAGCCAAAATATACAATGGACTGTGTTTCTTATGAGCAGAACAGGACTGGCATTTTGGGGATGAGAGAAATTAGTCGGCAGTAACATTTATAAAAACAGACAAGGATAGGATTTGGAGTTTTAAATAAAGTGGAACAGATACCCTGCTCTCAAAGTAGTCTATTTCCAGTTTCACAACAAAAACTCAGCAACTACATCTTTCCCAAAAGGGCGCTGTTTGCATTTAAATGCTTTAGGACTGCTCTTCCTACACAGAGAATTGAGACTTCTGTGACTTCAGATCAGTTAAGACACATTCCTGTTGCCTCTCAGCCTGCCTTTTCCCACACTGACTCTGCCTTAAGTTAAGACAAACCAATTCTCCTCACTTCACACTCACACACAAAATCAGCACAGGATCAGAAACGTGGAGTAACAAACTCTACTCATGCACAACCATGGAACAGCTATTTATTTTCTGTGCTTCAGCTTCTACCCTGCAAACAACAGTACTTTACAGGAAGACCGTCAGTGTGAGGGGTTATTAGTCTATCTTGATACTTAAACCTCAGATAATAAAGAGCTTTTAGGCAACTACACAAAGAATATTTTAAAGTAAGAAAAATATTCATTGAAGCTTTGTTTCCAAGCATCAGTAAAGCACAGTAAATTTAGATGCGAATTAGGTTTATAGTATTCTTTTGGTATAAGCCTAGTTTTAAGAAAGCTCAGTACCAGCAAGTCACTGCTTGATACACAAGTGTTCTTTTACAAAGAGATGCCATATATGAAGTAACAGCCAACTAGGGAAAGAAACTGAAACAGCAGCTATTTGTTGGGACACTCAGATTCAACCTGTCTATGAATGAAACAAAATGATTTTTTAAAGAAAGGGATGAAAAATGCTTTGGAAAAATAGCTATGTGAAAAAGATAGTAGTTTTTATGTTAATACCATTTACTAAACTTGACAGGCAGTTGTATTCTTTTGGATGTAGTTTCTTTTCAATTTGCATGAAAAGCATTGTTACACTTGTGCATTGATGAAAGCAGATTACATCCCTTACAATTCCTTACTGGCAACTCTGCCTAATGAATAATAATAAGCCACAGTTTAACAGCATTGGTTTTGCTGTGTGTTTGCTATTCAAAAAAGGAAGAGGATATCACTACAAGAGGTACAGTTCTGGGAAAAAAGTATAAAGGAAGTCTGGAATATTTCATGGTACCTGAGTTTTCCATTCCTCATCTTTTATTGACAGTATATACATATACTACATTCTAAAATTAGGAAGTACTTTCAAGTTGATACAGATTGCAAAATTGAAGAGCAAGGCTTATTTGTGATAAAGTAGATACTGTGAAGACAGAATACTTGCAAATTCTTACACTGTTTATACTTCACCACTGATTGTTATCCACTTGACTATTTACTTGATTTTCCTTTCTAGATCGTCTACAGACATACTGAGAGGCTCAGCATTGACATTACAGGACAACTTTTACATGGATACAGTCATTACCAGCGTTGGGGCACCAGACAACGTGATTTCTCAAGAGACCTGTTTATTCACTCGAAGTATTTTAGCTGGTTCAGTCCCCAGAAGGTAACTGTTAGGCTTGTTGCAGCTAAAAGTGGTGGTACAGATGGCACTCCTGTTGGCCTTTGTTCTCTCAAAGCAAAACAAACTGTATATGTTTCTAATGTGGACCACCTACAACAGAGATAAATGTCCTACAATAATCCTGGGTGGGTAAAACTTTCAAATGCAGCTTTTTATAAAGATAATTTTGAATTAATAAACACACCACTGGAAGTTCCTAATGTCTAAAGTTAATTTCATTGCTTATAATTATCAAACTGCAGGTAATAATTTTACTACATTTTTAAGAGCAGTTCATTTTGATTTGACTTTGACCTTATTGATGTCAGCAGTAAAATTTAAACTGATAACAAAGCACAGCAAAGTGAAGACTGAGCATGGATTAAAATTCCACACCCTCCCCCTTCCAAATATGTATATACATAGTCAAAGCAAACACAGGACTTAGCAGTACTTACACAAAATCATACGCACATTGGAAAACCAAAGATTTACCTTGATTTTGCCAACTTCCGCTGACACAGAATTATGGATGAAGTCAATGACAACTTCACTAAGGAAGGGCTAAGGCAATGGACAACAAAACTAACAGGAGACAACCTTAAGCACAGAGAAAGTTAGTCTTGGCTTAGGAAACACAGTTGTGGATTAATGACAGAAGTTCTTAGCCTGCCCTACACAAATACGCAAATCCTATCTCTGGAGAAGTTTAACTGAAGAATACAGCACTTGGCAATATATTTTTTCTTAAATAATCATGACCATGCTACAACAGAGGATGCTTCACTCTATACTGCTACAGAAAGGTTCTAAGGCTCAAATAGCTATGGGTTTCCTTTTTAAGGAACGTAGCTTGAAAAGGAAAATGGGTCAATTAGGCTTCAATGCACTAATTCAGCTGTAAAATAAAGGGTAAAAAATTACATATACAGGCCGACATTCCACTCTATTAAAAGCCAGCCTGCTAACAAAATTCAGCACTTGCTCCTACACCCTTTTTAAAGGTAGGTACCGAATTTTAAAATAGCAAAAAATGTGACATAGCATGGTGACAAGCACAAGATCAATGTCAGATGTAATGACTGCATGGTTGAATTTCTGTTTATCTGCTTTTATACAATGATGTATATCGCTCATTTCAGTACACATCCTTCCTGCTTAATCGCAGATTTCCAGATATAGGGAGAAAAGCAGACCCAGCACAATGGAACCCCATAATCTGCAAAACACAAACTCTGATTACATGTCTAAATAAATTAAAATATCTTCAGACACTTCAAAAATACATCAAAGTACACCCTTTTTCAGCACAGGCATGAAGGAGTTGCTTAACAAGAATCTGATGCCATGATCCCTATATTCATAGCAATAATTTAAAAACTGTGTTCCACAACTCACAAGTTTAAAGCTAGTTCAGACCTCCTTCCCAGAGTAACTCATCTCCCTTGAAAAAACCTACTATTTGACGTGATCATTTTACTTGACTAATACACACATGCCTGAGAAACTGTGAATGCTTAGTTCAAATTATTTACTTCAAAAAGCGCTTTGAGCACTTTATTGGCTCCCAAATGTGCAGTATGGTCAGCAAGCAGGATCTCGGATTAAAAATTGAAATTCAGCTTTATTTTCATTAATAATTAATCATTTCTGAAAGCTGTTGCATTTTATGCCAAATTCCATCATGTCCAATGCTCTAAATGGCTATCTAGAGTTCAGATCCATCTCCTTTGTAAAGCCACAAACTAGGGGCAATTGTAGCAAACTGGTGAAAGAATTTCAAACGTGGACTTACTCACTTGATTCCCCATACATCTTCGTGGCCTCCATGCTTTTAATTAACATTTTAAGACAGATATACAGCTGAATATTTCATGATACTTATTCCAAAAAGTCACTATCAAGTACTACTAGAACATTCTGTTAGGACTGCAGCCATGACCTTAACTTTTCACTCTGGGCAGATCTGACTTGCAAAGGAGTCATCCCCGGGAGATGTCATTGCATAGGACAGTTTGCAGCACTGCTGCTCCTCCTGATCTGCACATTCAGAACACAGGATCTCATTCCAGGAAAACTCCTCATGAACCCCAAAGGCACCACACACAAGCTGTGCAGTTCCAACAGATAGTGAAGAAAGCAGCCTGTGTTCCTCACTAAGGGAAGAGGATAAAGGTATAGCCCTTTTCCCAAGCCTTATTCATCTACAGTGTAAAGGCGAAAGGGCTGTACAGACAGTACTGCCCCAGATTTCCACAATGGATATAGAAACACAGAAGCTGGTATTGTGGACTTAACATTGAGAGTAGTAGCTTTGGTATATTGGATTGCCATTTACATTAGAACTGTGACACCACTGAAGCTTTGTTAGTGTGCACATATGACAGATGCAACAGGTAACTTGAAATCAGGGATTGGAGTGAGGCAAGCTAGACAACACCTAGGCAACAGGCACTGGAAACAGCATTAGCTGGATCAGCAGCAACATGGAGGTCAGTAGTAACTGAACTCTAGAAACATACAGCTCCCAGGCACGCCCAGCAGTAAAGCTGCTGAAGAGTGCACAATTGCCAAATGCCAGTATCAGCCAGAAAGAGGAACACAAAGCAGGGTCACAAAAAAGGATGTTCCAAAACACTGACAAAAGCCATACGCTGAGTTACAAAATGCTCAAAAATCTCTGTTTGTTCATCCACTTATTTTCTAAAGCACAGGTAAAATGCAAGAATCTAATGTTTCTGTAACATTCCCCCACCTGAGAGTACTTGGAAAGCCTCAGAGTGAGACCTCATGCAATTCCTGACCTCCTCCTGCACTCAAACCCCTTTTCCTGCTTGCTGGTAAGTCATAAGAATAACCTCTTAGACTGATTAGATACTCACTCAGCCACCGTAACACCCCTTAAAATAGAAGGGCTAGTTCCCTTCCTCCCTTCCACTTGTACAGCCTCTTTAACAACAGCTGTTCTCCCAGACAGCTTGGCTTCCTCTTCCACACTGAAGAATGGTTCTGCCACCTTTAGCAGTGAACGTGCCTTCCCAAGACATCCTAATCTTTCCCTCCCTTGCCACTCCACCTCTGCAGTCTTCATGAATATCTCTAACCACAGACACTAGCTGAACTTTAACCATGGAACTGGTTGCTCTTTCAGTACCTTTCGATAGGAAATACGACCAATGGAAGGTGCTCTGACGAGGAAAGTCATTTCTACTAATTACACAACTACCCAAATCCATCCCAGACAGTACTTCCAGCTGCATGTAGCTGTGATCAAGAGACATGTGACTGATGATTTTATCATTCATTTTTCTCACAGACACCAAAAGGCATTTCTTTCGGAATATTTAAACTGATGTTTACATCTTGGAAAGGAAAAACATTCTGTGTCCATACTTTTAAAAAATTATGAACTGTGGAAAAAAAATGAGATACGTACTCTCCCAAGTCCAGTTACAAATACTTCCATATGGTTTAGACACACATTTTGAGTTAAATCCCTATGCACTCTCTCTAAACACTTCTTTAGAAGAGAGCAAATGGAAAAATGTAATTGCTTAGTAGTATGAAGAGCAGACTGAAGTAAATACAGAAATATTATTAATAAAACAGCACATTAATTAGGACTCTAGAATCATTCTTTCTTTGGAAAGGACTCCATTTAGCTCTATGTGCAGGAAAAAAGGAGGGGAAGGTTAAAGCCTCTACTTAAAACTATGTGATAAGAGGAACACATATATATGGATTTGTTTACTGCATGTGACCTATTCATTACCTGTCCAGTCCCAGTTACTACAATATCCCTAATGGAAGCTTTTACCTTCTTTTACTTGGGATACTCAAAATGCAATTTCACAAAAGGAAAACACCCTATCAGGGTATACTAATTAATTGGATTGCAATACACTTTGTAAAGTGCAGGAAAAAAGGCACTAACCAAAGTCTTATGAAAATTCATATACAACAAAAATCTAGAAGCCAAAGCACATGAATGTAAGTGTATGCCTTCCCTCTACAAGACACATCAATAAGACTTCCATTTTCTGTTCCAAACTGCTCACCTTCAGTTACTAAAAAGTTCTTTCTAAAGGAGCCGTTCCTTAAATCACTAAAGGAGCCGTTCCTTAGATCACTAAATTTTTAAGAGACATCATTGACTATACCAAGTTATTACTAGTAACAGTGTATAAATCAGAGGAAAAACAAAATCCTCTTTTTTTCATGAAAGAACTATTCTCACAATCCGTACTTTCAGAGGGACCTATCTATGTCTCCCAATAGGTTCATACAAAGCTGGAGTAATAAAACCAAGTTACAGGAGCCTCTAGCAGAGTCATTTTTTCCTAACTTTTAAACACAAACAACTTCATTATAGACTTCCACCACATGCCAAAGCGTGCTCACACTGCTTGTTAGAGGATCACTCTACTGTTTTCTGGCTGCAACTGACTCAAAAAGCCTGCTCTGGTTACCCAGAGTCAGTCCCCGGGGCTTCCACTTAGTGGAGGAAACATCTCAGAGGTTAAGGGAAGGGTCGTCATGAATTACAGACACACAATCAGATGGGTGAAAACATGCACTTCACATACTAATACATAGTTCAAGTGTACTTTCCACTCACAGAGAAACACAACTAGCTCACTTTCATTGCTTTGCTGAAAGTTTATAGTTCGTTGTAAGAGTGAACGAGTTCAGATTTCTTGCACATCAAAAAATTCCACAACCAACTAAAGGTGTCTGGGAAAGTACTGACAAGTCACAAGATGCTTAAATGGAAAGAGAGACCATCTTATGACAACTCAAGCTAGTAAACCTAATGTTTTCATTTGACTTTTTCCCCCCCTCCCCTTCAAAATATGCTCTACTTGTAAGCTTTCTTAAATTTTTTGAGGCTCTTATTCTTGCTTGCCAACTTACTTTTGATCCAGTAACAAATAAGTCAGGGGGAAAAAAAAGACTGTAAACTTTTTTTCTTCCTGAACAGTTCCAGAAAGTTGTTCCTCACAAAACAGATGAGAAAGTTATACAGGAATTCCCTCATAACCTAAAATTCAGAGTGTCAAAGAGAACAGCAGGAAAAAAATGTCTATCAGATAGCTACTAAATATGCTTGCCTTGCTAAAAAGACATCATCAACACGTGAACAATGTAGCAAAAGTTATAGTATATCCAAATTTAAAGCATCTGTTCAGAGAAACAAGTGAGAACCACAATTTGGAATAGTGCTTTTGAAAGTATTTGCACTGATCTGTCAATTACACTAAATTCAGTGGTTTAAACTTAGATGCTCACAAGAATCAATACTATATATTTCAATGCAACTGTAAACCTTCATGTAATAAAGCATTAGTAAAGTAACAACTGCAGCAAAAAATCAAGTGCAGAAAACAAAAAAATTTAGTCAGAACAACACAGTTCTTCAGAGTTTGGTATTATACAGCCTGCTATAAACCACTTGGAGCATTTATTTCTACTGAGGGGATAAACACAGGAACTCGGATCTACAACCAGCTTCCATAGTATCAAACGCATTGGTACCCAGCGTTTTCTTACAACGATGTGAACTAAGCAAGCTGAACCTTGCCGACCAACTGACGCTTCAGTAATAATCAGTACTGCAGAATGTTACAGCTAGTAATTCTGAAATGCATACAAGCCAAAAAAATCCCAGGTTGTTGATAAAACGCACTCTTTCAACTAATGCCCAGCTAGATATCTCAGCTGTTCCAGTATTTAACATCATCATTAACGATCTGGGACAATATAAATGGAACACTAAAACTGGAAAACGCAGAGTTATCTAGGAAAGCAAAACCACACTATTTATACAGTACAAACAGTACTTGTGAATTTTAAAAAATTGTAAGGAAATTAGCGAATTCTACTTAACAAGTATGAAAATAACGTCTACAGCTTGGGAAACTAAGGCATATGGTAAAAGATAAATGATGTGTGGAAGGATGTACCTAACGTACCAAAGATACTAAGTTTAAAAATTTGAGATCCGTTAACGAACCACAAGACTGATTATAATTGCAGGTTTTAGCCAGGACAAATATAAAACAATATATTTAGGGCTTAGTTGAAAATAATATGCATACAGTTTACATCTATTTGATACTAAAATAGGAGTGACTAAAGCAAAGGAGTTAAACAGATTCACCTGTAGGGCCCTTCCAACACTAACCCTGCAGAGCTCTTCCTCTCTTAGCAATGATAGAAACAGCTGAAAGAGCCATGCTAATTATATGCTTTGCTCTGATGACAGGAATGGAGTCAGGTGGCTTCTGTCCTGATTCCAGTTACAAGTACCTCTCTGCTCTTCCTCTGGCTGACGATGTTCTCATTTTGTGCATAACAACCAACTACCTTAGCTTAAATTTTCAAACTCTTTTTGCTCTGAGGTTGTCTAGGATGTGGGTTTTTTCTTCTCCCCTTGAATGAACACTGCTTTAAATATTGTCTATGTGACCTCATAGATACTTTGACTACAGACCTAACTGTGGCTCTGAACAGCCAGCTGAATATGCATGTACTTGCACAACTCAACATATGATCAACTTATTAGACAGTATGAAATTCTATGGCATTAAAATTAGGACATTTTCACTTCAAGGACTACAAAACCATTCTAATAAATTAAATGCAGCATTTTTGCCAGTAATACGATTTACAGCTTAGCAAAATATATCTGTTCAGTGTATCACAAAGTATCACTAAAGAGTGACATTCAAGAGTTTAAGGTACAATAATTTATTAAGCCAAGCCATTTCTTTAGGACAGTCTGTCCTGGCTTCATAGTTTAACTTCTTTAGAAAATTAAATAAACTGGCTGGCAGACTTTATTTGCTTACATGATTCAGGCTATTCTTTCAAACAAGGTGAACAAACCTGAAGAATTATTTATTCTTCCTCATACCATCATTAGCAAACTGACATGTAAGTAAAATTTGGGTGCTGACCAGTGAATTTTTATGACAATTTTACCTGCCTTATCTTAAAATCAAATGAACAATTAATTACATGCATAATCTCGTTGTAATCTCAAGCAACATTTGTACCACAGAAACCTGGAATAGTTTTAACCCAAAACTAAGTGTTTTAAAGCTTATAAGTGTAATATGTCTTTCTTTAATGGGCCAGAATAATGTCAATAGCACTGCAGTCTTAGTAGTAACATAGAACATTGTTTCAACTACAGTTTTTAGGAAGAGTAATTTTCTGACATCTGCTAATGTTTCTTAGTCATTGGTACTTCAAGAAGTACTCACTAAAGCCAAACGCATCCTGGAGATAAGGAGAATTAAGACTGATCTCTATCGACCCCCACTTCTACCTTTGAACTGTTTTAGTCTCACTGTCCTACTACTGTAAATATTTTTCTTTGATAGTCATTACATCTGGTGAAGCCAAAAGCAGGAAAATTTACCTACTGTACTACTGCATTGACTACTACCAACTGTACAGAACACTATAAAAGTTCCTTGTAGTCTTCTGTTCAGTGGTACAGAAATTCAAATTAATATATCGGGGTGCCAAGTATAGTTAAGACTAACAAATTTGACTTTCCAGAAATCTGAAGCAGTCAAGTACCCACACTACCAGACTCCATTCCAAAGGAAAGCATCTCCTAGCTTTTGCACTGTGACCCCTCAGAGACTTTTCATAACAACTCAGCCTCTGCTCTGGAACGCCAGTCCCTCCCAAACTGGTCCTGAAAATGCTGCATCACAATACCAGTAAGATACACACCATCATCCTTCCAAGGGCTAAATAAAAATCAAACAAAATGGTAACATTAGGAATTCAGTTCTCTAATCTAAGCTTGTGTTTTAACAATAAAACCATAAGATTAATTTGATTTCCAATTTTTTTTTTTTTCAATCATCAAACTTTGAAAAACTCTGCCCTCAAGAACAGGACCAATTTCTCAAAAGACATTTTTCCCCCTAAAGAAACTGCTTTGCACCACATACAGTTCTGTTTTGAACTCAGAGAACTGTTAGGGCCTTTGAGATATGCAGAAATGTCTTAATATTTGTTCCAGTAAAGGCCATACCAGGATTATATAGAGACACATACAATCAATTATTTCTTGAATATAAAACTCTCAAGCCAACAGAAAGGCCAGGCATATTAAAAACAAATACCATTGCCCAACACCCCACCAAGCTATAATTCTCGTTAGTCAGTGCTATTCCAACATTTCACTTATCAGTATTCCTCCTTCTCAAATTTTTATAATTATAGTCATCATCAGAAGAAAGGTCTGAAAAATTCACTAACTACAGGGAAAGAGCAAAACATTCTCTGGAGAGCTCAATGCCCACATATCAACCTTGGTAGTTTAGTATTTTAATTAGTGGAAAATTCTAGATATTATAGCTGTGCAACTGCATAATGGAAGGCAACCAAAGTGATGCACTACTGCTTTTCCAAGCGTGTATTTACCTTGAGTACTGCCTACTGTATTCAAAGCCTTAACACGCAGTAACATAATAATATCTACAAGGCTGTGCTCAGGATCAACATCGTAGTCCAGAGCTGTGCTGTCAGCAGTGCCTTGATCAAATTCATGCCAATATTAAATTAGTTTAGTTTGGAAGAGCTAAAAGCAGTTGTACAAGAAGGTAAAATGTTTTAATAGGGAATAGTTCCCACTCCCACTTCCTTCTCCCAAAAGAAACAAACAGGTGAAACCAAAATGACAGCTCGAGATAGGGCTACACCACACTGCAAATGCTTGCTTTCATTTTGAACGGTCGGTCTAGCCTGGGGAAGAGAAAGTTCCTTTCCTTCGAGCAGTGAAACTGGTCAGAACTTCAGACATTTGTAACAAAAACTGTTAGGAGAAACCCATGCCTCACGATGAGTGCATGCACACTGATCGAAATTGGAACAAGCTTCTCCTTCCACGCAGTGGTGGTAACAGATGGCAATGTGTTTCTCAGCAAGGCAAAAGAAACTTACGGAGCCTTCGTTCTTGGTTGAACTTTGGAAAGCCTTGATTAAAGATCTATGAAAAATGTTATTCAGCAAGAATTTTATTTGGTAAAGATTGTGCTTGTGGTTTAAATTTTTATAGTGGAAATGCTGACAATACTGCCTAAGTTACAGCATCACAATCCAAATCTATCTACTGAAGTCCAATTGGTGAGATGTATCATGACAACTTAATTTTTACTTTTACTTCAATTCTGTCATGAGTATAATAAACAAATACTGAGTTTGTAAAAAACCTTCGCACAGAAGTTAAATTGCTCAAGTACATTATGTATACAAACATAAGGACAGCTTAATATACCCAGACTTGAGATTCTTCCCTACCAGTTCTGCTCTACCATAAAACAACTCCTTTCCAGTTGTGCTTTCAGTTTGGCTTTTGATGTATCAAATTTGTAACAGTCTATATAGGTATTAAAACTCTTTTCCTTGATTTTGTGTGCATTTAAAACATCGGTCAGTACCTTGCTCAGTTCATGCAAGTAGGCCCCCTCAAAAATTAACTTCTACCACTGTAACTATTCAGTTACAGGTACTGGCGTAACTGTAGTTCTCTTTGAAGAAGCCTACCTTACTTCTACTCAGTAAATATGAGATGTTCTTACAAAGAGTTTGCACTCATCTTTGCAGCACAGGCATCGGCTAGACATTTTTGCACAGACAAACCCGAAATATTTCATACGCTCAATCACATGTTTAAAGCAAAGGCACCTACTTAAGAAACTGCTAAATCAGGGCCCCTATTGCTGTCTTCCTCAGAAGAAGGCACACGCCCAGCTCTGTGCCAAAGGCTGCTTCTCACATCAGGGGCTGACGGACATGACCTACACTTGAGTTTGTAAAACAAACACAACTCCGTGAGAAAACATGTAACGACTCCCATTGTCGAGTATCTGCTTTTTGATCTGTCATGTATTACTGGGCCACTTACATACTGTAAAAAAACAACATAAGTACATTCCCTAATGCATTTACACACGTATTTTTCATTAGCAGTTCTGTTTAAAGGTGGGTTTATAACCACAAATGAAATGCCATTCAGGTATGAACTGAAAGCAGGCTGAGCAGAAGCAAAGGTCCCTGGAAGGGTTTTCAAGGCCTATGCCGATGTGTCACAAACTCATCACACAGCGCCAGCCACCCCCCAGTCCCCGCAGCCCCTCGGCCCTCCAAGGGGCTCGTCCTGCCCCCAGACACCAGGCCGCATCCCTCCCAGCCCGGCGGGACGTGGAACATCTCCCAGGCATCCCCATTATCCACAGACAGCGATTATTCGTGACTCAGAGGATTTGGGGCTGGTTTGTTTGCGCGGCCGCACGCCAACTCCGGAGTTCCCGGCAACGTACATTTCCGAGAGAGAAAGCCGAGGGCAGCTGGGCCAAATGCCAGCCTCAGTTTTAAGGACCTCCCTGAGGAGACTTCCGCCCACCCCCACAGATACGAAAAGACCCGGAGCGAGTCCTGGAGCAGCCGAGCTCGGAGGGGAGGACGGGGCTGGGGGCGAGGAAGTACGGGGACACCAGCAGGGCCGCCGCGAGGAAGGCAGCGGCGGTCCCGGGAGGCGCCAGGGCCCGGGGCGGGCCGAGGGACCCCACCGCCGCCCGTGGCCGCCGCGCCGCCGGAGGCCGGCTGGGAGAAAGGCGGCTTTGTTCCGCCTCCCCGGCGGCGGGCGGCCGCCTCCCGGCCCGGGAGACGGAGGCGGACGGGTGGCGTCACTCCCCCGGTACCTACCGCAGCAGGAGACGACGAGGAGCAGGAGCTGCGCTGACCTCCAAGCCGGGGAGCCCTCTGCGCTCCCCCAAGGGGCCATAACACCAGCCCGCAGGGAGGCGACGAGGAGCCGGACCTGCCACCTCCGCGCCCCCGACAGGGAGCCGGAGCCGCCGTCACAAGAGGGGCCGGCCGGGCCTCGCCCCCTCGCCCACCGGAGCTGCCGCCTCGGGGAGCGCTAGCGGCCCGCACACCCGCGCCTCATCCGCCTGCCTGCGGAGCCATGAGCCGCCGCCACCTCCGCCGGCCTCGGCCTCCTTCCCCTCGCGCCGCGCCGCTTCCTCCTCCCGGGCTGGGCTCCGCCGCGGCTGCGCACTGGCGGCCCGAGCGCATGGAGTCGCTCCCGGCAGCCGCGGGCCGGGCGGGCGAGCGGGGCGGAGCAGCGGCCCCCAGACGGTGGGGGAGGGCCCGGGCCGCCATGCTCCGGCGTGTCGCCACCCCGCCGCCCCCTCTCTCTCCTCCTCCTGCTCTGTCGCCGCCGCCAGGTTTCGGCCCGCCCTTGGCAGCGCTCTGCCCGCCCCGTTCCGGGAGCCGCCGCCGGCCCCCTCAGCCGAGGCTGCGTCTCTGCGGGCTGGAGCCCCCGGGCCGGCCTCTCCGCCCGGGCCGCGCCGCCGTGTCGCTGACCCGAGGAGGCGTCCTCCGAGGAGAAGGGCTCAAGCGGGTGAGGGAGGGTGAGTCTTCCCGTCACTACGGCGGCAGAGCAGCCTGGATTCCCGGCTTACACGTAAAACAACCAGATGGGTATTTGGGTGTCCTGGCGCTCTGCCCTGAAGAAAACCCAGTGTGTGAAATCAAACTCCATCTATAAAGCACAGAGACACGCCGGCAGCTGGCGGCCGCTGTGTTTCTGACCTCCAAATCTGCGTTTCACCAGTGAGACGGGCAAACTACCGTGGGAGCAAAAAAGCATAACTGCTGCAGATGCACAGCATCCAAAATTATGGAGCCCATAGAAATTCCTTGTGACACTTTTCAGTTCAATTACGATTGACCGTCTTTCACACTTTAACGACACCATTTTCCTGTTGCACAGTTATCTATCACACTCAATTGTTTGACCGAGTGTCAAAAGCAAGTGGGATTCACAGCACAACTTCTATATTTAGCTTGAATTTTGCAGTGCCTGTTGCAGACTGGGAGAAGTGTTTATTGCCTCTGTTCTACTAGATCTTGGAAAAACAAAATATTACCATTCCTGAGAAAAGCAAAAGTTAACATACATTGGTAGGTCTTCGTAGCTACACTATGAGAACAGATGTTTTGGATCAGACCAGAGTCCTTGCTCCACAAATGGTAATTGCTAGGTGGAGTGCTCTATGCTATTTCTCCTTATTCCTCTCTTTTTTCATAGAATCATTTAGGTTGGAAAAGACCTTTAAGATCATTTAGTCCAATCGTAAACCTAACACTGCCAAGTCCACCACTAAACCATGTCCCTAAGCTCCACATCTACACGTCTTTTAAATGCCTCCAGGGATGGTGACTCCACCACTTCCCTGGGCAGCCTGTTCCAATGCTTGATAACCCTTTTGGTGAAGAAATTTTTCCTAATATCCAGTCTAAACCTCTCCTGGCACAACTTGAGGCCGTTTCCTTTCATTTGTTGTTCTCTGATGTCTACCACATTTATTTCCCAATCCCAGTCTATTTGGGAAAGAAGAGAAGTATATTGGGGGCATGTCTTGGGAGGGAGGAGAGGTTTATTTAAGGGTGAGCATCTGGATGAAGATACAGCATTAATAATAGTCACCAAAGAAGGAAGGTAAACCAGACAAGCATGAATGCTCTCCGACTCTCTGAGAAGTTGTGGCTCAGGAACACCCTGTACTAGAGATGATGGTATCACTGAGTTTAATAATCCTGAATGGATTAGTCTTCAGTAAATGTGTCCAGTCACAGTTTGAACCTATGAGGAATGTGACTGTTCACCTCTCAGAAGCCATTAGTATGCATACAAAATTAGTACTTCAAGGGAGAAGAAAACACAACCTTTATTTATAGGTTTATACAAATAAGTAAAGCATTCCAGCGTCTTAGCCAATAACCTTTTTGGTTTCTTTCTACTTGCAAGTCTAACCAACTTCTTCAGTGAAACCTCAGATGTCCTATTTTCCACCCAGTTGTGCTGGTTTTGGCTGGGATAGAGTTAATTTTCTTCATAGTAGTTTGTACGGGGCTGTGTTTTGGATTTGTGCTGAAAACAGTGTCGATAATACAGGGATGTTTTCGTTATTGCTGAGCAGTCAAGGCCTTTTCTGCTTCTCACACCACCCTGCCAATGAGTGGGCTGGGAGTGCACAAGAAGTCGGGAGGGGACACAGCCGGGACAGCTGACCCCAACTGAGCAGAGGGATATTCCATACCATATGACGTCATGCTCAGCAATATACAGCTGGGGGAAGAAGAAGGAAGGATGGGGACGTTTGGGGTTATGGCGTTTGTCTTCCCAAGTAACTGTTACGCGTGATGGAGCCCTGCTTTCGTGGAGATGGCTGAACACTTGCCTGCCGATGGGAAGTAGTGAATGAATTCCTTGTTTTGCTTTGCTTGCGTTTGCAGCTTTTGCTTTACCTATTAAACTGTCTTTATCTCAAACCAACGAGTTTTCTCACTTTTACCCTTCCAATTCTCTCCCCCATCCCACCAGAGGGGGAGTGAGCGAGCAGCTGTGTGGGAATTAGTTGCCGGCTGGGGTTAAACCACGACATCAGTGTATCCCATTCCTCTTTTTGTTTTTAATTATTAACAATGGGGCACTGGAAGGATGCTCAGGAGGTCTGGTGTGTAGCCACTGAGAAAGACATTACAGCTTTTATGAACAGACACCGCACAGAGCCTATGAACGCACAGGGACTAACCCACAGTAATTACAGCTGTACGTGCTGGGTGCAAGTCCTTACTGGAACCTGTTAAACTCTGCCATAGAGACAGGTCAACATTAAACAAATTAGCACATGATCCATAGCCTTCCTCCACTCCTCCCAAAGTTATTTTTGTCTATCTAGTTTGACCCAGTTTCTACCACCCAGTTATATGCTGTTGAGATTTGAGATGATTCTCTTTCCATAGATTTTCCATTGATTTTAGTTGCATAACTAAGAAGACAACAGGAATTAATTTTTCAGATTAAATGCTATTCCAAACAGCCAAATATCTCTGTTGGAAAAGCTGTTTTCAATCACTTGCACAAAAAGGGGTTACTATTTACCATGTTACCCAGGTTGATCGTTCACGCCAGAAGAGAGCAAAGCATCAACCCCTGACATGTGCTTAATTAACATTGTTCTCAAAAATGCAGAGCAAAGGATGGTATGCAGAAGAGTCCTGCCTCAGTACTAAATGAGCTTGGCAAGCAAAAGGTGAGATACTGAAGTAATAATCTAGAGAAAAAACCTCTGCAGGAGCAGTTTGCCTGCATATGAGATGAGCTGGATCTTGTAAGTCCAGGGAAGAGATTGTGTTAGTAATCCAGATAAGACTCTCAGGATGTCAAGCAACGTCTTCCCATGCCACACCCTTAGCAAGTTCACCAAATCTATGAACTTTAAATTATTTCAAAAGACTTATTTCCTAGCAAAGTTATCTCAGTAAAAAGTCTAACTCCTTTTTTATTGCTGCTCCTTCTGCTGGCCTCTGCCGAGAGCTGTCTTAATCTCTTTGATGTTTGGGGAGAAGAATATTGTTTCTCCTATGTCTGAAAAGTACTTAGTAAATCATAGACATAACTTTATGTATGTGAAATTCTAATCATGACTGTATTTTTTTGTTTGTTTGTTTTTTACTCTTATCTGAAGACTAATAAAAGTTCATCAATAGGAATCATTTTAAGCTGGCACAGAAGTTGACACCGTCTTTCTTTTGTATTTGAAGGCAGGTGAAGATAAACATCCTGAAAGTGCACACATGGTTCACCTTGAACCAAACCAAGGTTGTTGTAACAGGCAGTCATTCTTCTGTCTGAACCTCCTGGTTGGCAGATGAAGCTACTGAAGCAGCTTCAGCAAGAATTATCAGGCACCCACTGATGATATCAGAATATGATTTTTTCCCCCTGTAGTTTTACTTTCAACATTGTTCTCTTTTTAACGATTGATTGTTTACAGCTTCACTTCACTGCCTGTCACACATGCTTCCTTCTCACCATCTTCTCTTTTTCTCTTCATACCCCTTCCTTATCAGTTCTCCCTTTCTTTTGTCCCTTCAGACTATACTGTTAGCAAATGCCACCCACAGATTTAACAGCAGTTTTATGACCCATTGTAAAAGTTGCCCCCAGTTCATTCCTTTCTCTCTATTCCTGCTCTGACTGTCTGTAAAATGGTAGGATACAATCTTACAGTATGTCTCTCTAATGCCAAGTCCTGGTTGGGACCTCTTGGCACCATTTTAATACACAATAAGAATGGGGACGATTTAAGATGTTGACTAGATCTCAGCTAAAAAAGTAACTGTAGTTTTCCTTTACTGATCTCATTACCTTCTGCCCCATATCCTCCCTTCAGGTGAGGTCATAAGAAATGTTGGTATATTCAGTACCAGTGTTTAATTTTTGGTGAGACCTCTACCACATCTGAATTTTTCTTCACCTTTTTTTTACAGAGGAACTCAAGTATTTTATCAGAAAAAGGACATCAATGGAATTCTAAATTTTCTTATTTTGTGATACTGATTTTTCCAAAACAATTATTTATAAAGTATGAAAAAGTACGCAGCAGAGAAAGTGGATTTCTCTCCCAGACTTGCATTTGTTTTGCAGCACAACATATGAAGACTGGGACAAAAATTATTTGTTCCATCTATTCAGTGATTTTTATTTTTTTTTAACAAACAGTTCTTTGCACGACAGTTGTCTAAAGAGTGCTAATAAATAGATTTTTATTCTACATTATTTTTAATACTAGAGCACAGCTGCCTCAAATCTAGAGTACCCTACATAACTCCACTGCAAAATGATGAAAGACAGTAGAAGATGGTGCCAGAAATGTCTGGATGAAGGCCATTGTGTTAAAAATATATAGCATACATCAGAATCTGCTTGTGTTCTGCTGGTGTACATATCAGTATCGCTGTTGCATGCTGGAGAAAATATATCAAATGTGTTAAGTGATCATTTATTTCCCTGGTATTTATTATTAGTATCATTGTGCCGTCTAGAGTCCAATCAAGAGTAGGGTCCCATTATGTTAAGGACTGTACAAACATAGGACATGCTGTACGTTGTGCAGTGGAAAACAGTCCAAATATAGCTCGGTTAACTGCAGTTGTATGCAGAAGTATGTCTGGAGCCAGTGACAGTGTAGCTGCATCCTTGTAACTTGCACCCAAACTAATTTTGTAGGGCACATTAGTTTAAGCAGCGTGGTCCACTAACTGCTTCTGGGATTCACATTGGTTTCTTCAAACCACTGCAGAGCACTTGGAGTAAGTCAGTGCTCTTTTTCCATGCTTTATCACCCAGGGACTGTAGATTTGTAGACAGTTTGTAAGCTCTTTGCCTAGGATCTAAACAGAGTAACCAGATCCCCCCGCAGGAGAAAGGGGTTTGTGTACAAGCAAGTTTTAAGAACTGCCTACAAAATTGTTATCTCAGTTAAAAGAAATTCATGTCCCTAATATAATAGTAGTTATTTTTCCTTACTAGTCATCTGAATCTGGACTGTCTCTCTTACATGTATCGGATATTATGCTTTAAATATTATTACAACTGTTTTATGTTCAGCTGACTGTTCAGATTAAATCATGAATTGTAGTCACAGGCTCTGTAGTTTCCCTGACACTAATAGCACTTCTGTCATATGCTGCATGAATCGCTATTGACTAATTTTGTAGTTTTAGGCATTTCTGGAAATGTTGTCCGAGCTTGTGTATTTATTAAAGTACACTGCTGCTGCTGCAAGGACAATCAAACAGAAGGAACTTCAGTTTGGAATAAGCCCTGTGTCAAAGTGTGACCTAATTCAGCCTGCAATTACACTGTGTAACATAATGCTTAGGTGAGTACCTACAACATGGTAACATCACAGATGTTAAAACTGCTTTTGTTATTTCCTTACTGTTAACTAAAGCAGCTTAACTCTTACTGAGGCAATGTGGACCTAGATGGCAGGCAAAGATCGGTAAGTATGGTGATACCTTCATTCCTCTGCCTGCATCCCTAATAACAGCCCCAAAAGTGGCTTAAGAACCACTATATTAGCATTATTTTACTACAGGACTTCCAGTGCACTAGAGAAGCATCAGTGGTTATCTAAAGTGGTTGAATAACATCAGAAGATAGGACAGAATCTGAGTCCATGGTCACATCACATCTCAGAAGAAAATCTAGTCCTTCACTCCAGTGATGAGAGACTTAAGGCTGCTCTTAGCAGCCGTTCTCTTACCTTTGGATTTAGCTTCTCAGGATCTGCTAGCGGATACCTGGAAGAAACTTCTATCACTACAATCTCTTTTTAAAACCTATATGCTTTTTACACATTACTCTATAAAACATTATAATAAACCCACAAGAAAAGACTGAGTTTAAAGTCTAGTCAAAACAATGAATTTATAGGCGAAGGTATTTGTATAAAACTTTAAAATAATTCTGAATAATTATCCAGTCACAGAAAGAGCACAACTGTTCAGCTAATTCATGGATAGAATGAAGAACTAAGCTATTAATACTATTTTAATTTTAGAGCAGACAAACCCAAAGACCAAGCGGAAAAGAAAGGTAAAAAAACCTGGATATGCCAAAGGAAAGGAAAATCCAAGACAAAAGACTTCATGATTGCAAAGAAAACCAAGAAATCTCCTCAATACTAACAGAACATTTCATGAGCAGTTTTCAAAACCTAAAAGAGGCTAATTAGCTAGTGTGGAAGGAGCTATTAAAAAGCAACAGGTTTTTTTGTGGAATTTTTCATTTTCTGAATTCAATTTATTTTTTCTTACACACAATTTTTGAAGCAATTATCTTTTCAAGATCCGTACTGACACTGGTAATATTCTTGCTTTTCAATTAGGTTAAATTAGAACCTCCTTCACCTGAGCTGCACATGTACATAATGCCCCCACTGGTCATTAAGGCAGAAACAGCATGAAGTCTGAAGTACTTCCAAACTATAGCCCAAAGTTCAAAGTAGCAGAATGAACTCTAGTTTGTAGCAGTAATCATGTTCTGCCTGTTGACAGGGCTGGAAGAAAACACAACCAACGTGATGTGTTAATATTTTGCCCAAATAGATTTTTTTTATCTTGTTGAGTGCAGCTAATCTTTAGCCACGGTTCCAGATCATCTGTTTGTCAGGTGCACCCATAACCTCCAAGTGGAAGACTTTGAGTCAGAGGGCAGGATCTCAGCCAGAGGAGCTCTGCAGCCCTTTAGCGCATTCAGGAACTTAATCCAGTCTCCTTCCCTAATAACGTGCTAAAACTGATTTCTACAATTCTCCAGGACCAAGACTGAAGTGCTTTGGTTTTCTTACACAATAGCAGTTGGGATGTTGCTGTCTTAAAATTCTTAACAGGTTTCTTTTGGCTTAGCCATACCTAATGCCATTTCGTAGATGTGTGTTGCAATTTGAAGAAAACTATGGGGTGTAAACTCGCAGAGGTGGGCATGAGCACTCTGTAGGATAGCTTCTAGCTTCAAAGGGAGGAACCCCTACAGGAGCCAGATGTTCAGAGAGGGGTTACATTACTTCAGTGTTACTCTTCCTTTCCATTGTCCCATCCAGCAGAAACTATCCTTCAAAGTCATAATTCGGCTCTTACTGCATGACTGAACCGGATTTGGCAAGAGGAACCCCAGTCTTAAATCCAAAAGCAATGATATCTCTTAGGTGAAGGTTCATGTGAACTGTGAGTCAGATCATCTAACTAACTGTAGTAAGACCTTAACATAACCCACAGGTTAGCCAAGGTTAGAGGAGAGGGCTTTTAAGAGCTTGTCTCAGGCTGTGAAATAGAGAGACAGTAACTGACAGTTACTGGCTTGAGCAAAAGCGTTCCAAGGAGTACTACACTTTTCCACCTAAACTTCTGAACACGACAGTTATTCTGTCAAAGGTCCAAAATGATAGTAGACACACGCTTATGTATATGTAGTATGTTCATATGCACTGTTACACCTTCCACTCTTATCTAGGTACCTTAATCCTAACAGTACCTATTCCAAACAGTCTAGGAGTCATTCTAGGTCTCACCTTCCCTTGCCCCAAATCACATGGTTTTTAAAAAATCGTAAGACTCTCAATAAGACTTTGCATATGACTTGACTCATAAAACTTGGCAATACCTGCATATGTTCACCCATTCAAGCTAAGTCAAAAACCATGTGGTAATACATTAAGAGTGCCAGGGATTTGCAAAGCTGTGCAAGTCCCCAAGACGAACACGAACTTTTTGGTTGTGAAGTGCGTGCAAAGTACGCATGTAAATTAGAACTCAAAGCAGTTAATTTATTTTTTAGTTTGTTTCCATTTACAAAGGTATTTTATAGGCCATTCCAGTCTTCTCTGACACAATGACCTTTATTTGAAATCTAATATACAAACTTACCTTTATTTGTAAAATCAAACCTATATTAAACTTCACAGAAGACAAAGTGCATATTCCTAAAGATGAACATCAGTATATTCAATAACCATGTTCAGCAATATAAATTAAAATAAAATGTCTTGAGACCTTGTGGTAGGGTGATATATTGTAGTGAAGAAAGATGTCCTACTTTTTTTTTTTTTTTAGCATTTCTCCATCTTTTAATTAAAATACAAGAAAATGTGAAAGGACGATTAAGATTATGACATTCACATTCTGTCACCTATTCTTCAGAGAACATACCAACAGTACATTTTATATCTAGTCATTAAAGCTACAGGAGTAAATTAAGGCCTGGATGTCTCAATCCCATTTGCATCTTTCAGTGCATCTGCTGTGAGTGAGAGTGGGAGATCCACAGCAGAAGAGACTGCCTCATATTCCCTGTTCTCCTGTAGCTGCAGAGATCAGTGGGTTGGAATTAGCATGATCATTTGGAGAAGCGTTTCAATACACTGAAAAATGGCTTTAGGACTAAACTCAGTTGGTTTTAGTTTTCCACTGTGCCAGACAGTTTTGCACTTCATTTTTCCCTTTCAAGCTTTAGACCTACTATTTTATGTTGCTTATTTATTGAAATGATGTTTTCAGTATATTCCTGTCAGGCTTGTAGAAGTCTTTGACACACTCCAAGTGAGCAGTAGCACAATAACATTGAAATATTTTCATGGCAATATTCAGAGATTTTAGACCTACAGGCTATATCATGAACTGCAGGAATTAGCGTTGTTCCCCAAAGTAAATGAAGCTCCACTAATATCAGGTTTTCCTGAAATCAGTCTTGGATCTAGGTCCAAATTTTCCATTTGTAAAACGTTCAACCATTTGATGAAGTTTCGCTTGTCTGCAAACAGACAGCTGGCTTTTTTTCCCCACTGGAAAAAAGTGATAACGGCTAATAGACAAAGGCTTTTGTTTGTTTGCTACAAAACAGCTGCTTCTAATCTACCTTGGACTTGCAGTGGTATTGCAGTATCAAGGAGGATGTAAGCAAACAAACAAGAGGACAATGAGATCCTGAAGGGCAGATTTCCAGCACCAGAAAACCCTCTAGTAGTGGATTCAGATGCAATCTGATGCAATAGCAATGTAGTTCACTGCAGTAATTTATTATACTGTCCTTTACCTCCAAATGTGCAGAATAGTTTTCTACTGAGCCTGCATAATTGCATTGCAGAAGATATCTGGGACTCCTGGAAATGCTGGCAGCTGGGATCATTTTCTTCTGAACTAGCACGTGTGGCTCTTAACATTCAGAAAGGCATTTTTTTATTTTTCACAGTGTTCAAATTTTACTTGTTTATTCACAACTGTCCAGGGCAAAAGGGTAAATACAGAGGCTCTGTCAGTAATAAACCCTCCATCACTATCTGCAATCCTGTCCCTGATGACTGGTCTGTGTCACAGAAACCCAGCTAGCTGACACTGCAGCACCCATCTCTCATTTCACTCCCCTGTGCGCCTCCCCCCCCCCCCCATTCATCACGGATCTAGAGCTGGAAGGATAAAAATTGAGGGGAAGCCAATATTTCCTCACACTTAATCTGTGTGTCCAGAGACAGTATACACTCTGGCCATGCTGTTAATCTCTAAATCCCCTAAACAGATAAAGCTTTCTAGAGAAGCTGCTGTAGACACCGAGGAGAAGATAAAACTCACTTGGTTGCTTCCTTGGAAGACTTCAACTTCCTAGTCTGAATGTGAACATAAAGTGCAGGAACAAATCCCTGTCTTGGTCTGGCAATTTCTTCCTGTAGGAGGAGATAAAACCTGCTGAAAATAGGGGCAGAACTATAAAACTTCATTCCAACAGTCTGGGACATCAAGAAACCTATCAAGACAACCTCCAACTCGGCTGCTGTTTGCAGCGAACATGCTGGCTTCTCCTGGCCAGGCTTGGTACAGACATGGCACTTGTTGCTCTAAGAATTAAAATGTCCTTGACAAAGGAAAGGTCAGAGAAAGCTCCACATATTGCTGCAACTTTTCTGCGGACTCTAAAGCTCTGCTCATTAGTTACTCATTTCTTGCTCTTCCAACCAGTAGCACAGAGAAGTGGAACGTATCACATATATTTCAGTTTGCTGCCTACTTTAACTACTTATTAAACAGACACAGACTAAAGTCTTGCTTTCAATACAGGCAGTTCTGCATAGGATAGTCTACTTAGCTCTGTGACAATTTGTGACATTTAGGCTTTGCCAAAAAAGAAAAAAAGGAAGGTCAAGAATAATGCAAGATTAGAGTGCTGCTGACAGGACTTCCATGGGAGCTGGCACAAACTGGCAGTAAATCAAGAGATAACTTTTTGACTCTGGCACAGTTATCCTCAGTGACCCTGAGAAAAAACAAAGTCTTTCTGAGTCTCAGTTTCCTAGGTATAGAATGAGATAATGCCCCTCTGCCCGTCTTTTCCCTTTAAACTGGGGTGATTTTGATGGTGTATGTCTCATTGCATGAATGCACAGCGCCCATAGCTCAAGGATTCTGATTTCAAGGATGCTGTAATGTGTATAGTAAACTGAATCAAAGAACTGCCTTCATAAAAGACAAGTACATTTATGAAATGTATGTCTGGAAATTCAGCAGGCTGTTAGCGTAACTCATTAGTAGAAAGCCTACTCATCTTGCTTTCTTTTCAAAAAACCAAGGACAGAGCAAAAGCAAAAGAGGCATCCATGAAGTAAAGATTCACAGAGAGTAGGAATGCAAATATCCTGCATCAAGTTAAGGCCTCTGATTCATTTTACTGCAACCATTAAGTTTCATTTCTTGGGAAATGATCCCCATGTATAGATTTGCACCAAACACCTGGAAATCTCTTGAGCGAAATTTATAGCTGCTAGTGCGAATTACTTGCAAATTAGATTTCACCGGAATTTCAAGCTCCTTCCCCCCCCCATCCCCCGCCTTTATTTTCCTCCCTCCAAGAAATGCCCCAGCCCCCATAAGGAACATACCAACATTTTTGTTATACATATATATACATGCATAATTTATATGTTAAGAGAAAAAGTACTTTAAACTGCAGTGCATTCAAAAGTGAATACATTCTAGCAATGGATACCCATACAGCTTTCTGTCTTTGTGCTTGTCCATTACATAGCATTCTCCAAATAACAAATGGGTATTTATTCTCCTACTGTTCTTCTTAGGTGACTAGCAGATAATATTCCCAGTGTCCAATGGTTTATTTTTTAAACCTGTTGCTAATCTGTTCAACAGACTGCTCGGAAGGTATATGTCTGGGGTGGAATCCCCTTGACTAATAATTGTAATTAAGTAATGAAGATTATGTCACCATATCTGGTGATCTGGCAGGTAAGGGAATACATGAAGAATCAGCATATATAAGGATGAGCCAGTCTAGGAGATATGCATCCCGTAGTCTTCAGGGTATTCACTAATAAAATTACTGATTGACTTGTAATTATATTTTGTAAGCTAAGGGAGAGCCAGAATCATATCTAAGGAATTGGAAATGAAGAGATGGACTGATTAATTTTTTTGTTATATGTAAAGAAATACTAGTAATTACAATTTGCTAAACATTTCTTGAACTATAGTAAACTTAATTAAGGTAATAAATAAGAAAATCTATATGCATCTACACCAGTGGGCACTAATAACAACAAGTCAAAGGATGTGGATGCAAAAGCATATGACACCTTCAGACTTTAGTTCAAGACTTGATCAGATAGCTATTAGATACAGCTATAAAATCTCATAGGACTTTAGGAGTCATGGAGAGAGCAGCAATTCCATAGTCAACAGCAACGCGAGTTTGAGATCCCTCTTCAGTGAGACAGTGCAATGATAAACAGTCAAATCCAAACTTGCCTAGTTAAATACGGAGAAGGCCCTCAGTAAAAAAAAGAAAAAAAGAAAGGAAAAAAAAAAAAGAAAGAAAAAATTTATTTTATTCCTGTTAGAAATTTTCAAGAAAACTTTGCAATTAGCTTGAAATAGCATGGGTGGAATTCTACATTAATTTGAAGTCAACAACAAAATACCCATGAATTCCTGTGGGAGCAGACAATGTTTCATGCTGTTTTATTCAACATACCTTTTTATACCGCGTTTTTTGCTGTGGTCTCTGAGTATCTTGCAGGGGATTAGGAAGACGACTACTGTCTGTCACATGTGGTCGCTCAACTGCTCCCCTGGGGCAGAAGAGAATGTGTGCTGGGTGGTGCGCTGTGCTCTGGAGGTGAAATGGAAATATCCTGCCAGGTAACTCCAGTGCTTCTTTACCAAAAATCTGCAACGCATGCGGATTCAGGAGGTGAAGTATATCTGGAATCAGGCACGTATGCCATGTGGCTAGCACCTGGATTTGGCCACTGTAAGGAGCTCTACAATGATGCCCATGTGCAGAGGCTGCCAAGAAAAAGGTCCAAGCCCATACACGTACCTCTCTTCATCAGCTTGACTGTACATGTGCTTATACTACGGTCTGGACAGTGCTAGCAATGAGCAGCTGCAAGAAGAAGGGAATTCACAATCACATTGCCCTTTCATAGCATTACATTGCTCGTCTTTCATCTGCTGAGTTATCTGACCTATATTTCGTCCTCTCCAAAGTAGCTTAACTTGTAAGAATCTTTCTCTTTGTACATTTTTAATTCAGAAGAGTAGCTTGTACTGATTATACTACAGGACCTCTGAGTTTTACCACAGGTGGAATGACTACCTACATTTATTTAGCTTGCTCAGCAAAGAGTCCTTTAAGAGTGATTACTGACAAATTGAAAAAGTCGAGTTAATCACTACAGAAATGCGAAGGGATCACACAATGTCTTAATCAGAAAAATACTGTTCGAAACAAGACATCATCAAAGACTGGTAAATTGAAAAATGTAAAACATCTGTTAGATAACCAATTTACCATTTGATCTACTGTCATAATTCTTAAAAAAAAAAACAAACCCAAAATGCTGCTGTAGCTGCTCACTGGTGGAATACAGAAGATGATAGAATTTCAGCAATCAAGTGATACAGAATGATGGAAATAAAAAAATAAAATGTCCATTTCTTAATTTCAGTAGACTCTACAGGTAGCCAAATGAAATACTCTGAAACTATGTCTTTCTAGTAAATATTGAGTTTAAATGGTGTACTTAGAGATTATATTGCTAGCTCTGCAGAGCGCCAAAATAACAGATCAGTCATCTTATATTTTATAAATTTGAAGAGTGCTGATAATAGATCTGACGTAGCATGCTGTAGAAATGCTGTTCTTCATTGTTCTGAATACAAAGCAAGCAGGTGTGATTTTTTCCTGTGTAGCAGGTAACATTTTATAAACGAATTCAATACTAAACACTCAACAAAGTCTCATTACAAATGCAAGCAAATTAAACACCATCATATTTAGTTGTTACAATTATTAAAACATTCAGCTTGTTTGTCATGCACTCCCTGTGGGAAAAAACAAGTTCAGCATTATGTAAACAACAATAATGTCCTTAGCAGTGGGAAATCTAGGGAAAGTCACACCATGAAAATTTTCAGTGTAAACGAACTAGTGAGGTAGTCTCCTCCACTCCATTCATACATTGTATTTTAAAAGTCAGTATTTTTCACGCTGCAGCTACATTGACAACTTGGTTATTAAAATAAAATAATAAATAACTACAGTATCACAGGTATAACTCAGTCTGTTGACTACTACTAAATATTGATATTTTAGTTGTGAAATAAAAAAGTCTGGGTTTCTTTGGATAGCTCTTCCAATTACAAAAATTTCTATTCATTATAAATACATGTGATGACAACAGTCTTGGAAATAAAATATTATCAAAATGACACCACAGCTAGGATTTTAACTTAAATTCTTTAACTTCCTTCTATAAACAGTAAGAGTATAAACAGTAACAGGTTAAATGCTACCAGCTTAAAAATAATAAACCCAAATATTTGTAAGTGTAGGTCATTGATATTATTACCAAGTAAAACATTTACTTCATTATTTCTCCTGTTGAATTTTTCCCGTGTTCTGATCAGCAGAAATCTCTTTCCTTCCCTCAGGAACCTTCACATTCACACTTGCTTTAAACTTTGCAGTATTTTCTCTTAAGTGATCCAACTGTGCTTTTTAAAAATCTGGATCTATAAGTCTTTTGCATAAAATTAAATAGCCTCCCCCTCCTATTTTATGTATCTTGGGGAATTCAGAACTGTTAGCAGTGGTGGTCTACACCAAAACTGTGGCTCTGACTTTGGGACATGCACATTTCTTCCCAAACTTGGTGTTCATATTCCTTTCTTAATCCACATGTGCAGAGGGTCTTCCTTTTCATTTGAGGGCATACACTGTGTAATGTGCACATAAATATATATTGAGAAATTGAACAAACACATCAACTGAAGCAGGCAGTATCATACTTTTCTTATGCTCTCTGCAGGTGCTAGCCATAACATACACAAAAAGAAACAAATATTCCCACTATTGAAGTTACGGAATTTTAGGAGGAAGCATTTGTGCTGGCGTGCTGGGAGAAGCCAGTGCTTGTCCTGAGCAGAACACCTGGCCAGAGTCCACGGGGAAGCAGGGCAGCCTTTGTTCCTGCTAAATGAAGGAGCACCTGAACCTGAAGCTAACGGCCAGAAGGTGGGATGGCAGGGCCAGAGCGTGGCTAAACCGCCCGGACCAGCAGACGGACTGAGAGCAGATATGTGCATCTGTTGCTCCAAGGCAAAAGGGAACAAGGAAGGGAGGGCAGAGTCATCACCCCAAGGAGCCGTGTTTGCAGCCGTGTGGCGAAGAAGCAGACTGAGCTCCTGAGGTGAAGCTCACTGGAAAGGACAGCTTGGAAAATGCGAGGAAGTGAACTGCCTGCTGCTATTTGGTCTTAGCGTGTCCACACAAGCAGCACGCTGCATAGATTTCTTTTTGTAAATAAACTGAATTTCACTAAAGAAAGACCTTGTTGTAAAAATCAATTTCCCCTACCAGCAGAGTAATTGGGTGTAGCTCTGAATACTGGCTAAGCACTTGAGTCAAAAAGCAACAAGATAAAGCTTTCAGCTTGGTAGAAAGGTTACTAAAAGAATCTTTTCAAGCCTATTCTGGAACATTACAAAACTTTTTTCTTCTCCAGCCTTATCCCCAACGCTCACTGCCACTGTTCTCAGAGGTTCCTTTCTTCCTGCCAGTATGTGAAAAGCATAAACACTAAAGATAGTCTGCCTTCCTACAGCAGATTTCTTTCATGCCTGTTCAGGTTTCAAAGCAAAGTCCGAATACAGATGATGTGGGAAAATCACCCCTAACAAACAGGAAATTGATGGCAAATAAATGGGTGGAGGCATAAGAGGAATGCTTATCTCTTACCAAGGTTCATTTATCTTTACATCAGTGTGGAAGGCACATACCGGTCCTGACTGTTTTTAAAAGGGAGGTATTCAAAGGCCTGTGTTGGCGCAGAAGGGTGAAGAATCAGGAGAGATTCCAGCTAAGCAATGGCTGGACTCATTATTAGCTTGCTTCTTCCAGCTCACAAACCACCCAAATTGTCCCTCCATACCTACTGTCATTGTGCAAAAGTGTAACACTTGTCTTCTGTAACAATCCAATACACAAGTAGCCTGGGAAACTTAGAAGATGCTATGTAGATACATGTATATATGCATTTTTTGATAAAGCTCTGTACTCAGAATACATCACTAAAGAAATATTATTATTATTCAATAAGCCTGTGTTTCCTTGTGCTTTATTCCGAGTTTAAGCAGACTATCACACAACAGTTAAAAGAGTACAGTATCACCTGAATGCATGAGGATTTAATAGGAACAAAAGATCTCTCTCATACAGATGTGAACACTAAGCAACTTCACCAACTGTAGTGAAATTACTCTCTGTAACTTAGGGCAGTTTATATTCTTAAGTGTTTAAATCTATAGATGTGTCTTCAGTCTTGAGACAATTGGTCAGTAATACAAAACTTTATTTGTACTGCGTGTTGTTCATTTGTTTACATCAAAGTACATTGCTTTAATGAAAGGGTTCCTTTTCTTTAGAAACATTTATATTTTGAGTTTGGGACACTAAGTAAGTAATAGATAGTATATGCGAACTTTTAAAAGTTAACATTTGCATTGTGAATTATTTTCTTTTCCCTCTTGTTGGAAACATTCCCTCCCTCCCTGCTAGTAACCATAAATCTTTTTCTGTAATGCTCTGTTAGCTTTAATAAGTACAGCACAGTAGCCAGTGCTGGCTTTCACTTACTGTAGCTGAATGTTAAGCAGCATTGCAAAATGTTAAGTTGCAAGATAACTGACTAGTTTTCTTAAGACTTTTTAGAGAGATTGAGAACTAACAATGCTTCTCACCTCCCTCTTCACACTCCAGTAGGAAAATGCTAATTTACTATTAACCTCGTCACAGCTGTCTCACATTCCATTTTCTCCATTTCACAATTCAGACAGGAACGTATGCGCTGGCATCATGCATTGTTGATGGAAAAGCAGTTGGAATTCATTTCAGCAAAGATTCTGCTCACAAAACTTCATCCAAGAGAGGGAGAAAACTTCCAATATTTAGGGCATAAACCCCATATATCAGAATCACAGTGCTTTCTCATATGATCTTGTTAATAATGTCCTGATGCTTTGTGGCTAAGTTCGTAACTACAGTTATCACCTGACTGCTGAAAAACAAAATGTGACCTTGGTTCTCTTAACACTGACAGTGGCGATATGTACTGAGAGGGTGTGTTTATGCTGTTGGACTGAATTTCTTGCAGGAGTCCTAGTCCACAGTTATCCATACTGCCTACATGTTGATATATCTGCAAGGAAAAGTTTGGAGGCAGGCAGATAGTTTCACAGCATCCGCAGATGGACACAGTGCATCGCTGGATTCCAGTTTGCCCGCCTGTGGCCCCCCGAGGTATCCTGCCCCCTCCTCGCTCTGTGCCTCCAGGCACAGGCACCATGACAGTGCCCGATGCTGTGACATGTACTGCTGGACGGAGCAGCTCTCACTTTCTCACCTCTGCTGTAACAGCAGCAGAGTTGGTGAGGATGAGCACTAGTTTCCTACAAGCGATGGTTTGGTTGCAGTGGATCTGTCCCAGGCCTGGTACACACAGATCAGGACACCATTTCACTTTGAAATAGATCTCCAGTGTGGAACATGCTTGTTCCACTAAAAAAAATCTTCAGCCTGGAGCAGCTCAGCAGATTCACCCTTGCTACCACAAGTTGGACAAAATCCTTCACAAAGTGGCTATGACCAAGCCAGATCACCCATCCTGTCTATACTAGTTTCCAAGACACAGGAGACAGACTATTTCTTCCCAAGCCCAGTCTGCGGCCATGGCAGCAACACTTTTGCTCCCCCCCAGGTCAAGTCAAAGCTAAGCTGCCCAACCCAGCCAGCTCTGTGGCATTGCTCTGCGAGTGTGCCGGTGCAGGTACACATGCTGTCAGGGAGGGGAGCAAGGCTGAAGGGAAGACAACGTCGTCTTTAGAGAGGGGACATGCTCTGCACACCCCTGTTTATGGAGGGCAGGCTGGCAGCCAACGGGCAGACCTGAGTGCCTGGGGATGGGAAGGCTCTCAAAAAGACTCCCCTCTCTCCCAGTCTCCTCCACTTATGCGTCTTTGCTGTTCTCCCTTCATCCACCCAACAGTAAAGTAGTCACAGTAAAAGAGTTGTATGCTTTACTAGTCACACTCACAGCTCCTCAGACCTGTTACTGCAAATCTAGTCCCCATCTATCAGCCATGAAAATCAGCAGATTTCAAGCCCTGGTAGTGGCAGGCTGTGGTCAACAGCCTGCGTAGTGATAACACTCCAGGCTAGAGCACTTTTTCGTCCAATGTGGGTGAATGTGGCATTAGGCAGATGTACTATAACCATAGCACACCATCACTTCACTAATCTCGGATGCCCATTTTACTTTCCAAGGACATATGAAGAAGCCACAGGTTCTCTATGCACATAGAGGTAGGTCAATCATCTAAGACAGACAGACAGACAGCAGGGTAGTACCATTAGCATGGTGCCACCAAGCAGACAGCTGTCTCTGCCAGGCGCCTGGGTGTTGCCAGCTGGGGCCAGAGATCTTCTCCAGGCAATTCTTCTGGGACAAGGTCTGCAAAGAAATGAGCCCAGCCTTGGCAAAGGAATGCGAGTAGTGATCTGGCAGAAGCCTGACTTCTCGTCATGAGTCTGCCCTTTCCTCTTTTTCAGCATATTGGGAGACAGAGGAGAGTGAAGATTTGCTCGTGGGAGACTTCTCTGCAGCTCCAAGTACAGGCTCGAACTGGCAGGATAAGGCCATGAAATAGGAGACATGAAAAATATGAACATCAGTGCCAAGTTTCTGTGCCTGATTTTTGCCTATTCCTGTTAAACTGTCCATAATCAGAGAAGATGTGTTGCAGCATGTTCACGGCTTCTGTAGCCCCCAGCCACCATGCCCATGCAGCAGCATCTGTCAGGGAAAGCACTCAGACCCAGAGGATGGGGAGGAACAGAGCATCTGGGCCTTTTTAAGATCTGAAAGAGTAACAGGCCACACTAAGCATATGTTCTGAAATCACGGACCTGATTTCCAGAGGGAAAATTTTAAAAGATTTCCAGTCCAAGAAGGAGAGAAAAGGATAATGAGATTTTTGTCTTTCAGGTACAGGTACCTCAAAAAGAACAGTTAAAAAGCACACATCCCTGTGGATAGGGCTATTCTCCTAAAAGGGACAGATACATCTTCTCTGTGATGTAAAAGGCAGGTTTTTCTTTCGCTGCTAATTAGGCAGAATTGCCCTGTTTTGCTGAACTGAAAGTGTCTGCTCTTTGGTTTTGTGTGTGAGTCAGCTCTTGGTAGAAAGAAGAGAGGACACTTTCCTCCTCTTGGGGTTTTGTGCGCACTGTGGTTGTGGCAGATGTGGCAGGACAAGTGGTCTCACTAGTGCATTTTGGTTTCCCTATTCTAAAACTGCCAAGAGCAGGTGGGACACTGACCCATCCTTGACTTTGGCCAAATAATTCTTATACTGTAAGTACTTGCAGAACCGTAAAATATCTTAGGACTGTTCCAAAGTCAAATAACATCAATATAAAGTGCCAAAGTGAGTCAATGCCTATATCTGCTTGTGCATTCATTGCGTGAGCTAGGTGGCCAATAAAGTTGTAGCAATAGCAAAAAAAAGATACAGGTGCTGACATTTGTATGCAGAGGGGAAAACATTCTTTATGAGTCTAATGGTATACATTCAGTTCTGCTGTCTGTGTAGTCACAAACCAAAAGAAAATATGCTAATACCTAATGGTGGTTGTTCCTGATGTAGAGGTGTGAGTGGTCGAGCACATGGTCCTATCAGCAGCTGGTGGTGTCTCATTACCCAGTGACAGTTTCACCCAGGGACGGCTCTCCAGAGCTGCTGATGGTGTAGGATGGGCAGAAGCAGGGAAGCAGGTTACCAGGTGGCATAACCTGCATTAATTCCGTTTGATATTGAGGAAAAGATAAGTCTAAGTGAGTTGGGAGTAGGCATCATATGGTCTTCCAGTTCTAGGTCTCATGCAACTTGCTGTCAGCTGTGGGAGCACTAGGCAGCATGGTCATACAGTTGCTCAACAGTCTGGTGAAGGGCCAGACAATGTGATTTGTGGTGACTGTGGGCTATGGATAAGGCTGGGATGCAGATAAAGCTCGGAAAGTGTGTACTAGGTGGGCCTGCAAGACTTCAAGGTTTGTAGGACCCACAAGAGCATCTCAGTGTGTCCCAGTTGATGGGAAAAGCACAGAAAGCTGAGGTAGCAGAAATAAGCGTGCGACAAAGATGAAAGGTAAGACTAGACAATTAGTACTACCACCAAAGACATAGCCCATACTCTTGTACTTAAGTTTCAGGCTGTATACATAGCGGTCCCACTGTCTCCAGAAGTCAATGGATGTTTAATTCGAGTAATGCCTGAATACAAACTCAGTAAGGCTTCTGGATTGCGGGCAAATACTAAACATTAATCCCCCGATTGCTTCCTTTTACACATAGAAGAAATACAGGCTGAATATCTTACCAGGCTTTAACAGCCTCGGTTATAACATCACATTTCCTCAGCTACAATAGGTAATTTCACTGGGATTCAGGCTTTCCTTGTGCAAAGGAAACATTTAATTGCTCACATGTATTTTAATGGTTCTGTTTTTAACTGGCAACTCCATTAATGTCAGAATACTATAAAGACATACAAAACAATTTTACAGGAAATCGTTAGTCATTAAAATGTTCAAAGGCAATTTTCTATAGCACAAATGGAAGTTTTCCATTTTCTGAAAATCCCAAACTGCACCAGCTTACAATACTATTTTAGTGAGCTTAAAAATATTAATTCTATTAAAACCAACTTGATTTGATGACTTACAGACATCTTGTCAATGCCCATATTTTTCCTGTTTTAAAGGCTGAAATCATATGCTAATCATATTTCCCATGTTATCATCTTTATCTTATATTTAAAATGCTTACTTTAAATATTTTGGACTGCTAGATCACCGAAGCCAAACAATAACTTTAGAGCAAACAACAAAATAATTTTAAGAATGCAATGAGAAACAAATAAATTACAGCAGGGCTTCTGCTGTGACCGTAATTCCATTTCTCACTGAGCGCGATCAGCTCTTCCTCTCTTGGCGAGGAGTGCGATGGACGGGACCTGCCTTCCGCTCTGTGAACAGATGTAGGGCTAGTGGGGCAAATTGTTTCTGGTGACGACTGCTTTGGCTTACGGAAGATATTAGGACACAGGAATCTGCTAATTACAAAAACAGTGAATTGTTACACTGGTGGTCCTTTCTGCAGCATTAGAGAGGGTATGTCAGTGTTACCACCTATTGCTAATTCCCTGCATCATACAGAACATGTAGATGAAGGCAGCAAAGCCTTTCCTTTACCCCAAGCTATGAAATAATTAAATGTGCAACAAGTTAAATCCCTCTGTGCTGGAGGGAGAGGTAAAGGCAGTGGAAGGGCAAAGGTGGGCAAGAAGTGGATAAGAGGTGGGCACTCAAGCTGTCTCTTCTCAGGCTGGAAACTCATTCAGTTGTAAATCAGATGACCTTTGTGCTACTGTTCCATTTCCTGTTCTTGGAGAGATACAGAGAACCCAGTAGCCTAAAGCAAAAGCTTAGCGAGCCAGCCTGCAAGTCAGGGCTTGTTTCGTTACTCATGGCCATTACCCATGAAGACTTTCAGCACTTTCTGAAATGGTTTTCTCGTACCCATGTGGTAGGTATTTTCCAACCACAGGAGAAAATGCAAAACTTGTCCCAAAAAGCATAAAATTCACAAACAGTACTTGAAAGGATGCAGCTTACAATAGACTACATCTTGGTGACTGAGCTTAGCAGGAAAATTTTCTTCTGTTAAAATGTAGCTTCTACTCCATAAAACACACTTCGATGATATCAGTTTGGATTTTCCTGACTTCATAGAAGAAGGGAGTATTCAGAAGAGATTCAAGGCATAGAGGGCAATGTGATATAAGATGTGACCAGGCATTGTACATGGAAGCCTGTCTCCCAAACACAATCAATGGGGTGATGAAAAAGACGTAAAGTAAACGGGATTTGTTAGAAAGGTTCTAGAAGGGAAAAGGAAATTCAGAGCAATAGGTTGAAAAGGGAGGCCAGCTTCAGGTGGATGTGGAGGTGGCTGCGGTTAGTCTGTGACAGAGGGAAGACATTTAAGGCTCAAGAAGGTCAAGCTGTAGCAAAGCTACCACAGTCAGGATGGGAGATTATGAGCACCTGTAAATAACTTATGATCTAAGAACTGCCTAATAGGATGTGAAGGGTGAAGTGAGGGCTTGATTCCAATTCAGTTGGAAAACTTTGAGATTGCAGTAATAACTCCAAAATCCACTTTAGAACTGAAGTGCAAATGGAGCAATACATTATTCATTTCCCTCTTTTTCTGTATTTCTTTTTTTCCACTGTGCTGCCAGTGTCTGTGAGTTCACTTTCGATGCATCCTTCTCTTCCAGCAATGATTCTTCTGCTTCCATCCTCTTTCTTCCTCCCTAATTTTCCCAGGCTATTTCCTTCCTTCTGCTTTTTTTTAGCTTCTGCCATTAATTTCTGTCTACTTTTCCCTATTCTCTTGCTTAGTCCCATGTCCCTTTTTATCAGCTCAATTCTAGTGATTGCTTACAGTTAAAAACTGTATGTTATATTCACCACTGACCTCTCCTGTTTTTAAATGCAACTCCTCTGATTTCAGCAGCCAGCAGCATTTCATCGGCATGGTGCTAGAACAGCAACACAGGTGGGGAAGGGAACTGGACTCCCATATTTACAGTGATTAAAATCACAGACTCAGTAAGGCTCAAAAGGAGTTGAAACTCTGCAGTTAGTTCTGCATCATGCCCTTAGACATGTAGAGTTGTCTCCTGTCTCAGCTACACCTCCAGCATATGGGGACAAGGTGTAGGAGGAAGGCTGCAGCTCACAGTTGGGAGGACATCTATGGCACCAAGAGACATCTCTTAAAGAGTGACTGTTTCCCATAACACATGGGAAGCTGCAGCACTGCACAAGAATCAAGGGGTAAATTAGGACACCCTTGACTGTGAGCAAGGCTACCAAATGTCTGGGTTTTGCCTTCTTTTCCAGCCCTCAAAATCTTTCTGGGTGAACGTCTGACATATGAAAGCCCTTTGATAATAAAATTGTTGGCCCTACTATACTTTGTTGTTACAAAATGACATTGCGCTGATGCTTCTCTTGGTGGCTGTTACACAGCAAAAAGGTCATATCCTCTGTTTGGCAGTACACATCCTAATCCTGATCCTAACAACTGTCTATAAAAATTTTCCCTTGGCCAAAAGACCAAGAGTTGAATGCAGTGGTTAACAACGATGGTCCAGCTGTAAACCGGCCATGGGTGTACCACTGGCCCAAGGATAACCCCAATCTAGTATTTGGATTATCCAACAGTGTCAGGCAGTGCCACAACCCTGCTTCCAGTTGTATGATGTGGCCTTGGTGCAGGGACAACCCTTGAAATCCTCTTAAGCTAAATGCAGATCAATAGTCAAAGACTAGTCAACCCTATCTAACATTTTCATGGATGGTCCAAGTGACAAAAGCACTGAAATGACTGCGTGTGCCTTGCACAGTCACAGCACTCCTATGAACATGAAGGAAAGATGAGATCGTTAACCACGCCAAACACAGAGTCTGCCTACAACACAGTCAGTAGCTGTTTGTGGCACAAAGGGTCACACAGTGACAAGGGGCTGCTACATAGCTGGAGGCTATGCCATGCATCCACATGCAGGGGAAACCCTTGAAAAACTTAAAATATGGTCAGCAAAATAGATTAAGTTCTATGGGTTTTTTAGCTATCAGCATTTTTTCTCTGGTTGCATTGCAAACTAGTTTCTTGGAATTTTTAGTACCATGACTGTAAGGCAGCATGTGCCAATACACATGTCCTTACACAGCAAGTACTGCTGATAAATATAATTTCTAAATAAATGCTTCTTCTGGAAAACGGGGTGATTTCTTCCTCTCCTTTTGTTATGATCATTCGTACCAACTGTTAACAAAATTTTTAAAATGTCTGTCTTTTGAGCAGTATGTTGCCCTTAGACATGACACTGTCAAAAAATGTGCTTAAATTAGGCACCCTATTTTCAAACCCGGCTCCTTAAACTTAATTGTGTAAATAAAACTGTGGTCAGTGAAACTTCTCACTGGCCCCAGTCAATTAGCATCAGTGATGATGAGAAGTATCAATTCTCCAGAAAATTAAGGCTCCATCAAAATCATCCAGATCTGTCACTAATTAAAAATGCTAATGGTTGCTTTAATGATTTATTTTGATATCTGAATGTTAAAAGCAACATAAATGAGACATTTGCAGAACTAATACTCAGTCCCTAATGAACACTCAACTGCTGTCCATCAGTTTATTAATAATTACCACATGCATAATTAGAGTTAAAAATTTATCTCTAGATTTGCAGCTTTATCTTGGGTTTGATAAACTGATTTAGAAAAGGTCTGTATCATATCATCAGTGTAAAAGCCTCCTTTGCCCTGAGCTGAGTAAGATTATTTTTAAACCCCTGAGAGCTTTTATTGGTTAGCTGTTAGAGCATGTAGGAGGACAGAACCAAGAGTACAATTTTGGCGAATACAGCTGCCATTAGTTAAGCAAAGAGCGTGAATTAAAGTGTCTGTGCTGCTGAAACTGTTCAGAGCCTTTACAAAAAAAGCCTCCATTTTATATCAGTCAATTTAAATACATTGGTTTTGAGGTTTTTTTGCAATTTTTCATCACAGGAAGTCAAGATATTTTATGCTCTTTCATATAGAAAAATAGTTGGATTATGTTAAATACGTTATATATATACATTCCGTATAAAAGCTATCTTCAGAATACATACAGACTGCAAAACCAGCCAAAGTTAAATGTGTCTCCACAACCTCTTGCATATTCATTACATGCAGGCTTTTTGAACACATACTCTCATGCTACTGTCTATGGAATATTTTAAACCTGTTTTCACTAGGAAAACCTTCCTCTGTAGAGGAACAACCATAGCAGCACACCATCCTAAAATAAGCTTTTGACTTTTTTACACATCAGCCCTGCAGGTTGAGTGTGCTACCACTCTCCCAGCTGTTTGTTGCCTGTGCTTTGCTGGGAGCTTTCACCATCCCCGTTCTGGAGGTAGGAAAATCAGGGGACTCTTTCCTTCTCCGTTTGCTCCCAGCATGGCCAGTGGATTCGGTCCACCCAGAGCTCCAGTTTCAGGATGTCCAGCTGGGTCAGAAGTGGTGGCATGGTTGTTTTCATCTGCAAGACTGCGGACGGGGGCAGGCAAACAATGAGCAGCTTGGGTACAATAATATCTCCAGTCAGTACAGCCCAGCCTGGACAAGGATGGATGTCCACAGCCTCGCTTACAGTAGCAAAATAGTCTTTTTGCTGACATGGCTGCTACCAGTTCCCAGAAGAGAGTTGAGCATAGCACTTGTTCATCTGCTTTCTGTTTTCCCTTTTTTAACTTCAGCTCTCAGTGGCGTCTTTGCCTGTATAAACCAAAAAATGACAGTGAAATACCAAGAGATTTTAGATCTAGACCTGACATTAGACCTTTTGCCTTGAAGTGCATCCAAAATTTTGAAAGTGATTACCATATGGATCTCAGGTCTGCATTTAATAATCGATACTTCTAAGAAGCAGTGATTAAGATGTGGATCACAGGTCTGCCTAGTAAATCCTTTTAAAAAGCAGAAATCAGCTCCTGAGACAAAGCTAATGATTTACTTCTTGTACTTGCTTAACTGAAGTTCCAGCTTTGATGTGTTGGGTATTCAGTTCCCTGCTGTATTAAGTCCTGGGAGTGCACATGCCTCCTGTGACTACCACTGTAAAGATACGGTCTGCATAGGCCTGCGGTGTAAACAGCTTCCCAGAAACACTGAAGTTCCCATGTCTGAAGTTCTCCTTTTTTTAGCAAAATTCTTGGACCCTCGTTAATCTTAGAATCAAAGAGCTAGAAATCACAAACTTGGTATCATTTTTTACCCCAGTGACTTGAGAGATTAGCTTTCATAAGAGGTAGGCATACCACAAATCTTTTCATATTTCTAATATTAATGTTCTTTACAGTCAGTAAGTTCACCTTCCAAAATTCTGAGTCATTATCTTCACCCCTTCCTAAAGAATGTATTAAATTAGATATTATGGTTCTATAGTTTGATACCTACATTGAGAATGTAGGCAACTCCTGTTCTTCCTTCACAACAATTTTTTATTCCAGATGTACATGAAAAACTTGGAATAAATCTCTAGTTCTTCCCTCCTGACCTTGATTATAGGACAAAAAAAAAAAAAAAAACCAAACAAACCAGCTACTCCTCTGTGACCCATTATAATAATTTTCAGCTTGGCTAATGTTGGTTGCTCACCTTGACTGTACATTTGCACTGCTCTAATAGACACCATATCCTCTGGGAATGAAAGCTTTTCTTTAAATAAGACAAAAAAAAATCACATTCAGATTTTCTACAAGTTCCTTGACTATTGCAAGAAATCCTCTTGGAAAGTAAATTATGAGAGTGCCAGCTCTCCTGCTCCATGCTGCCAACCTTTCAGTCATTTCTGTGAAAGATGGAGAAATTTGATCTCTACAATCTATTCATTTTTTGCCCCTTCTTTGGAGTTGGCCAGCAAACTGGGTCAATTAACATAAATGGCAAAAGAGGCTGGACATCTGGGGAATGACACCAAATTCATTTTCCACCATAAACTTCCAAGTAACCAGATGGCAAATGATTCAAAGGCCTATCTTCAAGAACCAGCTGTATAGTCCAGTTACCAGACTGGTGTTAGAAGTCAGCCTTTACAGTAAGAAATTACATCTACAACTTTGCCAATGACCTTGCATTAAAAAAAAAAAAAAGTTAAAATAAGAATTGCCACACTACAGGAAATTTATAAGGAGCTTATCTGTAAATGAGGTATAGGCTATCAACAGTTAATTGTATAAAGATAGTACTTAACAAGAAACTGGTTACTACCGTGTACACATCTTAACTATGCAGGCTGTATATTCAAAACAGATTAATGTTAATTAAATGGTCCATCAAGCTGGAGTGTGCAAAATCGATGAGCACTGACAGCAGTATAATAGAGATAAATCTAAGACACTGCCAACTATGGAAGGAAAACTTCAGACATCACACATAAGCCATGGTATCCAAATTTTGATTTGGACCTCCTCACAGATTTAGTGTTTACTTTGAATGGGTATTAGGTTCAGTTCACAGTATAGATGGGGACCAACTTTCAATGTTAGTGGCTTTCAGACTGAGATGAGTACAAATCTTCTCTGCTGATCTTACATATTTAGGCTGAATTTCACCCCCTAGAAGCTCGATGAAGCATGACTCTTAGAAAGAGATCTAAATCTCATGCAAAAGCTTTCTGCTGAACATTTACAGTAAAGACAAAGTGACATTTGACTAAGCAACACCCATCGCTTAGTAATTTGTTATTTCAGCTCTCTTTGCAGACTATGCAAATTTAATTAGGACAGTTTTTATAGCATAGCATTGTTCCTAAAGAAGGGATTTTGGTCCTTCTGGAACTTCCCCTCCCTGTTTTTTGTATTAATAAATACACTAAAATATCTTCCAGTTCTGAAACAAAGCAAGGTTTTAAATCAAAATGTCATGGAGTATTAACTCCATACTTTATGAAATGCAAGTATTTTAGTTGTTTCTATTTAATACCAATCTGACCTAGAAAACCTGTCTAACAGTCTCATCTCTTTTTCTTCAGAAGACCTACTTGATAGCAGGATGTCAAAACAAAAAGGGAACAAAGTAGAGTTCATAAACCTCACCCTAGCCAACATCAACTCTTCTTTCTGTAGCAATCCTTCTCCAAGCATAGCACTATGGCATAAACAGAGACCAGAGCATCCTGTGATCATATGTTGAGATAGCTACATGACAGAGTGGAGAGAAATAGATTAGTTATACTTAACACGTATTTTTAGTTACTTTTTTTTCCCTTGACACTTTGCAAGCCAGGACTGCTGCAAGGTGGCTGGAAGCTTTGGAGAACTGTGAGAACACAAACACTGAAAGACTTTTCTCTGTCAGCTCCTTAATTCAGGTTCAGAACTTGCCTCTTTGAATGAATGACTACCATGGCAGCATCAGGCAGAGAGGAAGAGAAACCTTCTCTTAAAACATTACAACCACTAAAATGAATGATGCCTGGTTTCTACAGCTTGTAAGTCACTTCTGTTTTACTTGTTTAGAAAGGTGCAAGCTCATCTGAAACTTCTATGGCCAGCTCATTTGTGTATCTTCCCTCTACTGTTGATTACCTAGTGTCTAAAAGGGGATGAGCTCACCCAACATCTTGAGGGCATGTATGGTATCTCCTTCCTCTAACCAATCACCTATTTTCACAGAGTGTAATTATCTCTGAGGGCTGATTTCCACAGGGACAATGAGCTCAAAAGTGATTAAGAACAGAACCCACATCTGTATACGCCTGCACAAAGGCAGTATGATTTCATTTCTGTGATAAGCCAAAACCCAAAGCGCTTCTTAGCTACTGGTCCATCCAGGCAGTTTCCCACAGTCAAAATTTGTGAGAAACATTAGCCAGCTACTTTCAATTGGCTGCTTTGATCACCAAAATAAAATAAAAATAAAAAAATTTTCTTAAGAAACTCATCTAAATAAAATAATAGCATAGTACAGGTATCAAATGAGGATTTATGGAAGTACATCCACACAGAGGAACCAAGTAGTAGCACATCATAGACAAAAGGCTAAGAAAAGACAATTTGAGTCACTCAGTCTCATCAACTGCACTATACATGACAAACAGTTCTCTGTCATTCACGTAACAGCCTGATGCAGTTTGTGTACCCAATATTTCATGGTGCCGTCAGTGTTTTGGAAATTCCTCTTTCTTTATTTGTCTTCAAGAGCATCTTTTCTTCCTTTTGGGACTGATGGAGACTCCCATGACCATTCATTCAAATATTTTCTAAGCTCAAATATTTTGATGTTACTTTTGTTCCATGAACAGACTAAATACCAAAACATTCTGAGAAATTGTTTGAAATGTCTTGGAAAAAAACAGAAAAGATCTTTTTTCCACAAACCAGAAGGAGACATTTCAGCATTTTCATATCAACATATTTAATTTTCTTGCATTAAAACCAACTGAAGAAAAGTTTATTGAAGGCCACATGAAGTTGCAGCAGCCTATGATGTTGAAGTGCCTCGTTGGACCTGTCATTGTAGAGCCCTCCCTCCTGCCTAAGGGTTAGGAAGCCTTTCCTGCAGTCCATGATTGCCGTGACAGTGTGCCATAATGCATCATGAGAGAGATGTATAGGCAATAAGAAGCTCAGACCATAGAGGAGAGGAGGGACACAAAGCATTTGCACAAATCCATGAAACCATCCATAACACTTAAATATTGAACTGACTTCAGATAAAAAGTTTTAGTGCAGTTCAAAAGATTTTAATTTAGATCAGATGTATTCAAGACAAGCCCTTCTTAGCTTTCCTCTCAAAAAAAAAAAGGAATAGTGCCATTTGAAAAGTTAATATCACAGCTTCATGGTTTTGAGTAGAAATGCCACTTTGGCTATTCCCCTACTATGCACACAAATATAAGCCTCAGAATAAAGCTTTCTGACAGACAGTCCCTACATCCACATTGCTGGAAGGAAGTTTTCTGAACAGGTTTGCCTGTAAATCCCGCTCTGCTTTTGCTGTACAAGGCAGCAAGCCCTTCTGGGACAGAATCAGAGAAAAACTTCTCTGCTTGTCCTGAAAGCTCACCAAAAGCCAGCACCTGAATAGAGGTGTCAAAATACTTTGCATGTGAAGCAAAAATGTATTACTGAAGATTGCTTCACTACTTAGATCAGAAAACAGTTCTTTGTTATTTATTGAAATCTTTTAGGAGCCAACATATTTAATAACCAAGAAACTCGTACTCAACGAAGAAAAAGGCTAGAGCTATCAATGTTTCACTAAGATGACATCAAGAGTTTAGCTGAAGTCTGGAATAAACAGCAGCGGTTCGTCCATCCTTGATAATAGTGCTGCTGAGCTTTGGAAAAATCCAGGTTCATCACTGTTTGACCCATATGAAAGTAAATGTAAAGTAAATTTCTATAGGAAGAGTCTCAGTTAGCTCTAATGCCAGACAAAATGGTGGCAACCTAAACCTGTTCTGGGGTGATTTACAAATATACTGACCCCACGCAAAACTCTTAAGTTTTCTTTGGAAGTAGGTTTTGTTCTTAGAAATGTTGACTCTTCTCTAGTGGGGTATAACTTTCTAATCTCTTTCTGAACCAGTTTGAAAGTGTTAATAATGCCCCATAATTTTAAGAAATAATTCTTCTTCCTAAAAGGTGAGAAGATTCAGCCTTTAGGGACCCTTGAAAACATATTATTATATTCAGGAAAAATATCCATAATCTTGCACACAGAGAAAAAGCCTTAGAAGGGATTAGCAAATACCAGTGTTCTTTGTCAGTAAGTACATAATTCTTTCAATTTAGTTACTGCTAATCTTTTTTCTTTACTTTTTTAGAACTGACCTGATGTGACAAATTTACATACATTTCAATAGAAGCACATTTTCTAGTCATACAGAAAAGATTAGCTATATAGTGTGGTCCTTAAGAGTTGCAAACTGCTTTTAAATCCTACAAAGCAATAGTTTATAACTATGCTAAGTGATCTTTTTATATAGTTACTAATAAGAACATTAGCACTGTTCCTACACTAAAAGTATCAATTGATCTCTTACAGTAAAGATAACTTGGAGTTAATGTATCATTAGATCAAGAATGCTGATTTCAGGAAGTTTTTATTATGTATATACATTTTAGAAAAATCAGACTAAAATAAATTTTGTTTTATAAGTGTCCTTTTGCATATACTTATCATTATTAAGCTTTTTTAATCACCCTTTCCCCAGTCACACCAGGGGAATGATAGTAAACCAATCGATCACATTGAAGGAAGTGTTATCTATTAGGGTCTCTGCAGCAACAACTACACAAAATATCTGCTTAAAAATTAACAAGAAAATAATAAAGAAAAGGCTTTCCGTTAAACAAAGAACAACCCAAAGCTAGAAGAGAGATTGGCTGGATCAGCATGTGATTAAAGGCTGGGTTTACAATTAGAAAACCCAGAGTCAATTCTTGCATTTACCAATTCACTTCATGTTTCTGTGCCATAATTCTGCATTTGTCAGATGAAAGGAAAGCACTCTGCTACTTAAGCAGCTAATATGTTGGAAAGGGACTGTTTCTCCCCGTGCTTCTGTACTGTTGCTACACAACAGCATCCTGGTGTGACTGGAGACTGGGCACCATGGTAGCACACATTAAAACCCCCACAGAAATACTTACACAGGCTTTAAGATTTCAAAACAGGATTGTTCTGCGATGGGTAGGGGGTAGGGGTACTCCATAGCAAAATGAAAATGAACCGTCTACACAAGCATGAGAGACTAAATTTAAGGTCACAGGATGAGGTACAAAGAAGTTTTGGAACCAACACATAGGTACCACATGGGTTTTGAAGCCACCAGAATGAAAGTTATCCTGACTATGTTTATGTTGTCATTTTGGATTGAGATGTGCACCTCCTAGTCACACAGAGAGGAAGAGATCAGCTGTGTAGAAGAGTGTGCAGGATCTGGAAACGACTTCAGATCTCATAAGGCAGCAACGAACATTTTCTGTTTGGGTTTTTCAACCCCCTGTGCTTTGTTTCCTTAGGTGGATTTTGGGAGGGAGGAGTAAGGATGAAACACCCCATGACTACTGACCTATGTTATTTCCCAATTCTGTGGGAATTCATCAAAGTCCTTCTCTACCAGTTGAAAATCATTATGCACATCCTATTTTTAGTTCATATGGTATTTGTATGTGTATCTTTTTCCTGTCTCTCCTTCTTCCCACCAGACTGAGGGGAGGCACTGTGGGAAATTAAACTCTTGTTTGATACATATTAATTTTGCTTTTGTATGTTAAGTAGCAACAAAATCTTCTGGATTAAAAGGCTAGAATGAACCACTGCAATAATCTTTTTTTCTTATGGACAAGACTATAGAATATCCTTGAATAAGTAACCACTTAAAAATGTGTAGATCTATTAAAATGGTTTAGATCTATTAAAAAAAAAAAAAAAGTGGTAGGCAACCCACAGCATTCATTGGTTAATTGTTTGCCCTCGTTGTTCAAACAACGAAGAGATGATGAAGCAAAGTAAGCCTCTGGGTTCAATTTCTGGACTGAACTTTGTCAAGCATGAGCTACTGGCTAGCAGCCAACACTGAAAATCCCACATCTATCAATTTCCCATCACAGCCTATAGTTGGGAAACAAGTCAGCCCTTAGCCTTTTCTCTGTCACGCTGAAATGAATGGCACCCAGAAATCTCACAGTCAATGATGGATTAAAGGGTGGTTTCCAGACTCTTCTCTAAGCCCTCATTTAGTGAGGGGAAGAACAGAGCCCTGAGACATCCGCATGGCATTTGAGCTATGTCCTGTGCATCTGGTCCTCCCAGCTCCCAGCTGCCTCTTCAACCCTCCAGACAAAGCTGAGAGACCAGCTCTGCCAAGGTCTCTTCAATTGCACTCACAGGACGTGCAGCTACTCTCCCAAATTTCCCATTGCTGCTCCTGTCCTCCTGCTCTGCTCTGGGAGAGCCCTGGCAGCCGAGGTCCCCCCAGGGAAAGAGCATTTTGTGTGTCAGCTTCCCTCAGGACTGCCACAGCATGTCATTTCCAGAGGTGAATTGCATCCATCTTGTAGTAGATACAAGTAGGATACACTGAACTGCAGCACATATAAAAGCAGTTGGAAGAAGTTGTGTGGCCAAAAGTTTTTAGCTATGCAATTCCACCCCTCAGGGCTTGCGCTGTGTTATTTATAGCTTCCCGTATCCTCTCATTCTGCTCCTTTCCAGTTAACAAATCCCAGATATGCTTGGATAAGACTGTAAAATGAAAGAACAGTTACAATAGACAGTGAATATTTACAATTTCCATGGAAAATAACAATACCCTATGCCATGCTCTGTCATGTTAAATCTCTTCTAGGCCTGATAGGCTGAGTAACCAAGGTAATTACATTCAACATACACCTAACCAGAGTCAAGCAACTATTCTTTCCTAGACTGCAAAGCCATAAAGAAGATGAGATGCAACATTGATGGTAGTAAACTCAGTGATAATTTTAAGGCTAAATATGCTTCTCTCTTTTCCATTTACATGTCTTTCCTCCAGATGGGTCTTAAAAGCTTGGTATCATTTGCTAACTGATTACTGGCTTAACTGAGACCCAGTTAAAAACAACAATAAACCCCCCAGACCTCTCAAAGGCATTTCAATACTCTTCTTACCAAGGAGTCATTGATGATCCCGAGGTGTTGGGCCGTCCCTTCCACGCCCTGGCTGGGTGACGCAGCCCTGACAGCGGCAGCCGTGTGTGCTGAGTGAAGCCTTGCCGCCCCTCAGATCAGGTGGAATTTGTTGTTATTTTCTGGAGACGGCAAAATCCTTTCCACAGAAGTCTGACAAGGATCAAAGAGGGGCACGGCACAGTCAGGTTTCTACTTCTGTCATCTACCTGAACCTTGCAAGAAAGCAGATTACCCTTATGCAGATGTTTAAACACTCCAGTAATTATGGAAAGTTGCTTACATACATTTCGGCAGGACCATCTGTATATCTCTTAAATACTCAGTTGTGCAAATGTTTTCCAAAACTGCATGATAAAATGGTATTAAATTAGCTGTCTTACAAGCCTCTTTTGATGCCAGGCCATTTATCTATTTAAGCAGGAGAATTTGGAGGTTTAGAAAATTGTTGCATAGATCCTCTAGACAACAAGGTCTTGAACATGAGTATATTTACTTTGCCTAGTTGATCTTCGAGAAAGCAGCTTAATCGCCAAGTTAGCTCTGAGCAAGTATGGACCTTTAAGGGTGTCTATCTTTGGCTCCAGATCTAGAATCTGGATTTTATATCAAGCCTGCCTCTATTGATAGCAGGCCAGAATCTTGCAGTCATTAACAAAGATGGAATTAATTACATTTCTTCCCCACCAGCCTTAACAAGTAAGTGAAAAGGTGATTGCATATGCAGTCTAACAATCTTTATGGGAGGGTGAACTGAACAAACATGTCAAATGAGCTAAAATAAATAGTTATAATGATCTAATCAGCTGTTGGTTAATTCTTATTTTCAGATCAAGTCCTGTGTTAACTTTTCTACTGGTTACATTATGCAGTTCAAGGGGTAATCTACCTAGCTGTTCATACACATTGAAAGACACATAATTTTTTTTTTTTTAAATTACACCACCACTCATTTTCACCCTTGAAGATTATAATTTTCAGGATATTTATGATCTGTAATTCTGGATAAAATCTGGATACACTGCAGTTTAGTAATCCCTAAAGTGCTGCTTTTCAGGCCAAAGAAGCGATGCAGAAAATTTTGTGAGGTCATCAACAGAAAAGGCTCTGTGTTGGAGAAGGATAAGGAAAGAGATGTTAATCAGAAAGTGTGGAGTTGCAGTATATAGACACAGCTGAAGGCTCCTCAGATGCATTGGTAAAATCGAATTTTGCCACTCTAAGGATGGAGCAGCCAGGGCTTCGACCATGGGAAAGGCAGAACCGCCGTGGGAAGCTGGCGAAGGTACAAAGTTTGCTGTTTTTTCTGCTGTTGAAGAGGAGCACTGGGCATTCCTGTGGGGCTGGGCTTCCTGTGCGTGCCCTCATCTTTCATCAGTGACTTTCCTGATTTTGCCACAGGCAATATAAGCAGGAGGGGCATAACCACGAAACAGCCTTCACCAGTCTGCTGTCCTAAGCAAGCACCAACTCTGCCCCTGCCCACAGCTGGCGATAGTTTTTAATTATCAAGATGTCCCTGTGGTGGACAAGTTCCTACTCCTAGGATCAGTGCCTGGTATCACCTTTTGAATGCATAAAGCAGTATTTTTCAAATCACTGAGTACATGAGTGCAATTAAAAAATACAAGCACGCATATCTGATGTAGAAGGATCCTCAATTTGCTTCCTGACAAAAGACATGTTTCAAGTATTAAGTGCAGATACTCAGTTGCTATAAATTGCTACATGGTACAGACATTCAGAATTCATTTGAAATTCACAGATCGATGACAATTTTCATTTTCAAACAAATCACACATAGTAGAGCACGGTAGCTGTAATTATTTGTTTTGTGATGTACATAGATGGCTGGAGCTGTGTCACACAAGACGACAGGCAGGCACCCAGCCGGCTGCAGGCACCACGCAAACGGACAGTGTGTAACTAGTGGATGAGACCAACAAAAATCAGGGTGTGATGAAGACAGGACAAGACAGATGATGAAGTAACATAACAGCAAGAACATTTTTCAGTATCAACTAGTCAGGTGTGTATTTTACATAAAAAAGAAGCCATTGGTAGCAGCAAGCACAGTGTGAATGTTACGGCTAGGAAAATAAATACATTTTAGCTGTTTTTAGGGCCTTTTTAATTTCCACATTTATTATCAAATTCAATTTCCCTGAATTTGCTCACTCATAGCTATATTTGCTTTCTAAAATAGCTTCACGAGAATGTCTGGTTCTCTGTTGTCAGATTGGTTAAAGAACTGCTCATGAACAGTGTTGGAAGTGGAGTTGCATCAAGCGTGGTAACTAAGGTATTTGGGCAGCTAACCTGCTAACTTCAAAAATATCCTGTTTACTCAGTTATTGTTAATGATACTCAGATTCCCTTTCCCATGTTAAGTTTCAGCTGACCAGAGATGAGAAGCAGTCCCATTTGGCAGGACTTGACAAAGCCCATATCACAAACAATGAGGAACAAATAGCCAAAGCAGGGGAAGAAGCCTTGGGCTGATGTACATGCTGCGTGTCCTCACACAAACATTTCTAAGACTTAAAGTTGTTTTGTGAATAGATTTATTTACCACAGCAGCTGGAAAATGTTTATTATTTCTAACATTTTTAATAAAATATTTATATTTTTTGAAGTAGAATCAAACAGGAAAACATTCAAGCTATATCTTCTACTCATGTTGACTGGAAACATCTCAATCTGCAACAGAAATAGTTATTAATTAACAACACTGATTTTCTAGACTTGTTCAGATTACACTGCTGATTAAACATCCTCAGGACCCAGTAAGAATAAAAAATGAGTGTGTTATGACTTGTCAGTTACACAAACATGACTTTCAGCTACCAGGAAAGGCTTTCAGCTACATAAATACTTACTGCATTCCTACAAAACATGAACCACATGGTGAATCGCCTCCACTTAAAAAAAAAAGGCAGCAGAAAAGTCATATGCTTTTTCACTGCTTAAATTATGACTTCTTAATTAACAAGAGGAAAAGCAAAGATATTGCAAAGTGGTCAACGCACATTTGTGCATAAACCTTTGTGCCCACACATTTATGCAAATATGATCAGCATTTGGTTTTCCACGAGTGTCACTTTTTCCCTACATTGTTCTGGTTAATTCCTGCATTACTTTCTAAGATAAATAAGTAGTAGGAAAGGAAACAAATAATAGAGGAGACAAAGAGTGTTTAATTAAATAAGGTATCTATCTCCTCCCTGGTACTCCTTTACATCATGACACTCACAGAAAATATTTTCTGAAAATCCATTTGTTCCAGATATCTCCTCCTCTCCAGCTAATACACACATAGCTTATTCTGCTCTTGAAACACTTCAGTCTTAGTATTTTAACCCGTTCACGTGGGAACATATGTCTGGATCCATTCACGTAGGTTGGAAATGGCAGAGATCCAAGCACAAATCCTTGCAGCACTTTGAATAGTATTCTTGCTGGGATGAGAGACCTTTTCTTTTTTTCTGTTGACCATTTCTTAACCTGAGCCTATGCTGGTCCTGCATTGTGTGCATGAAGACAAAGAAGCCTGTAAAAGATCATTTCTACTACCTGCAAACTCAGGTGCACTGGACCACAGAATGTTCCTCTGAGTCATTTTCTCTTCACTGCCCTTTGAAATAAAGATTCATCTCCTTCTTGTCTGCTTCGTTCTCTTTACTACCAAAAAAGTACGGTAATTTGTTGGTCTATAATACAGCACACATCAAGGATTTGGACTCCATTGTGTTCGAAACTACACAAACAATGACAAAAAATTCTTGCTCTAGAAAGCTTGCTGTTCTGAGAGTTATGTATGCTAAGTTGCAAAACGCTAATGGAATAGATTGATGCGGCATTTGCTATGTCTTCTCTTGCTTTGGCCCTTACGGAAAACAAGGAATCGACTCTTCACTAGCAGCCAAGCTGTAATCAGGTAGCAGGGAGTCAAAATGGAGGTAAGTCTTGTGGTGAATTTGAAGAAGGCTGATTGAATGTCTGTGGAGAGCACAGAAAAAGCAGAAATATATTTGCCGGAACTGCATGCAATTACTATATATTTATGATGACAAAGGTATTACCCTTCAAATGACAAAGGCTGACATAGCTTAAAGACTAGATCATGAACATTCACAAAGACGTAAGATCCATTCAAGCCTAGAGGCCCCACTAAGACATGGTAACAGAAGGACAGAGACAGCTGCCTGTTTGTGTAGCTGCTTGCAACTCCACAGCCCAAGGAACTGCGTTTCCATTTGCACTTGGATCGATTAAGGAGCACTGTGGAAAGCTCAAGCTGCACTCTGTAGAGCCGTAACACAATACATCAGGTTGTCTACCCCCACATCCTGACAGGGTCAATGGCACAATAAAATCGAGTGACAGCTTTTCTAGCTCATCTCCTCTCCTCTCATTCCATCGAGCCATTTGCCTTCTGGAAACCATTCACGCAGGAACACTTACTCCTTGCTGCCCAGCACTTTTGCTACTGCAGACATAAATCAGAGGCAGCTATTGCACTCTGATCTCATGTTCCAGGGCTCCGGCAGCCCAGCCAGGACAGCAAAGCAGGCGGCCTCCAGGACATCCCAGCCAGCTGACTGCCACCCTCTGTCCTCCCATCCTGCTGGACTATCTGCTCCCCCAGCTCCTGCCTCCCCTCTTTTACTGCTACCACATGCAGAGAACTGTAACGGCTCAGCTGGTATTTCCCTGGAGCAACAGTTATTTCCTTGGAGGGGTTTAATTTTTGGTATTATGGAGCAGGTCACAGAACATGACTATACAGAGGGCAGGAAATGGGGCACTGGCTCAGGCAACATAAGAAAATGGCCTAGGAGCATTCAAAGGAGAAAATTAAATTGGATGCACTGCTTTTTGCTGCATGCCACAGTAATGCTTTCCCAGGAGGTGATGGCGGCCTACTTGATCGACAGCCAGAGGCAAGAGTTAATTGTCTATCTCTCAACAAAAAAACTACGAAGATCTTATTAAAACAAGCAAACCCCAGCCTTTTGTAAAGGTCCTTATGCAAAGTCTGCCTGGCACAGGCTGTGTGGTGCCTCCACAGTAACTTCATACTGACCCTCACTGTTCACATACTGTGAATCCAGACGGGCCTGGGACAGCCTGGATTTCCCATACATGCAGAAAAGTTAATGTACAGCACAGCTGCTTCTTCCTGAAAGTGCTGGCAATCACCCTGAAGTGGAGTTGCTCAGGATTTGCAGACACACAGCACATGGGCTGGAATACCTGAGGAATTACGCTGATCGGGAAGAATTACTCTGCCAGGAAATATGGGACAAACATGAGAAAAAAATTAAAATCCACCTTGGAAAAGTTTTCAGGCAGAAGGAGAATGCGTCTGAGATAACCTAAATATGCAGCAGCTGTAGTCTAGAAGAAGACAACCTTTCAGCTGGTCCAGAGGACGCAAGTGTCTCTCAGCCCATCGGGAAAGGAGAGCACCAATCCTTCCAGCTTCCAGCCTTGCCTGCGTTTCCTGATCCCACTAGTCTCTTCCCCCCTGCCACTTCTCCCTGGGATTCACTCACCGTTGCCCCAATTTCTCTTTCTCTTCACATCTGGATTTATTTGCCCTCCTGACCTACGAAGGGCTCTGCCCATGCTGCACGGAGCTCCTCCATCCCCTCCCTGTGGACATCCGTGTGCACTGTTTCTGTCCTTTCCGACAAGTGAACATTTTCTGAATTTTCCACTGCACACAGACTATACTTCTTTTTACACCCCCATCTTCCCCCTCTCACCTTCCCGAATCACTTTTTCCTCAGAACGTAAGGATCTTTATTTCTCCCCGCTGTTTTTTCTACCCAGATTACAGCTCCAGTGGCCACTGGGTGAGTGTCTGGGTCATTTCCACTTCCCTTTGGAAAAAGCTACCCATCTCACATAAAAACGGGCAGGCAAAAGGTCTTTTGGCACCTCTGCCTCTCATTGTAGTTTAGGTTTGCAAGTGAGGCTGACACTCCCCTGTTCACAGAACTTCCCATTTTCTTCTTTCCTGTGTTGGGTTTTTTTTTTAATATGTTATTCTTATTCTTCATGTTATTCTCCCTGCAGGGCAGTGAGAGACAAGCTTTCGCTGGGGTAAGCTTCAGCCATCGGGAAGCAGAATCAAAACAAGTTTTTATTTCTCTGGGTTTCTGGAAAACTGTGGCAGAATGTGACAAACCATAAGCAAAGCTATTTTTAGCAGAGGGCTCTATCCCAGAAACCTTTTACCGAAACCGTACCAAGCACACCTTGCTGCCCAGGGCACCCCCCGCCCCCCCGGCGCCCGGGCGGCTGCCGACCGTTTCCAGAGCTTTGACCTTTCAGCAAAAGTCTACTGGAGCTGGCATTTTGTCCCAAGATGAGTTGTCATACCAAGGCTGGAGCGGAATGGGGGAGAGCCTTAAAGGTAAAGAGAAGAAGTCTTTATTGAAAGGTGGAAGGTGTCATTGCATTTTCTAGTGGCTGGTAGGTACTGGGAAGGTTTTAGCGACAGGAGGAGCAGCAGGTATACCAGTCTACAACTTCCTTTCTGAAGACAAGGCTATAAAATAAACAGAGCGAAGGGATGCTGATATGTGAACCTGGCTTGTGAATATCTGCTGGATCACTCCTGGAAATAAGTTTCTTCTTTTTTGACCTAATTTCTTACAGGATCAAATCTCGCATTGTGTTTTGTAGAAGATACCTGTTAGAAGAGCTCAGGCTGCTGCCTCTCTGATGCAGCGTTCAGGATTATGTTGCAGTTTGGTGTGTTCAAGGACAGCAGTCAGGCTATGCTGGAGTCCACAGGCTCCCTACTAAAAAGAGAGACTCATGGGCTGCAGAGCTTTTCAGCAAGGTCAGTTTGTTCAAGTAAAGGTCTCTTTTTCAAAAGAATTGCTTGCAACGCAAGCAATCCCAAATGTTTTCTGCAAACTAAATTTATCATAAAAGTTCATGTCTGCATGTATATTTGTTTCCAGTACTTTAGATGTAATAAATACTAGGTTGTTAAATCACAATAAAAGAAAAGGGAAATTTTTTCAGTTTTCTACCAACAAAGCATGTCAGCTGCTTAACTGGAAGCCCAAAGGAGAATAACTGACTGAACTTCAAATAAAACCAAATGCAGACTGAGAAGATTTGCATTGAGTAAAGAGAAATACAATGCACATATGAAAGGCAGCAACTCTATTTCCTATTTGAAAATTTTATATAATATTTTTGTAATATGACTGAGCTTAAAATTAGACATCTGTTTAGACAGATTACTTAGCACCTTGGCACAGATGTTCTGTGTTTTTTATTATAGCACTTTAATTAAGGAACATTCATCAGCATTCACTCAACGCAGTTAAGTGCCACTTTGAATAGAGCTGCACGGGGAATGAGTTCTGCGTGCCATTCGTAATAGCAGCTTTAAATCAGATGGTGATGGCGAATGATTGCCACAAAGCCAGTCACAACCTTTTTGCCACTACCGAGTGGAGAAGGAGGTCGGGAGGGGACTCGCACCCTCACATCTGTGCAGCAGATGCCGACACACCTTCCACTCCCCCCTGCTATCCCCAGTGTCTCTGGAGGGAGGGGAGCAGGCGCTGAATAAGCCAGCCAGGGCCTCCCTTCTGGATCCGCCTGCGTCTCTGCCCCCCTGCCTCGTTCCACTGCTTGCTGCTTTCTTCCCACTGGCTCCCCAGCAACAAGTGTGCTTTGCCAGTAAGGGGTTTTCAAAGTAAAAGTGGAGGCGAGGGGAAAAGGTGACATAAAATTTGTCTTAGCTAAGCAAGGTAACCAGGAGTAATTTAGGCTAGATCCCAGGAAAACTACAGAATGCTATCTAGGGAGGGTATGGAGCAACCCTTCAAAAATATGTGCCAGGTGATGTAGTCCAAAAAAAAATTCTTAAACTCTGTGAACCAAGGATAAAAGTTTACGAGTTTAATTCCACATCCCTGCAAAGTATTTCTGGCAATTCAGTGTATTCATCTCACAAAAGTCTCACATCAGCCTCTTGCAGGTGCAGCATGGCTTCTACCCCAGGCTCTGCCTGGCAGGGACCTGCAGAAATGACTGCTGCATACCACAGAAATGTGCTGGGTGGGTTTGATTTTTCAAGAGCCTATAATTTGCTTCCTATCTCTTTTTAAACCCATTACATCCCTAACAATGGAAGCTGTCAGCTGAAGTGATTTTGTCAGCCAAATTTGAGAGACTGCACATTTTATGACCATTAAAGTTTCCTGTAACTTCTCACTTGAATTTTTCCATGTCTAAGAACATGGTTTTTTTCCATTTGTCAAATTCCAGAATAATCATCAGCAGTGATAAGAACTTGTCAGCTCAACAGCAAAAGAACTGGAGATTTGTTCCCTGGGTTATTTCTATTATTTTAATCTAATGAATGTTTAGTATAAAATGCATAGACAATCTATGTCATTAAGTTACACTCACACTCTTTCTTATGGCACTCCCGTTTTTGACCTTATGGGTTTGGTTTGTGTTATCCAAGAGGCAGTTCTTCAGCAGTAGGAGGGGAAATATGTTCCCCAAAGCTTAATCTCACCCCAGCAGTTACAGTACTTTCCTGGATCATGTACGGTGCACACTTGTTTCAGGCTGAGAAGGCGCTGAACCTCAAACTCCCCTAAGGCATAGTCTCACCTTCAGCAGAAAATGCCCATCTGGGTCTAAGTGGGGAGTAGGCTTACGGCAGCCTGAAGCTGCTGTGTCAGCTTTCGCTACCCATACATGTTTTAAGCAGACATATCCACACGTTTATGCTCTCCCGATGCAGTGCTCTGTTGGGAAGTAGGCAGCGCACGCACTGAGCAGGGAGAGCAGCCAGCTAACGTGTATCTTGAGGTCCACCTTGCGGGATGGGATCCCATGTGACTTCTTTTTATTAAACCCACAGTTTCTTCTGAAAGTCACTCTTAGTTGGACGCTTCCCTGCCATTTGTGTTTTCTAAACTGCTATCTGTATCTAACCATTAAGGACAGCAGCCTGTCCTTTTCCTCTGTGCTAGGTAGAGCAGATAGCAGAGGCATGGCCAAGAAGCACAGTGCTCCCTCCTTATCCTGCTGGGGCACCCTAGGATAACTCGCTGGAGCTTTGGGGCAACATACACAATAACTCTTTTTATCGTTTCTAAACCAGTTTTGTGAGTCTCTTTCTGTATGTGTCCTTTCTCTTTACTTTTTTCAAGGGTTTTTTCTGTCCTATTTCATGTCAGTACAGAAATACAGTATCTGAATTCTGCTTACATACACTTTGATTCCTGTTACATGTTGATAGAAAAACAGTTGAATGGCTACGATAGCTTAGTCTTTGTTCTGGTTTTGAAGATGTTAAGAAATCTGGGAGACTCTGTATTTTGGAATGGGTTTCTCACTTCGATCCCTACGCTGCTGTCTGTAAAAGACTTTCTGGATGAAAGGTGAAACCCCATGTGCCCTGCTTCGAGTGCTGCTATTGACCTTTCATAACTACACAAATTAACAAGTTGGATAAATATTTTTCCACGAGGAAGGGATGAGAGAAAGATGGAAAGAACAACATGTGACAGGTCTCAGTGAGTTCACTTAATGTGTTACTGGAACGCATTCAAATACTTCAGTAAGAAAAGGAGGCCAAGAGGAGACGAGAATGGAGGTAAGAAGCATTGAGTGTTCATGCTACAAAGACCTTTTTTGAAACCAAGAAAGACTGAAGTGACCTCTTAATTTGCTTATACGCAGGGCAAGCTATTTTGTGGGTGTGGCTACTTAAAACATGATTTGTCAGGATCCAGTCTTCAGTGTGGCTGTATGTTAAAATGCCATATTGCAAGCATAGGTACAGTTTATCATCAAAGTGCCTTGTTAAAAAACAAAGCAGATAAAAGACCATTTGCTGCCTAACGTAGCTGAGAAACCTGATCCTGCAGAAGGGTGGCCATTCTGCAGAATAATTTGCACATCAGTCATTTTTCAGTTTTTTGAATTCAAATTCCCTGAGACTAGTGTCATATCCCAGGCTTGCTTTGTGCCTTACGGCAGAGTGGTACCTTGCTCTCCTTTCAGATGCTAGGCCTGCTGTCCCTCCTGCCGCCCGGATTTAACCACTCCATCAGTTCCACTCCCGAATCGCATGCTGCATGCACTCTGGGATGAGCTGATGCGAGCAAAATACACACATTTGTTTTAGGTAAATTTCTTCATCCCTTTAGAAGGCTGAAGAAATAAATTCGATTAAAACAATGTTGTTTGTTTGGGGTAGGGAGAAAGTAGATTTGAGATTTTTTCTTCCCTAAATTTCATCTCAATTTTATTTTGATATTTTCAAGACAAAGCAATTCCAAATTAAACAAAAATCAGAGCATTTATCAAAATTACCTTATTAAAGGCTGAAACTTGAAATGAAATATTTTATTCCATCCCCATCAAACGCTCTCTATTTCTGAAATGTTCTGGAGCTGGCAGTTCAGATCCAATGTACTCAGGAACACAAACTTCTTTCCTATCACCCTTCCTCCTGCACTGCCTCACTATAACATTCCCCTGTGGTTTTGCAGATGAACCTTTGAGCCCACGGAAGTGACAAATGCAGCATTAATCACCTGCAGGACAGGATTCTCTCTTTTTCCTTCATTCAGTGCCGTCAGGAGCAGAGACAGCTTCTTCGAAAGAGTGGATTGCTGTTTCTGCTCCCTTCAAGCTACTTTGTCCATGGCAATGATCTGGTCCATGTCAGAGTTAATTCCATTTTTTCTGCTTCCTGACTTAGTTTCAAAAGTCCTTTTAGGCCTGTATGCAAGCTAAAAGTAACTTAAAGTCACAACATTTATAAGAGAAAGCATTAAAAATCAAATGCAAGAATCCCTCAGTAGTATTTGCAATTTGGAAAGAGAGACGAGAAGGACAGTGGTCCCCATCAGTTTGAATGAATGTAGAGCAAGGCACTCACAAAGCTCTGTCTGCCATCTCACTCCTCAAACCTCAAAACCGGTATGGTCACTGAGATAAATGGTGACAGATACTGGAAAGGACGTGCGGGTCTTAGTTATGTAAACTTCATGGGCCAGGGAACTTAGAGACTACCAAAACCAAATGCCGATGTGCAGACCTGTGTTGTCCTTTGTAACCATCTTGGCTACAGGAGTAGACAAAGAATACAGCAGCCGGCAGTGTTTTGGAGAGTTTTTTCTAGTGTGATTTAGTTACCCTTAGTATTAACATAGGAACAGAAAAAGATACACATACATCCAAACAGCAACAAAGGACTAAGGGCGCTATCTAGCATCAAGGTACTGTTAGCAACAACACTTTATAAACTGTAAAATTGAAGCTGTTTCCAAAGGACAATTCTGAAATTCTAGATGCAGGTCTTCAGCAAACTGAAAGACACAAAGATAACTTTAGAAGTAATGAATTTCCCTCAGCAGCAGCAGAAGGTATCTCAGTGTGCAAACAGTATCATGGTCAGAGCCTGACCCCTGAAAAAAACAACAGGCTCAACAACAGAAGAATGGCTGAAAGTTACATGCAGCGGCTTATACACAATCCTTTTCTACCAATTCTATTGCCATTATGCTAAGATTCTGACCCACATTTTTATTTGCTAAACAGATTTGTGTCATTGCAAAGGAAAATTCTGAAAAGTAATAGATTTTTTTGTATATATATATATATATTCAGTTTCACAAAAACAATTTATGATCTGTTATGGAAAAAAGAAAAAGAAAAAAATGGGTTTAATTGGCTTTCTTGTTAGAAAAGGTAATTTTGGAGCACTGCTGCAGAGAGGCATTAATGTATGCTTTGATGTAGAGTTCACTGTAAGTGTGTAAATAATCTTAGAAAAATCAGTGCTGAGAGAATTTTGGTTTGAAAATCAATTTTAATGGTGATACGATTATAGAGCTGGCTAGGTTCGTATGTTAAAGCACAAAACAACTGATTTTTTTTTAGAAAGCCATGAAACAGAGTTCATGCACACAAGGTCCATCAGCTAGATCCCTATGTGCAGGCAGACAGGGCAGACCTTTGCTTGATTGACCTACACCATCTGTCTGAAGGGAAAATGTCTACAAGAGATGTGCAAATATATGTAAATGGAACTGTGGCTATACAATACGAGTCACTGATTGACGAGTCACTGCAGGGGCAGAAAAGTAATAATCGGGATGCAAGACCTATGTTCTGTACATAATCTTGCTGCATGGGTGCTGTTAATTGTGTGGTAAACACTACGCTGGCTTCATGAAAACAGCAGGTTGCGGAAATAATGCAGCTGGTTAGAATCGTTTCATAGGTTACACACATACACAGTATCTTCTTTTTTATCCTATAAGGGGTTGAATCTTGTACTGAAAAGAAAACGTGCCAAAGTTTGGTTGAATTTCTGGACAAACTCCTACTCCGCAACTGCCGGCGCTGCCTCTCTACCTGCAACAGAAGTGAAAGCCGGAGCGGCCGCCACGGTGCGTGGAAGCGAGGCCGAAGCCCGGGGCCGTGGGGCCACGGGGCCGCGGGGCCGCGAGGCCGTCGGGGCCGCCGGGGCCGTCAGGGCCGCGGGGCCGCGGGGCGGCGGGCGCCGCTGCGGCGGGGCGGGCTGGCGGCGGCGAGCGCTCAGCGCTTGCCGCACAGCGGCCTCTCGCGGCGCCCGCCCCGCCGCGCTCCCGCCCCGCCCGGGCCGGGGCTCTCCGCCCGGGGGCGAAGAAGCAGAAGCGGCTGCAGCCGCTTCCCTAAGCTTCTTTTCTGAAACTAGATGTTAAAATCTGCGGGTGAAAGATTACCCCCCCCCCATCGCCGATGGTAAACTGCCATACACCGGCCGGTACCGCTTGCTGAATTAGGCAGCTTTTAAAATAAACCAGAGGAGTCAGAAAGGCAATGCGGATGTCCACTGACCAACTCAGACTTCACCAAGCATCTCGTCTCAAACAGGTCTGCAAGTCTCGTGATCGCGGCCCCAGTCCAGCAGTCCATCGCTATTCGAGTAACTCATGTCAGCCTGCTACTAACGCCATTGTTACGGGTAACAATTTCCTGTGCTCCAGCCCTCCCCACCCAGAATTAGGCTCTGTGCAGATGCGTGGAGACAGATCCTGCTGGGGAAGGCCCACTGTTCAAGCAAAAACAGGGACAAAGGGAAACAGGAGCTGTGAGAGTGAGACAACTTGCTGAAGAGCATAGTATAGGCAATGAGATACCAATTTGCCAGCGGAGTTTATCTCATGTCTCAGACTAGTGTCCCTTCGCTAATGCCAAACAGGTACATCCATATTCATCTGTGAATGAACAGATAAACACAAAATGTGTTCTGCCGGAAATCACGGAAGATACGAAACTATGCTTTCTCTTTCACAGAGTTTGCATTTATCTGACCAAATTCAAAGGCTGTTCCACGGATGTGTAGATCTGTGAATCCCGTGTGTTTAACACTTTGCTTTCATCATTTACAATTTATTGAGCTATTCAGTAAATATTATTTACATGTACTGAAGCAACACAGGCTGCAGGAGTGGTTCTTCAGAAGTACACCTTGGAAGTGGACTCTTCAGGTAACAGAGCATACTCTGCAGCATACAAACACCATCAATTGCAATGAAAATCCATGGACTGACTAGCTCTGGATCGAGTCCTTGAGGTGTATTTTACAAACACACTAGTTTGGTCATCTGTATTAGCATAGCAGCCAGCGGCACTTGACTTGGGGACAGGGTTGCATCATGCTGGGGATTGAATAACCTTTCAATAAGCGTGATTTTTGGCTGTAAGACTGTAGACAAACTGAAATCAAAGTGTGAGTAGCGTGTGAGACTAACACCAGAGACACACAAACTGTAGAATGAGAAATGAAACAGTAATAACCCAACAGTTTAACTGAACTGCCACAACAATCCTATAGCAGACCTGCACTGTCTGGATCTAGAACCAGACCACAACTTAAGTTTCATCCCAGCCAACAGTCCCTGTTTGTGATGTCTCCTAAACTGGTGTGGGGGGCCCTCTATTTGTTATCACTGTCTTGGAAAACAACTTCAATGCACTGTCCCATTTCCCAGCCTCAGGACGGAGGGTGTGCAAAGCATGCCGCCCGCCCCTAAAACATGACAGTGAAACTTGGTGGAAACTAGAAGAGTGGCCTGGGATAGTTCTTATTCAACAACATGCCTTCGGTGTGCTGCCATCTGCTTTGCCCATCACAGGGTGGCTGATAGTAAACTTGTTTTGCTCCCAATAGTTCTGCCAAGCCATTCCTGACACTCCTGTATATTCTATAGACTGAGTCATATAGGTTGAGTAGTGATACAATAAACAAAACATGATTATTTTAATGGTTTTCCATTTATTTCCAGTTTTGTTCGACAGTAGAGGCTGAATACGCCAAACAGAACTCTGAAAATTCTTTAATACTTATAAAAATTGGATACTTACTCTGCCCGAAGAATTTTTCCAGAGATTTCTTTCGTATGGCCCTGGACTTCTCAAGTTAATAACAAGCAATTTTTAATAGTTTCAGCTCATGAGTCTTGGTGTATTTATTCAACAACATAAAAGAGCTGCTCATCATCCAGTTTTGTTAGTGTCTCATAGCTCTAATCTTGACCTAGTTTGTGAATGTTTTATTTATCAACAGCGGGCTACACAAACAGCCTCATCTCAGAGGAATTCCAAACACAGGCTCAGTCCAAGAGGATGCAGCTTCTCCAGGGCATCCCCACCTGTCCCATTTTTTTTTTTTGTGAGGTACTCCCTCCCTCCTACCAGGTCTTGCAAACGTCCTTTTTCCTTGACAGTATTTCTGTCTTTCATCAAGAAACATTGCCAACAACATATACTTAAACATATTAGTTTCTCCTTTCTCCTACGAACTGTGACCACAAATCACGCACACAAATCTTGCAGCATTATTGGGAAGTGTCCATGATGGTATGACTCATTTCTCAGCTGAGATTGCAAATGCTTTGCAAGCTGGGGCTTTGTGTTTTTCTCATCTTTCAGTAAAGACAGCCTAGGAAAAGAGGCAGTCTGGAGCATCAAGGAACATAATCAGGGACAGAAACCCTGAAAGTAAGTTGAGCACAGAGTCACCAACTTCATCAAGAGCTGCATATAACAATGTAAATTTGCTACGCTGGGCTTCCTGGTGCTTTATGGCACTTCTAATTTAGAGGACAGAAGTATTAAACCCTTAATGTAAACATCTGACAAGGTCCTTCAGCCAAAAGACCAAAAAAACCCCAACAAACCCAGCCAAAGAAAAAAACACACGTAAAGCCACAGAGGGTTTTTCCCCATTTAGTTCTAAAACATAACGTGAAGTTTCATAGTTGCATGTAGAAAGAAACTAGCCATTTATACCCTCTACCTCTTGCTATACCTTTACAAGAAGGTCTGGTAGATGGGCTCCCAGCAAAGTCTGAAACTACTGGGACAGAAGGTGTCTGGTTTCAAGATAGCCATTCTACTGTTCGCAATACCAGAGTAATGCGGTACCAAACAGCCACCGCCTGAGAAAACCAACATCAAATGAGAGCAAACAGAGACTTCCACTGCAGGAGAAGTTATTTCAAGGGCAAACATAACAGGCTTTAAATGAAGAAAACTGACTCAGGAGAAGTGAAATGCTCTTCTCCAGAGCGTGGTACAGGCCTCCCCCGGGGAGCTACAAAGCCCCGCAGATTGCCTGCGGAGGCTTGGGTCAACGCCCTGAGACCCAGGGTCAGGCTCGTCCCTGGTGGCACCCCAGGGCTGCTTCAGCTCTTAAAAACCTTCAGCAAGATACCATGGCTGCTACAAATTCCTTCAAGAAAAAGGAAACATGGCAAGAAATGGGCACCAGGTGAGGTTGGAAAAAAGAAGACAACTCCTAACCTCTCTAACCTCCCTAACCATGTCTCTAACCAGCCATGGTTTTGGCTCAACCATGTGGTCTCAGAGCAGGTGCTGCCTCCCTCCGCCCACAACATATTTACAAATTGAATTTGCTTTATTATTTTCTCGTCATGTGCCCAAGGTCCACCTTCTGCACAGCTCTTTGTCTCTGCCTCTCCCCCAGCTGTTACCTTCTCAGCATCTCATCAGCATACACTTTCAATTCCCTTTGAGACTATTTATAAAGGTGCAAAGGAACATAAATTCACAATTTTCCCCAAAATATATTAGAGATTTGACTACTTCGTGGCATACTAAAACTGGACTCATACAAAGAGGCTTTGAAAAGGTCAAATTCTGTGACTATTCAGTTTCTAACTACATTCTATTCAGCTGTGCTTATACTCTTTTTGTGTTCATTTTGTCAGGCTATACTAACAAATGAGTTTGCTGATACTATTTATGAGATAGTAAATCTTATGTGCAACAACATAAAATTCATACTAATGAGCAGAGATCCATCACTGATCTGTATGTTCAGTCAAAACAAAAATAAATATCTGAGACTGCGAATACCAAATTCTTAGTAAGACCCGAATATACATAATTTGAGGGTTAAATTATTCATAAAATTTTCACTGACTTCAAATAATAAGTGTATTTGACAAATTTGTAACTCATTTGTGGTTAATTTGTAAACGGGAAAAGGTAAAAATTGATTCAAGTGATTCTTGCAATTTATTTCAAATCATAACCTCCTAATTTTAATCAATTTAGATTCTTGAAAGTTTCCTAATGAAGCCCACTTCTATTAGTTTCAAGAAGGTTTTATCACATTCCAAACTGATTTACACTGGTATGATTTCCCTGCAGTCAGTGGAGCTAAACTGGTTTATTCCTGATGAAGATCTAGCCTGCAACAAGGTACTAGAGATGGGTTGCACCGAAAGTGCTCACAGCTGGAGGTGCATGCGGTGGTACCCCTGGGGCAGGGGAGCTCTGGCTGGTAGAGAATTCATGCCGTTGTTTCCATCACAGCCTGGGTTGCTGCTCCTCTGCACATCCACTGAAAGAAGGGGTTGTTTGGTGTAATCCTGACACGGCATGGAGGTGACACAGTAGAATTCATTGCACCCATCTCTTATTTTACTTTGAGCATGTGAGGGTCACAGAATGGGAATCTGTTGATTTCTCCATGCTCCATCCCTTCAGCGCAGTGAGATCTTGAACTTTGCAGTGAAGATGTCACTGCTGTAATATATCCAACATGTGCTAACAAGTAATTTCATCTTATCAGGCACTCAGTGAGGGATGCTTTATTTTTATATAAACCTTTTTACAAAATCTTTGCAATCTCAGCCAATTAATGGAATTGGAAATATAGAGGAAAAAGTGAAGAACAGAAAGCAAAATCAGAAAGAGAAATGAAGAAATGAAATCCAGGAGGAAAATGACAGAGGAGAAGGAGACAATTAATAAATATAATTAAGTACGACTTGAAGATGTTAATGAATACAGTGGCACTGTGGTCATCAGCGGAAGCCTGTAGCATTCAATAGAGATTGTCAGCTTTTGTGATTAAAGTCTCCTAGAAAAGAGTTTGTCATTAGATGTCTGCCCTTGTTCTGCCCTTACATCATCTTGTTTCTTATCCTCACAGCCTTCAGCCATGCTGCCATTCAGTTCCCCGGTGGTTTTGTCCCCTGTCCTCTTCTCTTCTGCCCCCTCCCAACTCCTCTGACCACCCCTACGGCTTTTGCGTAGGCACAGCTTGCCCAGCCAGACCCCCTGCACCCGACAGCAGGAGTGGGCTTGCCTCTCTGTTACTCACAGGTGATACGGTAGAGAGCAGGAGGACACCTGTAACACCCTCCCCACTTCCCCGCTTCTGTATGAACAGACCCCCAAAGGAGAGGGAACAAATTTCTTCCATTCCCACAGTTGCCCCTGTTGGCTGCAACCTTTTCAGAGGCGAATGTGGGGAAAGCAGTCAGGTACACAGCACTTCCCATGCTGGGAAATTATGCGCATCCCTTGGGTGTATATCCAGGAGCCACTGCAGCCTGTCAGGCACGCTCTTTGTCTTGAAATTTATGATTAATAGTAATTTGCTCTGTAAGCAATCTCGAGAGATTGAAACCTCTTTTTAACCACATGCTGTGTCCCCCCCACCCCCAATCTAAATACACAAAATAAGGAGGGAGCCGGGAGGCACTGACAGCTGGGGTGGTTTGCGCAGCACAGGTCAGTGGTGGTGGCAGAAGCAGAATGCAGTTGTCCTGCCCTCCTCTGTCTATTTACTGAGATTGTCCCCCAATAAAGCGAATAATTTATAGCTCTGCATATTGCTAAGCCATTACAGCTCTGGGCTTTTACTCTGGATCATAAAAGTACCTCTGAGGGTTGAATCGATTCTATGAAATGACATATCATCAGATGTCTTCTGTGCCAACGCTCTCTTCTCCCCCACTCTGTCCCCCACAGCCCTGCCAATGACTCACTGATTTCCAAAGTAAGGGAGAGAAAAAGAACGAGAAGGGAATAGTAACATTGCTTCTTTAGATCCCGATTACTAATGCAGACCTTGGATTTGTCTTATGGATGGTGTTTGGCTTCTAGCAAAGTTAGCGAGTACTATTGCTCAACGTCGATGTGGGGAAAATCAGATTGACTGCACAGATCAATGGCTGGGACACAAAAGCCTTCTGCATGCAGGCTAAACAAAGATCTGTTAAAACGAACCATGTAATCCATGTTCAGAGACCTGAAATTCTCAGAAACAAGCTAGTATTTAAACCAGACCCTCGGTGTGAATAAATCTCAGTATCTTCAGCTGGAACTGACAGAAAAGATCTAGTGGATTTCCTAGAAAAATGACAGTCTGCTATTCGGGAGCTGCCAGAGAATGAGGATGTTTCCTGTATTGATTGATGCTATAAAATACTCACCCACAACCAACTCAAGGGTACTCCTTCCAAGAACACAATGCTTGTGACTTTAGTGGAAATGAGAGATAAGGAGAAGATCCTTCAGGCAGCCTGGAAAGAGAGAAGCATTGAATTCCAAGGGCAGGCGATAACAATTTCTCCAGACTTCAGCCAAAAGATACAAGAAAGAAGGAATTGGTAGAACTTTAAAAAGCCTTTGTAGATTTTAAATCCAAGGCTGTCATCTCTTCTGAAACTGGGAGTTCTACATGAAAATAAAGATTACCTCCTCTGGGATGCAGATTGAGGGAAACAGTTTGTAACAGATATCACCCTCGTTGTTGCCCCGGGGTGTTCAGATGGATTAATTCCTTGCGTTTTGCTGGCAGAGCCCAGGTAGCGAGTCCCAGCAATGTATGCTCTGTGCAGAGGGACCCGTGGGAGTTACAAGCAGCCCACCAAGTCTACTCCATCACGGGAACTGAGACAGATGGTACAGCTGCCAAAGCTGGCAGGGCCGAGCATCTGGTAAATGTGTTGATTTAAAGCAGTTCTCAAGCAGCGGCCGCTGCTGTGGCTGAGACGAGAACAGTTCAGAGCTGCTTCCCCGGCTGGAGTCCATGGGGGAGCCAGGGTGGTATTGCCACAGCCTCTACTTGGAAGCGAGTACCAAATCTTTTGGAAGATGAAAAAAAGCAGCCTCCCTTCTGGGCAACCTGTCAGGGATTGCTGATGTCGGGAAGGGAGTCATCACTGTGGAAGGTTGCTGCTACCACTATTTCACAATGATGTTTAGATTCCTCTAGTAAGACTCTGGTCAGGCTTTTATTTTATTTCTTGGCTTTGTAAGTATCTTCTGTCTCTCCCTCTCTCTTTTGGATAAACAATGTCTGGTGTAAATATAACTATAGTTCAGCTTCTGACTATTCACAACCAGAGCTGAGTAACGATTTCCCTGGGGTTCAAAGAGCACACAGGGAGAGTTTACCAGCCCAAAGCTGAGACTACAGCTTTTGTGGCTGCACCCCGGCTAGTTTTAGACCAGCAGTGTGGAGGCCTGGGCATGTTGTTCTCTGTTTTTATTTGGAGTCTGGGACAGCTTTTGTCTCTATTTGTCTATACTTGTGTTGGTACCAAGTGATAGCACACTGCTTAAGGGACACATAGATATAACCTTAATGATACCAAGTCATCTGAAGAATACTGGTGGGAGGGGACTGAGGAAAAGATTACAGGCTTGCAAAAACTACTAGAGTTTTGTAATCTGTATGGCCAGCCCCAGAAGAGGCCATGAGCCTACTATTAAATACTGCTGTCATGCCCAAGAAAGAGAGCACCCCTGAGCTATGAGGCCACCTTAGCCCAAATACCAAAGCCATTCCCATGAATGCAATGGGAGGTGGCCCCTCAAATCCATACACACTTTTGAAAAGTACACTGCACCACTCTGGAGGTGTAATTATGTACAAGAAGAATTAATTTCAGTAGAAAACAAGTACTTCTTCTCTGTGTCAAGCCCACGATGCTAGAAAATTAGTGCTGACAATGCTGTCGGGAAAACCCTTCCAGTACGCCTCATGCGAAAGGCTGAGCGAGACAGCATGCTTGGTGGGTAGATACTGAGGATACTGGAGAATCAATTTATAACTGTAAACCTTGTCAGTTTTTACAGCTGAAAGCTTCTTCTTCACCAAGAAATCCCTGCAAAGTGGCCACCCTGCCAACAGCAGTGAGATCACTCTGCTTCTGCCAGCCCTTTCTTGGACAAAACCTTTGTAAATGAGGCCAGAGTTTGCCTGTGCCTTTTAGTCATGCAGTCTTCTCCACTCTACAAGTCCCTTCATTTCTGTGACTTTTGGTTTACCTAAAGAATTAATGCTTGATATAGTAGGGCCTGGTTTACACCTTAAGAACTGAGGAAATTTTTGCACGTTGATAAAATTTGACATGTTTTATCTGTGCCCTGCCATCAGAGTACTAATGGGAATCCAAATGTTTTTAGAACTTTTTAACTGCCACACAAACTGACAGGAGAGATACCCTATCTTTAAATCAGAAAATAGCTTCTTTCCTGCTATCTTATCAAACAGCACCGCATAGTCCTACAAAATGTATCCTGGCCAAACTACTAATGGGGAGATGTTTACATACTAGACAGGAAGCTATGAGACCTGATTTGGGTAACCATAGGAAATGAGGGAAGCAAAGTGTGGTGGAGAAGGTATTCCAGAACTGATCTGAAGAGGAAAGAAATTTGGATATGAAGGCTTCTCTTAAAAGCACCAGGAGCATGGATAACAAGGCTTGATGAATACGGGTGTAAAGAGATACAGTGACCAGTGACAAAGTGACTATTTCACTGGTACATAGAAGATCATGAGAAATTTGTCAATATTAATTTTATTTGTCAGTTTGCAATTTCCCCATCATTTATCTTTAACAAATATTTAACAGTTTATGTAAGTACAGACAAAGAAAAGCTAAGGATTTGTGAATTAAAGGAAGCACACATGCACTTTACATGCAATACAGTACTTTAAGGTAGAACAATGGGAAAAGTTGACAGATTTTGTTTAAAAAATAAAAGAAATTAGAAAGTTTTGGAGATACTTATGCTTCTAACAATCCAAGAATATTGGCATATAGAATATAATTATACATGAATTTATAATTTTCTGGTTACTCTTTAAAAGGTGTAGTTGATTCTTACTTTGAGAAAGAAATAACACTATTAGTAATAGCCAAAAGCACATCTCTGATCCTCAGCCCTTGGTGTTTTGGTGACACCATAGAGGAAGAAAGGCACTGCTCTGCCCCATAAAGTGCACTGGCTGCGCTAGGCTGATGGGACTTTACCCCTCTCACCTCTTTTTGCTCCTGTGTTTTTCTCCCTTCAGCTGTCAGATACTCGTCCTCTCTCTCATCCTCCATGTCTTGCTTTAGCTTTGACATGGTGGATTCCCACCTCCATCCACCCCGTGAGTGCCAGCTGTTGCTGCCTCCTTTTAACTTTTGCCAGAAGCATTTTCCTTCTTTCTCCTATGCTGCCCCCAGACTTAGGAGATGTCTGAAAGAATGGTCTCCTTAACCTCCATCCTTAAAACCCCTTTACCTTGGTGTCTACAGGACAATGTGACACTGTTGAGATGACTGGTAGATGGATAAATTTGTCTATCACATGCAATAATTGTTGTCTTCTTTCAGGCCTGATTACATTCTTCTAACTAATAGGGCTTGTGGTCTTCACTCCTATTAATTCTTTGCATTCGTGCAGCTCCTGGGACAAGCCTCTGACCAGAGCTGGGAGGCACTGCCTCAGTAGTCTTTATATTGCAGCAGAAGTATGTGGTCTTTGTGTGTAAGAAAGCCTTCTCCTCATCTGGAAGTTCAAATACAGAAAAGACAGAGTGTTTTATCCTTGCCTTACAGAATATCCACTTGGATTTAGGAGCCAGCTCAGAGAACCTTGTTCACTCGCTGAGTTCAGCATGGCTGTAATGTGCTTAGTTACAGTCCTGCTCTTGAAAAATTGATTCCACGTTCAGAAATATTACTGATTCTAGGGGCATTCACCACCGTAACTATAAGGAATATTGCAAAAACCTGGGAATGCCAATGATCTTAAGCAGTCTTTCCGACCTAAATATTTCTATGATTCTATGAAAACCATGGTCAGCTTTATAAATGTGCTCACTTAGTGTTCTAGTTCACATGAAGGGAAGGAGCACAAGCTCTAGGTATCTGCAGGCTCATTTCATCCAGACTGCTCTAGTCCAGGAATATCTCAGAAGAAGAAATTTTCTTTCAAATTTTTGTATACTTGTTACGAACCTGTTGGAAACAATATTAAAAAATGACCTTTCGCAGCAGCTCAGCCTTTTCTGGTTTGTTTTTAAGTACAACTGGCATTCCCATAATGCTCTCCCTCCTTCTCCTGAGTTGATTTTGGCCAGCACTGAAGATGCATCCAGAATTTCACACCCAAGAGAGACTCTAAGCCACATAGCCGTCAAGGCACCACGTGCTGTAAGACCCCTTCATCCAGGACCATAAAATGGAAGGGTAACAACCCTGTGTGTGCCTTGATAAACAAGCCTTTGTAGGAATCTACACGGCAGTCGGGAGGTGTGGGCCAGCACTTTTGGGTCTAGCTGAACTAGCACTGGGCTTGAGTGGCCTAGGGGAGGGTGCCTCTTTCTTGTGCACAGCCGTGCTGAAGTCCATGCTGCTGTTTCTTCCCACATTGCTAGCTAAAGGATGCTGACTGAGAGATATATGCTGCATACTGTGAAAAGATTTTTAAAAACCCATCCATTTTTCTACCCAAACTATAGGAAGCATAGAGGAGTAGAATGAGGGGAAAAGGAAGAAATCCCTCCCTTGAACTTTAAACAGTTTTTTTAAATACTGTTTTTAGTGTGTATGATAAGTTTGGATTAGATATTAGGGTTGTTTATTTACCTGATTTTTGTTGCTGTGTTTCTATGGGAGGGGAATGTGGCAGGTCCAAGTGGTGGCAACAGAACCCAGGAGCTTCTCAAACCATGGTACCTGCTGCCATGAGCACACAGCACTTTATTCTGATCTGGCTTTTTATGGTAAAAATTTGGACCAATATGTGCATATGCAGTGACAACAACAAAACAGAGCAATTAACAGGAACCCAGCTGGACTTACAAGCCACTCTTCCCTGCGATATAGCATAGTTAAACATCTCTCTAAATATAATTTCCTTCTAAAGAGAAGATAGGAGAAAAATACATGGCATATGTTAGTCATATCACTTAGTATACTTCTTAAAGATTCTTATAAGCAGTGGTGAGGAGGTCAATATAAGGACATGAATAGAATAGAGTAGAATAGAATAGAAAAGAATAGAAGCAAAGTGACTCGTGAAGTGAAGAAAACCAACCAGGGGCCATAAGATGAAATATGGCAATTTCTACATCATGGTGTACCATAAAATGAAGAGACCTAAAACCTCAGAGAAAGAAATCTTCTGTTCTTTAATTTAAAATACCAGTTTTTAAAAGGTTCTGTTAATCTTCCTGTGGACGCTAGATGGGGATCTTGAGTCAGCCATGCAAGAGACTCCTTTATCCTGCGTTTTCTTTATTTTAATCTGTTTTATCATGGACAGAGTACATGCAATGCAAGTTTACTCTTCAGGCATTTATATTTTTACCAAGGGTTTTTTTTGGGAAAGGTAATCTACAGTAAATAAATATTTACTTTTAAACATACAAGTTTAATTAAGGTTACACCGTATCTTTCAAAAGAGAAGGGAATGCATCTGGAACTGTAGAGCACATGCTCTTCTTCGTCCTAATTATTTGTTTAATTCCAATGGCACATTGCAATTGTTTTCTCACTTTTCAGTGCAGGATGCGGTTTACAGTGACAATTGTCTTACCGCTGTGTAGCACAGATTATGACAAGGGGAAAGACAGCGGAGCCACTCACTTGCGGCAGTACTAATGACCCAAGCATTGTTATTTCCATAAATGGGATCTTTGTGTCCTAACTAAACCTGAGCAATACAACTGTGAAAGCCGCTTTCCTTCAATCTTCCCCAAATCTCCGTATTACTTGTACACACGATAATAAATTAATCTCTCTTGTTAACATGTTGTTGTTTGTTTAATAATGCCTCTTTCTTTCATGCGATGTCAAGCTCAGCCACAGAATGTGAATCATATTTTGAGCCATTGTCTTAAATAGTTCCTTTCTTGATGGATTCTTTCTTCTCCCTTCAGTAAGCTGGGCTTTTGCAAATTGCTTTGCAGAGTAGCGCATAAGGCACTGACCTCAAGCTTTCGGACACTGCTACAGACTGGCCCTAACTAAAATGAGCTTGGCTGTCTCAGCTTATTTCGTAGGCACATGCTAGTCCACATCATGTAACATGCAGTTGGGGATTATTGCCAGTGTCTGTCCAGAAGATACCCAGAAACGAATCAGTGAAAGGACTGAATGACTTGCTGCATCCCTGGAGACAGGGTATATCCAAGGTGAGATGGGACCATTTTTCGGGCAGCAGAAAGGAGAGACAGTAAAAAACCCAACCCTGCAGTGGGCCTGTTGTTCTCAGTGTCTCGTGCCATTCATGTTAGAACACTCTGTACTGAAACGTGCCGGTGGAGGAATAATTTGTGCTGCAGAGAAACAAGCCGAACACCGAATCAGTTCTTTTAAAAGGATCAATTTTTAGAATGTATTATAAATAAACAATTGTTTCTCGATATGGGGAATGATTTTATTTGATGGCAAACAGTGCTGCTTCTGCAGAGCAGATTGCTCTGTCAGAGCAAAGGGAAAAAATAATATATTAAAGACATGAGATGCATGAAAAATGTCATTAAATAAGTCTTTACTAGCCTTGAAATGGGGATGGTTTGCATAATTGATTAATCATAAGGGGACATTTTTGGTCACAGAAATTATCATTAGTAGAGCTCCGAAGTTAAATAATCTTTATACTAATAAAAAATGCCATTTTCCCCTCAGATCTTTCAAAGATCTCTTCTTTCTTTTAGTCTCTCTGACTTCTACAGGCCTTAATAATTGAACGATATTTAACTAGAAGTGTGGGTGATGAAACCATTGAGAGCAAATTTATCCCCACGGCGCTCTGCGAGAGCAGCAGCACACTCGGGCCCAATCCTGTGAGCTCAGCTGTGGTGCTCCACCTGCCTGCACCAGCGGTTTGGATCTGGGCTTTTCTCTCCAAACTCCGGTCAATGGGAACTCCCTGAATTTCCTTCTTGTAAAAGAAAAATAAAAACAAGCAGCATCTTTGTGCACCCTTTTTCATTCCAGTATTAAAGACAACTCTCCTGATTGTTCCGAAAATTATTCTGACAGATAATTTCACCTCCTTGTGAAACTGTGGCCATGACAAACACATACACACACTTTGTAAGACAGTTTGCGGTCCTTTAGGATGAATGTCGCTGCATTTAATTCAGAGTTGTAATAATAAGGTTTTTTTATTGCCAGGAATTTAATTAAGGGAAACAGCTTTAGATACACAGTTCTCAGAAGGATTTCCTTTAGCCTGCTTTCTTTAAGGCGGTTTTATATTGAATAAAACAGGGATTGCCTGGAGCAGGAATGGGTTAACCAAGGCTTGCCATACCTGATTTCATTCATGAAATAAATGGAGTATGGGTCCTAGCCTATTCCCGCACAATGAAGTGGCCATCTTCTCTACTTGTCATTTACTGTAAATCCTTCAGGAGGTTCAAAGGTTTGGGAATCGAGTCCATAACAAAAGGAGGAATGCAGATGTTTCACATCGTACAAAAGGCTTTCCTATTTGGTATTTTGCTATGGCCAGTTTAATTCGGTTTATTTAACTGGGAAATGATCCTTAAATTGAGACATATACTATCTCCTTATCACAAATGTCCTTCTCAGGAGATCTCTAATCAAGTGTTGCAGTGCACTGCAGACAGGAAAATGTGGTCAAAAGCTCATTTATTACTCCAATTATATACCTTAGTAACATATTGTAATGGCTTTCAAACATGAGCATAAAATTGGGGTAAAATTAATCCCAGTCTGTAAAACTTTCTGATTTGTGTTTGTGTATTTATATACAGAACATAATAAATATGTGAACACAAGCTCACTATTCACATTAGCTTATATATGTACTGAACATAATTACACGGAATTGAATATTGATACATATGGGAAATACATTGTGTAAATATTTAAAGGGCAATGCAACAAACTTATTTAAGAGAGAATTTCAATGCATTTAGATATTAATTGTTGTACAAAATCAAGATTTCTTCATGAGTAATAGTGGTCATATTTATAACTGTATTGCAATGTGAGGAACTGTTTTCTAAAGCTGCAGTTCTAGTTAGCCAGATTCAAAGCTGTGTCTGAGGGTTTTGAAGCAAACCAGATTTTCAGTTTCTTACCAGTTGTTTTTAGTAGAGTGGAACCAGAGCAATGCAGAGATTTACATCTTTTGAGACTCCATAGGGCAAATTTATATATGCCTTTGGCTGTAAAGAACACAAATGGTGATTACTGGATACCATAACTAGCACTTAAAAAGCCCTTACCATTCTTCTTCAAATTTGCTTCTATTCTATCTGTGTTTTATTAGTTCAATTTCTCAATCTGATATATTTTTTTTTAATTTCTTGAGATTTATTTAATTATCTTGTAGGTATGTAAAGCAAGTGTATTTTAATCCTGTGTATGTTTAAAAGATCTCTTCCATAAGCAGGGGTTTGCAACTTAGGCAAAAAATTTTTGTGTGCTTTTTTATCAAGCTTTGACGATGGCTATATTGAAGTTCATCTGTTTCTGCCTCTGTTTTGGTACTCCGTTTTTCTGCATCAGCCTGCACTGGCTGTTCACTATCATCAAATATTTGTATGAACAGGAACACATTACAATGCTGCAATATGCTCAACCAGTGTGACATATATTTATTTGGCATTTTGCATCTGAGGTTTTGCGGTAATTTAGTCTCTAGACCTGCAGCTGAGATTTACTAACATGGTATGACTGCATTAGAGGTGCAGAGACACCCATCCCTTCTGAATCCACCTGCCAGTATGTTTTGATAACAATCCTAACAGCTCATTGAATGCTGTGATTTTTTTTTTTTCCAAAGTTGTTGTTCAACAGATATGTCCTTTCTTCCACTTCATCTTTTCCTTGTGTGCTCCAGTTCAGGAAAGCTTCCCACCTTCTGTATTTAGGCAAGTTCTGAAAAGCATACTTTAATTTTGACAGGCTTAAGCATTTTTCTCAACTTGGTGTGAATACTCCCAGGAATTGAACAATTGTTTAATATTTACATTATGAATAGATGACAGCATTCATACTATCACGACATTTGAAAGAATCAAATATTTACAAACACAGTAGTAATTTTTGTCTAGCCCTGGAAGAAACCAGAGGTCAACTGGTGTTAGGGGGAATACTTTCTCTTAAAAATATGAGGTTATCATGGTCTCAACCCATGCAGAGTACTAAAAATCAATTGGATAGCAATGACTTCCAATCACAAAAAACCAGGTTGCCTTCAGATTAGTGACCTCGATAAGGTGGGATCTGCATTCTGTTATCATTCCCTAAACTACCTAGTCATGCATAGCACTTTATCACCTTTCATATCCCAGTGCGTTATAATATGCTGCTAGATCATATAGCAAAGGATACTGCAGCCTATTATGTTACTCCTGTATTTCTTATGCTTTATATTTACTATGCCTTTATGAAAGAGATGTCTAGCCTACTGGTCTTGTTGCAAACTATAAGAAAAATAAAAATAAAATAAAAGGGACTTTTCCTGAGACAGTGCAATTAAACCCCCAAGAGAACGAAATTTCTCTCCTCGACACGTGGAGCTCCATATAGCCAGACAGGACTGACTCCCATCTACCTCATCATGCACATTCTCCTAATGTGTATTAAATGTACATTGATTCAGTCAGCTGCTAATTCAGGAGCCTGAGTGATTTGTCCAGGGAGGGAACAGAATATCTCTACCTGGAAAGACCGGTGTTGTCCACAACCTGCTAGGTTAACCTATTCATAGAAAGCCCACGTTATTTCTGCACAATTCTGTTCAATACAGATACTTTTCATGGAAAAATCTGTTTCCAGTATTGTGCACATGCCACTATCCCCTCTCTTGTCATAGTTGAATGCTGACATAAATCTTTTTTTAATAAAATGAACTATTCAAATTATTTCTTTACTGAATGATGTCTGAAACAGATGTATTTTAATCTGCTGGGCATAGAAAATGAAATTTACATGTCAGTGAGGTCTTTGTGGTTAATAAATGTTTTAAAAGAGAGAAAGCAGGAAGCTAAATATATGTAAAACTGCCCTGCTTTGCATAGGGTGATTTTAGCAGAAAATACAATATTCTGATACTAAATTATATCTTATTTATGAGACAAAAAGTACACATATTTTGTGATAACAAATATCATCCCTGTAGGGGTATCATAAAATGCTGGAAAGAATTCTGATTTCACCAGCAATTCTTTCCTTGTGCTACTCCCAGTAATATTTCTTTTATTTCCATGTGGGAACAGCATCTGCACAAAGCATTTTGTTTATTATCTCTCTGTGTGTGTAATTTTGAACTCATTATGTTTTCCTACTATTTTAGCTGTTTACATAGCACCAATTTTAGTACATTACTGCAGCTTTCTCTTACTCTGAGGGAGCCAGATCCAAAGCCCACTGAAATCAGTGGAGGGACCTTGTTAGCTGAAGTTGACTCGCCATTGGGGATAGAGGTTAAAACAACAAAGAGTTGGCTTCAGTGTGCCCTGGTTTCCAAATAATCGCGAATACTTCTAAAAATAGCTGGATATGTTGTTGAAATTTTAAGTTCCTCATCACAATAGTGTTGTTACTCATTTTGTAGCATTATTTGGTAGACAGACAAAGAGCATACCTATTAAAAATGAAGCTTTAAACCTGATTTACTTTGCTGTCTGAACTGTTGCCAAATTTGATAAAGGTGCAACAGCAGAGTTAACCTAAATTGCTTGTATGGAAAGCCCACAGACAATCCTGCAAAATGAAGGCTGCCTGGCTGGGCTCTGCCACACACTGATACCCTCAACCAGGTCCTTCTCCCAGCCCCGTCCTCCCTCTCTCCTCTCCCTCCCTGGTCCCCGCTGCTCTCCTCCCAATAAAAAATAATAATAGTAAATAACAACATAATGAAACAATATAATTACATAATATAATTAAATAATAATAATATAATTAAATAAAAATATAAAATAATGTCCCCACGCTCAATACCCAAGGGATTCATCCCTGGGAAATAAAGAGGTAGCTGAGGGGACTTGAATTGTACCTCAATCAGGACAATGCTGTGAGAGAGTCTCTTTTCATCAGAGTCAATGGTCGGACAGTGCAGGAATTCTCTCCTGAATACACCTCTTCTCCCATAAAAAATGGGACTTAAACACATTCTCCAAGTGTCTCAATGAAGAGCTCAGTTGTTATCTCATCCTGATTAAAAAGTGCTTGAGTCTGTGTAAGTTTTCAGCCAGAGAAACTCAGCAATGATGTCCAGATTCATTTTTTAACAATTAGCAACTCTGAGCCTCAGACTGACAGATTACCATGGTTTGGCAGTATCACCAATAGACAGGGAGTTGTGAAATTGTAAGACATTATTGTATTGTTGGTAGCCTGAGTAAATCTAAATCTTTTCAAGCTTTGCTTCAGTGGGTTAATTTCAGGACCTGAATTACAAGTGCAATTTGAATTACATTGCAAAGACTGAACTTACTTCACTTTAGCAAAGTCCTTTTTCTTAAGACTTATGAATTCCAGTTATTTTGAAATCCTGAAATGCTGAAATCTTTTGATACCTTTCTTATTATTTCCAAGGAAAGACGGTTAAAGGTTTTCACTGACTTTCCCTGCCAGCACCTCTTTATTTAGGTAAGTGTGTTTCTTTGACTCTACCTTTATTTTGTGATATCTCAGCTGCTGCTACACACTGTGTACATCCACAGGGGCTTTTTATTCTCTCAGATATTAAAATAGCAGAAGGAAAAAACCTTGACAGAATCAGAAAAAAATAAAAATAATATGAACCAAATAAATGTTCTGTGTACATTTAGGGCAATTGAAGACATCTGCAAAAACCAAGGATGATTTCAGTTTGTCTCTACATATATTGTCTGGAAATTTTAAAACACTCAACTGACTCTAACTAATTAAGTCTCAAAGCTTGATGCTGAGCTATATGAGGCAGGGCAGAGGACATCACCCATTTTGTAGGGGAATGAAGTGAGATGTGATTACATGATTTGCTGAGTACAAAAGATTATGAAATATTGGGTTTGTGAATAAAGACACATATTCCAGTTACAGTTTAACCATTAGGATTGATTTTTTACCAAATAACAACAGCAACAGTGACAATAGAGAAAAAAGATTCTGCGGTGAAGTGTCTTGTAAAATAATTTGTTTCATCAGTACCTTGTTGTTAAAAGAAACTTGTATCTGACAATCACCCATACAAAATTTTACTTAGAGTAAAAGGGCTATTATTGAGTACTGGCTTGAAACTACAGTTTTTCAGGTTATCGAGGTATTTATTATACATTTTCCACAGAAGGCAAAATATACAGGTTAATATTAGCAGTTCAAAAGGTCAAGAAATTTTTTGAGAAACAGCTAAATGGGGCTGTGGCCCTGCAGTTGTTTGCAGTAATCAAGGACTTTTCAATAGACAAGTCCTTATTCAGTTTCTCACAACTGTGTGAAACTGAATAATCAGACTGGAAATTGGGTACATACTGTGCAGGTTTCAGCTTGGTTTCTGAGAGCTTCAGTTTTCTGCAGTGTAGCACCAGGATTTTTTAAATCTCATCAGAGAAATTCTATCCATGGAAAGTAACACTATGCTGTGATGGATATTTCTGCTTCTTTGTATTTCTCTTGTTAATAAAACAAAAAGGACTGGAGACGGACAAGATCTGTGGCTAGAAATGTTTAGTCTTCCACATCTACCAATTGCAATTTTCTCCTCCCAAAGTGTACTTGTGTTTTCCTTAATCCAGCCTTAAGAGACTAAATTGATGGAGCTTCCTACACTTCCCTTCAGAGAGCATTGTGAAATATAATGCACACCACTGTTCCATATTTTTCATGACATTCTGGTTATGTTTAGCTTTTTATGTGAATTCCATAAATCTGATTTATAATCTCTTATTTGTAAAAACCCCTCATTATGCTGGAAAAATATATGCTATTAATATTTCCAGCCAGTTATGCTAGTCTCCCTTAATTATACTTACTGACATATATTTCCAATGATTTTAGAACAATTTAATGCTAGGAAAATGTGTCTGCAAAACAAAATTTTGGTCAAAATATCTGAGGAGAGTATTTTTACCTTATTCTGTCTGCCCAAGTTGAACCATGGGTGCAAATACCTTATGCAAATTTTCAGGTTGTGTGCCCCTGTGGTATTTGGTCTGTTTTTCTGTGCTGTTCTCTTCAGGTTCTCAGATTTCTCTCACAGTAAATTCCTGGGCACTTTGGGATATATTACGAACAGGGGTAGTAATAGAGAAAAGTGAGATTCGAATTCACTAAAATTTGGTTTATGTTGTTCAGAATCCATAATGTTTCAATATCTATAACTCTGTATGCACTGCGTTGCTTATTTATTTGCAAATTCACTTACTCCCCTGCTCCCTTCTTGTTATATGACGTGCCTTAAATCTCTCAGGGTAGTGCACTGCAGCCACTGATGTACTGCAAGAAATGCCTTATGCAGTCTCTGAAGAATGTATTGGAATCGGCTCATAATTACATTTAAGCATGTATTATTAGATCTCCCTCTGATTACACGTAAACTGCCTCCTGTAACCACTTGAATCTGTGAAGCCGGAAGGGGAAGGCTGCACATTCATCGATTCCAGTGGGATTTAGATTTCCAAAACCCTAATGTGTCCCAGATGTGAAAGGAGGGAGGCTCTGACCAGGACTGGTGAGCCATGTCGCTGACAGCCACATTTCATAACTACCCAGAACCAGGGAACGTTCATCACACAGGACACCCTCAGTGGGGGAAGGGAGAAGGAAATGGAAGGTCTTTCTGGTATTCAGGGTTCACAATGCTACACAAATGCTTAATGTCCATAAAACACATCCTGGAGACAGCAGCAAGGTATTTTTTGATGCTCCCCTCAACACAAGCAAGGTTTTTTCAGAGGTTGTTTCAGAATCTGTTCTTCTCATTATGGTTTTAAATCTATGGCTTCTTACTTTGATCTTATTGGTTGACATTAATCCTTATTTTAACTTTCCCTCTGTTTTTTTCTTTTTTTTTTTCTCCTCAAATCGAGACTTCCATCACTACTGCATTTGAGGAAACAAGCAACCATTTCCCAGGGGAAGGCACAGATAGGTCTGCTTTCCCCCAGGCAGGAAGGGAGGAAACATCAAAACCAGAACAAGTTAAACACCACTGCCAACACCTGGATGCAATCCTTTGCTCATGTATTTAGTGCATTGCATCCTGGATTTTTGAAACTCGATTTACATGTAAGACTGAGAGAACAAGCCCTCTGAACTGCCCAAGCCACCCTTTCTTTGCTTGTCTCCACTCAGCACAGAAGTAGGTGGATGGGTTTGGAAGAGAGAGAAAGGAACTTTCTCCCAGTCAGGTGGGCTTTGACTGTTGAGTTTTGTATGTGAATGTCACTAACATTTCATGACAGGTCATATGTGAGACGTGTTGTGGTGTAGCCCATGCAAAAGAGAAGTATGGCTGAGAATGGTGACATCTGCCTGGGTCATAAGTGCAGAGCAGAAACATGTATATGGACCCTTTTTATTTGGGAAACCAGAAGCAGAATGAATTGAGCATGACTACATATCTACACATCATCTTATAAAAGTGCAGGAAGATACACTTCCTAAATGGAGTGGTTGTAAGTTTTACTGGTTCACTACTATGCTTTCCTTTGCCAGCACTGTCTCCATGACAGCAAGACCTTTACCTGGCAAAATTTAATTCAGGGCCAGGATCTGGAAAACTAGGAGACCAAATGGAATATCATCAGCTCTATACTTGCAAATTTGCCCATTTTTGCTTAAAAGACTTTCCCACTTCCTAGCTTGTCTTCCCCTTAGCACAGAAAAAAAGGATTAAGGCTGTCAGGGCTGTACTTCAGAGGCAGCCCCAGCAAAGCCCATACAGAGGAAAAGCAAATGATCATAACCCGCCAGGATCATCTCCAGCATAAGAAAGAATAAATTAATTTTTTTAGCCCTCATCAGGTTCCACAGACAAATAAACAGCACCTGACAATCTCTGGAATCAAAGACAGAAGGTCACTGCAACTTGGAGTTATTAGTAAGGACGCTGAACATTGTCCCATTGCCCTAGGGAGATTTTCAGTCACTGAAACTGATGCCCTTCAGATGCCATGTCAAGGTCTGAAGCCTGACTGATTGGTGTCTAAAAATTAAGAGCAGATGCTGCTAGACACTATTTGCTATCTATCATCTCTTCAATAATCTTGCCCAGAAATGGGAGGTTTAGCAATCAGACAATAGTTGGCAAGAAAATTAATGTTAGGAGAGGATTTATTGAGTAAGGACCCAATAAGCGCATGCTTGAATGCTTCTGGCAGTCTGCCTTTTCTTAAGGAAAAATTACCAATAATAGGTATTTTCCCCTAATTTTCACCATGGGAAAAATATTTCTCATCTGTGGAGTGCTTAGGAAATTTTCCTTAGAGTATCTAGGACCTGTAACTGAAACAGGGCAAAAGTGAGTTAGTTGAATTATCTGGTATCTTTATTCCTTTTTGGTAGTTTTATAGTGACAAATCCACACCCAGCATTCAAATATAACGACAGCTTTATGCAGCATGAAATAGAACAAGCTAAATCGGTTGCAAGTAATCTTGGCTAATCAGAGAGTCTAACATAATAGTTTACTGAGTTTTTAAGATTGCCTGATACATGCAATGGTAAGTCCTGTCAGGACTAGATTTTCATTGGAAGAACGCACTAGTCCAAATGCCGTGATCCATGCCCTATGAACTTGCTGTTCATTGTAAGGCCAATGTAATATGCAATAGGAGAAAATGAATGTTAGATGTGCATAATGATTGAGGTCACATCCTTAATCTGATGCATCATTTGCTGATTCAGAATTATTTACCACTTTTGGCTCAGTGGAGAACAAAAAGAGCTTGTGAGGAAGGTACGGATAAAGTTTGGAAGGCTGCACTTCGCATTCACTAGACTTGAAAAAGAGATTTCTCTTTTTTTTCAGAACTGTGACATCTTCTCTATGTGAGACAGCCAAATGAAGTATTTTCTCTTAGGTATTTTAAGTACATTTTATTTGAACTTAATATCCCTGGTTAGAGAACTACCTACCAGGTATAGCCCTTGATCATCATTTGGGAGAAGAAAATGCAGTTTTTAAGTCTACTTCCAAGCATCATAAGTGCTACAAACTTATTGTGACATACTTTTAAAGTCTGTAGTCTTAATTCATGCCACTTTATAAATAAGAACAAACCGTAACATTTGGATACAGAGCAAAACAAGAACTCTAAATCTAGATATCTTTGGTCTTGTGTTTTTTATCCACATAAACACAATCACAGGCTCAGTCCTACTGAGTTTTAACGGAGTGAGAAGGGTGGGGAGAACAGTTAAAAATTAGCTTAAAGAAAGAGCGCCTGTAAGTTAATTATTAGAAAGACTTTATTTCTGTGTCAAATTCTGTACTTCCTTTGTTTCAACAGTAGCAGTTCTTTCTATTTCCTTTCTTCTGCTACTGTACATTAGGGATCCGAGCTTTGTTCTCTCTCATCTAAGTGAAATCATATTTCTGGGATTGCCAATAGAGCATGTCTTCTCCAGGCCAAGAAGTTTTTGTCAGAACATCTATGTTGGAGTTCAAAGACAAAGTCCCGTTACTCTAATTTGTATTCTGAATTCTGAAATGCTGTTACCATTTCTCAGTTCTCAGTTTCAAAAGGATATGTGCATCTTGACTTATTACTTAAGAAGTCCAATTATTAGTCCTCAGAGTAGTCTTTGCAGTGACCCACCTGGTGTTCACCAAGAAGTAATGGCTCTTCTTGGTGTTAGGTGGCCTTGCCTTTCCCTAGTGTAAACCAAGCATAGTAAAGATGGTTCCAGCCTGCACTGTCTTGGGTATGATGGGGGCCAACAAGAACAGACTTGCCTGTATAATTACAAGAAACAGTCCAAAAGAATAGTTGTTAAACAACAGAGCTGGAATCAAGCTGACATGTCACAAAATAAAACTGTGGAAGATTTCACCAGTACAGGAGTAAAACAGCCTCTTGGAACAAAAAGAAAAGATGTCATTTTCTCAGATAGTAGTCTGCTCATGGTTTCTCCTAAAGTGCCTCTTCAGTAGCTCAAGGCTGCAATCACTGCTTTACAAAATGCATTAGAAACAATGATATTAAATGTATTTTTTATATAATACATTTTTTTTAAGCCTCCTGGGATTAAAAGAAAGAGACAATGGTTCTTCAACAGCTAAGAGGCGCTTGGTTCCCTCTAATTTTCACCTATTACACAACTGTGTAACTTTGTAGATTTGATGGTGGGTTTTTTTTATTCGTGCCTGTGTAAAGACTTCATCCAAAGACTACTGTATCATTTGAAAAATTTTGATTAACTTCCACAGGTTTTAGATAAGGGCATAAATGAAGGATGAACTCTCTGAATCATTGTGCTTCATGATTTCTATCACAATTACAGCCTTGATCATGCTGCTTCTGACATAGGGCATAAAAAGAAGAGCACATCCTCCAAACATTTATTCATATGAAAGCAATTTGCAGTAAGAGTATTTAAAAAAAAAAATCAGACCACAAATATTCCAGATCCATATATTCATTCATCCATTAAATTAATTTCATTAAATTCATATGGGTGTGGATGAAGATTTTCCTTGGTTTTGTTCTATGCCTACTGAAACACTGGAGACTCTTGGCTGACATTTCAAGCAAAATACCGAAGGTAGGATCGTCTTACTTGATGTCATATTCTGCCAAATTGCATTTGGATTTCAGAGTAGATATTTACTTTTTACAAGACACACAGGGAATTAGAAGTATTTTCTACTTATAGAAAGTGACTACAGCTGAAGACATGCAAGTTGTCAATTTATCTCATGCAATGTATATTGCAGTACATCATAAATTATGCTCTTCTTGGAGGAAAGGGCCTCTTTTAATCTTGGAAACTAATGTACAAGACTCACAAAACCTTTCAGTTATACCTGTTAGGGCAGCTGAGTCTACAAATCAATAATAAAAAGCGAATTTCTAGCAATAGTCAAATGTAATCATAGAATCATAATGGTGAAGAAGGAATTTTGTAGAATCTCCTAATTATGCAGATTCCATCAGTTAAATGTCAAACAGCATAAATCCTCCCTGCGCTGGGGAAAGGAAAAAAAAGGTTGTGTTTTTATTTTTCCTGTTGATTTTTTTGCTATGTATGTGTAAATGAATATGCTATACTTTTCTAAGTCTGCCACTGTAACACACATTGTAATATTTAATTTTATACTGTAAGTGAATAAGAAAGTTTTGGGTTTGTGTTTGAGCATGTATTGTAAGAAGAAATTCATTAAAAGGTAAAATCATGGCTACTTTTGCTAACATATATAAGCAGTTTGAGATGCATTCTTTGGAAACCTGTGAACCAAGCAGAACTCAGTTGAGGAATGTGCGCCTGCCTCTGAACGCTCTTCCCTCAACCTGGTCTGTGGTGTGCTCACTCTTTGATGACAGCCTATACTGGGGCTTTGTTGTGTTGTTTTCTGAGAGAATATATTTTTGTTTCAGAGCATACTTATTGGTACAGAATGAGCCAGTGAAACATGGTACAATTCTTTAATTTCTTCAGCAACAGAAGGGTACACCATTATGAGTTTGGCCAGTTCTGACAATTAATATTTAGTCCCAAAGAACTGCCATTGGGGTTTCTGGGTCGGTGACATTTGTGGACTGCCAGGTAGAAATCAGAAGTGAACTTTTATGAAAAAGCTAGCTGCAGCATTTGGCAGTAGGTGAGCTTGTATATAGATTCTCTGAAGTTGCCAAATGGGAACACAAGTGTCTTCTGCAATGATAAATGCAGAGTGGACTGTTATAGCACGTTTGTGTTGCTGTGCAAATGTCTTGCAAGTTTTGAAGCCTTACACTTCAGTTTTGTTAGCCTGTTGGAAGAAATCTCATTTAACTGGCATTTTTACATCTACATTAATTCTTTTAAAACACTGAAGTGAGTGTTCTACAGCTATGTAAAGAAACGCATTATCAAAGCATTAAGATATGATTAAACTGACATTTTCTTAAGAAAACGAAAGGAGCAGGAAAAAGCCATTCTAAAAGGACTGAGTGCTACATACTCCAGATATTATCTTCAGTGCTTACTCAGGGATCTTTAAAGAAGCTTATTACCAAGTACCCTAAGAAGACAAGTGTGGATGTGTACAGATCAGAGGAATGCAAGTTAATGCACCTGCCAGATTTTACTATCGTACAAAGCATGTCAATCAGCACTCAGACCTTGCGTTTAAAAATGTGTTCCTTCAGATTTTTTTCAGTTCTGTATCTCACATAGCTAGAATTTCCTAGTCGGTAGCCATCCAGTGTTACAAATGTCATAAATTATGCTACTGAATATATATCACTAAAATTAATGTGAATAGTCCTTCGTTAGCCTCAGTAATGGCTTACACCAATACTAGTCGATATGGTAGCTGTGGGTACATATATTTATGTCTTTCTGCTCTTCTTGATAGAACAGAAAAATAATATTTGTAAAGTAGAAAAATAAATCAACTCTAAATATGTTTTCTTTGAGAAAGATAAATTAAAATGCATAGTGAGTTGAACAGATTGAGTAGTTTATAACACATGAAAGTAAATTTGTCTGAAGCGCAGCTACTTGATAGATACCTATGGTTCATATTCTACAGGGCCATTTCTAAAGTGATGCATCAGTTTCAGATTGGTCTTCATTAGGAAAGATATGATCAGAAACCTCTTCTGAGAGCTGAGAGGTCACCAGCTGGAAATGCCCATAGCAGAGGAGTGCCTGGTGTACCAGATCATCCCAGGATGGCTGCAGGCTGCTGGGATGCTGCAGCCATGAAGATGACAAATACAGAAGACAGCTTATGAAAGACAGAAGATATTAGGGCCATCACACACACTATGCTAATAAGGTCTCCTTTGTTGCCCTGTACAAAATTCTGGCATTGGTATCTAAAAAAAATTAATCCAAACTGGAAGAGGTGTAAAAAGGGCTACCAGTGTGGGAAAAAGAAACTCTTTCAGAAGAGAAAAAGCTTTGTTTGCTTTGTCTGCAGTATTTAGGAAAGATATGACTACTGCCTGTAAATGGGATCAGAGGGCGGAGCCATATGATCTAAAGGCCACTGACTGCACAAGAACAAGCAGGTCTGTAAGAGGAAAGGGGTGAAAAAGCTGGTGGCAGCAGGCAGCTGGGCTTGGTCGCTGTGGTGCATTGATCCTGGCTGAACACCAGGTGCCCACCAAAGCCGCTCCATCATTCCCATCCTCAGCTGGACAGGGGAGGGAAAATATAACGGAAGGCTTGTGGATCGAGATAAGGGCAGGGAGATCACTCACCAATTACCATCATGGGCAAAACAGGCTCGACTTGGGGAACTTAGTTTAATTTATTGTCAATCAAATCAGAGTAGGGTAATGAGAAATAAAACCTTAAAATCTTAAAACACCTTCCCCCCACCCCTCCCTTCTTCCCAGGCTCAACTTTACTCCTGAATTCTCTACCTCCTCCCTCTCAGCAGTGCAAGGGGATGGGGAATGGGTGTTGCGGTCAGTTCATCACACGTTGTTTCTACTGCTCCTTCCTCCTCAGGGAGAGGACTCCTCACACTCTTTCCCTGTTCCAGTGTGGGGTCCCTTCCATGGGACACAGTCCTCCATGAACTTCTCCAACGTGGGTCCTTCCCATGGGCTGCAGTTCTTCACGAACTGCTCCAGCATGGGTCCTTTCCACGGGGTGCAGTCCTTCAGGAACAGACTGCTCCAGCATGGATCCCCCACGGGGTCACAAGTCCTGCCAGCAAACCTGCTCCAGCGTGGGCTCCTCTCTCCACGGGGCCACAGGTCCTGCCGGGAGCCTGCTCCAGCACAGGCTTCCCACGGGGTCACAGTCTTCTTCTGGTGCATCCACCTGCTCCTATGTGGAGTCCTCCACAAGCTGCAGGAGGGTATCTGCTCCACATTAACCTCCATGGGCTGCAGGGGCACAGCCTGCCTCACCATGGTCTTCACCATGGGCTGCAGGGGAATCTCTGCTCTGGCGCCTGGAGCACCTCCTCCCCCTCCTTCTTCACTGACCTTGGTGTCTGCAGAGTTGTTTCTCTCACATATTCTCACTCCTCTCTCCAGCTGCAATTGTGCAGGGATTTCCCCCCCCCTTCTTATATGTGTTATCCCACAGGCGCTACCACCATCGCTGATGGGCTCGGCCTTGGCCAGTGGCGGGTCCGTCTTGGAGCCGGCTGGCATTGGCTCTATCGGACATGGGGGAAGCTTCTAGCAGCTTCTCACAGAAGCCACCCCTGTAGCCCCCCCGCTACCAAAACCTTGCCACTCAAACCCAATACAGTCACCCAGCAGGGCCCTCAGGCTTAGGTTCCCCAACAAAACCAGGAGCCTGAACCTTGGGAGGCTCTGTGGTCACCTTCATGTGCTCATGCTCTCTCACTTGTAGCTCTCACTGACACCGAGGGAAGGGTGTTCAAACTGCGGAAGGGTTTTTTTTTTTGCACCTTGCAAACCTCTCTATTCACTGTTTTAGTTGGTTTCAGGATTTAGCCCAAGTAACATTTTATTGAGTAAGAACTCAGTATTTACTGAGGTAGGACATCAGGTTCTGGTGTTAGATGGAAGTCACTTTATAAAGAAACTAGAATAAACATAAAGTGACTGAAGATATTCAAGTGACACTGTTGTACTGAAAATACAGTCATATAAATAAATGGGCTTTATCAGTTTCCTGGTACCTCCAGCAATGTTGACATTTGCATTCTGCTCTCTTACCTCTGTCAAACTTTAGTTCTATTAAAATAATGAATCCTCATACTGATATTCACCTCTTAGCATGAGGCATTTAGAACAAGTCATCACATTTTCAGGGAAAAATTTCTGAAGTCTATTAAGATGCACGGATTTAAAAAGAAGAAATCTGTACAGACGTCATGTGTTAGATATTTCTCTTTTTATCAATTCTCATAAATCATGTCCATATATGCTGTGTTTTCCAATAGGAAAATGAAGCAAAAATCCTATTGGGATCACCAGCAGGGTCTGATGTCCAAAGGCAGATATTTTATTTAAATGATCTTATACTGCTCAGTAGGAAATACTATTTTTATTGTGTTTACAAACATGTTAGCATTCATTAAAATGTTTTTGTGCTGCCCGTAAGATATGTATTTTAAAAGGCATACTTCTGAAAAGCTTTAGAGAAGTAGAATTTTTTAAGACTGATCATTTGACAGGTGTTACTTCACATTGAAGCTCCCATAGCAGAGGACTAGAAGCTAGGTGTGCAGAACAGCTTCAACACTAGAGAATGACTGGACCATAATGTACTTTAAAATAGTTGTTGCTTTATAACTTTGTGGCTACTTTTGAGGTCAGTCTAACGGTATCTACCTGGGACAGGACACACTGCTCTACAATCTAAGCGAGTGGTTTCCTCAGTCAACCCCATGCTCTGCTTGTACTTATTGGCATCTCAACACCATAATTTCCTTTTGCTGAGTTCTGCATACATGACATCAAATGCAAACAGCTACTGGCTAGTTTTGGCATCATCAATACTTGTAAAATATTCAGTAAGTCCTTTGATAAACTCTAAATATGTCATGATCTGAAGACTGTTCATCCTCCCCCAATTTTCTATGGGGCAGAGACACACATTGTGAAGACAGGAATGATTTTAAATGCTCAGAAAAGAGAGCATCCCAGTCCCATCTTGGACATTCTGGCCTATTCAAAATTTATTCTCTTCACTTTATCTGGCTTTTAATATAACCATCTCTTCACTAAGTGTTCACCAGCTGGGAAGTCAGGAGTGCAGGAGAATGACAATGCTGTAATAGATGTGGTAAAGGAAAGCACGGCGTGAATAGGAAGAGAGGGGTGAGGCTCATATTGAATGTGGAGAAAAAAACCCTCAGAAAACATTACTGAGTATTGATTATTTGTATTGTGCTGCTGCCTGCAGGCACTAATCACTGCTTTCAAGGAAGAGAGGACAGAGTTTATATGCTACAGGGGAACAGAGTGGTCATCTTGCAGCAGCAAGGCAAAGTGCAGAGCTGGGTACGGAGGAAAGTGAAGGCATCTTGTGGGGGTTCACAGAAAAGAAAACAGGACTTTAATGACGCAATTTTCTAAAGTTTCGTTAATGGCCACTTGAATCCTTTTCACAAGGGCATGTAGTGATAGGACAAGGGGTAATGGCTTTAAACTGAAAGAGGGTAGATGTAGATTAGATATTAGGAAGAAATTCTTCACTATGAGGGTGGTGAGACACTGGAACAGGTTGCCCAGAGAAATTGTGGATGCCTCATCCCTGGAAGTGCTCAAGGCCAGGCTGGATGGGGCTTCGAGCAACCTGGTGTAGTGGAAGGTGTTCCTGCCCATGGCAGGGGTGTGGGAACTAGGTCTTTGAGGACCCTTCCAACCCAAACCATTCTATGTTTCTATATTTCAATGATTTTTTCAATAAATTGAAAATATTCTAGGTATATTTAAGGCATATGTGCATTTTGAAATGAATATATATGTATAAATAATTACTTTACAAGTAAAACATTCATACGGAAAAAAATCAAAACAGGATTCTATATTTTTAAAGCATTTTTCACCAACTCTTTTCATTAAATATTTTTAGTCAAATGAGCATCTGACACAGGAAAACTTTGTCATATTTCTTATGACCAATTCTGTCTTAATTTGAAAATTTCAGGCCTCAAAAATTGATCCGGTTTTAAAATATTCTCAAGACACTGCAGCTCCTCCTTCAGAGAATTTAAGAACCCAACTTAAGTCACTGATAAGTCCATTTTTCAAGAAGTGGGTATCCAGTTCTTTGACACTGCCATAACAGGATCACTGGGGATTTCTCTACAATAGAGAAATTTTGGAGTGATATGCAATTTCTTTTCAGACCTACCACAAAGCCATTTGTTGAGGCAAAGAGGTAATGATGACAGGGGTGGGGTTCTTTTCTTTTCCAAATGTGACACCCTGATATAAGTTTTCATATGCAGCCCAAAAAGCCAAAAGATTTCTAACAGAGGCAGGACGCTGCTTGTGTAGCACTGCTGAAATAATTTTTTAAAGAGCTGGAAAGGTCACTTGGTGTTCCTCCTCTTCAGGTGCCTGAAACGATTGTTAAAGCAGATATTTCTCTCAGTCTGTAATTGTGGTCCTTTATTCCTCTGGCAGAAACAGTACAACTTCTTAGCAAAAATTACTACCACCAACATTGTCTCAATATGGAGAATTTCCACAAGGATTGATTGTTTTCATGGTGTAATACAAAAAATATTTATTACTATCTCCTCTGACTTTGCCTGAAATTAGGGGTCTTGCAGAATATTTCAATGAAGAAAAAATGTAGAATTTGGGTATTTTTTGTTACAATCCTGCCTAACTATAAACAATATTAACTTCCATACACTTTTCTCATGTGGGAGGTCAGGTGATATTGCCAACATTTTTTCTAACATTACAGCCTAGGAATGCATGAATTAGCCATCAAATTAAAACACCTTTTTAGATTTAGAAGGATGCTGAAAAGATTTCAATACTTAATTTACTTTGAAAATTAATATTTAATTTCAATCAATAAATATTGGTCTATAGTATTTCCATTACAACATGCACTGCTTTGGATATGATCAGTCTTATTGGTATATACATTTGAAGACACCTGTGCTCTCAGGTATGATAAGATGGATTTCTTAGCTTAGTACGTGGTAAAGTGTGTTTTCTCCAAGCACTATTTTCTGCTTGAATATTGAATGTTATGAGAGTGATTGTTCTGTTGAATACCTTAAACATACACCATAGTTTCTTAATTTGGGTATATAAAATTCATAGGCAAACTTTCAAACGCCAATACCCCTTATGACAAAATTTCCATTATGATTAATAAAGTTATATGATATATCTTCCTTTTTTTATTATCCTGCTAGATTCCTTGGCTAAAACATACAACCTTGAGATACTTTCAAGTGAAAGAGGTGTTTCCAACTGTCAGAGGTGCCCAGCTCTACCAAGACCACATACCATCCAGCAATTACCCTACAGCATACTGAAAGGTTATGATTATATCCTGCAGATGCTAAAGGATTTTTAGCTGTTAGGACAAACAGAGAGTTTTGTATAAAATACACTTTTTAGACCACAAATCAACTGGAAAACAGCTTGAGCAACACTTAATATTTGACCTTCTGTTGGACAATATTTCTTTGAATGATTTCCTCAAATCCATAATTTTCTCTACTTTCTTTAAATAATTCTATCTTTTGAAAAGGGCTAATTAATGTGCATGAATAACAATGAATATTCATGACTAGGGAGAAAACTGCATCACCCTTGTTGATTACTTTACACTAGCAAAAAGTTATTTTTTTGGAATAGTATAACCATGAGATACTGGGAGTTTCCAATTTTGGGTTGGTGGTGGTATGCAGAATCAGAGGCAATCACTGTTACAAGAAGACTGTGAGCCTGATTATATGCTCCTTGTTGGCAAGTAATTACTTCTAAAAGTAGTTCCAGTTGGATCACCACAGTTGTGGGTGTGCAGTGTTCCTCAAAGTAAATTCAGTCTACTCATACAACAGAATTTATATGTGAACCTGCCCAGTGATCCCATTAAATTTCTTCTTGGAGCAATTTAAGAATTATTTAAGATTATTTCATGTAGATAGATTCGTTCAAAATCTTAAATTATTTTACCCTCTTACCACCAAGATCTACTCATTATTTACTGGCAAAATTCCAGGATTTTTAGAGTAAACACTGTAATCCAACTTTTATGCAAAACTCTCATCATACCTCTAATTCTAAAATCCTGAAGATAGGAAAAATCTTTATATATGTGCCCATCAGTCCAAGATAATAAAGATTTAGCCATAATTTGTTTAAATACAGTTACAAATGAAATACTTACTTAATATTATTCTATTTGGCCCTCGTATCATTCATTCATGAAGTAAATGCCAACATTCCTCTGTGTAAGTAAAAATTTTCTTGATCTTTCATTCTTAGCCAGTGGAAAACTTCTTCTTCATTGAATTTTCTAACAGAAACCCAAAGAAGCTTTTATGTTTAAAACAAAATAACCACAATCCAAAGCAACCATCCCACAACAATTCCATTCTCTCTGTAGAGAGAGTCAACCCATGTGGAAAACATAAATTTAATGTACAACTTGAGTAATACTGTGATGTGGGTGATAGAAAAAGTTAGATAAAGGCAATTATCTTTTATTTTCACTGTCTGTACAGAATAAAAATGGATATGCTTTAATAAGTTGCATAACATTTTACAAGCCCTAACTAATCTTTGAAACAACACTGATTTATGTACACAGTAACTATTTGCATCCTTCTACTCAGCAGAGAATTAAAAAAGAGATTAGGACCAAGGTTCAGGTTGAAGTTGCCTAAAGCTACATATTTGATTTTGGCTTTGGGACTCTAAACAAAAATGGCCTAGTTTTTAGAGCTGCTGAGCACCCATAGTTCCAAATCAACCTTGTGATAGCTATAGATTTTACATGATGAGGAATCTGTCCACTCATTGAAGTGCCTAACATGGGTTCAAGTGTCTGGTTGATGGGCTTATTTTTGAAAATGTTGGCCTAAGGAGCTTGCCCCAGAACAGGCTAAGCAGTTAATCAAAGAGAGAAGGAATCCCACCAGAGGGACAGCGACCTTCCGCTCCCATACAGCAGTCAGAAAAACTCCATGGGCCAGGGCAGCAGCAAGAACAACAATTAGCGGGGTTGCCCTTGCCTCTGCAATATCCACTGGTTCTTAATGGACACCTGCACAACACTATACAATAACATAGAGTGAGTCTACCTAGCAGCTGGGAACTACCCCTGGCATCAGAAGGGATGATCTTCAACAGCATCTGTATTGCTTCTGAGTCCTAAAGCATTATCTTTTTACGGCATCTTTCTTTGCTGTGTGGGTACACATCCCAGCTCATACTTAACACAGGTGCCTCTAGGATGATCACTGCTGTGCTGGGGGGGGTCTACTCTTGGGTATATTTGTTCTCCTGAGTTGAACATATTTAGAGATATCCCTTTTCCCCTTGATTTTCTCTACCTAACTTCAGTCTATTTCAGACTTGTGAGCTCTTTTCCACATGCCAGTCATGATTGCAACCGCAGTTTGAAGAAATTTGTCACACCTATGTGTATGTATAAATATTCATAGGTAATGCTCCCCTTACTCAACACTTTGCTTTTACCATATCCAGTTGCCATTCCGGTGAGGCAGAATCTAGGTAATGCATCAGTATATTGCACTTCTGACTTTTTCAGCAAAACTATAGTTTACCCTTCTTTAGCCATTGTCACTGGCTACTCTAAAGATACAAGCATGTATGAGGCAACGTGGTGTTTCTCCCACTTCATGGGACACTCATAATTTGTTGCAAAGCTTCCAAGTATGTAGAGGCTGGGGTTTAATTTCCTAAATTGATCTTGTTTTACACGGCAGAATGATCTTACTTTGCTGTGCCATTGTAATAATATGTGCATTCATAAGCACAAAATCAGGCAGAAGGATGGTTTTGAACAGAAGACATACTATTTCAACTTGATAATGATAGGGGTGTTCCCACACACATCAGGCACTGAATTGGTTCCAGTAAGAGCTAGAAGGTTTTATACCACGTAACTGTTAAGTAGAGATTGGCTTTTCTCATCCTATCCCAAAGACACCGTTCATTTCTGAACGCTGCCATCATCTGCCCTGATGGAATAGAGGCAAATGAAGAAGGACTTCTGACATGCCAACATTACCAGGTCCATGTCTCAGTTACCTCTGGCAACTGGCCTCTCTTGTCTTCATCTTCAGGGGACTGCAATAGCAACTGCAGGGGACTGCAGTAGCAACATGCTCAATATTTCCACGTCTTCTGCTAACATGAACTTCCTCTTCATTTAATCCTGACTGGTCCTTCCCTTGCCAAATAGACCCATAAGGGGAAAACAATCTTTCCAATCTCTAGGCTAGGTCCTTTGTCATGATCACCATGTCCAGGGAGCTCAGATCTGCAGCAAAGGGGGTCAGGCCAGTGATGGAAGAAAGACTCTGGATGCCCAGGCAGGAAGAGAGGACACCAAGAGGATCAGTCTGCTTCTTGAGGAAGGACCTAGGAAAATTATAAGCAAAATCTCAAATCCACGAAGTTTGCATGACTAAGCACTGTTTTTGACTATACACTGAAGTAGCCCTTCAGTTTAGGTACTGCTAGGCAATACTAGAGATCAAGGCTCTCTGTCTTTGACACTGCAAAAGTATTTGGCCTTTGTTTCCTTGGGAGTAGGGGTAATGCTGCCTCTTCACCTCACACACGTGCAATTCCCTGTATTTCAGGGACAGGAGCCATCAGCACATGTAGACATACAATGTTAAAAAATTGCCCAGGCTATTCCTGGGGCTGGGTGTTTTAACAAAACCCCATGCAAACAGGGTTGTGACTCATAGTTGTCACTTGAGGCATCCAGGAGAGGTTTCCCAGGCTTTGTCTTGTTGTATAATGTAATAATTATAACAGCAGTTAGCACCTCTTTCCTACTTTACACTCTGCAGAACACAATATAAATACTAACTAATTAGCCCACCCCAATCAGGACAAGGATTGCCACATGTTTGCCCTCAAATATACAATGAGGCTGGGATATTCGAACGAGCCTGAGGGAGTTCCCTGCCCAAATCACACTGCATGTCACACGGAGGTGGACGCTAACTCCCTGAGGTACCCTTGAAAAACCGAGCTTTAATAGATCATGTCTACAGTCAATTTAGCATACAATTAAGCATTTGCACAAAGCAAATAGCACCAGAACTACTGAAAATGTAATCCTGCCCCCTTGTTAAAACACGCTCGGCTGTTTGGCATTATGCAGAATGACTGTCACCGCAGTGCTTTGAAGTCACTATCACTAATGCAAACACGCGCAGGTACAAATAACTCAGCAGCAGAACACTGATGCTACCCAAGTTTCTTACGCCATGTATGATCCTGAAATCTTCAGGATCATATTTTCGTCTATTTATTCTCCGCACAAAAGGTACTTTACAAAATCTGCTAAATAGCTAGGCCTACTTACTGGGTCCCAGGAATATGCCCTGCACACGTCTCATCAGACACATCTGTTCCCCCGGCTCTCAGCTCTTCTGTTCTCTTTCACCAGCAGCTGGTCTCTGAATGGATGTCAGAGACTGATCTCTTTGCTTTGCTTAGGCTGCAGGATTGTTTCTCTTCTGGTCTGCAGAGATCTGTCAATATTAGCTTAAATGTAGGTTCTTTTTTCTTGTGAAAAGAAAAGATAATAATTCTTCTTCCTGATGGTGGCTTAGAGCACTTCAGATTATCCCTTGTTATTTCTTTGCAAGAAGAAATGTATATTCTCTTTTCATAAGAATTATACCAGTTAACAATCCTCCAGCCCAAACTTTGTCCCATGAAGAGCTAACATCAATGGGAGTTAGCAATATCCGCTAAGGGTAGAATTAGGATTCTCACAGAAATCTTTAGGTTCAAATAAGACAATCTTCACTGGTGTAACCATAGCAGCTCTCATGTCCTACATAGTACTTTTTAAGGATATCTTGGTCAAACATAGCTTTCAAAGTAAAACATTTTTTTTCTGACTCTAGGCCATGTGCTTTTTCTATCTGTAGGTCTCCGTTCCACAGAGCACAAAATATTCCTTGGATGTCAGGAGTTCTGGAGGATACATCAGCCTGGCTATTTATTTGTTCCTGTTTCAGTCTTGTTTTCCGGATTATTTCCCAGATTCTAATCTAATTCTAATTCCCAGTGTAGGGAAAAAAAAAGCTCAATTCAATCATTAATGATTTGCATTGTGTGCTGTTGTTGTACATTTATTAGTTATTTGTATAATTAGTTTTCCTTTTCACTAGTATTCTCCTTGGCCAACATTATATACCTAATTTGCATGCCTCAGTCAGGAGGCTGGTTTTTGTCAGCTTCCAATATAACTAATGAAGACAGAGTGTCTCCTCTAGAAGAAACTTTAGGCTGCCTAAGTTAATTTCCTGCCTGAAACATTTGCTGAGGAAACCTTTGTTAGAACCAAAGACTTCCAGTTTAGGCACCTAAAGTCCCTAAGGTTTGGTGCTAGGAGAGCCTCTTCCTTGTTTTCTGTGTCTCTAATGGCAGTGGGTCACATACCCCCTTGTCTATGCAATGTGCCCTACCTATGCAGACAGAGAAAGCCCCTCCACATGACATACCCTGCCATTTGGGTTTGCTTCTGACCAGAAGTTACTAACAGGCTAGAAACAATGTACTGAAGTGGGGCCAACACACCACCGGGCTCTGAATCATGATGGACTTGCAGCCAGTGAGACAGGCTAGGACCTTGCCAGGGAATCTGGTTTCCAGTAGGACCAGTGGAAAGGATGTAACACATATGATTCCCTTTTTATCACCACATTTATTAATCTGTGCTTGGCCAAATTATGAGATTTTTTCAGGGTTGAAGAAGCACTTCCTATACAGAATAATGTTCCTGTGGCAATTTTGAGGGCTAATGATGAAGCATCAATCGATACATGTGATTCAACAAGTGGAGCCACTGGAGTTGTTCTACAGCACTGATTTCGTTTATCTTAAAAAGGAAAATAGATTTAATTTGGGGGAGAGTTGAAATTGGTGTATGATACATTGCTGATGAAACTCAGAATTAAGTTTTAATGGAAGTAGGTCACACTGCCAGGGAGAATGTGATAAATACACACAAAATAAACAGCGCAAAGACTTGGCTGAAATGTCAAAAGGGCATGACTGCGAGCAATTAACAGCTTCATCCTTGATCACTTTACATATTTTCTAGTTTACAGGACCAGTTGTCCAGTGTGGGAGTAAGAAGCTCTTCACTGAGGTACAGTAACAACTATAGTAGCAATGGGGAGAAAATAGGCAGCAGGGTCAACTTTTCTTCAAAAAGAGATAGTATCATTAGAATGTCTTGCAAACTGGCTAAAGATTTTGTCTGTCATCAGTATTTTCTCCTTGATCTATCATTCACATTACAGAGCTACGGCAATGGCAACAATTTCTATTTGCTTTTTTTGAAATGGAGGATTATTCTAATTTTAGCATGTGAATATCCCAAATACTGTCCTTCTCCTATCATCTAAGTACGTTATATAGTAGGCTGTAGCCTGCCTCTTTGGTGCGGAGTGCACAGTAACCATTAACAAATGTGTTAAATCTTTACTGCATATGCCAGAAAAGTGAAGGCACCTTTATATATTTGAAATGTGCCCTAAAGAACCTGGTTATAAAGAATCTATAAGGACACTGCGTGCTTAGGCCATTCTGAGAGCTGAATGCCAGATAGCAATGCACATTCCCTTCCCTCAATTAAGATCTGTAGCAAAAACCAGATATGCACATGTACAGTACTGTTAAAATGAATAGTTCTCAAAATGTAAGTGCGTTTAATTATGGAGTATATGTGTCTTACAGGATCACATTCAGATACATGTGCCTTCCACAATGAAAAATGGATTTGCAATTTTCATTTTCCCTAACTATAAATATTTGTATACCACTTAATTTAAAGATTATACTGACAGATATCATTTTCGATTAATACGCTGTATTTTACACCGTTTACATTCCATTTCAATATGCTTGCCTTCTATAAAATGTATCTCAAGACTCCCTAAAAAAAAGAGAAAATAGGCACACTTTAAGCAGTTTACAAGAGACAGATCATTATCTCCTACAAAGGAAAGGAAACAGGAAAGCTGTAAATAATAAGTTCTGAATAGGAATGACATAAACAGCCTAATCAATGTCTTCCAGAACTGGCAAGTGACACCTCTTTGTTTTTTGCAAATAAAAACCTTCTTAACATCACAATATAAACCATTATCTCTGCAGGCAAGGTATATTTAGAAATGTACAAAATGTACATTTCCTGCCAGCCACTAGATCAGTAGGTGGAGATCTAAAGTCATGCAAATATTACAGTAAATGCAGGCAACCAATTTCTAATTATTCCATATCAGCAGATTTGTGAGGAATATAATTTATTAAAAAAGAACAGTTTATGATCAGCAGACCTTAGTTATGACTGTTTAGGAATTCAGTGCATTTTGATCTAATCACAAAATCAAAATATTCATGAAACACAATGATATCTCCCCAAAGCAGCCGGGCAGCCATTAATTTTGAAATTCGGGTAATTTATTAACACTTATCTGTAGCTGTAAAAGCTTACCTCTGTGTTTGTAATACGGGTAAAAGTGAAAGCAGTTTTAAAACTGATTCCTAATGATTTATAATGGTTTGCTGTAATTTGAGCCAGAAATTCAATTAAAATGTATGTCTAGTTTTGTTTCAAGATCTTTAGTTAAAAATTCTATTAAAATTCTATTTCCTTCTTGCATTAAATGTATCTGTTATCTGCATATATGAGAAATATAAGAAAATTCTATCATTTATTCCCCAGACTCCACAAATGCCTTTAAAAGCATTCATTTTTATTTCATAATTCTGCCAAGGTACTATTTAGAATTTATATACGTTAGAGGAGGAATAAGTGTGCATGCTATTTTCTTTTGAAGAAAACCAGCTTCTCTACTGAGTGCTCATGCAAATATTCAAGTGACATTTATCAGTTCATCAAAGAAAGGAAAAACAAATAACACCAAATTATCGGATGTTTTAAAAGCTTAATTACAATACCAAGGGTATAGCTTCTTTCTGTATATTTCCCATTATAAATTCCTCTTGTAAAGGATATGTAACTTCACTACCAAAATTCCCTTCTGAGATAACACTTCGCATTGTTATTTATAAATAATGAGAAGCAAAGCTGGCCACTCTCTTGTTTATTTATAGGGGAACAAAAAAAAGAGACAACTCATTGCTGGTGTTGGTGGAGTCACTCCAGGGTAAACCAGAAGTGAAAGAGCAAATATTACTCACTTTCCCTCTGTGATGGTCTTATCTCAGAATACTTCACTACTTGTAAAGGTAACGAAGGACCGACTTCACATATGAGCACGTCTGGTCTGTTAATGTTGATGAGAGTGATGTGGCCAGTCCTAATTCTCTGTGTTGGGAACTGATCTTTTGTAATGCAGTTAATCAGTAGCTTCTAGATAAAGAGGGGAACATTCAGGCACCCGCAGAAATGTTACCTTGTGAAAAGTACTTCCTATTTTCAAATGCAGTTATTCAGCATTTGCCATGCTCCAGTATAATTGACTTGGAGTAGTGATGAATCAAGACCATAGTTATATGCAAACTAAGGATGCAGTTCAGTAGACTAAGTGGCACTAAGAAAGTACTGAGGGCTTTTTTCTTTCTTCTCTGTGATCTGGTTCAGTAGCAGCTACTGACCCGGTGAAAGTGAGTTTTACAGAAGCCTGGGACACTTCATAGTCTCTGCAGTAGAGGTAAAGCTGAGAGGAAGAAGGTGTAGATCTCTCAGTGTAGGATAATTACTGCATTGAATTTACAGGAGAAATCATCAACTGAATTATTTCATCAGCTTTAAGACTCAAGTGTTTCTGACTAGACAGTCAGGCATCTCTGCAAGTGAGGAGCTTCCAGAAAGAAAGCATTTCATAAGAACACGGAATGTTTGCTCTGGGAGATATGGATTAACAGAGACAGAGAGGCAACTCATAGGAAGAAATTGCATGATGCAGGCTTTCACAAGAAGAAGAGTAAAGGATTAATTTTCTGTCTACTGTTGATCAAGTGGTAAAGTTAAGGAGGGAGTATTCATTCATTGTATTTTACCCAGAAGCAAAATACCCAACAGCCATTTAGCACTGGCTGTTGAGAATAGATGGGCAGGGTTTCTGAGACTCTTCATTCCCCAGGTTATCTCACCAATACATGGAACATACCATTGTCATGTTTCTGTCCTTTCAAATCATTGCACTTGACAATCAATAGTTTCTGCCAGATGAGGTGAAGAAGACTTGCCATAAGGTATGGCTGTTTCAGAGGTGGTATTTTGGACACACTTGAGTATGTCTGCCATTCTTTCCTGTGGAGGGCAGTGGTACTCCTAAATAGCAGCTCCAGCCTTTAATGGTGTACTTAATGATCTCGAGATGAAGCAGCAGCCAGCATGTTAACAATATTCTTGTATACTAAGCTGTCTGAGAGATGCTGCAAGGAACAAGAAATGATACAAAGGATCATAGAGAGGTTAGAAATGTGGGCAAGGAAAATAGCAAAATTATCTTTCAAACAAAATACATAATTTTCTAGTTGTTTCACGCTTGCAGTAACAGATGACAACAGACAACAGACAACAAACAACAACAGACTTAAGGAGTGGGTGAAACTTGGAGAAACCTACTATACCATGAGATATTTAGGGGTGAGAGAACAAGAGAACTTAGAGTGAAAGAACAAGAGATACCAGAGTGATAGCATCAGAGACCTTATGGTTATAGAGTAAGAGATGTACGAGTGACAGAAGAAAGCAAACTGGATGATAAGTGAGATGCATATAGGCATATGGGACCTGGGATACAGAAAAGACTCTAGAAGCATTAAGTGAAGAGGAAAAGTTCCTGGAGTTGAGTACGTGTATTTCAGCTGCTGGTGGGTGAACAAAGCTTTTACTGTTTTACTGGGTAAAGTCAAAATGCCAATAAATAATTTAGGGGGCCTACTGGGATGAAGAAATCCAAATGTGGATATGTTGAAGGGACTGCGAAGAACATCTTGACTCCCAAACTTAGGGCAGTTAGAAAGTGTTTACAAAGGACCTTGGCAGAACTTCGTAAGATATCCAAAATCACCTAGGGTAAAACACTTCTTTTATTAACATCTAGAGGGAACATTTGGCTCAAGGGCTTTTTTTGCCTCTTACCTTTATTATTCTCTTAAGAAAATTATCTGCATCTCATTGGAGAGGGCACTGCCTCTGCCTGTGCTGGGGTCATCATCTCCTGGCTTGTCTTCCCTCTCGGAGCAGCCTCATGTTTGCTGCTCCCTGACACCAAATCCCATGGAAACTATTAGGAGTATCTTCACTGGGCTTCCATTTAGAGTCAACTGGCTGTTTGCTTTTTCCAGTTGGTAGAAGGACTGACATTTTTCACCTGAGTTAATATGATCTTTTTCTGATCTTTGATTGGAAGACATTTTTAAAATAGAAAAATGATATATGAAAAATAGTGAATAAAAAATAATACAGTTCTGACACTCATTCCCAGACAAATGCTGCTTGTACAATAATTTCAGAACTGAAAACATTTTCACAAATACTAGATGATCATCTGAATACTTGCAAGAAATGAACACTGTGACCCTATGAATAAGCGTAAGGTTGATCTGTTTATTTAGGAAAAAAAATGAATCTGTTTTCCATTGTTCCTCAATTCCCAGAAAAACAACAACAAAGTACTATCAATGGATGTTGACAGTCGTGCTTTACGCTGAGTCAGATTCCTCTGAAGAAGGAACATGTAACCACCATCTTCAATGGTATATAGTCCATAAGAAACAGTTTAACTCCTTTATGTAACTAGCAGCCTGCCTTCCAAATAGAGACGTGTCTCTACCCAGAATATATTTTCAAAGTGTAAGTAGAAAGAGTTTCACTAGCTTTTACTTACTGAAAATTTTGTGCAAGGACAAGAAACAGCAGGAACACAAGAAAGGCGAAGGAGACCCAGAGCCTAGTTCTGCAGTGGCATATTCCCATCTAGGTGGGATCTGCAATGGCCTTCCCTTCAGCTCTTGGCTGCTTATTCCTGGTCACGAAATTGCTCTGTGCGCTGATTCAGGGAATGAACTAATCTGTTAAAAAAAAAATCACTGTTTTGTCTTCATTCATATCACTGCTCCCTTTACTGAGTCACCATTGTGAATGGAGTACAAATAGGTGATACTGGAGGGGGCACAGGCTGTAATTATGGCAGCTCCAACTTGGACAGTCTTAAGCTGTGGCAGGGCTGCATCTGCAGAAACACTGACACCTTGGCCTTGAAAAAGTACCCGTGAAAGACCTCTGGGGAAAGGTACTAGCAAAATGATGCTTGGAGATATAAGCAAAAAATTACTGCCTGTTGTTTCTTACAATATTCAGGGAAACTGGACCTCATACCTACTTGAGAAATCGATGGGATGATACCAAAAGCAGCTAATGCTATCATCAATTTATTCCCCTTTGGGCAAAATTTATATGTCCCTGAACCGTGCCAATAAATTTAGCTCTTACAAATATGCTGAGTGTTTTAGATACGCAAAAAAAAAACCAATCCAAAACAAGTCCTGCTCCCCTTCTTCAAAGAAGGTGCCCAAAGAGCTTGCAATGTCACCTTCCAGAGGCCCATGATGTAGCCCTATGTCTCACTGACATTATAACAAATCCCATCCTACTTATTGCGCCATCCTTCTGACAACATGTTAGTGTTTATCTCTGGCAGTGCCTGAAGCCTGTGGGAAGTTGGTGGAACTATTGAACTGGTTAAAGGAAGTGTCTAAGTCTTTGTTCACATCAGGCTAACACATTCAGCCTTCCTTGCATGAAAGCTGAGAGTAACCCATATATACAACGAATCAAGCGCTCTCACATCTGTACTGTTTGATCCCTGCTTCTCTCCACCTGATTTCAATGGGATTTGGAGCAAACTACGAGTAAAGATAAAGGAAAGAATTGAAGGTGCCTTTCATGCTTTCATAAACATAGTTTACATAGAAGAATAGAGGTCTAAAATATTTTGTACGCAGTCCTTTGGTTTTCCACACTTCTGAATGAATGGTGCTGGCCTCGTCTCTGAATTAGCCATAATACTTTATCAGCGTACATGGCTATGCTAGTCTCTGTTTACAAGCTGCAGTTACTCTTTTTTTTTCCTGTAAAATGGGGACATCACATTATGTATCAGAAAATTCCATTGTTTTCTCATAGAACTCTATCTTCTCTGTGATGTATTAGCAGCCCTTTTGCACTGGAGAAGATTTTGTACAGTATGTTTCCTAATTACTTTTGAATTTGCTGCTTTTATTGTTCTATGTCACAGCCTTAACATCCCTTTTAATGTACTTTTGTGTGCAAATTAGAATAGCAAGAGTTAAGAAGTAAGACTTTCTGTACATGGTGGCAGATCTTCAGAGCAATTCAGCATGTCAAGCTGGGGTCAAATGGAGAGGGAATGTCATTACTAAATGGTAACATTTTCTGTGGGTTTTAGAGAAATTCAAATCCTTTTTTAATCTAAATTTATTTTATCTTTTTTTCAGGGTTAAGGGTTGGACTTCAAGTTCCTGTCAGACATTTGTATATTAAAATGACTTTACATTTAATTATTTTCTAAACCAACTTTCAAAATAGTTTTTCACAGAATTGCCATACCAGAATGCAATCTATTTCAATAGGACCTTTTATCCTGACTCACATATATTTCGTATGATATACTTGCCTACTTGTAAGGCATAGATTCACATATCCTCTAATTATTTTTTTAAATCTCAGCCCAGGAAGTGTCTACTGTCATTCTAGAAAAATCTGGGACGTGATTCTGTATCCACTATGTATATTCTTTACAATGTCTAAGTGATGCCTAAATCTCACTGATTTACTCCGAGTAGTTGAGTAAGAAATTTAAGCCACAATCTATTGCATGAAAATTGAATAACAAAAGTTAGAAGGGATTCTATCTGTGACACTCATGACAGTGGTCAGCTGCTTATTTCTATTTTTCCCCAGTCCTGTACTCAGCGTGCAGTTAAAATTCCTATTTTCCTTTAATTCTTCAGTGATGTGGGAATGAGTTTGAGATGGGGTAATGTATTCAAAATCGTAATGGTTTAGAAAATTACTTTCTATTTTTTTAGCTATTATCACAAAGTCTTGTAATACATTATCATGAAAACCAGAAAAGAAAGGACAAGGCGTGACAGGTGTGCTGTAACTCGGTCATAATTGTACTAATGTGTGTGGGACTGTGTGGCAGTAGATTATCCCATATATCTTTCCCATTATTACCCATTTTAGCTAGTCAAGAGCAACTATCAGCACCAAAACTCTTCTTTATATACTGAGGAGGATTTCTGATGGCTTTTCCTTTTCCTGCCTGCCCAGTTTTCCTCCATTTCAGCCACATGCACTTTGTTAACCCATGGCCAGCAAGTACTCCCGAGGCTCTGTGAGAATCACTAAACTGCATGTGACACAATGAGGAAAAAGGGATTGTTTTCTTTTAGTACAGTATGTGACATCATCGCACATCTTCCAGTTTTGTTCCCAGCTTCTCCTATTCCTGCTTTGAATTCTGATTTCTCAGCAAAGCAAGCCCCAGCTGAGTGCTTATTGACACCTAGGTCATGAAAAATGTGCTTGCCCAAGAAGCAGGGAGCAGGAGAGAGACCTAAACTGAAAAAAATAATCCTGTCTATACTACTCTGTCAGTGAGAGAGATTCGTCCCTAGCTCAACATGATGCCTGGAGCAAAGCCATGAAAGCACAGTCCAACAGAAAACCTAAACAGGTTGAAGACCCAAGGGCAGATGCACATACATTCCCATGTATACACAGACATTTTCTGAAGCTAAGTGAGGTTGCATTGTTGATGCAAACTACTCTGAAATGTGCCTGAAGGTTTTTAGAAGACCTCTCTATGGAGAACTCTCCATCACTCTTTATAATGACTGTTTTCTTTTACAAGGCTTGCAATATTTAAGGTGTATAGCAAGTTAGCCTTGTAAAAAAGTATATTCTTCTGGTCATTTCCCTGTGGGGCCTATATTTTATTCATAATTAACATTTAATCTATCCATATATTAGAAAATCCTTGTTTTGTTACTAGCAGCAAAAAAAAGAACAAGTTCACATTGCTGGCATTTTCAAAGAATATATTTAACAGATTATGTTTTATGGTTTTCTTTTTCATGTTACAAATAGCCTTATAGTTAGAAAAATGTACTTTTCTGGCATTCTGAGACAGTGACCAAATATAAACAATTGGTTTTGAAATAATTTTTCCACTGCAGAAATGATTCACCACGTATCTACGTTATTTTGAAAATACTATGAAGGAACAAAAGGTCTTTTAGTTCTCCCATCTTGATAAGTGGCATTTAAGGAGTGCAGATCAATGTTTACTAGAAAGATAAATCCCCTGATGGGGGGCTGTTTGAAGCCCAGATGTTTCTTATTGTATTCAGCCTGTATTTCTGCACTTCACAACAGTAGCCCTGATCTGTAGTGAGAAGTACTGCTTTGATTTTCTGTAAGAACCCCGCCTGATACTCAGACTCCAATGCTATCTACTGAGCTGTGATACAGGTGAGAAAAGATGTCAGTTTAAAGTAATGAAGATGGCCATGGTGTCATTCTTTAGCTGAAAATTACCAGTGAAAAAGAAAACACAGGCCAGATTTTGTACTTATCTTCACAGCTGTAAATTCAGACTGACTCCACTTAAGTGAATCCAGATGTGTGCTGCAGTTCCCATTAATTGACACAATTTTACCATTAATTGATTTTTGGAATGTAAGTGTCAAAGACAACACTGAAAAGCAAATGTTCACAAAGAAAATGAAAATTTAATTTTTCTACATTTATACAAATTATTAAATTCTTCATACATTCAAACTGAGGACTGATTCCCTTGCTGGCAGCTGTAGCCTCATTTAGAGTTGACTCACAGAAGTAATAGGAGGCTTTGGACCTAATTCAATAGTTCCTCTCTATGAAGGAAAAGTAAGTACTTGCTTTTAATAGCACAACTGGACACATTATGCAGGACCTTCCAAGCTTTTTAAATTGAGTAGCAGGAGGGGTCCCTTTGAAACTCCCACTGCCACACGGAAGTAGTGAAGCATCTCCCAAAGATCTGCATGCTATACTATGAGAACACCATTGGTAAAAGAAAAGGAAACATCACAGCAAAATTCAAGTTCAGCTAACTCAGAACCCTCCTGCTCTAAGTTGACTATATAAGATCTAGAAGAAGGAATGAGAGAGAGGCTAAGGAAGACCAGTTTTCAGGATGAAATCAGTGTTCCTGTTATACTGTCTTGTCTCTAGCCACAGAGAGAAATAATATCCTGAAGGGCTCAAGTCAGAGACTGCTGCACTGAGTCGCTCTCCGACATATCCTGTAACTCTCTATAGACTGTGAATGAAGTGGGGACAAACTTTTTAGCCTAAATTTTCTTAGGCTTATGCTGACTTTTAAAATTCCTAATGATTAGGCCCCTACAAACTATGGTCATCAATATAAGTAAAGATGGTTACGGTAACATGGTTATAATATTGTCTGTATTATGTTATTAGTATATAGGTTTTTACCTAGATTGTTCTTGAAAAACAAAAAAGATGGAGACTGCACAACCTCCCAGCAGGTTATGACAGGATGCTCTTAGGCACCTGAAACTGCCCCCTCTCCAGGCTGCAGCAGCCCCGCTCCCCCAGCCTCTCCTTACAGGGCAAGTGCTCCAGCCTGTCCAGCCTGGGGGCCCTGTGCTGAACTGGCCCCCGTTTATCAGTGTCCTGTTTGCACTGGGGTCTCAAAACTGGATGCAGTGTTTCAGTTGTCTCACTAAGCTTCAGCTCTGTCTGTATACTTTGAACAGAAGTCCTTACTGAATGTGTAATTTCTTCCCAGCATATCATCTTCTACAAACATCTATCTAACCAAAAGTCTGTTTAGAGAAAGTAAAATGAATCATCTGGTATTGTGGACAAGTGGAAAGTCTTTTGCCCAATTTTAAATCTAGGAATAATTGTTCAAAATAAATTTCTGATTAACAAAGGCTAAGCTAACACTCCAGTTGTTACATCCTTTCCTTTTTTGTGAGTTCACCAAACTGAAAAGAATTGCTAGAAGACTGTAAAGGGAAAGAACTGGAGAATCTGCTCCACATGGGTACATTAGAGGAATTACCTGTTCCTTTGACAGGAAAGAAGGGAGGTTCAGTCCTCTGGTTTAATTCTCCACTGTGTTTTGTCTAGCCAGCTTTCTGCACAGGGTGCTCTGTGACACCTCTGAAATCCTTTTAGTGTCATTGTGATCTTTTTTCCCATTTCCATTGTATATTACATTATTTTTGTAGAGAAAATAAAATACCAGAAGTTTATACCTGTTGGAAGAAAAAGTTGTATCTTCAGGAAGAATGTCCAAGAGAACCATTTTGGATCTGGCAGATTATTTTTGAGCTGTTCTATTCTTTCTCTGTGTTTTAGAAGCATTTGTCATGTTTTGAATAATTTGGTTCTATAATTCTATTGTCTTAGCTTTCTCTACAGAGTAGAGAAGTGATCCTGCATATACCATGAGCAAATGTATGTTTCGTTTTCCAGTAAAATCATTAATTAAAAAAAAATTGAGGTTCTGCATTAATTGTTATATTTTATGCAAATGTGCATCAATTCTCCTGTTGACAATGCTGTTGGAGTCCCAGATATATTTTCTAGAATATTTCTTGTGGTTCCAATTTTTTTATCCATTACATCAATAATTACATTATAAGCACGAGTAACAAATTTAGTTATATCAAGTGCATTTAGCATAAAGTATTCTATCCCATTAGTTAAGGGTAGTGTATTCACATGTCTATGAATGGAAATGACCTAATGCTGTATTTGATAAAAAAACTGTATTAGGAAGAGAAAATTGGATCTTGAATTGCTTGAAATCTTGAAAGGATTTAAAATAATATGAATCAGAAAGATCACCTATAAAATTAACACAGCTTACCTTACAATTCTTGAAATCTGAATTACCGTAGAAGAATGGTGAAAAAGGGTTTTGCCTGAAGGACTCAGGATGCCAAGTTCTTCCACTGGAGGAGAAGGATAGCCCTTCTTGGTGTAGGTATTTTTCTGAGGCTAAGAGGTGGATTCAGTTCTATGGTGCTAAGTTTGGCCCAGATTCCTCCAAGTCATGTCTTCCAGTTACTGCAGTACCTATGGCCAAAATACTCAGCATCGAGGGGTAAGCTTGTCTCCTTGCTAAAAGTTTTCTGTAGGGAGTGCTGGATCCTTAACCACATTGAAGCACTGTTTGCTGGTGGACCAGTGGACTGGTCTTGAGAAGGGCTTCTTAGAGAGTGGCTCATTTTTCTTTTGAATGACAGGTACAAATACAACCACAGTGATGAGGAATGCTTTAAATAATTTCTGAAAAAAAAATCTGCTGTTATTTCATATTCAAAAACGATGTGATTGAATGAGTGCTTCATGCTCCACTAGCTTATACCTTTAAACTGATGCCCCACTGCATAGAGCAGTCTAGAGGATGCATTTATGAACTGGAATTTCTGAAGATTCAATTTCTGTTGGAGCATTTCATCACATATACTTTTATTTCAAACTTGAAATAATAGGCTGGCAGCTATGTTTTGTGAGCTTCTTTACACTTGGTTAGAGCAATTTGGGCACTCAGGTGCCTTCACGCAGAGTAAAAGTCCACCACCTGCTTGACAATAAGGGACCTTGTCCTATTCATTATTGTGTTAACATAACAGTGTTTCATGAATGGCTAAGTAGCTCTCTTTTCAACAGCTTTATAGGTATGGCGGTATGACACTTATTTCCCTAACATCCACCATTTAATGAAAAGCCCCGATTAGCTCTTCTCTCCCCCTCCCTGCACTGGCTGGGTGTTACACTACCCCTCCAGCTCTGGGCTGTCATGCTGTGGCGGGGGTGAACATGGCAAGGCTGTAGGAAAGCGACACTATTAGTCAGCTCTGTCTTGCCTGACCTTAGCGACCAAGGCTGGAGTTAAAAGCAGGGTAGTTGTGTATAAAGCAAAGTGTTACAGACATGTTAATAGCTTCCTCTCCCTACCTACTGTATCAGTGGAGATGCCACGTTCTCTAATGCTTCAGTGGTAACCTGCTGGCTTTTGACTTTGCTTTGTATGAAATGAAATCCCAAATTGGAGGTTAGTTTAAAGTTAATTTAGTGTCCTTACAGTACAGGGAAAGTTCAAACAAGTTTCAAGAAAGGCTACAACTGTGCTGCTGTTGAAAGAGGTGCTCTGGAGATAAGGAAGAGGCTGTGGAGTATAAATATATCCCATATTTGTGTTTGTGTGTATGTGTCTTTATCTGTATGTTAATATATAGCTAAATGTGACACTCACCTAGGTCTATATGCATACATTTACTTATTAATATGCTCCATATGGTTATATGTGATATAAATCTCTCCCTTTGCATTTATTCACTGTATTTTCTTATTTTCTGCATGAAGGCTGCAGTGTCCAGCTTGCCCTGTCTTCCATCACAGACCATAATGTAACATGGGAGAAGCCCAGAGTGACTTTTTCCTTCCTTTTTGAACTAACTGCAGTTCTTTCTCCCAGTAGCGATCCTCCTGTTCAATAAAGCTTAGTGTGAAAATCCAGACATTAAATACTGCAAGCAGGAGTTTAATGATAGCAGAATTTCCTTCTTGTTTATTTACATGCAGTTTAAATGGAGCATTCAGCATCCAGATTTTGAAGTGTGTTGGTCACTTAGCTTTGTTTGGAGATGCACACGCACACTATATGCTTTTCTCTTTCTTAGGCCAATGGAAGTAAAACTTAGAAAAAAGCACACTCTTGGTACTACTTAAGAATTTCTTCTTCTCTTCTATTTTGTCCTGAGGCTGGTCCTTGACTTGTGCTGTCACATAAGCCATGTCCAGGTGTTGTTGCAGAGAAAGCTACACAGCATGAACAAAAATTTTGCAAGGCAGTGCATTGACAGTGAAGCAGTGTAGTTGTTCGTATTATAGTGCTCAACACCAGGCTGTCACCATGTCAACCAAGGCAAAGCCATCCACCTACACCTGGAAGAGTGAACTATCTCCAGCACTGGTATCGATTAAGATTTGATTGCAAATATGTATGGTTTTCCTTACTTCTTTTCCTCCTTCCTACAAAGCTTAAAAAGCTAATGAGTCTCTAACGGTTGTTGAGAAAGGTCTGAAAAAGTGAACTGGGTCCACGTTGCAGGCTCAAAACCCAAAAGACAAATGAAACATACCTTGTAAGACACTTTAAAGCCATATTTTAAAGACAGTTTGATAGTTTGTAGGGGCCTGACTTGTGACTGTTGAGTACTTGGTATAGGTAAGACAGCATCAGACATACCTGTCTGCTGATTTACCAAAATAGGACTATTCCCCTTTTGAGATCCTCATGGGAGCAGTTCAGCTCTCACTACCATTAACAAATTTCTTGTGATAATGCAAAAAAACCACTTACCCATACTTAGAGAAAAGCAATACTTAGTTCACATTCTGGCTCACATCACCCTGACTTTGTTTATAGTTAGACATTCATCTCAACAAGGGAAGAACAGTTATGTTAGTCTCCAAGGTTCAGATGCTGCGGTGAATTTCTGCCATTGATCAAAGACAGTGATATTGGTCTCGGTTTATGTGGTGACTGTTATCAGCTACAAAATCACAGAATTTTATGGGTATCTAATTCATTGTAATGAGATAGGAGGCTACCAACCCAGCAGGCATTGTCTTTATGTTCATTTTAGCCACTTATTGGTTCATGGTTTGACAAGCAGTCATTTTTCTTCTAAGAAACAAATATCTCCATATTTCATGTTTCCAAAAGAAATGTGTTCATTTCACTTATGTGGATATCTTCTTACACATTGTATCCATGTGTATAAACTCACATTATTTATTATCTGAAGAATAAGCATAGTAGAGACCTTTACTGGGGACATTTGAGCTCTTTAATTTCTGGGACAGTCCACAATGCAGTCATACAAATGACTGTCAAGAAGCAGTCTATAGATATATCTCACAGTATGCTTTTTTGTGTCTGTGGAATCAATGCTTCATTGTCATGGGAATCACAGATATATAGGGCTGGAAGGTATCTACAGACATAAGCTAATTCATTCCCTATCCTGACTGTACATAAAACAAACCTGACATATCTCACTTGTTCTTAAAAACCTTCAGTGAAAGAGAATCTGCAACCTGCCTCAGTGAACTATTTCAACCCTTAACTGCCCTTTCAGTTGGAAACCTTGTAGCCTGAATCTCCTTTGCTGCAAATTATACTGCTTTCTTCTTGTACAAATCCCACTCAGGCCCTGAGAATAATTGATCGCTGTACTCTTTATAACAAGCTCTATATATTTGAAGACGTTATCACGCTTCCTCTCAGTCTTCCCTTTTCTAGACTAAACAAATCCAACTCCTTCAACCTTTCCTTGTAGGTCACGTTTTCCAAACCTCTTATCATTCCTGTTGCTCTCCTCTGGATTCTCTCTACGTTGTCTGTATCTTTCCTGAAATGTGGTGACCAAAATGGGAAACATTATTCCAGCTGAGTTATGAGCAATACCCAAGGACAACAGAACATCACCTCCAATAGCTTATACATGACACTCCTGACTTCTACCTGAGCTCCAGACTTCCCTGAAACAGCAAGAAATTATTTAGTTTGTGCCCCACTATGTTTGTTTGTTTTAGATTAATATTGCTTATTTATTCCTCATTTAACAATTGCCCATACAACTTTGCTAAGCTTAGTATTTTGCATGTATATTGATTGCATTTTATATTCACTTGTGAATGCTTCTCCAGGACCTGAAGAACAGCTTGTATTCTGACTGAACTGCCAAAATGCTTTGTAGTTCTTGTCTCATTCCACTTACTCTTTGGACATTACCCACAAATGTCACGTATAAAAAATATAACTGTGTCCTCCATCCCACCATCAAGATTGCCAGTGAAAATCACACTAGAACAAAGAGGCACAGGGACAGACTCCTGCAGAATCCTATCTGAAATACCTTCCAGTCTGACAGAGAATCCGTACTAATTACTATGTCGGGTACTGTTTTTCAACCACTTGGTCACACATCTTTTCATGAAATCATACAGACGACATTTCTCTTCATTGCTTATGAGAACAGTATGCAGAGCAGTGTTGAAAGCCCTACTGAAGTCAGGATTTATCAATTCCTCTGCCTTCTACTATGCTGTTATCCAGTCATCCTGTCAAAGAAAGAAATTAGGTTGATGTGATCTGTTATTGACAAATCTATGCTGGCTGTTTCTTTTCACCTTGTTATCTTCTTGGTGCTTCCAGCTGGATTGTTTAATAATTTGTTGGTGTGTCTTTCTGGCTGCCTTTAACTGAGGTATAATTCCAGGGTCCTCTTCTTCTGCTTTTTAAAAACGGTTACTATATTTGCCCTTCTCAGTACCCTGGAACCTCCCCCATACTTGACAAAATCTTGGACACAATCACTGATGGTCCAGAGATTACTTCACATAGGTTGTTACAGCCCGGTGGCAGAGTACCATATGGCACTGTAAACTTGAATACATGTAACTTATGTAAATACTGGGACTTTAACCTGATTTAATTAAGATTTTGTTGCATTTCGTCTTAATATATTGCTGATACTATCATATGAATATGGTATTTTCATGAAAGAAGCATTGTTTTTATGGGGTTTATTTTCTGCCATGTTGAAGTATATGTTTGAAAGAATATCTAAAATCTGTTTACATTTTAAAGAGGCCATATGGTACAAGCACTAGTTTAGAAAAGTTTTGGCTCCTAGGAGTATGTCTATGTTCAAGTGAAGGTAGTGTTCTAAAACTGGTCAAAAGAAATAGGATTGGAAAAGTAACAGGAAGAAAGTAATGGAATTACTCAACTGCGTGGCTGAAAGACACCTCAGGAGATTGTGCAGTATAACTACTTTCACAGAAGGAAGATCACAGGGGAATAGACAAGCTCCAGCAGATATTTTATACCAGCTCTTAAAACCTCCGGTTATGTAGTTTCCATCAAAGCCCAGTATTTCAGTTCTGATTATTAAATGCTTTTGCTAACAATCGCTCTTTTTTTTTTTTTCCTGCAAATTAAGGCAATTTCATCATGTATGTAAATACCTGAAGGGAGGGTGCAAAGAAGATGGAGCCAGGCTCTTCTCAGCGGTGCCCAGTGACAGGACAAGAGGCAATGGACACAAATGGAAAAACAGTAGTGTCTGTCTGAACGTAAGGAAACACTTTTACTGTGAGGGTGACTGAGAACTGTTACAGGTTGCCCAGGGAGACCGTGGAATCTCCATCTTTGAAGATATTAAAAAACTGTCTAGATGTGGTCCTGAGCAACTGGCTTTAAGTGGCCCTGCTTGAGCAGCTGGGTCGGACCAGATGACCTCCAGAAGCCTTTTCCTACCTCAACCATTCTGTGATTCTGTGATCTCATTCTTCCAGAAGTCAAGGACAACATTTGAGTATTTTCACACTTATCCACAAATTGGGCTTTTGTAATTGAGTTTCTTCTGATCTAAATAAACCCGATTCCTTCAATTTTTTTCTTACATCTGCTGTTCACTTCTAACTGTCCATAGATTTGGATTGCTAAGATAGTTTCATATTGATATATCTCTATTTTAGGAAGGCTTTAAACATTGTCTTACTTGTCATGTTCATAAGCAATGAAAATGCATCAGTGCTGACTGAAAAATCTCATCAGAATTGATCAATTATACATTGACAAATTGGAAGGTATTTCAAATGAAATACAGTAGGAGTCTTTGCCAGGTCTAGATCTATTCAAAAGTTCCACTCAGGAGCTTCCCTGGCTCTGCCTATCTTCACATCAGCCAGGCAAATAGTGATGTTGTGCATCCCTGCGGTTTGCATTCAAGCAAGGTGAGGAGTGGAGAAGATGCATTCTTTGATAGGTAATTCACAAAAGAGTTAAAAAAGTGAAAGAGTTTTTAAAAGCAGATGTGAAAAAAAAAAGCTTTTTTTACAGTAAATCTGATGATATGCCTATAATTAAGTCAAATAGGTTAAAGGCTTGTTATGCTAGAATTAACATATGGTAAATACATCCATTGAATTACACAGAGATTCATGTGATGATTACACATAAAATTCCATGTAATGAGATATATTTATCATCAAAAGGTCTTTGGCCTTTAAGAAAATGTTACAACAATTATCCTGTGAACGTGAAAAGTCAATAGAGGTATAAATGCATGTCTTTACGCCATTATTGTGACTGCATTAATTTCAACAAGACCAGCCCTGCTGACATTAAGCCATCAAGGGGGAAGCCTAGTGTTACTGATACAGCCTCTCAGCATGCCCTCTCATCTCTCCTTGTCTGCTTGGACAGCCAGAAAGAAATTTTTTCCTCAACTCCACCCTTTTAGAACCACAAACATCAAAATGGAGTTTCACAATGAATATTACAAGACACACAGTCCTACAGCTCTTCCAAAACTCTTTTTCTCTTGGATCTCCCAAATCTCTCAGTGACAAAAGCTGTATTTGACAGCAGCCGCTAGACTTAAGTGGTCACTATTATGATTTGGAGTAACATATTACTATTAACCAGTAAGCTCAGCCTCATACTCACTAGGGCAAATAAACTGTGGAATAATAGTAGAATAATAATTTTCTGCCATCTCTGTGAAAGTGAGATGCAAAAGTGAAGATGGGATAGGATTCATGGGTATACATGGACAAGCAGTAAAGAAATTTATGAGATAGATACACACATAGATAGCAGGCCAGCCTGCCCCTCCTTCCCCCAAAACCAGCAAAAGCCACTCATACAGAAAAATATGAAACATCGTCTCTTCTTTTTCTACCTTAAGTGTCTTGTCAGTTATTTTCTTCCTGTAATATAACACTTGAGAGAGGAGTAATAGTCTATAGGTTGATCCTCTGTGTTTAGTCACACCAGATTTTGTATAATGGCATTGAGTGAAGTTTTTTTGTTCCAACCTCTGTTGCTTAGTATCTAGACTGATCAATCTCAGGAAGACAGTCTTTCAGTCACCAGTACTGAATAACATGTGCATTTGTTTGTTCTGCTGGATTTGAACATAAACACTGCATTTAAGAAGACTGAAAGCAGATCTGGAGTAGTCAGTCTGCCTTGGATTTTGAGAGGGCTGGCATGTTGGTTTCAATGACTAGGGAAGTGATCGTGCCCCTGTACTCGGCTCTGGTGAGGCCGCACCTCGAATACTGTGTTCAGTTTTGGGCCCCTCACTGCAAGAAAGACATTGAGGTGCTGGAGCGTGTCCAACGAAGGGCAACGAAGCTGGTGAGGGGTCTGGAGCACAAGTCTTATGAGGAGCGGTTGAGAGAGCTGGGGTTGTTTAGCCTGGAGAAGAGGAGGCTGAGGGGAGACCTTATCGCTCTCTACAACTACCTGAAAGGGGGTTGTAGAGAGGTGGGTGCTGGTCTCTTCTCCCAAGTGACAAGTGATAGGACAAGAGGAAATGGCCTCATGTTGCATCAGGGGAGGTTTAGATCAGATATCAGGAAAAATTTCTTCACTGAAAGAGTTGGCAGACATTGGAAGGGGCTGCCCAGGGAGGTGGCGGAGTCACTATTCCTGGAGGTATTTAAAAGACGTGTGGATGAGGCGCTTAGGGACATAGTTTAGTGGTGGGCTTGGCAGTGTTAGGTTTACAGTGGGACTTGATGATCTTAAAGGTCTTTTCCAACATAAACAATTCTATTCTATTCTAAGGACAGAATCAGTCAGCAGTAATTCTTATTTATGATGCAATTTTTTGTTTTAACATTTGTAACAGCAGTGTTATACCACTTGACTATTTTCACCAACAGCAATATTTACTCACAAGGTGGTATAATTATAAAAATCAATAACACTGTTCTTCAGTGGACTAATTAAGCAAATACATTTTATACTTCTATTTCAGTTTGCAAAATGTTGAGAGGTTGACAGAGACCTAGAAGACTATTTACTCATCATTTATTTCTTTCTCTTTCTTTGGTAATGTTCTACATTGCAGAATCTTGTTTTCCACTATTGCCTTGCAAAAGCCAGTGAAAGACAAGAAGAGGAAAATATGTAGACGTATCAACACTACTTATCATTTCACATTTTTCATTTTCCTCTCCAAACTGATTTTTACATTTAATAGGATACCAAGCAACCAAGAATACTGTTCTTGTCTACAAATTGCAAATTAAGTTTAGCTATGAGCTCTTGTTTGGAAGTTTAAAAGTTTACATTGTATTGTATTTAAAGGCAGCTGTCTTTTGTGGAATTTTAAAATAGGCTATTTTTTATCAAAGGTTTTCCTTTCATGTCCTTTGATTACTAAGCTATATAAGTTAACCAAAAGATAACTAAGCACTAACCCATGTTGCAGTTTTTATCTTCTTTGGCAATCCCATGAGACTTCAGCTAAGTACATTAAATGGAGCATAAATCTTTAAGTTGTTTTCATTAAGTCACATATTTAGAATACATATCCCAGTTTATTTGATCAATTGTAAAATATTAGCTGCTGCACTGAAGATTTGTGACATGGTTTGCAGCAAGTGAACAAACATTTCTGAAGAGCACTGAAAATTTTTGCTGGAATGCATGGATAAGTTACAACAATTAGGGTTTGGAACACTCATTTATGTTTTTTTTTTCTTTATGTAACTTGCAAATGTATGCTTAAAGGCCACTAATACCAACAGGCAAGCTTTGAAGATAATTCTAATATCGGCTTAATATTCTCTGTTTGCATTTCTGCTAATTTTCCCAGTTTTCCGATCTTTTCTTCTTTTCTTTTTTTTATTTATTGGCCAGCCCTAAAACAGAAGAAGAACACTAGTTGTAAAAGGGCAGGTGTTGGGAATAGCAGTTTTAGTGTGTGGCTTGGCTTACCATAGTTTCCTAAACAAATCCATTTTCAACTCAGTAATGATGTTAAAAAATGATAAAGGAGTAGTTATGATAAGTATTAATACATTAATTATGTGTGTTGGTGGGTGGTCTGAATATGAGATTTGTATTGAATAATTTATTGAAAGTTTTTCTCCTTGAAATAATATGTTGTACTTTCGTATTAGTTTTTGTCTAAGACTTTCACATTGTTCTATGAGCATTAGCAAAACATTATGTTCTATAAGCATTAGCATTGTGCATCTCAGTACACAGTAGAAAGAGAGTTGTTCTTCCATTTACAGAAAGTGAAGCTCAGGTACTGAGAAACTATACAATTTATTCCAAGTCACAGCCAATAGCAAAGCTTAGCTTATTGCCAAAATGTATGGACTTCAGACAGAGCCTTGAACTGACATAATCCTTCATATCTTTGAGTTTTTTGTGGCTCTTGTGTTTTAAAAGAGAACAGTTTAGCTCCTTGGCTAAATTGCCCACAGTGAAAGAGCCTGCTTTAAGCACTTTCCTTATACACAAAGATCTTAAACGCTTAATCATGTCTCTGGCCTCCTAATTTTACTCACAGGCATATTCTTTCCTTACATGAGCATCCCTGTACGAAACCAGCAAGGCAGTTCATGTAATAGAACATTTCCTAAATGAACAAAGGATTTTGCATTAACTTGTTAAATAAGTTTGAAATCATACTATTAAAATTGTGTCTAAAGCATCTTGAATTTCAAACCCTCACTGCCAAGGGAAGGATTATAACGATATTTACAAGAAAAGTGTTCTTAAACTACAACCTATGTTACTGTTTCAGTATTTCTGACCAGACATGTAGGATGTGTGGATTTGTAAATACAATATGGTACTATAGAAATTCAGACTAGCTGCAGAAGTACATGATAATTTGGCAAGAATTACATATATACTAAGCAGCGTTCACTTTTAAAACATGAAGAAAACGCCATATGGACATTTGTCATATTGCCTTTACCAAGATAATCCTGCAGTAATACTATTTAGTTTTACAAGTGTTCCAAGAGAGTACATGAATGTCCAGTTTTGGTTTTAAAATTTTAACTCTGTATTTGACATGACTGTTCAGTCGGCAGCTCAAATACAGCATTCCGAAATATTAAAAAATACAATAAGCCTGATAATAGCCCTTTATATTATTTATAAACATTGCTAAAACTTGATTCTTAGTAACAGCAGATGTGTTGGTTCCAAAGTAAAGGCAGGACATCTGCATGTGTCCCAAATCTGTTGATATAGATGGCATAGCTTCATCTTCATTTATGATAACTGCATGATCTTCTTTACAGTACTGGGAGGTCCACAATTCCTTGTTTAGTTGTGCATATTTTTGGTAAAGGATTTAGCTACTACTAACTCAGCAACACAGGTTTTTAGCTACCAAATATTTTGAATCCTGGTCTGGAATTCTTTGTTTTCTCAAAGACAAACAGCTAGGTAATGCTCAGCAAATGCAGGAGTTCTGTGCTTTACACATTCTACAGACGATTATAAAGGGTAGTTTTACTATCAGTAACACACCATTTGGGAATCAGTAACACATTGTTAAAAACTTGTGTACAACAGTCTTTTGTTGGCAGTGAAATACCCCTTTTGTGTTAATATACACTGCAGTTATGCTTATTTTAAGCATGCTATACATTAAGTAGATATGATAGGTTGGCATTCATTGACAAATTAAGTGAGTTGATTAGCAATCTGAAATCTGCATGGACCTTCATTATGTTTGTCATGAATTGTAGGCCTAAAAAGTGCTTTTCAGATAAAAGACACAAAACATGAAAGTGAAGCAGAGGCTGATAACCCTTTCTGAAGGAAGAGCTATTAGTAAGTCTCGTTGCTTAGCCATCTAGTAAACACTTCAATGACTTCTGATTACTATTAACCAACAGAATGATGTTTTTCTCAGAAAAAAAAAGTTACTTGTGTTTCCCAAGCTGTGCATTTCAGTTCAATAGAAAGAGAGTAGCTTGGCAAGCCAACTGTGCAAATGTTGGCAAAGTATAAGAAAGTAAGAAATATAGGCAGATTTCACTCTGTTGAACTACCTGTTTTATCCAAGGCAATTACAGGGTTGTGAATAGAAATTATGACCTTTGAAATATTTATTTGGTCAGATTGAAAGTGGTCATCACATTTTTGGAATCAGAAGTTAATTGAGTCTTCTTAAATCAGCCACCAGATGAAAATCACAGGTCTCACTTGTATGCACTTGATTTAGTATTTTCTGAGATAAACATGTGGGTTTTTTATTACTCACTTAGAATATAACTAAATATATAACCAGGTGATGAATTGAGGTCCCATATAGATGAGGAGCGGTGGAACAATTCTTTGCCAATGTTAATTCCTGGACTCCTATGGGGGCGTAATTTAGGATAGCCTTAAAATTGCTTTAAATTGCAACCAATTGTCTGGAGCTCCAAGATGCTTCCATATAAGCAAAGCATTGCCAAACACAGAAAAATATCTACCTTTTTCTTATCCACACTCTTATGGGAGAAGCTATGAAAGAGACAACTTAGTAAGAAGATTTTATATCAGTGTGAGAGTTGATGGGAAAATATAGTCAGGGTTCTGGAGAGAATGATAACAGAGATCAGAATCAATGTCCATGAGCATTTGTAATTGCATTCTAGCCCATGAAAGACAAAACTTTTAAGAAAAGATAATAAGTAGCTGGAAAAAACAGCATGTTTTTAGGTGCACAGCCTCTTTTTTGAGTCATTCACAAATCTTGTTTCACTTAAAGTTTTAGACTCTTATGGCTACAACAGCAACATGGACACCCATGTGCTAAGGCAGTTTTGAGCATGTATTTTCGAAGGAGGCAGTTTCATCAGTGTTGTCAAAGGCAATGGTTAAAAGAAATGAAAAATCACTGGACAGGTACAGGTTGGCTCTTTTTATGAGGAGGCAGGACATGAACCACTGAAATTGTCTTCCTGTATATGTAGAGTGCAACAAGCCACATGAAGTTACTCTTTTGGTTGAGTTAGGGCCTAAGTCTGCACCCATCAAAATTATCAAAACGTTGTTACTGATTTAACTTGGATCAAACCCACTTGCTAGGGAAAAAAATTCACATCACGTTATACAGATGAAGTTTATCTCTGTTGTGTTAGCATACGTCTAATACTCTAGCATTGAGGTACCGGGAAATGATTTATAGCTATAAAAAACCCACTTCATGTTTTGTTACTTCAGCCATACTGCAGTAAACCACATCAATATAACAAAATATGTGGCATGAAGCAAAATTTCTCCCATCATTTTTGAAGGAAACTCAAATAAAGTCTTACAACATCTATAGCACAGCAGAAATCTTTCATAAATCTGGGAAACACAGTCAGCTCAGAAGCATGCTGAACAATGAACTTAGTTCTGCACTGTTTCCAGGTAGGTTTGAAGAGTTCATCAGAAGGACAAATACATTTATTTATTTACTAGGTAATCAGAAGCAGAGTTAACCTTTTAAATACTTCTCTGCTGTCAAAGAGGGGTTTTCTAATGAACAGCTCTATTTTGTCTTTTGTCATCACTTGTTCATATTAAGGAGTGTAAAATACTTCTGGTTTGTTTAATATGTAAATTATGTCTTGCATGATCTAAGAGGTTGCTCACAGATCCAAGGTCCTGGGAAGAACCGGTCTATTCTTAAGTACAGGTAGGTCAGCAGCAGAGTTTCTTCACAGCGAAGGCATAATCACAAAGAAATTCACAAATAAAACCTTCAATGACTTTACTGTGTGTTGAGGTTAAAGTGTTCTGCATAAGTGTGGAAATGAATTATCTATTCATTTTAGATCCATTGTGTCCTTATTCAGCACAGCTCTTAAAAAAAGGCCAAAGAAATCCTGCATAACACCAGTGGAGCTTTCAAATGCTTCAAAGAGCATGGTATCAACTGAAATATCTTCAGGCGTGCTAGCATGTAGCTGTCAGGTGAGCCTGATGGGCTGTTATTACCACTGTCATGAGTATTATTGCTATTATAAGTATTTGATCTAATTCTAGGATAAGCCAGGACCCCACTTCTGTAGTTGGTATATAAACACAGAAGGTCCCTGCTGCAAAGGCTTATAAAGTACAAACTTCGCAAAGTCTTCTCTGCTTCTGCATCAGTTAACACATGAACCCTAGCAATAGTCAGGTATGCAGAAAGGGAAGAAAGGAGAGATTGACTTTCTGTGTTAGTCAGTGATGTCAGGTATATATATTTACTGTAGTTAGGATATGCTACATTTGATGCATTTACATTTTTTTGTGACTAGACAGTGCAAACATAAGCATTTCTTACCCATTCAAATAATTTTCTCTGGTTAGTCCTGAGCATTAGAGAAAATCTTTATGTTCTTTTCAGCCTTTGGTATCCAACAACGGGCCAAGCATTTTACCTTGGGCAATTTCAATTCCCTTTTACCTTTCCAATGTCCTTCAAGTTCTGGGGCCTTTGGTCATAGGCTTAATGAAACTCAGACACTGGACCTAAGCGCTGATAGTTTTGAATAATGAATTTGAATCATTAAGCACTTCAGGAGGGAGTAAAGCTTTCATGTAAAGGGACAGACTCTTATGGAAAGTGAATTACTGACAAAAGATGGATGAAGTCTATCTTGAGTTTTGTGGGAAAGGGATCATTTAGCTGTGTTAAATATTGAAGTCAGATTAGAAACCCCCCATTTGATTTTTTTTTCTAGTATAAGATTTCACAAATCAAAACTGTTTCATATGGAAAAATCCAAAATGCTTAAATTTCCATGGTACATGTTGTTCTCAGTGTGTAAAAGTTGTTTTGCTTTCATTTATAGTCAGATTTCTTTTTTAGCAAAAAGTTTAAGATTATTGATAGCTTGTATTTAGATTTTATATTTTGATAAAAAATTAAAGCTAATATTAAAACATGTAACATTTAAAAAACAAAGTAGGATATAACCTCTTTTCACAATATTTTTAGAAGTTTCAGTACGAGGATAATGAAACGATCTTAAATGATCTGCAGAGTCCTTTGGAAAATAATAGCTTTTTCACATTTCTGTAATCATTTTTTTAAGATATGGATACTGATTGTGCATGATGATTCATAGTCTCTCTTCTATATCTTAGTTTTCCTTTCCTTTTTGTCCCCTTCACATATTCTCAGCTCAGCTTAACTAGTACCATTTCATGTCTCTCTCCGCTTTATGATATGATGAATGCAGCCATTCTTCTCTCCCCATCATTACAGCTGGTCTTTGATCCAGTACAGCTAATTTATATTTACCATCTATCATCTACCATCAAAACTTTATTGGAAACGAGGTGCACCTGGACTGAATGAATTTCTTTTGATGGAGTTTGAGACTATTTTAGGACTTGTGATTAGGACACATTCATCCTCCTAATGGAACACAACAGAGCCATCTTCAAAGTTGTGCCAGCAAGTACTTGGTTTGTTTCAGCACATCATGGATATTTCAGAGTTCATCCAATGTTAGACTTGGCTACACTCATTTGTTAGTGATTTCATCAGAAAGGTTATCTTCCTTGGTAAATTCTGCTGTGTTTTGTACACATACAAATCGTATTTATATTTGTAGCACATTCCTAATCATGGGAGTTGGACTAGATGACCTTTAAAGGTCCCTCCCAGACCAAACTATTCTATGATTCTGTAAGTCATTGTAAAACTATAAGGATGTATCTACCCAACAGACTGTAAAAAAGCAGAATATATTAGATAATTATGAACCCTGCTCTTCCATAGCTGAATTGTTACAAGTACCTGTGCTTGTTGATTTTATCCTATTTAGATATGTCTTCATTGCACATTAAGACAATATGCAATGTGCAATTAATACTCTGAGATTATAGATGTAAGTTAAAATAAATGCACATGCCTTATACCTGTATACAGCCATCAAAAAATCTATCATGAATTTTCTTTAGACAATTAATTCAAAAATTACTCTTTTACCACAAATGATGTTATTAAGCTAACAACTGAAAATCTTGCAAATAAGCAAATTGGACAGTTTCTTTTATATCAAATTGTTAGATGCAGCTGTGAAGTGTGGGTTACACTGTTGATTCCCCTTTATGTGATTTGAAATATGTGTTGCACTAAGGGGTACTGATGGCACATACCTACATATGACTGATATAACTTACTCTTAGTGGGGTCAGCTCTAGGTTAAGATGCTTAAATTCAGGACTCTACAGGCAGATGCCCACATGGGCACCAAGTGCCTAAACTTTCATTATAGTTACTAAGGATCTAATTAATAGAGCCTAAAGAGTGATTTAGCTTATCCAAAGCAGAGATCTACTGTGTGTTCACTAAATGAATATCTAAGCATGGCTGACTCCACTGGGCTTCATTCAATTGCCCTTAGACAGCTAACTAGTATCGTCTGAGATGCCCCAAGATATCTCAAATATGTGCAAAAGCTTGGGAATCCAGCACAGGGCCTAAAGAAGACCAAAGACCTCCTGGAGTGGCAGGAGGTCCAGGAGGACCAGTGGGAGACTCCAGGGCAGCTCAAAGGGCACGATGCTACCAAGAACAATACGCTGAACTGGACTGACTCCGATACCTAGTGCAGTGGTTTATGTGTAGATACTTAAATTGCATTGTCTTAACCTCACACTGAATCTGACCCCAAACTTTTTTTTTTTTAGTAAACTTTCATGTGTTGTTAAATTTTTCTAGCAAAAAATGGAGCAGCCAGGTATTCCAGCTCCTGGGAACTCATCACACTGTCCCCAGACTAAGGACACAGAAGCTGTCTCTCACTAATGGAACTTAACTGGGGAAACCTGACTTGTCTGAAAGGTCTGCATCATTCTGGGGAAGTCCCTTGATTCAGGGAAGACCCCTGTCTCAAAGCCAGAAGGATAGAAGTCTAGAAAGTCACAATTCAAATGGAGTCTTGCAAAACTTCCACTCTCTGGGCTGGGACAGAGATCCAAGCTTCACCACAAACAGGTGGTGTAGGCAGCTCCAAGTTACAGTCAGCTGGCAGGGAACCTGGAAGGTCTCCAGTCCATGTGGTCAAGTTAGTCCAAGGCAGTACTGCCCCAGAGTCACTGAATCTGGCAGACTAGTGTGTCCTAACAGCCTGCTCCAGTCTACTGAAAATTCTTCTTGTGTATTGATGAGAACTTGTCAAATTCAGCATAGTTCTGCAAAGCATTTAGATAAGAAAAAGATATTAAGAATTTCGTAGGTTAAGAGGCTGTAGCAGTTCCCTCTTAGCACCTTCCAGTGAAGTGTGCTTGCTCGATGTCACATGATAGAGGAGTAGCAGTACAACCATACATTAGAACTAAGTTTGACCTCATGATGTATGTGAGACAAACATCAAAACTGATCATTTGGAAGATTCTCTGAGTAGGAAAAAAAAGACTTCAGGTGGAAAATTCCTGCCAAACTAATATTTGTGGTTCAAATTTGGTGCAGAAGGCTGAAATGGCGAACTAAGAGCTTTTTGGAGTAAAATGACAGATTTTAAGAATTGAGGACTTACACAGCACCTCAGGCAGTAACATAATGATGCTCTGACTTATAACAGGGTCAGTCGTCAATTTACTGTGGGTGCAGGAGAAAGTGCAAAGGGACCTGTACTCCTCCCTCGCCATTTAGATCCCATTAGCATGACCTGTTCTAGTTGGGAAAATGAGCCCATGGTGTCTCTACAGTCTGCTCCCCACCCTGTCCCCATCACAGCTGCATCCAGTCACCGACTCACCATGGGACTGACGACGGGTTGTTCACTGATAATAACCCACACTTCATAACTCTTTTTTTTCAGTCCTTCCTGACAGATCATCAGTTCCAGCAAACCTGTGCTAGGCAGTGACAGAAATGCAAGAAGAGACATTATTCACAAAAGCATAGCAGACTCCGAATACCTAGACGGCATCAAGGCATCCATACTTTGTCATGTTAGAATATAATAATAACAGAGAACATCGCACTTAAGTGTTGATATAATATTTTTCTATATTTGATTTAGAATAAAACCAACAGTTGTTACAATAATCAGGGTCTATTGGCCTTGGTCAAGTGAGAGGGTTGCAATAATTTATTAACTTAAACCTTTTCATGTGTTTCAAGCTAGAAAATAAACACACGTTTCTAAGCATTGTATCTATTTGTTCAACTTTTATTGTAGGCAGAGCACTGGTGTTAATTAAATGCTGTGTGGGATTTTAATCCCTATCATTTGCCAGGATGCACACAGGAAGACAGCACCTTAAACAATGCATCACATCAGAGAAATCTATTTAATCATTTGCTTTATTATTCAGGGAGTGTAAAACTTCTTCTTACGGTATTGTGATGCTCTGTATTCACAGTCCCTTGTCAGCATAGAATTAAAACAGTTAAAACATAAGCAACCTCAAGTTTGCAAAAAGCCTGAGACTAGTTTAAAAATAACAAGATTTTTAAAACAATACAGTTTAGGGTTTTTTCCCCCACTTGTGATCTTTTTTTTCTGAGCTTTTTGGTTTCAGTTGGGTGCATTTCAAGATTTCCTTAGCCTCCACATGGCCTAGGACCTCCTTTTTAATTAATGTATTTCTGTTATTTCTTGATTACAAAAGCTGAGACTTTTAAGAAAAAAACCAAAAAACCCAAATAAAACAAAACAAAACCCCAATGATGGAGTGTGACAGAATCCTGACTTAGTCAGGCCTTTGAGAGGCATCTGCCTACATTTTATACACTGCAAGTGACAACACCCACCCAAAACAAAGACTTTTAATTCAAAATGCCAAGTTTTGTTGCTATCTAAACTAGGGTAATTAACAAGTTCTTATACAGAGAAAAGGCAAAGTAATAAGGTCAGAGTGCACAGAAGTAATAAGGAGGGAAGAAAGCCCTTTCCTGCCACCATCTGAGTCCTCCAAGGTCTGTCTTTGCTTCCCTACTTGGTTCAGGCCACTCAGGAAGTATCGTATCGTCTGGATTGCACCAGTTTTGCACAATCCTCTTTAATCCCCAGGCTCTTTCTTCTTCCATCGCCTCAAAACTCTAGCTGTGCATTTCTCCCTTGCTCTTCCTAGCATCCCCTCCTAAGCTGCAGTCTCCCAAATCCTCACTGTGACTCCCTGCAATTTTCATTCCTGCCCAGACTGGATTTTGGAAGCAGCTTCTCCAAGAGTCCCTTAGCTGCTGAGACAGTGCAATGTCACCCTCCCTCCAGGACTCTCCCCTGACCCAGTCACTCTCCTGTAACCCAGGAACAAATAAAGCAGCCACCAATCTGTTACCCCAGTGTTTTGCAAGATTAATTTTACTATAACCTGCATACGTCCTTTATAACCTGCTGTGCTAACCTCTGAGTTGGACAGATGCGTGTTTCCACAGCCTTGGTCCTGATTTCAAGTAAATTGCTACGTTTTGTGTGTTTATGCAAATATATATATCACTCTTGTGTGCTTTACATTGCATATTTTCACATGACTCTAACTAGATGATGTCTGCCAAACTCACAAGTAGCAGAGTTTAAGGATCTGCATGCACAACGCAAATAATTGCATTATATATATATACACACACGCAAAGCAAAATAAAGTCATTATAGAGTTAGAATGTCATTTTACAGTCATGCTCACTCCTGCAATAATTGAATATATTTACTAGCTTATTATGCAAGTTAAATATAAATATATTCTGCCATTGTGTTGCTCTCAGAAGTCCAAAGTAGATAGCAATTACTTTCTCTAACAAATACGACAATGTACGGACAGTTCTCATTCACTTGATTAGATCTTATATATTGATTTATAAATGGCCAATAAATGGTACTAAATGTTTACCAGATGTGTTAATAAATGATTTGTCAATAGTTATGAGTTGTTTCAAAGCCTAATGAATAATTGGGGTTTTTATATACATTGCTCACAACTCCTTTAATAGAGTTTCTGAGAAGCATCTATGACATACCATACAGGCTTACACTATCAACTTATTTTCCATTTTAAAATTAAAATGCCATATAGAGTTTGATCCAAAATAATGCTTAAAGATATTCTCTCATCCTTCCCTAAAAACGCTATCATCCAAATACAAGTATAAATTAGATACAAATCTACTTACTGGCAGATGGGGCTGTTATATCCTGATATATTGTCTATGCAACTAGTGCAGGGCCTTGGAAGTAAATCCTTGGTAGGAGTTTCAAAGTGAAGAGTATAATCCAAATATAAGCCAATAAACTTTGTAAAGAATAAGTCTTTGAAACTCAGGACAAGAAAATTCTCTCACTTCAGGAGAGATGTTTTTCTTTCTGTAGCTAAGCAATCACTTAGCTGATATTTGAATCCTAACTTATGTTTCCTGAAGTTGTTCTTTGATCCAATACTGCTCAGTCAAAATCCACTATTGTAAGTTTATATACGGGATAGAAAAGTGACCTTAGAATGTCACACCATGTGTTTCTCATGAGCTGTTAGCATGCTATTCCCTCGTGATTAAAACCAGCAAGATTCCCCTGTGTTGAATGATCTGGTGATATCATGGGACTTGCATTTCTCTGGATCTTTAGTTACTTCATGAAGACAATACAGCACAGAATCTTTTTTTTTTTCCCAAACAAATGTAAGACTTCTGTGTCATCAGAATAATGGGATTTTGTGTAAGCATGAGGACAATAGCTGATTCAGGCTGGTGTGCTGGGGCAAGAACTGGATATTTAGTTAATCAGCTGGACTTGCCTATTAACTGGAGACTAGATAAATGATACTGCAAAGCACAATGCACCTTTGAAAGACTGACTATATGTCAAAATGAAAACATAGGCGTGCAAACCATGAAGCAAATTTTGCTTTCATACAGTGCTGTCTATTTAAATACAGTGACAGCACGCTCAGTAGAAGAGCGCAATCCACACACATGCAAAGGCAGCAGTGTGTACCACTTATGGCTCCTTGTATAATGGCCATCCGCAACAGAGAGGCGGGAGTGATCAAGAGGTAAAATGGGACTTGGAAAAAAATGCAGCAAGACGGGTGGTGAGGACCAGCCAAGAAAGGCTGGTTTTGGGGGTGGGAGGAATCTTCAGATAAATCCCAGCACTTCAGGCTTCAGGGCTCTAGGTGAATTGGCATCCAAGAAGGTGATGGAAGGTGGATTGCAGGTGTTCTGCTTCCTAGTTGCAGAGCAGAACCGTAGCCTCAAAGGAGGCTGCCTTTTCTCTGAAGGAAGAAAAGTGCAGTGATTATGTCTATTCCTATAAACTGTGGGGAATGAGATTATACGGGGGGTGGAGTGGAAGGAGGAACAGAATGAAGAGATGGGTGAAAGCCTTAGGGTTCCCACACACACACCAGCTAATCTCCTGAGACCACATGTCTTGGAAGAGGAAGAGCTCATGCTAAGATGCCTGGGGCTTTTCCACTGCTGAGCTGCACACTTTTCCTGCTGTGACAATACCTCCTTTGGAGGAAATGCTAGGGGGAAGGAGGAAAGGATGAAACGGAGCTTTCTGAGTTTATCACCAAATATTCGCCCTGGACATACTCCGGATGCAAGTGTCCAGTGTTAGTCTGTAAATAAGAATGGAAAAGCAGTGACTACAGTTTCAAGCCACCATAGAAAAAACCTTTATTTTCAAGTGACTTTGTGAGTTTATTTGGAAGAGCTGTCTCCTCCCTTCTGCTCTGTCTTGAATCAGAAAGTGCTATACAGTAAGGACTTGGTGGATATAGTTGTTTCTGAGTTTCTTACTTAGCTCTGAGCACCTCAGAAAAGTTCAGGAATGACTTTCAATCAGGCGTTTTTAAATTGTTTTTAATTTATCTAAAAACAGGCTAAAGAGTTTAATTAACAGGCTCAGAGTAATAGTTATACCATTTTTCCTCTGCTATCAGCTTTCACTTTTATTTACGATGGGCGTCCCCCTTGTATCTCCTTTCCCACAGGGCCCACTATCACTAATATTTCTGTGATCTGTGAATAAACCAAAATTTAAAGTTAGTACTTACAATCAATGCAAATTAATGATTTCTTAAAAAAAATATTTCAATCAGGAAAAGCAGCTTTGTAGTTGAAAATCCCATGCTGGCCTTAGAGTGGGAGTTTTTCCAGCCTCTGCTTAAATCCAAAAAAATACTGCAATCTTCTGGCACAGGCTCACTGTAATGCTTTAAAAACAATTTAGCAACTGTCATTGCTGTAATTACAGTAACTAATTACCATCCTTAGCAAACAAATAGCTTAACATAATACGCAAGCCGAATCAATTTTGAAGAAATGCAAATTCCGAAAGCGAAAAAGGGCATTTTGGCAAACCTGAAAGAGAAGCGGGAAAATAATACACTTTGTTTTATCTGCACATAATTCCCAGGGAATATCATATCATAAATATTTGCATTCAGTTCTTATCAGGACATTTGCATTTGCTTCTTATCAGTCTGCAGGCCGGACTCTGCCAGATAGAGAGTAGAGCTCCACACCATGCACATATTTCTAATGAATCACGTCTCAGGCCGAGAGAATATTTTGGCTGGAACTTTATCACTGAGATGAAGAGGTCATTTACTCTCTGAGTTGGTTCATCTTGGAATTGTCTTGAGATTTTGATGTGATTCAACCAACATTTTTTCAAAGGAAAAAACAAACCAACTCCGCATTCTGTTCATTTCTGTAGCACTTATTAAGTCTGATTGTCTGAGAAGTAATTCGTCCCCCCAAAATCAGAATCATATGTAAACAGGTTTGATTCATATTTATGTCCCACACTCCATAACAAACAATGCTGCACATTTCCCAGTGTACTGAAAAAGAATAAAGCAATAACAGGCTAAAAATAAAGACTAAGAATGAAACAAGCTGCACTTAACCATTATCTTGAAATTTAATGCCAAATCCTTTTGTAGTACTTCAGAAATACGTTTGATTAGTGGCAGTTTTCTCAGTAATGAGAGGAAATGTTTATGATGAGAAAACAGTCTCTCTAATGAGCCATCAGATTTCCGTAGCAGTTTCCTCAGAAAAAATATTTTTTTCATCTTTTTATTATAAAAAGTGCATCTCACCTGTAAGAAAAACAAGTGGAAAATGTCATAAATCTGAAAGTTGCATACATTTTCCTGTTGCTAGCTCAGACACACAAACTAAGGGAACATACATCAAAAGCACCGAATCAACTCAATTCTGCATTCTGCATTTTGCATGTATTCAAGGAGGTTTTGTTTGTTTTTACTTGGAATCCAAGTGTGAGCGCATAAATACATTCTGTGATGGCAAAAAAGTCACTCGTGAACTCTTACACCAAAGTATAAAACTGATAACTATTGCATGCCATCTGGGAAAAGGCAGATTTTGCACATTAATTCAATGGTATAACATTTCCAAATATTTTAATTGAACTGAGTAATTATTTTCTGTGACTTTGGTTCACTGCCAGAATACACCTTTTTTGTTTTTCTGTTTATATACATTTTGTATTTTTGAAGTCCAATTCAAATTTAGAACAACTTTTGTCCCAAAACATGTATTTTAAAACCTTGCAAATTACCACTTTCAAGTTCCGGAACTAGTGCAACAGCCAGATCCTCACCTGATGCAAGTTGGTACTGTTCAGTACAATGTTGCTAGTTTACACCAGCTAACTATTTGGCACTATTTATTTTTATATAGCTTCTGGGAAGTTAAATCTTGACTAGTGATCAATCTACTATGTGTTGTGTGATTTCTTTTACGTGTCGTAACATAGCAAACAAATTTGTCTCCTGGTCATTTGAAGCAGTACAAAACCATTTTAAAACGGATCTATTGTTTTTCTATGTAATGATCACTTAAAGTTAGTTTCACCTGATGCCCAAGTATTACACTTTGATTTATTTGTTGAAACACACTCTGCAGTTTCTAGTTCATTATTATTCAAATGACTGATACAGCTCATTTGGACCAAGGAAAACATTGCATCAGTGGTGTCAGAATTTTCTGAAAACAGCTCCTGAAGCCATACTGCTGTTGCCAAACTTGGGATGTTTCTGATAATATACTGTGACCATTACAGAGTGAATGCTGTCCTGTCCTTTCCTGATGCAATGTTTGGATGCATTATTGCAGTGCTGTAAGTATGGGGCAGGATACTTGACTGCCATTCAGCTGTAACAAAGAACAGTGAATATATGCAACACACATGCAAGAAGCATTGATGGAGATCTACAGTTATAGAAATCATCCAGTCATTGTTTCTATAGAAGAGTTAATGTCATCTAAATTTCCTCCTTGAATAATCAGAAACTGGTGGAAAAAACTCCAGCAGCAGCGACAATGACATCCTCAAGACCTCTTAGAGATCTCCTTTGGAGTAAGTACGTTTGCCTCCCACACAAAATGTGTATGAAGAGGAAAAAAAAGAACAAGATTGTCTGTTTCTAGTATACTTCTATGAAATCAAATGTGATTTCATTGAAAACTAAAATTTGGTATTTGCTGTAGAAATAGAACAGTCAAGCTCTTGTTTCTGTGTTGCTGAACATATACCACTGCAGGCAGTGATAGTTATTTGAGCTGACTGGGAACAGTTCCATCCTCATCCATGGCCTTTTTCTCCTTGTCTCTCATTTTGAATTACATTCTTATTAAACTAGGACTAACAGTCCTTGTGCAAAATGCAAAAGCCATTTTGAACATGCAGTTGAATTCTGTAACTCAACTGGTCTAGAAATCATCTCTATGGTTCATGTTTTATCATTTGTTTTTAGCTCTTTCTTTGAGGTGGGAAGGGCTTACAGTTAAGAGCCCATTATCAGAGTGAAGGATGCAGGAAATCCAAAATATTTATGTTTGTTCATGGCACATGGACAAGAAACAGTGCTCAGGAAAAGGGTTTTCTGATTAAGTGATTGAAAACACTCTGCTGTATGTTAATGGTTTCTTCTGTCCAACAGATAACATCATCTTTAGCCTTATCGCTGTTCTTGAACTTATTTTAAACATTCTCCTGTGTTCTTCCAATTATATACTATGCTCTTTTGGCATCCCGTCTCTTCACTGCAAATCATCTCATTTGTTTGCTTTCTATTTTTTTGCCAGCAGGTTGGGTGTAAAAAGAAGCATTTAACAGATACATGAAGTGAAAAAATACTTTCCTGAGTGAAATTAATTTACATGGAATTAAACCATACACTTACAGAAAGAGAAATATTGGTTTTAAAAAGAATAATGCTTGAATTTTAATACCTTGATATCATTCTGGCTCCATGAGCACTGTGAAAAGATAAAGATGAAGGAAGATCTGATCATTATTTAAATGTATTCAGAACACTCCAAATAAGGTAAGATCATGGTAGATCACAATTTTTAAAATATTGAATATGTCCTTGTCTTTTCAGCTGTAAAAATCTGTTCAGGATAAGACACTATGAAGGCTTTTGTAGCAATCATAGTACCACTAATCGTAACTTATGAGGCACCTTTCATTGTGCAGGATCCCAAAGAGGTTAACAAACTATGTCTGCTGCTTCTTCATTAAATTATTACTGCTTCTCATAAAAGAGCTATCTCTATATCACAGGTACATTGTTATTTAGGTATACACTGTCTGTATCGGTAAGCAGGGAAGACAGCTGATCCAGAAATTAATACGTAACTATAGGCCTGTATTTGACCTCCTAGCCTATTGTTGAGGGTGCAGCAGATGAACAAAATAAAACATGACTTCTCTGGCAAGAGAGAGAGAGAGGGAGAAGACAAGGAGGGAGGGAGAGCACAGAAGAGGGAGGACTGCCTTCTGAGACCTGATTCAAGATTTATTCCTGTATTTTGCTCAGTTATAAATACAGAAATGGTTCTTAAACAGTGTGTAAAATTCAAGCCCACCTTCCCCAAGCCAACTAGTCTACTCTCCTGGCCAGTGGAAAATGTGTTTAAATCCTTTCAGGGTGAGTTGGACATCAAAAGAAGTCTAGTATTTTCTTGTTTGAGGGACTAATCACTGTGATACTTTACACAAGGTAGGTTGCACCCATAGAGACTACAGTAGTTTAAAAGAAAAGGTGGGATGAGCTGTAGGAAAGAAAGAGAGCCAGGCTTTGTAACCCAGGTGCACAAAGGCACCCCAGAGGAGCTCTGGCCGAGGGAAGGGCCAGCAGGGTATGAAGCACCCTCCCTTTGTCAGCACTTCTTGTTGGCTGGTTCTGCTGAGGTGTCTAAGATGCAGATTCTGTTTACTGGCATTTATGAACTGTAAGCAGGTAAAAGTTCCTAGAAGGGACTTATTCTGTCTTTGTGTACATGAAAAAAACCTGAGTCAAGGTCTGTATTTCATATCTCTGTATCTCCAGTCTCTAAAATGAGAATAGGAGACCTCCTTCAGATGTTTATTCTCTTGGGGGCAGGGGGAAAGTTGATCAAAATTTGCAAGGTGTTCAGTATTAGAGATGTACTAGTATTTCTTTATATAGAAATTAATTGAAGCTGGTCACATTTTTAAAGGACTAAAATAATTGAATGCATTTTTTGATCCATATTACCATTGTTTATTGAATTCTTTATTCAACCATGTATAGTGTTCAACTACACATAGAATTACTCTAACACCTCATAAAACTACTTGTTGAACACATTATTTGATGAAAAATGGTAAAATTTCTCAGATAATGGATTCCTTAAGTACTATTCACCCAGCTATAATACAGATAAGAGATTTTTACTAAAACACAAAGCACTTTAGGATCCCTTTGAATTGAAGGACCTACATAAATATTGTCTTCTATGTATAGAAGGGTATACATCAGCCTAGCTCTATTGAAATTACAGCAGCTATACCCATTTCTACTGATATGAATCCAACCCAGGTTATAAGCATTGCATAGTACATGTTGACGTTTCTTTTATATTAACGAACAAACCACGTGCTTGCCCATTTATCTATCCTTATGTCTTTGTCTAACTTTGTATAGGATACATACGTGAAACTCTTCATGCATCACTGAAATCCTGGCATCCATTGAGGTGAAAGGCAATTTCTGTTTAACAGGAGACAGAAACATAAAGCAAATGTTTAGGACAGGAAGTGAAGGAGAACTAATCCAGCTGAAACTCCAGGGGATTCCAAGCAGACAGAATAATATTTGCCGATGTGATTAAATTCTTTGTTATGAATGATTTTTTCCCATGAATTTAGGACTTTTTTTCTGTATCTTGTTGTTGTTGTTGCTGTATCATAAACTGTATCATAAACTGAACATACTGTAGATATATTTTAGTCACAGATATTTGCTTTTGTCTTTCTCATAAAGTTATTACAATTGATCTATTTTTGAAGCACTGATGGAGGCCAATCATATTTAATACTTGCTGTCTATAGGGCATAACTGGTCATCTAAACCTTATACTATTGCTCTGAGTTCCTGAAGGATGGCTGATGCTTTTTAGAGCTCCCTACCACAAAAAAGGACTACCAAAGGTGAACGAATGGTGAATACCAAAACACCCTACTCATATAAATAGTCATGCTGAAATTACTTAAAGTCTTGGGAGTCATGGACATTAAGAATGAAGTGGCAGTTTTCAACATAGTCTAAAACAGATTTAGCTATAGTGGCAGAAATGAAGAGCTGTACAGTGTTAACAGCTTATTTTTTTAAACTGGTCAGATAGCACTTCTTGTATTCATTCTTCCAGCTACAGCAATTGTCCAAATTGTCCCATAGGTCTCTCTTCATTCTCAGCCAGGACTATGCTGCTGGTAAGGTGATGCAGGTAAGCACAGGCACGGTAACAGAAGGATGCCTCAGAGCCATTGATTTAACCCTGCCTCTATTTATCACACAGCAGACATTTAAGAGAGTTTAAGGACGGGTTACTGGGCTACTTGACAGCTTAGTTTTGGATCTCCTTGCCTGCATGGGCACAAGGCCACCCTGGAAATCACAACTTACTGGTTGTAAGTCCCATTTGGGCTTTACTCCTTTTGGTCAGCAGTCAGTGTTGTGACAAAGTAATTGTTCATCTCAAATTGCCAAGTGTTTCTCCTTTTACCAAAACCCTCTGGTGCTGTGAGGGGGCAACAGGGAGGGAAGAAGGTCCTGTGTCTGCAGCAGCTCGGTGGGATGGGAACACTCCTCCTGGACCCACAGCAAGTGCTCGCTCCCACCCACCACCTTGGGAAACACTGCTCATGGGCTGCAAGCGCAAAGACAAGGGCGAAGGGGCTTGAAGGAGTGCAATGGCTGGGACACAAGCATGTGGTCTGGCAGACTACCCATTCCCCCAGGAACAGGTTATGTGGCCGGGGCCACCCCTCTGTCTTCTCCTGGGCCACTTCCCACCAGCCCTTCCCACCATTGCAGTCCTGCCACATGCTTCTCAGTGTACGGTCACAGGAAAAAGAGAAAAATAGCTCACTGGTACAGAAAATCGCTGTGAGGGGTGGTGATGACCACTGTGGAAAAGTTTCTGGACCTGGTTTTCAAATTCATATATAAGCACCTGTTCTATACCCCCATTCATGTCCTAACCCTCAATATTCATTGTTCTTTTTGATGCACTCTAGAACAAAGGGAGGAAAAATAGGGTGTCTTCGCATCTGGAAAACACACCAATTGAAATATCATCGTTGGTAAGTCTGCTCTACAGACACTAATTGATATTGTCTGAATAAGTGGAAGTGCCTGTCAGAGAAGCCTTTTAAACTGCTGACTTGTTTTCCTATCCAGTATACTTTAAATTGGCATGATGTTAGCTTCCCTCTTAGAAACCCTCGTATTTTGATTTATGAATGTTTTCAAATTTTTAAGATTCTCAAAAACATTGTTTCACCTGTAAGTAGAGAGATAGCTTGTTTGGCTAACTGCCTTGAATGAGTGTGTGCCAGGTAATGAATAATGCCATGTTCAATATTCTAAATTTGTGTTCCAAATTCTGAATTCCGAATGAGCTGCATGGAAGTATACTGATAAGTGACTGATTTTTACTGCAAGGATTGTCTTATTTTAAACTTTAAATTTAGATGCCTTACTTTACTCAAAGGATTTTTGAGTGGAATGGGATTTAAAGTGATAGTCAATATATTCCTACGTCTTTCTAAGTCTTGGAAGATGCCAAAATGAATAAAAGAGGGACAAATCAGTGCAATATATTTCTGCTAAATAAAAGGACCAAACTCATCCCTGGGTGTATCTATCAAGAGTTAAGACTAGAATGAATTTCGCCCAAGTATTGGAGTGCCAAATCTGTTGAGATACTCTCCTGAGACCAGTCAGTCTTCATAAATAAACACTGTATTTCAATTCCAACACTCCTCTTAATTACATTATATAACAAAATTGGAAAAAAAATACCAAAGTGAGGAACTCAGGGCAAGAATTTACCAGGGGTGGGCTGTGAGTTACTGTACTATTTTCCAGTCTGGAATATAAGAAAACATTGTGTTTGTTTCTCATTTACATAACCTTATAATAACTGCTGACTATTTAACAAGCATTTTTGAAAATTGAGGTTAATAAGATCAATGTTGACAGAGAGACAAAGGAATTAAGTCTTCTATTAGAAATTTAAAATGAACATGAACTGAATTTTATTTGAATATATGACTAAGGTCATCACTATGTAAAGAAATGTGAGATAAAGATAGTTCACATATTTTGTTGCTGCACATGCTACACATATTATATATTATTCTAAGTTCTCTTTTCCTCTTTAATTAACATTTCCAGAACATAACTAGTGTCATATATACAGATGTGGAAAACTACTAAAATGGTGCAACTGATAAGCAAAATAACATCAAAAGTCCATTACAATTATCACAATATATTTTGCTCAGTGTAATAACATGGAACTGATAATCATTATTTAAGTACAATTAAGTAGCTGTCTTAACACCAATAAAATGCAAAATAAAAGCCAGCTTGGATATCAAGAAAGTCATAGCAGCAGGATTGCATTTAATCAGTCAAATATATACAGTGGTGTATCTGTGGAAATGATTGACTACATTAGCTACCACTGCATACCACTGTGTATTGTGATTACTCTTGACTTCACTTGTACAAATCCTTCAGTTTATTCTGGTTTATTAGTAAATTATGATTTACAGAGAGTTGCTACCACCTTTGTTCCTCCTGGTGTTGTTTTAGTCCATTTTATCAGGATACTCTCCATCACCAGGGTGCTCTCTGGAGAAGCGTATTTGCTGGCTGTTAACATAAGAAAAATGGCCATCATCTTGAACAACCCATAAGCCTCAATGTTTTATTGGTGGAACCCTGTGTGAATTCATTTACACCTCCATAGTTTACATGAGGAATGTTTCTACTTCAGAACATGTGTTTTGCACAGTCATAAGTGAAAGAACACAATCACAGACAGAGCAGATTTAGTTCACCAGAAAAATAATAGCTAATATCTGTAGAAAGCTATTACTGAAATGTTGAAAAGTAAATTTGCTACAGATTTTAGGTGCATAGACATGGAACTATTTTGAATGCCATATACATCTGTCACAACAATTTCACAGCAAGGTGTAAAGAGCAAAAGGATTTCTAAAAGTCATTTGGTCACCAATGATTCTGGCTCAAGACCAAAGTCAGAGATTAAAATTAGTGTCAGAATACCATAGTCTGCAGTAAGAGATGTAATCCCTTTTCATAATGCATAGTGAAACTGGGTCCCAGGCAGACAACGGATCTCCTGTCATAAATTAGTATGCACTGCAAACAAATAAATTGAAATGTGGCTTAGTATTGATAGCCTGTTACAAAAAGGAATGTATCTTGAAAAAAATAGGACAGAATATGGGCATGTCAATTTTTTTTTCTCGAAGTTCGTTCCAATTGAAATCTGCAAGAAAATATTGATAACATTTTATTTCATCTTCTGTGGTGTTTTTTGTCTAAAAAGGGATAGACTTCTGAGTTTTATTCTGTAGGGGCCATCCTGTGTAGGTTAAAGCTATTTCATATAAGTGAGGAGTTCTCCAGGTGCTTCTATCATGTTAAATAAAAAAATCCTGAATGCTCTTTTTGAAACTTCTTATATTCTTTTCACTTCCCCAGTTGGCATGTTGCTTTCTAATGGCATTTAATGTTAAAAACTTTGGCTTTCTTTTCTTATCTATTTTCTTATCTCTGTTTCCTTATCTCTCTCTCCTTGTTTTTCATTACCCTTATGTTATTCATCAAGATAAAGGGAGGCCCAGAACTGTCTTTCTATTTCCCAAAAGATTCTTTGTACACTCCATCTTTGTAGGAGAATTTCCTTTTTTAGTTCTTGACCTTTAAGAAGAGCTTGTGCCAAGATGGGCTCTGTACATTATCTGAATCCTGCTAAATATGTTTGAAACTCAGCCCTATGTTAATGATGTCCACAGAAGTCTTGGCATCATCTTCAAAGACATGTAGGGCCGTATTTTAAAGGTATTTAGGCACCTAAGCATGTTTTTATCTGTAGTTTTAGGTGCCTAAACATGGATTTATCTGCTGTATTAGCTGATTAAAAAAATGTGTTTATGTGCAGTTTTAAAAATCTGGCCATAAATTCTCAGGTAACTCAAGAAATGTTCAACCAGAAACAGAAAAGGTTCCAGAGGGGAATATATCACTGTGTGATTTGGGGAATTGGTGGCTGCTTCTTCAGTGTGAACTCAGGACCAGCCTGTAAATCCAGTGATAATTCTTGTGAACATTAGCATGTTTGTACTGGAGACGATGAAACATTCATCTAGCCGGCTGTCCCGTGTCCAGTAGTTGCCAGTAGCAGACTCCAAAAAACAAAAACCCAACCGAAGAAACCCAGGGCAAGGAGAGAACAGTACTTCCCCTGGCATATCCTGCCACTCTCAGTGTGGATTAAGGATTTCCTGAAACAGAGGCTGCCCATTTAACAGCTCCTTAACATGCTGTCAGCACTTAGTGGTCACAGTACAGCACTGACCTAAGGTTTTAAAAAAAAATAGCCACACTATCTCCAGAATCTCCTTTTGAAGGGTAATCTGATATTCTATTACTGCTATTTAATTTACATTTAGGATTATTTTCCCTATATACCTTATTTTGGATTCATTGAAATTCAATTGCATGAGCAGAGAGATGCGTGGGTACCTTCTTGTAACCTTCCTCCACTGTCAATGTATCCCTATTCTTTGCTTTCCCTCCTTTATACACAGTGATTAACTTATCTCTCTGTTCCTACCAGCTTTCCCAGTATAGAAATGAGACTTACTGATCTGTAGTGCCAACAGTCTCCCCTGGAGCCCTCTTTAGAAACTGATGTCATGTTTGCCTCCTCCCATGCTGTCAGGACTGAACCAGAGTTAAGCAGTGAGTACCAGAACAGCAGCATACTGAGATCTTTTAGAGCTCTTGAGTGAATACTATCTGGTCCTAGAGATTTGTTACTGTTCATTTGTTCCACAGGCTCTAAAACCTCTTCAATTTACACTTTTGTTTGAGACAGTTCGTCAAACTTGTCCTCTTCAAAGAAAGACTCCAGTGTTGGACTCCCTCCATGCCCCTCAAGAGTGAACATTAATGCAAGAAATTCTCTGTGTTTTTTCACTGCTAAAGCTTTATTTTCATCAAGGTCCCCTTTTGCACCTTCATCATCTATCAGCTCTGCAGACTCTGGCAGACTTCTGGTTTCTTGATGTGTCTGAAGATGGCTTTACTGTTAATTTTTATGTTGTTAGCAAGTTGTTCCTCAAAATCTTTTTTGGCCTGCCAATGGTTTTATATTTATGGTTTGCATTTAACTTACTGGTGTTTAGACTAGAAAGAATTTGCAGACAATCTTAATGCCAAGATTATCCATGGAAGTAGAAGAACTGGATCAGATTAGGAGTCCACTTTTCTTATCTTGACAATGGCTAACCCCAGATATTTCAGAAAAAAGTGCGAAAAAGGGAAAAAAAGAAACAGTGTAAGTTTTCAGAGGACCTACTCTAAGACATTACAGTGGCTGGATGTTTCCCTGAAGCATAAAATTTTATATCACTAATATTTTTAAATCCAGTCCTCATATGAACCTCTTCCCTGAACCATAAAATTTTATATGACTAATATTTTTTAAATCCAATCCTCATGTGAGCTTGACTCCTTGCTTCTACAATATGTAGCAGCAATGAGTTCCACAAAGTGTTTATTGTGGGGTAAAAAACATCTTTTCATTAACTTGAAACTTACCAAATTTCAATATCACTAATTTTTTTCTTTTTTTTTGTACTGTGAAAAAAAGCTTAAATAGATCAGTCAGTTCCTATTCTTCATATCATTCTTTCTGTTCTGGATTGTTTTGAGGGCAAGAGCTTTTATTATGGAAGAAAAATGAAGAAATTGGATGCAGTCAATATAGATTTGATTTACTTGGGAGGGACTCTGACAAATTCGTGGACAGAAGGCTCATGAAATGGAAAGTTCCTGATTCTAGTGAAAGGAAGAAGGTGAAGAAAGTAATCACAATAAACTTTGAAAAGGAAGATGTCAGTAAACTATGGCTAGGTAAGTCCCTTGGGAAAGAATCCTGAGAAGAAAAATGAAGTTCAGAAGAGCTGGCCATACATAAGAGAGACAAGATTAAAGGCATAGCAGTAAACTATCGTGAAGCATAAGCAATGCAGAACCAACATTGCTACATCTGGAAATCTTTAATGCAATCAAAAAATGAAAAATGAAAAAAAGAAAAGGCCACAATGGTAAAGAAGGGAAGGGAAGGGAAGGGAAGGGAAGGGAAGGGAAGGGAAGGGAAGGGAAGGGAAGGGAAGGGAAGGGAAGGGAAGGGGAGGGGAGGGGAGGGGAGGGGAGGGGAGGGGAGGGGGGAGGGGAGCGGAGGGGGGGAGGGGAAGGGAGGAGAGGGGAGGGGAGGGGAGGGGAGGGGAGGGGAGGGGAGGGGAGGGGAGGGGAGGGGACCTACTGGAGAGTAGGGGGAAAAAATGGCCAGATAATACTTTGACAAATGAGATGTATTTTCCAAGACTTTTCAACAAACCAGTCAAAACAATCCAGTAAGTGATTATGTTTAGGAACTCATCAAATATGGAGGGGATTCACAAGCCCAAGGAATGGAAAACAGAGTACTTGACTTCTAAAAATGAAAAAAATAAAGGACATAGGACAGTGTAGACTTACTTTTGTTATATTAAACCTAATTATTAGCCAATAAGCTGTGAGCACGTAGAAGGTAAACATGGCTTTGTCCAGACAAAATTATCTCAACCCTATCTATTTTCTTCCTTTGTCAGAGTAATTGGAATAAGCTGGAAGAGATAACGATGATTTATCTTGACATTTGTAAAGATTTTTATGCTGTCATATATGACACTCCCAAGAAAATCAAGGGAATATGAACTAGATTAAATTACATTGTAGATGAAGAACTGGTTGAAAGACAGTACTCAAAGAGAATATATCAATAGCACTCTATAAAACTGGGAGTCAAATTGAACCATATACAATATTTTTTATGACCTGGATTAAGAACTGGAAAGCACAGTTACAAAATTGGTGAATGTCAAAACTGAACAGGAGGATTACGGACACTTAGAAAAATAAAATAAAATAAAACAAAACATTAAAATCTGCAATTAATGAGTTTAAGCCCAAGGCAAAAAAGTAGAAAGTGATACATACAGAAAGAAGAAAGCAAATACATAAATGCAAAATGGACAGTAACTAGAAAGAATGCTGTACTGCAGAAAACATCTTCAGCACCACAGACTGAATGTGAGGCAGAAACTTGCTGTTGTTTCAAAAAGAGAAAATCTTAATCCAAGATGTGAGAAAAGGATTGTTGGATGGGAGATTTGGGAGGTAATTATTCTGGCCTATCTACTACTGGTAGAATACTTTATCCAGTTTTGGGCACCATGCTTTAAGAAAAACTGAGCTTGGAGGGAGTCCAGGAGAGAGTGACAAGAGTGATTAAAGGTTTAGAAAGCATGGTGTATGAAGAAAGGTTGAAAGAATTTGGTTTGTTTAGTCTAGGAGAAAACAGACTGAGAGAGATACATGGTAGCAGCCGTTCAATATGTAAAAGTTTGTTACAAAAAGACTAAAATTTCATGGGTTTTGTGTCCACTATAGGTAGGTTCAGAAATAATTGGAACTATTTTCTGTAAAGAAGATTTGGTTTATGTATTAGACATGACTTTGTAACTGAGATTCTTAAGCAATGGAGCACACAAATGAAGATATTTATGCAATCCCAGTTGATGTTTTTTCATATCAAGTAAACCAAACATTTATGTACTGTTTAGGCTTGTTCGGTCCTCTGTCAGGGCAGGGGGAGGATTAGATGGTCTCCTCACAACCCTGTTTTTCCATTATCCACAGTTCTTATTCTGAATATTTTGCACCTATTACCTAGAAGCATGAACGAAATGTGAGCAAACTAGCAAAAAACACTATCTTTTATTACTCACTATTCTTATGACTTGACTCTCATTTTTGCTTGTTCTAAAACAGCCAGGCACATTTTTTTCAGAATCATTTTGTAATAGTTCTCTCATGACTCTAATAATATTAATCAGCTGTCAGTAAACCTCTTCTCTACCTACTGTCTTTGCTTTAAGATCGGATAACCACAGCTGAACACAGTGTTCCAGTTGAGGATGTACTACTTGTTTAGCTAATGACCTGATATAACTTGTTAGGATAATTGTCTATCCTATTCTTTATTCAGTCTTATACATTATTTCCTTCTTTGACCATTGTTGACACTGAGCTGACTTTTCTTAGGATGCCCATTCACGTAGACTTGCATTGTGCTCTAAACTCCTTATCTTTGTATGTGCTGGTTATTTTGAATGATGTTGTGTCATCTGAACATTTTGTCACACTGTTGTTCATTCTTTCTGCCCATCGTTCATATATATTAAGAAACAGTCCTAGTTTACAACCATTATGTTCTCCAATCTCAATCCATTGCCAGGATAAAGCTCTCCCATTAATATCCTCTGCATTTTTATGTTCCACATAACAAATGCTTATAAAGTCACCCCATAGCCTTTATTTTGCCTTAACCCCTTATATTGAGGGGCATACAGTAAAAATAACTCCACATCTGACTTGGCCACAGTTGAATGTCTTTGATTTAGTGGAAAAGAACAGTGTCTTAGGGAGGCTATTTTAGATGTCTGCTTTAGATGACATGAACTAGTTGCCTGTTACATGCCACTGAATATAAAGATAGTCTGACTGGCTCAGATTTGGATTTTCAATATGTTGGCCAGGTGAATTGTCCTAAATGTGTGTGGGAATCTTGGAACAATCATGCTGTTTCATTGTGATTCAGAAGTATGTTTTGGAAAACATTAGCTGCTAAGACTTCAGAGGCTGAAATTATGACATCTAGTAACTACTTCAGCCTGAGCACGCATTGTTCAGTATTATAGAATACCAAATAAATATCAGAAACTTATTTGTGGTGGACTCCACAAGAGGACTACAATGGCATTGCCTCTTTACGTGTGTGACATAGCATGGACTTCCTCAGTATATGGCACACAAAGGGGATGAACCATCAAAACCATAAAGATGTCAATAGTAGAGTGTGCGCAGGGATCATCAGTCCTGTGTAAACTCTGAAATGCTGTTCAGCATGAAGAGAAATCAGACAGCTCTACAGACAAGCTGAAACTACCATCTTCTGTAAAGCAGTGCTTGAATACCAGAAGGACATTGTGAGATTCTCACCTGACACACTACATTAAAAAAGGCCTGATGACCATTTCTTAAGTCCAGAAAGACTATTCTCAATCAGAAGACAGTGGATGCTGCACATAGCAGGAGAGCTTGCTGAGAGGTGAAAGCAGAGGTGGCCTATACTGAGCGCTCTCCCTGAGGACACTGGTTTCTTTAGAAATCAAGCACGAAAACCCAACAGCAGCAAAACCTGGGAAATGAGACTCTGTAGCTGAAGCCTAATGGAAGAGAAATATTATAGAATCATAAAATCATAGAATAGCCCAGATTGGAAGGGACCTTGAAAGATCATCTAAGCCAAACTGTTGTGGGAAAGGGATCCTAGATGAAACGAAATTTCCCTTACAAATGAGCCAGGATGTCTACCCTTATGACTGGGCAGATTTGCTGTTAGATGACAAGAGCCAGGATGAAGCATGTGTTGCTGGCTGAGATCAGTAAAGGACTGCAAATATCCTCTTGACTTTCCCAACCCATCCATATTCAACTTCTCCATGTATGACTGCATAAGGAGGTCAAGAAAAGAGATTACATGAGTAGATCAACAATGTATGTAATATCACTAGAAGTCCTTTAGTACCATCATGACTGACAGTAATCTCACAAGTAAAAAGAAAGAGACAATTGTGCTACTGGGCTTGCTCATTCCCTGAAAGTCAGTAATGAAAGCGACCAAACTGAAGCTATGATTCAACCACGGTATAGATGGTTTCTAGGCAACTTCTTATAGAGCAGTAAAGCTTTGTCCATGTCATTCACTTGAAAGGAGTCAGCCACTTGAGATAGCTACAGGCAGAGATGTCATGTTTTGCAAAATAAAACCCATGAAAGTCTACAACTTAAGATCACAGAATTAGTACTGGTTGGGGTGAGTGAGTCTGGTTAACCTAGATTTTTGCAGTCACCGAGCCTAGAGGGATTATTGCTCTGTTTTATGTTTAAAACTAAAACCCCAGGATTTTCTCTGCGTAATTATCACTGGCTGCAGAATCATCTCCTTGATGTTGAATCAAAAAACTTTAAAAAATAAAAACAACTACCATATGTTCATCACTGTGATCTTTTAAAACATGCACCAGGTATGAGCTGATAAAAATACTCTTTTCTGAATCTTCAGGGAGCCTGAAATTTTATCTGTAACAGAGATGTAACCAAATTGGTTCATTCAGTTGGATTGTCCATTGTGAAACTTAAAGATAATAGAAGTACCACAATTGTTAACTATTTAAGGGCTGACCAAGTGGAAGGATATTTCTGTGACTGTTCCACAACCCCAGCCCTCTACCATGTTTTATTTGTGTCTTTGTTTGTTCCTTAGAGCTCTCAGAATCCCATCTTTCATCTTTCCCTATCTCTGCCCAAGGTAACTTCCATAATCCAGTTCTGTGCACACCTCCCAAAATCTGTAGCACATTGAAGATGCCTGGTTACCATCAGGCAAATGAGGTGTCCCAACAGCAAATGAAGAAAACAGTAGGAAATTTAAAATTTCATTTACATTTCAAAAGTTTCTGGCTGTTTCCCTTAATTGGCCAAACTGTGACCATCATAACTGCTGAGCAGTAGCTCAGTCTGAAAGAAGTGAGATCACTGAAACCAGTGAGAAGGAGTGTTGTTCTGCCATGGGTAGAGGTGTCCCTGTCTGGTCCAGGCAATGCTGCCTAAAATAGAAGAACTGGTCACAGACACAAGAATCTGTCATTGTATATCTCAGCCATTGTTCAATGATCGTAAGTGCAAGTCCCATCTTGGGTTGCGATTTATCTGTGGTAGATGTTACCATACCAAGGACAGGCCTTCATTGTAAACTGCAGTATACTGCAAAGATAACCAAGCTAGCCTGGCTGCCAGAAGCAGTAAAGGTATGTTAGCATATAGGCTCACGGTATGATAGGTGCTAGTTATCCTTCCTGTTTAAAGCTAGCTCAGTTATCTTTCTAATACATTGCTGTCTGCAGTGTGACATACCCTTAAAACAGTTCTTATTCCAGGAAAAAATGAGTATTATTAGCATGGTCACTACAGGAACCCTGTGGTAGAATAAGGAACTGACTCCCTAACTCTCAAGCTCCGGTGTTTAAGTAAACTACCAGACTGCTGTGTGCTCTTTGGGGAGCCTGGCTGTGATGGTGCACCCACTACCAGTTTGGCAGCCCACATCCAGGCTGGGCACTTTCCCTGCCTGGCCCTGAGTCCCCTAGCCCGACCAAGCTGAGACGGAGTTCCCCGTCTCACTTCCAGGGCTCTGTACCAGGGCTCTGGGCACCACGAGAGTGATTTCCAACCCTGGGTTAAAGGACTGTTACATCCAAAGAGACAGGGACCTTGCTGTCAGCTAGTTAACCAAAATCTGTCATGACACAAGCCATGCCAATGTAAAAACAAGTAAGTTATTTATGTACAAGATCTGAATGTAAAAAATGTTCATAAAGCAGGTGTAGAGAAAAGAAGGGAACTATGCTTATTTTAAAGGCTTTTTTCATAGTCTGTTGACACGTTGACAAGTAGTTTATAGGCTTATTTTACCACATGGCTATGAACTAGAACTCATAAGAACTTTTTATCCTTATTGTGTAGTCACAGAACAAATTCTTTTTTTGCAGGAAGACACTTGCTTTAAAACCTAATTCCTACACCCTTGCTTCATTCATTGGGAAAATTTCCTTCCTTCAGGAACAATTACATGAAAACCAAAGAAGAATGTCCTTGGTAGAAGAGGTTTCCACTGCCATGTTTGTCCTTTATATTTCATATGAATCAAGCAATGTTACAATCGTCTCTTATACAGGCAAGTTAGTGCACTAAAAGTTCCACACTGCCTCTGGTTCGAGACAAGGGAAAATCATGAACAGGTTATTTCAGTTGAAAAAGAGTTAGGAATTGTAACCTGTTCATTAAGGGATACCTTGCAACAGACTGTCTTTCTCTGGACTCTATTAGAAAAATTACATTCTGAAATTACTTCACATTCACCTGCTATGGCTGTGTCTGCTACCACAAGGTTCTGTGAGAAACAGGAAATTTTTGAAGTGAGTTATTGACCTTATTTTCTGGAAAGTGCATGGATATTCATCTAATTCCCTGGGAAAATATGTATTCCCTCGAAATTCTTCTTAATTTCCATACCTACTGTTCTGTATGGCTTCCTTCAGTAATGTACTATTGAATAACAGGATAGTAATGGTGTTTGACATGTGCATTGATCCAAAATAGTTCTAAGACTATTAACCCAATCAAACTCCTGAAGTATCTACTGGCCTAAGTACTTGTTGGGAAATATTCTGAAATGCTGTAGAATTAGGAGGATTTCCATGTCTGAATATTTTCACCATGAGATTCATTAGACTGCAATTCCAAACCAACATACACTCAAAGCCACTGTAAATCATTCCTTTCTCTTTGGACTCCACAAGGAACATGCCAAGGCTCTCGCCTCATTTATGTTGAGATGAAAAACAATTAACAAACACATGAGAAAGAACTAATCTCAAAAAAAAAAAGGTATATATTAACATTGTGCCTTATAGCCAGTGGATTTTATAAATATACAGAGAGATGGTAATTAAAGACAAAGAAGATTTTTTACCATAGTTGAACTTGTTTCTGACTTATGCTGCTTGGCTGAGAAATCCCACCAACCCTGTCACGCTCCTTGCTGTGTTCACACACTGCAGAAATCACAGTGAACATGCTGCCAAAGCAGATTGTGGTGGTTTCTTTCCTCATCAAACTATAAAACTGTTACATTTATCTGTACGAAAATGTTAGAGCCACTTTCAGACTCCTGAAGAAACTGCACATTCCTCCAGTTTCCTTTGAGTATCATTATGCCAGAACATAGTAATGTCTGCCTTAGGGAAACTGCCAGCCTCCAGGCCAGGGTAGAAATACAACTAATCAGGCTTTAAAATATACAAGGTATAATATTGAATAGATCTCCCAGCATATCTGTGGGTTAAACAACAAGGCAGATAATGGTTTGCCCTGAGGAAAAGGCTAATGAGACAACCAGCCCCTGCAAGATTTGTCTGCAGTTAAGTTGTTTTATTTTAGACACCAACCTAGAACTGTTTCAGTTTATGTCACTAGAGCACTTGGGAACACCGACATTCTAATGAAGAAGTCCTCCGTTTTTGCTTTTTGTGGGGGTTATTAGATCTCTTGTGTGGCATGCTCATCTCTAAAACATCTTTAAGATCAAGCTACTGTTCATTGCAAAGAAGACCATGGTTAGTACCTGGGAATGCAGCTCAAGAAATCTGGGTCCAGCTCTCCTGTTGCCTAGAGAGTCTGTAGCACGGATGATTGCTCGCTAAGTCTGGTGCTTACTGGGACACTCCAGCTAGCAGCTGGTCTTGCTGGTGTGCAATGAGTGAAAAATAACAGACTGAGGCATGTGTTTGACACTTTGAGAGCCTGCCTTAAAAGACTGGCAGACGCTTTGAGTCTCCAGCCTGTTGCAATAAATATTGGCTGATGGTTGATTGATTAGCAGTCTGGTAGCACATTCTAATGATCTTTCTACACTCCAGCATTTTTGAGAAGGTCCCTAAATGTAGCTTTGCCTTTTTCCTAGCATGGCTTACAAATGACTTGCAGTGGGTTAAGTAACAGAGACCGATATTTCTACCTTCTGGTGGAAGTCCCATGCTAAATTTGATCCACTGCAACACTGAGAAATTTTGATGGCATATTCTGTGCCTTTGCAGGAGATGGAAAAAAATTATTTACCTCCTCTCTAGTTTCTGCGGGGTGATTGATAGCCTGATTAAACCAGGCTGACTCCATTTGGTTACAGAACTGAGGTTTTGTTACTGTGAAAAAAAAATCCTGTTACAGTGCTTTGCAGTTTTAAAAAAAAAATCATGTGGATTTAGACAGAAATATCTGCCTCCATGGAGACAGAGCAATGTTTGGAGAGGACAAATGTTCGTTCTCAGTTTGAATATTACTTGCTAATTCCAGAAGTTCAGGAGAGTAAGGCCCTCACAACACGGAGAACTACATCTACATCCTTTGTGGTGAAGGCAAAGGCAATACAGTTTAGGGAACTAAGAGCTACTTCTGGTATATATGAAACAAATTTGTAACTATTTTCAATTAGGCTACATGCTAGATCTGCACTTATAAAAGGCCTATTGAAATGTATACCAACTGCATATTTGAATAATGAAGTGATCACCTTTTGTTAGCGAGTTCAGAATTTGAAGAGGTAGGTCCGTATTTCAAGGGGGTTTACATAGGGACTGGGTTAATCAAAAGAAATAATTATACCTAAGCAAATAATAAATACGACTTTATTTGAGAGTTAGAGGTTAGCAACCATGGACTGTAGATGGCAGATGTCTGGGTGAATTATAAAGAAATTTTTGCTAAATCTCTAAAACCTGTTCACATTTTCAGCATTTCAGTCCCTCATGTACAACCGCAGAACTGGGAAATGACTTTATATTTCCTCACAGGTTTCTATGTTAGTGTCCAGGATCTCCATTTCTTTTTGCCATTTACTTTATGCATCCCAAGATTCACTGCAAAAGCATTTTCACAAACAGCATTGATTTTTACTTGCTAGCAAAAATCTTACTAACTGTACTTTACTGAAGATTGTACATAAAGTATGCATTTGTTATTGCCTAAGTGAATTGCATGAGTTTTACATCACTTCAGCAATTTTGCCAAGCTGATGAGTGTAATGTAAATAATCCATCAATTGTTTTTGCATTGTGCCAGTGTATAAGGACACTGCCCTAACCACTGAGTCCTGATTTAACAAAGGTTATTTTTTTTAATAAGGCATACTAATCCTGGTAGCTCTGTCCTTTTTTTGAGTTGAGCTCTGCTATCCCACAAATTGGATGGAAATCTCATTAGTGGAGCTATAATGAGCTGGCAATGAAACCCCTTCAAGCTTGCGTGCTTACAGCCGTTTGCCTGTTTGTCTTACTCTTCATCATGAGCCTGAAATTGCCCATTAGGATTGCAGTGAAGAGCAAGTCTGACTGGAGCTATGATGCTGACAGAGCCACCAAACAGGCAGAAATCTGTCAAAACCAAAGTGGGCCATAGGGTATTATTTACGGGGAGACTGCACCTGTGTGCATGTGTACATGCTTGTTCATCCTGAGGTCAAAATATAAGGGGGAGAAAGAAGAGAAAAGAGGAAATAGGGATAGACTAGAGGGATAGAATTAGGAGGGGAAAGATAACAAAGACAGTGTGTTATTAGAACTTTTAAGTGTGAGCCAGCAGCATTTTATGGTATCTGAAATTAATAAGATGTCAATGAAAGAAACTTCTAGCAAGCTCTTGCTGTAAAGTGCCATAAATGCCAGCATTAATGTCAGAACAGAGAGAGTCGCAAGATGGTTGTGCAGATCCTTTGAATCAAAACTGTTTACATCTGACTCCAACACAGAAAAAAAGAAGTGAAAACTCCAGCGTAACTTGCATTGCAGCCAGGCTTCTAAGATTTCTAAGTCCCAAATCAAGTTTAGCAATCTTTTGAAATGGTGAATGTTACAGGTTAAAAACCAGTTAGCATTAAGCACCAAGGTAAGAAACAGAGTCATGTATCAAACCAAAGAAGGTCAACTTGATGACAATAAAGCACCTGAGGTGGTATTCATTGTACTTAAGATTAACTATCTAAGAGTTAGAAATATAATCTAAGCTGGTCATACAGACATGTTCTATTGTCAATAAAGAAATAGGAAACTCCAGAGAGTGATTCATCACACTCTGTGATGAAGAGTCTCAATTCATTGTCTACAGAGGAAGCCTAGATGACAGGCATAAGCTATGAGAAAGATACAGTAGAATATTGAAATTGCATAGCTGAGTTTGTAACTGCCCCACAACCATCTGCCCAAATTTCTGAAAAATGTTTCTGCCCTTAAGGAAGAAACATCTTGTCTACATAGTAACCAGCTCCTGAATCACTACAGCTTTCAAACCTGTATAGGACACCATAGTTCAGGAGTAAATTCATGTGTAGATCAGGTGTTCCTGCCTTGGGTTGGCTATTCATGTCACAGATGCAAAGTGGACGTTTCTTCTGCTGTCCAGTTTTTAAATGTTGTTCCTTTTTTATCAGCACCCTCAAGGCAGACATCAGTTTTCGGACAGCTGAAGTTAGATAACATCAATCTCCCACTTAGAGATCGACTCTGCTAACTATAAAGTATTATTTATCTTGTGTGAAATTTGTTAGATGGAAAGAGAATTAGTGTATAGGAATATAGTGGAAATGTTACGATTTGCACTACAGACCTTGGAGACTCATTAAAACTTACTGAGTTTTGCAAGTCAGTAAAAAAGCAAAAACAAAAAAAGGCAATTTGAAGTCCAAGATGCTGTATTTCAAGATGTGGGTTTTTTTCTCATTTAGTTTTAATTATTTATTATAACATTACATGGAATGTGTTCTGTAAAAATAACGAAGTCTTAATAAAAGGAAACTTTACTGCAGCACTTCACTTTTAAATCTTTCTTAAACTGAAAAAGATGACAGAAAGTTTGTTAATTACAGGTGATACCTATCAGTGATTATGAATTAGCTGCTTTCTTTTCCACAAGTTTTGTTAATCATAAAATAATGATTCAGTGAGTGTTGAATCCATATTGATTCCCCACAGCTGGACTCAATCAAGAAGTCTGCAACTTCTACAATATTGTGCTACTTTACTGGATCATGTCTCTCAAAGTAGACTCTTAGTCAGCTACTTTATGCCATACTGTGCTCTCAGCCAGTGTGTGTATGTGTGTGCAACAGTAGATGTGATAGCTTTAACTCTATCTGCATTAGCTAAACAGCATGTAGGAAGACACAGAACCACAACCAACTGTATCTTTTTCTTCTAGATTAAATAATTTCTTCTCACGTTGTATAAGAGACAGGACCATCTGATAATGATGCTGGAGAAGAGAAATGAGAACAGTAGCCACAATTGATCAAATACAGCATACTGTTGAGATCACTGCTTGTGTCAACAAAATTCACTCTGGCAATGGCATAGACTAAGCGTGCTGGCACTGAAACAACTGTAGAAGACATATACTGAAGGACCTGAACACTATGATACAAAACTGGAAAAAGCAGGAACAACGACAGGGATCACATTTGATTTCTTATGCTGTGCTCCACACTAACATTGCTGCATCTCAGCTTTGTTAACCAGACCCTGTCCGTTTGTGCAAATCCAAACTAACTGCTGAAGTCAGTCCTGTTTTTCTGTCTGTAAAGAAACATACAGTCCACCATGTGAAATGAAGATGATGATTGATTTTCATTAAAAGCTCTTTATTGATTGTTTGCTAGAAATGCAGTACATGCGTCAACACATGCTCAGTGGGCAAATGAGTTTCACCACTGTAACAGCAGCACACCACAATACAACAAAGGAATCAACAAGTCAATCCCAAACAAATGTGGTAGGGGCAACAGCTTGATAATGGGACTATCTTTTTTATTGACCATTACAGTCTTCTCTATACAATTCTTTTTTCTTTTTCTTTTTTTTTTTTTTTTTGGTAGATAACAGAATTTTTTTATCTGAACTATGCTAAGGAGCTCCAAAGTCAGAAATTCATTGGGGTTTTTTGAGTAGCTAATACTCAGAGTAACTCATCCCATTTTGTCCTGGGTTCCTCCACCCTCTTCTGCATATTGTCCACATCATGCAATAATAACTATTCTTGGGCTACGTGAAGTTGCATTCAGCTTTACACAGCTTTCTTAACACACAGACAGTGGGTCAGGGCAGTAGATTTTGCCAACAAAGAACAGATAGCAATTTTAACATGATTTTTTTTCAAAGGAAGTTGTCACCTTTGAACAATATGCTGCAGAGCTTGCAGTCATCATTGGTTTTATGTGGGTGTTTTATCCTTGTGATACTCTTTCGTTTATCCTCCAGTTTCTTGGAATAATTAAGTTGCAAATTTTTTTTTTTTTTTTTTTTTTGTTATTATTATTTTTTCATATCACATTCTAATGGATTGGTGTCATTGTTTATAAATTGGCAATGGTTCACCTCCAGCTAAAAACCAGATCTTTAGGGTCAGGGTGTGGTCAAAATGTGAAAGATGTCAGGGAAAGAAACAGCCAGGTTCCCAGGGACTGTAGTTACTGATGAAAATGTTCAGAACATTGTTCAAATTGTTGAGAGGTTGTCTAGGGGTTTTAGGCTGAGCCACAGAAGAAGTTGTAAAAATCAGTACTCTTCTGATCATTCTTCTTCCTGTCCTTTTCAATGCTCTCCTGAAGGCTTATATTCAAAGTGGTGGTGCTGAAATATTGGAATTGTACTTCCCTTTCTGTCTTATGTTAAGCTTATGGGCAGGCCGTGTTGATAATGGTCATGATGATCTTGAAGTATCTGGAATCCATTTTTCTGCCTTTTACTGATCTATCCCGATAAAAGACCCCAAAGGTTCTTTCCTTTTTCTTTCATCTGCCAGTAGATCAGGCTTCTGATCTCATTGTTTGTGATATCTAGGAGGGGAATATTGGCCACACAGATCATAGTGAAGGGCAATGTTGATGCTATCTGTGGTTTACACATTGTGCCAAATGTATTATGGCATTATGTTTTATAGCCTTTCACGTGTGTTATCCCCTCCTCCCATTATGTGTGAAGAGGCAGTGTGCAACTGCAGCCAGGACTGCAGTGAATGATTTTAGCTGAGCTATCTTACCCAGAAGAGTCTTTATTGACATTTTAATGTCTGTTCACCCATTTCCTGTATCAGGGCCTCCTGCCTCTAAAACTGATTTTCTTCCCACGATTGGATTTCTTTCCCGCGTTTTCCACAATTACTTCCTTACCAAATAACTTTAAAGCTTGTCTGAGAAATAACTCTCTAAACACAAGTTTTTCAGACTTCTTCCAGCTTTCCTCCTAAGTATATTTAGTATTTCAGCATCTGGTTTTGGATGTAATGCTCTTTATAGAGTAAGTCACTTTTTTGGTTTTTCTTCCAACTGCCTCAGTTCTATTAAAGTAAGTCCCTGCAACACATAGTCAGGATAGGGCATGGAATTATTTGCCTTGAAGAGAGGCTGTTTCTGCCAATTTGGCATTTAAGGAGTCAGTTGTCTCTGAGGGATAACAGTTCAATGGCTTCCTCTGGTCTTAAATGTAAATAATTTCTTGGAACTTGTCTGAGCTGCATGATTTTTTGAAAGACTTGATGATCTTCATGAGGTTAGGATAATTTTACCTGACCTAGTAATCATCTAAGATTATTTATACGTGGGGTGGTTATTAGTAATGTTTTGCAAGATGCATTGAATTTCCATTCAAATTTTCCTTTGAAGGCTGAATAATGGCAAGTTGTAAATTATGAAAATTGGGATGATAACAAGTCCCCCAGGAAACTTCCCCAGGGGTTATGGACTGGGTATAAGTTGCAATCTTGGAGGGCGAGATCTGTCTTCGAGATGTTTTTATTTAAATTTGCAGGAATTATGCTATTGGAGTGCTATACATTCTTAATGCTTTCTTTGTTCATGTAAGAGGGGTAATTTCAAAGACCTCATAGTCTTTGCATATTGTCCTGAGATTTTCTGGCTTTGGCAGTCTTCATAACCAACATGTCAATCAGAAGTCGATCCCCAGAAGTACTAGTATTTCTTTTGCATCCTTTTCATTCCCATGTGAAATTTGCATTGGTAACCACACTGTAGTAGATTTGCTCTGATATGATCAATGTTAGCAGTTTGCACATGGTTGAGAGACATGTGATTATTTAGGAGTTGGGAACTACTTGAAGGCCTGTGCTTTTGTTTCCCATAATTAACACTACTCTGACATGCATCTTAATGATTACTCCTGAGAGAACTGCCTGGAGTTTTGTGCGAGTCTTGGGTGCAAAAATATAAAGTACTGAAGCCAAAAACTATTGATAACATCTGGTCCTGACATTTTTTTTCTTAAGGGATCTCTTGACCACTTCTGCTGCTAATTTTAGTTTTATTTGTTGTTAAACCTCTGTTCCAGCATCTTTAATCCACCTGGTATTGCTTTTCTGTTTAATAAGGTTGTTTGAGATTTTGTTGAACAACTTTATGGACTCTGGAAAGTTTCTAGAGATTCCTCGTAATAAAGTCTTTTGTTTTAAGTTGAATGGCTTTACTGTCTGCATGCCTCCTTTGTGATATTTTATCTTTTCATATCTTTTAGCCTGCAGATAAGGAGGGCATGGCTCACTTGCTCAATGTTGGATAAATGATAAATATTAATAATAACTTGTGTATAACAAATTCGGATAAAGATAAAAAGAGAATATTTTTTCTGGTTTGGCAACATTGCAGATTTTTTTATATACTTGAACAGTAAAAATTACTTGGTTCCTGAGACTGCGATTGGCTTTCTTCACTGGAAATGTGGGGTTTTTTATTGTTAGTGGTTTTGCTCTTCCTCCAAATGTTACCTTCATCTTACCTGAACTTACCTCTGGACAATTTTCTTTTCGGGGTTTTTTTTTTTTTTTTTTGAGTCATTCTCCTTCAGATACTTTGCTGGAGAAATACTATTATCTGGACCTCTTTTGTTGAAGAAGAGCTGTTCTTGGGTATAATTTACAGGCCACAAGTTTGGCCATCCCACCAGTTTTACACAGGAATTGAATAAGAAAGGTTAAAGGATTAAAACCTCAAGAATGAAAAACAATTACCTATTGTTATAATCTCTGGAGTCTTTCAGAGAAGCCAGGGTAAAGTCAGTAGAGCATTCATTTATTTACAGAGAGAAGCCTCAGAACTTTGTGATCCATGGTGGCAAAAGCAACTGATAAAAACACCAGTATTAATGTCTGCTTTGAACAGTAATGTTTGTGACACCTTGATCATGGCTCTAAGATTAGCTATCATCACAGCTAGAGGCATCTCTTCCTCATTCATTTCAATAGTCTGTCTGGGAAGATTTGAAATATGGATAGGAGGAAATTGTATGCAACAGGAATGGGATCACCATTACTTTTCAAACTGATCACCATTACTTTTCAAACTGAACGTGGCCAAGTAGCAAAGATAAAAGCTGTAGTGATTATTTCCAGAATATATTTTAATTGGCAATAAATTAAATTTATTTTCCCCAAGTCCAGTCCTGTTTTGCCCATGACAATAATTGGTAAGTGATCTTCCTGTCTTTATCTCAACCCACAAGCTTTCTTATGCTATTTTCTCTCCCTGACCCACTGTGGTTTGACTGTTAGCCAAGGTTAACTCACCACGCTTCATCACAGGCTGGTTTATTGTCCTGTTTACTGAGGCTCATGCTATAGGTGCATCTGTCCACTTTTTGGTGAGTGTGGTTTTGAGGAGAATCCCCTGACCATGCCCAGAGGTGACATTGCAGAGAGGTCTCAGAGCATGCAGGCTGAATTCCCTTTGCAGGAAACTAACCGGAAGAAGCTCTGAAAGGACTACTCCTGGTATGGTCCAGCCACTAAAGGGTGTTCTGGTCGCAGGAAAGGCTGGAGCTACCTCATCGTGAAACATCATAGACACTGCATCTGAAAATAATTTTTGTTATACAGATCCATTCCTGTAGTGATACCTGCTAATGTAGACAAAGCCAATGGCCTCCTTGAAGATGACTTTCATTAATGCTAAGGAGCATGGGCTAATTAAGTAAAAGACAAGATGGATTTGCTTTGGTGTTTCATAATTTCTGGCTGTATGTACAGTGCTGTAGGGATAGTCCCTGACCTACAGACCAAATGGAACAAAATGTCTCCCAAACTGATTTAGGCCAACCAACCCCAGCCATGATATGTAACACTTGGTCCAGATATTTTCAGGCCATAGGTAACCCTCTGAAATATACTTTAAAATATAATTTTATTTTCAGTTTGAAGTGACTAAGATGTGACCGCTCTGTCACGGCCTATGACATAGTCTTTATAGCAGCATGCTGAGGATGTGATGCATACTATGGTCAGTGGCAAGACATGAAGCAGGCAAGCTACTTGTAGGTATAAAGTTTGGAGATGCAGACTTGGACTTCAGTACAGTGTCCTTTCATCTTAGAGCAAACAACACACAAGACCACATCTGAGATTCACCTCAGAGGGAAAGAATTGGGTGAAAAATGCCTAGGAGCAAATCAGAGTTTGGACAACCGGTGGAGCAGAACCTGAGAAAAATAAACAGATGAGCTGAAGAGCAGACCACTCCCCAAGAGGAGAGTATGTGGTTTCTATCAAGATGCCAAATGTTGCTAGCTATGCAACATATATGATTTAGTTTTAGGCAGTCCTGCAAGGAGCAGGCAGTTGGACTCAATGATTCTTATGGGTCCCTTCCAACTCTATGATTCTATAATTCTATGCAAATAGTTTCAGTCTATTTCCATAGATTCATACTGAGATGAAATTTTGTACAGTTATTACATGTATGGTGTTCTCCCTTGATATAACTAAATGCTTATCACTGAGGGGATTACAAAGTGGTACCATTATCAGTCCTTTCAAGCCTGGTTCATTCTCCTCCCTGTTAAGCAAAACAGTCTAACATTTCAATGTTACTTTCAAGGATAACCTTGGTTTATAAGTAGGCAAAGACAGTCAGGGCAAATGGGCAGACCTATTGCCACCTTCTGGAATACCTAAGCTAGGCAGGATTTAAACAGGAATTAAAGTATGGGAGAAGGAAAATGTCTCCAGAACTCTGTGTGCCAGAACTCTTGCCAAGACCAGCTTTTAAGACTTTTACTGATGACATTCAGGTTCAGACTCAGTGAAGTGGCTGTGAACTTCCCATGAAACCTGGGCCCTGGGTCTTCATCTCTTTCTGTTAATTAGTCTTAGTCTCTGAAGAATTATGATGTCTTATGATGCCAGCACAGCTCTGAAAGGTCTAAGTTTGTCAGTTAGTGTCGCTATCTCCTGTTTGCAGGGTTTTATCAGTCCTCCAACACACTCATCTCAGGGAAGGATAGCATCCTTCATCAGGATGTTCTGGAATTCACATCCCTCAGTGTCCTGCTATTTGGTTATTTTTAAAGTGTCTGAATGAAAAGAACTAATCACTCATACTTATACAAGTGTATAAAAAATATTGCTCCTTTACCAGGAATATTATTAAAGTATTATGTCATAAGTGGTATGAGTGACTCCAGGAACAAAACTTCAGATTCAGGACAGGATTGCCAAGGTGCATGAATCATTCACTTGAGTTCAGAGCAAATTCACAAAGCAATTCTCAGAGGATTAATCATTTTAGTAGAAAGTATATGAAGTGCAGCAGTTGGCAGCTGGGTTTTTTTGTTTGTATGGTTGGTTTCATATGGAATTTTCTTTTTTTGGGCAGGGGTAGTAAGGATTTACAAATGTTTCAATTTGCAATGGGTGCCTTGAAACAAAGTTTTTGTTCTGACCATTACTGAAATTTACTTTCATTTAGAGTTATTCACTTCAGTGTGAAGGGCTGATGTTTTTATACTTTTATTATTCAGGTTGCACATAATATTTGCTGTATATGCTATGAGGGCTTATATTCAGGTTTAGACATATGCACCAACCTTGGAGAACTGAACTTGCTCAATACACAGAACAATTTACTAAAAGAACCACCAGTGAAACCCTGGTGGTTTGGCTATGGTTCTTCAGGTCTAAATTGCAAGTTGCCCTCATTTTCAGTTGAACTCATACAAAAATAATTTTTCAAGGTCAGAATTTGACCATATTATGGGAAAGATGTTTATTATTATTAATCATTGTACAACTGGAAAACTAGTATCAGGTTCACTTTTTTTTGATTGCACCGAGTGAGGAAAATGCAGGTCATTATATAGAGAGAATCAGCCCCAAAGGCATTTCCAGCATTAGCAGTAAAGACAAAAGGACTTTGAAAGCCAATGCCACCTGGTGAGGCTGCACCTCGAATACCGTGTTCAGTTTTGGGCCCCTCACTACAAGAAGGACATTGAGGTGCTGGAGTGTGTCCAGAGAAGGGCGATGAAGCTGGTGAGGGGTCTGGAGCACAAGTCTTATGAGGAGCGGCTGAGGGAACTGGGGTTGTTCAGTCTGGAGAAGAGGGGGCTGAGGGGAGACCTTATCGCTCTCTGCAGTTACCTGAAAGGGGGTTGCAGAGAGGTGGGTGTTGGCCTCTTCCCCCAAGTGACTAGCAACAGGACAAGAGGAAATGGCCTCAAGTTGCACCAGGGGAGGTTTAGATTGCATATTAGGAAAAACTTCTTCAGCATAAGGGTTGTCAGACATTGGAACAGGCTGCCCAGGGAGGTGGTGGAGTCACCATCCCTGGAGGTATTTAAAAGATGTATAGATGTGGCACTGAGGGACATGGTTTAGTGGTGGACTTGGCAGCTTTAGGTTAATGGTTGGACTTGATGATCTTAAAGGTCTTTTCCAACCTAAATGATTCTATGATTCTATGATTATTGACCAATATAAAAAGAAAAGTTTTTTCCATGGCACACTCATAGGGAGAGTGGAAATGAGATATAATATAAAATGGACGGTAGTCTGGGCTGATAATCTACCATGTGCATAGCATTTCCTCTGCTGTTTGTCCTGCATTGACAGTCCAGGAGGATGTTAAATGCTGGTGGATAAGAATGGGGAGAGGAGGAGGAAGAGATGGGCCAGATGCTAGCTTAAACCTTCAGGAGTGATTTCATTAGATCTGTTTGTCTAACACAATGAAATAATAAAGCAAGATTATTTGCACTTCTGGCTGAATATTTTTATTGGGATTTGCTGATAAATAGAAAGCAAAGTGCCACATAATAGGGAATCAGAGAAAAAAATTATGGACTCTGTTGTATGTTAAAATAAGAGGCTCTATTCTGAGTACAGAATCAGGTTCTAACAAAGAAATTGTGTATCGTAATAGACTGAAAGACTATAAAACTGTGTAAAAGACAGAGTTACAGCACTGAAATCTGTCTAGTTACATGAATAGATCAAAATTTTATCAGGTTATTTTTGTTTCATTCAGTTTACTGCTCTCCTAAGAACTGATATGTTCTCTGGTGGCATAAGTGAGTGAAGATGAAGGAACTATTCCTATTTACACCAGTAGGAGGTTTGTCCCATTGTGTTTCACATAACAGGATTTTATTCTTGGAACTGATTTCTGTAAATCATATATTTTGCTCTTTGAGCTTGATGATTATACTCTGCAGCTGATTAACTGAAGTTTGTTTTAAAAATTTGCATTTTCTGGAGCATAAAAACTGTGAAAGTTTTGCCCAAGATATATGTCAATTTATGTTACTTCTACAAAGCTAAAATGTATCTTTCCAAATCATATTATTTGAGTGTATTGAATGTACCAAAGTGCTAAAAAAGAGCAGGATGCAAGAACTGATTATTGCCAATAAGCAGTAAGTGCTTAGAGAGGTGCTGAAGTTAGGCAAAACAGGTAATATTTTCTGTGTCTTCTCACAGTTTGTCTTCCTGCTTTAACACATTACATGTTATAATGTAATCTACGAGATAGAAACAATACCAGGAGTACTAATTAAATTAAAAGTAATTACCCGTTGTGTAGATATGGCTTTCAATTGAGCAGCTGCAAGTTGATATTTTGTCATCCTCAGTTTATCTATATGCACATGCGTGATTCTTTGTATCAGTTATTAATGACGTTTTCTCAGTAGTCATGAAGTGTTGTGGAAAACAGAAGAGGAAAAGGATGAATGCAAAAAAGTGTTATAGGAAATGTAGACAGTGAATGAGTACATTTACTACTGTAAGTCTTCAGATGAGATGCTAGTTCCTTGCTCCGTTTTTTTTTTTTTTTGCTGATTTTTTGGGTGCTAACAGCAAATTTTAAAACCAGAGAATCTGGCAGATTAAGCACAAGGACTTAGTTCTTTTGCTTTATTAAGGCCATTCTATCCTGCCCTGGAAATGTCAAAATATCCTACATTGAATGTAAATAGAATTTATTTGTTCAATATATAGATATAGTCAACACACCTTTAAAGAGCTTTTACATCATTATACCGGAGAGGAGAGGAGAGGACAGGAGAGGATAGGAGGGGAGGGGAGGGGAGGGGAGGGGAGGGGAGGGGAGAAGGAAGGAAGAACCACAGTGAAAATAAGACCCAGAAGGTTTTTTTTTTTAACAATGCAATAGATTTTACATTTTTAGAATGAAAAGTTTCTGGCTTTTAAGCAGACTTTTATGTGAGAACAAAAGGAAGCTTCATTACAGAAAAACATTGCACTAGAGTATTATTCAGACTGATTCAGTGTCTTTTTCAGCTGCATGGTTCTCCGGTAACAATGGGATACAACATCATTCTCCAACCGAGAATATTATGCAGCTGCTTAAGAGTGTATGCAGGGTGATGTCCATTTGAGTGACTGTTATCTTGCTGGCATAAGCCTGCTACCAAACAGGAGCAATTATTCCCAATGCAGTCAAATTAAATTTTCATAACTACGAAGCTGCATTTTACCTTGGGGCACTACCTGATGCCCATTTCTTCATTCCTCTTTCCTTAATCCTCTATATTAAATCTAAACAAATCAATGTTTACTAACATTAATATTTTAACATACAGTACTTGCTCTGCCTTCTGACATCTTGTGCCTTTATTAGTAGCATGGTGAAGGCTTTCTGCAGTGAACAGCAAAAGGACCCTTTTTTGTTTTCCATTCTTGTTAACTGGTTTATTTCTTCATGTGCAAATGTGCACATATAGGCATATATTTTTCTCCCACTTGAGTCATCAAAAATTTCTAAGTAATAAGAGAAAACAAATCATCGTTTCACCACTGAACAAGGGTCATATTATGAAAAGACTAAGGGAGCATTGAAAAAAACCTGCTTCAATTCCTGCATTAATCAAGTGAACAAAATGGGTTCACTTCCCTTTAAAGAGCCATCAATCACTTCTTGGTCCCCAGATTTACCAGTGCAGGTCCAAACACCTTTATTAAAGCACCCCTCTGCCTAGAGGCTGAAGGCAAGGGCTTCACAAACCGTATCAAGAGCAAAGCACCTCTGCTGCTTGTGAAGCTGCTTCCCAGATACAGTGAACCCACAACTGTCCTCCCAGTCACAGGACCTCTGATTCCCACCCTGCAGTTCCTTCATATTCCTATTAGATGTCTGCCAAATACCTAATTATAGTATTTGACTGGCTACTCAGTACCTGGAACTAGTGTTTTTCTGTATGTGATACAAAGCAAATTAATGGAGAGGAACACAAATCAATTAAAAAAATAATTAAAATGGTATTCTATTTCCTTTCCTCTTTCCCTTACTCCCATCCTTCCCACTCATTTTGTGATTCTTCTGCCTATATCTGTACCGTAAGTCCCCTGGCGTTATTTCTCTGTCCCCAGTGAAGTTTGAAACTCCTTTCAATTTAATATCAGCAAATGTAATTACAGGCTAGTTACTTTCACTTCCAACTCATTAATGAAAATGTTAAATAGACTGGACCTAAAGTACCTTCCTAGAAATCCACTAGATAGTGCTTCCAATTTCTATAATGTGGTCACTCTCTCTCTTCCCAGCAAGACTTTTCAGAAAATATCAACATCACCTCCTTACTTAGTTGGTGGGAGTTCCTGGGTAGTCATCCAGATTCCTCCAGGACAAAGTATAATCTCTCCCATCCCCTTGAGTTTCTTGCCAGCACATAAACTAGCAAGGCAAGCCTTAAAAACTGAGATTCTTGGCACACAGCTACTCTTAGTTTAAGGGTTTACTCCCTTTGCTGAAGATGAGGAAATGGGGATAGAAAGAAAATTACCTTTATTTAAGGCTTTATGACAGTAGGACAGTTTTACCTATGGCTAGGACTATAAACTTGAAAGTAGAGTTCAGTAGGCTGTGTCCATCAGCAATGGGAGAAAAAAAAAGACAGATAATATGGAAGCTGATAATTACCAAACTAATATCAGCAGCCACATTTTCTCTGCCTTTTTATTATTAGAAAAAGTTAAATCCTGATATCTAGTTCATTCGTTGTGTTTTCTGGCATACACTGGATGTTTGTATGCCTGCTGGGCTGGAATCCTGATGCCGGAAAAAATAAAATAAAGCGTGCTGCAATTTCTAGCTGGCTACTGGGCTCTTCTCTGCACTTAGCTTCAAAGATTTTTTAAAATATATTTTTCTGCACCACAGCTCAGAGTTGCTAAATCCAGAAATTGAAACATTCTGGGAACCAAATCATTTGGGGGCAAATCAAAGCTCTTGGAATGTTGCCCTAGGATTTTGAAGATAGCAGTTAATAGTAAAAAATGTTCAATATTTTTAAGGAAATCCCAATTATAGAAGGCTGCACCATTCAAATCCTTGATTCAGGAGCAGAATGAATGCTGCATGTCTAACAGAGGAGGAAATGCATGCCTGTGTTGTGAAGGCAGGAATTAGTAATGAACAAAAGGAAAACCCTTGCATTTTACATCTTTTATGCAGCAATATTTACATGTTGGTAACAGTTGCTTCTGAATCCAAAGATGAAGCTTATTTAGTCATTCAGGTCAGTCTATATAATAGGTATGACAACAATTACAGATCCCTGTCCAATTTATGCAATTTATTTTTAAAGTATTAGTGTTGTTTTCCAAATGGAAAAAATAAAGATTAGGGGCAGGAAGAGTTTAAATGGTGGTGTTAAGGCTCCTTTCCCTGCTCGTCTGGAATTCCCTAACACTTCAACTATGTAATGATATTTTAAAGCATAGCTCAGTCGAAGTATAAGTTTGCAGAGGTTGTAGTTACATTGTCACTTTCATCTGACACAAATGTGTGCCCTATGTGAAAGAGATGCACAGGACACCAAGACTCAGAGCTGATCAGGTTAGTTTTCAGGTTAGTTCTGAACAGTGCCCAGCTCTCTGAACAGCTGTGCAAATGTTAGTGCCAGCACGGTGGAGTTAGCAGAAATGAGTAGCTGAGGACGGAGGGAAGGTTGTTAATGGCAATGTGAATTTACATCAGAGTATAATGACTATGACACTACGGTCAGAGATAAGCAAAACTGATGAAAATAAACCTTTAAGACTTTTCCATATGATCCCAATCCCAAAGCTACAGTAACGTCAGGATTTCAAAGATAGCAATTGTGTAACCTGAAGGCCCTGTCTTTTTTGGAAGACTACTGGTGATCCACAGGAAACGGTCTGTTAGTCAAGGTCAATAGAACAATTGGGCAAATCTGACCAGAGAGCCCGAGGAACTGGAAAAGCATAGGACTGCAAAGCACCCTGAGGATTCTGACAACCAGAGCCCCTCTATCACGGTCATTTCTATATTAGAAGCCTTGTCTAGAAAATTCCTCAAAATATTTTTAAAATGTGACAATTTATACTTAATTCACTATAATATATGAAAATTTATGGTATAGTCAGTCCAGGAGCACCTGGGTTTAGAGACCATGTGCTACTGAATATTGGGAGGGCTGCATAACAGGCACCCATGCAGTAAGGATGCAGTAGTAATGGTGATGTACACATATGCTCAAGGTATGCGTATTAAATGATAGCAGCATGATGTTTTGCATTTGGGACTTAAAGATGTTATGTGTAGAACAGCATGTCTTCACAGTAACTGAATATATGCATTATAAAGCAAAAGAAAATATTTCCACCAAGCTGGCTTCTTAATACTTATATTTAAATGGTAAAACTCTGTGTATTTTTTCCAATACCTTTATGAAATGCATTATTCCCCTCATCTGTGATTTGCTAGCTTCAAACACAGACTCATACTCTGTTATCTAAGGTTAGGCACCTGACTGCAGTGTCTAAATTAGGGCTAGAGATGCCCTCAACACTCTGTGAAGTCAGAGAGGAGGGTGAAATATTTCCAGAGGATGATTTAGGACTTTGGTGCCTGCATTTCCCCAGTGACTGCAATGAGACTTTAGGTTGATTCTAGTTTCATCAGCTTTAGTGAAACTCTATGTAAATTGATATGAACCCTAGTAACAAGAATGGATGTCAGTCACATTTGCCTTTCTGTAGACCTCACAGAGTATCCAACGACAATGGTTAAAACCTACAGTGGAGTCCTCATTCTGGAGTCTGTTTCATTACTTCCCTAGTATCACCTTTCCATAGAAAGTTGTCTTATTCATCCCAGCAGGAGATAGAGTTTGCAAAATATTTTCTCCATGAAGGTGTAGTCCACAGCACAACTTTTCTGCACATCCTGGTAATTGCCTGGAAATTATTTGTGTCTTATTGTTCCTTGAAACATAAGAGCAAAGGAGACGTCTCTTCCCTCTCTATGGATACATCTTAGACAGCATCAGATGAATTAACCTCAGAATTTGAAGCTGAAAAACAGTACTTTGGCAGTGCTGTGCATGTCTAAATGGCAGATAGACTGGGCAATTAAGTTGGGAAGGCACGTGCCACAACACAACCAGAGCCAACTGGGGACTGTGGCTGCCCTGCATGGGGATCCCAAGTCAGCACTTCAGGGCACTGTTTAGACAAACTTGTTGCTGCTGACAGCTGATGGGGAGTCTCTTCACGCTCAGGAAATAGGGTTAGTTAGTGCATTCATTGCTCTGGCTTTGTTGTTTGCTTGCCAAACAAAACAAGAGCTACAGCTACGGAGTGTTTGCAGCAGCAGGGTAGGACAATCTCCTTTCCCAGAATATTTTTCTTTTCCTCAGCGTGTTGACATGGCTAAATTCCTCTTCAGAAAAGTAATATCTTGGAAGTACGACCCAGTTATTACAAAACAACAACAAGTAATGGATTAAATTTTCACAGTTTAGAATGTTCAAAACCTTCCTGACAAGATATTTTTGTTTCAGAAAACAAAATTGATGACAGAACATTCCGCAGAAAATGACTGGGTTTAGTAGATTTTCCATTGGTGGTAAAATATTCTATTTTGGTAAACAGTAGACTTCACATACTACCACAGTGTGTTTCTGTGTCCTTCAGGTCCTTACCAGGATTCAGCTGAACTAGGTTTAAGCCTCTACGGTCTATCATGGTATCCTGCAGTCCAGGTGGCTGTAATATATAAAATGAACTTGAGTGGATTATTTTTTCTGGAATTTACTTCCATACCAAGCCATACCTCTTGCACCATGTTATATTAAGTGCGGTGTTTGGTTTTGTTTAATTGTCGCTACCAGCTCCACATTTTCTAAATGTTTCAAAGACGGTTAGGACATTTATTTTTTTAGAAAAATAAGACATGCATGTGAAGACGCATTTTTAAAAAGTCTTTACTGGCTTAACTCAGCTCTCTTTGATAGGGATAATACTAAGACGGTTCCAAATATTTTTCACAGTCCCAAGTATTATGTAGTGAACCTAAGATGCACTGCAATACTCATGTTTGCCACTCAGTATTACCTACTTCTATTTCTCCTCACACTTAGTTTGCCTTTGGGAGACTGATTATGGGTTCTTTTTGCCAGTTTGCTGTTGTCTTCAATGCTGAAAGATGTGCTAGTACTGCAAGACTATGACTTTAAGCATCAGAGATATTGCCCTTCTGGTGATAAGATTGCTGTTAAGTTCTGCCCTTTATTCGTGCTTTTCCTAGATGAGTTATGCTGATAAAAATTCTCTTCTGATATCCAAGAGTCATTGCAGTACCCCCTCCACTGTTTCGTTTGCTCCATGTTTTTAGAATATCTTCACTGTCTTGCGGAATGCCTAAACCTATGTTTTGCAAATCAGAAATTATTTCAAGAATGCTAGTTTTGCATATTAGTTTAAGAAACAATAAAAAACATGATTTCATAATATACTGAACTCAACCTTTTCAGAATCAGATCTGTTTATTGGCTTGATGATTGCTATCTAAAAATAAAAAAAAATCCCTAGGCAATCATTTCAGAAGTTTAAATCATATGCAAGAAAACTCTAACTGGGCATTCAAGACTGGTATCTTTGAAATTACAAGGGCTTCTCTTGGGATTCTTGTCACCTATTTGGTACACTGCATTCCTAAACACTGCATACTTTAAATTACATTAGCTAATAAGTGCTCCGCAGTACTTCAATCCTGATTCCAACAAAACCATCAGGTCTTTATTCTATTTAGCATTTCAACTTAAAGTGAACCATTTCTGGATGTGTCAGCTTTAGTAGTTCCAACATCATAATTCTAGTTCATAATGTGCTCAGAAAGAGACCTGCTCTGTATTTGCAAAAAAGAATGTGCACATGAAGATTAAAATGTGCATGATTTTTCTTCTTATCACAAAACATCCTAATTACTCTTCCCTTGAGAGAAAGAAATGATACACAAATAAATTTTCTAACCTCACTGACCAGATTGCTGATGAAACCTCCCTTGCACTCTAGCACTTTCTTTATCACATTTATGACATGTTCAGAAGCAAAGACCAAGTGTTATTAGTAGAAAAGGAATGATTAATTTTTTTGCACGTTAAAGTGTTAATATTTAATTGTGACCTTTGTAGAAATGTTAAGGTTAAAATGTAAAAGCTAATAAAACTTCTATTTGAAATAACAGCAGATGGCCATAGAGTGAATACAAGCTTAAAATCACTCTTGGGGCTCTATTATGTTCACAAACTGCCTCAGCTATCAATTACTATGTATGTTGCTGATGAGAAAAAACCTGAACTCCTGTTTCATGTAGTGCACCTTAGCTGAGTATCATCTGACATGAAGGGCTGTAGAAGGCTCTGATTCCTAAACAAATCCCCTGTAGAGGTGCCTGGCATATTCAGTTAAAAGGTATTCTTTTAAGATTAGTGTAGGATTTTTCCCATGAAAATTTTCACGAGTACAACACAGATTAAAAAGTCACATGATAGTAAAAGAAATACTTTAATTGCATAGAATATTGCTTCTGAAAAGATAAGAGTGCTGAGCCATTTCATCTTGTGTAGAAATGGAGTTGAGATAAGTGAAAGCAAATATTCAGTGAAAGAGAAACTCATAGCTGATGCCCTGGAACTTGGACAGTAAGTCCAGTTTCTGAGAAGCTGGAAAGCCAAAAGGAGTATCCAGCAGAAGGGAAAGAAGCTGGATGAAAACTGTAGAGAAGAAGATGTAAGCAGACCCAGTGAAAGAAGCAGGTGATATAGCTAAGATATGCAGAAAGCAGACACTTCCTTCTATTTTTGTATCTTCTTCTTGAATAGCTTAATCCTTACTGACTCTTGTTGGTTTTTTACTAGCCTCTTTGACCTACTACATCCTGCAGAGGAGGACTTTTTTTTTCTGTTAGGCAAAGGCAGACAATGCAGGTGGCAAACTGTTTTTCTTTGTTTCATTTCCTTCTCTTCCTGCTGGCAGGAAAAATTCTAACCCTTATGTTTTCCCTTTTTATTTCCAAGGCTATGCTATGTTCTTCAGGGAAAAAGATAGGAATGAAAAGAACTATCGAAATAGGCCTTTCTAATAATATTTTTACCACCTTTTTTTTTCCCCGCTTGCTGATTCTCCAGTAAATGTCTAACAAAAATTCATCAAAAAGAGGGTACTGAGTTACTGGTATCAAATTTAAATACAATTGCTCCAATTTTACCATACACTGGAAAGACACATGCAGGAAATGGTGGACAGGCAAAGTGATGTTTATCCACAGTGCCTGATATGAAGATTTAGGGAGTTCCTCAAGTTCAAACTGAAAGAAACGTAATAGTGGATATTTTCACAAAGGTAAGAACATAAACTCAGCTATAATGGTTCAACAGTTCAGTGAAAGGGGCTTGGTCTGACAATGGCGTATGGTATACACATGGAAGAGGGTATTTGCACATGCATACGTCCTCAGCCTGCAACATATGGCGAGGCAGGGGTGGCCTGAGCTGTAAGGTCTTGGTGGTTGATTTTTGTAAATGTAAAATCTTCGTTGTTTTCTCTCTGTGTCAAGAGAACCCCTTTATCTTCATTGGTTCTTCTGTCAAAACTGCCTAGTGACAAAACAGATAGTAAGGGATAAGCAGGGGGTACACCTTAGGGAAGAAAAGGGGACAAGGGGGGAAGCAGATCATCAGCTAAGCATGAAGGACCCGCTGCATACAGACCCATGGGTCAGCCTTAGTCACGCAGCTGATCCTAAAACCTCCCAGGAGAGATCTTCAGATCCATTCTTAGCTGCCAGCTAACCTGGATGCCATCAATGCCTTTGGTTCCAGTGGTAAGGTGACATAGATAATCAAAAGGTAAAATGCTTGCAGGTGTCTCAGATTAATTAACCACGCTGCATCGGGGGTGCATAGCATATAGCGACACTCCAAAGAGATCAAGGGCGGGCTGTTACAGTAAAACAGCAAGTAAGGGAGGTTTGCTAAAGCTATAAAAAATAATCACCAGTACTTTTTCCAATATTTCAGGACCAAACAGCCTTTCTGATGATCCAGAGGACCAATAGCTGACCCGAGTGCTCAGGGAACACTCACAGAAAACCTGGCTGCAGCAGGAAAGCTAAAGAAATTGTTTGCATTTGTGTTCACTGTGGAGGAGGTAAAGAGGCTCCAATGCTAGAACCTTCATGGGGAACGTCTTAGAGAGTCTGCCTGAAACCAAAGTGTCAGAAAAAGAGATTTTAGAATGTGTTGATATTCTTAATAATGACAAATCTTCAGACGGGGATTGTGTGTATGCAGGTGCACATTATGGTGAAACTGTGCCATAAAATTCTTGACCTTCTGTTTACAGAGTATGACTTATCACTTAGAGCTTCTTCCATGCCTCTGGAAAAGCAGGCTGCAAATATGATGTCAATTTTTAAAGCAGGCTCCTGAATGCTCTGCAAATCTGATGTCCAGGCTGGGAAGCTTTGTAGAAATTATGATAAAAGAAATTAATCAGCCAACAATTCGACAAATATAGACAGAAGTGTTAATATGGCTTTTGTACAGAGAACTTATGTCTCACAAGTCTATTAGGTAATCTATTTGAGAGAGTCATTGAGCATGTGCACAAGGATGAGCCAACAGATACAATCTTCTGAGATTTCCAAAGGCTGATCAGTTGTGATCAGTTTAGCAAGAGCAGATAAATATCTCCCACAGGTAAATGTCTTCTTAAAAGATAGTACATGAAAGGTAGGAATAAATGGTCATAACAGGAGGAAAATAGTGTACCCTACAGAGACCTATGCTAAGGCTTGTCCTATTCAACATATTCATACAGGATCTAGAAAAGGTGGTAGAGACTGATAAAGCTTGATGATGTTAAATTATTCAGTGTAGTAAAAATGAAAGCTGGCTCTGAAGAGCTGTGGAAGGATCTCACAGTATTGAGTAATTGGGCAGTAAAATGGGAGATGAAATTCAGTGCTAATAAATGCAGAGTAATGCAGTTGGAGAAAAACAAGCCTAATTTTACAAACATGGTATTGAGTTCTGAGCTGTTACCACACAGTAAAGAAATCCTGAAGTCGTAATAGGTAATTCTAAGAAAACATTAGCCTAACGCACAGTAGCTGTTAAAAACAAACAAACAAAAACAAAATAGAAAGTTGGGAATTATTAGGAAAAGACCAGGGCACAAACAAAATGTATAATTCTGCCCTTAAGTAAATCCAAGTATCCTCTGTGTACAGTTTTGATGCCCATCTCAATAAGGATAGAGAGATTTGACTGCATTTGATGTTCTCCTTTTATCTATGTAGATCTGAACGCATATCCTCTGTTGCAGTGGCTGGACCTTAGAGATTCAGAAGTGGGTTCATTTGCAGTACTTCCTTTTGAATTTTTTTCACTTTGCGGGACTGCTTATATGTACATATGTATACCTTCAGAGCAGTCTTGGTGTGAATGTAAAAGCCTAGTTCAATGAAAGCAGTGCTGAGATAAGCATCGGTGAGCAGGCTCACCAGGATACATGAACTGTGCATGGATGGATTTGAGAGAAGATTTCAGCTGCTGCTGATTGAGTGGATTTCAAAGGAAACATTGAAATGAGGCTACATGACTACAAGAGCAGGTGAAGACAGGATACAAAATGAGAAGATGTTTTATGTGCTGAAACAGCAGCAGAAGTCAATAGAAGCAGCTTGTCTGGTTGTTCGGATGCTGATTTGAGAAGTGTGTTGACAGAGATGGCTTTCAAACAGTCTTTGAAGGGGAGGTGATGGTTTTAGTTGAAGGCAGGGTGACCTGAAGGAAAAAAAAATCATAAAAAAACCCTGAAATGGTTCACTCAAACCTAATTATGTGTTAGAACAGTGTCTAAACGTTGTCCCTTCTGAACAGAAAACTAGGATAATGTTTTAAAATAACCACAGGGTGGGCAAAGGTTGGGGTCTAGAGGCCCGGGTAGATATTCTGCTTCTTCAACCAGAGAAGGATGTTTCTAGAGCCAGGAGAGTCCCACGGTGAAAAAGAGTTATCAGTAACATCCTCTGGGGAGATGTTTACCAGGCAAGAGAGAAAAATCAGCCCAGCCTCTGTGCTCTACAGAGATTTTACTCTCATGCATGATGAGCATGATGAGAAATGGAAAAGTTGTGGACAGCAACCAGTGATTATAGCGAGTGCAGGGGTTGGAAGTCCAGCTGTTTGTCTTGCATTTTCTTTTAAAAAGTATTGCTGTCAAACAACATTCCTGTTTTAAAATAAAATAAAGAAGTCCAACTGCAAGAGTACAAAGGTTCAAAAACAAACAAAACCTGAGTGACAAAAGGCAAATCAAAGGAGTTGCCTAGGAGGAAGGGATCTGGGGTGTGTGAAGGGGAGCTTGTTTTGTCACCAAAGCTGCCAGCTTTTCAGTAGAAAACTGAGGAGGATGACTGTAGTATTGAAGACAAAGAGGGGCTGGCGAAGAACTGGAAGCCTGTCTCATTTTCTTCCTGACTTGCTGAGGACCTTCTCTCTTTTCCCTTCTATCCCAAATCCTCGGGTATTTCTCCTTCCTCCTCTTCTTACCACTTGTCTTTGTGGATCGCTCTCCTTTCTGGTCTCAGCGCTTTCCTTAGCCTGGGTCCTGCTCTCCTGTGGCACAGCTCATTTCTTTCTGAAACATGTTTGTTTCCTTCTTTTTGCAAGTTACTTCCTTTGAGATCTCTCTTTTGTCCTATTTCATTTCCCCAATTACTCTTTACCATGAGATAGGCATAGAAGAAGAGACACCTAGCCAAGTAAGATAACAAAGAAGTGCAGTCTGGACAAGTTCTTTGGAAACAAAGATTTCCAAAAGCTGAATTTGTTTGCTGAGAAACCCAGGATAGGATGCAAATCCAAATCCTTCCCCATGATTGTTCAAATGAAGGCCTTTGCTCTCAGAGCCACCATTACTTTTCTTCAGACTTCAGGATGGGTTTGGCAGCCCTGCCTTTTCCTCAGGGAGCCCACGAGCACCGCCGCTCTCGTTTGGGGTTTCTTCCCACAGCTATGAGCAGGTTGAGCCAACAGCTTTTATTTTGTAAAAAATAAACTGTAGAATCAGCAATAGACATGCATTGACTAACTGACGTGCTTAGATACTTTAAGGCTTTGTGAAAAACTTGTTTTATGATGGACCCTTTACACTTCCATTTGCTTCAGAAAAAGAAGTGGGACAGTTTTTCCTTTTGAGATAGTCTCTGATTTTTACGATCTCCTAATTACAGTATGTACATAAGATTTTCACATATGTTTCCAAAACAAACACTTACAGTACTTGTATAATTACAAAGTCTGCCATTAAATTAGTTTCATGTGTTTGTGTTTTAATTATTAACTGTGGCAGAATATAGCTAAAGCAGAAAACATGTAATTTCTATGATAATAACTGAACACGATTAGCTGCATATCCTTCTATAAACAAAATGTGTTTTCCATTTGCATTCTTCCCTTTTCTTAGTTGCATTTCGGGCAATGCAAAAGAGTCTGGCATGCTCCCTCTTCACTGTAGGTGAATATATGGCATTTTATTTTTTTTTAATCTATTGTGCTTAAATTGTTTATTTGCAAGGTAACTTGATATGGTATGATGTAAAGACCTTCTTGCCTCCTACTCATCCACACATAATTGTCTGTATAGCAGTTTCTTTGTCCTTTTTCTGATGTACAAATGGCCCGTATGTCTACTCCTGATACTTGTGTTTCTTTTCTAGCATTCAGTTATGTCCTCATGGCTCTCTACACAAGTTTCCTCTTCTCATCTGTGTAGTCCTAGTAATTTCAAAATACACTTCATTATTGATCCTGCCTCTACTGCGGTCTATTTTTGTTCCCCAATTTTTTGCCAGATTTTCACCTGTTTATACAATTTCTCCTTTATTGTTGCTGTTGAATTCTGTGATATAAAATAAAATTTCAATGTAAAATTGTCTCATCTTGTTAAACTTTTTTTAAACCTTTAATAAAGATTGCTAAAGTTAAGGTATTCAAGAGAAAGTTGACTAGTGCTTCTGGAAAATTAATTTCTCATCACATTTATCTTCCTAATCAGTATGAAAATGAGGGCGTTTGCATTCTTTATTGTGCGACAGTCTAGCCGTCAAGAATTTGTCCACTCAGGCCAGCAAAAAGCAGTCGTTCCTTCAGTCACCTCAAAGACACAGGGAAAAATACAGGTTACCCTTCCTAGCCCTGGTGAAAGACAGTAGGCTGTCTGTAACTTCTCAGTCTTACATGCAGGGATCTGACTGGGACACTGGATTTCATTTAAGTCAGGTCATAATTGTCCTCCTTTAGCCTCACAAAAAATTGCATGCAGCTTCCCTATAGGGTTCCCCATAGGGTTTCCCTCACAGAACAGGGGAGAACTTCTCCATAACTCCTGGAAGCTGCTTCCATGGTCTGTCAGCTGGGTGTGATAGCTGACAAGTCTTGAAAATTTTCTGATGGCTTATCTTACATGAGTTGCTCAGATTACAGGCGCTCCTTACAGCCCAGTACAGCACTGCTCTTGCAGCTTCTAGAGATAGACTAGTCTTAATTTCCATATAGTTTTATTCCCTTACTCTGGGCATCAAGATTTGATACCTGCTTTGGAAAAGCTGCCTTGACAGACTATTCAAAAAGCCCATAAGTACAACCTCCTGACCACAGGGAGAGGGCTCGCAGTTCACCTCGAGTGGCACATCTTAGACAGCCCTTTGAAGGCTCGCTCTGTTTCCTACCCAACACTGACTACAGTCCTCTGAGATGTGTTATCCTCATGTATATACTCTATGACCTGCCCTCTTTCCCCACTATTAGAGATTCCTACAACCTGGATTACGTATAAGCAAAAGAACTAAAGAACATGCAGAACCTTTTTAGCCTCAGTGCTATCAGGGCAGGAATATGCTAAGAGACAGAGGAGAGAGCAGGCTCCAACAGGCACCGCATGCCAGAATGCCATGCTGCTGAATGGCATGTATAGACCACCTACATAACTGGTGTGGCAGCAAACATACTGCAGGTCGCAACGTCGCAACTACTCTTTCTTAGGGGGAGAGAACTAGGGTCGTCTTCACCCCAACACATTACTTTCTTTAAAAATACCACACATTAGGACTTAATTAGGTCACCTTTTAATTTTATTCAGATTCACAGAGGGGAAAAAAAAAGAAAAATTTGACTGTGAAAATGTCACCTGGTGAAGACTTCCTTGCGTGATACATACATTCATTTCAATAGGACTCTCTATGTATAGCAAAGAAACCCAGAGTTTCCCAACCCAGTTCCTACTGAAAGATAGGATAAGGCTGAGGCTTCACATAGGCAGACATAATTTCTTCATGGGACTCTCACCCACTTCTACCATGGCTGAATTTGATCCAAATTGCTTAACACTATTTTCCTTAAATATTCATTTTTCAGAGAAAGGGTTTATATAACCTGTCGCCTTGTATTATAGCTGATGTAAAAAGTTTGTAACTCCAAACCTAAATGTTTTATCACCTGTCAGACATTTCAATGGTAATAAAAAGTAACATCCTTTAAATTAATTAGTCATGATTAGGACTTCAAGCCCACAGGCCACTTCATTATGCAAAAATTATAAGTTAGCTATTTAAATTACCATTAAATTGATTCTTATGTTAATTGATATCTCACTTATAACCCCTGTTTTTAATTTCTATAGGATGTTATTAAGGTTTAATACAAGTAACTAAAATGTTTTAAGCAATCATTCAAACAAAGAAAATACACTGAAAAAATTATGACAAATATTTTTCTCTGCTTTCGATTTATAATAAAAACAGGAATTACTTTAATAAAATATATCAGAGATCACTCATGCAATCCTATTAGTATGCAAATTGTTGTGAGTTTCTCTTCTATCCTGCCATTCAGCATAAGCAGAAAGTTCCTTCTTCTACACATGCGCAGCAAAGATTTTCTGAAATATGCAATGATTTGCACAGAGTATTGAAAGGCATAACTCAGGTCATGGAATACAATCAAACCAGTAATGCAGAATGCTAATAGTGGAGATGGGCATTCAAATTCATTTAAGTCACATGTTAATGGTTGGACAGGATACACGTCTTGCATTTTCAAGGGCTGTTTGCCTTGCCTATGGCAAAGGACCAAAATTCTTGGAAAATGTGTAATTTGTTCCTGAAGTTAGGGTCTCCCGACACTATAGTAGAACAGACTTGTTTGTTTCTCCAAACTGTTTCACTTTCTTTAGTATTATATTAAACCATGTTTAAGTTAGGTGAACTCAGTTTAGTGACCTTGCCCTTTTGGTTTCCAATATTTGTAATAAGATCTCATCTGCCAGTTAGTTTCTGTCCCTGACTATTAGGTTTCTGAATAATGTAATACACATGAGAAATAGACATATAGGGTTATATCCTAGCAGTGTTGTTGGCAATGGCTGTGCTGTCAGTGATTCAAGCTGAGACAGTATTTCTCTCTTGGTCCTTCCCAGAGAGTTCAGAATCTTTATGATGAACAGTACAGGCTAGATCTAAAAAGAGATAAAAGAACATCTTTATGTCCCAAATAGCCTCAAAGTCCTTGTACGTATCACCATTACCCTCAAACTTCATTCATGCTCCCAGGCATACAAAAGATGCTTTTAGTGTTGTGATATTAAAAATACCGCTTTGGTGGGCTGTGGCACAACTCTCACAATATATCAGGCACTTTCAATTGAAAAACAATGAAAAAAATGAAAAAAATTCCTAGGAACCTCAGCTGCCAGATGGGGCTCTGGGACATCTTGGCCCCAGAGCCAAACGTTCTGCACTGCAGAGGTGGCAGACCTGCTCTGAAGAAAGCCAGTCCTGTGAGACCAAAGGACTTGGCCAGATATCTGGGACTGCGTTATGGAGTATACAGAAATAGCCATATGTTTAAATACCTTCTCCAAAACAAGAAGTGCAGCTTTGATACCAGCCTATGCTTTAAACACTTGATACTTCATCTGTCAATATCATGCATAGATAATTAAAGCTTCTAAATACACCTGAGATGACAAAAATATTAAACATAGCTAAACTCTGGAGATTTTCAGCTTGGCTTACAGATGATATGCTATATCCCTCACACTATAGCTGTGAGAGGTTAGTCCCCAAAGACTGCTGGATCCAGAATCCTCTGAAACACCATTGGATAATGCAATCCATGCTAATGGGTGACAACATCTTTCATCTGACAACACCCTACCTGGATTATTTACTCTCAACAGATGTCTTTTATTAATGGGACTGCTACCTGACATTGCTGTAACAGAAGAAAACCAAAATAATATTTTCCTCTAAACTACTAAATAGTGGTCTTCAGGCACAAAAGAAGTAGAGCTTCAGATGGTATCAAGAGTCAGATATTTAGCAGTTTAGCAACACCTTTCAGAATTCCCATTAGTCTGTTAGTGACAGAGAAAAAAAATCTTAAATCAACCTTACCAAAGGATCTGTTTTAGCTAGATTGCCTTAGATCACATTGAACTATTGTGTTTTAATGGCTTTTTCTTGATGAATGAAATGTGAATAAATGAATTAATATTACAGTAAGTAACAAGGGTTATTGGAAGAATGGATCTATAAAGGGTCAGTAAAGTAACAGTTCAACAGATGAGAATCAGAATCCATTATCATAGTGCAATAAGCCCTGAAATAATATTCACTTTTTACCTTTATGTTTCTTTATTTTATATTTGTTGTTATTTGTTATTTTTTGTATTCATAGTCTAAGAATACATTGTAAATTATAGCAACACCCAATGGCATCACAAAAATCAGATTGTATAATTACTTGCATTATGAACTTTCATTTCTGAGTTTTAAAGCCCAATAGTAAAAAAACCCACACTGTAGTCTGAAACTTGGCATCCAGAACTTCAAGGATTTAGCTTGGGAGTGATGTGAGGCTTTAAAATAAATTTTCAAAGATAGTGGTTCAGCTGTTTGGGGTTTTTCTATTGAGGCTTTTTTTTGTATTTGTGTAACCTGAAAAGTGTTACAGTGTAAGCAGGAAAATTTGGCAAGGAATTAGTTCATAATATGGTTTAATTACTTTTGGCATTATACATATGTATTTTAAATAGCCAATATATTTGAGTTTGAAAAAGTTGCTCAACATAGGTGTATTCATGTGGATTCTTTTTTAGCATAATCTGTCATAAAACAGTTATTCTATAAAATACACTTTCAAGTACCTATTGCTTAAATGTGCTCAAAACTTTCTAAATGCATTCCCGTATTTTCTTCACTGGAAATGAGACAACTATCAGATTTTACAGGTGTAGCAACTGCAAGTGAAGCTGTAAAAATTTATGGTGAGACTATTGCTAGTTTAGCTCCTATCTTCAAAACACAAATAGATTAACACAAATTCTTAACATCAACATAGTGCTTTTCAAGCTAGATATCAAAGCTTTTTATTAGGGAAGGTTTCACGATCCTTGTTTTATGAATGGGCAAACATTATGGAAATAAAATGCAAGTTGCTGGCCAGTGTCATACCAGGAGACAGAAGGGAAGAGTACTTCAAAGTGATAGCTTTGATGCTAATGTGGCCTTGGACAAGAGTGCGTGCATTTAAACTGGAAAACTGTAACAACTGTTACAAAGTTTAACTGAAAATAAGGTGGAACAGCCAAGTCTTTTTTTGTCCCTTAAAAATCACGTATATTCTTCATTGGATCATGGGGTGGAGTTGATATTTCAGAAGAAGCCTTGTTATTAACCCTGAATAGAATCAAAATTCCCCAGGTTGGAAGGGACCTCGAGTGATCATCTGGTCTAACCTAGATGAGCCTAGATGAGATTATCTAGCACCCTGTCCAGATGCATCTTGAAAACCTCCAGTGATTGGAACTCTACCTCCCTGAGGAGGTTGTTCCAGTGAATGACTGTTCTTACTGTAAAAAATTTCTTTCTTATGTCAAGATGAAACCTCATGCCTGCTGCTCCTTGTCTTCTCCAGTGGCTCCTTGTGAAGAGAGGACCTGTGTCCTCTTTGACGCTGCCCTTTAATACTGGAATACTGTGATGAGATCCCACCCTAAGCCTTCTCTTCTCCAGGGAGAAAAGACCTAATTCCTTCAGTCTTTCCTCGTAGTGCAGGTTCCCCAGCCCTTTGATCATCTTCGTGGTCCTCATTTGCACCCTTTCCAGTCTGTCTGCATCTTTCTTGAATTGCCAGGACCGGAACCGGACACAGTATTCCAGGTGCAGTCTGATAAGTGCTGAGTAGAGTGGGATGATCATGTCTCTATCTCTGCTTGTAATGTCTCTGTGGATACAGGCCAGGATCCAATTTGCCTTTGTTTTTGCAGCGGTGCACTGCTGACTCATGTTCAGCTTGTTGTCTACCAGGACCCCCAGGTCCCTTTCATCAAGCCTGCTCCCCAGCCACACAGATCCTAACCTGTAGGGATTTGCACTTGTCTTTGTTAAATTTCATACAGTTCTTGCTAGCCTTTCCAGATCTCGCTGTAAGATGTCTCTCCCTTCTGATGTGCTCATCTCACCACCCAGTTTGGTGTCATCAGCAAACTTGATGAGGGTGCTTTCAACCCCATCACCCAGATCATTTATGAAAATGTTGAACAGCATGGGGCCCAGTATTGATATCTGGAGGACCCCACTTTTACTTAGGCTGCCAGCCTAGGTAAAAAAATCATTGATTACCACCCTCTGAATGCAACCTGTTAGCCATTTTCCTACCCATCTCACAGACCAACCACCCAATTTGTATCTTGCCAGTTTGTCTAGGAGAAGGCTGGGGGAAACAGTGTTGACCGCTTTGCTGAAGTCGAGAGAAACTCCAAGAACCAATATTAAGATCGTGTTGCCATAACAGGGGACACAGTTCCTAGAAAATATGTTTTCTTCAACACTGAGATAGGATGCGAAGGACATGTTGTTTAAGGGTCCTTCTCCCACACCCCCCTCACCCCTCCCTTTTGGCTCATCTCTGCTACTGGATGTAAATCTATATACGGAAAGGGATAAAAACTCCCTTGTCTTTCCAAAGTCTGATCCTGCTCACATGCCTGGATGAGTGGTCCCTACCCCTACACAGTCAGCTAGGGATATTATACATCAGGTGTTTTCAAAATGTTGTTCCTCTCACCTTTATACTGTTCAGCATGGGGTATGGTTTTTTTTGCCCTGACTGGTTAGTCAGTCATGGGGTTACCTACTTACTATTAACCAAAGTTTATCTTAGAGAGTTCTCCAGTGAAGTTATTCAGTCCGTGGTGGAAAATATTTCCTCATGAATCCACATTGGGAATAGTTTTAGGGGAAGGTGTCTGTTAAAGAAATAGTGGGATAGAGTTGAGTTTCAATATCTGATAAGCAAAATAGTCCAGTAGCTCAGTGGGGTGGAGTTAGTGGCAATCCTCTTCAGTTGGGAACAATTTACAAATTATTTCATGGTGCAGATAATAGTTCCCAAATAAATCGAGTTGTGGCTTAATTAAACAGCATCCTTTGCTTCTTTTTCCCATTTACCTGAAACAGCTATAACTAGGATTAACTGTTGTGTGAGAACATATAATAGAGAGGCAGTCTCTAGAATTGCAGACCCTAAAGCTTTGTAGGGATTTAAAGATTATAACCAACACTTTGACCTGGCAGCAGATGGGTAGCCAGGGAAAAGCATGGACTATGAGTACAGTGTACCATTCTGATAAAATGAACCATAACATTCAATACCAGATAAAGCTTCCATGGACATTGGCCTCTCAATGTTATGCTGTGTGTCAGCTCCACTCTTCGAAGACATTAACGCTGTAACATTTCCTCATCATCTGATATCTGGGCAATTTAGTTAAATAACCCAACTTCGGCTACCATCTCTGTGCAGATGAATCATATACAGGTATCTCTAATGCTCTGTCCTGAAACAGATCTTTGTGTTGAAAAGCTAAACCTTTATATCTCTTCATGGATGCGGCTTTCAACTTGAGTGCAACATGACTAAGAAAAAGCTCTTTCCTTTCTGCCCCAGACTATTCTCTGTTACTGTGCCTGCTACTCACACCACTAACATGGACATAATCTTTGCCTCAGATTTTTAGTTTTCATGTCCAAGCCATGGCTCACCTTTACATATTATGGCATAAGTATCTCTAAAAAACAACAGATGGTGCAGGCAGCCAGGGAAGCTCAAGAAAATGATGAGATAATATTGGTCTTTGTAACAACTATTCTGTAGATCCTTGCAGGAATTGCAGGTTTTCAAGACAATCCTCTCCATACAGATCTTCAGTGACCCTATACCCTTTGTCACCTCAAAAAAAAAAAAAAAAAAGCTCTACTTATCTTCATGTACAAGGCCTAACCAGTGTTGTCCCCACTCAGCCCTGATTCAATATCTAAAGGCTGATGTTGACTCCCAGTAGGCCAACTTTCAACTTTTTGTGCTTTCTTCTATGCTGCCCCTCATGATTAAGAGAAGATGACACTGAATGACTCTGAAGTTACACATTATCCTTCTTTTGTCTCCTGAATGTTGTCTTTGTGACAGTTTTCCTTTTGCTCTGTTTTGTGCAGTCCCAAGTGCAATGCAGTCCCAGTCCAAAGCTAGAACTGCCAGATGCTATATCAGTATTGTACTCAGCATTGATCTCTCTTAACATCTCCTTTCAAGGCTGTGACAAAGCATGCAGGATTCAAGAGGCATGAAGATGAGGGAGGAGCCCTCTGCCCCTCGTGGTGGAGTCAGGCCAGGGCAGCTGAGGATTTGGGCCCTTCCGAAACTGCACATCAGAAAAGAAACTGTGATTCGTGTGCCTGAAGGTAATTGTGCTGAGGTTAAAAGAGAATAGCTGAAGTCTTTCACTGGACCATTATTTCCAACAACGCCTGCCTTCCTCCTCTCCCCAAAATACATTTTGATTTACATTTTCCAGTTTTTGATGAAAGACTGGAAACTCTCAACATTTTTCACTTACTGTTGTGGGGCTTTTTTTTCCATGAAAGGATTTTTAGGGGTATGAAAAATATTTTTAAAATATTTAATTTAATCTTTTCCTCTGAATTCAAAAGCAAAGGTGACATGCGGTAAACTAGGATCTGCACAGAAGAGCTCTGTGTACCATGGAAAAGGTGGCTGCTCAGGCTAGGTGACGGGAGCCTTTGAACTCCGAGTCTATTGGAGATGCCCTAGTTCAATCAGGAATTAATTCAGAGAAGTCCTGTGGCCTGCATTATGCAGGAGGTCAAACTAGAGGGTCACAATCATCTCTTCCAGCATAATAATCCATGAATCTGTAAGAGCTACCATCTTTTACGGTTCATTTCTTCTAAATGCCAATGTTTATTTGTAGCTGTAACATTCTTTGGTATAACATATATAGCTGGTAGGGTAAGTTAATGCTAACACTTTTGCTCAAATATTTTAATGTTATTTTTCACAGAAAAAGTCAGAAAATGGGTCATAGATAAGGTGATGAAAACTTATTTCAGATGTCATCCTAAAAGAAACTCTAACTTACTTCTCTTTCACTGGATCTTCTTCCTAGGCTAGAAGCTTTTGTTTTTAAAATATTTTAACCAAGTCTAGGAGAGGATCTTGAGCTTTTGCATAGGGTCAGACTACAGAAAGTTTGATTTAAATATCAGCGGAACTTTAAATACATCTGTCATAGAGCTCTGCATTTTTTGGCAGTTATAGGCCACCTTTATTCTGTGTAATGATGAAGGTTTGACTTCGTTTGATTTTTTCTTTTTTAGCCAAATGAATAGTGCATCTTTCTTTAATTGTGATCCTCATCAACCATTTGGCCCAGTAATAGTATGCAAATTGAACTCTTCAAAAATTAATGCTAACATTTATTAAATAATGCATCATACAATAAGTTAATTTGAAATTCTAAGTTGAACTCCCTGCTCATAAGAGAGGGATATTTTTTTTCCCTGTGTCATCTTCATAAAACATCTTTATAGACTTTCTAAATACCTTGAATGTGTTATTTGGGTTTTGACAAATTGATCTCTACTGAGGCTATTGATAAGGAGACATTCTCTCTGTTCCAGAGTTTTGATATTTTCTATTCCTTGATGTCTTCTATTTCCACATAATTGTTAATATTTTCTTAGCTTGAACACTTTGGAGAAAAGCACCAATTAAATGCAACCATTTGGTAAAGATGTAAAAGCTCAGAACACATACAGTGACATCTTCTGCAAACAAACATTAATTTTGCATCGTTACAAACATGTGTCTGGCCACTAATTTACCTAGACATAGTATCACACTCGAGGACACATTGCAACATGTGGAGGGGTGAACACTTGGAGGATTTTTTTTTTTATATATATATATATATATACACACACATATAAAAGCCTGGATTTTTTTACATTTATGATTTTAGGGAAATCAGAATTGGGTCCTAAAAGCAGACGACAATTTATACTATACATATCTTTATTTAGTTTGACAAAAGCAAGTGCAGATTTTCACATTTGCCTGTGTTTAACCATTCTGAATGCCCTTTTGAATATGTCTTTTTCTGAGTCCTGCTTGGGGTTTTTCTTTTTTTCTCATATGTTTAATGTGTGCATCAATCTGTTGCTTTCCACTCATTCATTCACTGGGCATGACAGAGGCAGGTGCCGAAACAGAGGCTGGTAAAATGACCGAGTAGAAATAAATACAGCAAAATGTAGTAAGGTCTGTTCAGTAGGAGAGGATCTTTGCAAACACGAATCAAGAAAGGTAACAAAACTATCCCTCTCCTGGTGATCAGCAAAGCCCCAAGCGAGCGGGCGGGCGATCCTGAGCGCTCCTTCCCCATCTCTACAGCAGTCCTCAGCCTCCTCCTGCAACCCCGGCTCCCTCGCCAGAGCCAGGCAGGATGCACTTTAACTTCTTGTGCTCCTGCACACTGCCTCATATGGAGAGCAACAGAAAAGTCACTGTTTGGGGGTGAATGCATTAAAAAAAAAAAAAAATTCCCTTTGATATAATATTGCCACTAGCGTGCATTCTCAGTGGAGTCATGAGTTTAGGTTATTTTTTGCTTCCTGTGTCTTAAGAACGTCTTCATGTTTGTGCTTCAGAGAAAGGTAGACCTTTAGGTCAGGCTGTCTTTAAGCAATGGTTTTCCAGTTGCGTCTACAGTTTCCTGGAGTGGCAACTTTGCCAAGCAGCCAACCAGCAGTGGCAGTGTGTGCAGGTAATTGCCTAAATTGGGAGCAGAATAACAGTGTGTAAGGTGGCAACCTGAAACACTTCCAGCCTGGTTTCACCCCTCTTCCCCCATACAGCCTAGCCAGGCTGAGGTAACAGTGCAGCTAAGGGGTATAATCAGGAGACGTGGAGATGTGGTCTGAAGTTTTGCTCCTGACTTGTGCTGAGGACTGGCTCCATTCGGTGCATCAGGAAGCAGGCGCTGGCTGTTTGGGCTGCAGCCGGGTGTGCCCCTAGCCATCTCACTCCCTCGCATGCCGCTGCTTTCAGAAACCGAGGGGCCTTACCCACTTTTTATCCTGATGCGCTTCTCAGTTGGGGAGGTGCTTTTGTCTTTTTTTCTTTTGACTAGAAATCACTTTAACAGTCCAAAAGGCCACTACTTTATTAGTGGAAAAATGTGATCTATTTGAGTATGATGGGCTCCTGTGTGAGCACAAATCATTTGGCAAACTTTGAAAAGAGAACATGTGGCCTGAATAATCAACAAGAGGAATTCACAAAGGTTTGGCTTGGCTTGCTTAATTTTTTTCTCTGATTTGTCTGTTCTTATAACTACCACCTGTTCTTTTGTTTTCCTGTAGATCTGCAGTTTTTTACAACTAGAAGAGACATAATGATAATTTAACTTGACTTTCTGCACAAAATAGAAGCTATAATTTAATCTACTCCTTCCAATGCTTTTGCAATAAAGCATAGCCTTTAGAAAGACATCAGGTGTAGCACTCCAGGTGATGTCTATCACCTCCATAGGTAAGAACTTCTTGTGGTTAATTATTTTTAGTGTTTAGAACATTATAACAATGCCACCTGGAATTTGTCTGGCTTTACCTGCCATGTATTGAATTTTGTCCAGTCTTTGACTGAAGGCAGAAAGAGCCATCTGCAAGCAGGAAACTTCTGCCTCCGCACTTGCTTGTAGGCTCTGCTCAAGTTGCTTCTTTCATATTCACTTTGACAAACTAAAGAAATAAAGCTTTATACTTCTCTAACATTAAGGTGAGATCTACATTGTCAGTCATTCCCGTGGCCCTTTACCAAACTCCTTGCAATTCGTCAAGGTTCAGTGTTCCAGTGATAGTCTCGCTAAGGCTACACCACCTTATTTCTAAGAATATTCACATATATTGGTAGACAAAGAAGTCATCTAGGCACATACTATCCATCTTGTGCCAGATTAAGAAATGTGGTTCAGCTTCAGCTTCAAATTCAGTGAAGCCAAAGGCTTCTGAATTTTTTATTTAGATGGGGAAAAAGCTGTATCGTATCACTCAATGTTCCTACTTTTAATTACAATTTCTGCTGCAAAATACCTGCAATTAAATAAATTAAATTGAGCTGTGTTAGTAACAATGGCTGAAGAAACATAGTTGAATCCTAAAGGGAATAAATAAAATCTGCTTCCCATATGAAGGGAACAGTTTCCAAAGATAACAGCTAAGGTAATGCAGAATGGAGATCTTCGAGCTTTCTTGGGCATACTGCTAGGTGAAACCATACAGGTCATGGCAGTGCTTTGGAGATTTGTTTTGAGATTCATTTTCATTTCTAATCCAGTGCAGGAGAGAGAGGAGGTCAAATGGACTGAAACAGACCCATGTTTCTATGAAACCATTTGCTGTGAAACTCCACCTGCTACAAAGGGAGGAATACCTTTGATTTTAATCACTCTTAATCAAATCTTTTAACCAAACCACTTAGTCAAACCTCTCCATCTTCAAAATGAATCCTGCTGAGGGAGCGTGTGAGCCCACAGCACCACAGAGAAAAGTGGCAATCTAATTGGAAAATACTTCCTATCATTTTGGCAGAGTGGTAGACTGATTTCTTGATTTACAGTAGTATAGACCTATTGACTTTTGCACAGTGTGTATTTCCAGAGTGTACATTGTGATCATTGTATTTCATTCTCCAGTTGGTACTAGTAAACAATGTATACTACCAGACTTAAACCTTTAGTAGTGAAATACTCAAGGGTCAGCTCTACTCTCCAACCCACACATGCAACGTATATTCACACATAATTTTAACTCACACTTTATCTAATTAAGTTACTGACTTTGCCTAATACTTTGTCAGTAGCAAAGAGGGGCAGTTTTGGGAGCCGGAACTCCTTTCTCTCAATTCAGGGAGATAGTGCATAGCCTGCTGAGCGATTCAGGAGCCTTCTTTCCTTTTTCCTCTCCACAGAAACTGCACATAAATTGCAACTTCCTCTACAAGTCCTGCTTGCATTAGATTTCCATTCTGTGCAGCAAACTATAACACCCTTCATATGGAATGCATTTATTTCTCCACCCAAATTCACTTAGGCATTCCTCATGCATTCATTACAGAATAATCCATCAAATAACGCATACCTCCGTATCTTTACTTATCACACACAGCATTGTTTTCGTATGGAGGATCCATCCAAAAAAGTCTTCTCTTTTACATAACTGGGAAGAAAGGGTGACGTTGCCAGCATTTAGTTTGCTTCAGTTGTAGATTTCTGTATCTTCACTTCTGCCACTTATTTTATTTTTTAAATGGGGACTTCAGCAGTATTCAGCCCAAAACTCAGGTGTATTCATACCATGAGCTTTTTCTGTTATTCTCGACTGATTTTTTCTCATGTATTTTTAAATAGACTTTTATTCCTAGGGATGCTTGCCTTCTTTCTTCCTTTCCTTCCTTCCTTCTTTCTTTCTTTCTGTCTTTCTTTCTTTCTCTCTTTCTCTCTCTCTCTTTCTTTCTTTTTTTAAGGAGGATGAGGGGAAAGTTGCTTGGGTATTAAGATTTTAAAAATCAGAAATGTCTCTGGTTTTATAACTCAGCTTCAAAAGTACTGTGTTTTTCCATGAAACTCAATGCTATTCTTTGTGCATGTGTGACTTACTTAGTATATGCTGGCATTGTTTGTCTTCTGTTACAGGCTTATAAGATTCTTTCAGTTTGGTAAGGAAGATCATAGATTGAGTATATACAATTTTGTTTTTAAATGTTGGAAATGTGCTGTGCTATCTTTTTCTGTAGTGCAGCAGTAAATTCTTCCTATCACACTGAGAGGTAAGCATGTTCTATGTTTTCTTCTTATTTTACAAGTTTTAATAAAAATGTAATTAAAAATGTTTCTTAGGCTACAATATGTGTAGTACACACTTTCTATTTCTCTAGCATACAGTATATAATGAATAATGTGATTACTCTAGATATAGTATAGGGCTCCTTAATATGAATATGAATTATGTCCATGCAATGGTTTTCTGTATCTATCTTTTACTATGTGACACAATTTGCTTTATTTTCCTCAGGGCACAGCTTGAGCTCAGTTACCACCTCTGATTTTTGTATGGATAATAAAATATTTATAGTCTTCAAAATTAGGTGCTGAGACAGTGATTAGTGCGGTATGAATGAACAACTGAATAGATAAGGGCGTGACATTTTGCACATGCGTTACCACATACTGAACTTGTGCACACAAAATCCCAATTTGTGTGTATGTACATACGTGTGATTCCAATTCAGTGATTTCTTCTCACCTGTGGCATTCCTCCTGCAGTTTTACTTGGCCACTGCATTTTTCTGTTTGGAAGAGATTTGGCCGCTGCCACTCTGCTGTTCAGGATGCAGTCAGGTACCTGTTCAGGAAGGCTAAGATTTTTCTGTCTCCATTCAAATTACAGTGTGATTGCCTTGATTCAGTTGACCACCCTGGGTAAAAAACAGCTTTCCTCGCAATTTTCTGTGTGCTTCCTTCTTAGGTGGACAATACCTTAAAAGCCAAAGAACTATTTCCCCTACACAGACCCTGAGGGGCCTGTGACACTCCAGAAGTGCTTTTGCCCAGGTTCCTTCACTGAAGTACCTTCTCCACTTGCCACATCCTATATTGCACTCCTACTTCTAGTGGCCACCTCTAACTGTAGACCATTTCTGCGTCCTTGTACTTATTGATATATATTTTGGAGACAATTCAGGTCAAAAGTGCTATGCTAAGGTAAAGAAACCTTCAAAGCCAGCCACCTCTATCAATGAAATTTTAGGATGTGAGCCTACTTTCCATGCCTGATTCCTCCTAGACATAATATTGAATTCAGTTCTTGCCTGCTTGTCTTGCTCGATTCAGATCTATTTTAAAGGGCCTATAAAAGCAGATACTATTTTACATAACCAATTATATCAGAAAAATGTAAGATTCCTCAGTCCCCAAAGGTATTAGATGCAGGCTTATTTCTACCAGGAAGTATCCTGTTTTACGTTGATCACAGTAAGCAAGTTATCTGTCTGCACAGAGCCCTTAAGAATATAACCAAGTTCTAGGATAACTCATTAATCTGTTCAGTATTTTTTTAATAGAAAGCCAATTTCTTAATGTTACGTCCTTTAAAATTAATTTTTTCTTTGTCAACAAGTTTCTTCTATGACAAATTGCGTCTTAATAATTACAAAGTAATTACAGAAGAGTCTTTGAAAGTAGTAGGAGATTCAGCCAAAAAATTGATAGCATGATACCAATCCAAAGGAACTGCACCTCTGTATGTTCCTTTAAAACTAAAATGGTACTATACTGAAGTATCCCAGCTACTGCTGTGCAAGATTCTTCTGCTAGTAGCCTCCTTTTCATAGTGCTTAAAATCGTTGTTTCATCCCTCCCCAGAAGTAACGCCAAGATTCCTGTGGCATGTACATGTCATATAATAAACTAGCTGTTGGCAACATGACTAGCTGAAGCCAGATTTATTTTCCCAACCAAACTGAGAAGATTTGGAATGGTGAAGCAGCATTGATCAGACAGTGTATTTTACCACTGAATGTCTAATTTAATATTAGTTAAACTTGATCAACAGTTCAAGAGTTTAGGGTCACATTATTAACAGAAAACATCAATCCTTTGGATAATTCAATTAAAAAACATCAATAAAAATCTAATTTCAAAAGTCACTAGTATACCAATATACCATATCTGACAGACAGAAACTGCTCAGCCACCATTGAATCATTGCCCGTTTTAATAAGTATTCAGAAATTATACTGAGACTTCAAAAGAAATTGTAAGGAATTGTTAGCAGGTTTATTAATGTTTTATGTTTTATTAAAAGTTTGGGTGTACATTTCACAATGAGCAACATCAAAAATCAGACTTTCTGCCTGTAATTTTGCTTCCTCCTGTCTTTCTGCCTTTGGGATTCGCTCTTTTCCTTTCATCAGCTGCCATTTTCAGCAGCATGCAGTAATTTCATGGCTCATTGCAAGCGCTGAAAACCTTTGAAACCACAAATGCTAACCTACCTGGCCTGCAGCCATTTAGGAAGAGATTAATTTAGCAAACAGAAGCAAAACACTTTCTACTTCTAGCCTGTGCATAATTTCACTTCTATCTATATTTATTTTACAGTGAGCAGCGTAATGACAATTTCAGTAATTGCAACTCTGTAAAAATTTGCCTACCTAGCTTATCTCACTATCACAAGACTGTGAGTCAGTCAGATTAGAAAAAGTACAGCATGTGAAACTGCATTGGTTGCCTTCCAAAAAATATGTGCCTTATATAAAACTTAAGTGATGCTTTGCACTTATTTGTATACTTATCTACAGGACAATGGATTCTCCATGATGTTTGCTTGGGATGTGTGAGCCTTTTTAATGCACTGTGATTTATGGGTGCTTTTCCCATACAAAAAGATCAGCAATGCTAGTAGGCTGCAAGTGCCAGCCCATTTCTGCAGACTTAGTTACAAATGGCTGTTATGGTGCTGTCAAGCGATTTGAACAGAACTGAAAGTCCATCTGGGGCAAATCTAAGCTATCATGCTTGGAATGAATTCAAATTCAAAATTAGCCTACAAACTGTTAGCTGAAAAAAAGTTCAAAATGTTTTATTGTTTCTAATTTAACTCAAAGATCAAACTCTCTAAGTAAACACACAAACTTTTCTTCTAATCCATTTCTTTTATTCCATTTGACGAGTATATTCAGAACAAGATGCATAATGTCAAGCTTATAAATGTTTATTTATACAGTGAAATAGAAGCGGCATGATTTCCCTGTTCCCCTGTGATTTGTCTCATTGCTGAGTATCCCACTTCCTACCAAGTTTGTTGACCACTGAGGTTTCTATGTTTATCCTCTGACGAATGTAAAGGTTACAAGAATTGAACCCAAAGCCTTTATTACCATGTGCTGTGTAAAAAAAGGGAGCAACAAAGAGTTATTGTAGTATCATTTTCAGATACACAGCAGGAAAAAGATTTCTTTGCAATTCCCACGTCTGCCTTGATAGCCAGCATGATGGCCTCAGGTATGAGGAATCCCTAAGGTATCTCACAGCTCCCGACTTCTATATTGGTATCCTGGCACTGGTAGCTGGGCAATCTGGTGCCGTTTTCTGGCAGTCATTGGTCCAGGCCTGGGCTGGTTGGAAGGGATTTTAGGGACCTTGAGTGACCTTGTGGATAGCAGTCACTGGGTAATGATTTTGACTGCAGGATTATGCAGTGGTACTTCCCACCATGAGGGGCTGCAAGACAATTGCTGCCAATGACATGGAGGGAGATGGAGTCAAAGGGAGAGAGGGGGTCCTCAGCGTTGGAGACGAAATGGTTTAAAGTGCACAGCTTTCCAACTTTTTACATGAGAGTAGCGAAAGAGCAATTGAATATCATTGTTAGCTTACTTCACTGTGATTCAGATACTTTTATATCAGCAAAAGGAAAGTGTACAGCATTAAACTTGTTTATGCAGTGTTTTTATAATAGCTAATTCATTTAAGCATACAGATACACAGACGGCAGTGGGATGACTGGCCAACCCACACAGATGTACACCTCCAATCTGGCATCCCATAACATTCATAAAATATGTCAACACAGCCTGGATTCCTTCCATAGTTTATGTTAAACTATTGGTGTTCATACCATAGAAGCAAAATATTTCATGTTGTTAAAATTTGTGTCCCTAGTAAATAAATATAAAAACTAAACACATTCCCTCTAAATGCACAAGCCGTGTGCAGCAGCGTTGAAGCAATATGTACTGTTTGTACTACTAGTAACATTGGAGAAATTAACATTTGTAGAGCTGTTTATCATGCAGGCAAGTGATAATATGGAGGCTCCTGTGTTTTATTAGTATTCTGCTTTTATCTGTGATGTCCCTGTCTAGTTACTGGATTCCCAATATGTGGGACTACACATCAGAGCAAGCAGTGAGGAAAAGGATCTGGTGAGGGACTTGGCCACGTGTGCGGAGTCCCATGGCCTAGGTGTGCCCCCCGTATTGCCGCCCAGAGCCTTGCATTGCCCTCTTCACTCACCCCCGAGCCGCCAGCTACAGGCACCGGCAGTTGGCATAAACCAGCTTTGTCTGGCATGGAGTGTCCTCGGGCGGTGGGAAGGCAGCAGCTCTGCTGAATATGAGTAAGTGCAGATGCTCTAGCGCAGGATAAAGGCCAAGAATGAGTCTGGTGTTCAGGGTGCAAGAATAAAAGCTGAATCCTATTTTTAGAGCAGAATTCACCCAGAACCCTGAATGTAAAGTATATTCACAGACGGACTCCTCATGATCCACTGAGCACTTGAGCAGTCTTTGCACAACACTGTTACGGTGCTGGCTCCCCTGAATAAGACAGCAGCATTATCCCACCTCCCCTCAGCAGAGTTATCCCACCCCCGCTTTGCAGAAGACCTTGATGGTCTCGGCAGCTGCGGACAGCCAAGATACTCAGCTTCTCTTTGGGTAGGACAGCAAATATTTCCCTTTCTGAAAAGGAGAAACAAGAAGGGTTGTTGCAGAGTAATAATCAGTAGCTCTTGCTGGGGGCTTTTGACTCCTTGGTGATTGCCCAAGTTGGGTTTTTGACTTGTGCAGAAGAGATCTTTTCCAAACATGACGATCTGAAATTTCCTAAGCATGGCTGCTTAAAATGTTGCAGCTCCATGCACCTGTGATATTTATATATTGCTATTCAATGTTGAGATCTTATTTTTATATTTAGATTATTAAATCATGTCACTAATAAATTATGTCACTAATATCTAACCATGTAAAGTAAAATAGATTAGTGTTAGTACTGTGAAACACTATAGTATATTAATGTATAGTAAAATAGATCTGTTGCCATTATATTTAATGAATAATATTCCCCATTAACACACATCTCTGTGTTTCGGTAATTCCGGAGCTATGACACAGACCAATCAAGGAAATGCATGGTAAACAAGCTATAATTTTTCTCGGGCTGCGCAACATAAAATACTTAGTGAAATTAGTGAGTGCTGTATGTGGAGGCACTGTACGATTAAGCAGATATTCAGGTGTACCCTCACCTTTCCTTGATTAACAAACATACCCATCAAGATGAAGGAATAGTGTGGAGGGAAGAAAGCAATACTTGATCATTAATACACAAATGCAAAAATACACTGCTGTCAGACACACAGAAGTCAGTAAAACCACATGCTGTTTGGAGAGGATTGAATTATCTTCAAGCACTACCATCTAATTAAATATGTATATATTTCTAGGCCTGAGCTCTGGAAAGCATTCCTATTCAAGAGGGCGCTTAAGCATATGCTTAACTGCAGAATGGGGGCTTGGAGGAGGTATTAGTATGTGTAGTCAAAAAGTACATTTAGCAGATGAGCAAAAGAACTTGTTTCACAATCAAGACTGATGACAGTTTGCTGTAGGTTAATCAATTGCCTGGTTTCATTACTTCATTTCAAAGTTGTTTTTTTCTGTCAGATGGTGCAAAACATTGTTATAAACAAGTAAATTGTTCTTTTTGATTAACAGATGGCTCACGACTAGCCAAAAAAATTATTATTGTTTAAATTAAAGGAAAAGTGTTCCTTGTTGAAACCTTCTATGTTGCAGTTCAGCCAAGAGAAAATTTATTAAAATGAAACTGTAAACTTATGAAAAACAGGATTTATAATGGAAACACTGATGCAGCCATAACTATAACCATGCTAACCATGCTGCTATTATTTACTATGGTAACATTATAAAATACTACACTGTTTGGGCCATTATCCTTACAGTTTTCTTTTCAGTACAAATCATTATATTTATTATCTGTCTTCTTGTATAGAGGGTCATGGAAAAGGCCAATCAAAAGCAGAAGAAGCCTGCTTTTCAAAAGGAAATTGGACCTATTTCTAATTCTTCTTCTTTATCAAATACAAGGAGTGCAGACTTTTTTTGTGAAAAATTGTTTCATGTAAGATAAAAGTGCAGATTATTGGTGAGAAAATGACACACTTTTCCCTACATCTTGGCGATTCTTGGGAGATATTGCCAGTTTTCCTAAGAGATTTTTGCCTTACTCACAAATGCGTTCGTTTCCTCCAGACTTCCAGCAGCAGGTGCTGGGGCTCTGAGTATTTCTTTGGGAATACACTGCATAATTCAGCTATTGTGACTTGGATAGATGTCTTAGCAATGTAGTATTTTAGAATGAATATTGTACAGAGTATCAGACAAAATGGATGTTTTTAGAAATACTCATTTCTAATTTACAGGATGAAGAGAAACAAAACAGAATTTGTGTTTCTTTCTCTCTTTCATCACTTTTTTCTTTCTGTGTTTCTGGAAAAAATATGAATCTCGACACTGTTATTCCTGCCTCCTTGGAAACTGCCATAAACATACCTGTATTTCTGTGTATTATCAGACTTATTGACAGTAGTCTAGTAGATAGACCACAGTATATGGACACGGTGCCCAAGTGCCTGGCTTACACAATTGCCTTAATAATTATGACTAATAAATATGTGCCAGTTTTTTAACTCTTTCAAGCTGTAAAAGGGATGTGGTGAAAGTTACCTCTCTCCTACGGGCTGGACAAGATGTGATACATGTTCAGAAAACCTTCAATGTCAAACATGAAAAATAGACTTGCAATTATATTTAGGAAGTGCTTCGTGACTGTTGACTCATCACTAACTTGAGATGAAAAGTCAATGTATGTGGAACCTCTTTCAGTTTTTTTTCTGACGCACACATTTGACTTAGACATTAGTGTAGTACGGCACAATATGATCATTCCATATTTAAAATAACTTTTTACTGTGCTCTGTTTATCTGTGGTAAGGTACCATGCATTAAAAGCATTGCTTGGAACTATAGTGAGTCAATATTAATACCTATGGTTTAATACTATTATCTGCATGACAACTATGCTTAATTCAGTAAACATTCCTGACATTGTAAACATGGCCAGTATAGCTGTTAAAACAAAGTAGGAAAATTGACTGACAAATATGTTTAGAGATACGGGTCTCAGAGAGACTATGGATCAGTTGTTTACTGATAACCAGCAGAATGCTCTGACTCGATTGCTAACAGTTAAGCTAAAGAGCTACTTTTTGACTGCTGCTTGATGAAACAGTATTCCTGGGTTTTTTTCAGGCTATGTTGCCAATTTAGGAGTATCAGCTCTGCACAAGAAAGCTGTGTCACAACTGGAAAATGATAGTGCTGCTAACACAGAGTGGTATTTCTGAAGTTGTGACACCCAAAGCGCTTCACAGTATTTGATGACTGCTTATGACAATTAAAGATCGCTTTATTTATTAGGAAAGTAGACCTTGAACATTAGAGTTAACCCAAATGGATTTTATTTTAGACTACCTATTGTTATCTCAGAGTATGTCAATATTACGTGCTTCAAAAGAATGGATAGGAAATGTTTATCAGTAGACAATGAAGGCAAATAGATTGTTTATGACAGTATAGGGAATACATTTCTTGGCAAGATTTTGAAGTGCAGTCAGGAGGGTCATTCTTGTGGCAGCTTTTGTTGACATTCATCATAACTGAACATCTAGATTGTAAAATATGTAGTGTTTTTGCACCAAGTGATTCTCTAGGTACAGCATGTTGTGTTTGTATTGGACTTTGACGGCACAGTCACAAAAGATACGATGTTCAAATACTGCATATACCACTGCTGCTTCTATTTTGAATATTTCTTGAATTGCCCATTGCAATGTACAAATCATTAACAAGCTTTAATTTCTTTCTTTCCATATCAAACTTTTTGAGTATACTTGGATATATTTTTTCAGCATTCATGATCTCCCCTTATTTCTGACACTAAAGCCTAGAATAATATTTTGAAAACAAATAATTTTTTTTTTAAATTTTAAAATGCCATACACCATAAACTAATATTTGTATTTCAATTTGAGTTTATTTGCATATTCTTGGGCAGTTTTTGCTAAACTATTGTCTTAATGCATTAATTTTACCACATCATAAATACAATGTCAGGCAAGGTAAAACGATGTAGTGGATATGATCAAGGAATATTGCTGTTGTGAGGATTACAGGAATATAGCTAGTTTCATAAAAATATTGCATTTCATATCACCCCATTTTGCATGTTAATGTCTCGTTACTAGGACAGGGAATTCCAGTTTTTACAAGGTCTATAAAAATTGCTGAACAATAGGCAGTGAAAGGAAGCCTGGAGAAGCAAAAGCCTCATCACCACCCAGACCCTTTATACTGTTATTTCAACAATGCACCAGAGTCTTTACAACTAGTCACCAAAAATAATGGTCTCAATGTGTGTAATCATTGCAGATAGTACAGCACATTTTATTTATTACTGAAATTATTAATGGTATTGTATTTTCAAGACTTACGAATGACATTTCCTTTTTTACTACAACGTACATGGCTGTTCCTCTCTACCCTGAGCTTGCCCTAAGTAACCTGTTCATGATATCTATCTTTATTAATTTTAAGTAGTCACTCCTACTCCTGTTTCAGAACGGGCTGGCTTTGTTCAACTGCTCCCTTGCCGAGCCCTGCATCGAGCAGTGGTAACACAGCCTCCCACCATGCTTTGTCCTTCTGCAAAACAAACGTGCACAGACGTGTTACCATATGCAAGATTTGGTCCAGTTAGAGCACATGTATTTTATTGTTCCTTGCATAGGTTTGTCACTGGTTGAAAGTGGATATAAAATAAAGGCTGTTCTGATTTGGTGTCATCTCATACCTACTTTGCACTCACAGGTGTGAGTTCACAGCTGGTTCAGAGCAAAACAAATTCAGGCATTATCAGCACAGATACATTTTTACAGAACAAAGTATTGTCAGCATGCCACACTCTCCATGTTTGATTAATGTGCACATTCAATACAAATCAGGACTGACCTTCCAAAGGGCTCAGTTCAAGTAACTGAGGCCAAATTTTAGGAACTGCTGATTGGTGAGGTGATTTTGAAAATGTGGCACTTTACACAGAGATCAGTGCCTTGCTGCATTAACATCATACAAGCCATCAGAGATCTTTTTGTGCAGATCTGTTGTATGAAGGTCAGTCTTAAGATGTGCACGTGTGAGGGGGGCATCATCACTGCTCCCGTATGTACTTTAACAACAAAAATGAACTATTTAAATATCACAGCAGCCCTGTGAAGCACATAGTAACACATGCATCTGAAAGACTGGAAAACTTGAAGTAAGAACCCAATTGTGAAAGAAGAAGAGTAAATATCTTTGACTCCTGATTTGCAGTCCAAAATGCAGAGGGGAAATGCGAGATGATCCAGCCAAATACTTAAGTGACATTAATGGAGTCCAAGAAAGTGCAACTCACAGGATAAGGAGCCAGAAGAAGGAAGCTGGAGGCTCATGATAGGACAGGGAAGCTACGTTAACGGAACAGATACGTAAGGGGAACCATAAGTTACAAAACCGGAGGCTTATTTCATACGCACTTCTCTTTTTGGCCTTGTGGTTTAGCCACAACACCATGTTCCTTTTCTCCATTTATTTGAAGTATTAGCCTTTTAACCAAATTTACAGAAATGAAAAAAGTTGTAAATATAAAAAATATAAATACAGAAGCAAATTTTTAGGTGAAAATTTTGGGGACTGGAATCCAATAAAAATATTTATGTATAAAATGCTAAACTAAGAATTGATGATAATGTTAGTGTACTGAGTTCAAAGTAGACTTTGAACAGTAGACAAAGTCCATCTGTATTTTCTAACCGTAATACTACATTCAGATACAATGCAGAGGAAGAAATACATCTTTAAATGAGTCTAAGTGTAAATAAACCCTCACTTCAATTTGGCTAAATCAGAGAAGAAAGCAGCTTTGTTCTACCACATTTCAAAGGGCATTAAAGATGCTCACAGTTGCATGTATACAAAAACCCCACCCTCTTCACTGTTCTCAACATTGAAATCCATTATATTCACTAAAAAGAACTTGGCACTAAAATATCTGAAGATTAAAAGTATTTGGAGATGTTTAAATCATCAGCCTTTACTGATATGCACTTCAAGAGAAATCACCTAACATTTAGATCAGATACCTACCATCCAATCTGAGACAAAGCTATTAAAATTGTTCCCTCCTTTGTAAGTTTGCCAGAGTCTCACATGGTATGCTGCATCATTTTGGCATACAGCATGATGCGGCATAAACAACAGGACTGTATTGTACATCGTCAGAAATATGTGAAAATTCATTTAGATCTGCCACCAGCTATCAATTTCAACTCGGAATGTATCTGCTCCAGCTTAATTACAGAGGATGAAAGAAGGGCATACAGGTCAGCCTCCCCAGTGCTTACACACCCCTGGAAACTGTGCTCTGTGGCAGTCTGCTAAAGTAGTCAGGACAGGTCAAAACCAGATGTTTTCTCTATGAAACATTCCACTTCCCACTTCAGTGGCATTAGCCATATCTGATACAACACCAGTAGTCACACGTTGAAGATGCAGCATAACTTTAAAAAAATATTCAGGTTTTGTTTTCCAAGTTAGCCAGAAGAATATATTCATCTTTCCCCTTAGCCAGTCTCAGAGCTGGGATTTGACTGACTTTGGTGGGCTACCTCCTGATTCAGAGTGATGCAAAAGAGAGCAAACTCAAACCTCTGGAAAAAGTTCTTCTTTGGCTGTAAAGCTAGTGTCATTCAATTTTGCACCTAAGATATGGCCTTCTGTGATTTTTATATATTTGCGTGGGGTAAAATACATATATATATATGTTTATATGCACACACTGTTATACAGATCAGGGTTATAATACTTTTCATACAGAATTACCCTGTAACTGTCAATCAAAAAAAAAAAAAAAAAAAAAAATCTGCTTTCCTGCCCTTGATTCACTCCTTTTATCTTATTTTAAGTCTGCTTTTTGAGGGTTTTACATTTATCATAAATTTCCAAAAGTGCAAGGAAAACAGATTTTTTAAAAATCCTTTAAATTTTCTTATGTCCTTAACTTCATACTGTTTCCAGTACAGTTGCATTTTACAAAGTAATTACATTACTACCAACCCACCCAGATAGTTTCTGACCTGTTCCTTTACTAGTCTAAAGGTGACTTTCATTTTCATGTCGACTTTACTCTGCCTATTTGGAGGTTCATTCAGTGAAATAAAATTGCCTTGCAATTATTTCTACTTAGAGAAATATGACAGCTAGAATTTTTATGTTAATTAATCTTTGTTTTTTTATTATTGTGTGGCTGCCTATCATAAATTTCCTTGCAATCCATTTTTAATGCATTCAATAAATTATTGTGGTTTCTCCCAGGCCCATCATGCCTTGCAAATAGTTAACTTTGCATGGATTTCTGTTGTTTGCCCTAATACCATTGTATGTGTAATTGAGCGGGAATGGTTTGCGTTTCTGAAAATATACGTGATTAGGAAGGATACTCGTCAGAAATGAACCCTTGGTGAGGCTGTAGCCTTGTTATAAGTATGAGTGTGAAAAAAAATTAAAATACATTAAAAAAAGATAAAAGGTAATATCCAATCCAGTGCGTACTGGACTGAAGGGAACAAACAAGGCATTACGTTTCTTCTTGTTTTGCTGGCTCAGTGAAATTAGGAAGCCACTGTTTCCTCACCTGCATGCCCAGTTAAGGGCCATCTGTTTCCTGTTTAAATGTAGTATCTTACATGGTTTTTCCAAAACCCCTCTTGCATGAATTAACACAATCCCAATAAACAGAAGCACCAAATCTTGCTTATCTTTCTTACTCAAGGAAAGCCTTTTGGTAGTTGCAACTTGAACACAATCTAGCTTTACGGAACTGCTTTGTTTTCACCAGCATTCATTTTTGCTCTCTGCATTTTTAAAATTTCTCATCTAGTTCTAGGCTGATTTTGCAAGCTTTCTGCAACAGCCTGAAGTCCTTTTTGTTACTGTGGAATGAACCAATAATATGTTGATTTTGCCACTAATGCTTTTAATCTGGGTCTGGTGTCATGTGTTGTACTTTAACATCCTCATGAATGTTATTATAAATTTAACACTGAGTTAAAGATAATAAGGTCAAATGTATCCTTGACGTTATACTTTGCCTTTGATGGAGGTAACAAATAATGAGCATGGCCTGGTCTCCTTATTATCATGGTTTAGATTTACAGGAAATCATTGGTGGATGGATACTCCTGGTAGGGAGAATCAATGAGCCAAATTGGTTGCTTGGATTGCGGTAAGATTTGCACAGAGAAATAATACCTTTTATTATATCAAATAATTACAGTATTACTATGCCACCACAATGAATGCAGACACTATAAATATCAGGTGTCATCTTTAGAAGATATTCTTTGATAAAGTACCATTATCATGGATATCAGGATACTTTTTTCATTTAATTTTAAATAAGAAATGTAAATTAATGAATATATGTAAAAAGTAAGGAACAAAAAGTAGCTTAAAAAAATGACTGAGTGAAGGATTTGATTTCATACATACATGCATATACACACAGAGAAAGGCTCTGCAAGAACTTCATTAAGGTTTTTAGAATCAGCCACTCAAATGCTAGAAAAGATGGCTTGGGCATCATTGATTTGGCTCATTTTTTTGCATTCATTTTGGTACAGCCCTTAACTGCATGGCTGAAGTCTAGCTGTATACAAGGCCCTACCTCATCCATCGTACCTGATGGACAACCCCCACTTAACAAGCTGTTGCTCTGTATTTTGTTGTCTCCTCGTTGCTCAGTGTGTGCTGTGAAACTATATTTATAGCACGCTTTTCATACCTTCCCCCAAGGCAAAGTCAGTTATTTTTGGGCTCATCTCTGGTGCTCATTGCTAGCAAGATAGCTGTAACGGCAGTGGGGAGAGCAGTGCAACTCCTGCAGTGGCATAACACAGAGCTATAACACCCACAAGTGCATGCCATGCAGTGCCTTTTATGAATCCCTCCCTGCCAGCAGTGTGCCTGACTGTTTTGCCAATTTATTTTTCTCAAAAAGTGAGGATTGTTCTCAATAAGTCTCTTCAAGTGGGTAGTTATGGTGCTGTTATTATTTCCAGGCTAAAGCTGAAACAAATTTTGATGAAAATAGAAAGCTTGCTCTAATTTTGGATTCTCAACTAGATATATCTAGGATCTGATTTTTTTTGTCGTTGGGAGGACTCTGCAGCATCCCTGTACATGCACAAAACCCCTTTCATTTGTGTCAGACATAAATGTTTACCACTTCTGCAAATCAAACATCCCAGTTTGAAATCAGGACCCAGGAAATGAACAAAATATAGTTATTGACATCTTGTGGAAAGTCTGGTTTAAGTGATTGCCCAGCATCACTCAATAACCCTGCCACTTTATGCAATACATTTTGTTGGAGTCCAACCCTTTACTCTGTGGTCCTAATGTCATTTCACGTCCATTCTGCAGACAGACAGCTGACCTTTCTTACCCCATCCCCAGTCTGGTGAGTCACTTGGTACCACTGTTTCATCCTGAGGTCGGTGCTCAAGTCCCTGTCATTCCTCGCTTCAACTGATCATGTCAAAGGTTGGATGCAGCTACTTGTGTCCTCCCTGAGATGCTCCCTGGAGCCTACATCCCACAGAGCAGCAGTGTGTGCAGGTCACAGCAAGAACTGGGACAAATTTGGTAGGACCAGAACTGCTTTTCACAGTCCCAGTGCAGACCTGGGACCAGCAAAGTTGCACTTATTCCAACACCAGCTTTGCCCTCCTATCCCGGTGACTGTGGGACTCCAGCAGAAGAGCAGCCCATGGGGGAGATTAAAGCCTGCTTCCCCACCACCACCACCTACGCTGGCGTATGTTGCCACTTAAGCGGGCTAAATTTCAACAGCAAATCAAGCTGGGACAGGCAGCCCCATGCAGGCTGGCTTTATCTTGCCTGTAGGCTAGATACAAAGACCACTTAGTCCGAGCCATAGTCCATGCCTCAGTGCAAAGAAAAGGTGAAATTCTTCACAGCAGTGATACCAGTATTTTTCAATACGAGCAAAGCTGCGTAGTATTCCTCACCTTGCTCTCAAATGGGGCTCAGTGACCTTGGCTGAAATTTTCTCAAAAAATCCAGCCTAGGCCAGACACAAGGCATAGAACGTTATTTTATCCCAAACAGCTGAAATTTGGCTAAGCTTTAAGTAACTGAACTCAGCAGAGTGTCTGGAAACCTTAAATGAGAGTTTCCAGTCCCACTTAGAACGTGCTGAAAAGCCAGTGTGAACGCAAAACAAAAGCTATTAATGTGAGCCGAACAACTAGAACATTTAGCAGCTCAGTCAGAAGAAGAGAACTGCACGGCTCAGGACAAGGAAGTTATTTCAGCTTGTGAGTCAAATAAGTGAGGATAATAAACAGACACTGGCATAAAGGGTTAAAGCTTATACAGCTGTTTCATCCTGAGTGTACTGAACGGAGCTAATGTTGTTAGATGACATAAGCGACTTACATTTCTATATAATAGGGTGATTTTATAAGTTTATAGAAGCAACAAAGAATGTAAAGCAGGTTATATAAAGGCAAAAATAAATCAAAATGAACATTTCTGAAACGAACAATGTTGCTGACAGAGACAGTTTTATGGGAGAAGAAACACGGGGCTCAATTTACAAGGGAGAGTTAAGGATCTCTATGCCTCCTTAGGCACCTAAGACCAGCATTTAGGTATCGCTGGTATCTAATAACATTGTATCACCTTGTCTAATCCTGTAGGTACCTCAGCTTCCCTGACACCTTGAGAAAGCAAGAAACACCTAAATCCAGAGAGACTGAAGCACCTAGGCTCACTACTCGTGCCTTTTATTTACAGGTTAGTCTTCCTCAGCTTATGCCATTGGCAGGGCTGGATCTAGCAGGCTCAGGTAACACAGAATAAGAGGAGGAGAGAGTGACTGCATCCACAGTTTTACTTAAGAGGTCAGTGTTGATTTTTTTTAATTTGGACTGTGAAAGATCCAGCTTTAAAACTCCCCTTCCTGTTGGGCCCTTAAATCCCATCTTTTGGTTCCCCAGAGAATGCCCTTGGCTGCAAGGTAACCTGCGGTGGGACCTCCTCTGCCTATCATGTGAATCTATATGACATAATGCAATATTTATTTGGGACAGTGAATGGATAAAGGCAAGAAAATGACTCTGTAATGTGATTTTTTTAGAGAAACTTGAATGAGATGAATATAAATACAACCCTCTCCTTAACCAGGCAGCATTCTGCTTTCATGAATGCGATTCTTCATACCCACCCCTTCCTATTCACTCTATAGGGGACCCCTGAGAACTGACCAAATCAGGACTGGGAACTCCATTAGACGGCAGGACGCTTTAACATGACAAAGTTCAACACAGCAGCGAATAAATCTCTCTGTTCACTTCCCCCTTGAGATGACTTCCTTCCTTATTTCCTGTAGTTGGATATGTGCTATGCAGGAGAGGGGGCAGGGTGACTACCTGGTGTAAATCCTTCTCTCCACCTGCTGATATTTTTAATTAAATTAACCTTTTAATAGTATATCTGAATTAACATATTCCTGACTTCACTCTACCTGTCTCTGTTGTAGTCTTCTGAAGATGGACTGGTAAAGCTGCAACGTGTCATATTATCTAACACATGCAACCTTCTTACTATAATGACTCTTTCTCTGTGAGCCTCATATTAGGACCAAACATGACACCACAGATACTGGAAATTAAAATGCAGAACTTTGAGTAACATACCAACAACCTCTGCTTTTGCTAAAAGGGACATTTTCTAGAAGAAACAGCTCAAACAATGTCTGCCCCTGAACTGTTTCATGTGCTGTGTTTTGGACCTGGAGCAGCCTCCCTCCTCATCCAGGCAAAAAACCCTAACTCATCTCTTTAAATTCCTCCTAAAGAATCAGGGGAAGGTTGCTAACATGCACCAATATAGACTCACTCGTTTTGCTGCTTGTGCTGGTTTGGGCTGGGATAGAGTTAATTTTCTTCATACTAGCTAGTATGGGGCTGTGTTTTGGATTTGTACTAAAAACAGTATTGATACACAGGGATGTTTTAGTTACTGCTGAGCAGTGCTTACACAGAGTCAAGGCCTCTTCTGCTTCTCACACTGCCCCACCAGCAAGTAGGCTGGGGGTGCACAAGAAGTTGGGAGGGGACACAGCCGGGACAGCTGACCCCGACTGACCAAAGGGATATTCCAGACCATATGATGTCATGCTTAGTGTATAAACTAGGGGGAAAGCTGGCCGGGGGACCGCTGCTTGGGCTGGGCATCGGTTGGAAAGTGGTGAGCAATTGTTTTCATTTGCATCACTTGCCTTTCTTGTTTGTTGTTGTTTTCATTACAATTTTTATTATCATTATTATTATTATTTTACTTCATTTCATTTATTAAACTGTTTTTATCTCAACCCACGAGCTTTCTCACTTCTACTTTTCCGATTCTCTCCCCCATCCCACTGGGGCAGGGGGGGAGTGAGCGCGCGGCTGTGTGGTGCTTAGTTGCCAGCTGGGCTTAAACCACGACACTGCTTCGCCTTATAGTCCTTCCATCTAACTCACATTAACAAATCCAGAATAAATCAAAGGGATGTAGGAAAAGAGGTAAGCTCCAATGCAAGGACTCTCTGCTTTTATGTACATGGTGTTTCTCGTCCAACTATAGCTTATACAATAGCGCGTATAATACAGTAGCCCCCGGGTTTTCACTTTTATAATTTCACAGTGGCCAAAGCACTGAAAAATACATCCACCAGCCTAACATCAGATGCTTTGTTTGTCCCTCTAGTATTTTTCTTTCATTCCTTCTTTCTCTTTTGACCTCCTTCTTCTCATTTCCAGTTCTTTGCCCCTCTTTCCAGTATTACAATGCCTCTCCCTTCTTACTAAACTTCAGTTCTACTTCCAGTCACTGTGGAACTTGTTTAGTTTTTCTTTCTTCTTCTGTCATATTCTGTTTCTCTTTTTATAGCATTACCTCTCTTCCTTTTGCTGATCTATTCTTTTCTCTGGTCACCCAAATTCTTTACTTCTTTCTCTTTATCTTTCTCTTTTTGTCTGCCTTTCCTTTTTTCCTTCCTTCTTTCTCTTCAGACACATTTTCCTTTTACTATCCCAGAGTATTTCCTTTCTGACTTTAACAGAGAAAGTTTTATTCATTGTCTAGCTTTTCCACAGGCTCAATTCTCTCTCATCTCTCCATTTTTGACTTCTAAGTACTTAGAAGCAACAAATATCCATCCAGGAACTGGAGTAGCTTAGGTTGACCAAATACTGTTGATCAGACATAGATAAGATTAAAGCATAAATGAAGAGGACAGTTGGACTGATCAGGAGCATACAGGCTGTCAACACAGGACTGCCCAAGAATAAAATACGTTCACCAGTTTTGAGGGTCTCAGGAACTCTTCAGTGCTGTCTACAGCTTAAAGGGGCAACCTGAGGAGCTGTGAAGAGAGGGACACGGAAAAGGCAGGGAAGATGAACAAGGGGAATATTAATTTTATATTATGTTTCCTTATGCCTTTCAGGTCATTAACATTTTGGGCCTGTTGAAGCAGCTTGAGAGAGCCATTTGTATTTATTGATTGAAACTTCTCTAAGTTGTGTTATGCAGAGTATTGTTGGCTCTGCTAGGGTTATTTCTAACATGGGAGCAAAGTTAATTCCTCCCAGAACAAAGTTATTACCATAATCTTCTAGCATATGTCTATCATAACTATGCTTTTTCTTTGGAGTCCTTCCAGCAGGTAATTTTGGGAGACCGTTTAAGACAGATCTTTTTCTCTATTGCATTAATGGGGGCTTGGGGATTTTGATTACTATTACCCCCCTTTTAACTTTTTAACTGTTATTTTAAAAACTGAGGGTTGGGTTTTTCATTCTTCTAATTCAGCGTTCCGAGTGCAAAATGAAGGTCTGGCACTCCAGGGTGTATGTTAGCTACAGGATAATGTTTGTGGCAGAGAAGTATACAAGGCAGAGAAATGGCTTTTGTGGGTGATTAAATGCTGAAGTGAAGCTGAGGTGTTTGATAACCACAGAAGCTATTTATTGTGTGTATACTCCAGTGCCATGAACATTATTCCTATTATACAACAAGACAAAGGAAGATTCAACAAACCATAACAAGAGAAGGATGAAGGGTTTTTTTGGTTGTCGCTTTTTTGCTTGATGGAAGTTTGAAAGTTCTGTTTCATTTTCTGCCTTTCCTAACATTTCCTTTGAGGGGGTAGATTAAGGCCAAAAGACAGAGATTGGCCTGCAAAGGGTAGGAGTAGTGAATAAATGCTGAATAAATACTGGGAGTTACCATATCTTGTCATCAAACAGCCGTGCTCACTCTTTTGCTGGGACTCAGAGAAAGACCATGCTAATAGTATTCATCAAAAGCATTTCTTTATGTTGTGACAAACAAGATTAGGAAAAGAATCAAGTATTACCAGGTTTAAAAAAAAAACAACAATGAGATATATGAAGAAGATAATGGTAATATATATCTTCTACATGTTCTATTAATCCTCACAGTAGCAGTGTGAGTTCAGGAAATATCGCGAGACCAAGCTCACAAATACTACTTAAATTCTCAGCAGCAATTCTCTTTTGCTAGTTCCATGCTTGTTTGCTGCTATTCCTGTGGAGTATTTTGTTTTTTTGGGATGGCCCTCAGTGTTAGTCAGTGAGCTCCATCAAGACCTATGCCTGTTCTCAGAGGGAATGGAAAAATGCAATGATTTTTGAATAAAAAAGATCCATCATATGGGAAAACATACCTGTTTCTCACTGTCGTTACTTAATAGGAGCCATTTCCTCTTTAAATCACTTGAGTTGTTAAAAAGAGCAGAAACAAAATGGTGTGGCTAAAGTGACCAACAACCCAATTGAACCCTTGAGCAGAGGAACTCGGTCACAGCCAACCCCACCGCTGGTCTTTGTAAATGTTGCTCATTAAACAATTACAAGCAGAGAATATATTTGTGAAGTGCGAACTCTGTTTGCAAATGACTTGCCCTAGATAAACAAAGCCTGCTTTGTCAAATCATGAGAAATAATTTAACCATCTGTAGTCACAATAACCCTGCGAGTAACAGCTATTTTTACACCACTTCAGAGGCGGGGAACTCAGAGACAGAAAAAAATTTCTTGCATCAATGGCAAAATGTGAATTAACTTAAAGCAAAAAAAGCAACTCTTAATCATGCTATGATGTTGTTGTTGTGTTTGCACATCTCCTGACAGGAAGTAATACAAATTCTGTGGGAATTTTTATTACTTCAATGAGTTAACATCGAATGAATTTTAATGTTCATAAGACTTGCCGTCTGCCCATAGACATTCCTTCAGACCAGGCTATTTCTAAAATTTTTTCTAAGTCATTAAAATACTATCTGAGCATATTGTTGAGTACTTAAAGCTTTGAAAGGTGCTGTACTGTCATCACAAGCTCACCCAGCAGTGAGTGAGATTAAGGGGGCTTGCACCTGCCAGCCACGAAACAGCAGCAGTGCACAGTCCTGCTGCCCCCTCCGAGGTCCCTCCCCGCCTCCGCCCTGCGGGACGATGGCTAAGGCAGACCTCAGAGCCCTCGATCCCCTCCTGCTCTCACGCAAAAAATAGTTCCTCACTATCAATATGTGAGTTGTTCCCAGCTGATTTTCCTCTGATTTTTCCTCTGATTTTTGCACATCATCATATGTGGCTTAACAGATCAGTGCCCTCTCTTGCAGTACTCCAGCACCCTACCGAGCACATCTTCTCATTTGGATGATTGATTACTCTAAGTACCCTTGAAATGCATACCAGTTTTGTTCAAAAAGAAGGTATTGTACCATTATTATTTGTGTCCATGTTTTATATATTGTTTTCAGCACCTAGACATTTTATATACTCATTTTAAAACAACAGCTGCTGTTGATTTGTATATGAAAAATAAAAATGAACTAATGGAAGTTTATTTTAATGCTTAATACAGCCACACAAAACAACAGTATGGACTTGATTCTTGCTGTTGTTTTTCAGGTACAAATTTCCATATGAATTATAGGATAATATTTCTGCTCTTGAATGGAATGTGAATACTGCTTTCTTTGTGGTATTCAGTGCTAATGTGCATATTTAAATGACAAATAAAGTTCTACTTATTCTAAATTATCTTGAATGACTATAGTTTATGAAAAAGGACTGTTACATTCAGATGTACCATTTAGAAGAGGGTTTCCATTCTCTTATGATGTGACCTAATTTCAAAAAAATTGAGACTGGGAGTTGCGCGCTCCTTGTTTTACACAGCAGATGTTAATGCCATTATCTACTTAATTTGAAAGCTGCACTGATTTCCACTCTGTTTCTTCAAGTGTCATTGCTATATAAAAATACTATCATCAAGTGTAGCAAAGGTCATTTGAAGTTACACCCAAAATGCTGGCCTGACCTTACAAATAATAACATATTTTTTTAAAAATCATATGAATGTGGATGACTGTAACATGACTATTGGGTAGGGCTGTGTACAACAATAGAATAACAACACTGGGATTATTGTCAGAAAAAAACAACATGAAAACACTGATGGCCATATTCTCTTCTGGCATACGCATTTTCTTGAAGTCAAACTGAGTTGGGGCAAAATAGCACTGGCCCATATTTTTGCATACTATTTTACTCTAGTAGTTTAAAGATCAAGCCTGCTCAGTTTACAGGTTTACTTTGAAGTAAATTATACTTGCCACAAGTTTTACAGATTTAACTGTATTCATATTGGCTAAATTATTGCCAGTCAAAGATTTTTGAACAGAACCTGGTTAGTAATATCATCGATGGAACATAGGGTAGGATGCAACACAGCTTGTCTCACAGCTGCATCACCCACAGTTACAAGGCACGTTAAAATAATTTTATCACTAGTCATTCATCTTGGTAGAGTTATGAGAAGATAAAAGTGCGAAGAAGTGCCTTCTACTGTCGCTGTTCTGATCACTATGCAATTTAAAAAGTATACGTGGTCCGTGATCCATCAGTATCTGCTTTTCTAAACTTAAAAAAATCTGTGTTGGTGTTACTTTAATTCTCAACATTTTTAATCTCATAAAACTCCTAAAATTCTTCTTGCTAAGTGCTTCTGGGAATGCAATGTATTACAAAATGTACTAATGCTTTTTTTTATATTTGATTTCAACAGTCTAAAAATTCAGCTGCCCATCATATGAATCATGACGTCATATTTCTTTGGTCTGTGGTCTTGCCAAGTATCAGAGCTATCTAGTATTGAGCTTGATCAGTATTAAGGTAAGGGACCTGTAAGAAAAATATGGGATGTGAACTGAATTGGTATTCATAATTCAGTAGGTGGCATTCTTTCCTCTAACTGCTACAGATTTGCTGAATCAGAATGCTAATAGAGGGCTGAGCTTTCAATTAAAAAATTCTTAGGTGCATGATCAAAAATAAATTCCCTACACTCCTGTTGGTAGAAACTCCTCTAAGCCAGTATATAAAAGTACCATAACTGTATGAACAAGAAAAAAATGCAACAAACGATTAAGCATGTAACAATAAAGGCTGCAAATTATAATTTGGAGAACTAATAAAAACTCCTTCAGCAACATGATCTTGAAGACATTGGTTACCAGATGAACTTATGGGCCATGTCAGCTGGATGCTGAAGAATTTATACGCTACATGATAATATTTTGGGAGAGAATTATGTTGGGCTGTGCAATGTAGCTAAGAGTTTACAAATATTGGAAAGGAAGGAAAGCATATCTGCTAAAGATTACCAGAAATTATTTTTGCCATGTAAATAGAATTCACAGTGATGTAAGAGCTGAAAGTAAAAAAATCCGTTATTAATTGCAATAATTTCTAATACATAAAAATTGTTTTTATTTTCTTATAGAATGCTGTAGTGGGATTTCATAGAATTGTTTACATTGTAACTTGAAAGTTACATCAATGCCAGCTTTAAATAGAGGTGCAAGCTGACATTAGGGTAGGAGGAGATCATCTGGTGTTTTAATGTACTTGGGTTACATGGTAAATAAGGGCAAAGAAGTCAGCTTGCTGTCTCTGAGATGAAGCCTGTGTAACTCTACAGCAAAACACATCCCTTTATTTCTCATTTCCCTTTATCATCATATTACTCAATGCCCACTACAACTTTTTGCTCTCTGCCTTGTTATGCTGAATTATTTTCAGTGTAATAAAGATCAAACTTTATTTCTGTAATAAAGATCAAGATTACTTTAGATCTGCAAACAACATTATTTCCTGTACTGGTTCTTAGTTTTGGGGTGCATATAAGTAACCTAACATGGAAAATGCTTTCCAAGAATATAGCTATCATGAAAAAAAATCCAACGGAACAAAAGAAATTAATAGGTACCTAAGTCATGCAGAGCTGAGGTTGCTCTTAAGATAATCCCAAACATTTGAAAAGATTATAATGAGAAAACCTTTTAATTATAATGAGAATTATTTTTATTATTATTTTCTCTTTATTGAGAAAACCTTAGAATAATAGTCTTTAAAAAATGGACTTGAGAGAAACTTTTCTAGGAACAGCAAACCATAGAGTATCTTTACTGAATGGAAAATAACACAGCCCGTCCCTCAGCTGTACAGTCACAGTCCTGAATCCAGATATTCTGGCAACCATACAGTATGCAAACAAACATAAACTTTGTAAACATATGATTAGGCAGGACTTTTTTGCAGGATCCCATGTTTAGGATGGTCATAAGATCCTCAAACAAAGAATTAATGCATTTGTATATACAATCCCCTTAGTGACAGATTATGAAATTGTCACAGATAAACCCTCCAAAAAAGAGTCATGTGGTGATGAAATACTATCCATAGTATTAGAAATATTTACCAAACCCATTCTTAGCAAATATTCCCATATATAATTTTCAAACTGTACCGTACTTAGTCTCCATAATAAATGTCTACTGTTTCAGACAACAGACTTCCTTCTATCTTACAGATGTAAATGAAGAAAAGGTAGGAAAAATCCTAGTGGTATTGTCTCTGTATTAGCACGCTACCTTTGTCAAGTTAAAGACCAGAAATTTGAAGTATACAGAAAAGACCTTTAATCAGGAAAAGAGAATTTTAGAGATTAAGCCAGAGTTTTGATGAAAGCTTAGAAAATACTATAGTCATTTAAATTAAATATTTCATTGTCTTTTAAATTTATTTTGCTTTAAAGTAGGATTTAATTTCAAATTTGAATCAAATTCAGTATCAATACAAAAAATATGTATGGTTGAAACAATATCAGAACAAAATACTTTAAGTGTAGGTTAAAGAAAAAATTCATCACACCTGAAATCAACTTAAAAAATGGTTGAAGTAAGAAAAAAATACTTCAGGTTGACCCAAAGTGAAATTTTAATTATCTTTAATCATGGCCAAACCTGAAATAAACCACTTGTCCTGTTTTGTAGAAAAGGAAAATAACCCCAAAGATGAAGACTGTTTTAGCAGAAGAGTTAATTTTATTCTGAGGGAGAAGTTAAATAACACTTAACTAAATTCCTGTATTGTTTAAAACAAACCAGTTAAATGGACTGTTTATGCTACATAAAAAATTTTACTGGAGGTTCTTTTTTTTCCTCTCATGACAGTGCAAAACAGCAGATGTTCAGGCATGACATACTCGAGGATTCATCCGAGACAAATAATGAAATCTCTAGTCCTTTGTGATGAGATATCACTTGTTAGTGATGCAATTATTTAAAAAGAATTATAGGAAGAAAAGAAACATCATGTCACTTGATAACATGTACTGGTGTGCGGAATTATAGAACAGGACAGCTCTCTCTTAGTCTAGTCTTAATATGTCACTTGCTTAGTTCAGAAGCTTAGTGTGCTGAGCATTTACTGCAATTACATGAAGAATTGTTACATCCTTGGCAAGTACCATGTCGAGCTCAGTAAACAGATGTTACTTACTTTGAAGACAAAATACATTTTGTGTCACTTAATTCGTATTCAGATAGCTTGAAATAGAATGATAGGGGCACAGGCCTGAAAGGACTATCCTGGGTCACTTACTCCAATTCACTATGATCACGGATGATCTGATGGTATAATTCCTTTTATTTTAGCCTTTACCAGATTCATTGCATTAAGCCGATATAGCATAAAGGATCATCATGTTTATCATACATTGTCAGGGTCAATCACCTTTAGGTAAATGTCTGTAATATACTCATGGGGAAAAAACCAAATGGCTGTGGTTGAAGTTTCAGGCAGAAACAAATTTATATAAAGTTTAGTGTTCCCAGAGGCCAGAATGGTAGCACACGCTCAAGAGAAAAGCAGGAAAATTATAATTTCATGTACACATATCTACACTGTTGTACAGAAAACCCATTCTGTTGCTTTTCTTTACCCAAACGGTTAAGAGAGTTGCTGAAATATTACAGGCTAGTTCTGTTCGGAGGGTGAAGTCAACGATAGAGGCAGATCTGTTTTTAATGCTGTTCTATACATGTTTTGAAAAGAAACTTTAAATACTTGAGCTCAAGAAGGGGAAGCAATTTCAGAAGTCTTTTAAGCCAGTGCTCTGGTAAAAAAGTCTTTTCTCTTGGCTTTCCCTCATGGTTGTGCTTCAAGTGACTTCCATATTTCTGCAGGTGTCCTTCCCTTCTCTCTGCCTGCCTGCTCCCAGCAGCAGAAGCTCCCTGATGGTCCCCGTTGGCCCCCCCATCCCTGGGCTCACAGGCCTCCAGGCTTGCATGCATCCCCCCGGTACATCACTCACTTCCTTCTGGCGCTGCCTGTGACCTGTGGGTTTGACTGTTGTCTATTTGTTGTTCTTAAGAAGGGCTCAGGAGACCAACTGACCCAGCTTAATTAGTTTATTGATTAGTACTATAAAGTCCATAACCAATTAGTGAGAGTAAAGTTATTAATGTCCAATTCTGCAATCGTCCGCTGCGGGGATGCAGCCATGCAGCAGAACAAAGCAAACAAAACATACAGCTTGTCATACCCCCATGTGTATCCCACTTGGTCTCCACACCACATGAGAAAAACCTCCATTGTGTACAGTCCTCTCCCCTTTTTCTCTAACACAGGGAGGAGGATACAGCTTTCTGATTTTATTCTGTCTTGCTACTGTTAAAAAAGTAATAACTGACCTAGCCCCTGGTAGAGGGACTTCAGCGTTTTAACTGTTAAAAAAAAGACTGCTGTGGAATGGAGTGTAGCATGAATGCAAAACATTTTGAGAATATAAAACAGAGTAACAAGACTTAGAATAACAGGGCAATAGATTCTATTCAATATCTTTCTCAATGAGATTTAGTTATATCCATTATAAAAATAGGTTTGCTATACTGTGAAATTCATAGTTACGTGCTAATGCTTTAGTGGGAAATTAAGCATGGTATTTTAGAAGTAGCAGTTGAAGTTAAAGGAGGAATTATAGAATACAGCCAGGATGCAGTGACCAGCGTTTGTGCTCTGATAGCAAGCAGGTTGTTCTTTCCCTGTATACAGGGAAACAAGCTCTATGGCGTAAGTGTTATATTGTTAACATATGTTTTGAGCTCTTGTGTTTGGGCTATTAGGCACAGCTTCATAAGGGAAATTTTTATTCCTTTAATATGACTGCAATAGCTGGAAGTATCAACTTGTTGTATAATTAAAGGGCTATGTTAAACAGGAGGACTCAACATGGCTGCTTCTAACAAAACCCAACAGTAACAAGAGAATCGCATCTGCTTTGAAACATTTGGGACCAACCATGACCGATTCCGGTCAGGACCTGTAAGGTACATCATTAAATATAGTCCTCAGTTTACAATGGTAGAAAGATTTCTTGTTCTGTTTCCAGGAGTTAGCTTATCCCCTCTCCTTGCTACAGTTCTGCTCGCCAGAATTTTTTGAGCACTAGCTTTTATAAGGGTTACACTGTGATGTGCAATTTAAGGAAATACATTAGTTTCCTTCTATTCCAACTTTGTAATTTTATTAGGATTTGATTGTGAATGTTTTGAAAGTAGTATCATGTTTTACAACATACCTTGTTGCTCTTAAGAGGTAAGCAAATCTACTGTGGCATTATATTAGCAAGTACTTTGTCCTTGCCAAAGAAGAGGAAGACAGGGTATTGCATTTGAAACGGCTCCAGCAACTTTGTTTGAGCTGAAAACAGATACATTGACATTAGTTTGTTGAAAATAAGTTAATTATCCAGTTTCATCATATAAATTTGATTCAAAGGGGAAAGGCAGTGTGACGGTTCATTACTGCAGTATTTCTTGCATGAGTTCATTGATGCCTCACTCTCATGTTGTGAACCGAAGTCTCAGCCCGAGACTCTAATTCATGATGATACTGCAGTGCAGTTCATTTCTGAATGTATGTTGTAATACTGTGCTAATGGTTTGTTCTGTCTCATGATATAGTGGCTGTGCTCTGGAGGAGGATATAAAAACATGAGCGTAAGTGGTCTATATTATTTCTAGCTTGGATTATGCAGTGACATACAAGGAGCATGAAAAAGCTTGTACATTTTGCTGCCTTTTTCCAGAAAATGGGTTTGCATCTTGTGCAAAACTCCTGAGGAATCATTAAATAGAGAAGGATGGAATAGTAAACTTTGATAAAGGAATAAATAGCAAAAACACTTGTGGAAATCAAATGTTTGACCCTTTGCAAACAGAAGAAAACAATTTGTCAGTGGAACTGACACTCCTCTTCAGTCTGTGCAATTGCTTGTTGGAATGGGAATTTATTATAAAAGTGGTAGAACTGCTTTTTTTTTTGTTCTTTTCTGAGGTCTTCCTAGAAATTTGCAGGTGATGAGAGAAACCTTCATTCTAATAAAAGAATAGGCCAGCTTGCTGATTGGAGAAAATTACATGAAGTTTTTTAATCAAAGTCTCTGTGGTCTGCTGTCTGATTTTCTAGGCCAGATGTCAAATGTTTTTCACTGATGTCGATGTTGAAGTAATCACTAAGCCAATTCCAAGAATGAGTAAGTGAGACTGTAATAACATTTCATTTCAGTATTACATAAGCTTTTTTTCCCAGCTATGAACAAAGTAACAGGACCCCTCTGATTCAATATAATTACACAAACTATTACTTTGAAATTTGTGAGACAGTTTTATGTGTGGTCAATTGCTTTATACATATATATGGGAGGTTTCAGTACAAAATGCAAAAACACATTTACAAAGTTTTATATTTTTAAACATTTACATTTAATTTAAAACATAATTACATTTTTAGTATTTAATCTATTTTATGAAGTTTATCTTTGCTACTACAGTATTAACCAGTAATTTGAAAAGGCAAGAATTTGCTAGCAAAAAGACTTTGGTTTACAGTTTAAAAATGGGGAGAAAAAGCACTAGCCGGCTCAATGGATGATGTACCTCAGTGAGTGAATCTCAGCTGATTATTGTGGGACTGTGGCATCAGATAAAATATTTTACAGTTTTTTTGTAGAATATAATAAAAATTGCTCATAGTCATATAGAGAATTAGTCGAGTAGAACAAACTCTGAACTTGAAGAAGCATGTTTTCTATAGCCTTCTCAAGAGGAAAGTGGTGATATAATGGACCAAATAGGTATTTGTTTCACAAGTAAATACAGAAGCAAATCTAATATGAAACTATATGCAGTGCACATTTACTCTATGGTAAATTACCCATGAATATTAATATAAATGTACTCAAGTGGCAGATTCAGACTCTTAGCAGGCAGAAACTGGTAGGATGTTAACGTTGCCTCTTTCACCACAATTCAGATCTTTAGTGAAAAGACATTTTGATTAAATAGCTTCTGCTTTATCCACTGCATATTTGGTGATCAGCTATCCAATCTGTTGTTCTTTCATTGGTGAAGCCCTGGACTGTTTTTTAGACAGAATTACATATTCCTTCGTGAGTTTGCCATGGTGCTCAGTACTACAGTTTTGTAACCAGTGATGACACTGTGATGTTTTCACACTGTTCTTCTGAGAATAAGTATTATTTATGCTCATTTTGTAGATAGGGAATGGAGGCATGGAAAGATTGATACAAATATGTGTTACTGTTTTCTGGTACCCATCCTTCACCTCAGAGCACACTTTGTTCAAAGCTCAGCTTGCTCGGATGTTACGTGCAGTTGTGATGTTATTTGTAGCATCTGTAATTTCTACACATGCTACCTGTGTATAAAGTATGTGTACACAGATGGTACGTGTAGAAACCGAGGCCTCGGAGGACACGTGGAGTGCTCCTCCTCTCGCAGGGCAGACCGGGGTCCTGAGCCCGCAGACCAGGCATCGCTGCTGGCTCCAGCTGTAAAACTGCTCCTCTCAAGGGCCTGTGATCTGATCCAAACGAAGTTGATTCTTATAAGCAAGACAGAAAGACTCATTTCAAGGATGGGGGCACTAGATCTTTTAAGGAGAGGTCACTAGAACAATTTAATGGGGCTAGAGGGCCCTCGGAGAGACACCATGTGCTTTTTCCCTGTGTGCATTCTCAGAGATGGTGGAATCCCTTTTGACTGAAATTTCCCAAACTTTCTCAGCCCGAGAGAGCTACACAACAGGAAAACTCCGACTGCAAAACCAAAAGTTAAAGTCTGAAAAATGCGTCAGCAAGTAAAAACAGAATCTTAAAATGGGAAGCATCAGACAACATTCAACACAAGCAGTATTACCAGTCCCACCTCCGATAACAGGGCAGAATATAAACAAGTTAGAGAAATACTTCTGTAGCACAAACCCTCTAGAAATGTAAGAGCTTTCAGCTTAGTCATAGTGATCCCCAGGGACAGTTCTCTATCCTACTGCAATCCTGACTTAGTCTACCAAGTACTTCAGAGGACAGTGAATGCAGGACTGAATATACAGTATATATAAGTAGATTAGTTCAAAAAGTTAACATTTCATTTATAGACCAAGCTCAGACATGATCTTCTGTTATAGACCTATATTATAATACATAAATTGTCCCATAAATGGGGCAGCTTTGTGATTAAGACAGAGTCTGAGGAGCTCCAGGGTTCAGTGATACCTTTCTGCTTTATCAGGCAAAAACATTTTTATGTGTTTAGCTGCCTATACAGCAAGGACCAAAAAATCTGCAGTGATTGGTATAGTTCACTGCTGCTTTGATAGTGTAATGCTGAATTAAATGCAAAACTTGGAGACACATAGGACTAGATACTATTACATAAAACAACAGTTCCCCAGGACTGCTTCATGCACACAATTTGTATGTGCAGAGCAGTCTTTGCACACTCAGGTGTTGATATACAGACATCGTATCTGCTTGCTTACAGCTTGAGCCCTAAATGAAAAATATAATAATTAAGACTACTCTTTAAGACTGGAACAAATGGGAAAATGAGCATCACAGCTAAAACTGTTGAGGATACTAAGGATACCTTCCAGGATCTGGGTCTGATTCCACTTATGTTGACTTCATGATAAAGAATCTGGTCCCTTTAAGGTTAATAAAAAATGGCACATTGAATTGTCTAGCATTGTCAAGGACAAGCACTCTAAGCTAAAACCTCTTGAAAATCTTATCTAGTATATCTCCTTCCATCATGTGAAAAAAATCCTCCCAATAAATAACGAATAATTTTCATTACTTATCAATTTTTCAATAATTTTATTGCCTCTTTACCTGTTTGTTGAAAATAACTTATTTTCCTTTAACTTGTGTTTGAAATTGTTCACTCAATTTTTTTGTGAATTTTTGTTTCTCCATCATTTCTTATTTCAGTTGATTTCTTAGCTATGATAGGTCACTGGAGACTCATGTAATTGCTTCTTACTCTCTGGTTGGATGTGTATAATTGTAGATCCAGAGCTCCTGATGTGAAAGCTCCTGAAAAATAAATACCTGCAATTGTTGAGCGTGCAACATTAGAATATGCTTTATGAGATGTTCATGGTAATGAAAAGACACTTCAAGGAAGTACACAGGAAGAAAAACCCTGGTATGAAAACATCCCCAAATAATTTTTTATTTTGTGTAAGTATTTATGGAGATAGTATTTGCTGTAGTGGGCTAGAACTTACACGAACAATATTTTGCCTTATTCTTCAGGGAACCAGAGGAATAACACATAAGTAAATCCTTCCATAGATGCGTTTTTGTTAAAATATTACTATTTCAATAGTTTGAAGACAGGAATTGGTCAAAACCTGATTTTTATGACACAATCAACCATCTCAAAGCATACACTGGGAAGGCAGGCCGAACACTTAAAATAGCACCATTAAAAAGGTAGACACATTCTTGTATTTAACATTTCCAAAACATGGTTTTCAAAGTCCTACTCACACTTCTGGAAGAACATTTTTGCCTGATTCTTGGTAAGAAAGACTGTAAATACTGCTCCAAACACCTCCTTAATAAGGCTTCCCATAGCCAGAAAAATAAAGCTACTATTGGAAGGTCACCAAAAGGAGAAGGACGACAGGACAGGTAGCTCACTCTCTGCATACTGGCTCTGACCACTGAGATGCTTCTCCCATCCACTCCTCTGCTTTCTCCCCTCTCCTATCTGTAGCAGAAACATAAACAGCAGGACCCTGGCTCTTCTGAGTGTGACAATGGCAACTTTCCCAAATGAGGCCGCAGATCTTCCTAGCTTTCTGTGAACAGAGCAAGAGCATGAGTTTGGTGACTCTTTACAACTGGAAGATGGAAAAGGTGAAAGCTCACTGAAGAAAACTGAGACTGAAGAGGAGGAGGAGTAGTTTCCATTGGGAAAGCATGGGAAAACATAAGGTTCACTGCTACCAGCAGGGTTCGGGTCAGGCTATAAAGGGAAGAGACCAAATCCAGCCTGCCAGCTAGCAAAGCTGGAGTGCCCCGATCATAGAAAATATAGTCAGGATTCCAGCAATTGAAGAAATTTTTTTCTGTCTAATTTTTTCTCTCTCCATGAAGAGTTAATTTGTCAAAACCATGCTCACACAGCCATACACAGCAGATAAGAAGGGAATTCCTGGCTGAACACCTTTCTCGCAGCAGCAAAGCACCAAGTGACTGTGGCTACCTCCTCAGCTGCGGAAGGCCAGCAGTTCACCTCTGACTAAAGCAGAGCAGAAAAACAAATTCCTCCTGGATCACAGGAAAACTCATGAATCACTGGTCCATTGCCCGCTCTGGGGTGGATGAAGTGCTGTCTGGCTTGTCTATTTGAGGGGGCTTGGATGTAAAACAGGAATGTTTCTAAATATCAAGACTTTTGTGGATGGGAAAACTGTGCTCAGTCCAACTGCTGCCAGAATGTGGGTGGGAGAAAGGAATCTGTTTAAATAAAATCTGTGTTTCTGAGAGACAGAACAAGGAGTTTGATCTCAGTGAGATATAAAAGCAAGAGAGCAGTGAAAAAAATTGATGAAGATCATCAAGGTCTTAGAACAAAGGAAGAGAATGGCTTGTAGCATTTTATTGAAACTGAGCTTAGGAAAAGTCAAAATGGAAGAGGCACACTCATAAAGGTATATTCTATATATTAGAAGCTTTAAGTGAAAATTGCGGGCAGAGCAATAACCAAGAAGAGAGCCAACGGAGAAATTACATCCTACTCCAACAGAAACATGTACAAGCTATCAGTTTGAAAGAGAAAAGCTAACAAGTCCTTGTTAATGAAATAAGGTGGAGAAAATGAGGTATTAGCTTTTGGAAAGGGCTCCTGGGATGAAGTTAGGAACAGTCTCTCTCTGTACTTTGGATTGAGCAATAATGTCTGTCTGCTGGACTGATCCACACATAGGGTTGAGCTTTGCTATTTCCTTTTATTTGGACTGATGACATTGCTGATGCATCTTCCCCTTGGGTGCATTTTCCAAACTGACTCCTCCCCGGCTCCTGAAATACAGGCCTTTCTATTGCCAGCAATGAAGTCATGACTTACCGTCCTGGGCAGCTGGACAACACATCCTTATTGGGACTGCCACAAAGCTGTGCTACCACCACCCTTCAGGCCCCTCTTGGTGACTTGTTTAACCATACCTATACCACGGGCACAGCTGTCAGATATTTGCTGCTGCTTTTGTGAGCTCTTTATGTGTCACTGTGTTACAGAGAGCTGGCTCATCTCACACAGCACGCATCCCATCAAAAAGGCACCTTTGCTTACACTAGCTGCAAAACTCATTTTACACAGCCTGTTTTAGCCCATCACAGCGGTATTGTGTACTTTGCATTAAGTAATGGACATGCTATTCTGGTTTCTTTGAAGATGTTGTGGAGGGTGGACTAGCAGTGCAATCCTGATCATGGTCCCACCTTTTCCTCAGTCTGAGTAATCAAAGCAATTCCACTAATCCCTTCACAGAGATGCGAGCGGCTTAGCTGTGTTCATGACAATGGGTTGCTGTTTTTCAACTGAGGCTTTATTCATAAAATGGTCTCTGAGGCAAGAGGACACTTTGGGGGTGCAGCCTTGAAAATGTGGCACCCCAGTGAATTTGATATCTCTGCACTGTCTTGCAACATGATTTCATTAACAGGTGAATCTTTGGTCATAACCAAGAACCACAAAGGGTCTGCAGGTGTCTCACACACTTGAATTCAGTGCCCCATGCTTTGAGGCAAAGACTCTTTGATTTAGGATTTGGGTTTTCTTATGGGCTTTTCCAGGAATGCTTGAAAAGATGGCTGCAAACCACAGGCAGCATCTTGCTTTTAGGAACGTTATAGGGGAGATATTATACTTCCATAATATCTTCTTGACTCCTGGAATGAAGAATAGTTAGACTGCCAGCATGAATGGTGGATTTTACATTAAATGCTCAGCTGACAGCTCTGAAAATGTCTACCAGTATATTAAAAACTGGTTACTCCTTCAAACCACCAAATATGATGCAAACAGTACAGGAGAAGGATCTCTTTGTGGTTTTTACACTGCTCAAACACTAGTTTGAAAACTGGCTTGACCTGTATTTGAGGGTTGAACAGTGCAGCAGTATTCATTTTCTCCCCTTATATTTTCTTAATCATGGTCCAGGACATATTCCAGTACTGATAACAATGGCAAGCCCCAAATGGTGGCTTTTACAAAAAGAAAGTGCAGGATAAACAGCCCTGCAGCCAATTGCTCCTAACTTTCAGCTAAGCAGACAGAATAGTGAAGACGGCTTCACTCCAAAATTATCGCAACAGAGACCACACAGATGGGGAGATAAAAGTTTTCTTAGTAAGCCCCTAACAATGCACACCATTTTGCTCTGAAGCGCCGGGATCCAGAGGTAAGCCACCTGCGTTCTCATGACGTCACTGAAATAAAGGCCAGGGGCTGATTACTTGATGGGTGCTCTTTTATTATCATATATCAGGTGTCACCTGCAATTTCATGTCTCAGGCAGTATGAGAGAATCCATCTGTCATCTACCGGTGAATCTCAGTGAAATTTTTTTTCTTTTGAAACTGAGACTATTAGACTGGTGAAGCAGATACAAGACAGCCCAGATGTTAAAAAATTATTCAAAAATCCTTAAGGAATAAAAAAGGGTTTTATTGGAAATAAACTGATTTTTAAATTTTAGTACTGCCACATTTACCTTCATGAATAACAGGGCCTGCATCTCACTAAATATGATACAACTAAACAATAGATATGCCTTGATGTATTCTGCTCATCACGTAAGTGCTCCCAAGGGTCTTAATAATTTGTAACCCTTTTAACATTAATAGCTGCGCATACCAGTGTAAAACTGGCAGGTGAAGATAAAAAAGCTCACTTAATGTAGTGTGCTTTGAAATTCCAGCTTTCCTCCTAGGTTGGAATATTTTATAATGTCGCCACTGAAATCCCAGTACAGCTTTGTGGGACGCAGGTCTTCTATACACATTTTCTCATGGATGCAGCTGGCGCTGAGCTGCTGTGCCAGGCCTTTCCTATGAGCCACTGCATCACTTACCAGCCCTTTGTAGCATACCTAGGAAATCAGAAGGAAAGCGTGCCTCATCTGTGCAATGCCATGCCCTGCAAATGAGGGAAAAGCTATGATCAGCCCTTCCCCAACTTCAGAACATTTCTAAGGCTCAGGAGAGTATGTCCTAGGCTGATCAGGGGCCATTTCTGCCATGTTTTCTCCCATTATGTAGCAGTAGGAGTAATATCAAGAGAAGCAATAGTACTTGATAATACAAATATTCTATGAATGCTTTCAGCATGTTACTTAGTGATTGAATACTACTTGACATAAATAAGAATAACTGTAGTAGATTTAAGCTCAAATATTGTTGGGTTTTTATATTTACTGCAGTATACTGCATCAGGGCATTTCCTGGTACTGCTGTGACTTAACGTAATAAATCACAACAATCAAAAGTTGTTGGGGAACTTTATGATGTTATCCAAGATGCTGACTTGGTTATGCTAATAAAAGATGTGAAACTAATATTGGCTTCTGTGGCTGAAATAAGACTATTTAACTTTGTTATTTCAAAGGACACTTTACAATAATCTTGGATCCTCTGGAAGCACTCTCTTCCTTAATTTCAGTTATAAAATAACTTTTTACTAAAGCTGAATTTAACTTTTGTACTGGCTATATATGCACAGAGTACTGGAAGTCAGGATTAATGCAAGAAATTAAAATAAATCAGGGTTCAAACCTCACATTCACATTTATAGCTCAGTTTAGTCTCACCTTAAGAGATGAAAAGGAGAAAGCTGAGGATGAGCTGAGTAGTGTATTATCCAGCTTCTGCAGCCGGAAGAAAAATCAGGCCTGAACTTTTAACACTAAGCACAAAAAGAAACAATAAAAGAATAAGAATTCTTATTTTCCCACAATTAATTTTCCACTCTTTTCCATATCAACTTTTCCTGTCTCTAAATTTGAATGCCATTGTATAAATTGTATACATTTTACATATTGTGTAAATTTTTTTACCTGACAAACATTTCCAGCCTGGCATCTCACTGCCTTTACGAGCTGTAACCAGCCAATGCACCAGCCTAATCCTTACAGCAAATGTGTATGCTGCACCACAGGTTTCATACACTGTGCAGCTATGCAACTATTAATCCTAGTTCCTTCAGGGAAAGTGATACTTATGACCTGGACTTTTTATTCAACCAAAAGAGTCAGGAGTCCCTCCTAATGCCCTGCCCAGTTAGCTTGTCTGTTTAGTCAATCAAATCCTTCAGCAACAGGTCAGGAAAAAGCTTGGGTTGCTTGGTTCTGCTGCAAAAAATCTGTCCACACAGCCAAAATGATCTCTTAGAAATTAGAGAAAATCAATAAAATTAATAGTAGCAAGGAATTAGCCAATACTTCTGAATGGACTCAATTATGAAATTTTTTAGTATTATCATATTATTAGTTATTAGTTATTATATAGAGCCTAAAACTCATATCGGAGGAAAAATCTATTAGGTATGCTATCTGTTTAAATGTAAGGTTTTGAAGAAGTCCTGATAGATTGCAGACTAGTAGCTGTCTTTCATACTGAGAAAGCTGACGGAAAGCCACAGTAAAGAATAGTCATATATTATTACTAAGATATTCTTAAGATTAAAGAACTTCTGTATTAAGATACCATTAAGACAATTTGTTATTATTAGATATAATTTGAAAATTTTAATATAAAATTTGCAGAGAGAAGTTATGTCTCACTGACCTATAGGAAAGTTCTTCAGTGGAGTCAGTGAACAAATAGATAAAAGTGACCAGATTCTCTTAACATACCTGGAACTCTACAAAGTTCTTAAAAAAACTTCCAACAAAGGATTTTAGAAATCTGGGCTCTCACAGGTTCCAAGACATAAAAAAGTAGCAGAAATGAATGATTACAGCACAAAGGAGTCAACAGAGGAGCTCCTTACAGACTGCGCAGATACTTTGTGATTTAACATATTTATCAACAAAGGAGAGGAGGGTTTGGTATTGAACTGATGGTATAAGATTATTCTGGCTAGTTAAAATGAAAACTGAGTGAGAAGTCTTGTAGAGGATGTCACAACACTGTAACTGGAAAATAAAATGGCAGATGAAATTCATACTGATGAACATAAGGTTACGTAAATGAGAAAAAACATCTCTGACTGTATCTAGAAAGTGATTAAGCTGTAAACTAGCCATTACCATTTGGGAAAAAGATCCTGGAGTTATAACAATTCTAGGAAAACATCATCTCTACCCTTAGCAACAATCAAAAAAAAGAAAATAAATGTTAAAAATTATTAGGAAAGGAATAAAGAGCAAAGCAGTAAATACCATGCCACTGCATAGGCACGCAGCATTCTTACATCTTAATCTGTGAGTGCACTTCTAGTAGTCCAATTCGAAAAATTATATAGTAGAACTAGAAAAAATGTAAGTGGAAAAAAAGTACAAACCAGCTTTTTATGAGAAAAGACTAAATAGAAAATTACTTTTCAGCTTGGAAAAATAATGATTGTAGGGAAACATAAATTAATGTCCATAAAATCATGAAAGGCATGTAGACAGTGAATGGGGAATGCTTATTCACTAATTATTCACTATTATATAGTTATTCACTATTGCACAAGAATCCTTATCAATTTAAATTCATGCAAATTTTTATGCAGAAGGAAGTTCTTCACAAAGTTCACACAATCAGGCGTGCAGTCTGGGTGAGCCCAGGATGTTGTGGAAGCCCAATGTATCACTGCGTTAAAAAAAGCAGTTAGGCACATTTGTGGAAGAGAAAGTTCTCCTAGACCTGTTAAGCACAAGGAAGGAGATTTCCCTTCCAGCTCAGGAAGTCCTTAAGCCTTACATTGATGGATGCAGGTTATAGCAAGGGAAGATTTGCCTTGTTTTCACAGTGGACTCCTTTCAGAAGTGGACTCCTTTTTTAAGTGTCCGCTATCAGCGATGATAATCAAACCAGGATTGTCTTAGTTGTTTTTTCGTCTGAGAAAAATATTGCTGATGTTCTGAATGTCTAAGGTTTTACTGTTTCTAATAAAAATGAGTGGTTCATCAAACTTATAAAAAATAAGTCAAAATATGATGGACATGAATTTGCCCAGAAATGGTGGATTTGCATGTGCGCAATTTCATTGGATTAACTGTTATGAATCCTGATTCCCCCCCAGTTCTGACCAATGCCATTTTTACACACAGGCATTCGAAACAGCTTTTCTTCATGGTTCTGCTTAGAATTAGTGTGACACAGACCAGCTTGAGCTGCTGAGCCGAAAAGTCGACGTGATCAGGTCCTACCGATGGGAAATCAGTCCAGATCCAACCTCTTTACAGTAGATGAGCAAAACAGAAGCATCCACAAATGCGCTCATTTTGGGGGAGTTTGTTTACGTCTTGTCACTGCAGTGAAGGATATTGTTTTCAAGGACATTTTCAAGTTGATTAGGTTTGATTAACTTCAGGGTATCTATGATAGCATTTGTTTTTAGGGGATGTGCCTTTATCAAGGTCTAAGTTAAAAAGCCAGGTTGGGAAGCCAGTGTTCCTCCCCCATATTTCTCCATCTACTGTGTTACCCTCAGCAGGTTACTTAATTTTCTTATGCTTCCACTGCACCCCTTGACTGCCTTTGGAGATCCTTTCAAAATGCTGTCTGTGTCAGAGCAAATAGCTCATTGTTCACATTTTTATTCACCTGTAATGTCAGAATTAAGCAACTTGGAAAAGGAGCTGTTGATAATGTCTTTATGAGTTTAGAGAAAAATACAGATAATAATGCCTCTGTATAAAAGGAGATAGGTGTTTCCTAGCCTAAAGAAGTTCTTCTGCTTCTTAATAAACAGGTAAAATTGTTTGGCATAATATTTTTTTTCTTACTAAGTCTGATAGCAAGAGAAACTTTAAAAACTTTGTTGATCAGAAATGCAAATTCTTATCCATCCCTGCTTTTTAATTAACTTTTTAATTTTCAAATACAAAGATAGTGTTGATGATGACTGGTAAGCTTGGGCTGAGAGATGTACTGATCTAGTGCTGTTCTTTGGAAATCTGCAGAGAAATGAATCTCAGGGAACAAATGAAATGATAATGGGATTTCAGTTCATCAGGGTTCAATTCCACAAAATAAATGTTCAGTTTCACAGATTGTTTCTTAAAGGTCTTCCTCTGTAACACACAGAATTATTCAAGACTCAAATGACAGTTAAAATTATTATCGTTTTTTTCATATTATCATTGTGTCATTCCCAGAAAGGCACCATCAGGATCAGAACATCATTGTGCTCATCGCCAGGAGCGAGGGCGAGGAATATTTACCCTTTGTAACTCTTCACAGCTGCTGTTAGAGCTCTAAATCACCTTCTGAAGGCTCCTAACTTTTCTTATATGTACTATATAGGAAAGCTGCAGTCCTAAATACAGGTGCCTGTACTTCAATTAAATGGTTACAGCAACCTGAAGTAGACTATGTAAATACTTGAACCTGTATGCCCCAGAGCAAAGATGGACAAAGATCTGTTCCTGCCTGAAGGAGCATAAAAGCTGATTAGGAGAAAAAAAAAAAAAAAAAGCTAATGTAAATTATTTACTCAATATGGGGTGTCTGGACAGAGAAAGTAAGATGTGCCTTAAGATCCACAAAGCCATCAACTGGCAAAGTCTACTTTTTTTAGAGCTGGAGACTGGAGCACCATGCCTTGAAACACAGAAAAACTACAGTTGCTGGAAGTCCACAATGTAGCACTTATTGCATGTGTTAACAGTTTAAATACAAGGAAAATCCACATTCTCATCTCATCCATTCCATTTCCATCTGCTGTTAAACAGCTGATTTCTTATTGGTGTCCAACCATGCTGACACTTAAAATGGGGTTAGAGAGAAGATGAAGGACTCAGATGGGGAATCTGGAGAACTATCACACTGAATTAGACATGGAATTACTTTGGAGAAATGGTCACAGAGGGATCAAGAAGGGTGGTATTCACGGCTGCACCATAAGGGAGATGCCTGGGGGCTGGGTCCCAGAGGTGATGGTGAGGACTCTCCCACCGGCACCAGCAGCAGAGAAGGCTGCAGTCTGAACTAGCAGCTGGCGTGTGTGGCAAAGCAATGCAGGATAAGGTTAATCTCCAAGGGAAGAACTGTGAGCTTGATCTTGATGTGGTCAAGCAAAGGGATCTAGTAAAGGAATTCAGAATGATGACTCAGACAAATGGTTTTAGCAGCAAACTTCTGAACTGGCTGATTTGGAGTACTGCACAAGGGAGATCACAAAATAGAGATGACAGAAGACTTATGTGGATGAATGTTTACAATGGGTTTGGCTTGATTTTGGGGAATAATTTATATGAGACTAATCAAAATAATGCTATTTTTTCATCATGAAAAAGCAGCAGGTGTCTATGGTAAAATTCCCATGAAACACAATATGCAGTTGCTAATGTGTTTACACAAATTGTAAGCTGCCAAAAGAGTGAAAATGTCTGGCTGCAGAATCTGTCTGATAAAAACTGGAGTACTTGAATGTTATTAGTCCTCTTCTTACTAACTAATATCAAAATGGCAGCAAAGAAAAAAAAATCCCAAAGATAAGATTTCTGATGGCCTTTTTTTTTAATTTTAGTATAAATGTAGTATTACATCAAGAAGCAAAATCTGAGAAGGTAGTAGCTGAGCACATCCCATCAAGGTCTGCTTGGAACAGGTCCTGGTGCACAGCAAGCACAGTCGCACACCTGGTCACTGTGCGACTGTCCCTCTGCTGCAGGTTGCCAAGGTTTAGGTTGCTGCAGGGTAGCAAGGATCCTCTGTACACTAGGCTAGCTTACGGAGGCTGCCTTGTAAAGGCATCCTATTATCGATGAGCAAAATAAGTTAGTGTAGAAAGGAACCGTAAAAATTAGTGGATTAAGGTAATTCATTTAAAATTCTTAAACTGATTTTTAATTGCACAGATATGTTGATTTTCTCTTTGCTCTTGCATCCTTACACATCAGCCACACCTTTTATTTTGAGAGAAAATGAAAACCAAGGAAAGGAATAAACAAAAAATATTTTTGCTTGAGCAAATCCCTGCCTGGCAGAAGACTGCATCATGGGATATTGGGTGTATACTTATATACCTAGGCCATTAATCAATAATACAGAGGCTCAAAGAATCATATTTAAATTTAACCACCTTGTAGACTTGATCTATTTTAATCCATAGAAACAAAAGACGTGGATGTCTACGGCTCTGCATTGCCCCTCTCAGTAACACATGGCATCTACGAAGTCTGACATTCCAGAAAGACTGTGCTGCTTCTGATCCTTGTTCATGCAGGAAAAAAAAGGGGAGAAAAAGAAGGCTCCTGTTTTAATACCGACAATATATTAAATGAAGAAATTAAATGAAACAATTCTGGGAGGGTATATATAATGATAAGAAAGTAAACTAGCAGTGGTTACATTTTCTATGGTAGACATAATTGATATGTTTGTTGTCTGTGATTCACACATTATTTTAAGTTTCTGAGGGGGATTTTTATTGCAAAATATTCTGCATTTTAAATACTATTTAATTATGGTTTGTTTCCTTAGGGATTATATCACCATGTGATTTTAATTTGGTATATACCCTAAGGGGCAGCATATTTTCAATTATGAAATATTTCCTCCAGAAACAATAATGGTTCAATGATTTATTGCAGGATCCTATTATAAGGTGCCTCGTACAAGTGAAATCTGAAATGCAATTGGCTTAACAATATAGTATAGGCAGGACTAAAATGCATGTGAACTGAGCATATGGGCCTTTTTCACAAAAATCATATTTATATACTTTCATCCTTTGCATAATACTTCAATTATTATATCTTGAAAAAAGAACTTGGAAAGCTGAGAGCTATGAAACATTTACATTATTATCTCTTCAAAAAGTTCATTTTTGGACAAGTATCATTTGGATAGGGATTAACTTAATCAGAGATTTTGAATCTTCTTTACTTTAATTTTTAATCTCTTTTTAAAAATATGTCTGAATCTTAAAAAGGCCTAAACCTGTAGTCACAAAGCACTGCTTCAAAAAAGAGAAAAATAAAGAAAAAAGAAAAAAGAAAGTTTTTAAAGCAGCCACCAGCTGTAAGAGAGATAGTGCAAGCAGCAGATTTGTGACAGAGTGGAGCATGAAACCCATCAGCTGATGAGTGAAAATCCCTGGTTTCTAATTAATCGAGGTACACAGGCCAAGGGATGAAGAGGATCAGGGAAATGAAATCAGGAAAAAGATACCATCAGTCATTTCTGCGGCCCATTGTCATACTTCAGAATCTGCTGTAATGAATCACTCAGGCATTCCACAGATACATTCAAATGGTGAAGAAAATTCATTGTCCGGTGAAGAGCGTTTGATAAAAATCTTTCTTTTCCCCCCTCTTTGTCAGAAGCCTATGATCAGAAAAGGAAATCCAGACAGCACAACAGGTGTGCTTTTGCAAGCCTGGTGAAATCTGCAAATGAACGGAGGCACTAAAGAATTTTTTGTACTAAAATTTCACCAAAATGAAAAAAGTAGCTTGTAAGAGCAGGCAGTGGCAGAATGCACTGAAAACAGCTGAAGATTAAAGGGATAAAAGATATAAACGCTCTTCTGGTTGAGAAGCTCCTGTCCCTATAAAATCTTCTTATATGGAAAGGGTGCAAAAATATTTTTTTGGACTATTTTTGCCGAGTTTAGCATTTCCAGATATTGACATCTGCTTTGAAGAGCTCCTAATCCACAAGCTAGCTCCAATTTAAGACAGCAGTAAACTGCCACTCTAAAACTTGAGGGGGGGGAAACGTTTTTTTAAAAGGGGACAGTTTAGGTTTTTTCTCACAATTACTTGATTTCCTTCAAAGGCAGAACCAATACAATTAAAGTCAAATGGGTTTTGGTTTTTTTCCTCTCTTCTACGCCTGTTCAAGCACACACGCTTGCAAATACTATGAACAAGGAGATGCCTACATTTTAGATATCTGTTCGTTTCTCTCCAGACTTCTGCAAAGATTTTAGAACTTATGAAAAGAATAGACTGAAATTCTTCACAAATGTAAATCCTCTTTATTTAAAATTAGGGTTAACATATCTTTCTTCTTTTTCCTTTTTGTTTTGCTTATGGCTCAACTTTTTCACCCTGAGCAGCTCTTACATCAGTGTGTTCCTTAAAGTAGTGTGTCCCATTATGTGACACCAGAATATAATTGTTTTTAAATAATCAGGTGCTATACTAAGACGTATAAGGATGGCTGATTCATTTTAGATTTAATTACCATAATATAGGGTTTTGCTGTCTATAGTATCAATCACTGAGACACTTTATAGTTGATAATATTAAAATGGCAACAATAATGAGAATTCTGCTTCATGATGAAAATAATTTTAATCATGGGTAGATTACAAATCCATTTACTGTTACGGTTACTGAGAATTCTATTATCTGCCTCCTATTGTGAAAGATGTTGAAACTTGTTTTCAGGAAATGTAAAAGATTATAGAAGTATGCTCTCTATGCAAAGTTTCTATCACAGCAGAGCAACAAAAACCTGCTTAATACCAGGAACTGTTAAAGATGAAACTCAGCAAGTGAACTTGTAGCTGCATCTCTGCATGAACGTATGCCTGGCTATGCCGATCTGTTTACAGGCTCGAGGATGATATTGGCAGCTGGTTTAGATTCTGACCATGATTTCTTCTATTCACAAACAGTACTTAGCCAGGTGACCAGCTGTGGCCTCTGCAGTGAAGGTATTACTGATTACTAGCTCCGATCTAACATATAGACTATGCATGGGTAATCTAGGTAATCAAGACATACCTAGTTCTTCTGGTGGCTGTACCTCTGATGTTTTCCTGTGACTATGGACATATCATCTCACCTTTTTTTTTCTTTTTTTTTTTTCTTTTTATTCCATTCATTGCCAGTTATGACCCTAAACAACTATTGTTACAACAGGGCTGCCATCAGGTTGGTATTAGCTGTGTCCCCTCTACAATAACACTAAGACTGGTATGGGGATAGGGAACTGAATCCCAGAGTCCATCTGCTCCCAAAGGACTGATGTGGCTGGAACGGTGGAAGGTCTCAGATCATTTCCTAGCAAAAAAATGCCCAGGTGGGATCACCGAACTCTAAATGCCCCTAGCTAGCATCTTCGCTGGGAGAAGTGGCTGGGAGTCAGAAGAATCGGACAGGGGAATTTCTCAGGCTGGAAGTGATTTTTCCAGGGGTGCACACGCCGCTGCTGCACCCCTGCGGTGCAGGAAGAGCTGGTCTGCTCCAATTTCATTTAAAACAAACAAAGAAACTTCACTGAGGTAATTTTAATACAGGATTTTAGACAGGGTCTTGTTCTGCTGAAACAAATAGCATAAGCTTCACCCTGTTGAACCTTTTCCTGAAACCATGTGTGACTATGTGTGCACGTATACATTAGCACTGCTTTGATTATATAATGTAATGAGCTCAGTGGATTTATTCTGGGTTTATACTATGGAGCCTCAGAGCAGAGTTTGGAACAGTATCTTGTCTTTAAGATGCCAGTTTTGTAAATGTTTTTCTTTTCTTAAGGATACTGATGAAAATTTATTACTGATTTATCATGCATAACTGTGCAATGGAATCAGATTTTTCTTTTCCAGCTTCAGTGCTGTTTCCAAATGGGGATTAAATTTTTTTTAAAAACTTAGTAGAGAATCAGTTATCATCAAAGTCCCCAGGAGCTCATTTACTGGTGTGCAAACTGCGCCCCACACTGGTCCCCTGCTTTGGAGGAACTCAATGAATAAATTAAATTTCCAGAGACAGCCAGCTTTATAATCCTGGCCTACTGCTCTCCCTTCCTACTTGCATATTTTCTGTCGTTCTGGGCTTCATCCTCCCTGTTCGGTCCCCTTGTTGACCAATGAGTCCAGGGGGAGGGAGACCAGGGCTCAGGATGTCTGGGAGCATGACTTACAAAGAGCAATGGGCAAAATAGTAGATGGATAGAAAAGCAGCAAAACACGTTTGTAAAATCATCTGCCTATGGAGCAAAATTGTAAAATATACTGTCTGCATCTTAATTTGCATGAGATTTACCATTAGTAAAATGAACACTAACAAATGTAGAATCAATCTATTTTTTTTACAAGAAAGAGATTTCTTTTTTTTTATTACGTAGCTCTCCTCAAATATATTGCTACTGAACATTGTTAAACCACCATAATTTCACCTAAACAATAAATGTGTCGCTTTTCTTTATTTTTTACCTTGTGTTTAAAAAACAGATGAGATGAAAAAGAAAAAACCCAACAACTTTACAGGTAGCATGGTCTTCTTTAAGCAAAAGTGAAACAGGAACAGCAACAAAAAACCCCTTCTAATCAGTCTATTTTGTAACTCAGAAAGACTATTTGGAAAGGTTTTCATCAAAGTGATTTTCTGCAGATAGCTCGTAGGTGATCAGGATAAAACCCCACAGGTTCAGCACTTCAAATATTTATCATATACATGTTTGCTTGAATCTTGATAAGGGTGAGGTTTGGGACTTATGGACACTGAGATAGGATGTCACCTGAGACATTCATCTGATTCCGAATGCAGACAGAAAGAAAGTGCCTAGGAGAGGCCAGAAGAGAGAGGGAGGGAGAGAGTAAGGGATAGTCGGAATGGACAGCCCTTTTTCCCAGCTCTAATATCCCAGTGCAATTATTTTGTGGACATCCACTCCTTGCCTGCACAGGAGATAGGGCTATAAGTGTATGTTATTTTTTAATTACAAGGGGGTAGAAAAAATCCTGATGATGGGCTGGAAGGTGCCATTGCATTGTTATTTTTTTCTCTCCCTTCGTTTGCTGATTATGTGAGCTGGGCTCCTTTGCTAGCCGATGATAAGCAGAATTTCCATGTTCTCTGCATAATTAATCCATCTCTGCCTCTCTTCATGCCAACTCGCCCGTTATCGCCGGCACATGCCTGAATTGCAAAAGAATCCGCTCTTCAATTGGAACTTATTGATATTCTAAGAAAAAAAAGAGAGAGGGAAAAAAACCGAAAATCCTTAAGTTTAAGCCGCAGATTTTTAAATGGATTAATTTCGCTGCAATCGCAGCCATCTAAGGCGGGAAGGCAGGCAGAGCAAATTGAAAGCATCTCCATGTTTGCAGAATTGGGTCCAGAATGCTGAAATGTACTGGCACAGTTCTCTTTTAAAGTCAGAAAATTACCATTCATTTACATCACATGAAATACTTTTTTATGCTAGAAATATTCAAGAGACGTTCCTTAAATGCCTGCTAATGCTAGATAACATTTCTAACTTTCAACATTTTGCTAGACTTTGATATGACATGATAGGAATGCCTGCCAGTGAGGAATATTATATGTACCAGTAATCTCTTTTTATCACATATTTAGATTATATCATCCTCTTCTTAAACCGTCCTGAAGTAGTCTTTAAACAATGTACTCAGTGTCGTAGGCTCCTATTTATTACAGTTACGTGAGCCAAACTTAGTAGGGCATATTTAGACTTTGTCTAGCGTGAAGGGGTTTTTAAAGTGCCAATACACGATCCCAAAAACCAGTTTATCTTTTTCTATCTTTCACAAAGTTAACTTGCATTTCTTAGCATCCTTTCTACATTTAGAGATTCTGCGTTCACCTCATTTACAACATGTAATGTGTTTTGTTATTTCGATGCAGCTCTTGTGGATTGTACTTACATTTTGAAAGGGCTCAGCTGTACTCCATAGCAGCCTGGTATTGCACATGGAATAACGAGAGCTAGTGGGGAGCTAGGACTTTACCTCTTCTCCTTCTTTTTTCCTCGGATATTACCAAAAATCCAAATACTCTTCCCCTTTTGTTTCTCTACCACAAAATTCACATCCTTCATTTCCTTGACCCTAGGAAGCAGCGGCATTCAGCAACACTGAGAGATTTAATGCCTCAGCTAAGCCACAACGTATCTGGCATTCCATGTCCATATGCCAGAAATCAGCAATTTATGCTGTTGTAGAAGGTAATGTTGACACTCGCAGTTAGCAGAGAGGGAAAAGTTGCTACGCTGACTGCAAATGGAGATTTAGCTGTTAGGAAATCTTTGTCGTTATTAGACAGACCTCTTTCATTTTAAAAATACATGGGAAAGAAATAAAAAAAAATTAGAGGAACTGGCAGGCACCTACTGGAGGAAAAAAAAAAGACATACAGCAAAACAACGATATTTGTGGCAAATCTGCTTCAGATACAAAACAATGAGTCTAATACATGGCTGGGCCATCTTACCGTATAAAATTAGCACCTGTTATGAAATGCATGTCACTAGTAAGTAAATAAAATGTCAGTGTTCCAATTTGAATTTTCAGGCAACAAAAAGCACCCTACAAGAATGACTAGTGATCACATTAGGATATGTTTTTATATAGCAGAAAGAGAACAAAGAAGGTTTTCCAGTTGCTTCAGAATGATTGACAGTTCTAAGGCACTCCTGAACTTGAGGATATTTGTGGCATATTACAATTCTAACATTACAGTTTTGGCAAAATCAAAATGTTTAAAAATGCTTTTTAGAAAAAAATAGTTATGTTCACATTCAACTCTATTAGCTCCTAAGAGAAATAGTTGAAACCACATTTAAAAGAATTGAATTTTTTAAATCACTGTGAAATTGTGATAAATACAATCTCTAAAGAAAGACATTTCTGTGTCCTTTCTGCATATATCTGTAGCCTAAATAAGTAAATAAGTTAACAGCCAAATAGTCAAAGTGCTTGAGATATGCATTTCCAATTGTGTACTGTTTTTAGTGAAAATAACTATTTCCAACCTAATTTGGGAGAAAAAAAATAGTACACAGATTGCATGAACTGCATATTACCACAGAACTTCCTAATCTGTTACAGTGAAATCCTGACTCTTTTCAAATCAATCGCAAAATCCTGCTTACTTTTAGTAACACCTGCATTTCACTACAATTTTGTTAGTAAAATAAGGTTTAATTAAGCTACAGTCAGTGTTGATCTTTTCTAACAAAAAGGTTCTCCTCCCACGAATTTATACTGCAAACCTTCAGGATTTACATCATTAAACACATATAAAAATACTTAAAACAGGCTAAACTTATTTTAGCTGTAAGAAAATTGTAGTTATCAATTAAAAATATTTGTCTTTTATATTCTTTATATATATTTATATTCCACCTTTTATATTCTCATCCTATTGTACATAGCAATACCCTATAATCATTATTTAAGTAACTACAAATGGCTAGTTTCTATACTGATATTTCATACGTGTAGGTACTTTGTATTGAACGTTGCATTATAGTAAATTCATACGTGATTTTTTACACATAGAAGTCAAGATATTTTTCTTTTCTTACTGATTTAGGAACCAAAATTTCTACATTAATACTGTGGAGGATTTTTTGGCATGGTAGGGTAGTAGGATGAATATTTCTTGCACCGAAAAGAATGCCAACAGCCACGGCATGCAGGAAAAAGAGGTTTTGCAGCACACAATGATCTTTCAGTTATTCATGTATCAGCATTTTTTTCAAATGACAAATGCAAAATTTCTCAGGTTCCTTGTCATCAATCTCTGTATTGATTTGGCTGTATAGAAGATCAACATGTAGCCAAAAAACTGAGATCAGTGGTCAGCACAAATGTTACCTTAGTTTAGAAGCCTAGATTCAGTGCAAAGCAAATGACTGCAATCTATCCATGCATGGCACTGCCTGGCATTAATCTATCCTCAATTTTATAACTGGAAAGCAACTCTAAATTAATTACCAATTGATTTGTAAATTTTACTTAGAGGAATTTCCTTCCTCCTTCCAAAAATATTCACTTTGTTTAATTTAGGGTTTCCGGTTTTGTGCAGTGTATGAATTCTGTTTAATGTGCTGGAGATCATTTCAGCAGTTATGCAGTGACACCTATACCAAGGAAGCTGGGAATGCTTCTAAGTTCCTATAGGGAGTTCTTTTCCATACTGCATACCCTTTGCATATTGGGCCAGCGGGTGTAAACTACAGCATAAGCTATGGATTTGAACACACATCAGATATGGTCAAGTGATGGAACAGGATCATATGGAATGCCATAGATGTATAGGAATTTGTTAGACTGCATTCAGAATACAAGAGTTTTATTGCTTGTCCAGATACGGGTCCATCATCTACAATGTAGAGACTGACTGATACTTAGAATCATTGGAAAGCCTTTGTGTCTACCCACTTTCACTTTCAGCTTGGCGTTTTGTTGTTATAACAGCAATTTAAGCAAAGAATAACACAAAATCTTAACTCAGTCCACACAACTAACCAAATGACTACCATCCCATAAGAATAAGTGGGTAGATGCAACGGGAGCTTGTCTTTGGAAAGGAGCCTTGATGGGTGTCCTCAAATGGTCTTTGGTCGGATTACATGCACATGTAACCTACTGCTATGAATGTGTGTGGAGCTACAAGGGAACAAATAGTTTCAGTGTCAAGAAACAAGAAGAAGTCCAACTTGATAGATGTCACACTTCATTTTAATATGAATAGATTTGCATTTTCATTTTATAACCTACACAAAAATGTACCCTTAACTCCAACTCTAACCTCCAGGATGAACTACCTGCAGCAACAGTAAAGAAATAACTCGCCAGATGTTGTCACACATTGATAATTTTTTTGTCTAAGGTAACTGCTCAGGTCTAAGAAATAATGAAATTTTCCTATGTGCAGAATATTTGACCTATTCAGATGCTTCAAGATTGTCAACAAGGTATCCATGAAATTCACAGTGATAGACCCAGGGAGCTTTCTCCCATTCCTTTCCCTCTCTCATTCATTTTTCTCTGGACTTGGGGAAAGAACTAAAGCATGTATAATCCTGAACTCCTTAGCTCTATGAAAACAAAGTGAATGGACTGTAGATAACTTTCAGTGAATGTCAGAATCTCTCTTAAAGATCAGGACATGATAGGTAAAATGCTGAATTTACTTGCAAGGTATAACCCACTTTTCTGCCACAAATCCTGGCACAGAGCTACAAAGGTGTTGTCTATATTAGAAAAAATTAAAAGCTGGAGTTTTCAAGGACAGAAGTTACAGCGTAGGCACAATATGTGTATTTTTACCATTGTACTAGAAAAGCCAGAAAAAGTGGAGGAAAACATAACTTTTCCCAGCATAATATATTCACAAAGGAGTATTTGCATGAAAAGCCCATAAACACACTCAACCTTTGGCTAATGTTGCCGACAGAGAAAAAATATATCATTTCCTGGAACCAGGAACGCCATTGTGTGCTTCATGTAGTCACCTTGATAGTTTGTTATTTGTTGAGAGCTGAGCAGAATCAGAATCATATTCAGCCATCCTCCTGGCCCCGGGGCAGTTTGATTCAGGAACAGGAGTGGAGTAAGCCCGATACAGAAAGAATGCTTTGTAATGTTCACTGGTCAGTGACATACAAATAAAGCACTACAGAAATTGCACTGCATTCAGATAGGCTTTCCAGAACAGCACTTGATGATAGGACTTGAAGATGGAAGATGGCCTTTGGCAAATAAAAGGGGGGGGGCAACCATTCCAAAACTGAAAGGGTGAATGCATGCAGGCACTAAAATAGCAAATCCAGAAATAATGGATGAGGGTTTGCAGCCTATTGGAAAATAAGATGGTCCTTCTTGGAGTAACTGTGTTTTGTGCTCAAGTGAAACACAAGAACCAGCCATTGAATATTTTCCTGTTGATGCCACATCTGTACAACTTTGCTGTTGCTTGTTTACAGATACACCTCAACAATGAAGCACAAATCATTAGAGGAAAAACTTTCCACTGCAGATCTGTTCCGAGGCAGATTGCAGCCTGGGAATAGAAAAGGCAAAGCCGTAGAGTTGCCAACATTTGACAAATCACAGTAAGTCTCTGCCTCACTGAGAGAGAGCAAGGGGAGTCCAACTGTCTGAATCTGTGGCATCTAATGAGCAGGAACAAAATTATTTCAAACTGTTAACAAAGAAAAATTCATTTTTTCCAAAGCTACATTTCCTATGGGCCATTGCAGCTCATAACAAAAGTAAAGCTAAAACCTACACAGAACTGAGCATATTTTTTATTTTTCCATTTGAAACCTGGGATTATTTCCTCCAGGCATTTGGAAGGACAATGCTAGCAGGACCCTGTTTGCCAGTAAAACTCGGTTTTGGAAACCATCATCAGTCAGCATGAAAATGGGTCCAATGCTATGGAAATGAGCTCGTTACTATTATTTTTTTCTGGCACTCACACAATTTGTGCTTTTAGAATTTTGAAAAGCGGGACATGAATTGCGAAGAAAAAATGAGTTAACAATATTAAACAGTCAGTTGCTAATTACTGAGCAATCCAAACCTGCGTCTGGAATGACATACTCAGACATCCAGCTGGACCTCAGGCCATATGCTATCCTAGATCCTCACACATAGCTCCCGCTACTGTCAAACACTGGAGTACTGGGTAAAAAGTTCAGTGTACAGATTAAAATATGGTTAGAGCTGTATATTTGTAGATACTTTTAAAACAATAATGAATATCTGCAATCTATCAGTAAAAGTAAAGGATGAAAGCCATAGACAGCAAGGTAGGAAATCACTCTGAATCATTATATTTGTTTCTCTCTTATCACTTTGTTTGGAGCAGAAGTGTCCAATAACTCCAGCACTGTTCTTTTTCCATAAGGAGGTTACTTATAGAGATTTAGAATGTTACTTCTTCCTAGTACCACATTTCAGCTGCCATAGATCACATTTGTAATTGTTCAATGTAATAAATGAAATTTATGATCTACTTATTGATCCCGAGGTATGATACTTGGCAGAATGAAACATAAAGAAAATTCTAATACAATGTAGTAAGTTTTAATGGTGCAATTCCAAGGATAATAATATTGCTAAAAATATTATTCCCCGAAGTATAAAAAGTCATTTACCTTTACCTCTAGGTTTCTGCTTGGTCCTAAATATTAACTTTTAATTTATTTGAATTGTATTCCTTACCATTTATTTTCCAGATAAAGACCATCTATGTTAAAAAGTGTACATTTTTTTAATTAAACCAGATATTCTATAGTATCTTCTTATAACAATCAAGATTTCATTACGTATTTTCTTACAGTAGTATGATTGTGTTATATTATCTTGTGAATATCAAAAATAACCCATCATAAATAAATTGTGAAATAACTGCGAGAGCTCTTTAAAAAATACGGCTGTCTGCTTTGTATTTGCACATGCACATTTGTTTACCTGTGTTGCAATTACAAATGATTTCAGCCTGGATCAGTGATTTAGTGTTGACCAAATAAATCCAATGTTGTAAACTAGCCAGTGACCTCAGTCTTACAATCAGTTGCAATAAGGCAGAGGAATCTGCGAGTTTAGAACAACTGTCAGGAACTGAGCCTATGCCACATAGTCCTTTTGGATGTATAGTTGTAATCCTGACTTGCCTAAAATTGTGGCCAAAAAGCTCAATATTGTGAGTTTTGCAAGCGAAAGGACTGCAGTGGCAAGACCCCAAAATACCCTGTGACTTCTATCAAGAGTTGTTTTCATGATGCTTTAGATCATCTTTAATTCTTACTGGTGCAAGCAATACTCAGGTATAGTCATGTAACCAGATTTAAATGAGACAAATAAGCAACTAAGAATTAAAGAAAATAGTCAAAGCAGAAACTCATAAAGTAGAAAATATCATAGTAGAAAGATTTGTTTTACACATTTTAAATTCTTCCACAGTTATTGCAAAATAAATAGTCCTTTGTATACAAATACATTAAGCACTAGATAGCATGTGATTCAAGGACTATGATTTAAGAACAAATCCTCCATGATTTGGACTAATATTCTTTATGCAGCTAGTCAACACAGTATTTGTGAAATATGAATTCGAAAGAAAGATTATTATACTAGCTTAAAGCTGGATATTTACACATTCGCCTCCCATATTCATTAAACATTTTCATGCAGAAAACAGTAAAGAAAAATCCCGTGGAAAGCTGAAATCCTAAGCAACTCATTTTCCACTTTAGGAGAAGAGTCTCAATGATCAGTATGAGCTTTATTATTGCTTTATTTGCAGGAATTACTAGCTCTTTCTTAAATTGTTCTGTTGCAAATTTGAAACATTCAATATTTTACATTACAGTAATATTTAATAGAGAACTGAGAATTGTGAGATAGTTTATAAGTGGAGCTACTATTACACTTCTTGTAACATCTTTCCATTAAAAAGTTAACCAGGCTGGATTAATTGCTTCATGATGAATGTTTCTTTTTAAAACCTGTTGTTTTCCATGCAGCAAAACATAAATACTGTATACTGTACCAGCATTAGTCTGTTTGGAAATACTGCTTTTCTCCCCAAAAAAGTTTATGCTGTAGATACATAGTCTGCATTCTAACGTACTAATTCATGCTATAATAGCCTAACAACTCAGGGAACTTTAAAGAACCCACACAAATGTATATGCCATTTGTGTGGGAACAAAAATCCCAGAGAGATTCTTGAAACTAAACACTGTCATAATAAATTTGCAGATTGTAAAATATAACATATGACAGATATTATTAATTTGAAAGGGAAAATAATTTCATGTTTTTAAACTGAACATGCATTTACTTACAAATTACATTATAATTATAACATTTTGTCCTCCTTATTAGTGATGCATATTGATAGAGAGACCTTGAAAGATACCTGCAAAATGACTGATGAAAATGTAAATAATATCCAGCATTACTCCTTTTAGCTTAAAATGATTATAAAAGTTCCAATAGCTAAAAGGTATTGATTTTTAAATTTGTACTTTAAAGGTGACAACATGTAGTATAGCATAAGCGTACATTCAAATTATCTATTGCTTTACTATTAATGATTAAGTGCAATTATTAATTATGGTATTCATCTGTTTTATAGCCATCTTCACATATCTTCAAAAAGAATTATATTAATACCTGAGAATAAAAACTGGAGATAGAAACTATATTCAGTATGCTTTTGAAATATACATTTTTAAGTGAATATGTTCATAATCCAGTGAATACAGGAAATGACTTATATTTGCAGTAGACATAATTAGGATTTTGCTCAGAAAAAAAATCCACTGTTTTAAGAAATACGATTTCTGAAGCCTGTAGTATCATGTACTAGGTAGTTGCTGTTGCTTAGGGCTTAGGCATCCTGACTCAGAAGACAAAAGTATCCTTTTCTTTGTTATGGACATTTTAATTCCATTTTCTGCTCTATTCAAAAGTCATGTTGAGTATCTAGAGCTTTTGCTTCAAAATGCCAGCCCTGAACTGCATGTGAATGAAACAAAATGCAGTCTGCACAACCTCAAAACATGGAAACTTTGCTGGAACAGATTTGGTTAAGACTTTGCCTCTTTCAGGTCTTGAAAAAGCACAAGGACATCTGATTGAGCAGGTCACTTACTAGGGCTTAAATACAGACTGGATGTGGAAAAGTCATATAATTCTTGTCCCAGCCTATAGTCCCAACCATTTCTAGATTAACGTTCTATGTCTAATTCTTACGGAATGGTTTTTGATCCACTTCAGGCATCCCAGTAGTTGTATTTTAGGTAGGGGGGAAATACTTTTTCCCCTCATTCTCAGAGTGATTGACACAGACAAGGCTTTCACTTTCCCCACACCAGGCCTAGCAGTGTGCCCAGGTGGCCAAGAAGGCCAACGCCATCCTGGCCTGTATCAGAAATGGTGTGGCCAGCAGGAGCAGGGAGGTGATCATGCCCCTGTACTCGGCACTGGTGAGGCCGCACCTCGAATCCTGTGTTCAGTTTTGGGCCCCTCCCTACAAGAAGGACATTGAGGGGCTGGAGCGTGTCCAGAGAAGGGTGATGAAGCTGGTGAGGGGTCTGGAGCACAAGTCTGATGAGGAGCGGCTGAGGGAACTGGGGTTGTTCAGTCTGGAGAAGAGGAGGCTGAGGGGAGACCTCATCGCTCTCTACAACTACCTGAAAGGGGGTTGCAGAGAGGTGGGTGTTGGTCTCTTCTCCCAAGTGACTAGTGACAGGACAAGAGGAAATGGCCGCAAGTTGCATCAGGGGAGGTTTAGACTGGATATTAGGAAAAATTTCTTCACTGAAAGGTCTCTCAGACATTGGAACAGGCTGCCCATAGAGGTGGTTGAATCATCATCCCTGGAGGTATTTAAAAGACCTGTGGATGAGGCGCTTAGGGATATGCTTTAGTGGCGGACTTGGCAGGGTTAGGTTTATGGTTGGACTTGATCATCTGAAAGGTCTTTTCCAACTTAAATGTTTCTATGATTCTATGATTTAAACAAATCCCTGGAATAAAGGTGGTGCACAGGACATAATATTTACCCTTATAGATAAAGACAGAAGAATTTATTCCTAACTGTCCTCAAAATACCCTCTGCAGAAGTATCAGAACACCATCAAAGATATTTTGATTGTTGATGTGCATTTCCTAATGAGCCTGTTTGTGATCATCAACACCTAGATAAGGCCTTTAGGAAAGACAGAAGTTAAACAGGGTCTGCTTGATAGTATACAGTATTTCATAAATTATGGATTTTATAAAAATACATGATTTTTCAAAAAATATCTCACAATAATTTTTGAAACACTGCATAATTTGCATCTTGGATAATGGATTTCTCATTAATAAATATATAAATCATAAATCATTTATTCATATAGTGTAATGTAACAGTTTATTACATACTGCGTGAATTTTGTAATCAGGGAATCCCCTGATGAAAAAATAGCACAGTATTAATTACCAGCACCATCTGTGCTAAACAATGGGAAAACCAATATTTTAATACAATGACTTCATGCATGTCAGTTATCTTCAACATTAAACACTGCAGTTTTGTTGATGTGGTTTACCTTCTACTCATTTAAATAACTGATGTTCTTACAAAGGTTAAAACTATGAATAAATGAATGAAAATTAAATATAATGAAAAATACCAATAGATAGAGCATGGATCAAGCTCATTCATCAAAGAAATGATCATACAGGTATAGATACATACATATTTACACATACATTTTTATATTTGCCTACACGTTTCCAAAAAATTATTATTTACATGCTTGTTACCTGCAAAAGACTAATGTTCAACTTCCAGGAGTTGCTTTGCTTCTTTTTTTTTTTTTTTTTTTTAATTATCACTATTCTAAATACATAATCCTTACAACATAAATATGGAATCTACTTGGCAACATTTTGAGTCTAAGTTGTTTTGATATACACAAAAATATCTAACATTCATTTAGTATTCTGGAAACTCGCTGAATTTTCCACTGTATCCTGCCACCCTCAGTGCAAAAGAAGTGTGAGTTTAGGAGAGTTTGCTTTCTCTCAATATGATAGGAAAGATGTTATTCTTATACATCCAGGTGCTAATTTTGTTTAATGATTTACTGAGTTTAAAAATACGTTAACTAAATCAAAGTTACACCTATCAACATATTGCCTTCTTGAAAAATTCTGCAGAAGGAGCCAGCCAGGGATATTATTAGGATGAGGACAGGATTCAAATTCACTGGTTGAGCTTGCCATGGGAAAGTCTTAAATGCAGCTTCCTTATTTCCAAAGTCCCCCACCTATACACATGGCGACATTACCATTGTGCAATATCCTTCTGTCTGCATATTCTCTTTATTATTTAATTATTTCTGACACATTTTCTTTCAGTACACTGTCATCAAGTTCTGATTATATTTAAGCACATGCCCACTACCAGAATTCTTTTTTCATTTCTATCATATATTGAGGTTGTCTATTGATTTGCAACTTTCCCCATAACATCTGCACAATTTTTCAGTACTTCAAGATTTCATTGGCATTCACGGCCTTCAAATGTACACGTCAGAGCCCTAAAAAAACCACAGTAGGCTGTGTCCCAGAAGGGTGCTTTTATTTTTGCATGCATATACTTTTGGTGCTAATAAGAATTTATTGGGTTTTTTTATTAAGAATTTTCACTTGCTGATACACTTTTTTATAGGTATCGTGGATAACATTGTTTGCAAGAATTTACAGGAGAGGAGACAGTAATAAGACTCCCAAAGCTTTAGGAACTGCCCCGAGCATTTATGTACCATAATAAAAATTAACTGTTTATTTACGACCACCAGCTCACCTACTGAAGGGCAGTGTGAATTCTTCCAGCCCCTGAGCAATCTGTTTTCCCCAGGCCTCCAGTGAGCTACAGATTACTCTCTAGCAGTGTGATCTGCACTTGCCCGTGGCTGGAAGGCTGTGCCAGAGGCAGGCTGCTCCCTGCTCTCTGCACTGTGTCTTACCCTTCCCACAGGTGGCTGATTTTTGCACGCTTTTCCATACCAGACATGGAGTGCGCTGACACTGCCTTGCTGGAGCAGACTATGGCTTTGCACACACTTGCCTTTTGCTGGAGTTGGGTGACAAGGCAAGGAAACCTTTCAGACAGAACTATAATTCTCTTTAATGCTCAGTATCCGTAACAAAGTTACAAAGGAAGGCTTTGCACTTTTGAACTGCGACATACTGGTACTCAGCAAATAGCGATACTTTATTGTGACATCCCCAGATACTGTCTCAGGGATTCTGTAGTCTCACGCTGTCAGTGGACTTCTGTACAAACTGAATCCATTCAGGTATTCATCTCATTGCCAGGGCTATCTTGGTCTGCTAGGAGAGCTGTAAATCTCATCAGATGCTCCATAGGGATGCCTAACTATAGCAAATTCAGTGTAATTTCTTTTTCTTCCTCTTTTAGATGTATGTTTGTGGCCACTGCTCCATTTCCGTATCAGTAACACTCTTCTCTAACCAGCCTGGCTATTCTTCCTTCCCAGTGTTTTCTGGGGGTAGTTGAAAAGACTTCTTTCTCCGTTGCAATCTAACAGTTTTCTCAGTTGTGAACATGACTCCAGGCTGATAGCTACTTCCATACCTACATCTCTCATATCTTTTCGCTTTTCACACTTCTGTGATCTTCCTAAATTTGTTAATTGAAGGGAAACTCCTCAGAAATATTGTGCAGATTCTTACTTTTTTCTTCTTAAAGAAAAACTCCTCCTCTAATTTTCCCAAGCTTGTGTTATTCAATGCTACCTTTTCCCAGTATCAGTCTAGACTGCAATCTGGCCATTATGTAGAATTCACTTCTTGCTCTTAGTGACTAAAGTGACTCCCTCTTTCTGCTGCCCATACCTCATTATTTCCTCTTACTCTCTTTGACCTAAGTGGTTCTTCTGACAACTATAGATTTCTCACATATGTGGATCATTTCTATGGTTCTATAGATTTAATTTCTTCTTATCTCATTCCAATATATTATTATAGGCAGTTTTACTCCTGCCTATATAACACATTTTTCACTTTTTAGTGGTGCCTTATGCCATGTGACAAGGCTTTTCTTCTATAGTGTTTCAGGTCTCCTTCCTTCTCTTTTCAATGTATTTCTCCCCTCAAATAATTACTTCCCCTTGCTCTTTTCTTTTTGGTTGTTCCTCCCTCCTAGTTGGTCAATAATTATTTTCAAATGATGATGTTTAACTGTTTATCTTTTTCTAACCTGCAGTGACTTCTCCCCATCATTATCTTCTTCACCTTTCTTGACTAGGCAAATCCAAAATCTGAGGCCCTCCACTAAACACTGCTGGAAAAAAATATTTTGTCTCTATCAAGACAACCTTTCAATAGTGTTTCAGTGAATCAACTCTTACAGTTTATTTTTCAGCCCTTAGTTTAATTTCTCCTTTGTCTTTTTCACTCTTTCTCACTAGTCTTATTCCGTAGTTGATCATGAGGACGTCAGAATGAAAGACAATTCATACAGTACGGAGCAAATCTCACTTGCCTTGATCATCCAAATAGATCTGCTGACAATACCTGAGCAGGATTCTGCCTTTGATATCTGTTACACTGTATTTTAGTTATCAGGACAAGATATTTTAGGAACATGAATGTTACATTCAAATATTATTAAAAATACAATGTTTAGTATCTCTCAAATAGAAAAACAATAACTAAGAAGTTCACACTAAATAGAAAATTGAAGATGTAAAAATTCTGCTCATGCTCTAGCTTGTCAACCTGAAATTTGACATTTGAATATGACATTTGAAATCTTTATAAAATCATCAGCTGCAGAAAATATACACTTTTTGAATTATTACTGTACTGCAAAATGCCTACATTTTAAAATACCAAGCGCTACACTGACAATCTGCCATTACAGGAGTGTGGTATTTAATTTGCGTTAAAAATTACAAAATGCTGTAAATACACTGTAGAAAGACAGCAATGTTGAATTCTAACTGGTGAACCCTCATAGATGGGTTCAACTGCAAGTAAGTTTGAACTTACTGTCAGTAAAGTTTTGCAGCTGATACCTGGCTGTGCAGTTAGGCAAAAGAGGCACCTCACTATGAGCCCGATTCAGAGCTGCTGCTAAGTGACACTAGGTGTGTAAGTGGAGGAAGATGCAGCACTGGGGTGTGCTTCCAATATTTTCAGTCCCTGGAGTAGTTTGAACCTCACTGAGCCTCATCTGAGCATTCTTGAAGAGTGAGTAAGCCACGCAAAAGCCAGCTATGCCGTTCAGAGGCAGCAGCAGGGACACAGGCAGTAGGGCTCCAACTCTGAAGCACAGCCTCCTGAGATCTTTGCTTTTATGGCCGCTTTTTGCTGGTGAAGATCATTAAATAATTAGAGTACATTGAGAACTGATGGAATACATGCATACATCCCCAAACCATATATAGTGCTTATATAGAAATACAATATATGTGCAGGCTTCATATTTAAGATTGTGAAGGAAAGGCCTAAATTAATCTTGTTCTTTAACTGCCCAGTGTATAACCAAACAGAGACAAAACTATCTCATTTTAAATTCTATAGTTAATATTAAAAATTAGACTTTATTAATTAGTTTGCTATCCCATTTCTTGATCAGTCTACTTTTCAGTGATTCTTCAAAGACTCCTGATAGAACGCTTGTATTAGGATGTCCTTGATGTATTTAAAAAGGCATCCCAAGAATGAGGGAGTATTTTCAACCCTCTTTTCTCCAAATGGGAATACTTCTATGAAGATTGCATATGTTGTTCAGATGCTATTCATCTGACTTACCACCTACACAAAATGCCCAAGAATCATGAGTTAGATAGAGTTCATTGTTTTATAAATTGGACCCCATATACGTAAATAACGTATTTAAGAATGCAGCTTTTTTAGAACTTCTGTTACATCTAAGCACACATTTTTAGCTAATAGTCTTTGTACAGCTGAGACTTACAGGTAAGGTATTTATACATTTGTGGGTTGGTAAATAAATCACTTCTAATGAGGTTTTCTAAATAACTCCTCTCCATTTTTTTCTTAGATAACACAAACATTAGAAATGGGACATTAGTGCATTTAGCTAGCAAGCAAAGGTTAAGACTGTTTGTTTACTAGTTAATTTTGTCTAAAAAGGGAAATACACTTTAAATGCACCAAATTTTCTTTCATTCAGTCTTCACAAAATTGTCTGCATTTTCACTGTTATGGTTCCACGATTTTTTCTGTTGGGCATAGGAACAAAATATGAAAATAACTTACAAAAATTGAGGAAATAGGCTTTGTGGCATTTGTGTCCAGTTATTATTCAGTTTAGAACAGCTGAAAGAAACAGGTAAAAGGTTCAGATTTAATGTAGATTAGGGCAGATGATTGTTTTAAACTTGAATTTATGATTAGTGTAGTTACCAAGAGATTGGGCACATAATGGAAACTGTTGCTTGATAATTTTCTTAAATAAGTCAATGAAGGGACCAAAGACTGAGCAAACAAGGAGACCTAATTATCCCTTCTCATCAAAGTCAATCCCTTCATCTGTCACAGTTTCAAGACATGATACTATCAACAGATTTTTCAGAAATAAACATTCTGAAATTTCCAAACCAGAACAAGCCAAAAGAATTTAGAGTGATATCTGTACAAAGCAAATAAAAGAGAGGTCAGGGAAGAAACTTTTGGGTGCATTCTTCTATGTACTGATAGCCTCCAAGACATAATTTTTATGTTTAGGAATGTAAGTATCCAACAGTTATCCTATTCTAGTGGATCTACCCACTGTGTGAGGAGATTAAATTGAGGGAGTGATAATGCCTGTTACTTCTCTTCAATGCTCAAAATCCTATGCTTAAGTTGCTTTTTGAAACAGAGAGAACAGTTAATTCTATTCCTGCCCCCAAATTTAAATGTTTCTTCAGAAGGTAGCCAGTTTGGGAATCAGTGGATCCTTTTCTCCTCTGTCCTGTGTGGTGGTGTTTACCCTAGAGGTACTTTCCAAATTACTGTGCCTTGATTTTGTTTAATCAAGGCTGAAACATCAAGCAAGGAATTAGTTTTGTCTTATTCAAGTCACCAGGAGATACATGAGCACATGAAAGATATATTGTCATGGTTTAGTCCCAGCCGGACTAATCACCACACAGCTGCTTGCTCATTCCCCTTCCTCAGCTGGACAAGAGAAAGAAAATACGACGAAAGGCTCATAGGTCGAGACAAGGACATAGGGAGACCACTCACCAATTACCATCGTGGGCAAAACAGGCTTGACCTGGGGAAATTAGTTTAATTTATTACCAATCAAAATCAGAGTAGGATAATGAGAAACAAAACCAAATCTTAAAAAAAAAACACCTTCCCCCTACCCCTCCCTTCTTCCCGGGCTCAACTTCAGTCCCGATTTTCTCTCCCTCTTCCCCCCGAGCGGTGCAAGAGGACAGGGAATGGGGTTGCGGTCAGTTCATGACACGTTGTTTCTGCCGCTCCTTCCTCCTCACGCTCTTTCCCTGCTCCAGTGTGGGGTCCCTCCCACGGGAGACAGTCCTCCACAAACTTCTCCAATGTGGGTCCTTCCCATGGGCTGCAGTTCTTCACGAACTGCTCCAGCATGGGTCCTTTCCACGGGGTGCAGTCCTTCAGGAACAGACTGCTCCAGTGTGGGTCCCCCACGGGGTCACAAGTCCTGCCAGCAAACCTGCTCCAGCGTGGGCTCCTCTCTCCATGGGGCCACAGGTCCTGCCAGGAGCCTGCTCCAGCGCAGGCTTCCCACAGGATCACACCCTCCTTCGGGCATCCACCTGCTCCTGCATAGGGTCCTCCATGGGCTGCAGGTGGATATCTGCTCCACTGTGGACCTCCATGGACTGCATGGGGACAGCCTGCCTCACCATGGTCTTCACCACGGGCTGCAGGGGAATCTCTGCTCCGGCGCCTGGAGCACCTCCTCCCCCTTCTTCTTCAGTGACCTTGGTGTCTGCAGAGTTGTTTCTCTCATATATTCTCACTCCTCTCTTCCTCAGCTGCCGTTTCCCAGTTTTCCCCCCCTTCTTAAGTATGTCATCACAGAGGCGCAACCACTGTTGCTGATTAGCTCGGTCTTGGCCAGTGGCAGGTCTGTCTTGGAGCCGGCTGGCATTGGCTCTATCGGACATAGGGGAAGTTTCTAGCAGCTTCTCACAGAAGCCACCCCTGTAGCCTCCCCCGCCCCCCAACGTTGCCATGCAAACCCAATACATATATTTATGGTTCTGGAACCTAGATTGGAACCTAGATTGAGCTCATTATCTCCAGTTCTACATATAACGAGAGCTTTCAAAACATGTAACAAAACTGGGTACTCCTATTGGATATTTAGATGCTATGTATATTGGTTTAAGACATAAACTAATAAATCTTAAAGCTGTATATAGTTGCTTTATTGACAATCACTTCTTCAAACCATTTGTCCCCTGTGGCAGGTGGCTCATCTTGCTTATTTTTCTACCACAGGCATGCAGTTTGCCAGTTCATGGAACATACAGTAGACTCCTGTGCAGTGTTGTTATGTTGCCCTACTTCTCTGTTCAAAACAAGAAATGGCTATGTACTGCTGATGGGAGATAAGGTTAAATGACTTCTTAATGCTTATGTACAGTGTAAGTAGCTTAGTTTCTCAAAATTTGCTAAAACATTGAATTAAAGAAATGTCATTTTCTTTGGACTTCGAAAATTACACTACTTAGACATATCAGCTAGGACTTGGGAACATAGTCTAAAGAACCTGCTTTTGAATCCAATCTGTAAGTGCTAATATTAGAGTTTTAATTGTAATATTGTAAATAATTTATGTGCAAGGTTAAGGAAAAACATACTCTGAGGTCTTCTTTTTTTCTTCTTTTTCTTTTTTTATGGTAGAGTAATGGTCATATATGACATTTTAGAAATAAGGATAATAAATCTATTGCTGACAATTATTGCAATTTAAAAAACCCACAAACCTGAATTGGTTTGCCTTTCATATATGATACTGTATCATATATGAAATTCAAATTAAATGAAATTCATGTCCTAAAAGGCCAGTGGCAGGAACAGGAGGTAAAAATACATTTTTTAAGATCTCATAGGTTTCATGCACTAAATCATGAATATCTGTTACACACATAAGAATGAATTAATGCCATGACTAGTGTTCTGATACATTTGACTCATGGACATGGAAACTGGAGACACAAAAATACTGACTGTTAGAAAAGTCATACATGTTATACTTAGTAAGCCAGTGCTTCTTTGACATTGATTTTAAAATGGAATTGCAACCAGTTGTTTACCAGGTAGTGAAACTGAGGGAATCAAGTCCCTCTAGACTTGCTTGGAAAATCTTGAAGCTTCATTGCAGTGCCAAATGGGCTTGAGATGAAATAGGGCCTGGAAGCTGCTCATATTTAAACATTATCTTCAGCTGAGAGTTAGATCAGTTGAAAAAAGAAAAGAGGAAAGAGCATCAGCACAGAAGCTAGCAGTAACACAGCCAAGTGTTGTACGGTTGTGCATACTCTACTACTCCTGTCCTAACAGGTACTGACACCATTTAGGAAAGATTTGTTTGTGCTGGATGATTTGACATAACACGTCATAGCGTAAAAAAATGGAGAGAGCTCTAGTTACCTCTGCTAAACCGACTTAACACCTGCTAACTTGAACCATAGTTATGAACCTTCTCAGAAAATCTCTCCTGTGCTCAGAGGAAGACAGAAACTGCAAAGAATAGAAGGTTTTTTAGTAGCTCTCTAAAAGGGCACCCTGAAGAAAAAAGAAAAAAAAAGGAAACGTAATTGAAGAAGCAAAACAACAGGAAAAAAATAATGCAAGGAAAAAAAAGAGAGCAAAAAGAATCCATTTCTAAGAAACACAGTATTTTCCATCTCCCACTTGAGAAAGGAGAAATAGGCCAATGAGAAGAACATACAGATCATAAATAGCCAACTCATGTTGCAGAGTTGGAGACTCACAGAATTTTCCAGTTCTACTGTTCCCAAGATCCACCTATACATGATCTTAAAGGAAATGATTAGCAAGGGTAAGATAGGAAAGGAAGATATACCATTATGAACATCATCATTAACATCATGAACAAATTCCCAGAAACACAGGAGGAACATTTTTTGCTCGTCTACACAAAACTTTATCTCAAAAATGGGGCAAAAAGTAGAAGTTGAAAGAAGACAAATTTATCTGCATATTTCCATTGTTTTAAACATCTTTTCAAAGCCTATAATTCCACTATGTGAAGACCGGGTTATATTAGAAAGCATCTATAGCAAAGTGGCAATGGCTATGGCTAGGTGGATTTTCCAACTTAGTCTATTTAATTTCAGTTTTACACTTTTACTTTAAAATCATGTTTACTTGAGTCATGTATAGAATCAAAGCCCTTCTAGAAAGCTTTGTAATTTCAAGATTATTTCATATTAATTTAATTTTACTATCAATCAAAGGCTGCACTATGTGGCATGCTTTTGAGTGCCAGAGAAAATAATCCTTTATTACTGTTGTTGTTGTTTCATCAACAAGAGGGTCACATAGTGCATTACTTCCATAGGTCAAGCCTACTGTGCACCCTGGGATGCCTTTGTTCTCCCCTCTAAGTGCACTGGCTACCAACTTCCCCACTCCTCTGTATTTTGCAAACTCCGCAGCTCCTTTAGTTCCTTACCTCATTCTAGAGTTTATAGACATATCCCTACCCTTCCTCTTCCTCCCAGACTAGGATACCCTCTTCTCTTACCTTCATGCCAGAAGTTTTCTGTGTGTGCATCCCTTCTCCTTACTATCCTTTTCCCAGTCACCATTCTGACACTCATCCTCTGTGTCTTGGAAGCAATTTATTCAGGAAACTCCATATTTAAAAAGCAGGAAACAGATGCATACCAAGTGTTACACTAGAAAGTCTATAGGCTGCTACAGAGGTGCTTTTAGGTTTTGGACATAGTAATCAGAGTTCCATCTACTTCTGGTTTTCCCTGTCCAGCTACTAGGAAAAGTAATTGGGTTCGACCCATTGATTCACAGAAATTGACCAAATGTAAAATTCCAGGCATTGCATAGTAGAAGCTGGCAGAAATGCCATTGAGCTGCGTATTGAATCTCCCCTCAATTTGGCAGTTATGCTGTCGTTACTTTGTACAACCTTGATGCTAACCTATGGATAGCAATGCAAAGCTGATTTCTGTAGAATAATTTAAATTAATATTTAGGCTAAGCCAGCCTACGCCCTGCGTAAAAACAGCTTCCGTAAAGAAAAAAAGACGGGTCATTGTCATTGGGGACTCTCTGCTGAGGGGAACGGAAGGCCTGATATGCAGACCGGACCCACTTCTTAGGGAAGTCTACTGCCTCCCTGGGGCCCATGTTAAAGACGTGACAAGAAAACTTCCTACCCTGGTATGGCCCTCAGGTTATTATCCATTATTGATTCTTCAGGTAGGCAGTGATGAAGTCGCAACAAGAAACCCGAGGGCAGTCAAGAGAGACTTCAGGGCCTTGGGACGACTTGTCAGGGGATGGGGAGCACAAGTGGTGTTCTCCTTCACCCTTCCATTGGCAGGGAACAACAAGGGAAGAAACAGGAAGAGCCACCTGATCAATACCTGGCTCCAAGAGTGGTGTCACCACCAGAATTTTGGATTCTTTGATTATGGGTCACTCTATATGGCACCAGGATGCTGGCGCAGGAGTTAGCAGGGCTCATTGAAAGAGCTTTAAACTGGATTTGAAGGGGGAAAGGAATAAAATCAGGCTCACTGATGATAAGCCTGGGGGTGGCATGCCAGTGTTTGAGGGGAGGTGTGCTGGCAAGGCTCTCTGGACTGCCGTCTCAGCGGAGGGCTGGGGACTCACGCGGCAGCAAAGACGTCGGGGTTGTTGATGTGCTAGAAACCAGGGAAGCGCCTGAGAACAGTCACATAGGAATTAGGGCTTCTCCTCCCAAAAAGGTGGCAGGATCAATAGCCCATTGAAAGTGCATCTATACCAATGCACGCAGCATGGGCAATAAACAGGAGAAGCTGGAAGCCGTTGTCCAGCAGGAAAACTATTATATAGTTGCAGTCACAAAAACATGATGGGATGACTTACACAACTGGAGTGCTGCACTGGAAAGCTACAAACTCTTCAGAAGGGACAGGCAAGGAAGGAGAAGCGGTGGGGTAGCCCTGTATATCAAGGAGTGTTTTGATTGTGTAGAGGTTAACAATGGTGACGATAGAGTTGAGTGTCTGTGGGTAAGAATCAGGGGGAAGGCCAACAAGGCAGATATCATGGGAGTCTGTTATAGACCACCCAACAAGGATGAAGAGGCAGATGAAATAGTCTATAAGCAGCTGGGAGAAGTCTCACGATTGCTAGCCCTTGTTCTCATGGGGAACTTCAACTTACCAGATGTCTGCTAGAAATGCAATACAGCAGAGAGGAAACAGTCCAGAAGATTCCTGGAGTGCGTAGAAGATAACTTCCTGACACTCTTGGTGAATGAGCCAACTAGGGAAGATGCCCACTGGACCTGTTGTTTGCGAGCAGAGAAGGATGTGATGGTTGGAGGCTGTCTTGGGCGTAGTGATGATGAAATTATAGTTTTCAATTCTTGGAGAAGTTAAGGAAGGGGGTTAGCAGAACTGCCACCTTAAACTTCTGGAGGGCTGACTTTGGCCTGTTTAGGGGCCTGGTGGGCAGAGTCCACTTGGGAGGCAGTTCTGAAGGGCAAAGGAGTCCAGGAAGGCTGGATACTCCTCAAGAAGGAAGTCTTAAAGGCGCAGGAGCAGGCCGTCCCCATGTGCCGGAAGACAAGCCGGTGGGGAAGAAGACCAGCCTGGCTGAACAGAGAGCTTTGGATGGAACTCAGGAAAAAAGAAGAGTTTATGACCTTAGGAAGAAGGGGCAGGTAACTCAGGAGGACTAGAAGGATGTTGTGAGTTTTGCAGGGAGAAAATTAGAAGGTCCAAAGCCCAACTAGAACTTAACCTGGCTACTGCTGTAGAAGACAACAAAAAATTTTTCTATAAATATGTTAGTAACAAAAAGAGGGCTAAGGAGAATCTTCATCCTTTACTGCACGCGGAGGGAAACATAGGGACAAAGGATGAGAAAAATGCCTTTTTTGCCTCAGTGTTTAATAGTAAGACCAGTTGTGCTCTGGGTACCCAGCCCCCTGAGCTGGAAGACAGGGATGGGGAGCAGAATGAAGCCCCCACAATCCAAGGGGAAATGGTTAGCAACCTGCTAAGCCACTTAGGCACCCATAAGTCTATGGGACCAGATGGGATTCACCCAAGGGTACTGAGGGAGCTGGTGGAAGTGCTCACCAAGCCACTTTCCACCATCTACCAGCAGTCCTGGCTAACCGGGGAGGTCCCAGTGAACTGGAGGTTAGCCAATGTGACACCCATCTTCAAGAAGGGCCAGAAGGAGGACCCGAGGAACTACAGGCCTATTAGCCTGACCTCAGTGCTGGGGAAGATTATGGAGCAGATTATCTTGAGTGCCATCACATGGTACATAGAGGACAACCAGGCAATCAGGCCCAGTCATCATGGGTTTATGAAGGGCAGGTCCTGCCTGACTAACCTGATCTCCTTCTATGACAAAGTGACCCGCTTAGTGGACGAGGGAAAGGCTGTGAATATAGTCTACCTAGACTTTAGTAAAGCCTTTGACACTGTTTCCCACAGCATCCTCCTGGAGAAAATGGCTGCTCATGGCTTGGATGGGTGCAGTCTTTGCTGGGTAAAAAACTGGCTGGATGGCCGGGCCCAAAGGGTTGTGGTGAATGGAGTCAAATCCAGTTGGCGGCTGGTCACAAGTGGTGTTCCCCAGGGCTCAGTACTGGGGCTGGTCTTGTTTAATATCTTTATCAATGATCTGGATGAAGGGATCGAGTGCACCCTCAGCAAGTTTGCAGACGACACCAAGTTGGGCAGGAGTGTTGATCTGCTCGAGGGTAGGAAGGCTCTGCAGAGGGATCTGGACAGGCTGGATCGATGGGCCCAGGCCAATTGTATGAGGTTCAACAAGGCCAAGTGCCGGGTCCTGCACTTGGGTCACAACAACCCCATGCAGCACTACAGGGCTTGGGGACGAGTGGCTGGAAAGCTGCCCCACAGAAAAGGACCTGGGGGTGTTGATTGACAGCCGGCTGAAGATGAGCCAGCAGTGTGCCCAGGTGGCCAAGAAGGCCAACGGCATCCTGGCCTGTATCAGAAACAGTGTGGCCAGCAGGAGCAGGGAGGTGATCGTGCCCCTGTACTCGGCGCTAGTGAGGCCGCACCTCGAATCCTGTGTTCAGTTTTGGGCCCCTCACTACAAGAAGGACATTGAGGTGCTGGAGCGTGTCCAGAGAAGGGCGACGAAGCTGGTGAGGGGTCTGGAGCACAAGTCTTATGAGGAGTAGTTGAGAGAGCTGGGGTTTTTTAGCCTGGAGAAGAGGAGGCTGAAGGGAGACCTTATTGCTCTCTACAATTACCTGAAAGGAGATTGTCGAGTGGTGTGTGCTGGTCAAGTGAAAAGTGATAGGACAAGAGGAAACGGCTTCAAGCTGTGCTAGGGGACGTTTAGACTGGATATTAGGAAAAATTTCTTCACTGAAAGGGTTGTTAGATGTTGGAACAGGCTGCCCCGGGAAGTGGTTGGGTCACCATCCCTGGAGGTATTTAAAAGATGTGTGGATGAGGCACTTAGAGATATGCTTTAGTGGTGGACTTGGCAGGGTTAGGTTTAGGGTTGGACTTGATCATCTGAAAGGTCTTTTCCAACCTAAATGATTCTATGATCTACAGAGTTAAACTACAAAGCCTACTTCAAATGAAATCCCTGTTTATTACAAGCACAACTGTAAGAACCATTCTTTTTCAACCAATAGCACCATTAGTGTGAACACAAAGTTAGCCGAGTAGAGTAGTCATATTTTTTGCTTCTCTCAAGATATTCTTTTGTTAGTCTGGATAGGTACAATTCTTCTTTGTCTGTTTCTCCATCATGTTGTTTTTACAATACTATGTCAAAACTGACTGATGAGAAGTAATTTCTGTAAAGGTACTACATTTTGCCCTTTAATACTAAAATGACTATTGATACATATGGAATAGCAAAATCAAACTGCAATGTTTTAAAGGGACGTGCGAATACCCATGACTTCTAATATGTCATTGTTATGCATAATAATATACATTTTTGTTATAAACTGGTATACTTAGTATAAGATAGATAACAACAATACTTTAGCCCATGAACTGAAAATTAAGTATTCAACAGTAAAAGACAATTAAAAATAATCATTGAATTAATTTTTTCCAAGGGTTTTCTATCAAGTCAAGTTAAAGGCTTCCTTGAAATTCATGCACACCTGTAGGTATTACACATCTAGACAGTATGCAGATGATGAGAGCCACTGGATTTAATATATGCATCTGACTAAAGAAAGGCTTGATAGTTTTTGGTTTGCACATTTTATCTTTCATGAGTTCTGTCTGCAGAATTATGTTTTTCTATGTCTAAGATACCCTCTCTGAAACCAACTAGCTGGAAGACCAGCTGGAAATCTTTTCGAAATATACTTCATAATCTTGAAGGGAGGGTATTTTTATTTTTCTGGCCAGCAGTAGATTTTCTACCTCAGTAGCATGGCTTATGGTACAGTATTAAAGATCCAAGCTTTCACAGCAGGTTGTATTGGCTATGTAAGCTTACACTGATTAAGCTTATAGGAAGAAACAGTCAAATATAAACACACAAAACAACAACACAAATTCTCAATTGAACTTAGCTAAATCAATGAAATGTGAATTGTGAATTTATCTTACTTCAATATACATTATACAACTAAACCCAATTTAATAAACGGTCAAATCCATGGCCCACAGATTAATCCATATTGATATTTCCCATGCATCATTTTTTCTACTTTTCAGCACAAGATATCCAGTACTACTGCTTTGTCAGTTGACAGTCATATTCGATTCTTTTAATAAAATCCTGTATTGCATTACTGCTAGACCAAACAAGAAGTGAATTTCCACATTGGAAATTCTGGAAGAAAAGTAGATGCAGGTCTTACTATTATTATAACGAAAGGCAATAACATGTACTCTTTTTTTGACATATCAAGTCTATTGATACATACTTTAGAAAGAAATACAAAGATTGCCACTAATTACTGCAGGATCACATTTGGAAGATGAAGCCAAAGCAGCCTGTGACCTGGACCCTACCTCACCTGCTTGACTGCAAACTCCCCTCTAGTGGCTCTTTTGAGCAGATATCACTGCTCCTTTGGTAAACAAGGCGAGGTGACAGCATCTTGCTGACATTCATTACCTATAAATAATGAATAACTGAAAATTATGAAGTATGTTATAACACTGTTGGGCTCTATCCACTCCTAGCCATGCACACCACAGCGTTCTGTCACTGCACACAGGTGTGCAACACAAAAGCTGGAGCCGTATTGCAAGATCCAGCTCTTCGACTTATTTTCTCTCATGCTTTTGGGAACTGGTTAAGATTCTTTCCAGGCGGTAGGTTTTCCTTACAAAGAAAAAGTCAACATTGCAAAACTGAAATGTTTCTTATGACTCCTCTGTTTGGCAAACGGGTTTCCAATGAAACCCAAGAAAAGCTTCCTGGCAGTCCACAGGCCATCCTACTTTGCCATCTGCTGGTGGTCCCCAGCTTCCAGGTTCCTCTGTTTTATCTTACTCTTTCTGCGAAACTCTTCCAAAACTGGCAACAACTGGAACCCACAAATGGACAGCACTACCATGTGGACTTTGCCCAGTGTCCTGACCCTGACATCTGGGAAGACCCCACCATGTATGAGCATGAGGACCTTAGTGCCTTCATGTTCCATGGATCATAGTTGGATGGTCCTTACCTTCAAGGCTCTGGTCCCTCAGTGCTACATTAGCTGCCTGGAAGGTATGGCTCATGCTGCGACTTTAAGAGTTTCCAATTTCTCTACTCTACAGCCAAGAGAAGGCAGAGGATGGATGATTCACCTTCACCATGGAGAACCTAGAAGCAAGGCAAGCCACATAAAGACAGAAGGCTCAGAGCTTGGGTTCTTGTTCAGATTCACATAGAATTTTCCATATTCTCTTGAATGGAAATAACAATAAAAATCTTGTACCTTGGTTTTGAAGAGAAATTCCAGGTTTCTGCTGACATTGAGAGGAAATGGAAAAAAAAATCTGCAGGGAAAATCACATTGTATCACAGATATTTGGAGTCAAGTGACCTGGACCTAAGAGCAGCATTTTTCTTTTTCACTTCTCGCACACTCACCTGCAGTCTCCTCAATGTCAAGGATGTTATAATCACGGCTTTCCACTGTCTAATGGTAAGCATGCACATGAAATTTTCCCGTACCAGTTCCTGGGAATGACACAATCACTCTGTATTATAATCTTTGAAAAATAAAGACCATTTCCCCTGAAAAAATAAAACTGACTATAAGCCCAGTTTATTATATCCACAGAATAAATTACCAAAGGGACACAAATATTTTTGTTTGTTTTCTAATCTCATTCAGGTATATTTATTTTAAAGGTTACTTGCAATTTCAGAGTGGAAATGTGCTTTTGAAATTGTTTTACTTTTCAACACTGTATGCCAATGGGTTGCCCTTTCACCTTTTTCTCGGCTTGTGGAGGATATGAAAAGGAAAAATACAGATGAGCAAAAATCAGACTACAAATCAATCTCCAGTAACAGAAGATATTATATTATTGTAATTTGATATTGTAATTTGGTTAGGAAAAAACCCACTCTCATTAAGAGTGAGATTAAGCTTTACTTTTTCACACTGAAATAGAACCCTAACCCTTGAGAAATCCCCCTTAAATAATTTTATATTTTAAAAGTTCAAGGTGAGACCCTGATCCCACTGAAGCAAATGGCAAAGATTCCACTGACTTCAGAAGAGTCAGATCTAATTCCTCGTCTCCTTTGCCTGTTAGAGTCTGTCCTGGTGTCTACCTAGCAGTATAAGACAGTAAGTGCCTACAAAAAAAAGGGTTATGCACCTTGGACGAACATGATGTGGTATGGTAAATATAAAAGATTTAAATCATATAGTACAGATTCTTAATCATTATAATATACCAGATTCTTGTCTTTGTGCTCACCTTTATTGACCTTCAGATGTATGGTATCTCTATAACATAATTTCCATACTGTTCTAAGGTTTCGTTCACCCCTGCTTACATCTACCTTGTTGGCAGCTGTGGTATTGTTTAATGTTAGGGACAGCATTGCAGGAGAGAAGTTGGTTAGGGATGTATGTGTTTTGGAAAGGAATTGATGAAGTAATTCTGTGGAAGGGAATACAGCTCTTCAGGAACTGTTTACTGTTCTCTTTTATGAAGGGTACGTTCTATTGCAGTGGAAGTGATGGATTAGGTTTTTTTGCAGAAACTTCTGAACTTCCATTGTTCAAGGGTCTGTGGTGCAGGACATACTTGTAGACAAGTGCAGGCAGTTGGCTGGGAGCCAAAGGAAAGTTTTGCTGGAGGTCTCACTTGGAAACGATGACTCCAGGAAGTGAAAGTTTGACTTAGCTCATGTTATGATGAGCATGCAAAATAGATCTACATTCATTTGAGTTTATTTGCAAGTTGTGGCTGTGCAAGTGAGTTTAATCACTGGTATCTTGCAAGCTGAGTTTCAACAAGTCTCAAACTGCTGGTATGGCTCCTTCCTTAGTGGCAAAAATGTATTATAAAGTAGGAGGGAACAGAATAAACTTTGTTGATGCAGTATAGGCTTAAGCATGATCCAATATAATGCAGCACTTAAGTCATCATTCTCTATTTTGTTTTAGTCCTATGGGACAAGAAGAAACAGTCTGGCAACATTTCTAAACTCTTTAGGGGAGGGAATATGTCTCTTTGTGTGTACTTTGAAGTGCCTCTGACACCTTGGGTTTCTTTATAAATGGTAGTAATAATATTTATTGCTGTGCAGTGTGGTCTGGTCTCCCATTTACATTCAGTATGATTGGTTGTGCTGTGTTGCTGTCCTGTTCATCACTTCTCACCTTGCACTTACATGCAACTTCTATTACAGTTATTTTTAGAATACATAAGGCACTCAAATAACATGATTACAAGTGTGGAACAACAGCTTAGGAAATAGATAGGAGGATAGTTCACAGAAAGAGGCAACATACTGCACCTAAGCTGTGCAAGATCAGACCCGACATTGTAAAATCAAAGAGAGAGGGTTTAATATAAAAATAATGTGATGAGATTATAATGAGTACTGTGTTTGTTTTTTTTTTACAGTTGAGTTACCATAATTTAATGAGTTTCTGGATTTCTTTTTAAAATTCTGTATGTATGGATGCATGTGTGTGGCTATATAGGCAATATATATGTGTGTAAATATATGCATACATGCACACTCACACTTGGGATGTGTGTGTGTTTATGTGTGTGTGTTTGTAAAACACACAGAAAATAGTGTGCTGCAGGAAAAATAATGGACCAATTGTAAGGTCCTATAAAGCCATTTTCCATTTCTGGAGGGAAGTAAAATGACCATAAGTTTCCCTTTCATGGAATCTGAGCGATCTTTTTAGAAAGATTCATTTTCTGTCACCTTCAGGAGTGGGATATATTTACATACATTCACACAGTTTGTGATGCCTGGAGCCAATGAATAGTGGGGAAAGGTGCAGCGTGGAATGCTCTTCCAGCTCTGGCTGACAGAGGGTACTGAGTGTTTTGTTCTAGTTGTCAGACGTTAGAGCACCCCTGTGATTTCTCCAGCTTTGTGCTGAAGGCTGGCTTGGCTTCTTATCTCCAGGATGGTGCTGAACTGGTGGAGGCATAAAAGAATCTTTATCTCACCTCTTTACTTCAGTGCAGCAGAGGAATGACCCCAATATAATATGACTGCTTCAGGTAAAGTTTGTAAGTTTGTGACCCTCAGGATATTGGCATTTTATGATGTCTAATATGTACCAAATGATGGAGAACTTTTGCATCAGATAAAACTATTCGCCCTTGTTTTTGCTGTTGAATTAAATACTGTAAATTGGTGTGTCACAAATGGTATAATAATCTTTTTTTTGAGACATACAATGAAATATATTTTCCATATAACTAAAACAAATCTTAAAATTACCATGCCCAATCCCCTCCTATCACAGGTGCTATCTAATATGATCCTTCTCTGAAACCACTTGCTTCACCTAAAGCTGTTAGATTGCCTGTATTCACTTCTCCTACTGGAAGCCTGTCCAAAATCTTACGACTTTCATGTTTGGAAACTTTATTCTAGTCTCCAGTCAATTTTACTTATGGTCAATTTAGTCTAATTTATTTTTTGTGTCATCATTTAAATTTCACATCCATTTTGGTGCTCTTTCACTTGGCTTGCCTTTCTCTGATCATATTAAGTCAAAGTCTGGGTATACACCTCACTAATGTGCAACAGGACTCCACATAAAACAACGGTTTATGGAACTTAACAATAGTTGGAAGTTTTATAATCCACTGAAGATCATAAATTTATTACAACCTTCAGTCACTTGTATACTGCAGTTCTTTATTGATGTTACAATTCTTTACATATCTTAGTGTAAGAAAATGTAGTTAACTTTAGTCTAAATAACAAAATGGTATCTCTGTAGATTTTTAATTGATTTTGAATCATTAAGATTTGATATTTAAATTGATCTAACGTAGAAGAATTGGACTATAGATTGTCTTGTCTGAAGTTAAAGGCAGTTTAGATACATTGATGGAATAAATAAAAGTTTCTAATTTCAACCCCAAAAATGACACTGAATCATAAAGCCATTGTTTAAAAATAGTTGATTAGTGACTACTAAATTGCATCTAAAATAATAATTTTAACATCTTGAGGCAAAGTAATTTTCACCTAGAACTATTTTTAATTCCAGTTTTACTTCAAGACAGATTGGTACAGGTCCTGAATAGTTATCTTAAGAGATGTGCATGGGAAGGTAACATCTGGATGAGATATCATGGTTTAAGAAAATAATTCATTTTAAGTAATATAACTCAGCCTGAAAGGGATGAAGGTCCATCCTTCTAAATAATTTTTAATTTTAATAATGATTTGGGAAAAGATGTAGTTATTGGGGGCAGAGAACATGGGATAGGGTGTAAATATTCCAGCTCCACTGCTTAGAAGCGCATAGAAAATGGTAGTCAGCAAAGAGGCGTCTGGGGACATTAGTTGACAAGGTCAAGTACTTGGATTTAATCAAATTCATTTTGTAGCTGGGATTTAGTCATGGTTATAAGACAGAGAAGTCATGTCCAGTAAGGAAACCTAACAAGTAAGCAATACACCATCTGCATGAAGTGAAATATATTGCTCTTAGCTGTTCAGCTTCATGTCAGAATTAAGGAAGGGTTTGGAAGTACTATTCTAGCATTAGCTATTTAAATACCAGTAAGTGATAATGTAAAGCAGTTGTGCTTTGCTTCAATGATATTGTGAATCTCTGGCAACAGTTTAACATTACTGCTACCGGGATACACTGATGTCATGAACTGATTTGGGACTAAGGTCTGTATTTCATTACCGGTTTGAAAGTTTATATAGTTTTAACATCAGGAAATTATTTTCAATACCTTCTGCTGCCATCACTGAAGTTTAGGAGATACAGCATTAGCTTCACAGAGAAGAACTGGGCTCTTTGACTTTCTTACGCAGTTTGAAAATGGAAGATGCTGCAGGAGATTAAATGGAGAAACAGAAACAGAACTATCTTGTAGACTGTTGCTTATTACCTCAATTTAAGATTCAGATCCTATAAATGTTTGAAGTCTAGAGCTGTGTATGAGCAAGCATATTTTGGAACAGATGGTATGAAACTCTGATGATTTCAAGATCTACAATGCTCTTGGAGAACACGGGGATTTGTTCTGAACAGGCAATCACTCATTAATAACTGTTCCTGTCCTAAAAGGAAGATATTGGAACTGGACTTGCTGTGTGTCATAAAGGACATCCCCTGTGTTTTGTTTTTTTCACCAGGTGCATTTACTATATGAATACCCGTGTGTTCTAAGATACTCAATTCAAGATGCTATTTTCCATACGTAGGTATTTTAACAAAACGTATACAACCCAAAATCAAATACTAAAAGTAAAGAAAATAGATTATAGCTGTGAATTTTTATACAATGGAGATTTCTTAGAATTAAAGATTCTAGAAATAGGATTGTCTAATTATATCACCTAGTCCAAATACAGGAAATCTAAAGTAAATTTTCCATTTTTTTCCTATCTAGTTTTTAATGAGTGTGCTTCACCATTTTTTGAAACTTTCATTATGTAAAATCTCACCATGACAGGTATTTTATTGATTAGCAGCCTAAACTTTCCTTTCTAGAAGTCTATGCCACTACTCCTTCTTATATATTATCTTTTACTGAATAATTTTTCCCAGTGTTGTCTCCTACTAATGTCTTAGTCATAGTACAACACCCTTGGTTCTCCTCAGCTTTATTCATAAGCCGTTCCTCAGATTACCTGACTTTCTTTTATGTACTGAAATGTCTTTATTTTCATACTGCAGTGCACAGGACCAAGGCTAACATTCTAGGACAAGGAGTTTAACTGAGTTTAACAGCAAGAACAAGAGAGATACATTAACAAATACTGATGAGAATATGAAAGGTAGATGAAAGAACCATATAAGTAAGAGAATAGGAATCAAAAGTAATATATGAGGCAACTAATAGGTCACAAAGTAAGGCATACCATCAACATACATATTTTTCTGTCTTTCAAATGATCAAACCCTTGTTTATATGAGGTACAAACAGATGGTTCTTCATGTAGGTCCTATATCTCATATCAAAAGGCCTTTTTCCCAAACCCCAGGAGGATCGTGGGGTAGGAGGCCAATTGAATAGGTGCATTGTTGTACGTGTTGTTGAATTGGATGCTGCAGACCCATATCTCTTCTAGCAGAATGCATTAGAGTTAAAAGATATTGAAAGTCACCCATTAGGTGTCATTTAATAATAAGAGAAATTTTTATTTCATATAAATATTGGCTGGCAATTTCTGTACAGTAAATGTGTACTGAACAAGGTTTACAACCCACATTTTGGGCAAGGTAATAAAAAATTGATCTGACCTCACCTGCAGCAGGGTTAAACTAAGGAGTTATCTGGGCAGCCCTTTCATTTTTAAACCATTTGATAGTCACTCCACTGTTTTTCTACTATATATTTTGAAACGTTTTGTATCTTAAGAGATACAAGTTAGCCATTTAGATGTCGGTACATTCACTTTATGAAGCAATGAACAAAATGAAAGCTGTATCCTGCAAATACTTACAGTCAAGCTCCAAAATTAATCTCACTTTTACACTTACTTCTGGGGACATTCATTATGACTCAAAATACTCAAAGACATAAGTAATCCCAAAGCCATAATGTGTCCTAGTGCCACATGGATTTTATGGGATAACTTAATTTGTGCTAAGTTTTACAGAATCATAGAATAGTTTGATTGGAAGGGACCTTTATAGATCATCTAGTCCAACCCCCCCTGCAATGAGCAGGGACATCTTCCACTAGATCTGGTTGCTCAGAGCCCCATCCAACCCGACCTTCAATGTTTCCAGGGATGGGGCATCTACCACTTCTCTGGGCAACCTGTTCCAGTGTTTCAGCACCCCCATCATAAAAAATTTCTTCCTTATACCTTGTCTAAATCTACCCTTTTTTAGTTCAAAACCATTACCCCTTGCCCTATTGCAACAGACCTTCCTAAAAAGTCTGTCCCCATCTTTCTTATAAGCCCCCTTTAAGTACTGAAAGGCAGTAATAAGGTCTCCCTGGAGCCTTCTCTTCTCCAGGCTGAATAACCCCAACTCTCTCAGCCTGTCCTCATAGGAAAGGTGTTCCATCCCTCTGATAATTTTTGTGGCCCTCCTCTGGACCTGCTCCAACAGGTCCGTGTCTTTCCTGTACTAAGGACTCCAGAGCTGGATGCAGTACTGCAGGTGGGGTCTCACCAGAGTGGAGTAGAGGGGGAGAATCACATTCCTCCACCTGCTGGCCACGCTTCTTTTGATGCAGCCCAGGATACGGTTGGCTTTCTGGACTGTGAACGCAGATTGTTGGCTCATGTCCAGCTTTTCATCCACCAGTACTCTCAAGTCCTTCTCCTTAGGGCTGCTCTCATTCCCTTCATCCCCTGGCCTGTATTGACACCAGGGGTTGCCCTGACTCAGGTGCAGGACCTTGAACTTGGCCTTATTGAACCTAATGAGTTTCACATGGACCCACTTCTGCAGTTTGTCCAGGTCCCCCTGGAGGGCATCCCATCCCTCAGGCTTGTCAACCGCACCACACAGCTTGGTGTAGTCTGCAAACTTGCTGAGGGTGCACTCAATCCCACCATCTATGTCATTGATGAAGATATTAAACAGTACTGGTTCCAGTATGGACCCATGAGGGACACCACTTGTCACTGATCTCCATCTGGACATTGAGCCATTGACCACTACCCTCTGGATGCAACCATCGAACCAATTCCTCATTCACTGAACAGTCCATCCATCAAACCCATATGTCTCTAATTTAGAGAGAAGGATGTTGTGGGGGACAGTGTCAAAGGCCTTACAGAAGTCCAGATAGATGACATCCATAGCTCTTCCCTTGTCCACTGATGTAGTCACTCCATCACAGAAGGTCACTAGGTTGGTCAAGCAGGACTTGCCCTTGGCGAAGCCATTCTGGCTGTCTCAAATCACCTCCCTGTCCTCCATGTGCCTTAGCATAGTTTCTAGGAGGATCTGTTCCATGATCTTCCCAGGCACAGAGGTGAGGCTGACAGGTCGGTAGTTCCCAGGGTCCTCTTTTCTACCCTTTTTTTGGTAGGTATAAACCAGAATACCTTAGAAAATTAATTCAGAATCTTATATTACACTTTTTTCAGTTGATCTATATATGATAATCTTAAGAAATCCACATCCACTTCTATTTTTAGGCATTGTTTGAAAATGTAGTAAGTTTTCATGTAGTACTTAGATGTATACCTATGCAGAATTTTTGATCAGTCTCTAATTTGGAAGAAATTTTATACTTTGTGCTAATTAAAGATATTAGAAAAAGATTAGTACACCTTGGGAGATGGGAGATCTTATTATGGATGGGAGATTTTATTATGAAAGATTTCAGCAGGGAGTTTACCCACACTTATCAATAGCTCGAACAGTATTTTTCACTTTACAGAACAAGGTAAGAGGTTAAGAACCCTTTAGAATAGTAATTATCTTGTTTTAGTATCACAAGCAGATGCATCTTGAGAAGCAGAAAAGACAGCCTATAAACCATGTGTCCAAGTACCATAAACATCAGGAGTACAGAATACATCATGGAGCAATACATGAGTATAATGACAAGAATAATGACAAGAAAATACAGAAAAATAGTTCAATTTATTCATTAGCTTGAGAGAGGTAAATTTTCCATTCTGTCATCCTAAAATTCTCAATCCAGAAAAAATATGGAATATCGGTTGATATGCAGGCTAAAATGATGGATTAAGGAATAGATGCTATTTGGGAGCAAAGTGGTGAGAAGGCAAAGGAAGTAGTACTGTTAATGATGTAAAAAAAATAAGGAGACGTGTGACATTAAAATAATATAAAAATTCTTCATTAATAATTCCAGTGTGTCATTCAGGGAATCAATGACTAAGAAGCAACATTTTCACATAGAAAATCTTGCCTTTTTTATTTGCACTAGTCCTACAGAGTGAGTTAAAGGGAATTTAAAATAAGTGCAAAAGCTCATTGAATACATATGCTCATCTGTGGCTATTTGAGTCATGAAATCTACCATTTCATGGCCAGAGAGTGGCCATGGCAACAACCTCCAGGGAAAGGATCACATTTCAAAAATCTCTCTAGGATTTTGTTGGTCAATGTCCAAAAACCAGGAAAATACAAGTAGGAATATAGGATCCATAAATTAGATTGTTTGGTGTTCATTATAGAACTATTTCCACATAAAGGGCAGCTAATTTGAATGAATCAAGCTAAAATATTGACTATATACACAAATAAACTCAACATTATCATCATGTGAAAAATAAAGCTTCTGGAGCCACCATTGGAGTTCTCACTGTTGTACTATTGCTCCAGTTAAGTTAACATCTATTGAAATAATTCGTGACTCATGGAAGCAAAAAAGTAATCCGCAATTTTTAAAAGAACATTTGCTGTAAATGAAGTTATTTTACAGAATACTATGTACCAATAATATACCTTTTATTTACCAGTGGCAGTTAAGAAGTTAGTGTTCTGGATTCAGGAGTAAACAGACAAATTTGTAGAAATACCATGCTCAGACATTCTCTAGACATTAGGCATGCAGCTGATGTACCCATGAAATAATATCTAATACACAAGAAATTTAAAAGAGGAAACACAGTAAACTATGTTTTTCTTACAGAAAGTAAGAAAGTAAGTAAGTACTTCAGTACTTAAGTAAGTAAGTAAGAACTTCAGTAAGTAACTGAAGTTAGCGGAGTTCAATGAGAGTAAATGTGGTCTGCTGTGTTTGATTAGTGGAACAGTACTAGAAATACAGCTAATGGGTTAGATTACATTTCTCATAGGAGAGTTAAAACTAAATGAATTATAGCAAGAGCCAAACATTGCACTTCAGGATTTAAAGAGCCTCTAACTATTAGTGATATGGACCAGAGCAAACATAGAGCAGAGGCCTACTTTTGCATTTGTCAGTAGTCCCCTAAAATAGGCAACACTGAGCTAAGACCAATGCATGAATGTCTGCAGACACACACTGTCCAAGTGGCACATTGTGCAGCTGGCAAAACTGCCCTAGAGCAGTGACTTCTCCCTGTCGTGTCATGAGGTCTCACCTCATCGCCCTGCTTGCTCTCACCTAAATGCAGCTCTGCTCATTCCTTATTGCTTTTTGTCACGGGCTTTTGCACTACATAGACTTCTCGTCTGATCCCCATACAACTTCAGTATTCTCACAATCACGAGTAAAACAGGCTCAATGTATCTTATTTTCAAAGGTCAATAAACTACTATTTTGGTGGAATCAGTATAAGTCATATTTAGCTACCTAATATTTGGGTATCTATTTTAAGAGGGGGTTAATTTACATATGTGAACATCTGCTTGTTTTGCTGTAGAGAGAACCTAGAACACTAGTTAGATTTTTAGGTAAGTGAATATGAAGTGGATCCTGTCCGTAACAAAGACATTTTAATATATAATGTAAAGATTTTTAAATAGTATCTATTAATTAATCAGCATTTTATATGAATGCAGCAGCATTTTGTCTTTTGGACCAATAGACATGAATCAGAGGTCAGACAGTTCACCTGACACCATTGCATACACCACTGTGTGCAAAGTAATTTGTTTTTATGTTTGGAGAACACTACAAAAATGTTCTACACTCAATTGTACCGATGGAAATGATTTTATGAAATGGAGGGCAACTTTGTCCCTTGGGTGCCTGATGGGAAATTGCTAGGGAGTGGTTATTCTTAAGGATTTTTATTTGGAGAGCATCCACCTAAATCCTTTTAAAATCAGTGAGACTGTAAAACAATCAAGAACTCTGATTTCCTCCTTTTAAGCTATTTTAATTCCTAACTATCAGTATCATCAAAGAGTTGTCTCTAGAGCAACATTTTTGGAAGCAGCTTGATTCAAAATTTAAATGTCATTTTTAAGAGGGATTAAAAAGGAAGACTGAAAAGGATTCTAAGTTACTGAGACACTTCAGAAAATTGTAACCATAGTTTTAAAGTGTTATGTGAATTTTTGGGTGTTACTTGTGGATTTAAGGAGGAGAGGAGAACTTGAATTAAATTTTGTTGTGAGCAGATAAAATATGAAGGAGATAAACACTATGTATACTGCTAATAACAGCAAAATCAATGATGTATTTAAGTCAACCAATTTTGAGAATGATTTAGCTCTACTATGGTGTAAGGTGAACTGGTAAAAATCTTTTAAATATTCTCAAAAGAATATGCGATTACAAATTACTGAGTGAGTCTGAACTATATTTTCCCTTTGTTCTTCAGTCCATTGGACTATGATATCTTTCACTTGTTTCACTAAGTCTGCTGTGCTAGGTAAGCATCTGGTTCTGAAGGTAAAAAACCTCAGGGGGTCCCACTTTCCAAAGACTGTTTGCATGGTAAGATTTCCTTTCTAATGTAGTCAATTCTATTTATAGGGTAATGGCATAAACTGAAGAGTTGCATAAATTACGAATGCCCCCTTAATAGACCAAAATATACCCATGCTACTGAGAGGAACTTAAAATCTCAGAAAGAGATGCTATGCTGGCATAGACTTTCAGGCTTTTGTAATAGATTTTACTATTTATTTGTATTTATGCTGCTGCTGCTGCTGCATAGTTTTATATATTCCTTAAATTGGTAAACAATACCAATTCTGCTACATACAGAGGGCAGGTTACGCTACTGCTCTGAGTGGGGGGAGCCTCATTTGCACAAGATGAGGAACAGATAGGACACAAGTACAGGTTATACCATAGACTCTACCAGCTATCACTATGCATTTGTGTAAGAACATCCATTAGATGGATATATAGCAGAAGAAAAACTGCGTTTTAAAAGCTGATGAATGTAATAAAGCCATAATGGTAAACTGGTAGGTCCACTGTAGGTACCACTGTACCTATAGGGGAATCATCATATATGTTTCCAGGTTGCTAACATTTTTAAATTCTTGAGCATGCTTCTATGTATGTCGTTGAGATGCTAGTGTGTATGCAACCTCCTTCACCGAAACTGGGCAAACTGAGATGCCCATAATATCCAATTTGCCTATGTGCAATGATACACACACTGCTAATTGCTCCCAAAAGGGGTGCTACATAACAGTTACGGTGGAATGAAAGACCAAGGAGAAAAGAAAATGTTATTTTAGTTCAAGCTCTGAAACTAAAGTTTCACTTTATACTCATGTCACTACTTTATGAGTGTTGCACTCTGAAGTCATAAAGAGTAATTTGACAACATTAATGTTATCTTTTCAGTGTTATGCTATGTCTACATGAAATACTGCTGTTGGCTTATTTAACAAGAAATAAAGATAGAAATAAAGATTTCTAAAGCACTATAGCTGTCTGTTCTCCCTTTTTCCTTCTGTTTCTGCTATTGTACTATTCCTTGCCTTTTTCTTCCTTTTTTCTTGCATTTTCTTCTGAACTCCTCCCTCTCTGTGCTTAGAAGATGAAAGAAAATTCATACTACATTATTGTTTGCCTCTCTGAGAAAGGTGCCTCTCTCAGAAGCCCAGGCTGTAGAGTGTTAAAACTGTGCTAAGGGTAGTATGCTCCTGGGGAGGGTAAGGTCACAGAATACAGAGAAGTCCTCTGACTTGTAACAAAACTGGCCTCTGAAGCCCATGCACATGCCAAAACAGTAAGTTACTGCTGCTGTGGGCTGCACAGTCTTGCTACTGGCAGAAATTCGCAATGTGGTGTGGGATTATATACATGTTTCAGTAGATGTCTAAGTTTTCAGTGGCCATCTGTAAGCAGTGGGGATGAATGGGCTGCATTTCAGACGACCTAGGCATCCAGAAATATTTCCTCATAGGACACTGTTCTTCCACCCCACACTCCAGATGCTGCCATATGTGTGATACAGTATCTCGTTCTGAACGTGCATCCATGTTTTTAGCTTTCTTCAATTAAAAAGCTTTCTCTAGCTATGCCACAGCTATTGAATTTTCTTTTCCAGCTGAAGGCATGGCATACTACGTGTTAGCTTGTGCAAGTAATTTTTGCAGTAAAATTTTGCCAATGTTGAGATATATTTTTGCTATAAAGGAGAACATGGATGTCAAAATTAGGAGCTGTTTTGTATGTATAATTTTTCAGAAGTAAATGCAAATTTTTCCAGGGTTTTACTGCAATCCTGTGCAGTGAAAAAGAGTATTCTACATTATTATGAAGAGAATTATGATGGCTATTCTGTGATTCTGATTTAAAGTTGCCCAAAAAGTCTAAGCAGTTTGGTAGACTAACTGTTTGTTCATCCATAAGATTACCTGAGCAATATCAGAGAGCATCCAGTCAGGAAATGAAGAATAATCTTTGCCACTATTTCTGGATAACGAGTAAGATATAAATTTTAATGTGAGATGAAAAGTATCTTGCATAACTGAACTATTGAAAGAGAGCAGTTATTTCTGCTCTAAATAAATATGGGAAAAGAGACAGGAAACTGACACCAATAAAATACTAAGCTTTGCACCAACAAAAAATGAACCCAAATCCAGAGAGTACCCTTTTTAGGAAAAGTCTGCTTAGGAATCCAGAAAGTTTCTGAGGTCACCATTTATTTCAATGCCATTCTTCCTTCTCCATATGGAGTGGACATGGGTTTTGGCCTCTAAACACTGGCAGATCTCCCAGAATGGATGCAAAGGTCTGGACTATCAACGTGAAGTCTGACTCAGCACTGATTCCAGCACTCTGTGTGTCTGGCTTCCTACATTGCTGTATCCATTGAAATCCTGTGGCCAGGAACTTCACCATAGGGTTGTGGTCACTCCTAGGGAGTAAAACATTCACAAAAAATGTAATAGTAATTCAGTCCTAACTTGTTTACAGGACTGGTTGAAAGGGCAATACCTATTCACTCGTCTCACCCATTCTCTTTGGATATCCTCAGATCTTCCGCAGGGTTCCTGAGCTTGTGAGGAACCTGCCTTGCAGCATTTTTCCTTTGTGTCATCTAGAAACAAATTGCTAGAGCTTTTTCTTCTTTATTTCAAAAGTCAGAGGAAGCTTTACTTCTAAATTCAAGGCTCAATCTGATCATCTTTCAGCTGCTCAGTGATGAATGTATTTAAGTTTGTTTTCTTGTTGTCTTAGAATCTAAGCTTTCTTTACTTTTTCTTATTAGTATGTCTGGAATGCCACATGGAAAATCTCTAAATTATGAAATGAGAATAAACTGTAGATTTTTCAAACTGCTGGGAAGGGTGCGAATTGTCCCACATTCATGTTATAAGGGTATTAATTCTGAGCCTTAATGACGATAATTTCATGGTCAGTCTAGTTAACTACTTCACTATTGACCAAAGAAAGGAGAGGCATAAAGTTGCAAGAAGCTATACCGTATATTCCTTCTAATGCTAAGTGGATAATACTTGGGAAAATACCACCTTTTCCTTCTTTTTCATTCAGAGCTAAAGAACCAAACACTATGATTAAGATCATGGAAGAATCCAAGTCCTTACAAGGGAAATTGAAAACTAAGAGCCCAACAGAACCTGTGCATATTTGTAACATTACATACTTTTATTTGGTGTTTTAAATGGTCAGAACTTGATTATATGCAAATCCCAGAAATCAAGCATATTTTCTTCCAAATTTAATTGCTGCCTAAACTTTGGGCTATCTTCATTATATATCAGTATCTTTGTATACAATAGTCTGTATCCAGATTTATGTGAGAATTCTGAAGTGATTTTGCTCAGTGTACACTCTTTTTCACCAAAAAAAGACAGAAAACCACACTTGCTGGTCAAGAGGTTAATTCTGCTGCCAAGACACTATTTCAAGATTTTAGTATTTCCTCAATGAGGGGATGGAAAGGTTGTTTTAAAAATCACTAAGTGTTCTCCAAAGAAGGACATTGTTTTTAAAAGTATGGATGTTATCTATGTGTAAGATAGTTGCTAACACTTGAAGATCATGGAAATCTAAGCTGCAATTTTCCTAGTTTCTTTGCCAGAGTACAGGCATTTCAAGAATTTAAGTTTTGAACTGTGATAACCATTCAGTTAGGGGGTTTATATACATCTTTGTAGAATCTTAGTAAGGTATAGACAATTGAAAGTGACAAAGTTCGAGATGATTAAGAAGTGAACTTCTGTGGAGGTTATTTTCTTCTTCTTGAGATATTGTAATTAACTAAAAGCACATGTCTTCTGAAATGGGCCTATACCACCACTGCTCACACCCGATTATTATTTTGGTTGAACAGCACTACATTTTTAAACTATTCTTACTCCATCATTTCTAATGATCTGTCTGTATCCTCAGCGTTTGGACAGATGGCCACCATTCCCTCAGTACAAAAACTGGAGACATTCTTTCCCCTGCCCCCATGCCCAGATGCTGCAGTTGCCTCCCGCGGGGGTTACTGCTCCCCCAGCCATGCTGGCAAAGCACTCTGTGAGCACTGTCTGGTTGCTACAGGCAATATCCAACAGGTGAACCTAAAGAGCCAGCGAATGGCACAGACACTGCAACCTCGGTGTGGACATCATTATAGCTACAGCAGTTCAGAAAATTATGCAGTTGAGGGGGGGGAGAGGTAATTTGTAAGATTTAAAAAATCTACTCTGAATGACTCTCTCTGCAGGTTAACAGAAAATGCTGGGCCTATTCTCGAGCCCTGAGGGAAAGCTACACCACTCGACTTGTGTCCATATGACTCAAGCCCCTGCCCCACCAAAATAGCCTTGCCAATACTGCATGTTGGAAACAGCTCCTGGTGAACAGCACCAGAGATCGGCATAACTATTGGACAGCATCAGTGGTCATGTGTAGTGCTCGAGCTGTGCCCTGGCCCAGCCTCAGCTACTAGACACGGCCTGCCAGAGCTTGTTTTCATCTGGGATGTGCTATGTGCTACTTGTTCTGCTAAAGAAAATGGGTAATTTTCAGGCAGTACTAAAATGTACTAAATGAAAGATTCTCTGTGAATTAGGGAAAACCATTCATTAATTTAGACCATTAACTGCATTTTAAAACAGCAGGCATATGTATGTTTCTTTTTTGGAATGTCATAAACAACTTTCTAACCTTTAGGTAAACAAGTCCGAAACACACTGAAATACACTGAAATGATTAAGTGCAATAATCCTTTAAGTGATCAAACCTATCTCTCTGAATAGTCAAAGAAATAATACATGTTTATATGTCCTCTTTTGAACAGACAAAGTAGAACATGGCTTTAATGCCTCAGAATAGACAAAATATGTAACTTAACTTACATTGCTGCTTGAATATTTACAAAAGCAAGAGTCAGCATAATAGTGATGCTCTTATGTAATTTACCCTGAACAGTATGTAAGAATAAACACTTACTTGTGATACAGACCCTAGCACTGCTTCATTTTGCATTGCTGTTTATCACTTAGTTATAACTGCTTTATACCATGCAAAGTATATTATTTTTTAAGTTGCAGTTTGTATATTGTCCAAATGCTGGAAACAGGTTACTCAACTCTATTCTTTTACATTTAAACAGCAGTAGGTTTAAAGGTGGTATCTATCAAATTACCTGTTTAGACAGAAAACACTGTGTGGGAGGCAGGCAACAAAATAGAAACAGAAAAAAAATGGTCAACCTATATGAAAGAAAAGACATTGCTAATTCTGATTAGGGAACCGGACTGAGATTTATGAAAATGGTGAGAATGGGTAAAGATCAAATATTAACTTTAATTTGAAAGACGGGTTTCAATTCAAGCCCCTGTTTCAACCTAATTCTGCAACAAAGTCATAGCCACACATTTCATTTGGTGGACTCTTATCATGTTTGTCTATTGCCATAGAATACCTTCTTGAAAATGCCACCAGTACCAGTACACTGGTACTTAACCATGAGCCTACACCTCAAGGCAAGACATTGAAATATAAATTTGGCACACCACAATCACTTCAGCTAAATGGAAAACACTTATTATTTACTCAGATTCTTTAAAGTATCTGAACAACAAATGTTTAATACCGTTCACAGTTTCCATCATGTTCTTCTGTCTAATAAAAAAGTGTTTTTGCAAACTCATTTATAATTTACAAACATTATGTTCTACCACAATATGATGGAAAATTTTAGTGCATTGCCATATTAAAATTTCTGCTGCTTATATGATGACTTTTGCAATAGTGGACAAACAAATAAACACTTAAAGTTTTGAGAGGTCAAGCTGAAAACTGTTTCCGTTGAGAATACAGGGACCACAGAGGTAAGAGTTAAAGAAATGCTTAACAGTTTACCTGAACATAAATAATTTTATTCCTACTAGTGAAGCTGTAAGAACACTTAAAGTTGTAGTACGTTCATGTGTCAGACCGGAAATTTCTGGAAGCATAGTAATAAAGATGTTTCAGGATCAAGGGTCCTTACTTGGCATCAGTGAAATCAGGCTAATTTTTTTTTGTTTGTGTGTTGGGTTTTTTTGTTTTGGTTTTTTTTCCCCCCAAGAGTTTTGCGAAGTTACTGTTTGACAACACTGAGAATCCGGTAACACATGTGCAATGCTAAGCAATACATGGTCTGCTCATAACGGGTCATTACAACTGTATACATAAATTAGATGATTTAGGTCATTAAAACAGACTGTTCAAGAGAAATTTTGTCCTAAAGACACAGATTATAAACATGAGCATTGCTAATGGTTTAGCTTTGTCAGAACACTTAACTGGTATCAGTAACAGAAGCGTCAGATGTTGGTTTCTACTGTGCAAGAAACAAAATTTCTCTATTATCACTATTTAGAAGGGCAAAACTAATTAAAGTCTAGGCAGTTAGTCGGCGTATCTTTCTCTCTCATCTAAAAGTCAAAAGAAAGATCAATCACACGGGCAAACTGTGATGACCACATGGCCAACACTCCCCGTGACCCACAGCTACCGTAAACTGGTGCGTGCGGTTGGACAACCGCGAACGGAGAGGGCGTTTGTTAAGGAAGCGCAAGCGGAGCTCCGGCGAGCACCGGGGCGGCTCCAACTCCTCCGGCCGCCGCCCAGCAGAGCGCTGCCCGCGCGCGGAGGCCGGCTCTGCCCCAGCGCGTGCCCTGCGGCTGTTAACTGCCGCCTCGCGCGGGTGGCGGGCCGCGCGCTCCCGCCTCAGCACTCGCCTGTGGCGACACTTGCGAGGCGAAGCCAGGATCCCACTCTTCGGTGGTGGTGGAACACCCCCCACCCCCGCCCCCGAGACAGCACTCTGGCGTGGCGGGGGAAAACTCTGCCTTCACCGCTCAGCCTCGGACTCTCCGGGATCTCCCGGCCTAGGGGCCAGCGCAGGAGGAAGCGTTGCTCTTCCCACAGGCAGCGCTGAGGCCGAAGCAGTGCGGCCGAGCGTGGAAGCGCCCGGCTCTGCCAGGACACCCCGAAGGACTCCCTGTGCGGGGCGGGAGGGCTCGTGCCGGCTGCCTGACTGTCAAGGAGTTTCTTCGCCCAGTCTCCTGCCGTGCCTCTTTCGGGAAAGTTGTCTCTCTCTCCGCTACCATAAGCCATGACAGAGCCGGGACAATTGAAGCTGCCCGCCTCAGCACCCCGTGCCCCACAGGCAGGAGGCGATTTCCATGCGGACTTGTCTCTGGTAGCAGCCACTGCCCGTCAATCCTGACGGACAAACGCCCCCCTCTTTCCGCCCCCCCCGTCCCGGAAAGCCCCTCCCTCGCCCCCTCCCTCGCCGGCACCTCCCGCCGCCTGTCAGTCGGAGCGGAGCGCGGCGCTGGGAGCGGAGGCGGCGCGGCAACGGCAGAGAGCGGGCGAGAGAGGGAGAGAGTGAGCGAGGAGCCAAGCTCTTCCCTCCCTCCCTCCCTCCCTCCCTTCCTTCCTCCTCTCTCTCTCCCCCTCCCTCCCTCGCTCCTTCCCCTGCTCCCTCCCTCCGTTCTTTCTGCTTCTCTCTCCCCTCATTCTCGTTTTCTGTCTCACCCACCCCGATCTCCGTTTCTCTTCCCCTCTTCCTCCGTCACGCACGCACACACTCTTTCCCCGCTCCCTGTTTTTCTGTCATTTGACTTCGCATCTCAAGGTGGCCTCAATGAATCCCGTCTATTGATCTGACACCCTCCCTCCACCCCCGTCCCTTCCCAGCTCCAGTCCTGTACCTGGAGCAAGGCAGGAGCGGCAGCCGAGCAGCATGTCCCGAAGGAAACAGAGCAAACCCAGGCAGATCAAACGTAAGTTTCCTGAGGGGGGCTCCCTCTAACAGACTTTTATTTATCTCGTTCTTGGGAGACGCAAGAGAGGTGGCTGTGGGGAGCAGTAGGGGGGTCCAGAGTACGGACCGAATGATGAAACTTTGCCAGAGAGGCTGAGGATGGGGAGAGAGAAAGGGGACAAGAGCGAAAGCCAGGAGCTGCCCTGGTGCGGGGTGAGCAGGCTCCTCACTGCCTTGTTTTTTGCTCCTTTGGAGCTCTTGCTGCCTCCCTGTAGTCTCTTCAAACTATTCCTCCGAGTTTCGGAGTGGGATCACTCATGTTTTTTCAAGCTGAAGTAGCGCCGGGAGAGCAGTATAAAACAGCTTGCGAACACCGTTCCACTGAACAACTTTCTGCGTCTAACGTGCGTGAATAGACCCATGCCGAGCCTGGGCTGCAGTAAGTACCAGAGGATCGCAGAAAGTGTGTGTGGGGAAGAGACGAGAAAGTTCCCGCGGGGGAGCCCGTGGGTAGCGCCGCGCCGGCAGCGGGCCCCGCCGTCCCCCCGGGCGCCGTCCCCACGGGGCTGGCCGCGCCGCGCCGCTCCGCGCCTGGCTCTCTGACGGGGACCGCCCACGTCCCTCCGGGGCTCGCTTTGCAGCTACACCGTAGGCGCACACTCGCCTTTGCTGTTTTCGGGGGTTTAACACTTTTGAGCTGTTTTCTGTATTGAGAAACAGGTGTGCTGAAGGCTTGTAGTTGAAAGATACTCTGCCTAATAGTGTTCATAGTTCACTTTTCTTGCCTGTGACACACGACAGAATCTTAACTTCATAAACTTTTCTGTGCTTTAGATTATTCATGCGAACAAGTCTAGCGGTCGGGAATAGAAGAAGTGTCAGGCGTTTCGAAAGAAGGTCTATAAATCATTTTATTATAAAATCAGTGGCACTGATCTGATGTATCTTCATTGATGTTCTGTATTACAGAACTCCATTCAAAGTAACCACCATGGGACTTGGAGAAGCTCTTTCAGTAGTATTTTCCTTATTGATTTCTGACTCCAGAATGCTTATTAATAGCCCACTTCGGATGGAATATGTATTGAATTGACAAAGTGATTTAGCAAAGAAGAAAATGAGCTTCATGTTGAATGAGATTGGTCATTGTAAAGTGTTCGAGTAGTATTGGCTGAGCATCCCTGCTTTGTAGAAATTACCTCTTTACAGTCTTTAACCTGATAAACACAAATAACCATAATAGTTTCAAATTTAGTTTTCAGTTTACTGAAGTAGCCTAATAAATGATTGAAACTTTCTGTGACAATTTTAAGTTGAATATCATTGTGATCCAAGAAACTTTGATTTGCTTTGGAAATGGATATTCCCAAATAAATATGCCATGTGCTTTTAAACTTATGCCTATCTTACTTAATACGAATTTAAATGGTATAGTTAATTCTTTAAAATCGTGCATTTTATGTGATATGATTATGAACATTATTTAGGAAGACTTTCTAGTCCATGATTGGTGTCTTGATTGTTAATAAATAATGTGAATTGATTGTATGGCACAAAGACCATCTGATTTTGTTTTTGCATACTTTGTTATCATCTTCATTTAAATATCTCTTCCTCACAATGTCTGAAAAGTGCTTGGAGGGATTTTAAGGTACTGTATTGCTGGTACAAGTCACAAAGCATTCTGTGGCTTTTCTGTGTGGCACAATATGCTGAAGGTGATAAAACAGAAATTTA